>NC_000082.6:81809588-83107088 GCF_000001635.26 Mus musculus
CTGTCAGCATATACAATTAAATATTGCCCCTTGTAAGACTTGCTTTGGTCATGGTATCTGTTCACAGGAGTAAAACCCTATCTAAGACTGAAGTTGGTACCAGGGACTGGTGTATTGCTGTGATACGCCTGACCATGCTTTTGTTTGGAAGAATGTGGATTTTGGAACATTGGATTTAGAAAGCAATGAAATGCTTTAAATGGGGCTTAATGGGCTATCCTAGTAGGAATATGGAAGAATTTGTTGCTGAGAGTAATTTGAAATGTGCAGACCTAGCCCAAGCGGTTTCAGTGGAGAAAAACTTCAGTATGTGGCCTAGAGACTGTTTCTATGGTATGTTGAAGAATGTGGCTACATTTTGCACTTGTCTGGAGAGTCTACCTGAGTCTAAGGTAAAGAGATTTATATTAATTGCATTGACAAAGGAAGTCTCAAAAATAGCCTAGCAGAGACTTTGTTCTCTGGTTAAGTCACATGAAGAGCATTATGAACAAGTATAGCAAGGTTAGAAAGGAAAAATATAAAATATATGGTTCAATCGAAATGGAGCTGAATCCTATGTTCTAAGACATTACAGATTAAGGGATTTGGGGGAAAGATACCTCCTAACTAAATTTAGATCCAGGCATGGTGGTACACACTTTTAATTCCCTGAGACAAAGAGACATGCAGATTTCTGAGTTCAAGGCCAGTCTGGGACAGAGCAAGTGCTAGGTGATGAGAAGCTTAAGTCCAGGCATGGTGGTATACACGTTCAATCCCACCATACAGGCATGCTGATTTCTGAGTTCAAGATCAATCTACAGAGCAAGTTCCAGGACAGCCAGCTTAGGCAGTGAAAGAGTTGAAAAATAGAAACCTGGTCATAACATAATAGAATAAGGTAGACCTGTTCCAGCCTCTGCAAGCAGTAGAACTTGGCAGCTTCAGCCATGTGGCTCTGACTTTAGAGTGAAAAATAGAAGGGACTACTGGGACAATTGATGCTGGTTAGCTGGAGCTAAGAAAATAGTGATGATTAAGAAGAGAACAGCATGACTGGGATGAAATCTTCTGGGAAGTATTTTTTGAGATCACAAATAAGCTGTGTTGCAGAGAGAGCCAAGGTTATACCTTGTGCTGCAGCTATACTTGGTAATTTGTGAGATTCACCCAGGTGGTACTGGTTTTGAAAGAATGGAGGGGTCATGAAAGCAGATAAGACTTGATACTGTGAGAGGCACGGAAGGCTATTGTTGAATGTACAGCTTCAGTTGTAGTTGAAAGTCCTGGACTGAAGGGGTCATGTAAAGGATTTGAGTCTTAGCACCATCAAGAGATCCTATGAGAGGCTATTGGTGAAGCCTATTTGCAGTGGAAGACTACAGTGTATTGGAGATGCCAGTACCATGGGATGATCACCAAGAACAACAATGGCAGTGGAGTGGATCAACCTGAGTGTAGAGTGCTCCAGGGGGCAGAGCTGGAGAAGTGATACCAGTCCTTTGAAGGAGCCCAGAACATCTTGCATTGATCCCAGACACTGAAACAAGAAACTATAACATTGAAGTTGCCACGGAAACCCAATGATTTTTGAGATGCCAGAGATTTAGAATGTCCTCATAACCTGAGGAATGCTGCTTACAGAGAGTGGAAACATCCCAGGAAAAGAAGTTTGTTGCTGTCAACAAAGATGAAAAAGGAATCGGAGATCTGAAAACTGCTATGACACCAGCCATGGAGATGTAAAGATTGGAGTTTGTTCAGATGGTTTGGGGGAATATAGTTAAGTGGTTGGCTGGATTTCAGAAGAGATTTTGAACTTTGGCTTTATAACATTGTTGATACTGCTATAGACTTTGGGGACTTTGGAAGTTGGATGATATATACTTTTTTTTTTTTTTCATTATGCTATGGATAGGTATGCCTCCCATAGACTCATGTGTTTGAACAAGGCTATGGGGACCAGGGAGTGGAATGTGATAGTTTGTATATGTTTGGCCCAGGGAGTTGCACTATTAGGAGGTGTGGCCTTGTTCCTCCTATGGGGCTTCAAACCTCTTCAGCTCCTTTGATATGTTCTCTAGCTCCTTCATTGGGGACCCTGTGCTCTGTCCAATGGATGGCTGTAAGCATCTACTTCTGTATTTGTCAGGCCCTGGCAGAGCCTTGCAGGAGACAGCTTTATCAGGCTTCTGTCAATAAGCATTTGTTGGTATATGCAATAGTGTCTGGATTTGGTGGTTGTTTATGGGATGCATCCCCAGGTGGGGTAGTCTCTGGATGGTCATTCCTTCAGTCTCTGCTCCAAACTTTGTCTCTGTAACTCCTTCCATGGGTATTATGTTCCCCCTTCTAAGAAGGATTGAAGTATCCCCACTTTGGTCTTCCTTCTTCTTGAGTTTCATGTGTTTTGCAAATTGAATCTTAGGTATTCTGAGCTTTTGGGCTAATATCCACATATCAGTGAATGCATATCCTGTGTGTTCTTTTTGTGATTGGGTTACCTCACTCAGGATGATATCCTCCAGATCCATCCATTTTTCTGAGAATTTCATAAATTCATTGTTTTTAATAGCTAACTAGTACGCCATTGTGTAAATGTACCACATTTTCTGTATCCATTCCTCTGTTGAGGGACATCTGGGTTCTTTCCAGCTTCTGGCTATTATAAATTAGGGTGCTATGAACATAGTGGAGCATGTGTTCTTATTAAAAATTGGAAAATCTTCTAGGTATATGCCCAGAAGTGGTATTGCTGGATCTTCTGGTAATACAAATTGGTACAACCACTCTGGAAACCAGTCTGGTGGTTCCTCAGTCCCTTATTCTGCCCTCATCATATAGGATTCCTCTTGTAGCAAATGGGAACAAATAGAGAGACCTATTATATATTCTTGGATTTAGTTTGCAATTATTTTACTGAAAACTTCTGCATTTAAGTTCACGAGGGAAACAAGGATGTGGTTGTGTAATTCTCTTTGGTCTTTATGTGGTTATGGTTTTGGGGCAATTGGGCCTCATACAAGAAATTGGGCAATTAAAAAAATCTCAGTTTTAACCTCCTTACCCCAATTATTTTTCTTCTGTTTTTGTAAAATTTTTTATTAAATTTGAACTATTGCAGTTTCCATTGATATAGTGAACACAGAAAATGCCTCTAGGTGACTACCAAGAGTATTCTTTCTGAGTTCTGCTAACTTCATCCTATAGTCTAGATGCTATATATCTCATATATAAAAGTGCTTAGAAACAGCTGATGCATCTTTTCTGATAATGTTAAAGAAAGTCTCATTTAATTTAATGGATGGAACAGTCTTTTACAAGTTATGTTGTAAAAATATTCGTTAATGTTGATGTAGCATGCAACTCATAACTTGGGAAACAACTTAAAATGCAGAAGCTATTCAGCAGACAAACTCTCAACTTCTTTGAAATCCAACAGCAGGGGATGTATCATGTCAACACTTCAAAACTGAAATTTATTATAAAAAGTTTCTCAATAGCTATTTGTTGTTTAAATGTGAGAGGATTTGTTTTTTTCTGAAAATGACATTTGCAAATATAACAATAAATTTCCATAAATTACTTGTCCTCTATGAAGTGGAAATTCTTTTACTTACTTTATTTCTGTAGTATAAAATTTCATTTTAAATGATTTCAGAGTATAATATTTAGAGACTACATATTCTTTATATTTATAAAATATTCATGGTGAATTATAGAACTTCTAAATAATTCTTCCATCTTAAATGATATTTTAACAAAGACCCACAACTGAGCAATGTCCACATGGTGAGAGACCTTGAAACCCTCACTCATAACTGGCATGTTTCCCTCAATTCCTTCCCTTTAGAAGTCAAGGAACTATGAAGAAGAATAGCGGCAGACAGATTTTAAGAGTCAGTGGAGAGGGAAGATGTCAAGGAAACAGGGCCTTCTAGACAGTATTAATGGTGAAAATATGAATGCAAAGCGACTGTGTCAGCATGCGCACACCTTCAAAATAAATGGATCCCAGGGCTTAGAAGAGAATGTTAATGTACACTCCTGTCTTCATCCAGGAAGCTAGCTTCAACTGAAAGCTGCTGAGAAAGGAAAACAGTATTTTCTGGAAGGGAATATTATTGCCTATACCAACCATATATTAGGGCAGGCCCCAACATAGCAATAAAGAATGGACACAAAATGAAATCAAAATTATATTTGATGATCTTTTGTTTCTCGTTGCTTTGTTTGGGCTTATTTTTGCCTGTTAATTATGTTTTTAAATTTTGTGGTTTTTTTTTTAATCTTTTCAGTAATTTTTATTTTTTTATACTTTAAGGCATTTTTATTAGTTATTGCCTTCATTTACATTTCAAAGGCTATCCCCAAAGGCCACTATAGCCTCCCCTGCCCTACTCCCAACTCACCCACTCCTGCTTCCTGGCCCTGGCATTTCCCTGTACTTGGGGGGGGGGGGATATTAATTTGTGTATCTGCATTCTCCTGTATGTATTTGTCTTAAGATTTTTGCTTTTTTTGTTTGAAGTTTTGTTGTTGTTGTTTTGCTTTATTGCTGTTTATTAGTCTCATATATTTGTCTGTTTGATTTCTTCAGAAAGAAAGATGGCATGGAGTTGGAAGGGTGGTAAAGTAGGGATGCTCTGGAGGAAAGTGGGACAGGGGAACATTTGCTCAGAATAGACTGTATTAAAAACTGTTTTTTTTAATAAAAAATACATTTTAAATACAGAAATATTTTTCAGGAAGTAGTACCAGATTTCTAGGTAAGTCTACTTTTCATTATATTTCAGTCTTAAAGTGATATACTTTATTTAAAAAAACTTTCTTTATACCATGTAAATTGAAATAATAATTAAGATTCAGAATAGAGTCAAATAGGTCCATATTCTATCTTTCCTGGTGAAAGGATATAAACATTTTATTGCAGGATTTAAATATTTTATCATGAATTAAACTGCTCTTTTTATAAAGATTTTATGTATTTACAACAGAATAAGACCTTTTTCCATGAGCTTCTTTGTGTGATTATAAATTGTCTTTCCTAATTATAATTTTGTGGTAAAACATGATCAGGCAAAGTTAATATTTCTTCTATTTTGACAAAAAAATAACCAAAACAAAACAAACAAAAGAAAACAAAACAAAAACTCCAGGACCAGATAAACAATGTTACCTTCTTACATGTTTTTTGTCATAGAAGACTCTTAGCTCAGAATCCTAAGATGGGAGTTCAGAGTGAGGGGCTCTGTTGCTGGGAAGGGAATAGCAGGGTACAAGTAATAACAAGTGATTGAATTAGGAAAATTATAGTGCTGGGAGCCAGGAACAAAGAAAACTACAAAATAGAGATGATAAAATAATAGTAAAGATATCTCAAAAAAGTCAGGAGGAATCATACTATTACCTCTCTAATAAAATTCTATAAATCATGTTTGTGTATAAGTATACATGTATAGTTTAAGTGAAAATTTTTATGTTGGTTGACAAAGCTCCTCTCAAGAGATAAAGATGATTTAACCAAAAAATTCCAGCACCAGGCACAAAAAAATCTTTACGTTGAATAATTGGTCAAAGTTGTCCATTAGACTCCCCAAACCATCCAGTGGAAAAAAAGACAGGAAATTAAGCAAATGGTGCATAAAACCGGATACACCAGTTACAAAAGAACACAAATGATATGTACTAACAGATAAGTAGATATTAGTAAAAAAGCTCAGAATACCCAAGATACAACTCACAGACCATACTAAGCTCAAGAAGGAAGACCAAAATGTGGATGCTTCAGTCCTACTTAGAAGTGGGAACAAAATAATCATGGGAGGTAAAGGGAGGGAGGTACCTAGGAGGGAGAGGGGGCGGGGGGAAGAGGGTGGCAGGATAATGTGTGAGATGGAGAAGTACAGAGGGTCAGGAAATTGAATGGAGGTGTGTAGCAGTGGGGGTGGACAACTGTGGGTAACCACTAGAAAGTCACAGATGGCAAGAAAGCAAGAGTATCCCAGGACCCAACAGGGATGGCATTAAGCTGAAATACACAGTAAAGAGGGGAGAAAACCCACAGAAACCATATCTGGATTGAGGTTAGGCATGTCTGCTAGTAGAGGAATGGGGCCACCCACCCATCTCAAAAATATGAATCCAGAATTCATCCTATAAAAAGGAAATGCAGGGACAATAATAGAGCAGAGACTGTAAGAAAGGCTATCCAGAGACTGCCCTATCTGGGGATCCATCCCATCTGCAGACACCAAACCCAGACACTATTGCAGATGAAAAGAAGTGCTTGCTGACAGGAGCCTGCTATAGCTGTCTCCTGAGAGTCTCTTCCAGTGCCTGACAAATGCAGAGATAGATGCTTACAGTGAACCATTGGACTCAGCATAGGGACTCCAATGGAGGAGTTAAGAAGAATTGAAGGATCTGAAGTGTTTTTCAACCCCATAGGAGAACAACTATCAACCAACCAGCCCCCTGTACGCCCAGAGCTCCCAGGGTCTAAACCACCAACCAAAGACTACACATGGAACAGCCCATGGCTCCAGCTATGTATGTTGCAGAGGATTGCTTTATCTGGCATAAATGGGAGGAGAAGCCTTTGGCCCTATGGAGGCTCCCTGATCCAATGTAGAGGAATGCTAGGAGAGTGAGGCAGGCATGGGTGGGTGAGTGGATGAACACCCTCATAGAAGGAGGGGTTAGGCAGATGGGACAGGGGATTTTTGGAGGGGAAACCAGGAAGGGGGATAACATTTGAAATGTAAACAAGTAAAATAATTACTAAAAAATAAAAGCTCTCCAAGCTAATCAGATGATTAATATTGCCTGCAGAAGTGAATGGAAAGATCTTATTGCTGAAGATCCCATGTGCCACAGGGTCCAGAGAACCCTGAGCTGCATCTGACTAGAAACCCTCTTCCTTGAAGACTAATACCCCTGGTGCCAGAAATGTCCATTAATGCATCCAAGAACTAAGCAATAAGAGTCATATTCTGCTATGATTTCCATAAACCAAAAACTAAGACCAGCATAGCAAAATTACCTAAAGGGTGCATTAGTGGCACATAGAACTTTGTAGTAGCTAACTGCTCTTTAATTTGAGTTAATAATTACATAACAAAAAGGAAATAATGCCTCATATAAGAAACCTAATTAAATTCACCAGACCAGTGAAGACATAAGTCTTCTAAGAGAACCTACAACCACCACTTTACTAAAACCATGGTAAACTTAACATATTTGCCCTTATCCAAATTGTAGTTTTTATACTTCATTAAGAAAACTTCTTTCAATATTAGATAAAGACTGTTACATAGAACCAACACTAAGCAATATCTACAAATAAACTCTCACATCTAAAGCTCTGAAAACATTGCAGAAAAGCGGGCCAAAGAATTGAAAGAGCTATGGGTTCAGGAAATTTACTGTGAAATTGTTTCTCTTGATAAGGTCAAAAGCACCAATAAAGTCTCACCAATACAACTGCCTAAACATGAACTGTACAAGATCAACAGCAACAGACATGCACAAATCGACAGGGGAGAGAAGATAAGACCTACACAAAGAATTACAGGCAGCTAAGGGTTGCTGAGCGAGCTTGAAATGGTCTTTCTCTGGAAAGAGCACACCAACTGGTTTTCAATCAGTCCTCAAAACATGCATAAAAGTAACCTTATACATAGTGAGGAGGTTATATTCAGGAATATATACAGACATATTTACTCATGCACACACACACACACACACACACACACACACACACACACACACACACACACTCAGCCACAACAATAAAAATATAAAAGCCAAGAATTTGAAGAAAAGCAAGTAGTAATACATGGGATGGTTTTGAAGGAAAATGTAGGAGAATGATGTAATCATATTACAATCGCCAAAAGAAAAGAAATTACTGAAAACAAAATTAACTGCAATCTTGCAGCTCCATACTCAGCAAAATTACCTATCAAGAATGGGAATAAGATAAAGACAATTATATAAACAAACCAACAGTAATTTCCTGTAATGTTATATTGTAGGATAATTTGTACTTTAAAATTTTAATTAATTCTCTGCAGTTACAATGATTATAACGTTAATAATAGCAACGATATATTGATAATTAGCAACCTCTTTCTTGTATTTTCAAGAGAAAATGATGGATTCCTACTGAATATTAGATCACATATAATACTATAATGTAATTCCCTTTAGAAAATTTCATTGTTTAGGAGGGATAACAAAAGATCAAATCACATATTGGATACAATACAAAAGAAAAGCAAGTTATGATACAAATATTTGTATTTGGAAAAAGGGAAATATTTTCTTGTGTATTTAGTTGCAGAATTTACATTACTGATCATCCTTCTCACCCTCAGAACCATGTCTCAAAACTTTCATTGTTTTTTCTTTCAGTCTTTTCATGCTTTGTAGGTAGAAATGTATAACTTACAAGATTAATCAATGATACTAGAATGAAGTTTAGTTTCTAATAATTTAGTTCATTGTAAAAATATAAGGAAGCCTAAATTCATAAGTTGTTATTATGTCTTCAGTATGAGTCTAAAAATAAAGAAAACAAAGACCATATCTCAGATGTATTTTCTCCAAATGAAGATCCCAGCCTATGTGACTGGGTTTAATGTTCACTCACTATCATGCCTGTCATGAAGACTTATACTCACATCTCAAAATCAGTTATCAAAAAAGAAAACAGTCTTTGTTTCCATAACCAGAGATCTGTCACTGTGCATGAAAAAGCAGGGGAACATGGAGCTCAGTGGCTGCAGAGCTGAGGAAAGCTGATTGGCCCATGTTTGGTGAGAGACATTGAGCTATGACACTAGAACACTTGGCTGAGGGTAATCAGAGAATATTTATAGTAGCCTTTCAATTTCAATGTAGAATCTAAGCTGCTGTAAAAAAAACAAAAAGCCCTTAAACAATCCAAATCATTATGAATAAACAAAAATCATTACTTAATTGTACCGTTTCTACATTGAATTTCACATGGAATCTAATTTTTTTGTAGTTGAATCATTGACCTTGGCTAACTTTGCTCCTGCTGAGATACTTACAGCTTTGACAATAACATAGCTTTCATTTCAGGCATTTATATAATTACCTTTATCTTAAGATATATGTTCCTTATCTTCTTAATAGCAAATCTTGCTGTGTGTTGTTTCATGCTCCTAGAAGTTACTTGAATTGATCATAGCATGTTTCCTTTCAGCCACATCATGTTAAGCTCTTGTTGCTTAACATTAACTGAAGAGCTAGAGAACATAGGTGATAATTTTTTATCTGTAGTTCAGAGATTTTTTTTCTATTAAATAATTTATATCTTAACACTGATCAGATAATTCTTTTATGCATTCACTTAATGAAATGATTATCTCTGTTCAATGTTAATTGTTTAGAGAAAGGAACAGAGAACTTAGTCAATAGCTTTACATTATTAAATACATTGACTTCTCTGCATTTTTTCAAATATTTGATATGGAGTATTCTTTGAATTGTTTTTAAATCACATTTTAGCCAACTTGATAAACATGTCTCAGAAGACGTGATAAACTGTAGAATTCTTGAAGAGAAGATTAAGCAGATGAGGGGAGAAAATGAGAAATTTTGACAGAAAAGAAGAGGGTAGAGAACGGAGAGAACCAGAAGAGAGAGGAGGATGAAGGCAGAGCTTAGAAAATTACCAGTTTTGAGGTATCTAATCTGACAACAATGGCAATGCTTAAGCATAAAGAACAAACAAAAAACTACATGAGAACATACTATGAATTTTTCTTTTATGATGTGGTACATTGGAAAAAATCCCCATTCTACAACTTAAATTACATTAAATTTATAAATAGTATTTTACCTGGCAAAACAGTACATTTCAGAATACATGATCACATGTAAAAAGTTCATCAAAAGTTCACACAAAAAAATCAAATCATAAATTTTAATAGAAGTTTACAACAGAGAATGTTTGCATGCATATCCATTAGGAGTAATTATCTGGCTAAACATCCATCACCTGTCACAGCTCCACAGGTTCACTGAACGTTAAGAAAACATATCTAAGTTATTAGTGTAGTTTTGTATAGATAAACCCAGTCAATAGTTTATATATATATATATATATATATATATATGTATATATATATATATATATATATATATATATATATCCAATTTCAACAGAGCAAACACTACCTATGGGGATAAGAATTTATTATGTTCATCACTAAAAATTTTTAAAACAATTTTTATTTAAAAATATTTCCTATTCTCTTTCCTTTCCAAGCTTCCTTCCTCCTTCTCTTTATTTCTTTTCTTTTTCTTTCTCTATTGGTCCCCATCATTATTCTCTTTTTAACTTCTTTTTAAAAAATAACTATTTGCTAAGCATCCTTTTTTCATTTTACGTATTTTTTTTTTTTTTGAGTATCAGCCTCTAGTTTTATCAATAACCTATACATTACAATCAGGTATTTCAATTTCAAACTAAGAAGTCAGCTATTGCTTAGATTAAGTTACTACTTTATTTACATATATAATGAGAATATCAATCTTGTTATTGAGCTAAGTTATAAATAAATGTATGAGTTCCTGGTGTCCATTAATAGACACACACGTAACTAGAAGTATCAAGGGCCTAATTTTTATTATAATTGTCTATTAAATGCAAATCAGGTGTGCCTGGTTGTCTTTGTGGTCCTGCTTGGTGAGTGTTTGTGGGGGTCAAAAACTGTTACTGAGTTTCTAATCAGTTCTCCATGATGGCTGACATCCAAGCTGGATGATACTCTAGCTATTTACTATAATTGAAGATGTTTTATTAATTTTAGTTCCATACTCCAAACTGAAAAATAACCAATAAGGCAGTGTTTAATTTGAAATTTGAATTTAAAAAAATTACATATACATTTGAATCTGAATGAAATCACTGAGTGTACTGGATAGTTTTGTGTCAAATTGACACTGGCTGGAGTTATCACAGAGCTTCAATTGGGGAAATGTCTCCATGAGATCCTGCTGTAAGGCATTTTCTCAATTAGTGATCAGGTGGGGAGGGCCCCTTGTAGGTGGTGTCATCCCTGGGATAGTAATCTTGGGTTCTATAAGAGAACAAGCTGAGCAAGCCAGAGGAAGCAAGCCAGTAAATAACATCCCTCCATGGCCTCTGCATCAGCTCTTGCTTCCTGACCTGCTTGAGTTCCAGTCTTGACATCCTTTGGTGATCAACAGCAATGTGGAAGTGTAAGTTGAATAAACCCTTTCCTCCACAACTTGTTTCTTTGTCATGATGTTTTGTGCAGGAATAGAAACCCTGACTAAGACACTGGGTAAGAAAGGCTCATGTTCAAAGATAAATTGTATAGATTTATGACTTGGGATCAAATCGGATGAAAAACATTGATAGACTTCCCTGATTGACACATTATCTGAGGAGTATGTGACACCCTGACTCCTCTCATACACAATATAACAGGACTGCCAAAGTATTCTAGACTGAACGTGAATTTTTCGTGCTGATTATGCTTTGCAAACGTTAACTTGACTAATTGGGAGAAACATATCTTGATGTACTTGGTACTAAATTTATCATGTCACATTCTAAAAGAAAGAAAATCTTGCAATGAGCTACATACTCAGTTCTCCACTTATCTTAACAGTTTTGCTCAGATATATTGTCACTGATTTTAAAAATGATACTATCTTGCATTTAGTCTGTGGTTTATCTCAAGTAGTCTCCCTCTGCTTTTATTTGTTTAAAAATATATATCAAAGTTTTTCTTTTGACTTTCTGTAGGGATTTTAAAATCATAATATGTACTATTCTCATATTATAAATACAATGATTAAAAATAGATCATAGAAGCAATAATAAGAGAAAGAACCATTTGGACTAGTAGCGAAATATGCAAAAATAAATTTATTGCACATGATATAACAATTTCCTTTGATGTGGTTATTTTAAATATATTTTAACTACTGTTACTGGCCATAAAATTTTGTTTATTTAAATTTTTCAGTAATGAAAACCTTTGACTATACTATAAAAATGGTGGTGTGTATAATAGGTGTAGTAGTAGTAGTAGTAGTAGTAGTAGTAGTAGTAGTAGTAATAGTAGTAATGTGTCTCACTTGTTTAGAAACAACAACAATAACAATAACAATGAAATATTTAATTGGTAACAGTTCATTATAAATCTATATGTGGGCTTTTAACTTGTAGTCTACTTGGTATAATTGTTATTATTTTGATAATTAGTTTATTAATATTATAAGCACTTAGTACTAAATTGTATATCTTCTTGACAGAACAGATCAGATGCACAAATGAACTCACAGACAATGGCAACATTCCCAGTGTCCGTAGATATTAAGCTACACAGTGTCATAGCACTGTAAAGGAGGATAGACCAGTATCTGGAACCAAGAGACTATCTGTAATTGATACCCACTGACAAATAAAACATTAGTTTTCCCCAAACATTTTAATGAATATATTAATTTCACTTACAGGTAGACTTTGTTTCCAGAAATAGATGGCAAACACAAAACACTCTCAATTATAGTGTGTGTGTGTGTGTGTGTGTGTGTGTGTGTGTGTGCACAAATGCACATGAGTGCAGGTGTACGAGAGGGGAGAGGGAAGGGGAGGGTAAGTTGAGAGGGAAGGGGAGGGGGGATGATGGTGAGGGTAGAGGGAGAGATATTCTTGGAAGTTTACCTGTTATTTTTGTTTCCTTAATTTTGGTATTTTGGTTTTTGCTTTGGTTTATTTTGTACTGTTAATGTGTATTGTAAGAAAGAGGGGAAACAACAAGGAGCTGAGTGGATAGGATATGGAAAGGATTTTGAAGGAGTTAGGGGTGTTAGGGGTGGGAGAAATGCATCATTAGTGTACTGGCTGGTTTTGATGTCAACTTGACACAAGCTGGAGTTATCACAGAGAAAGGAGCCTCCCTTAAGAAAATGCCTCCAATAGATCCAGCTGTAAGACATTTTCTCAATTAGTGATCAAGAGAGGAGGGTTCAGCCCATTGTGGGTGGTACCATCCCTAGACTAGTCCTGGGTTCTATAAGAAAGCAAGCTGAGCAAGCCAGGGGAAACAAGCTAGTCAGCAGCATCCTCCATGGCTTCTGTATCAGCTCCTGTTCCCTGGCCTGCTTGAGTTCCAGTCGGAACTTCCTTTGGTGATGAACAGCAATGTGGAAGTATAAATTGAATAAACCCTTTCCTCCCCAACTTGTTTCTTTGTCATGATGTTTTGTGCAGGAATACGAGCATTAACTGAGACAATCAGAATATAGTCTGAAAAAATATATTTTTCAATTAAAATAGCAATTAAACAAACATTCCCTATTTGGTAGCACTTGTTAGTAATAAAATCCAGGTATCTGGACTGTAGTTTTAGCATTTTAACCTTAATTTATACTTAGGAAAATTTATGTTTCCTTTAAGAGGTATTTTTCTTTTGTTAAAAAATTTTTATTAGGTATTTTCCTCATTTACATTTCCAATGCTATACCAAAAGTCCCCCATACCCATCCCCCCACTCCCCTACCCACCCATTCCCCCTTTTTGGCCCTGGCATTCCCCTGTACTGGGGCATATAAAGTTTGCAAGTGCAATGGGCCTCTCTTTCCAGTGATGGCCAACTAGGCCATTTTTGATACATATGCAGCTAGAGTCAAGAGCTCCGGGGTACTGGTTAGTTCATATTGTTGTTCCACCTATAGGGTTGCAGATCCCTTTAGCTCCTTGGGTACTTTCTCTAGCTCCTCCATTGGGGGCCCTGTGATCCATCCAATAGCTGACTGTGAGCATCTACTTCTGTGTTTGCTAGGCCCTGGCATAGTCTCACAAGAGACAGCTATTTCTGGGTCCTTCCAACAAAATCTTGCTACTGTATACAATGGTGTCAGTGTTTGGAAGCTGATTATGGGATGGATCCCCGGATATGGCAATCACTAGATGTTCCATCCTTTTGTCACAGCTCCAAATTTTGTCTCTGTAACTCCTTCCATGGGTGTTTTGTTCCCAATTCTAAGAAGGGGCAAAGTGTCCACACTTTGGTCTTCATTCTTCTTGAGTTTCAAGCGTTTAGCAAATTGTATCTTATATCTTGGGTATCCTAAGTTTCTGGGCTAATATCCACTTATCAGTGAGTACATATTGTGTCAGTTCCTTTGTGATTGGGTTACCTCACTCAGGATGATGCCCTCCAGGTCCATTCATTTGCCTAGGAATTTCATAAATTCATTCTTTTTAATAGCTGAGTAGTACTCCATTGTGCAAATGTACCACATTTTCTGTATCCATTCCTCTGTTGAGGGGCATCTGAGTTCTTTCCAGCTTCTGGCTATTATAAATAAGGCTGCTGAATGTTAATTGATCCATTCCTATCTCCTTGTACTAAGGTCAAATCTAAGTGGATTAAGGAACTCCACATAAAACCAGAGACACTGAAACTTATAGAGGAGAAAGTAGGGAAAAGCCTTGAAGGTATGGGTACAGGGGAAAAATTCCTGAATAGAACAGCAATGGCTTGTGCTGTAAGACTGAGAATCGATAAATGGGACCTCATAAAGTTGCAAAGTTTCTGCAAGGCAAAACACACAGTCAATAAGACAAAAAGACCACCAACAGATTGGGAAAGGATCATTACCTATCCCAAATCAGATAGGGGACTAATATCCAATATATATAAAGAACTCAAGAAGGTGGACTCCAGAAAATCAAATAACCCCATTTAAAAATAGGGCTCAGAGCTGAACAAAGAGTTCTCACCTGAGGAATACCAAATGGAAGAGAAGCACCTGAAAAAATGTTCAACATCCTTAATCATCAGGGAAATGCAAATCAAAACATTCCTGAGATTCCACCTCACACCAGTAAGAATGGCTAAGATCAAAAATTCAGGTGACAGCAGATGCTGGCGAGGATGTGGAGAAAGAAGAACACTCCTCCATTTTTGGTGGGATTGCAAGCTTGTACAACCACTCTGGAAAGCATTCTGGCGGTTCCTCAGAAAATTGGACATAGTACTACCGGAGGATCCAGCAATACCTCTCCTGGGCATATATCCAGAAGATGCCCCAACTGGTAAGAAAGACACATGTTCCCCTATGTTCAAGGGGTATTTTTCAAGGGAGGCTATTTCTACCAAATGCTGGCTTTAGTGGAGTTCAAACACTTAGTGGAAATCTAAATGAGTCTTAGCTTTCTGGTCTTAAATGCTTCTAGTACTTGAGACCAATATTAAGGATTTGTTGAAATTTGTTGTTGACATATTTGTTTCTGTGAGAACATGTCAGGGGATGCAAAAATGAAAATTGTGATAAAACTAAAATATCATGTGACAAACTTGTCAAGGAGTCGCTGCAGAATTTCAACAGGAAGAATGTGCAAGGTTTTCTTCTCTGAAAAGAATGTTACTCATTCAGAAAAACATTTGAAAAATAGTCAACAAGATAAAATGAAACAGAATACACAACTCTCCTGGGTTTCTTTAAACTTGGAAGTACTAGTCTAAGGTGCCCACCATAAACTTGTGGAGGAATAGTATATCAATGTCTGGTGAATCAAATGTATAAGATTTTAGATCTAGCAATAAACTGTTTTTACATGTGAGAATTTGAAACCTAAATTTATTCTCCCATCTTGACTACCTACCATGTGCAGAAACCCATGGGAATGTGCATAAACCAAGCACAATTTGTTTTCTGTGGTATAGAGCTGTTCAATTTAATTAGTAAGAATTTTAATACTCATTACATATTGCAGCACTATATGTAGACTGGAATAAGAGAATGGTTAGAACTAAACTATTTATTTCCCCTTTCTTTCTTGCAAATGTAACTATTAGATTGAAATTAAATGTGTCTCACAATTTATTTTTACTGAACTTTTGAAGAACCCAAGCACTTGGACCAAAGGGCAGTAATTAATATTAAGTCAGAACTTAATTTAGTTTATGGAGCATAGTAGCAATTAGCTGTTTTCAAATCCTGATTTTTTCTTGCTAGAGATTGAACAAGAAGATTATATATAAAGTATTTTAAGTTGATTGCCATTATACAATTATTTCAAATATTTTAATAAATTAACAATAGAAAAAGAACATAAGATGTCTCATTCCATTTGGTATAATTTTCAATTAGTTCTCCTTTGTCTTAATGCTTTCATTGTACAAGTTTTCCTTGGTGTGACAGCAAACTTTAGTTATCAACTTGACTGTATATAGTATCAACTAAAATCAAGGAGCTGGATATGCCTGTGTAAGTTTCTTGATTGGATTATTTGAAGTGAGAAAATTCATATAGAATATGGGGTAGACCTTCTGTTGGTAGAGCACATAAAAGATTACAGAAAGAGGAGACATTTGCTTCTCATTGCTCTTACTCTCACAGTGTTAATCATTTAATCTGTACCGGAGGCATCACTTCACTGCTGTCAAAATTTGTAGGATTCCAAAGCATTCTGAAGTTCTGCAGCTATCTAGGACTTCCCTGGGACTTCAGCACCATACAGGACTGTTGAGAAATTCAGTTTTGTAAACATAAAACTACTGAGCCCTGTCCTTTGTCTCAGGAGTCCATTGTTCATTGTTGTACTACAGTTAGCACAGCCTCCTATAATCTGCATACACAAACACACACATCCATTCCTCTGTTGAGGGACATCTATGTTCTTTCAAGCTTCTGGCTATTATAAATAAGGCTGCTATGTACATAGTGGAGCATGTGTCTTTATTAGGAGCATCTTTTGGGTATATGCCCAGGAGTGGTATAGCTGGATTTTCTGGTAGTAGTATGTTCAATTTTCTGAAGAACCACCAAACTGATTTCCAGAGTGGTTGTACCAGCTTGCAATCCCACCAACAATGGAAAAATGTTCCTCTTTCTCTACATCTTTGCCAGCATCTGTTGACACCCGAGTTTTTTTTAAATATTTTTATTAGGTATTTTCCTCATTTACACTTACATTGCTATCACAAAAGTCCCCCATACCCCCCCACTCCCCTACCCACCCACTCCCACTTTTTGGCCCTGGTGTTCCCCTGTACTGGGACATATAAAGTTTGCAAGTCCAATGGGCCTCTCTTTCCAGTGATGGCCGACTAGGCCATCTTTTGATACATATGCAGCTAGAGACATGAGCTCCGGGGTACTGATTAGTTCATATTGTTGTTCCACTTATAGGGTTGCAGATCCCTTTAGCTCCTTGGGTACTTTCTCTAGCTCCTCCATTGGGGGCCCTGTGATCCATCCTATAGCTGACTGTGAGCATCCACTTCTGTGTTTGCTAGGCCCTGGCATAGTCTCACAAGAGACAGCTATATCAGGGTCCTTTCAGCAAAATCTTGCTAGTGTTAATATTAGACATTCTGACTGGTATGAGGTGGAATTTCAATGTTGTTTTGATTTGCATTTCCCTGATGACTAAGAATGTTGAACATTTTTTAGGTGTTATTCAGCAATTAGATATTCCTTAGTTGAAAATTCTTTGTTTAGCACTGTACCCCATTTTTTCATGGGTTATGCAGTTCTCTGGGGTCTAACTTCTTGAGTTCTTTGTATATATTGGATATTAGCCCTGTATGGGATTTAAGATTGGTAAAGATATTTTCTCAATCTGTTGGTTGCCTTTTTGTCTTATAGACAGTGTTCTTTGCCTTAGAGAAGCTTTGCAATTCTATGAGGTCCCATTTGTCAATTCTTGATCTACTGACACAAGCCTACCACCAAACCCAGACACTATTGTGGAGGCCAACAAGAGCCTGATATTATCTCCTGAGAGGCTCTGCCAGTGCCTGATAAATACAGAAGTGGATACTCACAGTCATCTATTAGATGGAGCACAGGGTCCCTGATGAAAGATTTAAAGAAAGTACCCAAGGAGCTGAAGGGGTTTTCAGGCCCATAGGAGGAACAACAATATGAACTAATCAGTATCCCCAGAGCTTCCTGGGAGTAAATCACCAACCAAAGAAAACACATGGTGGGAACTCATGGCTCTAGCTGCATATGCAGTAGAGGATGGCCTTGTTGCTTATCAATGGGAGGAGAGGCCCTTGGTCCTGTGAAGGCTCTATGCCTTAGTATAGGGGACTGCCAGGGCCAGGAAGCAGAAATGTGTGGGTTAGTTAGCAAGGGGAGGAGGGCGGGATAGGGGGTTTTCTGGGAAACCGAGAAAGGGGATAACATTTGAAACATAAATAAAGAAAATATCTAAAAACAAACAATAAACAAAAAACAGTGCAGGGATACATAGCCAGGTTCTTTGAGTTCAGTTGCAGTGCATTCATTTCAGTTCTATGCAGTCAGTGTGTACTTCACAATTAATGGAATTCATAGGCAGTTTTTGCCAAGCAGAGTAATCAGTAAGAAGCCAAGAGAAGCCTGTTTGAAAAAAAAAACCAAACAACCTCTATATCAACCTCACCATAAATATCAATATATCTACAAATAGTTTTTGTTCTTATTTAGATCTAGAAATGTCTTCAAGATTAGCTATAAAAGGTATTCCTTACCTCGTGATATTATTGACAATTTAAAAAAACAAAACAAAAACTATAGGAGGTAGGGATTAGTTGAAGAAATTTAGGTCTCTAGGGGCACATCCATGAAAGAGATGACCATGTTTTTTTTTTTTTAATATTTTTTATTAGGTATTTTCCTCATACATTTCCAATGCTATCCCAAAAGTCCCCCATGCCCCCCCCATTCCCCTACCCACCCACTCCTACTTTTTGGCCCTGGCATTCCCCTGTACTGGGGCATATAAAGTTTGCAAGTCCAATGGGCCTCTCTTTCCAGTGATGGCTGACTAGGCCAACTTTTGATACATATGCAGCTACTGTCAAGAGCTCCGGGGTACTGGTTAGTTCATAATGTTGTTCCACCTATAGGGTTGCAGATCCCTTTAGCTCCTTGGGTACTTTCTCTAGCTCCTTCATTGGAGGCCCTGTGATCCATCCAATAGCTGACTGTGAGCATCCACTTCTGTGTTTGCTAGGCCCCGGCATAGTCTCACAAGAGACAGCTCTATCTGGGTCCTTTCAGCAAAATCTTGCTAGTGTATGCAATGATGTCAGCGTTTGGAAGCTGATTATGGGATGGATCCCCTGATGACCATGTTTTGACCCCTTCATATTGTTTGCTTTGATTCTTGGTGTCTATGAGCTGAAAGCCACTTTTGTCATTATTCTGTTCATAACACAATGTACAACAAGAATCACTTCCCCACCCAAAACAGAAAGCATCTTCAGACCTCTGTGATATGAACTTTTCTCTCCTTATGATGCTTGTCTCAGATTTGGCAACAATGGTAAGAGATTAATTCTTTTTCACAGCAATATATGACATTATGACATGACAAGAGAGTCAAGATAATAAATATAGTTAATTCCACATTGATGGAAATTATTCTCTGATCCAGAACAGGCCCATGTCTAACAAATAAAAGTCTATATGGACTGTTCACTCTGAAGTGGGACATCTATATGACACCAAATCTTACAAGGCTCGGGGATAATTGGAGATGAGGATATTATTCTTGACAGCTATATCCAAACAGCACATCAAAAACTATGAGCCAAAAAAAATCCCCACTTTAAGGTGTTTATTGAAATAGAAAAGTTAATTATTGGCATATTATAAAAAGAAAGCATTAAATTGTATTGTCTATCTAGGTATCTTAACACTGTAGTATTTCTTGAATGAAATGTAGGATGAGAAATAGAGCCTTATAGCAGTGTATATTAAAGTGTAAATTAAGCCATGCTAGATAGGCAGAGTAGATTTTGACTTAGGGGTGGCAATAAAATGATGTCTTCTAATGCAAAAAGATCCAAGTTTGCTTTTGATGTTCTTAGAAGCTGCTTCTATTCAAAAGCAGACACTTAGTCCCTGCTTGTTTCTTTCTTGTCCTATCCCAGCTTTGTTCGTATTGTAAAAGGCACTAGATTATACAATACATAATTAAGAAAAACTTTTTTAAGTGCTTTGTAGCCATTAGGAATTCCTCAGTTGATAATTCTCTCTTTATTTCTGTATCTGGTTTTTAATTGGTTTATTTAGTCCTGGAATCTAACTTCTTCAGCTCTTTGTATATGTTGGATATTAGACATCTATCAGATGTAGGGTTAGAAAAGTTATTTTCCACATCTGTAGGTTACTGTTTTGTCTTGTGGACAGTGTCCTTTGCTTTTCTGCGTTATGAGGTTCCGTTGGTTAACTGTTGATCTTAGATCCTGAGCTATTGGTGCTCTGTTAAGGAACCTTTCCCCTGAGTGAATGTGTTCAAGGCTATTTCCCATTTTCTCTTCTATTGGATTTAGTATATCTTGTTTTATGTGGAAATCCTTGAGCCTCTTAGATTTGAGCTTTGTACAAGGAGATGAATATGGGTCAATTTGCATTCTACCAGTTAGACTAGCACCATTTGATGAAGATGCTTTCTTTCTCCCTCTGGTTTTGGCTTCTTTGTCAAAGATCAAGTCTCCTTAGGTTTATGGGATTATTTTGGGACTTCAGTTCTACTCCACCGATCAACATGTCTGTCTCTGCACTAATACCATGCAGTTTTGTTTTTGTTTGTTTGTTTGTTTTGTTTTTGTTTTGTTTTGTTTTGTTGTTTTTCACATTCTTAGTCATCAGGAAAATGGAAATGACCCTGAGATTTCACATTATATCAACCAGAATGGCTAAGATCAAACTCTCAGGTGAGAGCAGACACTGGCACAGATGTGGAGAAAGAGGAATGCTCCTCCATTGTTTGTGGGATTACAAGCTGGTACAACCACTCTGGAAATCAGTCTGGTGGTTACTCAGAAAGTTGGACATGGTACTACCTGGTGACCCAGCTATACCACTTCTGGGCATATTCCCAGAAGATACTCCACCATATGACAAGGACTAGTGCGCCTCTATGTTCATAGCAGCTTTTTAAATAATAGACAGAAGCTGGAAACAGCCCAGATGTCCCTCTGTGGAAGAATGGATACAAGAAATGTGGTACATTTACATGAGACCATCACAATTTTTGCAGGCAATGGGATAGAACTAGAAAATATAACCTTGAGTAATTTATTCCAGACCCAAAGGACATATATGGTATGTCCTCACTGATAAGTGGATATTAGTCAAAAAGCGCAGAATACCCATGATACAACTCACAGACTGTATGAAGCTTAACAAGAAAGAAGGCCAAAGTGTGGATGCTTCAGTAACACTTTGAAAGGGTAACAAAATAATCATGGGAGGCAGAGGAGGAAGGGACCTGAGTAGACAGGAAGGAAAAGAGGGGGGCAGGATCAAGTATGAGGGAAGACAGCAGAAAAGCCCAGAGGGCCAGGAAAAAAAATAGAAATGTGAACCAGTATGTGGTGGGGAATGAGGAGGGACTAGAAAGTTCCAGACACCAGGGATATAAGAAGCTCCCAGGACCCAATGGAGATGACATTAGCCTGGATACCTGAAGAGACCATGTCCAGTAAATAGACATGACTCCCAGTTGACTAATGGGGCCACCCACCTATCTTAAAATTATTAACCCAGAATTGTTCCTGTTTAAAGGACACACAGGGACAAAAATTAGAGCAGATATTGAAGGAAAGGCCATCCAGAGACTGCTATTGCTAATGCCAAGATGTGCTTGCAGACAGGAGCCTGGCATGGCTATCCTCTAAGGGGCTCTACCAGCATCTGACTAAGCTCTCATACAGCTAACCATTGTTGGGGACCCTATTGGAAGAGTTAGGGGAAAGACTGAAGAAACTGGAGGGTATTGCATCCCCATAGGAAGAACAGCAATATCAACTAAATAGATCCCTCAGAGCTCACAGGGACTAAGCCACTAAACAAAGAGCATACATGGGCCAGTCTGTGGCTCCTGCTACATATGTAGCAGAGAACTGCCTTGTCTGGACTCAGTGGGAGTGGAGGCTCTTGGTCCTATGGAGGCTTGGTGCCACAGGGAAGGGGAGTGCTAGAAGGGTGAGGTGGGAGTGGGAGGCTGGGTGGGGGAGCATAATCTTAGAAGCAAAGGGGAGAGAGAATAGGGTGGGGCTTCTTAGAGGGGCTACTGGGAAGGAGGACAACATGACACTATTACTGAGGCAATAGTGTGCTCACAAACAGGGCCTATTATGACAGCCCTCTGAAAGACCCAACAAGCAGCCAAAAGAGTCAGATGCAGATAGTTACACCTAACCAATGGACAGAAGCTGCTGACCCAATGGTTGAAGTAGGGAAAAGCTGAAAGGAGGGCGACCCTGTAGGAGGACCAGCAGTCTTAATTGACTTGGACCCCAGAGATCTCTCAGATACTGGATCACCAACCAGGCAGCATACACCAGCTGATATGAGGTCCCCAACACGTATACCGCAGAGAACTACAGGGTCTGAACTCAGTCAGAGAAGATGCACCTAACCTTCAAGAGACTGGAGGCCCCAGGAAGTGGGTAAGTTTTGTGGGGTGGGGTAGGGGGATGGGGGGACATCTTTGTGGAGATGGAGAGTGAAGGTATGGGATGTGGAAGAGTCAGAGGGTGGACCAGGAGGAAGAAAAATCTGGACTGTAAGAAGAGATGAAATAAAAATTTAAAAAAATTTCAAATGTAAATAAATGCAATAATTAAGAAAAATAAATAAGAAAATCATTTCCCAAGGTCCCAAGGAATGAGTCTTAGAGCAAGATTAAGTTTTCAGCATGGGGGTGTGTTGTTCTTTGGATCTGAGAAAGAAAGGTGGCTGTAAGAAAGTCTGGCTGCCAAAGGGAGGAACATTTTGTCATCACAGAGATCAAGAATAAACACAACCAAAGGGAAGCTACAACAGATAACATGGGGCCAATGAAGATAACTTAATAGCTTCAATTTTACTCAAACATCTGCACCTATATCTGAATCACTTCCATGAGTTAAACCTATTTAGAACAATGAAAATGTTAGACATGAATCTGCACCATATATTCAAATAATAGATCTTCCCATATTATGTAAATATAGGTGCTACACAGATGAAAATTTACAGTTTGAATAATAACCTTATAGGAGAAAATTGTACATATAATTGTAAAATTTCATCAGTACTCACAGAGAGTTATTTGTAAGAGTTAGAATCTCTTCATTGCCCTTTCTTTGTTTTGTCTAATGATCATTTTAATGGATCCATAGCAGAAAAGTATTGAAATCAAGTAATTTCCCTATTAAGAATCTCCCAGCAAAATTCACCTGCTTATTAAAGATGAAAGGTCTCTTCTTTTTTATTGTTTAAATTATTTCTGCATTTATATGGCTCAGATATAATAGGATTTTTGCTCTGGCTTCAGGCTTATTAATATATGAATTTATTAATTTCTATGCTGCATAATAAATTACCACAAATATAGACTTTTAAAGCAATATATGTTTGATATCTTAGTTTCTTGAGATAAAAAAATATATCTACGGTTTAATTAGGCTTCTGGCATTAAGATCTCCTCAGGCCACTATTCAGAAGATATCAAAAGAGATTGGTCGTGCCTTCAATTCTATTAAGACAAAAAGATCTCCCAAGTTACTGCTTGGCTTGTTTCATGTGTGTATGTGTGTGTGTGTGTTTATGTATATATGTATATATATGTATATGTTTATTTGTATATGTGCATATGCATAATTTCTGCCTCCCTTTGTACCCTACTGAGAAAACTCTTTGGTCAGAGAAATCACCTGCATTTTCTTGCTGCATGACCCTCTTTTTAGGGTTACACAATTGTATAGCAGCTTATTTTCAAATTCAGCAAGAGAGAATTTTTCTGCTCAATGTACTAAAAATGTAGTCACTTATATAAATCATATGAAACAGTCACTATCATCTTTACATTTTTCTGTAATTTAGTAACTGTAGGGGATTTCCACTAAAGCCATACAACACAGCAGAGGCTTATATTCATCGTGGAGAACATGGATAGGTATAAAGCTATAAAGTTAAATCAGTATAGGACTACAGATGATCCTAATTCCTGGAATGTGCTACATCTGAGAAAGCATGGCTGGGATAAAGTCTAAATGTGGGACAATTATTAGGTCCATGTATGCCCAAAGCTTTTCTTTTTTTCTTTTTCTTTTTTCTTTTTTTTTCTTTTTTTTTTTTGACAGGATTTCTCTGTGTAGCCCTGGCTGTCCTGGAACCCACTCTGTAGACCAGGCTGGTCTTGAACTCAGAAATCCACCTGTCTCTGTCTCCCAAGTGCTAAGATTAAAGACATGCACCACCATTGCCCAGCTGCCCAAAGCTTTTAACACCACTTGTTTAATGCAACTAGGTACTGAACATGGTGAAGAGACTGTTCTCCATGTTGGGTTCTCATCTTGCTTTTCTCCAGTTTTTTCTTACTACACATATGATGATATTTACTTTGAATTGCTGTGTATTTTAAGTTCATGAATATGTCTCATTTTGCTGATGTTCACAGCGAAGAGATTGCATTTTTTCTTAGTAGATTCTCTAGACTTGGAGTTTTGAATAATTTTAGGACTCTGAGTATTCTTGAGATTAGACTAACTTGTTTTCACTATGAATTTCTTATGCATGTTTGGATACCCCTGACAAATATCCTCATTTTATTCTGGAATTTCTCTCTGAGGCTTCTTTTTGAATAGTCGGTTTATAGCTAATGGCATTATTTTGAAAGTTGTAGAACCATTGGAATACAGAGCATAGCTTGAAGACAATAGTTGAGGACAGGTCTATGGAGTGTATAGGATCTCCGAATACTTACCACTTAGTCCTCAGTAGCAGGGTCTGGTATGAGTAGCTGTCCCCTGCAAAGTTCTCTTTTCACCATGATTGTTCTCATGCTGAGAACAAATTACAGTGGTTCTGAAATCATGATCCAAAATAGAGACACCCTATCTTAAGTGGCTTTTGTCAAATATTTTAATAGCTATAATAAAATCTTTCTTTTTCTTTTTTATTAATTGTATATTTTCTTTATTTACATTTCAAATGTTATGCCCTTTCCAGCTTCCCTCCCAGAAACCCCCAACCCCTTCCCCATCCCCCTGCTTCTATGAGGATGCTCCCCCATCCACCTATCCACTCCTGCTTCCACACCCTGGCATTCCCCTACACTGGGCATCCAGCCTTCACAGGGCCAAGAGCCTCTCCTCCCATTGATGCCCAACAAGGCCATCCTCTGCAAAATATGTGGCTGGAGCCATGGGTCCCTCCATGTGTACTCTTTGGTTGGTGGTTTAGTCCCTGGGAGCTCTGGGAGGTCTGGCTGATAAAATCTTATGTGAGTATAGTCATTACAGCCCTAAATACATGGTATGTCAACTGAGAATTAGAAATATTGGATAGAAATTACCTAATCATCTCTCATGATTCAGGAAAGTAGCAGTAGTAACTGGCATGAAATGTTCTTGGCACTTGTCACTGGTTTCTGTATATTTTTGTACAGTATAAGCACTGTAACTCATGATGTACTGTAGTCTCAGATCTATGGATTTGAGGATTTCTCACTGACATTATTTGGTGTAATGGCAGGTACCATATTGTGTATTCAGAACCAAAGCTACAGTGAGGCCATTAAAAAAAAAAGTAGACTCCTAACACACACACACACACACACACACACACACACACACACACACACACATTACTCTGTTAGTTTGAATATGTTTGACCCAGAGAATGACACTATTCAGAGGTGTGGCCTTCTTGGAATAGATGTGGCCATATTAGAGGAATTGTGTCACTGTGGGATAGGCATTGAGACCCTCTTCCTAACCACCATGAGATGCAGTTTTCTCCTAGCAACATTCAGATGAAGATATAGAACTCCAACTTCCTCCAGCAACATGCATACCTGGATGCTGCCTTGCTCCTGCCTTGAAGATAATAGACTGAACCTCTGAAAGTGAAAGTCAGTTCCAATTAATTATTGTCCTTACAAGAGTTTCATGGTCATGGTGTCTGTTCACATCAGTAAAAACCTAACTAAGACAATTATATACTCATATACATATTTATCATCATATATGTGTTGTGCATGTCTATGTAATATGTTATTATTAGTTATTTCTACTACTATTACTACTACTTCTGCTGCTGCTACTGTAGAGATCAGAGTCTCTATCATGCCATACAAGTGCACTATCAGTCATGTATATCACAGTCTTTGATTCTGTCCTTCTGCTCCATGGTCATATAATTTAAATCATTCTCACTATGACATTCCAAGTGAATATCAAAATGTAGCAATTTTTTTATCCAAATTGAGGCTCTGTCTTATATCAAGATTTAGGATGGTTAAAGATTTTTTAGGAGGTAATTGGATTAATTAAGGCTGGTAAATTATTAAGTGCCATGTTTTCTCCAAACTATAAGAATATATAATATCTTGCTAATATATTAGCTGCATTGTATTCTCTGGGATTCTTACGGCTTGGAAAATACTAAGCAAGTACCTTAAAATGTCTAGTTATTTTGGTTGGTGAGAAATTACACTCTAAATAAAATATGGATTTCCTTTGAAAAGAGGTTGTTTGTATAAAATATGTCAAGATAGAACACGATTTGTTTTATGTAATTTGTGCAAAGCACAAAAACTGCTGCTTCCCTCTGTACCTAACCATGTCAGTGATAAACAAAAACCAAAACAATTAATTGACAACACATATTTATATATGTATCCACATGAATCAATTGATAACCAAATCCATCATGTGAAGCAAGTAGTTAATGGTTTTAGAGTTTAAGAGTCAGTATTTTCCAGAGTGGAGTGATATCCTTTGGACTGCCTTGTTAACATATACTATTTTAATATCTATGCTCTTTATTGAAAGTGAGTGACTATGTCTAAATAAAGGTAGCAACCCATAAAGAGAGCACCTCACCCTTACTCTCCAGACACTTCTTCTTTTTAAGGCTTCCATGAAGTTGAGGGTATACAGACCACACAAAATGGAGACTTCCTAGAGATGTGTCTAGGCTACAGAGCAGCTCATCCATGTGCTAGATAGAAGTTAATCAGCGCCTATGACAGTACACTAACTTAAAGATAGACGTTTCAGCTGGGCAGTGGTGGTGCACACCTTTAATCCCAGCACTCGGGAGGCAGAGGCAGGCAGATTTTTGAGTTCAAGGCCAGCCCGATCTACAGAGTGAGTTCCAGGACAGCCAGAGCTACATGGAGAAACCCTGTGTCAAACAAACAAACAAACAAAACAAATGAAACAAACAAAAAACGAAAAACAAACAAACAAAAAAGATAGAGGTTTCCAGTTATTACTCAGAAAGAACCTTTGCTGCAGCCAAACTCATTGAAACCTGCTACATCCTCAACACCCTGCCACAAGATAAAGATGGAGGAAAATATTACTGACATTTGTTGCAATCAACAAAGCTGAAAGGAGTTGAACAACAGATGCAGAGCAGTTGAACATGGAGATGCAGAGTTTGGTCTATTTTTTTTGCCTTGCTTTGGTACAATATTTTCTCACTATGATGTTATAGAGTGGTAACATATGTTCTGTGATACTAGAAGTATGTGATCTTTTTTTTGATTTTGATTTTATAGGGGACTATAGTTAATAGATTACATCATTTGCAGAAGAGACTTTGAACAGTGTTCAGACTTCTATAGATAATGGGGACTTTGGAATTAGGACTAAATGTATTTTGCATTATGCTGCGGCTAGTATGGCCCCCTTAGAGTCTTGTTTGAACAAGTCTGTGGGAGCCTAGGAGCAGAATGTGGTGGTTTGAATGCACTGGCTCATGGGAAGTGAGTGGCTATATTAGGAGGTAAGGCCTTGTTGGAATAGATATAACCTTTTTGGAGGAAATGTGTCACTGAATCTGCAGGTTTTTAGGTCTCTTAGGGCTCAAGCTCCACCAGTGTGGGAAGAGTCCCTTCCTGGCTACCTATGGTAAGTTAGTCTTCTCCTGGCTAGCTAAGGATCAAAATGTTGAATTTAAACTCCTTCTGTCTGGATGCTATTGTCTTCCCAGCAAGATAATAATAGACTAAACCTCTGAAACTGTAAGCTAGCCCCATTGAAATGTTGTCCTTTATAAAAGTTGCCTGGGTCCTTGTGCCTCTTCCCAGCAATAAAACACTAAGACAATATTTAATGAATGAAAGAATGTATGTTTTTAGGAATTGATATATGTTTAGGTGATCCTCATGTCTCATTTTTTTTTCTTAAAATGGAAAAAGAGTGACTTTGTTTCTGAATCTTGAGAACTACATCATTTTTTTTCATACCAATTAAATATTTACCACACTCATGTATGCTACATTATGACTACAATTTCTGGAAAGCAAGAAAAGTTGAAAAAATACTTTCATTTAAAGAAGAATGATTTAGAGTGAAGGTGTGAAGGAGCTATTATATTAGGATAATACATTGAGATAAATCTTCCCATGTGAATCAGTGACCAATTATGGAATAAGGTATTTGAGGAAAAATTAATAACCTGGGTAAATGATGAAACACCTTGTTTAGAAGGACTAACTGCTTAAAAGAGCTGAAATTGAAAGTCTTTGGAGGGAATGTATTGGTAGGTGGTTGGAAGTAAAAGAAAGATTATGTGGGAGTTTTCTGCATAATCCATTCTTCTATGATTAAACATATTTTCTCAGGTAATAAAGAACACCAGACTTTACACAATGTATATAATGACTTAATTGATATTTTAGAAATAATATTTCAAGAGAGAGTTATAAAAGTCAGAAAGATTGTTTTATTGATCCAGAGAAGCAATGACTGTTGCAAAAATAACCAAAGCATTAAAAGATTATAACAAACTGAAACTGGTTGCTATTTTGGTGCGAGGGACAAGGATAAGTGGGTAAAAAGATATTCAAAATGAATGAAATGCCTGAGGGTCATTAAAAGAAGAATTCTAATTTGCACCAGTGTAGCACGGCTGTATCCTGAGAGTGAGGTTGGAAGGATTAGGGAACAAATCAATGTGGCCTAGTTTATATCAGGTGATGTTCCTCTGCTTCTCTAGTTTCTCAGAATCAAAGCCTGTCCTTATTTTTATTTCTCTCTTAAAGCTGTTATGCAGAATATAAAATTCTATTTCAAATTTAGGATTCATTTTGTCACCCTCACCAATACATCTCAGCTCTCAACTGCAAATGGATAAATTGATGTGTGTTTGAGTGTCCTGCCCTATGCCATCAAGTCAGTATGAATATAATTTAGTACATAAGAAAAGACAGATGGCGGACTCTGACAGGGACATAATCAGCACTGAGCCCTTTTGGCTTTGCAAAATGTGAGAAACCATTTGTAATTTAGTTAACATTTGAAAAGAAGCTACTGAGTCTGTATAGTGGCAAAGTGAAGGATATGACAAGGTTTTCAAACAAACACTGTTCTTTAAAAAGCAGAATTGAGTATGGCAGGGATAGAATATCTAGGAAACTCTGTTACAATGTAACCCAAGGGTGGTGAGTTAATTTTTATTCTTAGAAATAAATTTTCTTCCAGTTTCTGGACATTATTACTGTTACTTTGTTTTCTGTTTTTGTTGTTTTAGTTAGTTTTCCTTCTGTTTCACATAGCTTAACCTTGGTCATTGGGTCTATTCCCATCAAAACTGACTTATTGCAACACACTTTCAAACAACCTTTCCCTCTTGCAATGAACTAATAAATTTGCTTTGGTTGTACAAATCCTACAGGAAAAGGTTAAAGTTATATTGTTCATTCATCTGTTTGGATTCTGCATTCTCACTTTAGAGAATAGTCAACAAAGACACAAAATGCCGTTTCTCTATTGCTGTACTCTCCGTGATACCATCACAATGCTGATACTGAGATAAGCATTTACCAAGTTTGTGGCTAGATCAACACATGAAAATAAAATAAGAGGCTCCTTAAAGTGTGGACTCATTTTGACAACTGAGTGAGATTGTTAAGGAATAAATGATTTGTTTTGCACTTTTTGAATAGGGAAAGAATTTGATAGGCATTTGCTTAAAAGAAAGTTATAAGTAGACAGATGTTCTGGAAATTATGACTAGAATAGAAGTTAGATAAAATACATGTGTCTTAATTATGAAAAATCCCTTTGATAAAATACAAATATTCACAGAATAGAAATGTACACATGTACAATACAAAAATTACCAAATTAAATATTGGCATGCGGCTGTATTTTTTGCATCATAACAAATTCAAAGTTATACATTTGCCAAAAATATGATTTCTTCAATAGATTTGCTACTAAAGTGTGAAATCATGTTACTCAGCTTTATGTTAGCTTTTTCAAATGAATCTAGTCTTGACTAATACTATTTTTTTTTCAGTTCAGGTGCTCCTGCTCCATTGTTCATACTAGATATTCACACATAGGGTCACTAGATTATAAATAAATTATCAAATTCTATATTGCAGCAGCACCTTGTTCCCAGTGTTGTTATTATAACATGTTAATACCATGTGCTGTGGACACTTTACCCCTTCTTAGAATTGGGAACAAAACACCCATGGAAGGAGTTACAGAGACAAACTTTGGAGCTGAGACAAAAGGATGAACCATATAGAGACTGCCATATCCAGGGATCCATCCCATAATCTTCCTCCAAACACTGACACCATTTCATACACGAGCAAGATTTTGATGAAAGGAACCTGATATAGCTGTCTCTTGTGAGACTATGCTGGGGCCTAGCAAACACATATGTGGATGCTCACAGTCAGCTATTGGATCACAGGGCCCCCAATGGAGGAGCTAGAGAAAGTACCCAAGGAGCTAAAGGGATCTGCAACCCTGTAGGTGCAACAACATTATGAACTAACCAGTACCCCGGAGTTCTTGACTCTAGCTGCATATGTATCAAAAGATGGCCTAGTTGACCATCACTGGAAAGAGAGGCCCATTGGACACGCAAACTTTATATGCCCCAGTACAGGGGAACGCCAGGGCCAAAAAGTGGGAGTGGGTGGGTAGGTAAGTGGGGGGGAGGGTATGGGGGACTTTTGGGATAGCATTGGAAATTTAAATGAGGAATATATACCTAATTAAAAAAAAAGAAATTTAATTCAGACATTAACTTATTTGACAACTATCCATAATCTGTAAAGGGTTGTGTTCTTTCTCCCCCAAGGCAGTTATGCACCTATTTCAGAATAAAAAGCAAACCAATTTTCACAGCCAAACCAACAAATTAAGGTTCATCATAATGCCAGTGAACATATTATAAGTGAAATTCTGAAAATAAATAAACAAATAATTCATGGAATAAGCAAAGATCTGTAAGTTAATGGAATTCTGAACAATGAAGACATGTTATTAAAACCAACCCCTGATTAAAGAATGGATTTTAACATTTCCTTTTCCTTCCATTTTAACGTATCCCTTTGTTTTACTTTCCAAGTTTAAAAAAATGACAATATCTTATCTCATGGAAACAAACATTTGGCCATATGAGATAATAGGCAGCAGTGAGAATTCGTAGTTACTTGAGTCAAAGTCATTTGACGTTGCTAAGACTGAAGATGAACACATCCCACTACCACAGTCCATATGTGTACAAACATGTGCCCAACTGACCATGGAGGTGTCTAAGTAGTAGAGAAAGTGGGTCTGATCATTGTTAAGTGACTGAGAAAGTAAACAAGCTATTGCGTGATTGTATTCTGAAGATGTAATCTGCACATAACTCTGAAGAGTTAAGTGCTGTAAGGAAGTATGTGAATTTAGAGATGAGAATCTATGACAATCTTAATGATTATTATGTAAGAAAAATGAGAACGTTTCATTTTTATGCATACACGCGCACATACACACACACACACACACACACACACACACACACATGTATATTAGTTATTTGAGAATTACATTCATGTTTATAGCATGTTCACCTACCCTACCTCAACTTTTCTATCATCCAAGAGTACTCTCTTCGATTCACGCCAAATTTTGTTTCTTTATTCCCCTATTAAAATCAGTTTGTGATGTCCAAATATTCTGTTTTATGGCTATACTCTCAGAGAAACCTACCTTTCCTCTCCCAGAAGCTTAGTTTGCCATAAATACAGATCTATTTTTGTTTTCCTACATCCAGACCACCAGTTATATCAGCACCATTTATTGAAAATGCTTTCTTTTTTTCCACTGTGTTTTTGCTTCTTTGTCAAAGATCAAGTGTCCATAGGTGTGTCGGCTTACTTATGGGTCTTCAATTCTATTCCACTGATCAACCTATCTGTCTCTGTAAGAATACTCTGTGTTTTTTACTGCTATTGCCTTGTAATACACTTTGCAGTCTGGGTTGCAGATTCCCTCACAAGATCTTTTTTACTGTGAAAACTTGTTTTGTCTATCCTTTTTTCCTCATTTTTTTCCATACGAAGTTGAGAATTGCTCTTTCCTCTTGGAGAAGGAGGAAGAGGAAAGGGAGGAGGGACAGTAGAAGGGCGGATCAGGAGGAAGATAGCTACTGGACTGTAGAGAAAAATTGAATAATGATGATGATGATGTGGAAAAAAATTAATTGGGCCTAGAGAGATTTCTCTGTGGTTAAAGTAACTGATTGTTGTACCGGAGGACCCATGTTCAATTTCCAGCACCCATACAGCTGCTAATAACTGGCTGTAACCTGAATTTCAAGGAACCTGTACTCTACATACACTACATACACAGAATGCAAGCAAGAAAATGCCAATACACACGATAAATAAATAAACAATAAATAAAAATGTCAAAAAATCCCTTGTCATTACTCAGTACAATCTCTGTTCAGGGTTTGATAAGACTAAGCAAAGTTCTAGAGTTTGACTCAATGTGACTTAAGTTGGACTTTTGGGAGGTGTTATGTGGTCTGAGACATGTCTGGGTACTTTGCCATTCAGCTGGGATAATTTCTGAAGAGCCTTTTGAATATGATGTAGTTTTTTTTATATAATAAGGATATGGCAAAAGTATTAATACCCATAAGATTGAAGGAGGTAAATATTATGTATTGAGTTTGTTGCTATAGAAATGTGAAAATATTACAAAGCATGCAAAAAATACAGAGGAAAGTAGGCATTGATTATTTTAACCAGGTTATGTATATTTTTCAGAAAAAAGATTCTAGTAGACCTATGTGTTTTCTTTTTTTTAATTAGATATTTTCTTTATTTATATTTCAAGTGCTATCCTGAAAGTTCCCTATAACCACCCCCACCCTGCTCCCCTACCCACTCACTCCCACTTCTTGGCCCTGGCATTCCCCTGTACTAGGGCATATAAAGTTTGCAACACCAAGGGGCCTCTTCCCAATTACAGAAAATGTGGTACATTTACACAATGGAGTACTACTCAACTATTAAAAACAATGAATTTATGAAATTCTTGGGCAAATGGATGTATCTGGAGGATATCATCCTTAGTGAGGTAACCCAATCACAAAAGAAGTCACTTGATACGCACTCAGTGGTAAGTGGGTATTAGCCCAGAAACTTAGAATACCCAAGATACAATTTGCAAAACACAAGAAAATCAAGAAGAAGGAAGACCAATGGGTGGATAGTTTTTGTTTTTAATCCTAACCTTACACAAGCCAGTCAGTCCTGTCCTGAAATTGTGCCCAATATCCATTTTAAATATGTTTATCAGTGTGAATTTATTTCTCTGGACAAATAACAGCTAAAACTGATTCTCATTTCGTAAATTATATACAAAATGAACAGTTGTAAACTTATTTAAATTGAAATGCAATGACAGTTTTTTGTAGCATTACATGTGTATGCTATTTGGGATGCTACTTTAAAGATTTCCTTCAAAATTCACATAGTATCTGTCAAAGTATTTTTTAAAATAAAATATAAAACAAATGTGAATTTAAAAAATGTTTTTTATTTTGTTTAATGCTTATTTGTTTAAATGTTTAAATAATTTTAGAAATTACATTTAGTTTTAAAAAGGCATAAAATAGAACCTGATTTCAAAGACTGATACAATTTATTAATTAATATAATTTAAATATCCAGTTATTGTCAAAAGCAATAAAGGCAAAAGAATTATTTCCCTTCTGACTTCTTTGGCAATATAATATGAGCTCCTTTCTTCAGCTCTCTAGGCCATCTTTAAAATGCAGTTCTACTTTTCTGTAAAATAATCCATTTCCTTACTGTTGTGTTTGCATAATTAATGTCCCACTCCACAATTTTCATGCACTGATTTTTCAAAGACTAATTTCAAAGCTTAGCATTTTATTGCTTCCTGTTCAAGTCTTATTCTGTCTGTTTGCAAATACAATTTGCTTCTGATTAACCCCATTTAAACTCCATATTATAGGAAGTGATAATTTGTAAAAGATGAGCTACATGTATTCTTTGTACACAGAATGGTATATTTTAAGGATAATAACAAAAGTGCACTTACAGAAGGTCAGAAAATCATGATTCTGGCAAACTTCCTCTCATGAAAACTGTTTGAATATAACTCTCTAAATTTGGCACTAAATATACAAATGGAAATTCACTGTATTAACTTATTAGCTCTAATACTGAACATAATATTTACATAAATTTAAGTTATGATGAATGTAGAAGCAATTATTTATGGCTTAGCTAACACAGAAATACACCGATGTGTGAGTACTTATCGCTCTCCTTCTGAACCCAGAACCTATAAGCTACATTGCAGAATAAGCCAATATTACTACCTGAGTGATGCACTGACCCAAGTTTTTACTAGTATATCTATGTTTTTATTTTGACTCACCCAGCTTCATGAGTAGCCAGATCCCTTCTGCTCAACCACAAAGATTTGTGCCATTCCACTCTCCCTGCTCCCTCGAAGCTATGATTGGTAACATGATCCAACTTTTTTTTTCCATTTTTTATTAGGTATTTAGCTCATTTACATTTCCAATGCTATACCAAAAGTCCCCCATACCCACCCACCCCCACTCCCCTACCCACCCACTTCCCCTTTTTGGCCCTGGCGTTCCCCTGTACTGGGGCATATAAAGTTTGCGTGTCCAATGGGCCTCTCTTTCCAGTGATCCAACTTTTGATTTACAACTGAAGGACAGAACATGAGATTTCATGTGGTTTTTCATTGGAATAGTGGCAAAATTCCGCTGAGAACACTGCTGACGTATATGTTAGGTATTTTCAATATAACATTTTATTTGTTTTTATTGATAAAATGCTTTTTAATAAACTTTCTCAAAAAACATAAGAATTAATCATGAAATTATGACAGCAATCATAACGTATTTGAATTATATTATTTCCTTTTTTATTGGTTATTTTCTTTATTTACATTTCAAATAGTTTCCCCACCAAAAATGCCCTATCTCATCTCTCACCGTGCTTCTCTGAGGATGTTGCCCCACTACTCCCTCCCCCCTGCCTTGGCATTCTCCTACACTGGGGCACAGAGTCTTTACAGGACCAAGGGCCTATCCTCCCATTGATGCCTGATAGGCCATCCTCTGCTACGTATATGTACACTGGTTGGTGATTTAGTCCCTGGGAATTCTGAGGGGTCTGGTTGGTTGATATTTTTTTCTTCCTATGGGGACGCAAACCTCTTCAGCTACTTGTCTTTTCTCTAACTCCTCCATTTGGGACCCTGTGTTTTGTGGTCAGTTCAATGGTTGGCTTCAAGAATCTGCCTCTGTATTTGTCAGGCACTAGTAGAGCCTCTCAGGAGACAGCTTTATCAGGCTCCTGTCAGAATGCACTTCTTGGCATCCACAATAATGTCTGGGTTTGGTAACTGTATATGGGATAGATCCCCAGATGGGGCAGTCTCTGGATGGCCTTTTCTTCAGTCTTTGCTCCACAGTTTGCCTCCATATTTGCTCCCATGAGTATTTTGTTCCCCCTTCTAAGATGGACTGAAGCATTCGCACTTTGTTCTTCTTTCTTCTTGAGCTTCATGTGGTCTGTGAATTGTATCTTGGGTGTTCTGAGCTTCTGGGCTAATATCCACTTATCAGTGAGTGCATAAAATGTGTGTTCTTTTGTGATTGGGTTACCTCACTCAGGATGATATTTTCTAATTCCATCCATTTGACTCAGAATTTTATGAACTCATTGTTTTTAATAACTGTGTAGTACTCTACTTTGTAAATGCACCACATTTTCTGTATCCTTTCTTCTGTTGAAGGACATCTGGGTTCTTTCCAGCTTCTGGCTATTATAAAAAAGGCTGCTATGAACATAGTGAAGCATGTGTATCAATTTTCTAAGAACAAAAAACATATATCACATAAAAGAAAATGGCAAAACAAATCAAATGAAAAACAAAAATACAAAAAACCTGTTATATGAAACTAACATCTCCAAGGTGTATTAGACAAAGAACTACTTTTAGTAAACTTGAAACAGAGTTGAAAAGCAGACTCTCTAACCTGGCTAACACAATTTTTCAATATTTTCAGTATTCTTTATTTAATACTGTGGCACATACAATTATATTGTCTGTTTAATAAGATCTTTTATGTAACTAATAAAAAAAAAGCCTGTAATATGAAAAGTAATTGTGAGTATGATGGGAGAATGCGGGGAAACTATTTTAAATGTTGCCTTCCCTTTGTTGGTATTTTCACAGATTCTGAAATGTTTTCAATTGAGAAAAGTATGTGTAGTCTTTAGAAGACAGAAACAACACCACATAAGCAGGTCAAGTTGAGCTAGTAGATTATCACGCCTTTGAGAAATGAAAGCCATGCTTTATATCCACAAGCAAAGGAGTTTCCTAACAAATGGTATATGAAGATCACTGAGCAAGTGACCTTGTGTTGTGCTGGAACATTTTTGGGTATATGCTCAAGAGTGGTATAGCTGGGATTTGGGTAGAAGTATTTTCAAATGCCTTATAAACTGCCAAATTGATTTTCAAAGCGTTTGTACAACCACTATACTCCCACCAACACTGCAGGACTTCTCCTCTTTCTCCACATCCTCCTCAACATGTTCTGCCCCCTGAGGTTTTGATCTTGTCTATTCTGAGATGCGTAAGATGGACTGTCAAATTCATTTTGATTTGTGTTTCCCCGATGCCTTAGGATATTGAACATTATTTTTTTGTTTGTTTTTTCTCACTCGTTAGAGAGTACTCTACTGAAAATTCTGTTTAGCCCTGCACTCTATTTCTTATCTGGGTTATTTGCTTGGGTTTTTTTTCTGGTGTCTAATTTATTGAGTTTATTCCCCTAGAATAATATCTCCTAGCATAACTGTCTCCTGAGAGGCTTCACAGAAGCTAATTGAAACAGAGGCAGACACCTACCACCAAACATTAGGCAGAGAATGGGCGGGGTTGGAGGGAAGTTTTGTAGAAGATTGGTGGATAAGATTGAGGGTTCTAGAGGGATCAAAAAGACCTTCAGAGACAACTACCCTGGGCTCATGGGGCACACAGAGACAGAACCACCAACCACAGAGCATAAGGATGCAGTACCTAGGCCCCCTGTATATTTGTAGCAGATGTGTAGATTAATCTTCATGTGGATCTCTTAACAATTGAACCATGGACTATCTCTGACTCTGTTGCCTGACTTTGGATCCCATTATCCTTGCTGGGCTGCCTTTTAGAGCCACAGTGGGTGAGGATGTTCTTAGTTCTGCTGTGAACTGAGGTGCCTGGGCAGTTAGTACAGATGGAGAACTTCCACCTCTCTGAGGGGAAGATCAGGGTATAATGTGGAGAGGGACTTATAAGGGTGGGGCTGGGAGGCGAAGTAGGAGCACGGCTGTGATTGGGATAAAAATTAATTTAATTTATTAATGAGGAAAAAGTTAAAAGTGTTTAGTATAGTTTTTCAATATATGTATATATACATGTACATTTTACGTATATATAATATATTTTAATGTGTACTTATTTATCTAAATAGTGAAGAAAATGTTAAAATTTGAGAGTTTCTAGACTTATCATAAAACATCAACTATTAACATATGCTGAGGTTAAAGAGAAAACACACATTTAATTTTAAAGACTATGATAATCAGCCTGGGGGTGTAAGGTGATCCAGTGATGGACATCCCTGAAAACATGAATATAAGAAATATTATACAGACTGAGCAGATTATATTTCAGAATATATATATATATATATATATATATATATAAAGATATATATATATCTTGTTGAATATATACACACACAGTGATATTGATTCAAAATTTATGAAAATTTCTGATTCCATATTAAAACCATTTTTAAATTAAGAAAAATAACAGCAACTATATATTTTCTTAGGTACATCTACCCCTTATCACAAAATTAATATTTAGGAAAATATGTAATAGTATGTAAATAGGAGGAAATGGTTCTTTTTTAAATCTTTACAAGACATATGAAATTACGTTCACATTATCCATTTCAATATGTAAAGATATAAAAGTAAATCCACCACTCTGACAGACAAGTTATATCAGAGATGATGGTTTTTCTTAAAATTAGAAACATTATGGCTTGCTTTCTTAGAAACAGGAAAAAACAGGTATTACCTAGGAACAGTGGAATTTTCCTGATGTGGTAGTCTGGACATAGAAGTGTTTTAGAAAACAAGAAAAGTGCAAAGTTTCACTAAGTCCCTCAAGTAAAAATGATGTAAACCCACAGATGACAGTTTAATGGGTTCAGGCAGGAGGATGGGGATACATAATATCAAGATAAATGGTGCTGAATCCCATGGACAGATTCAGTTACGGACTCTACAGATCAATAGTGGCAATCATGATGAGAATTTACTGTTAGGGGAACATATTTTGGTAGTATCTGTGGCTGCCTGACAATGCATACTCAAAAGACAAATTATGTACCCTTAAATGTTAACCTTGTTACTGATGAGTTAAGTAATTTTTTGAGGTGTACTAAAAACATTGAACCTCTTTTGTCTAAAAAAAAAAAATCATATTGTAATGATTATGGTATTTCTTCTTAAAGAATTTGGTATCCCTCAAATTGTGATCAAACGATTAGTTTTTAACTCACAATATAATATTAATATTGAGTTTATTTATGTATCTACTTATAATCTAAACACAGGGAAATCCTGATACCTGTATTTAATATTTGCAAAGACAAAACATGACATTGAAGGATATGCATTGAAATAGGACTGAAAAATGATATATTATGCTATATTCAGGGAAGATGTCAACCTTGCATAAACTGGACAACACTGCATCTGTTAGCAAAACAGTCATTGACAACTTTGCTTTAAGAAAAATTGCACTTATTGATATGGAGATTAAAAAAGGAACAATTAATCAAGTGTCAGTTTCTCAGTTTTTAGTGTCCATTCTTTCTATAAAATAACAAAGAGATATTCAGAATTTTATTCATTCAGATTGTCAGTTTCATTTTTTGCATGCATTTGCAATATATGACACTTTCATACTGCTATATTAAATAATATTGCCTTCATTTGAATTTGAAATGTCTTCTAAAAAAATTCATGGAGTGAAGCGTTGGTTATTAGTTGGTGAGATTTAGGGCACTGATTGAATCCTGAGGTCAGAGTTGTAATCAACAGATTCTTTCCTCGGCAGATTAAAAATGAATGGTTTTCCAGAAAGATGAATGTCGGTTTTAGAAAATAAGTAAGTAAGTTTGGGAAGATCTTCCTTGTCTATGTGTAACTCCAGAATGTCGTATGTAAGCTGCCTCCTCCACCACATACTCTGTCATGATGTTCTGTCATACTCCATGTCTCACAGCACAGAGCCAAATGACCACAGCCTGAAACAACTGAATAATGAGTCTAATGTACTTTCCTCATTTGAGTTGTTTCTCTTAGTTTTGTTTTTTAAAGTTATATAAAAAAGTGATGAACATAAATACAAAGAACAGTTGAATACATTTCATGAAGCAATTTTTCTCATACTATATTCATATGTTGGTATCCATTGTTCCACTCATAGATGATAAAGAGCAGAACACAGCCTCAATGGAGAACTGGTGCTTTTCTTTGTAATGATTTTTCAGAAATAATTTTCATAACCTAAACCTGGACATGTAACATTTTACTTTATTGTGATTGGATTTTTTCCTATAATTACTGATCAAATTTCAAGGACAAACTAGTGAATTATTAAACTAAAAGTAACAGCTGAAAACTTCTAATATCACTTTAGGGTGTATAACTGAAAAAATTACAAGTTGATTATATTCTTTTTTAAACTAAATAATATGGAGTTTTCTTTTATTAGTGCAACATTTAATTGATGTATTACTTAGATTACTTTTTATGTTTGAAAAATCAATTATACATTTGCATCATAAGAAATTTGATGATATATTAGTATTTGTAAAATTTCCCCATTGTCTTCACTATTCAGACTTTTCACTTGTGACTAATGTTAGGATTCAAACCTAAAATGAATATATTCCTTCAATCGTTAAGTTATTTGATGTATCAAAGACAATATTACATTAATCTCACACATTCTCTTAATACCTCCTCACTGTTTTGGAGTTTCCTTTTATATTTATGAATTTAATAGTAATCCATAACAATTATTCTCCTTTATATAGCCATAAATGCTTTCAATCATTTTGGTTCAAATATTCATTTTGAGAATTTAACCTTCTCAGTCCATGATTATTTTATTAGTTTATTTATTAACTTTACATCTGGAACACAGACCCCACCTTCTTCCTCCCTTCCCAATCCCATCCACAAAAGCCTCTCTCCACATTACCCCTCCACTTCAAAGAAACAGGGAGGTCCCCAATGGGTACCAAGTGACTCTGGCACATCAACTAAAATTAGGACTAACCACATTTTTTCCAATTGAAGTCAGACAAGGCAGTCAAGCTAGAGGAAGGGGATTAAAAGGCAGGAAATAGAATCAGAGACAGCCTCCACTCCAGCTGTAAGGAGGCCCACATGAGGACCGAATGACACATCTGCTACAAATGTGTAGGGAGCCTAGGTCCAGCTCTTGTACTATTTTCCCTAGTAGTTCAGTATCTAAGAGTCCCCATTGGCCTAGTTGACTATGTATGTCTTTCTGTGATGTCATAGAAGAATCCAGCTCAGTCCTTCCTCTCACTCTTCCACAAGACTCTCCACACTCACCTGATGTCTGGCTGTGGGTCTCTTCATTGGTTTCCATCAGATGATCGATGAAGCCTCTTAGGAGATAGTTATGCTAGGCTCCTGTCTGCAAACATAGCAGTGCCTTTAATAGTGTTAGGGGTTGGCTCTCTCCCGTAGGATGGGTCTCATTTGGGTCAGACATTGGCTGTCCTTTGACTCAATCTCTGTTCCATCTTTATCTCTTCTTCCTCTTTTTTTTTTCCCACATGTCCTTTTATTCAAAGGTATTCATAGACAGTATTCTAAAGTCAGGCTTTTAAAATTAAAGGCCTAAACTACAGAATTTTGTAAATATGACACTTAGAAAGAATGAGCATCAGGATAATTTAAACCCTCATTATCCTGGAGGCCAAGTTTGTAACAGGGACGAGCAAGATCAGGATCATTCACAAGAAACAACTGAGAAACCACGGATGCTGTGTAATTTTGTCAACGAAGAGAAAGGTCATTTTCAGCCTTGCTGAGTAGAAAACCAGCAACTAGTTCTTCTGTGACAGAGCATCAACTGTGCTTCAGATCTTTGCCTGCAAATTCTCTTTTTCCATCAGCAAATCCGCATATCTCTGCTGAAGCTTTCTCCTTCCCGTTGCCACTGCACATCTTCTTTTAGACACTCTAGCCTACAGGGAATAGCAGAGTCTTCGTGTTTCATGAGTTCTTAAAAAATGCATAGCTCCAAGTGAGCTTGCTCAATCTAGTCCCATAAGTCATTCAACTGTTTCGTGAGCCCCATAGCACTACACTGGTAACCACCAGGCAAATTTTTCATCTTCTTTTCCATCTTTGCTACTCTCTTGGCTTCTGTTGTCATGTGACCCCTGTTTATCCCAAGTCTCTTTTCAAGGGATTCAATTCTATCCTTTTGGTTAGTAAGATTAGCTCATGCTTTGAGCAGGAAGATAGAGGACTTACCTGTAGCTTTCCTCCCACACCTGGTTGTAAGCTTTCCTGGAGAGTTCTACATATCTCATTCCTTGTTTTACCACTTTCATCTCTTATACCAGAACATTATAGGCCTTTTTTCAGATCTTCTTTGGAGAAATTCTCACAAGGGTTATGCCCAAGATAGGTAATGTACTCTGAATTGTTGGCATTTTTCCTTTTTATTTATTTTTATTTATTTATTTATTTATTTATTTATTTATTTATTTATTTATTTATATTTTTTATTTTTATTTTTTATTTCCAGATGGCTCGTAAGGGTGATGTAGTAGATCATAATGAAGCATCATAATCATTTCTTTTTTGATCAGTTCTTCCATCTTCTGTAAATCTCTTAGAGGTAGTTCTACATTTAAAGGTCTTAAAACCATTTCATTTACTTCAGACAGTCTGGGTAGATCCTTCTGAATAGCTTGGTGCATTCATTTCATTTCCTTTATACTTTCAGCAACTCCTATGGCCTGCTTTCGAGCATCCACATCGGCCGCATCTTCAATGTAGGTGTCACCTATTTCACGTTCTTCCGGTTTCTTCTCAATACTTTCTGGCAGAACAATTTTAAAATCATTCTTAGGTGCAGGGAAGCCTAACAACCCTTTATAGAAATGTTGACGTGATTCTCTTTCCATCTGCTTCATGTAAGAGGGATCACTATAAGTCTGCCATTCCATCCTCTGGATTGTTTAACTTGTCTCTTAGTGATGTTCTACCTGGGGTGGCATTAGTGACTGATTTAGGGGTTGTTCCACTCTGGGGAGTCAGTCCTTCAGCTCCATGAGGAGTCCTGAAAGGGGTAGACAGAACTGTATTTGGAGTCTGCACAACCTGCTGCTGTGGGGTCACACCAGAGCAATCACTCTCACTCAGCAGGGAATTAAGCCCACCTTTCAATGGAGTGTCCACATTGGTCAAGGCCATGAGGTCTGAGCTTCCTGAAGAGTCCCGTCTTGAGAGGCTGGTGTCCGTGGTGTTCTCAGAAGTTGCTGTTGTTTGTGACATTGTACTCAGACAGGAGAGTGATAGAAGCAGTTTGTGATTCCAGGCTCCTCCTCCATCTGCAACTTCACTGGCCTGGCCTACCTTGTCAACTTCCTCGAGTTCAGCATCTGAAATCTGAGGGGTAGGCAACACAAGCTTGCTTCTCTTTTTAGTAAACTCAGAGACACAGCTAGTTTGGAGGATAGCTGATGGTAAATCAGATTCCCTTTTCCTTTTTAAATGCTGTTTGTCCTTTTATTTATTTTTTTTCTTTCTATCTCTAACTTCTTTTTCAGATCTTAGCTCCCCATCAAGATCCTGCTGTTGTAATCCTAAAATCTGCATCAAGGGCCTGGTAATTCTCTTCAGAGGTATCATACAAACCAAGAGCAGGCTCTTTGTCCAATGGGATTTCAGCATTAGAATCGACTCCTCTCTTTTCTTTCCTCTCTTTCTGAATCTCTATGGCAGCTGCTCGAGGCTCTTTTCTGGAGGGCAGCAAGGCTCCTTGCTTCTTCTCACTGCTTCTTTCCTGCTTTCCGTTTAGCTTTCTTTCCTTGAGGATTGGCCAGACCTGCTTGAGCCTCAGAAAGCATCTCACCTCCATCCTCATCCATTTTTTTTTCTAATTTTTCTCTCATCCTGTTTAATGCTCATATAAAGAAAAGGTACTGATATTTTTTTAGTTAATTTTGTGATCCACTTTGCTGAAAGTATTGATTAGTGTTGTTCTCTGGTCAAATATTTCAGGTCACTTATGTATTCTCTCATATCATCTGTGAACAGCAATACATTGACTTCTCCATGCTCTTGATACTACACCTATAACTTCAAAGACTAAATTGAGAAGATCTGGAGAGAATGGGCAGCCTTGTCCATGATTTTAGTGGAATTCCTTTTAGTTAATCTCCATTTAATTACATATTGGCTATTGGCTTGCTGTATATTGCTTTTATCATATGTAGCTATGCCCCTTGAATCCCTGGTCTCTCCAAGACTTTTAACATGAAGCAGTGCTGGATTTTGTCAAAGGGTTTTTCAGCATCTAATGAGATGATCATATGGGTTGTGTTGATATGGTGGATTATATTCATGGATTTTAATATATTAAACCACCTCTGCATTCTAGAATGAAGCCTACTTAATTATGTGGAGTGATGTTTTTGATGAGATCCTGGATTCAGCTTGTGAATATTTTATTATTTTTGCATTAATATTCATAAGAGAATTTCATCTGAAATGCCTTTTTTTGTTGTTGTTGAGTCTTTGTGTGGTTTAGGTATCAGTGTGACTATGGCTTCATAGAATGAGTTTGGCAGTATTCTTTCAGAAGTCTGGTAGAATTTTGAACTAAAACAATTTAGACCTGGCCTTCCCATGGGGAGACTTTGAATGACTGCATCTTTTTCCTTAGGGCATGTAGGGTTTTTGAAATAGTTTCCTTGATGTTGATTCAACTCTGACAAATGGTATCTATCTAAAAAATCTTCCATTTTATTTAATTTTTTTTAAATTTTGGAGAGGCTTTTGAGGTAAGATGTAATGTTTCTTAGAATTTCCTCAGTGTCTGCTGTTATCTCTCCCTTTGCAATTTAATTTTGTTAATTTAGACAATTGGCCTTTTTCTCTTGCAGCAACTAATTTTTTTTTTATTTAGTTATATAGATTTGGTGTTTTGATTATAAAGTGGCTAAAGGATCTTCCTTCCTTCCTTCCTTCCTTCCTTCCTTCCTTCCTTCCTTCCTTCCTTTCTTCCCTCCCTCCCTCCTCTCTCTCTCTCTCTCTCTCTCTTTCTTTCTTTCTTTGTTTCATTCTTACCCAATCTAATTAGTATCATATCAGTTTCTTATTTGTTTATAGACAATTTGGGGAAATTTAATCTGTGATTTTATTGAAAATATTTCCTGAGCCTTAGAGCTGGGTTTCTCCTCCTTCTTCTATTTCTATCATTCTTAGATGAGGTTTTTTTTGTTTGTTTGTTTGTTTTTTTATAGTATCCTAGATTTCCTAGATGCTATGTGTCAGGATATTTTTTTATAAATCAATTTATTCATTTAGTTGCTCTACATACCAATATCAGCTCCTGCTCTCCTCCAGGTTCCTGCCCTCACAGCTTCTGCTCCCATCCCCCCTCCTCTATCATATATTCTATGCCTGCCCCCCCCATCATATATTCTATGCCTGATGTTTTCACTTCCATCTCTTGTATTGTCTTGGTAATGCATACATCTGTTGATCACTTTTTTTTTCTATAAGTTTTCCACCTCCAGGTTGCATTTTCATTATTCCTTCTATTTCCATTTCTAGGTCTTAAATAGTTTTCTTTACTTTTTCACTTGTTTCACTATATGTCCCTGCATTTCTTTAAAGGACTTATTCATTTCCTCTTCAAAAGCCTCTCTAATCTTCATAAGTACAGATTTAAGGTAATTTTCTTGTGTTTGGTTCTGTTAGAGTACCCCAGGTTTGCTGTGGTAGGATAGCTGTGCTCAAGAGGTGCCATATTGCCCTGGATTTTGTTGATTATGTTCTTAACCTGGTCGGATCTATCTAGTTCTCCATATATGTTCCTGGATTAGCAGGTCATTAGGAAGGTAGGCCTAACCTTGACGTTCCTGGTTCCAGAGACATTGGGAGACCAACCTTGGGCTAGACAATGGTTTTCAGGGCAGCTGGGCATGTCACAGAGTACTCATGGGTAGCTGATTGGGTGAGAAGTGGTCTAATCTCAATGATCCTATTTTAGTGGGCCTGGTGAAGGCTCACAGAGTGGTGGTAGGACAATGGACAGCATGGAGCTCTGGGCAGCTGAGCATGCACCAGGAGCAGGCAGGAGACTGGGATTGGGAGGAGAGACCTAACCTGGATGTTTCTAGTACAACAGCTGGTGAAGGCAAGCAGAGTAGTGGCCAGAGAGTCCAACTAATGACTTCTACAGATAGTTTAACATAAATGGAAAGCAGTTTGAAAACATATATCCTTAATTTTCATTATCCACTTTTAGTTTTCAATCTTTGTTAACAGCTGATTAATTTGATTGAAATATACTTTCCATGATGTACATTCTTTTTAAAATAAATTTTGTTAAAGTTCTCAGATGCTTTTCCCTACCTTTCATGAATAAATATGAAATTCATGAATTATAAGTACTAAAATATGTCTATAAGGATTTTACATAGGTTAGCCTCTTCAACTTTTGTAGAAGGTGTGGGGCATCCCAGAGGAGCAATAGGAAATGATCACTTACTCTAGGGGAAGTCATATTTCTTAGTATCAATCACTGTTGTGTTGCCTATGCTCAAAGAAATCATTTTTCATGCATGCTTAATTAGGCAAACCCAATTAACATTAGATAGGTGCAGAAAAAAGACATTAAAAAATAGGGACTTGTTAAGGAAAAAAAGAGGTTCATTGCAGAGAAGGGAAGAAAAACTATGAGGGAGCATATGATCAAAGTACACTATTCATGATATTTCTGTATGTACTTTACCTATAGAAATTTGATTAGTTCTCTTTCAGTTCCACTGCTCACTGTCATCATATGGCTTGCTCTATATGTTGACAGTATAGATTGTCAGATGTTCTCCATGAACTGAATGCTCCTTTCATTTCAAGAATGCATGGTTTTCCATACATACTAAATAATCACTTAGTACCCGTTGGGGTGAAATATCAGCTTACTAAACTTAAAATTTTACCTTTTGACAACAAAGCACCTTTCAGTTATTTTTTTCACTTTAAGATTAAACAGCCTAATATTTGTGATAGTGTCATTAAATTGTAAATTTTGCCAAAATAATCAGCTACTGAACAAGATCATTATTTTCTCAATCCATAAAATCATTTGTTCATGAAGTAAATGAGAATATTTCCCCCAATTCTCACTTATAGATGAGGAAATGGGAGACAGGAAGATAAGAATTATCGAAGGTTACAAATCTGAATTATTTTGTACTTAGTGTTTCGTGAGATTTTTGTTTTAGATTAATATAAAACCTTTCAGACAAGCAAGGAATTGTTACTTCATGTAGTATTGAGAGAGCAAAAATTATATTTGAAAATATTTTTAACTCAGACAACCTTGATTCTATTTGACATTTCAACTGTCTTATCTTTATCCCATGTAATGAATGGATTAGGTAATTACTTTACTCTGGAGATTTTGTTACATGGCCTGATATTAAAATTTGGGGAAACCAATTTGGCTGGTAAATTAGAAAAAGAAGTTAGATGGAATAGCCCAGGGAAAATGGAAAATGGGATTTCTTTTATGTTAAGACACAGATTACAAAATTAAACGTCTACATTGTTAACTTTTGAGAATGATGCCATTCATATTATACACCTAACTACTTTCCATACTGATTCATTGTAGGGTATCCTATTTTTTTATTGTTACTTGATATAGCATTTCCCTTTCTATAATATTATTAATAAAGAAGATGAGAATTCAGAGTTCATTTCAGCCATTATTTTATTGCATCCTATGTCTTTAGAGTAGAGATAAGATAATGTCTACATGCTGAATACTTTTGTCTGGGTAAATGCATTCTATAGAAAAAAAGATGCCCACCTTGTCTTGGCACTGTGCACACAGCTAGCACTTCAAGCAACGATAACCATATGAGGGGGGTTGAATAGTCCATGAAGAATTCTATAATAAATGGAAGTGAAAACAAAAAGTTAAGATTATTTTGTCACGTTTTATAATATCTGAAAATGAATGTTAGTAGCTATGCTTGCCTCCAACTTGGAATAACGGTACTGTATTCTTGTGTTGCACATATTGAAAGAAGAGAACCAAACCACAAGTAGTTGGGTGATGTCCACATTTTACAAAGGCATGCATATAGATAATAATAATAATAATAATAATAATAATAATAATAATAATAATAATAATATAAAAGGTTTCAATATTCTAAAATAAGATTTTCTTGTTTTGTTTATGTTTTTTTGTTTGTTTGTTTGTTTTTAGAGACAGGGTTTCTCTGTATAGCTCTGGCTGTCCTGGAACTCACTCTGTAGGCCAGGCTGGCCTCGAACTCAGAAATCTGCCTGCCTCTGCCTCCCAAGTGCTAGGATTAAAGGCATGTGCCACCACTGCCCAGCTAAATCAGAATCTAATAATAGACATTGTGTACTTTGAAAGTATGAATATTTTTAGACTAAGTAGAAATCTCTAGCTTTACCTCAATTTTTGTTACTTCTTAGGAAAAAGAGATGAACATAGGTAATTAAAACTTAACTCTGTGTGTGTCTGTGATTGTGACATTTCTACAATACAATGTGTAAAGACAAGCAGCAAAAATTGTTAATTATCATAATATATTGAAGTTAAGACAAATAAAACTTTCATCTTTACCTGATTGAAATCTGTAATCAGAATGTCTTCAGTGAAAAGTCTTTTTATATTCATTTATAATATTTGATATTTTTACCCTAAAAGATATAACAGGCTAAGTATTATTATTCCATGATAGATAATTATTGTCCTAATAACCCTCATATCTATTTTCTCATTAAAGGTTTTCAAAGCATTAGCTATCTTTAGGACAAATTATTAAAAAGAATATTCACAATATTTCAGAAAATATTGAATGTGCATTTGCATCCTAAATTCATAAAAATCAAAGGTTTTATTTGAAAAGAATTCTGATTACAGTTCATACAAAGTCAATTTGCTAAAATTATTCCTTATCTGATAACCATAAGATAATATAACTAAATTAATTAAACAAAAGTATACCAAAACCCCAGTGTTTAAATGCATAAATATCCAGACTTGTCTAAAGTTCATGTAAAACTTAATTGAAAGTATTGAATATTTAGGCATCTGTAAAGAACAGCTTGCCTAATTAATTTATAAAGGTGAATACTATATAAATATTTACTGTTTATTTAAGACATTGATTGGTCAGAACACATTTGTGAATTAAAATTATTTCTAAAATATGGAGTTCTGGGAAGTAAGCCAAGGTCATGGGTTTGATGCAAACCATGCAGGCTAATAATAAGAACTCATATATTACCTGAACTGAATTATTCAGCTGTAATCAATAGTGTCTAACTTTTTAAAGTTCATCAGACATCTACAATGTACTATATACTATTATGTTCAAAAGCTGTGTTTTCTTCCAGAAGAATTGCTACATATTTTCATGATCTGGTTATAGCATTCCTCATTGTTGAGTTGTATTCTCAAATCGTATTGATAATTGGTTTGCCGTGAAAGAGAAGATAGATTTGGAAGTCTTCACAAAATAAGAAAATATTTAAGCACAACTTTCAGTGAGTTAGATGACATAAATTTCACATATTTATTGCATTTGTTATTTTATATTGATATTTATTAAATTCATTTGTTTCCCCTTTCCTCCCCACAATGTATCCTCAGTTGGTCTAGAATTCACTTTGTCATTGAAGATAAATGACAATCTTTGCCCTGAACAGTGAGATATAATAGAGATTAGGCTAACATCTTAGACAATAACATATATTTCTATACATTTAAAGGAGTGTACCATGTTATAAACAGAAAATTGACAAGATAGAGTTATTATAAGACACAGACCACTTTACAGAATCTTCTGCTTCACTATAATGTTTCAATAAAAGAATGAAGATGTTGACAGCAGCAGTGGTCGCCATCTTGGTCCGAGACCCGCCGAACTTAGGAAATTAGTCTGAATAGGTGAGAGGGTGCGCCAGAGAACCTGACAGCCTCTGGAACAGGCAGAAGCACAGAGGGGCTGAGGCAGCACCCTGTGTGGGCCGGGGACAGCCGGCCACCTTCCGGACCGGAGGACAGGTGCCCGCCCGGCTGGGGAGGCGGCCTAAGCCACAGCAGCAGCGGTCGCCATCTTGGTCCGGGATCCGCCGAACTTAGGAAATTAGTCTGAACAGGTGAGAGGGTGCGCCAGAGAACCTGACAGCTTCTGGAACAGGCGGAAGCACAGAGGCGCTGAGGCAGCACCCTGTGTGGGCCGGGGACAGCCGGCCACCTTCCGGACCGGAGGACAGGTGCCCACCCGGCTGGGGAGGCGGCCTAAGCCACAGCAGCAGCGGTCGCCATCTTGGTCCCGGGACTCCAAGGAACTTAGGAATTTAGTCTGCTTAGGTGAGAGTCTGTACCACCTGGGAACTGCCAAAGCAACACACTGTCTGAGAAAGGTCCTGTTTTGGGCCTTCTTCTTCGGCCAGGAGGAGGTCCAAATACAAGATATCTGCGCACCTTCCCTGTAAGAGAGCTTGCCAGCAGAGAGTGCTCTGAGCACTGAAACTCAGAGGAGAGAATCTGTCTCCCAGGTCTGCTGATAGACGGTAACAGAATCACCAGAAGAACAATCTCTAAACAGAGTCAACTATAACTACTAACTCCAGAGATTACCAGATGGCGAAAGGTAAACGGAGGAATCTTACTAACAGGAACCAAGACCACTCACCATCACCAGAACCCAGCACACCCACTTCGCCCAGTCCAGGGAACCCCAACACACCTGAGAACCTAGACCTAGATTTAAAAGCATATCTCATGATGATGGTAGAGGACATCAAGAAGGACTTTAATAAATCACTTAAAGAAATACAGGAGAACACTGCTAAAGAGTTACAAGTCCTTAAAGAAAAACAGGAAAACACAATCAAACAGGTAGAAGTCCTTACAGAAAAAGAGGAAAAAACATACAAACAGGTGATGGAAATGAACAAAACCATACTAGACCTAAAAAGGGAAGTAGACACAATAAAGAAAACTCAAAGCGAGGCAACACTAGAGATAGAAACCCTAGGAAAGAAATCTGGAACCATAGATTTGAGCATCAGCAACAGAATACAAGAGATGGAAGAGAGAATCTCAGGTGCAGAAGATTCCATAGAGAACATCGGCACAACAATCAAAGAAAATGGAAAATGCAAAAAGATCCTAACTCAAAATATCCAGGAAATCCAGGACACAATAAGAAGACCAAACGTACGGATAATAGGAGTGGATGAGAATGAAGATTTTCAACTCAAAGGTCCAGCAAACATCTTCAACAAAATTATTGAAGAAAACTTCCCAAATCTAAAGAATGAGATGCATATGAACATACAAGAAGCCTACAGAACTCCAAATAGACTGGACCAGAAAAGAAATTCCTCCCGACACATAATAATCAGAACATCAAATGCACTAAATAAAGATAGAATACTAAAAGCAGTAAGGGAAAAAGGTCAAGTAACATATAAAGGCAAGCCTATCAGAATTACACCAGATTTTTCACCAGAGACTATGAAAGCCAGAAGAGCCTGGACAGATGTTATACAGACACTAAGAGAACACAAACTGCAGCCCAGGCTACTATACCCAGCCAAACTCTCAATTATCATAGAGGGAGAAACCAAAGTATTCCACGACAAAACCAAATTCACGCATTATCTCTCCACGAATCCAGCCCTTCAAAGGATAATAACAGAAAAAAACCAATACAAGAACGGGAACAACGCCCTAGAAAAAACAAGAAGGTAATCCCTCAACAAACCTAAAAGAAGACAGCCACAAGAACAGAATGCCACCTTTAACAACTAAAATAACAGGAAGCAACAATTACTTTTCCTTAATATCTCTTAACATCAATGGTCTCAACTCGCCAATAAAAAGACATAGACTAACAAACTGGCTACACAAACAAGACCCAACATTTTGCTGCTTACAGGAAACTCATCTCAGAGAAAAAGATAGACACTACCTCAGAATGAAAGGCTGGAAAACAATTTTCCAAGCAAATGGTATGAAGAAACAAGCAGGAGTAGCCATCCTAATATCTGATAAGATTGACTTCCAACCCAAAGTCATCAAAAAAGACAAGGAGGGACACTTCATTCTCATCAAAGGTAAAATCCTCCAAGAGGAACTCTCAATTCTGAATATCTATGCTCCAAATACAAGAGCAGCCACATTCACTAAAGAAACTTTAGTAAAGCTCAAAGCACACATTGCGCCTCACACAATAATAGCGGGAGACTTCAACACACCACTTTCACCAATGGACAGATCATGGAAACAGAAACTAAACAGGGACACACTGAAACTAACAGAAGTGATGAAACAAATGGATCTGACAGATATCTACAGAACATTTTATCCTAAAACAAAAGGATATACCTTCTTCTCAGCACCTCATGGTACCTTCTCCAAAATTGACCACATAATAGGTCACAAATCAGGCCTCAACAGATTCAAAAATATTGAAATTGTCCCATGTATCCTATCAGATCACCATGCACTAAGGCTGATCTTCAATAACAAAATAAATAACAGAAAGCCAACATTCACATGGAAACTGAACAACACTCTTCTCAATGATACCTTGGTCAAGGAAGGAATAAAGAAAGAAATTAAAGACTTTTTAGAGTTTAATGAAAATGAAGCCACAACGTACCCAAACCTTTGGGACACAATGAAAGCATTTCTAAGAGGGAAACTCATAGCTATGAGTGCCTTCAAGAAAAAACGGGAGAGAGCACATACTAGCAGCTTGACAACACATCTAAAAGCTCTAGAAAAAAAGGAAGCAAATTCACCCAAGAGGAGTAGACGGCAGGAAATAATCAAACTCAGGGGTGAAATCAACCAAGTGGAAACAAGAAGAACTATTCAAAGAATTAACCAAACGAGGAGTTGGTTCTTTGAGAAAATCAACAAGATAGATAAACCCTTAGCTAGACTCACTAAAGGGCACAGGGACAAAATCCTAATTAACAAAATCAGAAATGAAAAGGGAGACATAACAACAGATCCTGAAGAAATCCAAAACACAATCAGATCCTTCTACAAAAGGCTATACTCAACAAAACTGGAAAACCTGGACGAAATGGACAAATTTCTGGACAGATACCAGGTACCAAAGTTGAATCAGGATCAAGTTGACCTTCTAAACAGTCCCATATCCCCTAAAGAAATAGAAGCAGTTATTAATAGCCTCCCAGCCAAAAAAAGCCCAGGACCAGACGGGTTTAGTGCAGAGTTCTATCAGACCTTCAAAGAAGATCTAACTCCAGTTCTGCACAAACTTTTTCACAAGATAGAAGTAGAAGGTATTCTACCCAACTCATTTTATGAAGCCACTATTACTCTGATACCTAAACCACAGAAAGATCCAACAAAGATAGAGAACTTCAGACCAATTTCTCTTATGAACATCGATGCAAAAATTCTTAATAAAATTCTCGCTAACCGAATCCAAGAACACATTAAAGCAATCATCCATCCTGACCAAGTAGGTTTTATTCCAGGGATGCAGGGATGGTTTAATATACGAAAATCCATCAATGTAATCCATTATATAAACAAACTCAAAGACAAAAACCACATGATCATCTCGTTAGATGCGGAAAAAGCATTTGAAAAGATCCAACACCCATTCATGATAAAAGTTCTGGAAAGATCAGGAATTCAAGGCCAATACCTAAACATGATAAAAGCAATCTACAGCAAACCAGTAGCCAACATCAAAGTAAATGGAGAGAAGCTGGAAGCAATCCCACTAAAATCAGGGACTAGACAAGGCTGCCCACTTTCTCCCTACCTTTTCAACATAGTACTTGAAGTATTAGCCAGAGCAATTCGACAACAAAAGGAGATCAAGGGGATACAAATTGGAAAAGAGGAAGTCAAAATATCACTTTTTGCAGATGATATGATAGTATATATAAGTGACCCTAAAAATTCCAACAGAGAACTCCTAAACCTGATACACAGCTTCGGTGAAGTAGCTGGATATAAAATTAACTCAAACAAGTCAATGGCCTTTCTCTACACAAAGAATAAACAGGCTGAGAAAGAAATTAGGGAAACAACACCCTTCTCAATAGCCACAAATAATATAAAATATCTCGGCGTGACTCTAACGAAGGAAGTGAAAGATCTGTATGATAAAAACTTCAAGTCCCTGAAGAAAGAAATTAAAGAAGATCTCAGAAGATGGAAAGATCTCCCATGCTCATGGATTGGCAGGACCAACATTGTAAAAATGGCTATCTTGCCAAAAGCAATCTACAGATTCAATGCAATCCCCATTAAAATTCCAACTCAATTCTTCAACGAATTAGAAGGAGCAATTTGCAAATTCATCTGGAATAACAAAAAACCGAGGATAGCAAAAACTCTTCTCAAGGATAAAAGAACCTCTGGTGGAATCACCATGCCTGACCTAAAGCTTTACTACAGAGCAATTGTGATAAAAACTGCATGGTACTGGTATAGAGACAGACAAGTGGACCAATGGAATAGAATTGAAGACCCAGAAATGAACCCACACACCTATGGTCACTTGATCTTCGACAAGGGAGCCAAAACCATCCAGTGGAAGAAAGACAGCATTTTCAACAATTGGTGCTGGCACAACTGGTTGTTATCATGTAGAAGAATGCGAATCGATCCATACTTATCTCCTTGTACTAAGGTCAAATCTAAGTGGATCAAGGAACTTCACATAAAACCAGAGACACTGAAACTTATAGAGGAGAAAGTGGGGAAAAGCCTTGAAGATATGGGCACAGGGGAAAAATTCCTGAACAGAACAGCAATGGCTTGTGCTGTAAGATCGAGAATTGACAAATGGGACCTAATGAAACTCCAAAGTTTCTGCAAGGCAAAAGACACTGTCTATAAGACAAAAAGACCACCAACAGACTGGGAAAGGATCTTTACCTATCCTAAATCAGATAGGGGACTAATATCCAACATATATAAAGAACTCAAGAAGGTGGGCCTCAGAAAATCAAATAACCCCCTTAAAAAATGGGGCTCAGAACTGAACAAAGAATTCTCACCTGAGGAATACCGAATGGCAGAGAAGCACCTGAAAAAATGTTCAACATCCTTAATCATCAGGGAAATGCAAATCAAAACAACCCTGAGATTCCACCTCACACCAGTGAGAATGGCTAAGATCAAAAATTCAGGTGACAGCAGATGCTGGCGAGGATGTGGAGAAAGAGGAACACTCCTCCATTGTTGGTGGGATTGCAGGCTTGTACAACCACTCTGGAAATCAGTCTGGCGGTTCCTCAGAAAATTGGACATAGTACTACCGGAGGATCCAGCAATACCTCTCCTGGGCATATATCCAGAAGAAGCCCCAACTGGTAAGAAGGACACATGCTCCACTATGTTCATAGCAGCCTTATTTATAATAGCCAGAAACTGGAAAGAACCCAGATGCCCCTCAACAGAGGAATGGATACAGAAAATGTGGTACATCTACACAATGGAGTACTACTCAGCTATTAAAAAGAATGAATTTATGAAATTCCTAGCCAAATGGATGGACCTGGAGAGCATCATCCTGAGTGAGGTAACACAATCACAAAGGAACTCACACAATATGTACTCACTGATAAGTGGATACTAGCCCAAAACCTAGGATACCCATGATATAAGATACAATTTCCTAAACACATGAAACTCAAGAAAAATGAAGACTGAAGTGTGGACTCTATGCCCCTCCTTAGAAGTGGGAACAAAACACCCATGGAAGGAGTTGCAGAAACAAAGTATGGAGCTGAGATGAAAGGATGGACCATGTAGAGACTGCCATATCCAGGGATCCACCCCATAATCAGCTTCCAAATGCTGACACCATTGCATACACTAGCAAGATTTTACTGAAAGGACCCAGATGTAGCTGTCTCTTGTGAGACTATGCCGGGGCCTAGCAAACACAGAAGTGGATGCTCACAGTCAGCTAATGGATGGATCACAGGGCTCCCAATGGAGGAGCTAGAGAAAGTACCCAAGGAGCTAAAGGGAACTTCAACCCTATAGGTGGAACAACATTATGAACTAACCAGTACCCCTGAGCTCTTGACTCTAGCTGCATATGTATCAAAAGATGGCCTAGTCGGCCATCACTGGAAAGAGAGGCCCATTGGACACGCAGACTTTGTGTGCCCCGGTACAGGGGAACGCCAGGGCCAAAGGGGGGGAGTGGGTGGGTAGGGGAGTGGGGGTGGGTGGGTAAGGGGGACTTTTGGTATAGCATTGGAAATGTAAATGAGCTAAATACCTAATAAAAAAAAATGAAAAAAAAAAAAAAAAAAAAAAGAATGAAGATGTTTTTAAAACTCATGACTTGTGTGCAATCATTAGATTAAAAAAAAAGTAATTGACATTTATTACTGCCAAAGATTTTAATGGAAAACTACCACTTCAGTGTTGTATATTACCTATATTTTCTTAGTTTATTCAAAACACTAAAGTTTTGATTCTATAAAAAGATAAAAATACATGTTTTAAATTTCTTGAGTTTGAATTCAAATTATATTGCTGCATAAAAGAATAAAGGAAATAATATTTATTTGTTTTTTGTTTTTGTTTTTGTTTTTTTTTTTCCATTTTTTTTTATTAGGTATTTAGCTCATTTACATTTCCAATGCTATACCAAAAGTCCCCCTTACCCACCCACCCCCACTCCCCTACCCACCCACTCCCCCCCTTTGGCCCTGGCGTTCCCCTGTACCGGGGCACACAAAGTCTGCGTGTCCAATGGGCCTCTCTTTCCAGTGATGGCCGACTAGGCCATCTTTTGATACATATGCAGCTAGAGTCAAGAGCTCAGGGGTACTGGTTAGTTCATAATGTTGTTCCACCTATAGGGTTGAAGATCCCTTTAGCTCCTTGGGTACTTTCTCTAGCTCCTCCATTGGGAGCCCTGTGATCCATCCATTAGCTGACTGTGAGCATCCACTTCTGTGTTTGCTAGGCCCCGGCATAGTCTCACAAGAGACAGCTACATCTGGGTCCTTTCAGTAAAATCTTGCTAGTGTATGCAATGGTGTCAGCATTTGGAAGCTGATTATGGGGTGGATCCCTGGATATGGCAGTCTCTACATGGTCCATCCTTTCATCTCAGCTCCATACTTTGTTTCTGTAACTCCTTCCATGGGTGTTTTGTTCCCACTTCTAAGGAGGGGCATAGTGTCCACACTTCAGTCTTCATTTTTCTTGAGTTTCATGTGTTTAGGAAATTGTATCTTATATCGTGGGTATCCTAGGTTTTGGGCTAGTATCCACTTATCAGTGAGTACATATTGTGTGAGTTCCTTTGTGATTGTGTTACCTCACTCAGGATGATGCTCTCCAGGTCTAAATTATACCTGGTAATGGTTCAAACTATTCCTTTGGGAATCCATAAAGAATGGATGAACATTTTAAAAACGCTATTGACAATGCATCTATGATTTCAAACACATGCTCCAATTCATTCTTTTTCACTTTTCTAAAAGTATTTATTAAATCTCTTATATCTGTCAAAAATCTATTCTGGGTTCAGGAAAAGTGAATAACAATATGCTATTGTATAGCTTTACAATACAGCAGAAGAATAACAGAGAGAATGGAAACAAAGTCAGATGTTCACAAACGCTATGCAGAAATCCTAAGACATGTACTATATTAACATATAGTTACTCTATAGGACTCTGTGTGTGACTAGTAGTTTTTTAATAAATATTTATTCATTAATATCTTTCTGACAAGCTGCCTCATAGCACAGCTACCTTTATTTTTTAGGTCTGTGACACTACTTATACAATTCATATTTCATACTTATATTTTGCATAGTTGAGAAATTCTATTTTTTGAACCCTTTTTTTCAGAGTTCTTTCCCACAGCCTTAAGGGCTGTCTTGAAAGTCACAGCATTTATTATTTTGCTTAAGGACACTAGATATACCCTTCCCTCCTTGATGCCCACTATTTCTAATTATCACAGAGTACTTATCATTGGTGGGGAGAACATTCTCAGATAACCATGGCAGGGAGAATATTTCCTGAAGGAGGAACATAAAGTAAATTATGTACATGATTATACAAACAAGCCTTAGGCATAGCAACCAGCAGCACACATGGATGCCCATAGAGTAGGCTAGCTCTACTCCAAAGTCAGAAACTATGTCACGACATCCTTTCCAATTGGCCATGCAGGAGTTTGCACGTGTGTGCCTATATACCTGGGTTTGTGTGTCAGTGTAGATAAGATATAAATGGTATATTCTTGAGTAGCTGTCTGCCTCAGATGATTTTTTTCTGTGAATTAATGAAGCTATATAAAGTGGATAGATCAATAATTTGTTAATTTGTTCAAATAACAAATTTTAATGTAAGACACAGGAAAATCAGGAGAAGAAATAAGAATTGAAAGAGTTGACAGGAATAATCCAAATATTTAGCAAATTAAACAAGTATCAATTAGTGTAGAACATTTTGTTTAGTGAATTGAAGAGTTTTACTTTATGAATAATTCCTTTTTAAGATTTCTTGTAACAGTTCATACAAGGCCATACATACCTTTATTCCACAACCATGAACATTTTCATTTTCAGTCGAATTACATAATAGCTTCAAAATCATTATGATCATGTCACTTTTCTTCTTTAGTGTAAATGCATTTTGAAGAAGTTTCAGCTGTAGGACAACATACAGAAAGTTTATTAATGGAATTATATGTATACCTTGTAACTATTTACATGATCTTTAGACACATTAAAAATGAAGATGTCATCATACCCCTTTAATTAAAGTGAGTCTTGAAAACCATTCATTTAGATAAAGACTGCAGTTCTTTTTCATATCAGTTAGTACATCTTTCTAATGGGAATAATAAGGATAATTGGATCAGAAGTTTTAGAACTGATGGAGATATATGAAGAATAAAGAAGTAAAATAAAATAAAATCCAGAAAGAAACCAACTCTAACAACAAAGCAAAACAATAAACCACATTTGGATGTTACTATAAAGAAGAATAAATTAAAAAATAATAAGGAAAGCCAGTACTATAGAAAGATGATAAAAATTGTTGGTCTGCCATAAACAGAAGAAAGAAATCTATCTAAGTTAATAGACATATCAGCAGGTGTCTTTAACTCTCTGAGAGACAAATAATAATAGCTATTCAACCACAATATTCATCAATATTTGACAAGAATATATTTCAAACAAAAGCAAACATTTACAGTATTACATTATTTTCTGTAAAATTATATTTTATTTGCCTGAGGCAAATGCCATGTTGGAGGCTTACTTCTGAATGTGTTTTCCCTTTCTAGTTCTTTTTGAACGCTGGCTGACAGGCTTAAACTCCTCTCCAAGATGACTGGTTCATTATAACTGCTCTCACATTCTCACTGAATTGCTTTGCTTATCTGTAAAATAACTCTAGCTTTCTGTTCTAATCTTCTGGCCCTCAATTTTTATTTCCTTCTGTTTTTACCTGTGTCTAGCTTGTTCTCACTGCAACTTCTCTCTCTAAAACTGTCTCTAAAAGCTGCTACGAAGTCCATGAACTGAACTGCTATCAACTCTACTCCACAGTACTGCCTCTCAACTCACTGATGAAACTGAACTGACCCTCTGAACTGTTCCAAAACACCCCCTCCCCCTTACCTGTCCTCTTGAAAGTTGGGAGTATCCTGTTTTTTACTCCTTCTGTCAAATCTTTCACTGATTTATCACTTCATATGCCCCTCAATTAGATGTCACTTTTAAAATGGTTACTCCCTTCTATAAACTAGTCTTGTCTACATTGTTTGGGACTAAAGGTTGTATGAAGATTGTGTTTATATTACAGGTACAGCTTCCAAATCTAGTATTGTTCTAGATGATGGAATTCAGTAAAGGGAAAAATGTGCTAGTGTGTTATGTGTCACAAAAATAAAATCTCTGGGAAAAGTAGTCTCAAAGAACTTATCAGAAATGAGGTTTATTTGGCTTATACATCTAGAAGTTAAAAGTCCAAGATTGGGATACCACTCCCTGAAAGACTTCTGTGAAAGTTTGGTGTCTACATACTGAGTGAGAAATAAATGAAAAGTCTGGTAATAATATCATGAAGCAATATCCATGGTGCATAAGAATACCAATGGTGTCTCCAAGATAAAATTGTCTAAATAGCACCACCTTTTGGACCAATCATTCAATGAATGCAATCTTAGGGAGATGTTTATCTGCTAAACAATAATAATACATGCTAGTTATTTTGCACATAGGGGAGACAAATAAACCTGATGTCTGTGGTCATTAAATTTTCCAAAATGGGTGGTAGACTACAGAGAAAATTAAGTGAAATTTCAGAGCTTATAATAAAGCAGGAAAGGTACTATAAAACATTGCAGAAGGTGATAACAAATTAATCCTTCTGAGTTGGATTGTACAAGTCTAACATAACCAAAAAAAAGACAAGAGTTGAAATAAAAAGGCTTTAAAGTGTGTGTCTCACAATCTCAGTCAATAAAAAGTCATAACCAAAGTACTGACTAATAGTGATGTTGTTGGGAGAGGACAAATGTGTGAATTCATAAATAATCTTGCTTTTATTAAAATTATGGAACGTTTTTTTTACTCAAATATAATAAAGCACCTTGACAGGCTTTCCTGTATTATGCTATGTTTGTTGAGAAATGTCTATTTGTAATTCAGGATGTTAGAAATATTTACTGTAGTGGTAATACATCTGTAATTTAATGTTACAAGTTATGAACATTTCAGTTCAATTGTTATATGCAATAAAGCATTGCATAGCTCTTTAATGGCAATTTGCATCACAATGGAAAGAATATAAATGTGCTTACTGGTTTGCAAATTATTTTTGTAGGTAGTCACCCTCTTTTCCATTTTAAAATAAAGCTCCAAAACTAAAACTGAAGCTTTTATGTCCTAGGTGACCTTGATGTGCTACCTAGTTATAATTATACTGAACAATCGATGGAAACAGAAAACATCAGACACCAACATATACAATTTTGTATAATACATAATCTTGAGTAGTCCACATTATTTTCCATCTATGCTTGCTGAAATTACTATTTCTACCAAGTTTCACAAAGACTGAATGATACTTAGAGCATATTGGTTTTTGTTTTTGACCACGTGGTAGTTTGAAATGGCGTGAGGTCTTATGCTTAAGCTCCATCCACTATGGAAGAAAGACCCTCCTAGATGACAGAAGACAGTCTTTTCCTGGCTGCCCTCAGACCAAGTTGTAGATCTCTCAAATCCTGCAGCACCATTTCTGGATCCCTGCTGTTATGCTTTTAGTCATGATGATAATGGACTGAACCTCTGAAACTATAAGCCAGCCCCAAACAAATATTCCCTTTTATATGAGCTACCCTGGTCAAGGTGTCTCTTCATACTAATGTGAACCATAAATGAGACAAAAGTTGGTACTAGGTACTAGGATTTTGCTATGAATGGATTGACCATGCTTTTGCTTGAAGGAATGTGGATTGTCAGACTTTGGAAAGCAGTTAAATGCTTTAAGTGGGGATTAATGGTCCATCCTATAGCAATGGCAAAGACATTGGTGCTGAGTGTGATTTTAACTATAGGGACCTGGCTCAAGAGGTTTCAGAGGAGAAAATGTTAGTATGTGACCTAGAGATTGCTTTTGTGATATTTTGGTAAAGAATGTGGCTATTTTTCACTCTTCTCTTAAGAGTAATCCAAAGGCTAATGTGAAAAGATTTAGGTTAATTATATTAGCAAAGGAAATATCAAAACAGTCTTGTATAAATTCTGTGTGTGTTTTCTAAAGTTCACTCTTATGTAGAACATTTTAATGAAAAGGAGCAAACTCAGGAAGGAAAAATACAAAATGTGTGGATTAAATATTATAGTGGTTATTCCTGGTTGTCAACTTGACTATATTTGGAATGAATTATAATACAGAATTGGAAGACTCACCAGTGCCCCTTATCTTGAGGCTTGGAGATAGAAGTTTCTGATCTGAATCTTGGTATGGAGATCTTGAGGCATAGTGGCTATGGATTCCAGAGGATTAAATCTCTGAGTTCAAGGTCATCTGGGATTAAAGGTGTGGTGAAACACACCTTTAATCTGGGCTACACCTTCTGCTGGAGACAATATAAGGACATTGGAAGAAGTGAGTCTCACTCTTGCTCCTTTGCCTGCTTGCTGTGTGAGACTGAGTAACTGCTAGATCCTTGGACTTCCATTCACAGCTACTACTGAACCATGGTTGGGAATCGGGCTGCAGACTGTAAGTCATCAATAAATTCCTTTACTATATACAGACTATCCATAAGTTCTGTGACTCTAGAGAACCCTGACTAATACAAATATTAAAATGGAAGTGACATTGTGTTGAATCCTCTGTGGAAGGAGTAAACAGTATGGGACTAGTGACCTCAGGACAAGATCCCACCAAGCTAAGTTTGTTGTTTATGTGTTTGTAGTTGAAACAGGTGTAGTTGTCTCTGCATTACCATGATATGTTTGTTTGCTTGTCTGTTTGTTTTCATTTGGACATGAAGAGATATGATTGTGTGTTAAATTGACAAGGGATGGATTGTGAAGGCAATTCTCAAATGTCAACTTGACTACATCTGGAATGAACTACAATACAGAAATGGAAGGCACATCTGTAATCCATATCATGAGTCTGGAAGACCCAGCCTCCTTAAAGAATTGTGACCATGAAAACCTTAGATCCCAGCATGGTGCTACACACCTGTAATCATAACACTCAGGGGACAGAAGCATGCAGATCTTTGAGTTCAAGCTCAGTTTACAGAGCAAGATCTAGGACAGTCAAGCCTAGGCAGTGAGGGATGTAAAAGAACATTGAGCCATGTTCCAGGCCCAGCAATCAGCAGAACATGACAGCCACAGCCACTGAGATCTACATTTATAGTCAAGAATAGAGGAGGTTACAGAAACAATTGATGCTGATTAGCTGAGCTAAGAAGTTAGCAGTGATTAAGAAGAGACCAGTATCACTGAATTGAAATCTGGGAAGTTTTTTCTGAAACTACAAAGAAGCTATGTTCTAGAGATATCCAAGGCTGTACTTCATGCTGCAGATGGACTTGGTAATGTGTAAAAATCACCCAGCTGGTACTGGTTTTGAGTGCATAAAAGGGTAATGGACAACAGCAGAGGCTTGACATTGTGAAAATTAAGAAAAGGCAAAGTAGCCTGAGTTGCAGTTGCAGTCCCAGAACTGAAGGGATCATGCATAGAATGTGATGTCTGGAACCATAGAGAGATCCTTTGAGAACCTATTCATAAAGCTTTTACAGTGGAAGAACCCAGTGTACTGGAAATGCCAGTACCATGGGATGTTCACCAAGGACAGCAGCACCAATGCCCCACGTCCAGTGAAGGAACCAGAGCCTGGAGTGCTCTAGAGGGTAGAACTGGAGAAGTGATGAAGCCCATTGGAGGATATCATGTGTGGATCACAGACATTGAAGTTGAAAAGAGAAAGCTGTGAATATGAAGTTTCCTCGTGGACCCCAAGGTTTTAAAGATTCCAGGGCTAACTGTCAAGGGAAGCTGCTAACTAGGAATGGAACCAGCCCAAATGAAAGAATTGTGTTGCAAGTCAGCAAAGCTGAAAGAAGTTGGACACCAGACATAGAGATGCAGAGTTTAGAGTTTGCCCAAATGGTTTTTGGTCTTGCTTTGGTCAGTATTTCCTCCTTATAATGTTTTGGAAGGTAATCTGCTTTTGTATTTGGATATTTTAAGAGATCATGAAACTCTCAAAAGAGGTTACAGAATTTGGAATTTTAACATTGTTGAGACTTCTATAGACTGTGGGGACTTTTGAAGTGAATATATTTATATATTTTGCATTTTGCTATAGCTAGATATGGCCAACATGGCCTCATGTGTTTGAACAAACCCTTGGGAATTAGGCAGTGGAACGTGGTGTTTTCAAAATGCTTGTCCTATGGGAATTTGCAGTACTTGGGGGGTGTGGCCTTATGGGAGAAGGTGTGGTCTTTTGGGAGGAAGTTGTTCTTTGATGTCCTGTGCTTAAACTCTGACCAGTATGAAAGATCATCCCTTCTTAACACTTTTTGTTATAATTTGGTGAAGGATGTGGGTAACAGTTCCTCACTAAAAACTTGACTAGCAGTTATACTAAAGCAAAAGCTATGTCTTGCAAATTTGGAGTACATTAAGTTTGCTTTCTTTTTTTTTTTTAATAAATATTTTATTTCACACTTACCAACACCATATCAGTTTGAAAAGTATTATTTAACAAATAAATTTGCTCACACATTTGCTAGCACTAAATTACAGAATGTTAAGCTGAAAAGCAACAGGGAACCCGTGACAGCAATAAAATTTCTTAATTTTTAGGAGGAGTGTGTTGCATTATTATCATTTGTTCTAACATGTAATGACATTATGTGTTTCTTCCTGTTAGATACACAGTTTTTCTCTGTATACTTTCTGTCTTGTAAGCAAGAGGACACAACTTTGCATAGGTTCTTTATAATCCTTTTATCTAAGTTCATCCTTTTCACCCTCTTGCACATTTATCCCCATAATTGCTCCACCTCTCTCCCTGCTTAAACATTATCATTCACAGTAGCTAGTGTCCTCCATTTTTTCCTTTTCTGTATTGTTCTTTTCCATTTTTTTGTTAAGTTAGACCTCAACGGTTACTTTTTTAGTCTATTGGCTTCTTCTACAGGTATTCCATCTTAAATAAGCAAAAAAGAAAGGATCGGTATTTTAATCATTGTGGAAGAAAACATGCTACATTTGTTCTTAGGGGCCAGGATTATCTCATTTACAATAAATTGTCCTTCCTTGCATAGACATGGGCTATTTCTACTATATTTATAAAGCTTATGAGAGCATCTCAAAGATAGAAATATATAAAAGTTTGCTCTCTACTAAGATTTGGGAGCTGAGTTATATTTTCTGGACCTATATGATTTTAAGAGAGAGGTAACTCACCTGAATTATGTTCTGAGCTTTACAGGAAATGTCCTGTGCCAAGTCCCACCTACATATACAAACTTAATTAATAATCAAATGTTAAAATAAAAGGAAATCATGATTCAAGTTGCTCATTGTGTAACAGCAATACTAAGATCAACTGTCCTGTGTTTAGGAATCCAGTTGTGGAAAATAAAAAGCTCTAGTACTGATTATGTATAGACCTCTATGGCAGACTCTTTTCACTGTACTGAAGTAGATTTTTCCACTATTTGTTATTTTATATTTCCATTTAGGGAGACTACAAGACATATGGGAGAGTCATATGAAGAAACAGCGAACTTGTATATTTACAACTATTCACTGATTTCCAAACTTGTTTATTAATAGGAGCAGTAGGGAACCTGACACTATTTCTTTTAAATGTCATTTTTGTTTACCCAATATTCAGGCATACTGCTGAATACTTCTGCACTTTCTAGCTCTTTTTGAACTCTGGATGGCTGGTTCAACTTAGCTGTTCTGGCTCAGCTGGGAGTTCAGTGAGATGAGTCCAGCCAGTGATTTGAGAACCAGTGCAGTGGAGTGGAAGTAGTTTAGTTTATGGAGTTCAGAGGCACTTATTACAAAGCAGTTTTACAAAGATAGGTTGCAAAGAGAACAAGCTAGACACAGAAGAAGACAGAGTGAGACTGACCCAAAAGAATAAAACAGATTGCTAGAGTTAGTTTGAGTCAAACCTGAGCAATTCAGTCACAAGCTGAGAAAAGTCAGTTTGAATCAGTCAGGTTGGAGAGGAGTTTGAGCCAGAATAACTGAGTTGAGCCAGGGAGTCAGAATTCAGAAAGAGCTAAAACTGGTGATATTATTCAGCCATAAGTCTCAGAGGTTGAAAACATTCTAGGCCTATGATAGAAGATTGAAAAGTACCTGTCCAACAAGAAAAATTATTAATGACAGGACAAAGGGTTGAGAGACAAAAGACAGAAAAACGTGGATAAGAGGAAGTACTTAACTGTAAACATATGATTATCTAATGAAATGGATGATAACGTTAGACAACCATTTTAAACTATGGTACCAACTCTGAATACCATCGAGGAAAGGTGACCACTGCACGTTACCTGGGAACAAATGCCAGAAAATGTTGAAAATTTACAAAATGAACAGTTAGTAGTCTGGAATCCTATTAAAATCCATGAATTTAAAAGTTTTAGTGAATCAATAATAACATAGAATTAACTCACCCTATGCAAGACCTATGTAAAATACCTGGGCTACCCCAAACAGGACTATCCCCAAGACTGGGAAGATTTAACAGCACCTGTACTGAAAGGTGTTTCCCAATTTCAATTGCTGACGTCTTGATGAGAAGAAGCTGCAAACATGGAATATTGTAACAGGGCTAAAGGTGTTAATATTGTGAAAGAGCAATTGTTAGAGGAGAGTCAATTTGATGATTTAAGGTAGCAAATAGAATTTGATAACTCTATGATTGTACAATGTATATTAGTATCTTTAAGAGCCTGGCATAATGTGGAAGAAGAAGGAAAAAGTTCTATGTCATTCGCAAAGATTATGCAAAGCCCCGGAAAAATATTTACTGATATCTCACATAGATTATGCTCACTATAAAAAGGTACTAATTGAAACTTTTGCTTCTGAAAATGGAAATGCAAAATGTAAAAAAAGTTCTTAGAACTTTAATAGATGAATCAGTACCCATGGATGAATGTATTAGAAATACTACTAATATTGGCTTTAATGACAACTTAATTGGACAAGAAATGCATAATAGTCCTCAATGTCAAAATGTGTGTTCTTTTATGAAAGAAAATGTCACAGGCAAGACTTTCCAGGATTTGTAGAGAGTACGGTAAGGTGAAGCATGGGACTAATGAATGCAGATCAGCAAGTGATATTGGAGGTAATCTCTCAATGAGGGTAAACTCTAAAAGAGCTAATCTTTTAAATGCAGGAAACTCCTGGGTGGTGGTGGGGAGGAGTAGCTCATAGCCTGGCAACAAACTATACCAACCAGGCATTTCTTGTCATGAGTGGACTATCTCATCCAAACTGGGTATTCAGTATCTAATGCCTGCTTCAGAAGGTAATACTGCTCTAGTTAGACACAAGTAGCTCGTCAATTAAGGAGAGAGTCTTTCCACTAGAAAGACCAAGAAACTCTACAGATATCTGAAACTGAAAGACTCCAAGAGGAGCCCCTCACTCAGGCCTCAGGACAATAGCGGACACCCAAGAACTTACTATAGACCAAGCTTGATGTAAACCACATGAGGCTTTATTCAGGGAAAGCCAGAGTTCTGGGGATGGCTCATATCCCACGCAGGGGTAGAGGAGTTGACCTGGAGGGGAAAGAGGTCCCAGATTTTATAGGCCCTCAGGGGAGAAAGGAGAAGGGGGAAGTAGGGGATTTCCAGATCTAAACAATGTCTATTCTCAAGAAATGGGTATGGGAGGGATACAAGGAAAGAGTCTGGTGCAGGTGTAGCAACTCCGGATTGGCCAGGCTGTGGTTGGTGGGGAGATTTTTTGACTCTTTCTCAGCAACCAATATCACAAACACTTGGCAATGGGCTTCATCAGTGGGCACACACATTCAAGGAATGGTCAAAACACTGGCAAACACACAGGTTCAAGGTGTGGCCAGAGCATTGTGCACCTCTATTTTTCTAAATCAGTGAAACTAGTTCTGCTAACAGTGACATCTATCTTGCCAATTTCAGGGCTTCTGTGACCTTTTACCTTCTGTCAGGATCTTTCAAAACCAAGAGCCTTACCTTCAAAATAGTTAACTTACAAACCTGTGTAGGTAGAGCAGTGTCCCTTGAGTAAAGAGAGATTATAGGCACTTGAACAACTGGTACAAGAGCAGCTGAAAGCTAAATAGACAGAACAGTCTACAAATCCTTGGAATTTCCTGCATTTGGCCTTGAAAAAAAATTGGAAACTTGAGGATGTTGCCTTCCCTAAGGGATGTAAATAACTTGGTACAACTTGTGGCTTCACTGCAGACTGGAATTCCCTTACATTCTCTATTATAACAAATAGCCTACAATAAATATTAACTTAAAACTCTGCTTCTTTCCTATTCTCCTACAAGCTCAAAGTAGAGAAAATTTTCATTTTATAGTACTTACTTAAAACAATGTGAAATAGTTCACAAATAACATCCCCAATACATGATTTGCCATTATATGGAAGCTATTTTGTGGGACAATTTTGATGCAAATACACTAAAAAGAATGTTTAAAGAAGCAAAACGTAGCTGGGCGTGGTGGCACTCGGGAGGCAGAGGCAGGTGGATTTCTGAGTTCGAGGCCATCCTGGTCTGCAAAGTGAGTTCCAGGACAGCCAGGGCTATACAGAGAAACCCTGTCTCGAAAACCAAAAAACCAAAAAACCAAAAACAAACAAAACAGAAGCAAAACTTAGTTGGGATTTACAAACTGCTAATGAAAAAATAATGTAGACAGGACATTCTATAAATTCTAAAGGATGTAAATTCAGTCTACAAAATATTCAATCAAAAATGGTACTGATCAAAAGAGAATGTCCTTAGCCTTACAGAAGCTGTGCAATTTTACGAGGTCCCATTTGTCAATTCTTGATCTTAGAGCATAAACTATTGGTGTTCTGTTCAGGAAAATTTCCCCTGTGCCTATTTTATTAGCCTGAACATACCTCCTGAACCTGCAAAAAGTTCCAAAGTTGTACCTTCAGATGGAAAACAAGCATGCAGTATATAAGCTGTAACACTCTAAATTCAAGCTAAACATGGTGATAAGCATGTATAACCCTAAAATAATCATGTTTCTATATTATCTGGCCAAGTGTCCTAATGATCTCTCCTCAGAGATTTATTGAAATATTTATTATTTTATACATCATGTCATCACTTTCCCTTGGATCTCCAAACAGTCCAGCATCCCCCATTGAATAGGTACAATTTTTCACAGAATTTATGATTATATCTTTTTTCTCCTTTCTAAACATTCAATGTGTTTAATGATATCTTTAAATTTTATTTCAACAAATAATATAGTGTAAATTAATTATATGTAATTTTAAAAAGACATCACATATGACAGAAATAGAAAAATAAATCATATAAAAATATTAAACCTACATAGAATGTTATACATATAAAATTTCTGTCTAGGAAAATGAATTTTTCTTAGTTTTTTAAAAATTATGATTTGAAAAGTTCTATCAGGCTTTTGAACATAACCATCCAATTTATCCGAGTTTTTTTTTTTCCCATTCCCATTTTAAAAGGAAAATTTGACTGAGTACCAACAAAAACTAATTAAGATTATTAGAGCTTGTATGTTTGGAGAAAATAAATAAATAATTCTCTGAGTTTATGATGTTTTGTCATTCTCATGTGAGTTATTAGTATGAGTTTTCTTTCTTTATCATAGTAATCATTCTAGATGGACAAAATGGGATGCTGAGGAAACCTTAATTTTGAGGGTGAATGTTTAATCACCATTATTACATGACTCTTCCTCATTGGATCAATAATTCAAGAGGTCTAATGCAGTGTGAAAGCAATTGCATTCATCAAACTGGAAATGTATTGTGGCTATTGTCAGTGGAGCCACCCTTTAAATACACTACTGGAGATGCTCATTGAGCCAGTGAATACCCATGGGCAACTGAGTCAAATATTTTTAAAAGTGCACAAAATATATGAGTAATTACTTATCATAAATAAGAAGACCATCCTGACCATTGTATATAAAGTATAATTCGCATGTGTAAATCTGTTATGTATCTCAGTTTCTAGACAGATTTTAATTTATATACAAACTAATTTATATGCAATTTTGTGCTCATATTGTATTGATATTTTCATTAATTTTTACTTAAAGGTCATATAATAACCCATGGGTCACACTCAATATGAAGGGATTACATATCAAACATGTTTTCAAATATTCAAAATATTTTCCCAAAGACATAAGGTCATTTTTCACTATCCAATATTTTCAGCAATGTGCTGACTTCCTTAACATGATTATATTATAGTGGTATAACCATAAGAAAATTAACGTTTTCTATAAAAATATTTACTTCAAAAAGAAAAAGTATTAGTAAATTTTTCTGTTTTTAACTAAATAGCAAGTAATTGATTTACTACATTTTTAAGTCAGAAGATCTTTACAGAATTCATAAACTGTGAAGTAATTTAGTTAGAACTGACATTTTGTATGATCATGTAACATTTAGAATTTCAATAATTTATTAAAATAACTTCTAATTTATGCACCTGACATGTCTAGTCTTTAGCCAGTTGTCAATGCACCCCGTAAGATCAAATAGATTCATTAATTAATGAATTGTTAATTAAAAACACAAAGGAAGCCTTGACATGCTGTATTAAATGTCTAATATTTTAGAAAGATGACTGTACCAAATACTGTGAAGCTTTGACTGGAAGCAGAATTTGCTCCCACTACTGCTGTGAATATAAAATAGATAACCATCTTTGAGAAAGCGTTTTTACAGTATGGGGCTGTCAGAGTTCTCACTATTCCTGTAAAGCTTGCGGGAACCAGATGGTGCAGCTACAGTACTCATACGCTGTTATTGAACGTGAACTGGTAAAGGGAATATTTATCTAGATGCTGCACATGGATCCTGCTTTTACATCAATTAATAAGTGAATATACATAATACTAGTCTAATAGACTACTAAATTAGTCTATTATTATCTGAGTTTTATTAGCAATATAATTTGGATTGTTTATGAAAAATAATAGTTGAACATTAGAACATTTATGGAAAATAATAGAGGCTAAGAATTCAAATAATGCACACTACATGATTGTATATACCATTTCTTAAGAGTTTAAAGGCACACTCTGTCTGCTGAAGACGGACAGATGAAATGGAACAGCCAAAAGGAATATTCATATTCAGTAGGAATATAAAGGACTTTACAGAGTAAAATGGTGATCAACACTGCCATTTACAGGTGCACTTTCTTATGTACATCAGTGAAATACATAAGACAGTACAGGAATAACTTGGGGAGCACAGGACTTCAATTTTCCATGGTAATCAATTTTGCTGAATGAGCCATCTTGACAACTCATGAAGAGCATTTTTTTCCTTGTAAATGTATTTTACATTTGTTTTTTTCTTAATTTATTCTTTGAAAATTCCACACAGGTAAATAGCTAATTTCAATTATAAATTCTATTCACTTTCTCTCCAACTTCCCTAGAAATTAATTCTTTAACACATCTGCATCTGAATGTCAGGTCTTACTTTTGTACATTTTTCATTAATTAATCTACCAGGTTCAATGAATAGTGTCCACATGCACTTGACCTTGGAATCAAGTAGTTAAATAAGAACAATCTTTCAGTGGCCCAACTAGACAAAAACAACCCATGATCCCCTACTAGGTAATCACAGAGTCACATGTCAGAAGCTCCTCACATAGACATGTGGCTTCCTAGTAGACTTACCCACTGCATGGTACAATTTTGCCTAACTTGTTCTATTGCAGATCTTTGTGAAGCTATTGAGTGCTTCCTCAAGTTCACATAAAAAGCAAGCATGCCATGTTCAGAGAAAAGAATTCCATAACATTTTCACCTCCCTCTTTTTGTTTTATGTTACTTATTCCCTTCTTTTAAAATATTTCTTGGGTACCAGTGAACTGCATCTAGGGATAACCAGCTGTTCTCTTATCTGGATTTGATCCCTGATGAATCAAAATTACAGGAAGTAATTCATACTTGGTACTGAAATCATGTTCAAACCTCAAAATCATTGCTTTTTGTAGGGCCTAGGAGAGAAGATATTGATGTTTTTCTATTAATAATTAACTATCATTATCTTGATGGCAGTCACACTTTCACAGACCAATAAATCTGTCAAAATTACTAATTGTTTTCTTTTTAATTTGTAAAGCTATTGCATGGCAACTCTACTACAGGAAAACTCTATTAGGAATAAAAAGAGTTGCATTGTCTTACTTTCATATGGGGCCTGTTGCAGCTGAAAATGCTCTGTTTTGAAATTATAATTCTTTCCTTCTAAAGCTTTTTCTCACCATAATTATTATGGCTTTCACGGTTTTTGTTTGAGAAAATGAGAAGGGGAAGTAATGATTTCAAGGTCAGATACCACCTGAACATTTGTTCTCTAAGGCCACATTTTCCTTCCTGTGACTGCCACTGCATTGCGCCCATTGGACACCGCTTCACTTGTATCTTCTTATTCTCTTCTGACATAATACAACCTTCTGTGTTCACGTTGCCAAGTTTTTGTTAGTGATAATTCAGATATCAGTGCCCTGAGTATGTATCTATAAATGGTAAGTGTTGGTATTTCACATGCAAATACCTTTAAATGAAAGGTGGGATTATCAATATGTTTTGGATAAAAACTTTCCATCAAAAGCTTCATGTATTTTTTTTTATATATTTCCCACAGGAGTTAAGTATTAGAAGACAGAGTCAGGTGTGGTGATGCATGGAATTCAATACCAGCACTCAGGAGACAGAGGCAGGCAGAACTCTGTGAGGTCTAGGCCAGGCTCGTCTACAAAGTGAGTTCCAGGACTTCCAGGGATGTTAAACATGGAAACCTTGTCTTGGAAAAACAAACCAAAAACAAACAAACAAAAAAACCACATTGTTAAAGAATATAGTGGCCTGAGGTATTTCTTTAGAGGACACATTTCACCATGAGACCATTCCTCCCCTTAGCTGTTGCTTGACTCTTAGGTAAACATCTCTGTTCCAGTGTTCCCTTCTTCATGAAGCTAGGATTAGCATAGGGCCACATACATTAGAACATGACAACAGAATTAAAACCTCTAAAACTGCTAGCCAAACATGCGTATTTCTTCTGAAACTGTTCTTCTCAGTTACTTTCCCAATTCCAACTAAAAAGTGAATACCACAGTCATTTTACAATGACGCTTAGTATAGACAGATGACACCTTTGCATAATTAACTGTGAAGAAATTTTCAAGTGGCTCCTAAAAAGCTTCAAAATAATTCTTTTGCATTATAAGTTACTAATCACACAGAAATATAAATTCTACTAGTTTTATATCTCAAACTAAAGTGAGTTTTGTAATCTTCCATTTAATAAAATGCTGCAGTTTCATTGTATTTTGAGTCTCATCATTGATTCCATTGTCAGTATGATTTGATCATAGGACATATGATTGAATCGTAGAACTTCTAGTTCATTCAATGGACATTGAAAACTCATGCAAGTTGTGCTTTTCAAGACCAGACTTGTACAAGTTTGATCCTGTCAAATTTTCGTTAAACACGGGCAATGGGCACCTGATTCTCCATCATTCCTTGAGGGACTATTACATGTTGAAGATTGTTAGGGATAAAGTATGCCCCTACCATAATGTACCCACGGTTGCTATGGTGCAGCAAATAACTTCCCACCAAACATGTGCAAGAAGTTCTCGATAAATTTAGTGGGTCACATATACAAGAAGGTCTGAAAGTAGAACTTTTTGAGAAGGCTTCTAGTGGAAGATGGAATACATGAGAAATGATAATTGCTAGTGCAAGTAAAAATGAGTAAAATTAATTTTATGAATGGATTAAACCAAAACAAAGAGTTAAGGAGTCAAAGGATAAGTGACACATTTTTATTTAAAAAAAAAGTTACAATAAAACAAAATATCCAACATGGATTGGGGAGCTGCAAAGCCCCAAGTCCATCTGAGAAAGTGTGGGAAGATGATGGCTACCGAAGGAGAGACAGTCACTTTTCTTTAGTTGTGCAATCTCTAATAGAATTCTGGTGCTTCCATGTGTGGCTGTACCCATGTGTATATGTATATCATCTATTGGACTAAGTGTGTCATTGACTTTTTTTTTTAAGTGAGGACAAGAAGTTGGAATGGAGACATTTTGGGAAATACTGGGGATATCTTAAAGATGACAGTCAGTAGGGTAGTTATGATAAAATGTTTTGAAGACATTTTCAAAATAACAATAAGACTTTATTTAAAAAGAAATACCTAGGGAATTAATTTGGCAGTGTGTCCGTAAAACATTACTGGAAGCATTTTGATGACGAGGAAAAACACTGCATAAAAGCAGCTGCCTCAAGAGATAAAGTCCAGACTGAAAAGGTGAAAACTTACAAAGCCAGCTAAAGAGGATTTCCTTGATACTGCATTCTGATTGCCACAATGGACTACGCTTTTTTTTTTTTTTTTTTTTTTGCCATAATACCTTCTTTCTCATGAAAGACTGCATTTATCTGAACTGGTAGCCCAAGTATATCTCTAGTCTTTTAATTTGCTTTTTTCCCCTCAATATTTGGTAAGAGTTATAAACAAAGTAATGAGCTGAATATGTAATCTATGTGACTTACTGAACCAGAAAACAAGGTATAATAGCTACATAAAATATTTAAGTATCATTAATGTTATCTAATAAGGAAAGCCAGTCATGTAGGAACATGAGTATAACCAAACAGAAACACTATCGTGAGACAAATACACTGCAAGGGGAAGTTGTAAACAGAGGAGATGCACTCTGCAGTTTTTGGATAAGCGCCAGTGAAAGGAAAGAATAACATGCTCAGTTATAATGAGAATCAACAAAATGTGATTAAGAATGCCAAAGGGTCTAATGTCGGTTGCAACTGGAGACATAGGTGATGATATTTTCAGGCACTGAACATGAGGGCTCTGATGAAATCAATGCAACAATCCTTAAGTGTCTTCAAATCTGATGGAGTTATTGGAGGGTGGGAAAACTTAGGAGATGAAAGCCCTTAGATGAAGGAATTCACTGAGATTATATGTCTTCCTGAGTCCTTCCTATATCCTCAGTCTTTCAACATCCTATCCACCACAGTGCAAAGTACTTCTGCCACAAACTAACATAGTCCCACAAACATAGAACTTGATACAAAATAAACCTCAGCTTATGTTCTCCTGTCACACATTATGTCAAATGATAAGAAGCTATTGCATGAGGAAAATCTGTGTACCTGAAACGTATTATATCCTAAATATTTTTTTTAATATTTTCTTTTTTTTTCCATTTTTTATTAGGTATTTAACTCATTTACATTTCCAATACTATACCAAAAGTCCCCCATATCCACCCACCCCCACTCCCCTGCCCACCCACTCCCCCTTTTTGGCCCTGGTGTTCCCCTGTACTGGGGCATATAAAGTTTGCAAGTCCAATGGGCCTCTCTTTCCAGTGATGGCCGACTAGGCCATCTTTTGATATATATGCAGCTAGAGTCAAGAGCTCCGGGGTACTGGTTAGTTCATAATGTTGTTCCACCTATAGGGTTGCAGATCCCTTTAGCTCCTTGGCTACTTTCTCTAGCTCCTCCATTGGGAGCCCTATGATCCATCCATTAGCTGACTGTGAGCATCCACTTCTGTGTTTGCTAAGCCCCGGCATAGTCTCACAAGAGACAGCTACATCTGGGTCCTTTCAATAAAATCTTGCTAGTGTATGCAATGGTGTCAGCGTTTGGATGCTGATTATGGGGTGGATCCCTGGATATGGCAGTCTCTACATGGTCCATCCTTTCATCTCAGCTCCAAACTTTGTCTCTGTAACTCCTTCCATGGGTGTTTTGTTCCCAAATCTAAGGAGGGGCATAGTGTCCACACTTCAGTCTTCATTCTTCTTGAGTTTCATGTGTTTAGCAAATTATATCTTATATCTTGGGTATCCTAGGTTTGGGGCTAATATCCACTTATCAGCTAAATATTTCTATTGATGCCAATATAAACATACATATACATTAGAGGTACTGTATAGGTATAGGTTGCCTTAATAATATTTTGATTTCTTTCTTCTATTCTCTAAGCTTTGAAATAAACTGTAAACAAGGTTTCCCACGGCTCCTACTTTAAAAACAACAGAATATTCTCTTTGCTACTAGCATGTTGCTGTGATAAAACTGACCAAAACAACCAAGAAGAATAAAAGTTTTGTCAGGATGACACTTAGAGCCTATCAGCAAGAGCAACCAAGAAAGCAACTCAGGCTAAGAACTACTTAGATGCAAATTTGATTCTGTTTTTTGTTTTGTTTTGTTTTGTTTTGTTTTGTTTTGTTTTGTTTTTGCTTTTTCCCTTTGCTGCTGCTGTTGTTGTTGCTGTTGTTGTTTATTCTTGAAACTGTATTTTAATTATGTCTTGTCTGTCTTTTTTCTCTTTACATATCATACCAGAATCTTCTTCAAGTTCATTATTCCACTTCAAATTCATTAAGTTTGATCACTTGCTATTTCATGCATATTTGTAATTCTGTATTCATATTGTCTTTATAACCTGTTAAGGACATTAATGCTTAACTTTTATGTACATCATCAGGGCTGACCATCTAGCATGGGACAGCCAGTTAATATGCTTGTCAGTGTGGGTGAATCACCTCTTTTGCTTCCAGGTAGTTTCAGTGGCTTCTAGTATTTGTGTAAGCTTGAGGCCTCTTAGACTTTTCCCTGGGCAGTTTGCCATGTTTGTTGGTGTCCTCTTTTTTCGGCTCATATTTGGGTAGTCATGTTGAGAATTTGCAGGTGTTTTAGTTAGGATTATAATTGCTGTGTTGAAATACCGTGACTAAATGCCACTTGGAAAAGAAAGGGTTTATTTGGTTTGCACTTCCATATTAGTGTTCATCATGGAAGGAAGTCAGGACAGGAAATCAAAGTTAGCAGGAATCTGGAAGCAGAAGCTGATGCACAGGTATAGAGGAGGGATGCTTAATGGTTTTCTCCTCATGGCTTGCTCAGCCTGCTTTCTTTTATATCCCAGGACCAGAAGCATAGGGATGGAACCACTCACAGTGGGCTGGGCCCTCTTATCAATGACTAATTAAGAAAATGATTTAAAGTTTTGTCTATAGCCAGATTATGGAGGCATTTTCTTGATTGAGGTATTCTCCAATCAGATGGCAATAGCTTGTTTCAAATTGACATAGAACTAGCCAATACAACAGGTGTATTTTCTGATGTTAGTTGGAGACATTGTCTCACAGCAAATTACCTGATAACTTAGGAGTACTGGGACACAAAAATAAAAATAAAGGTGATGTAAATTGTAAAACTCCATCTGTGAAGAAAAGTGGGATAAAGTAAATAGAGGAATGTCACTACAAAAAATTATTTAAGGTCCTTAGGCATTAGGGACAAGGGCATGATGTGTGGAACATTGTATTAGTACTGAAGCTTTGGGAAATGTTGTGCATTGTGTAATCAAATTTCCAACGAATATATAGTTTATGAAGATGTACATTTTTTCCCAAACAGGCTGTGTCTGTACCAAGACCCTTGATCTATTTATGTCTCTGTTGACTTATGTAGAAAATATTTTTCATATGTATGCAGCAGAACATTACTATTACCATCATTATGATGATTATTATTTTGTCACAATGGGCTTTTGATTTCTATTTCTGCTAGGAACAGAAAGCTTTAAGATCTACAGTTAAATATCTTAAAGTTTGTTTTCATTTTAAATTTGTCTTCTTTGAAGGAAATAGTCAAATTCGAAGGTAGTTTTGAGTTTTTTCTCATAGCTGAAGTGGAAGAGAGATTGCTCACATATTCACATCCAGGCAAACAAGGTTAAAAAAATAAAGAATGACCAAGCCTGGCATATATGGATATGGTGAAATCTTCACTGAAATGCCATGATAAAATGTAACCCAATAAGATACTAAGTAGTCTTTAATAAAATAATTATCACAGAAATGGAAAGGAAAGTCTGATGTTCTATGTCAATCAAGTTTTATAATTGTGTCTACTTTTAGATCCTGACCTTTGGGGCAGAGGAAAGACTGAAACACAGGAGATGGTCAGAAAAGAGAAACAGGCTTAATTAACCTTCTGGCAAACAGAGGTATTAAAGGAATTAGATTTGTTTAGTTTAGAGACGAGGGAAAAGAACGGTGATGTGATTACAGCAATGACTTACAAAGTAATTAGAAGGGAAATACGTTTTTCCTTGTTCATCCAGGACTGCATGAAACCCGGGGAACTTTAATAAGGCACTAATTTTATTTTCATATATAAAAATTTAAAAGGTACACTATTTTCCAGAATTGACTACTAATAAGTTACTGTGTAGCTTTCTGTGCTAGTGTGGATTCCAGTGGGACTGCCTTTGTGAGAACCTGCTACTTACCTAACTAGCGAATTGATGCACTGTTAGATCTGTGATAAACAAGTTCCCCAAAGCTTTCCTACTTGTTTTCATAGATTCCCTTTTTCTGAAAGGTTACAGCAAACAATTATACATCCACCCCTATAAAGTCAATATTTTTTTCTTCCAAGAAACTGATATTTAGTTAATGTTGATAGTATGCATTGTGACTAAAACAAGGGGAAAAAAGTTCATTTCAATTTTCTTATAATATTAATTTATCTTTTCACACTCCAGATTTTATTTCCATGCCAGTCCACCCTCTCACTGTTCCACATTCCATACCTCCTCCCTGTCCCCCCCCCCCGCCCTGTCTTGACAAGGATATCCCCACCTTCCACCCCCCACCCAACCAGATTTCTAAACTCCCTGGGACCTCTAGTCTCTTGAGAGTTAGGTATACCTTCTCTGACTGACTCCAGACCCAGCAGTCCTCTGCTGAATATGTGTTGAGGGCATCATATCAGCTGCTGCATGCTGTCATGTTGGCGGTCTATAGTTTGACAGATCTCAAGGGTCCAAGTTAATTGAGACTGCTGGTCCTCCTACAGGGTCAGTCTCCTTCTCAGCTTCTTCCAGCTTTTCCCTAATTCATCCACAGGGGTCACCAGCTTCTGTCCATTGGTTGGGTGTAAGTATCTGCATCTGACTCTTTCAGCTGCTTGTTGGGTCTTCCGGAGGACAGTCATGGTAGGTCCCTTTTTGTGAGTGCTTCATAGCCTCAGTAATAGTGGCAGGCCTTGGAGCCTCCCCTTGAGTTGAATCTTACTTTGTGTCTTTCTCTGGAACTTCTTATCCTTAGGTACCTCTTCATTTCCATTTCTGCAATTCTTTCACACAGGAATAATTTTGGGTCAGAGTTTTGACTATGGGAAGGCAACCTCATCCCTCACTTGATGCCCTGTCTTTCTGCTGGAAGTGGACTCTACAAGTTTCCTCTCCCCACTGTAGGGCAATTCAACTCTGGTGCCTCCTTTTGAGTCCTGAGAATCTTCCACCTTCCAGGTCTCTGGTATATTCTGGGGGGCCCTACTCAATCTTCTACGTCCCAAGGTTGCTGTTTCTATGCTTTCTGCTGGCTCTCATGGCTTCAGTCTACCCAATGCCATATTGTGTTCCCTTCTTGCATCCCCCAATGACTTTCCTTCCCAGGCCCCTCCCTCCCTCACCCCTTGTGATTGTTTTCTTCTTCCACCTAAGTGAGATTCTGGCTATCACAAACAGGGCTGCTATGAACATAGTGGAACACATGCTCCTGTGGCATGGCGGAGCATCCTTTGGGTATATTCACAGGAGTGGTATAACTGGGTTTTCAGGTAGATCAGTTTTCTGAGGAACCTCCAGATTGATTTCCAGAGTGGTTGCACCAGTTTGCAATCCCACCAGCAATGGAGGAGTGTTCCTCTCTCCCCACAGGGCAGTTCACAATCATCTGTAACTCATGTTTCAGGGATTCTGACCCCTTTGTGGTCACTGAATACACACACATGGTGCACAGATATAAAAGCATGCAAAACATCCATAAACATCAAAAGTAAAACAAAATAAATTCCAATGAATACAATGTATGGAACAAGTCACTCAGATAAATTTACCAATCAAAAATATGCTGTAACAGGTTTTCATTTTACCAAATTGTTATATACTCCATCTGCTAAAAATTAATGTTTATACTCAAAAGTTCCTGCTGCTTTCACCATGATAGGAGATTGTGAGATGTTTCTTCTTCCACTCCTCCTCCACCTGCTTTCCCTCCTCCTCTTTGTCTTTTGCAATGTGAAACACTTCATACAGAGACTCAAAACTTGTCAGCATGCTGGAAAAAAGTAAGTGCTGACTTCTCAGCCCTAAATCAGGCACCTACGTATGCTACCTTCTCCCATACAGAGCAACAGTAGTGGGAGAAGAGAGAGCCTGGGAAGACTGTAAGCATGGAGCATGGAAACAATTGGTGCTAAACGACATCTTCTGGATATGAAAATTGCCTTGGCAGTCATGTTCACAGGGCAGCTAAGGTTATTACTGCATTCAAACTGCACAAACAAAGATCTGAAGTAGTAATAGGACTAGTTAGGAAGGAGAAAATAGTCCTGAGGAATTGGAGGAAATCAAAGAAGATAATGGAGTCAAATATCATCATGATAAACCTTACATATGCATCTTATTTTCAACATAAAAATAAATTACAAACTTGACAAGTCATGGACATGTAATGATACATAAGGAGATGGAACTGTTACTGTGACTGGTATTAAGCAAAACCTCTTGAAGAGAGTTGTATTAATAACAGAGGAAATTGAGATTCAAACTAATTTTGACTGACTGGAATGGATATTGTCAGACATTTTTTGCTTCAGTGGTATTTTGTTTGCCATTGCTTCATTTTTATGATGTAAATAATATTAGTGAGATCTATATTTCAGAAAATTTAGATTATGTGTGATCAGTGGAATAAGCTTTAAACCGTCAAAGTGTTATAGAGTATTCAAGATATAGGAACTGGCCTAAATAGAATAATAGCTTATAGCATATAGTAAAGAAAGGATTATGGATAAAGATGATTTAATAGAGAAATTGACTGGCTTAGTTCATTTGTGAGATGGGAGGTGTGAAATCTTAACAATCAAGTAACAGATTGTCTTTTTATTAAGTACTTCCATTGAAGGGTAAAATACTTATAATTATCTGAAGTATAATCACTCCTGATTGTTAGATAATGCAGACAATTTTACTGAAAGGCAATTTGTGTCTCTTAGGTATTAACATTTTTCACTCTTCTACAAGATACTTCAGTTGCTGAGTATCCCTTGAACATGATAAATATTAATGTCTGGACGGCCTCGCTTTTAGGCTTGTCATCAGTTAGCTCTCTTTATTATCTGCATTCCAAATTTAGGATGATATATTAAGAGCTCTTTATCTTTTCATTATCCTGCGTTCATTTGACTACCACTCGAGCAATTCATGTTCAGTGAAATACCAACTGAGCTTGAAAGTAGGGTGTGGAATTATTGTATATGTTTCTCCCTATGAAGCATATTGTGTGGGTGTCAGCTCCATTCTTTTCTCTTTTTTTCTTTCTTATTTTATTTTATTGATTTTTTTTTAACTTTTTAGTTTGCAGTTTAAAGTAAGACTAAGCTAGATAAAATGAAATTCCAGAAATACTCATGAGGCCCTTCTTGGATTTAAAGATTTCTTCTCCAAGTTCTCCATACATGAAAATTAAAGCCTTAAGCTGAAAATATATTGTGTCTTAGTTGAGGGCTGAAACATCACACCTTGGTGGAAGGTTTAATAAGAGCTAGGACATTGTCCAATGCAAAATTCCTTGCAGGAGGAAAAGAACTAAGTTGTAAGACTAAGGAAGTGAACAAGCCATTGGTCTCAAGATGTTTCTGAACCAAGATACACCATAAACTCTGCTTAGGTTTATGGAAAATAAAACAAACAAACAAAAAAAAGTTTTGTTTTTGTTATTAAGGAGGAGAAACTCAAAAGACCAGCCAGCCTGCAGGGGACTCTCAGACCTGCAAAGATTCTTGGAATTTATGAAGCACTAAGGTTGCAGATTTTAAGAGATACAGCCTTTGTATTCCCTCTGCTTGCATAAATAACCCTTAACCCATACACTTATAAATGCCCCAAATCAATGCATTGGTATGCCAAAGGGGGCGTTGTTGTGAATATCATTTGCGTTTGATGTTTGGCTATTTGAGATGATTGGAAACGTATGCTTCATCATCCCAGTATTAATCTAATGAAACAAAATAAATAAACATAGTTGGGTTTTCAAAGTAAACCTTAATACTATGTTTGAAAATAATAAATCCTAGTCTATTATGCATTATGGGAAACAATGCAACAATTTAAAAATATTTCTTATTCCTTATAAATTTTAATTGTATTTAATCTTTCTGTTTATACTCCAGATTTTATCCACCTCCTGGTCTACCTTCTAATTATTCTACATTCCATACCTCCTTCCCCACCCCTGTCTTCTCCCCTGCATCTCCATGAGGATTTCCCTACCCATACACCCCACACCACAAGACCTTCCCACTCTCTGGGCCCTCGAGTCTCTTAAGAGTTAGGTGCATCTTCTCTGACTGAATCCAGACCTCTGCTGAATATGTGTTGGGGGCCTCATTTCAGCTGATATATGCTGCCTGGTTGGTGGTCCAGTGTCTGAGAGATCTCAAGGGTCCAGGTTAGTTGAGACTACTGGTCTTCCTACAGGGTCGCCCTCCTCCTCAGCTTCTTTCAGCCTTCTGTAATTCAACCACAGAGGTCAGCAGCTTCTGTGTATTGATTGGGTATAAATATCTGCATCTGACTCTTTCAGCTGCTTGTTAGGTCTTTTAGAGGGCAGTCATGATAGGTCTCCCTTTGTGAGCTCTCCATAGTTTCAGTAATAGTGTCAGGCCTCGGGACCTTCCCTTGAGCTGGATCCCACTTTGGGCCTGTTGCTGGACCTTCTTTTCCTTAGGCTCCTCTCCATTTTTGTCCCTACAGTTCTTCCAGACAAGAACAATTCTGGGTCAGAGATTTTGACTGTGGGATAGCAACCTTATCTTACACTTGATGCCCTGTCTTTCTGCTGGAGGTAGGCCCTATAAGTCTCTCCTCCCCACTGTAGGGCATTTCATTTAAGGTCCCTCCCTTTAAGTGCTAAGTCTCTCACTTCCAAGCTCTCTGGTACATCTGGAGGGTACCCAACCCCTCCTACCACTGGAGGATGTCTGTTTTCATTCTTTCTGCTGGCCATTAGGACTTCAGTTCCTTTCCCCCACCCAATACCTGATCAGGTTTCCCTCTTCCCCTTTCTGTCTTCTTTCCCACCCAGGTCCTTCCTCCCCCCACACCCCCACTATCTATCTATTGAACCAATGAATTAGTGGATTGTTGTACCAGTTAACCATACTCTATATATTAAAGCTGATATCTGAGTTGTGAAAATGAATTTTTCATCTTTTTCTTTTTTTTAATATGTCTTTTATGTAGTATACGTTTATATTTGTGTATGTATGTTTCCATGTGTGTAGGTATACATATGTGTATCAGCGGGTCATTTTACATGCACATGTGTTCTTGGGCATATGAAGAGCCGGGATTGATATTGAAAAACCTTTCCTGAATGCTGCCTGATTCATTCTTTTATTCTTTTTGAGGCATGATCTCTCTTTCTTCTCTCTCATTTTATCTGTCTGTCTCACTCCATCTTTATCTTTTTCCCTATCTTCCTCCCTTCCTTCTCCCCCTCTTCCCTCACCACATATTTGATGATCTTTTTTGTTTTTTTTTTTTTTGTTTTTTTTTTGTTTTTTTTTTTTTGTGCTTTGGTTTTTGTTGTTGTTCATTAAATACTGAAAAGTGGCAAATGAGTGTTTTCAAGGTTTGGTTTCTTAGATTTTAAGAATTTAATAGGATGTGTTATTACCATACTCACCTTTTTATCTTAACTCCTCTCAGGTCCACCCTGCATTTCCCTACCCATCAAACATTTTGTTCTCTCTTGGTGGCATTAAACCCATTAATTCCAACTTGGGATGCCTAAAAACGTTTAAGTGGCCTTTCACTGGAGCACTGTTAGTTTACAAGAGAGTGCACTCTTAAGGAGGCCTGATCCTCATTCTCTCAGCAGATGTCCATTCCCAATAGCTCTTCAAATAGGGTGGGACTTCATATCTACCTCTCCATCTATGCTGAGATGTTGTCTGGTTTGAGTTGGCACAGATCTTGTATATGTTATGAGAATTAAATATGAACAATTGTCCGGTTTTGTCTAGAAAACAAGTTTTCTTGTAGTTATCCTCAATCTCTGTCTATTAAAAATTTTCTAACTCCACTTCTTCAAGAATACCTGACAGAGCAGAAAGTTTTCTTAATTTTATACAAAAACTATATTAAATATAAATATAAAAATATCATACTAATTATTTAAAATGCTAGTAACAATATTCTGGACAAATTCAATACATGCTGAATTTCTGTAAAATGTTTATATGTTCTATTAGCCACAAGTTATAACTCACATTGGTACAAGCATTTAGATATAACATATTTAATGTTTAATGATGTATATTACTTTACAAATATTACCTACTAAACACATCAATTTAACCATTATACAAAAGTAAACTTTTTAAAAATTTGACTTCTATTTCTCTTTTTTCTTTTTTATTAGATATTTTCTTTATTTATATTTTAAATGTTATCCCCTTTAGTAGTTTCCGATCCCCAAATCCCCTATCCCCTCTCGCCTTGCTTTTGAATTGAAAATAAATAAAAGTGTATTTGTGTATAGATATGAATCTTTTACAAGTACTAAAATTATTACTTATTTCATTTTGATTTTACATTTTACCTATTTAGAAGTCAATTATAAATTATAAAATTCATCTAGCATTATGAATTATTCTATTTGTATTAGACATTGCTTCTAACTAATAAACATACTCTATATTTTCATTGTTTTAATACTAATCTTTGAAGTAATGTAATCATCTATGCCCTTACTGAGCTAGATTGTTTAATGTAGTTTAAAGATGTATTAAACAATTACTCAAATACATTTTATGAGTGGCTTCAGAAATTTTGTGAATGTCACATATATACTTTGACAACATTATATTGTTCTGGCTCCTTCTCATTCTTTGGCTTATTCGTTTTCACTTGTATATTGTTTGTTCTCTCTGCAACATGTCTTTCAAATTGTCCCAGTAAAGTTGCCATACACACCTACCACAGCACACCACAGCACACCATAGCACACCAAACCACACCCTCTCTCTCTCTCTCTCTCTCTCTCTCTCTCTCTCTCTCTCTCTGTATGTGTGTGTGTGTATGTCTACACTATTCTTTGTTTTTTCATTTAAAATGCATTTTTATTTATTTTTCATACTTTTTATTGGTTATTTTATTTATTTGCATTCCAAACGTTATTCCCCTTCCCAGTTTCCTCTCAACAAACCCCCTATTCCCTTGCCTTTATGATTATGCTCTCCCACCCTCCTCAGCACCTTGCTATTTCCTTACACCGGGTCATCAAGCCCCCAAAGGACCAAGGGATTCCCCTCCCAGTGATGCCAGATAAGGCAATCCAGTTCTACATATCCAGCTGAAGCCATGGGTCCACCCATGTGTATTCTGTGGTTGGTTCTTTAGTCCCTGGGAGCTTTGGGGGCGGGGGTGTCTGGATGGTTGATATTGTTGTTCTTCCTATGGGGTTGCAACCCCCTTCAGCTCCTTCAGTCCTTGCCCTAACTCCTCCATTGGGGTCCCCACACTCAATCTTTTGTTTGGCTGTGTACTTCTACCTCAAAGGAAATAATCCAGAATTCATCCTGTCAAGAGGAAATGCAAGGACAAAGTATGGAGCAGAGACTGAAGGAAATGCTATTCAGATACCACCACATCTAGGGATCCATCCCACATTCAGCAGACACTAAACCCAGACACTATTGCTGACACCAAGAAGTGCTTGTTGACAGGAGTGCACTATGTTATGTAGCTTCACTGAGATAGAAAGGGCAATTTGCAAATTCATCTGGAAAAAAAAAACCTAGGATAGCAAAAACTATTCTCAACAATAAAAGAACCTCTGGTGGAATCGTCATGCCTGACAATAAGCTGTACTACAGAGCAATTGTGATAAAAATTGCATGGTACTGGTTCAATGACAGATAGGTAGATCAATGGATTTGAATTGAAGACCCAGAAATGATTTCACACACCTATGGTCACTTGATCTTTGACAAGGGAGCTAAAGCCATCCAGTGGAAAAAAGACAGCATTTTCAACAAATGGTACTGGCACAACTGGTGGTTATCATGTAGAAGAATTTGAATTAATCCATTCTTATCTCCTTGTGCAAAGCTCAAGTCTAAGTGGATCAAAGACCTCCACATAAGACCAGAGACACTGAAATTAAGAGAGGAGAAAGTAGGGAAAAGCCTTGAATATGGGCACAGGGGAAATTTTCCTAAACAGAACAGCAATGGCTTGTGCTGTAAGATCAAGAATTGACAAATGGGACCTCTTAAAATTGCAAAGCTTCTGTAAGGCAAAAGAAACCGTCAATAAGACAAAAAGGCCACCAACAGGTTGAGAAAGGATTTTTACCAATCCTAAATCTGATAGGGGACTAATATCCAATATAAATGGAAGAGCTCAAGAAACTGGATTCCAGAAATTCAAAGAACCCCATTAAAAACGGGGTTCAGAGCAAAACAAAGAATTCTCAACTGAGGAATACCAAATTGCTGAGAAGCACTGAAAAAATGTTCAACATCCTTAAACATCAGGGAAAAGCAAATCAAAACAACCTTGAGATTCCACCTCACACCAGTCAGAATGACTAAAATCAAAATTTCAGGTGACAGCAGATGCTGGTGAGGATGTGGAGAAAGAGGAACACTCCTCCATTGTTGGTGGGCTTGCAAGCTTGTACAAACACTCTAGAAGTCAGTCTGGAGGCTCCTCAGAAAATTTGACATAATACTACCAGAAGATCCAGTAATACCTCTCCTGGGCATATATTCAGAAGATGTTCCAACTGCTAATAAGAACACCCACTCCACTATGTTCATAGCAGCCTTATTTATAATAGCCAGAACCTGGAAAGAACCCAGATGTCCCTCAACAGAAGAATGGATACAGAAATTGTGGTACATTTACACAAAGGTATATACTAGTCAGCTATTAAAAACAATGGATTTATGAAATTCTTGGACAAATGGATGTATCTGGAGGATATCATCCTTAGTGAGGTAACCCAATCACAAAAGAAGTCATCAGATATGCACTCACTGATAAGTGGATATTAGCCCAGAAACATAGAACACCCAACATACAATTTGCAAAACACAAGAAAATCAAGAAGAGGGAAGACCAATGGATGGATAGTTCATTCCTCCTTAGAATAGGGAACAAAATACCCATGAAAGGAGTTACAGAGACAAAGTTTGGAGCTAAGATGAAAGGATGGACTATCAAGAGACTACCCCACCTGGGGATCCATCCCATAATCAGCCACCAAACCCAGACATTATTGCATATTCCAGAAAGATTTTGCTGAAGGGACCCTGTTATAGCTGTCTTGTATGAGGCTATGCCAGTGCCTGGCAAATACAGAAGTGGATACTCACAGTTATCTATAAGATGGAACACAGGGCCCCCAATCGAGAAGCTAGAGAAAGCACCCAAGGAGCTGAAGGGGTCTGCAACCCTATAGGTGAAATGACAATATGAACTAAGTAATACCCTCTGAGCTTGTGTCTCTAGCTGCATATGTAACAGAAGATGGCCTAGGCGGCCATCACTGGGAAGAGAGGTCCCTTGGCATTGCAAACTTTATATGCCCGAACACAGGGGATGCCAGGGACAAGAAGCAGGAGTGGGTGGGTAGGGGAGCAGGGTGGAGGGAGGGTATAGGGAACTTTCGAGATAGGATTTGAAATGTATATAAAGAAAATATCTAATAAATAAATAAACAAATAAATAAATAAATAAATATAATAATAACCTAAGAGCAGATTTTCACAGGATAAAGAACATATTATTCAGCCAAATTTGTATATTGACTATAGAAAACCCATATCAAATTTTTACATATTTATATATTATATGACAACAATTTTCACTCACATATGAAGAAAATTTTGTCACTTTCTTTTAAACAGAGAATATGAGATACATACTTTATTCTCCCTTTACCTTAATCATGACTATACATGGGATAGCAACTGAGAATATGGGTATGAACTATTAAATTACCAAATAATTATTAGTTAAATAGTTACTAATAATATTTACCGTAAAATTGAAGCAGTGAAAAATTAAAGATAGTAAGATTTAAAAATAAGGATTCATCTAGAACAACAACAACAAACCCTTCAGCAATGAAGAAAATAAAATCAAGAAACAGGGGAAACAAACATGTTCTTATACCACAGTCATACTTGTTACCTTTAATGAGTAAATTTTATACATGTGCAGAATGAAAGAAGGCACTACATAGCAATATTCGCATGTTTCCCTGGGAGGAAAAAAATATAATAGATTTTATAGGAGCACTGCTAATCAGTGGGGACTGGAGAAGTGATCAGGTAGTAGAGAGACAGAGTGGAAGGAGAGAGTGCAGAAAGAGATGACTGGAAATTGGAAGGTATTTGGCAGGTATTCTGGAAATCTACTTCAGTGGAAATTTCCTAGAATCAATCTCTAAAGGTGATCCTAATGAGGACTCCTAGCAATGATAATCTGATAAAACTAGAGTGTGGAGGTATGTTACTTAGAGGACACCAGTAATTGAAATACTGAACCAACTGGAATCTAATTATATCTTCAAGTTCTAACAAAGTAGATAAACCTATGCATTTAATATCCAGTCTAGACTATTTGGCTTAATTATAATCATCACCTGTCTCCTTGTCATATTTCATATCTTATACCTAAATAATAATCTCCTAATGTGTGTGCATGTGTGTGTGTGTGCATGTATGTGTGCATGTGTATGAGCATATGTTTGTGAGTTTGACATACATTAGTTATTAGTAGTAGCTGGGCAATAGTGGCACACGCCTTTAATCCCAGTACTGGGGAGGTAGAGCAGGCAGATTTCTGAGTTCAATTGAGGCCAGCCTGGTCTATAGAGAATGTTCCAGGACAGCCACAGCTACACAGAGAATCCCTGTCTCAAAAAAAAAAAATACTATTGGATTTGGTGACAATATGGTGGTAAAATAGAAAAGCATGAAAAGCAGGGTTATTTCAAGATTTCTGAAGGAATCAGAAACTACTGGAAATTCCATCTATGAAGCAGTACAATTAAAAATAAAAACATTTGAGTTAGACTATAAGATGGAGTAATATGAAAGATGCCAAAGTTGGGATGAATATAATGTTTAGAGTAGGCTTATCTTATGTGACAAGGGGAAACTGAGAGAAAAAATATCTTGTCTTAAAACAATAAATCACATAATCACAAATAAAGGGTGTTTTATATATATACATATACACACACTGTATATGTGTATGTGTGTATGTGTGTGTATGTGTATAATGTATATGTATATGTATGTGTATGTGTATTTGTATGTGTACGTGTACGTGTACGTGTACGTGTACGTGTACGTGTACGTGTACGTGTACGTGTACGTATACGTGTACGTGTATGTATATGTATATATGGAAAAACCAAGGGCTCCAGACAGAGTTCTGTAAATAACCAATTGGGGATAATTGAGTGACAATACAATCAAGAGTCCTTGGGTCTTTGATTCTACCTTAAGTAGCTTCTAAAAATTGAATGGTCAGCCAGTGTAATTGGCTTTGAAGTCAGAATAGATGAGAACATGTAATTATGGTACTACAAAACCCAAATGTCATTTAAGGTTCTAGTTATATTTTTTTATATTACTTGCCATGACTGAGTACAACAAAGAATGGTAGAAGAAAACTATATTCAACAAGCATAAATAATTCTTGAAAAAATTTATACTGTACAGATAGTAGCAGAGAGAACAGGCTGTCAACATCAAATTGTATGCTGCAGTGAGCTTTGGTAACTCGAGTATGTTTTCAGATTTTTAAAATATACAAAAAAATAAGGTGTGCAACAATATAATTTAAGACTGAACCCTCCCATCATACAAGTGTAAGATTTTGCTGTTTGGTCTTTCAGTTACATACCATTTGTATTACGTGGAAAAGTGGAACTTAATTTCAAATGCAAGCATACAGTCAAAACTCATGCCATTCAAATTTACTTCTAATTATTTGTAGTTTCTCAGTTAAAAAATACTATGTAAATAATATTTAGTAGATAATGAAATATTGAATAGGACTTCTGAAAAAGATGTCAGTTTTGGTTTTTGTTTGTTTGTTTTATTTTTCATGTGAATAAATGAATTAAGGCCGCATGAGTGTTCACTTTTATTTAGACAACTTTGGATTCTTTTGAACATCTATCTATCTATCTATCTATCTATCTATCTATCTATCTATCTATCTATCTATACACACATATATATAATATTAATTATATTATATATAATATAATTATATAATATTATAATTATATATAATTATATATAATATTAATATATTATATATTATATAATATATTAATATTATATATATAATATTAATCTTTTCCAAGGCATCAAAATGCAGAGAGAAGGAAAAAGAAAATTAAACATTCACGTAAACTTTCAGTGATCAGGATGGATCCTGCAAACCAAGGCAAGTGACAAAAACAGATATAGTGGACCCATGCACAGTGATGGAGCAGTGCGTTATAGGATAAAGTTAGAGTTCTCAGCATTCTAAAGTAATGATAAACATGAAAGGATTGTTCAAAAATGTGAATATTCTAGTAAGCATTAAGGAGAAAAGTGGTGACTGGAAAACAAAGAGAGGAAGGAAATGAAAGGGGGTGAGACACGGGATCCTGGGAAGAGCAGCAGTTACTTAAATGGGATGATTAGAGGGAATATGAAAGAAGCCTTTACACTAACATTAAAATCACAAAAAAGAAAGAAAAAACGAAAAATAGAAAAAAGAACATACCGGGAAGTCTATGGGAGAGTGAACATGACAAGTGGTTCATCTGGGAAATGAAAGTCAGAGTCAGCCATTCAGCTCTTTTCTTATAATTTCACCAGGAGGGTGAACAGAGACTTTTATCACTTGGCATCAAAACTAGTCAAGATGTGAAAGGTTATCAAGTGCGGACACAGTTTAAGTGGCCGAGACAGGGAAACATTAGTGGAGACTATGAGTGGAAATTCCTGTAAGTCGTTACTTTATTAACAATAACACCTTAATTATTTTTCGTCGATGGAGCATTTGGCAATTTCGAAATCATTTTCCGCTGCTTTCCTCTGACCCTTACAGAACTCTCTGAGAGCCATGGAGACAGTGTTATTATCATGGGACAAAAATGAGACCTTGGGATGTTAAAAGTCTAGACCAAAGACTTAAGACTATTAAGCAAATGACATGTCCCAGAAATGCCATATATATTGCTCGCTAGACGTATTGCTCTTTGCTCTAAATAATGATGACTGTCATTTAATCTCATTACTTGCTTGTATTTAATAAAAGTCCCACTATAGATGACAGTTTTTTTTACAAAGCGAGTTAGAGTGTTAGAAATGTGAAATTACAAGAAATTACAGGCTATGCATGGTTAGTAATAATGGTTGTGTTGGAAAGTAGAAAAAATATTGGAAAAAATTTGAAAGTAAACCTAAAATCTTGATAAAAGGTGATGGTTTTAAAAGAACATAATCAAATAATGAAGAAAATTTTAATATTTTCTTCACAAAAATTTTGGTTTTATATTTTTAAATGTAACACTTAAGTATAAGTCATACAGAAATGGTCTGCATGATACTTTGTAATTTATAACTAATGCTTTTTTTCTATGATTTGCCTGAGGAGAATACTTTCAGGTTCCATTGTCTTGCAGCACGCTTAAATATTGCTATAAATGTGTATCAAAACAAGAGACATTTTGGTGCAGAGCCAAGTTACTAAATGTATCTATACCTAAGACTCTTCTTCAATGGTGATAACAGGATCCCTGCCCAGGACTGTGAAGGAGAATAAAGAAGAAACATGGAGAATGTTATAAGTGCTTGCTTTCAATGGTAGTACACGCTGAAGAATAGTGTTTTCTATTTCTAATTGTCACAGGTTTTAGAATTTTGAAATAAGTCCATCCTTGAAAATATAAAAATCAATAGAAAGAATAGACTTCAAATTTTAATAATTACATAAGATGCTTTAACATAAAGTAGGTCCCATTCCTTATTAGTTTACAATTATCCTCAATCTTTTCACACAAACTTTGAAACCAAATATGACAATTAGTATTATATTTGTTATTTCTATGCTTTTGAGCTTATTGTTATTTATTGCATATAATTCATTATAGATCAGACATCCTCTTCTTATGACATACTTTTATGTTAACATTTATTTCCATTTACACAGGATTGCCTCTTACATAGAATTTAATAAAAACAAAGGTAATTTTCAAAATCAAATACTTTTCAAAAGCATCTTGCTTCTAAGGATTTGTGGTTTGCATAACTCCTAAACCCTCAAATAAATACAGAAAAACAAACAAACAATTCTTTAAAACATTCACATCTTTCACGTACATGTTAAATAAGGTATTGTATATTTAGGTATGCATCATAGGATTTCACAAATAATGAAATAAAATACTAAACAATAAAATTCACGGAAGTTGCTGGCAGTATTACTGCTTAGTAAGAGCTAAGCACTTATCTAAGAGAGTTCTGTGCCTTCGCATGTGGAAGTCTGGTAGATCAAAACAGAACATCAAAGAAAAGAGATCCAAATAGCCCGAAGTAACATATAAAGCCTGGAAACTGACTCTGAAAAACACACATAGTGCATATTATATGATTAGTTCATGATTTGAGTAAGAATCATTTTTAAAGTTGTTGTTAGATTTTTTTTTAAGTAAGGAAAAATACATTTATTTAATCACATACAACCATTCTCTGGCATTAACCGGTGCATTTGGTCATGCATTCCATCGTACTAAGGCAAGACTAATCTTTATTTCTGCATCATGGCTATGATTCAGTATACACTTTAGGGTATACATTTATATTTCAGTTTATAGATCTTTAGAAGATATTCTTTTAAAAAAGTGCCTGGATCCAGATATTTGGGTAGACATACTGCCCAACTAGGCCCCTAACTGAACTCTTTTGCCTTATATTGTGACATGAGTCAACAGGCTATCTTTCTAAAAATTGTGTCCATTTTAGATTTCAAAGAGCATCTTAGATGGTTATCAGTAGAGTCACAAATGATCTATGGATCTCAGAACATTAACAATGGCTCCTATCACCTGATTCAACTCTCTGAAAACAAGCCTCTTTTTTGCTCACCATACACACTCTGTGTCAAGTGTTAGTTCCCATCTTCAACTCTGATCTAGTTCTTATCAGGTCAACAGATATTCAACAAAACTCAGGCTTTGGCTTAATTAAGTCAGCTTTTATCTTTACAGATAATTTTTAAATCATATGATGAAGGATGTTTCTTTGGGAGGATCTATGCCAAACATTTGAACAGATGCATTGTAGACATAATCAATTTGAAGCAAGACATGCTTCAGATCTAGGTATTTTCAAGTGTGATTTTTGAGCAATTCATCTTGATGATCATTTAATTCATGTGAATATTGTATCCAAATACTACAATCAATGAAATACAAATCTATTGAATTTCTTTGATGATTGGAAGTTCAATATTGTATTTCTACTCTCAAACCTGTTGGTCTTGGTAAAACTGAAGAAGCTATGGTGAAATAAGTTCTTTTTTTTTTTTTTGAACAATTTTTATTAGGTATATACTGGGGCATATAGTTCTTGACTCTCCAGGCTTCTTAATGATTTTAAAAATATAAATTCTCATAATTTAATAATAAACTATATTTACTACTACAGTGATCATAGATTATAACTTACTTACTTTTTTTCTAGAATGTCTTATTTTGGGTCAAGTTTGGAGTACTTTTTTTTATTCCTTTATCTTTTGGTTATAACTGCATCATTCTCTTTTCTTTCCTAACTTCAAACTCTCTAATCATCTCTTTCAAAGCTGAGTTCCTTTATTCACTAGGTGTTAGTCAGTTAGTATTTGCATCTATTTATTTGCATATACATATGCAAATATTCATTGTAACCTACTAGTTTGCATAATATTGCTTACATGCTTTTTTTTTTATTAGGATTATAGGATATTAGGAAGTTTTTAGATTATCTGCATGAATTTAAAATTTAAAACACTTCAATTAACTTGACCTTCTGTCTATTTTGTCTTTCTGTGACAGAGCAGTTGTTTTGAGTTCTTTTAAGTACATTTCACTTCACATATTATTTTTCCTTTGATTTTAGCTATCGTATCTGGCCTTTCATGTTTAACTTCTAATCTGAGACTACACAACACTTAAAATGTTAAATAAACTATTATTTATATTTATCTATACATGCTTTTGTGAACCTTTTTCCAGAATTCTATTTTCCCTAAGACTTGCAACAATGTTTCAAAAATATTTTATATTTTCTTCTTAATTTCTCCCATTGTGTTTTCCTTGGGCAGACTTCTCTATTTACTTTCTTTATTATTTTTCTGTGTAAGATAATTAATATCACACCTTTGTTTTTTTATAAATTATTGAGAATATTTTCTCATTTCAAGGTTTCTAATAGACTAGATTTATATATGGAATCATTTCATAACCAATCTTTTAAAATTCTATTTTATCAATGTTGTTTAACTTCTTATCACTACATACATCTAAAATATTTATTGTGGTTTTTTTTTTTAATTTTCATGCTTTGATATTAAGACTCATGTCCTAGGGAATTAATATGTTGGAATTTGTGTCTTAGAAGCATCACAAAAGGACTGAAAGCTTAATAATGGATCCAAAAATTCTCTTTCATCTTTCTCATCAAGACAGAGTAATGCTAGAAAATACCTCTTCATGGACTTGAAATAGACCACCCTCGAACACTATGCTTCCCAACACTTTGATCTTTGATTCTCAGTCTTTAGACTGTGATAAATAATTCCCTTTTGTCTGTATCATTCCCACAATACAGTAAAATTTTAGAACACAATGATACACTAAGATTATTATTTCTATCCCATACAGATGTAAATACTTCTGATTGACTTATCAATATCAATGTCCAGTTCTACATTCTGGTTTTCTAGCTCATGCTGAGGGAATGCAATCCCCCCCACCCCTTGATATGAGTGTGCTTTAATTTTATATATTATGTGGGATTATAGTTACAGTGATTTCACTCAAGCAGTGACAACAAGACCTTAAAAACTTGGCTTTCTATCCACCCATTGATGACCATGACATAAGAGTGTCCCAACAAGACAGAGAGCATGACCTTATCTTAAGTGATTACAACGTATCCCTTGTCTACATTATTGAAACAAAAACCTAATAAGAACACTTTGTTTAATTTCCCTTCAAGGCAAGTAAACTTAGTTTCCATCTTGCCTTACAATTTTTGCCAAGATATTGTGACAAAATTTCTTTTACTATTACATTGAAAATAATTAACATTGTCCCTGTCACTGGCTTATTTACCAACCCTGAAAATAACAGGTTTCTGTTTTCAAACCTGCTAAAACTTACTTGTTGCATTAGGTTTGTATTTTATTTGAACCTAGATGCTTGTTGTGAAGTTTAGTGGCTCATTTAACATCATTTTTCATAGAATTTCTGATTTCATTATATGCTTAGAATTGTTTACAGGAGTTAGATAGCTAAGTGCTAGCTAGCATTTGATCCATTATCGATAGCAAGGTTTTCTTTTTAAGTTTTATATCTATATCTACATTTTATGATTGAATAGTTACTATATTAATAAAGAAACAATCATTTTTGTTTAATGTCTTATAATTTGTGTGTGTGTGTGTGTGTGTGTGTGTGTGTGCAAGTGCATGTATGTGGATACAAGTAGACAATTGGATGGCATGTGTTCTCTCTTTCCACCTCAGGGTCCCCCAGAATAGAATTGAGGTTATTAAGTCTGACATGAACTGCTTTTATAAGAAGGGCACTGGCTTTATTTTTTTAAAGTAGAGTTGATATATCATGAAATAACTATACCCATTTCAGCCTAGAACTCACAGATTCTCCTTCCTTAGCTACCTAAATCCTGGAATTATAGGCATAAGATATAACACAATGAGAAATTGTTTTCCAAATATGTTAATAATTTTCTGAGGCATTTCTCGAGGGGAGTCTGCTAATTCATCTCATAATCTGAGTAACACATGAAACACAGACCTTAGAGCAAAAAAATGTTATAGACTTTGTAGACTAAAGAGGAAATACGCTATTTTACCTTCTAACATTACAACTAAAAGAGAGTAATAAATATATGTTTGTACTGAACCTGGTGTTTGTTTTATGTCACTGAAGAAATTACAGGCAGGTAAAACTTATGAGGTCCTTTGAGTCACCATTTTGTCATGTATAGCTTCTATATGATATGTTTTAAAGATATATTTTTGTACTGAACAAAATACTAGCAAATAATAGTATAAAATATACTTTTATTCTTTTCTAAAAGTAGCACAGATTAACATGTTTTGTGACTACTAGTGTACACTTAGTATCCACCATAATGTCAGACGTGAATACCAGCGCTACAGCCAGCTAACATCCTTCTCTTACGGAATATATGCTCACGGAACATCAGCATCAACATTGTCATGACAAATGGTATCAAGAGGGACAGAGTCTTGATCTCTTGGGACAAAGGACAATTATCAGTGTTTGTTCCTCTGATTTCTCATTTTTTTCCTTCAACACATCTATATGAGACAGCTTTCATGTTTTTACCTAAAACGTTATTTCTCTTATGAGTGTCTACAATCTTCACTCATAGCAACCATTTTTAGTAACTCCATGAGAACTCGTTTTTGATTTTCATTTCATGCTTTTATTTACCATAACCATTTTCTTTCTTATTGTATAGGCAATATGCTTTTCATTGTCAGTATTTTGCTAAAATGAGCTGCTACCAAAAAGTAACATAAAATTCAGGATGAAAATAAGTATTAAATAATGCAGTGTGTGTTCCCTGTGTTGATTTATAAAATGTAATTTGTTAAACTCAACCCACTCTAATTCCATTGCAAGTGCAATACATTTCCTAATTTCTGTAAATTGTGCAGTCTCAGAAATAATGGATACCAACCTCTGTCTAGTCTGGGATCTGGTCTTAACCTCCTCTCTCTTAAACATTCAGCAACATTTTTCTCACTTTTACTTGGCCTTATATCATTTCTCAAAGATATGTGACACAAGCTTAATGAACTGATCTTGAAGTTCACTCAGTGCCCTGAGATATAATTTTTTGGAGCCAAAGTTCTTAAATGCATTAGTAAGCTACTTATTTTCTTAATTTTTTTCTCAATACATTTGATTTATGGTGCTAATTAATTCTCCTATCAAATGCCTTTAATCTCCTTCCCAAATTACAGAGAAATGGGACACATAACAGCTCAAGGATTTAATTCCATATTTTTCTATTTGATTTCGACCATATCTTTTAATATTAGACATTTAGCTTCTGTTCATTTTTTATCACCTCTTATAAACAACACTTCCCATTTCAGTCTGCAATTCTGTAAGGAGCAATTAATTATATCCCAAATGTTAGGTCTTTATTTCATTCTGATATCTCTATACAAACAGAACAAGTAGGATACCTAGGTGGAAGGCAGGGTTTTGTTGGTATTGGTAAAAACCTAGAAAAAGAAAGAAAAAATAGAAAGAGATGAAGGAGAAGAAGAGAAAGAAAAACTTAGTGTGTAATATTGGCTTAAAGCAGTATAGAAGCTGTGGAGATCTCCAGTACAGCTCAGTAAACTGTAGATTCACAGTAGTCTATATGGCTTCACACCTAAAGGCTGATAGAAAGAAACACATGAAAACCTAGTATTCCCTTTCAAATCTAAACATGTAAGTTATGGCAGAGAGAATAAGGCAGCAGCTGGAAGACAATCAGATTACCTACATTGTCTCATTCTAGCTGAATCAATGCTTCTCATTCTATTTAGACCTTCACATTTTTTGTGATGCCTTTCATTAAGGAAGGAAGCCTATTTTATGTAATGGACTTCATTAACTGCAAGGTTCATTCCAAAAGATATACACAGAATCAAAGCAAACCCCCTCTCCATAGAGAAGTTTTGAAACATATCTAGATTTATCTTGCCCAATGAAGATATAAAACTGTATCCATTTCTTAACATTGATTTTTATAGACTTTTGCCATATACAGTTTATAGTCAATTATGAATTCTAGCCATTTTCCTGAATTTTATTCTTGTGACAGTGTATGCTAGATAAATTTACACTATTAAAGTATTAGATATTTATATTCTCATTTGCATCTCTTTGTATTATGTTTGCAAAGTATATTTCAATGTCTTTGTGAAAATAGGAACACATCAGAAACAAATGCAGTCACCAATCCCAACTTTTAAAAATAATATAACTGAAGCCAGAAAATCCTAATAGGATTCATATGAAAACACCTCAGCGAATTTGCCTTCTTTTTTTCACATTTGAAAATTCCCCATTGTCTCAACCTTTGAAAATGGGCACAATTTACTAGAGTACATACATTTCCAAGGAAATGTTCCATTCTGCTGGTCACAGTATAATTCTAATATATCAATATGATTTGGGGCAAAAAAGATCACGCTGCTTTTACTTTGGGCTACAATCTTTATAATAGCTTATGATCATTATGTTTATTTTAGATACTTATTTTGCTGCTGTTTTTCTGATTAAAGTCTAGAATGCTAAATCATTATGAATCATTCTAAACTTTTGATGCTCAATGGTCATTAATAACAGCATTTTAGTTTTCACCTTGTGATTATCAGGGAAGTCATCATACATTTTTAAAATTAGTCGAATGTAATGGTAGCCTTTATTGCTTTTTCAATATTCTGGGAAATAAAATACACAAGCTTGGTCAGAAGTATTTTACACAGTTGGATCATTCTGCCACTTTTCTGTTTAATGTGGCCATTTCCTGGCCCTGTTGTAATTCAGTAAGGTTTAGTGAGAGCACGCCCCTCATTTTATCCAATTTTGCCAGTTTGTGGTTTTCTCTATTATATTATGTTGTTGCTGCCAATTATAATTTGCTCTGTCTTTTTCGTTTTTTTCCTGTGTATTGTTAACTAGAACCCCCACCTCTCAAATCATCCATTGCACTGAGCATATAATTGCTTCTCTTACTGAATGCAGGAGAGAAATCTAAGTAGCACAGAAGGAATGCTCTTGTACTCTCCTTTCTAGCAATTTTCTGTTGTTTTTCATGTCGCATCTGTGTGATTTGTAATATTGTGTCTAATATAGTTTTCATTATCCTTTCTTCTCCCTTTATTTGTTTGATTTAGTTGTTTTTATATGTAGCTATAATGGAAGTTTAAACATTCTGAATGGCATAATGGCACATACTATTTTAATTTCAGCTTCGTGTCTCGTATTCCAAAATGCAGGTCAAAAGAGTCTTAGTAAACACAATCAAATTTCCACCATATTTTGACAGTTTTTATAAGATCAAGTTCACCTTTGAAATGTATACACCATATGCATATACCATATGTGTAAAACTATAAGAATTGTATAGATATAGAATTGTGATTTGGTTTACGGTATATTTTCTTTGTGTGGGTATTTTGTTAGGGTACAGTATGTGCATCCATGCAAATTAGGTAAATGTCAAAGTAAGATTATAGGCTTCATTACTCATTTTCTTCTTTTTTACCATGAGAAAGTATCTCTCAGTGATCTTCCCTCCGCCCCCCCACCCCGTGGACATCTTTATTGTTTAATAGATCATTAACTTCTGCAGACTTATAGCTGGGATCGTCAAGGATCTCATGTCCAAAGCCGAGAAAAATGGTGTGAAGATTACCTTGCCTGCTGACTTTGTCACTGCTGACAAATTTGATGAGAATGCCAAGACTAGCCAAGCTACTGTGGCCTCTGGTATACCTGTTGGCTGGATGGGCTTGGACTGTGGTACTGAGAGCAGCAAGAAATATGCCGAGGCCGTGGCCTGAGCTAAGCAGATTGTTTGGAATGGTCCTTTTGGGTTATTTGAATGGGAAGCCTTTGAAAGGGGAACCAAGTCACTCATGGATGAGGTGGTGAAAGCCACTTCTAGGGGTTGCATCATTATCATAGGTGGTGGAGACACTGCCACTTGCTGTGCCAAATGGAACACAGAGGATAAAGTCAGCCATGTGAGCACTGGGGGCAGTGCCAGTCTAGAGCTCCTGGAAGGTAAAGTCCTTCCTGGGGTGGATGCTCTCAGCAATATTGAGTTTTTTTCTTTCCTGACTTTGGTTCCTGTGCACAGCCCCTAAGTCAACCTAGTATTTTCCGCATCTCCATTTGGTGTTAGCACAAGATTCAGCTAGTGGCTGAGATGCGGCACCAGGAACCCTTAAATAGTTGCACAGCATCTCAGCTCATCTTTACTGCATCAGGATTTGTCTGCGTTCTTCAAGATCCCATTTAAATTCCTTAGTGACTAAAACCATTGTGCATTGTAGAGAGCGTCTATTTATATTTTGTCACTCTCAGTGATCTTTGTGATTGTAGTTTCTGACTTCCTGATTGCCCAGGGAACACTTACGATCTAATATCTCAAACACCAAGAAAGGAAGGGCTCACTTGTACACCCAGCCATACCTAGACAATAGCAAAGGTGCTGGAGATTTGGCTAATGTCTTCATGTTTGTAGAGGATAAGTTATATATGCTGAAACATCTGCCAAGTACTTATAATTTGTCTTCTTTAATAAACTGAGTGTAGGTTTATATTGGAGGGAGAGGATGAGGCATGGAGGGAAGAAGAAAATTAAGGAGATAAAATAAACATACACAGATACATGGGGGGAGAGAGACAGAAGAGACAGACAGAAAGACAGAGACAGAGACAGAGACACAGACACACACACACACAGAGAGAGAGGGGGGGAGGAGAGAGGAGAGGAGAGGAGAGGAGAGGAGAGGAGAGGAGAGGAGAGGAGATTTTGTAATCTAAAACCTGGGAAGAGAAGGAAAAGACCTCTTGTTTCTAGTGCTTTTGCAGAGTCACAGGTATAAAAAATGTAAAGTGTCTCAAGGTTAGCTTTTTCTTTTGAGTTAGGAATACACAACCTTAAGGAAGGTGACTCCTCTTCTTAAGATTTTCAGTGTGAGTGGGTGAGAGTTCTAGTCATAATGTAAATACATGTGCAAGTATATGAGTATATTTATATGCTCATCAGAAATGTACTCTCAGCCTAACTGTGGCCTTTGTAGCATATAAGCTTTATAGACTGACACACATTTGAGAGTCCGTGAAGAAGGCAGCTATGGGTTTGGGGATGCTGCTTCCCTCTAATTTAGAGTAAGACTTCCAGTGTTTTCTCTTGTCATTAGGCCATTAATGTGGCTCATGCTGACAATAAATCTGTTGTTTATTGGGCATTTATATCAATAGTAAAGTCAGTATTGGTATTAAATGAATAGATAAACAAGTAAACAAACAATTAAATATCAGTAACCACCACCCCAGTGTTCCATGATCATTGTCTGTAGTTGCTTAAGGAGAAGTATTACTGTGGAGTGTCAACCATGTTTAATCTTCCACGTCAGCCATTTTAGGTGCTGAAAGACCATGCTCCATTTGAAGAATAGTGCACTGTCCCTTAGAGTTGTATCTTTGTTTAAAGTGGTAGCATGGTAGCTGGTGAGTCATCTTTCGGTTTTATAGAACCAACATGGGGTAGTTCTTTTCATCTCTCCTAGTTCCCCGTTGCTGTGGCAAGCATTGTTCCATTATTATCCTTTCTTACACCTAGAATTTCACTCGGGGGACATGTTATTATGTGTCTGGAGAAATGCATTATTGACTAGAATTAAGTCTAACACTTGGTCTCCTTTGCCTGTAGTTGCTTTCCACAGATGGTTCACACTATCTCCACTGTTTTTCTGATATTGAAAATATCCCCAAGGTAAATTTAAACGTTAACTTTGGTGTCTTGCTTCCTATTGTATGAATTAATATCCTGGATAAATGTTCTATGAAAACTATGTTTACTTTTCCACAATGCACTTTAGACACTATAGAAGGAATTTTGAAATTTTGGTAAAAGGTTTAAAAAACTTAGAAGACAATAGCTAAGAAGGTTGTTGTATGTATCTGTGTTAACATAATTCAAACCGTCAGCAAATCTCACAAGAATAAGAACTATATAAAACCTTATTTCTTGAAATTTTCTCAGATGCTACATAGAATCTTGATGATTTTTCTCTCATCAGGTCACTAATAAATGACTCGTCATGATTACAGAATTAACATTTCATATTTGTTCATTTATTTAAAACAAATACTAAGAAACCATTTTAAAGAAACAGATTTCAAAGCATTGAAGTACTTTGAGATGCAAAGTAGGACATGTAACCTTCATGCTTTTGTGGACAAATTCATGGCTTACCACAATTCATCAATTGAATTCATTTATTTTGCAAAAGAAATACTCTAGCAAACAGTAAATAGCTCATTTTAACATTGAAAGGTTACAAAAGCCACCATGCTGTGCTACAGAGAAACATTTAATTTAGTGAAAAAGCAAAACAGAAATCATCTTCACCAACAATTACAGCAATTTTCCCTACAAAGTCCAAGAGTGGTTTTGAAATAATTCTTATTTTTAAAAAAAAATAGGATAAATGTTGATCCCTGCTAAGGATAGGGAGTGCTATAGAATGGTATACAGAGAAAATTTATTGGTAGTTTAGCTGTGGAAATGGTCTCTATATTCCTGAGAATTGCTGCGGTAAAATGCAAAAGGCAAATTGAACAAAAGGAATTTCTCCCACCACCCATGTCAAATAAAATAGGCATATTCAATCTATAATAGGCTATTGTCATGATCTAAGGCATACTTTTCAAATGCAGCCAGTTTTTTTTCCATCAAGTTTTCAGACTTCATTCACAAAATGAATTAGTACAAAAATCTCAAAGCATCTGTGTTGGTCGACTAAGTCTTATGTTAGAATAAACAATTGTTTTGTTTCATTAAAGGCATGGGCTTCTGGATTCTGTTGGCATTTTATATCTATGGCTGCTAATTGCTAAATGTATTTGTGGGTTTTGCTTAAAGCACTTTCTGTATATATAAAGTCTCTACACACACAGAGAGAGAGAGAGATACATACAAACACCTGTGACCATGTGTTGAGAGTGCATGGTCAAAGTTAATCAAATTCCTTAGAAAAACTGTAGCAATTTGGTTGTATTTCAAGGAAAAAAAATAGATTTTTCCAATTTATTCCTAGGATCTAAATGAGACAGGAAGAAACAGAGCTCTGAATATCTTTTTAAAATAGTGTTTTGGACCCCCTCTCCCAGTTCAGTTATTTTACATCATTTTTGTAATACAAAATGCCAAAATAATTGAACATATATGTCATAAGGAAGGATATCCTAGTTGCTATAAGTAAAAGTAGTATGATAAAGACATAATCACTAATGTTGCATGTGATTTATCAACTTTCTCATTTACATTTCCAGCATGTACAATTTTGGATCTCTGAAAAAGTCGAATTTATTTTCACATAGACATGTTGATGAAACAAATTACACTGGTCATTTTGAATAATTTCTTTTATTTTTAGCCACAATCCAGTTTATTTTTATAATAATGGCACAACCTTGACCCGGTTTTATTAATGTGCCATTTACGAGTTTAGGTATAGAAAAGAACATCTTTCTCCTGAACTTGGTTTGCACTTATTGTTGTACTTTTCAAAATGCAATTTAAGGGTCAGCATCCAAACCATCAGTAGCTTATAATAAATAAATAAATAAATAAATAAATAAAGTTATGCCCTGTGAGAGAATAAGTAAAATAAAATTGGGGTTTTAAGGATTCCTAAGTGACATATATAGGCATTGACTTAAGGATAATCTTTATACACTGTTTACACACAAATACCTTCTCTAATATTGGACCTATGTTCAATAGTACAGAAAACCTATATATAGTTTTCAAAATATTTTTTTCTGGACATAGAAATGGGTTATTTATTTATACTGTGATTACCACAAAAGTAAAACAATTAAAAGCCTAGTACTCTTCTGATTAAATAATCTTGAAGAGAATTCAGTAGGATACTGATTCATGTAAAATATAAGGGATGATAAATATGTTTTTAAAAAGTCAGTAACCTAAGTATGGTACCATCAATTGTAAAGAAAAGTACTAGTTTTATTTTTGTTTTTCTTTCTACCTGGAGGCACAACACTAGCAAGAGACTGATGAGAGAGAAAGAAACCATACATGGCATTAAATAAAGAATCTCATGATGAAAAATATAAAAAGCAGGCAATCACGGAATATTAAGATCTAGTGTAGACCAACTGACCAGTGTTCAAAAGGGCTTCCCATCATTCATGGAATCATTATTATATCTGTTCCAGAATGGACCACAGCTAAGGAACCCAAGCAGTTGAATATGGGTTTGATATCCTCAGTAGGTGACATGACACGACTGGGCATGTTGACTTGGGGTGTGCTGCTTTAGAGGGACAGTCTGACTGCACTGCCCCAGTTATTACTCGTCTGTCCTGGTATAGTTCACTCTGAGCACACAATCCTTTTATTCTTAAAATCGACAAGTGAAAGAGAAAGAAAAAAGGAGGACAGGTGAGACATGTAAGGACTTGTTACATTCCAAGGTAAAAGAAACAAACTTTAGGAAAAAAAATTGGATAAAAAAGAAAAAAAAACTATCAGGAATAAACTTCCATTGGAATTTAAAATGGAGAATGAGTAGAAATAGGAAAAAAAAAAGACTTTTGCAACCTGTGATTGACAATCTGAATATGTATAGATGTTATTTTTTCTGTTTGTTTTTTATGTAATAAAACAAGCGTTTCAGTACATTTTTTGTGTAAATAAAATTATTGTTGGAACTATATGAGAAGTATGTTAAAATAATACTAGAGAATGAATTAATTTAATAATATGCAGCTGCTGGCAAGTCATATTTTATGTTATTATGATTCAGAAAGGATTTTTTACTAGGACTGAATACAAAGAAAAAGGCAATTGGAGAGCCATTACTCAACTCTCTGCTTACCCACTACATTGAAGTGTTGCTAAGTGCTTCAGTCTGGCACCCATATCTATTCTGCCATGATGCGATGTCTAACCTCATAAATATTCTCTCCTCTCTCTGAAATTTCTTTTGTAAGGCATTGGGATGAAGCAACAAGAAACATAATAGAACCATATTTTGCTTTCTCAGACCATGTTCTCTGCTCTAAGTGACAGCATATTTTATAAAACTGTCTGCTTTGCCTGACCTGAGGAGGCTCCATGTCACCAAGAAGTCTTATGTTTCATCATTATGAAGGAGGAAGGCTCTAGTCCTGCCTGGTTAAACTTGCAAATCACTTTCTGTTATCAACATTCATCAAGAGAGACTGATATGTGGCATTTTCTTTAAGATAAAAAGCAACCCATCCTATCAATTTATCAGTGTGAACTGAAACTGTTGGAATACATGAATATATCTGATAGCCAAGCCCCAAAAAATTTAGCAGAAGAAGCAAAATAATACAATGTTATTATTTCCTTATTGCTCCATAAAATAATAGAAATCTACATGGTCAAGGGGTGGCCCCATACCGGTCTATTATCTGGCAGTATGTGTGTGTGTTTGTGTGTGTGTGTGTGTGTGTGTGTGTGTGTGTGTGTGTGTGTGTGTGTGTCTGTGTGTGTGTCTGTGTGTGTGTCTGTGTATCAAGTACGGAGATGCAGAGGAATTGGCAACTGTCCCTAGAGTACAGTTCATCTCAATTCCAAGGCTGTCTATCCATATATTTACCTTTCTAGACCTGTAGTTGAACCCACTGTCTCCTGTTTTGGTCCTTGTTGAGCCTTCACCTTGTTGATGGCTCTTGTATCCTGATTCCAATAGCTCCAGTCCGATTTTCCTTCTGACTCTGCTCTGGCTCATCATCTCTCAGTCTATTCTTACGACTTTCAAATTTTCCTATAGCCAGTTTTGTTCATTCTGGAAACCAAATATATTAAGATAGATGTACACATGTATAATTTGTGCTACATAATCTGATACTGGATTTAATATTAGTAATTATAATTAGAATAAAACAACTTGCAACCTCTTAGGCCAGATTGTTAGGGTAGCTTCATACTTCCATCAATGACACTGCAAATTTTCAAATATGATTTTTAAAGTAAAGTTTATAAAAATTAGTTCTCTCCAGATTCCCATGATTTTGGTTTTATACAATAAAGCTCAAAACCACAACATTTCTATGAATGTGCTGAACTTAATTTTTCTCACTAAAATGTGAAACAACAACAACACTAACAAAACTAGAAAATTCAACCAGTCTTACTCTGTAAGCTTGCAAATTAAGATTGTTAACAGGTAATTTATAGACACTTTAGGTGGCAGAAATTGTTCTGTTAGCTTTGTTGCTCCCAAAGACAAATAGTAGAAGAACTTCATTGCTTTTAAAGAAAAGGTACGGGGCAAAGAGAAGAGAGGGAGGAAGGGAGGGAAGAAGAGAAATAGAAAGGAAAGAAGGATCTGGAAAGAGTAAAATGCAATTAAGGCATAGGCTTGGATAGAATCAGATCTCAAATACTATTACCTAGCATGTAATCATGCAGAAACCAGAATTCCAGATGTATTCTGCCAAAATGTTTCAAGCTAATGTCAATTAATCTGTTGTGCCACATCGTGTGATGTCTTTGTGAAGCAAGACATTTTCTGAGAGGAAATTAACATGCAAATACTTCAGTAAGACTGAGAATTCAGCATAGACCTGGATCTTAGTGTTAAATATGAAATAAACATAATATGTTAGTTTTCAATTCTATTGTAATTTCAGTGTTGTATTTGCACACTCAAATTTTATAATTCTAATTTTCCTATAAATCTGTATTTGCAAAGGCAATTTTGTCAAATAACAATAACTTCAATTTCCAATTCTTCTTTCCCAGGAAAGATGAAGTTATTATAAGACATGACTAAAGAGACCAGGTTTTGTTTTGTTTTGTTTTGTACTGATTAGCATACAATGCAAATTTTATTCAGTATTTATCAATATTAGTTATGCATAATATATTCAACAATGTATAATAATAAATAATAACATAGAAGGTCATTTAACCACAAACATACAGATATGTTCAAATAATAAAATGCTACATTAATAATTTCTTTAATACAATATTACTAAGGTGATTATTATGGCTTTTCATGTTATTCCATAAAACTAGTTAGCCTATTATGATAATATTAAAGGTCGACATGGTTGTACTTTTAATGGAGATATAAAAATCAGAAAGATTTAATTAAGTTTCAGTTAGTATGAATATTTATTAACGTTTAGGACAAAGATTAATGATTTTAATTCAATAAAACTTAGACATGTTTCCTAGATAAACTTAAAGAGATTGTGATATATTGTAACATAAGGGGTATTAGCTTTGGTTCTCTGTTCTAATTTAGTTGTATTTAAATGCTTACCTTATTGCACCCACTTAAAGAAGGCATTTTAAATTATCAGAATATTTTTATTAGAAAAAAATCCAGTCCTCATGAAATTGAAATATTTATGTATCAAAATAACTTACATTAAAATATGGGAGGAGATGGGGTAGAAGTACAGAGGGTCGGGAATTTGAAAGGATGTGTGTAGCAGCAGTTGGTTCCCAGGACCCAACAGGGAGCACATTAGCTGAAATACTCAACAAAGATGGAGCCTGTAGAGACCATATCCAGAAGATAGGCATGCCCCCTGATTAAGGGGTGAGGCCACCCACCCACTTCAAAAATATTAATCTTGAATTCCTTCTGTCAAAAGTGTGGAGTAGAGACTGAAGGAAAGCCCATCCAGAGACTGCCCCACCTAGGGACCCATCCCACCTGCAGACACCAAACTCAGGCACTATTGCTGATGTCAAGAAGGGCCTGCTGACAAAAGTCTGGTTATCTGTCCCCTGAGAGGGGGTAGCCCCATGACCTGCCAGAGCCTGACCAATACAGATGTGGACGCTCGCAGCCAAACATCAGGGCTGCAATGAGCACAGGGATTGCAATAGAGAAGTTAGGGCAAGGACTGAAGGAGCTGAAGGGTTTTGCAACCCCATAGGAAGAACAACAATATCAACCAAGGAGACACTCCAATCTCCAAGGGACCAAACTCACAACCAATGAGTACACATGAGGGGACCCATGGCTCCAGCTGGTTATATAGTAGAGGATGGCCTTAGCGGGCATCACTGGGGAGGGAAGGGAGCCCCTTGGTCCTGTGGAGACTTGATGATCAAGCATAGGGGGATGCTAGGGTGCTGAGGCAGGTGCAGGTGAGCAGGTAGGGGAGCACCCTCATAGAGGGAGGGGGATGAGGGAGGGGATAGAGGATTTGTGGAGGGGAAACTGGGAAGGGGGATAACATTTGAAATTTAAATACATAAAATAACTAATATAAATGGGTACTAAACACATTTATGAGGAATATTGATATCTTTGTACTTAAAAGCTCCTTTTTGATTCAGTTATTTTTAATTGGCTAATATTTCTAGTGGAGTATTACATAAGTATTAAAAATTCAAACAAATACATTGAAATTCTCAGCCAATGAACATAATGCTTCCTCTGTACTTTCACTGTATAGATACCGCACTGATTGGAAATTTCCAATGACATCATAGGCTTGGCTAACCAATCTGCTCTCAAAACTTGATTATTTATAACACCCCTTTTTATGTTTTATTCAACTTCTCCAACACTACCTAGAGTCTTTCATATCCTTAAATCGCCTCCTTCACTACATATTAATTATTATTCTCAATGTGATAGGCTAACACTATTAGCACTGATTTTTTCGCATTTCATTTTGCAAATTTTAGACATGACATATTTATTCCCTGGGCATATTTGATTTGTGCTTTTTAGACAGCAGGGTTTTGAGGACTTAAAAAGTAGAAGAGTTTGTAGAAAAACTTTGTAGAAAGTTTTTGATTTTGACTCTAAAAACAACAGTTTATGAAATTAACTATATATATGAAATTAACTATATATAATTCACTATATATAATTCACTATATACATATATATATGTAATTAACTATATATATGTGTGTGTGCGTGTGTGTGTTTGCGTGTGTGTGAGCAGCATAATGCACACATGAATTAATTTGTAAAATAAAAAGTTATACTCAAAATACAGAATGCCAAATATAGGGCATATGTTGAAATTCAATAACATTTTAACATATACAAAAAAATAACTCCAGAGTTTGAGGATACTAAAGGGAAGAATTGGCCCTGTTTGTGATAACAAAAAGTGATCAGATGAAAATCCAATGTGCAGAAGTTTAATTTTTTGGATTTTATATTAATCACACTTACAGTATTTAAATATATATGTGTGCATGCATGTGTGAGTGCATTCCTCATGCATGTGTGTTCGTGTATATAAATATAAGATAAAATGTTAAATAGGCAAATATGGGATTGTTTACATAATTTATCAACTTAAATATTAAAGAAAATGAGTTTCCAATCTTAGGTGTCCAAATAAAACAGAGAAAGTGAGCAAAGATGTTCATTTCTAACACTGTCATCTATGTAGATAGTTTCATTTTATACAAAACCAGAAGAGTTCTGAGGCTACCATTTCCTCCAATTTAACAGTAGAGGAAAAGGAGACTCTAAAATTTGATAGTTATTTTGTCCTTTCAGATGATGGATAAAATTGCTTACAATGTGTCTCATATTGAGAGACTAAGTGGCGAAAATCAAGGTGCTCTTTACAAAGACTTATCATTATTTTTTGAGTGTCAAAAAACCTTTTCAAAAGCAAAATTTCTCTTATATATTTGATTATTGCTGAAACCCAATTTTCTGTTTTATGTCATTGGTCACTTTATTTTATTATTTCTAATAATGCCTATTTTATACTATATTCACTAAAAACTGATACTGCATTGATTTCTATTTACCATTGATTTCTGTTTCCACATTGTAATATATATCTTAAAAATTATCTGTCATAGTCTAAACTCAATATTAGTAGGTTTAGACGCAGGAAGAGAGCAATCTTCTACAGAAAGGAGACTTCAGTATGGTCACATGTTAAATGAGGGAAGTTCTTCAGATATGCTGAGTAGATTGAGACTACACCAAATGTTTTCTCTTTTTATTCTCTTTTAGAGACTCTGGGGAAAAGAGATCTTGTCACACAGTTGTAGCAGGGCATCCTTTTTCATATGTTGAGTTGATTCATACAAGGTTCAAGAAAGATGGCACACCTCTGGGTAAATATATGAACAGTGAATTGACAGTGTAGCTGCTGATGTCCTTAGCTGATGTTCAAAACCAGGTTCTTAGTCTTTACAAGGTAGCCTATAGGCTATTAGTTCTGCAGAAATCCTCCAGTAACCTTGACTCTCAATGAAGTTTGCTTTACATTCAGCTGGTGGTTAAGTTTCATGGGGATTTCCTCATTAATTTGTTGCTCATTTGTATGTTTTCTTTCCAGAAACATAAATTTAGATCATTTGCTAAGTTTTGTCTACATATGTTGTATATTAGATGTTAATCTGCAAAGTGTGGTCTTTTTGTAATTTTTTTAAAGCCTGAAACTATATTTGTTTTGAAATGTAATTATATCATTTTCCCTTTTCCTTTTTCCCTCTAACTGCTTCTTCTCAAACTCACAGCCAACCATTGGACTGAGCACAGGGTCCCGAATGGAGGAGCTAGAGAAAGGACCCAAGGAGCAGAAGGGGTTGCAGCCCCATAAGAGGAACAACAATATGAACCAACCAGTACCTCCCAGAGCTCCCAGGGACTAAACCACTAACCAAAGAGTACACATGGAGGAAATCATAGCTCCAGCTGCATATGTAGCAGAGAATGGCCTTGCTGGACATCAATGGGAGGAGAGGTCCTTGGCCCTGTGAAGGCTTGATGCCCCAGTGCAGGGAAATGCAAGGGCAGGGAGGTCGGAGTGGGTGGGTTGGTGAGCAAGGGGAGGGAGGATGGGATTAGTGGATTTTGGAGGGGAAACCAGGAAAGGGAATAACATTTGAAATGTAAATAAAAAAAAAATCTAATAAAAGAGAAGGAAACCCTCTCTCTCTCTCTCTCTAGCTATTGTTAAATATATATTATTTTAATGATGATCTTATGGAAGGCAATTATTTAATGAATATTTTCCCCTGTTTTTCCTGGTTTCAGATCAGATTGAGATGGCTGAAGCTTTTTCACCGAGCAGCTCCTGGGTTCTTAGCCACTCTGATGTAAAAACAGTCATCATTGGGCTATTAGTGTAATATATTCCCTTTTATCATACACTCATTCTACTAGATATTTTATCTATAGAGAGAGCTGAATATATAATTTGGATCTTCTATTATTTGGGTAATAAAGCTGCAGATACTAGCATTTATTTGCTTTGTATCTTAGTTCAACGTTCAAGGTGTATTCAGAATTTGTGTTGAGGTTTCTCTTCATGACATGCAAAACACAATCTCTCTCTAATATGTCAACATGATCTTTATTTGCATACTTTGAGAAAGAGAATGTATTGTTGACTCTAATCACAAAGAAATGCTGATCTTAACGAACAGGGATAACTTTCCAATTAGCTTTAAGTATCCAAAATGCAAAATAACATGTTGATTTTGATATATATGATTTTAAACAATTTTATCTATCTCTATCTTTTTATCATCTATCTATTATCTATCTACCTATCTATCTATCTATCTATATATCTATTTTTATGTATACTATAATATTATAGAGAAATTTTAATCCAACAAAATGGCTATTCTGGCATGGTATTATCAAAATCCTTCTAGGACTTTGTGATTTGGATGAAACACAAATAAGCCTTTAATCCCAGAAGATATAGACCAACTGTTCTCTGAGTTCAAGGCCAGGAGTTTCATGTAACAAAAAGCGTAGGTCCATCCCTGATGGTACAGGCCTTTAATTCCAGTACTCAGGAGACAGTGGCATGCAGATCTCTGAGTGCTAGTCAATTAGTTCTGTTGAGCCAAAGATTGAGAGGCAATGCAGTTGAGTTCATGGCAGTTGAGTTCATGAGGTCCAGAGGCAGTTGTTATGGGACAGGTTTACAGAGGCAGGTTGGAGAAAGAACAGACTAGACACAGAATGTGTCAGAAGATGAGAAGGAACAAGAAGATTAAGACAGCTTATTGTAGATAGTCTGTCTTCAAGCAATTCAGTCTGAAGCTAAGAAAAGCCTGCTGACTTTGATTTCTCAAAACAGACTTTAATAAGAGTTCCCAGTCACTTCTATCTCCTTCTAGCCTACCTTGCAAAGGTAGGGGAGAAAAGATGGTAAATAGGACACAGGGATGTGAACCTGTGTAGAAGTAATTCTTCCAGGTGATTTCAATCTCTGTTGTCAGGATACCTGCCTTCCAGTTCAGTAGTGTCAGGATACCAAACACAAGGCATGATCCAACAGAAACAGCGAATTGGCACAAGTCAGTAGGAACAGCCAGAAACAGATGGGATGCCAGACAAAGTTTTCTTCTGTGCCTCTCTCAATGAAGCATTGTAAGGCTAGCAGTGCAAGCACCCTGCCACTGTTTGTTGACCAAGTAGAAACAAGAAGAACTATATATAGAGATGGTTTCTTCATTAACGCTTTCTTCTCAGATGACTCTAGGAAAAAAAGAAAAAGTTCTTCCACAATTTTCCCTCCCAGTGGTTGCTAGATATTCTTTCACAACTTGTCTCGTGGTAGACTGCTATTGTAATCTGAAATAAACCAATACAATTCCCCACAAATTTTTGGTTATATTGTTTTATTATAAACAACGTGTGAAAAAACTAGAAAATTGTATACTACCACATCTAGTGTAATATTTTTAAATTATTTTTGCTTTGTTTATAACAATAATTTTGGGCTACAGACTCTCTCAATGAAGTTTGCTTTGCATTTAGCTGGTGACTAAACTTCCCAATAATTTTGTTAACTATTGGCAATTTGTATTTTTTTTTCGGTGCAAAAAAATACATGTTCAGATCATTTGCTTATCTCTGAATAGGTAGTTTTTAGATCTGGGAAGGACAGGACGATCTTTATTTATTCTTAAATTTAGTTTTTATTCACTTTACATCCTGATAGCAGTTCCCATCTCCTCCCTGTTCCCATCACCCAACCACATGCTTCCATTTCTTTCTTCCCTCATCAAATCTCATCAGTTCTAAGCTTGTTCTCTCCTGCTGGGAACAGACATGGAAGCCCAGCTAGGGGAAAGTAGTCCAAGGCAAGAAACAGAGTCCAAGTCTGTCATCCCCATCTCCAATTGTTAAGGGAACACATGAAGGTCAAACTGCATAACTATGACATGTGTAGGGGCCTGGATTTGGTCAGTGCATATTTTTGGTTGGTGGTTCAATCTTTAGGAGTCCCCATGGACCTAAGTGAGTTGGCTTTGTAGGGCTTCTTTTTCTAATTATTAGATATTTTGTTTATTTACATTTTAAATGTGATCCCCTTCACTGGTTTCCCCCTCAGGAAACCCCTATCCCATCTCCTCTCCCCCTGCTTCTATGAGAGTGCTCCCTCACCCACATACCCACTGCCTCCAAACTGCTTTGCATTCCCCTACACTGGGGCATTGAGCCTTACAGAACCCAGGGTGTCTCCTCCCATTGATGTTTGACAAGGCCATGTTCTGCTACCTATGAGGCTGGAGCCATGGGTCCCTCCATGTTTACCCTTTGTTTGTTGGTTTAGTCCCTGGGAGTGCTAGGGGGTCCAGTTGGTTGTTATTATTGTTCTTCTTATGAGATTGCAAGTTCCTTCAGCTTCTTCAGTCCTTTCTCTAACTCCTCCATTGGGGTCCCCATGCACAGTCCAATGGTTGGCTACAAGCATCTGTCACTGTATTTTTCAAGCTCTGGTAGAACCTCTCAGAAAACAGCTATATCAGGCTCCTATTAGTAAGCACTTCTTGGCATCCACAATAGTGTCTAGATTTGGTGTCTGTATCTGGGATCTGTATGGCTTCTGATCTTGTTCTTGACTCCTTTGTCTCCCTGAATCTTCACTGGACTCTTCCACAAGACTCCCTGAGCTCTGCCTAATGTTCCGATGTGGATCTCTGCATCTGTTTCCATCAGCTGCTGGATGGAACCTCTTAAAAGACAATTACAATTTAGGATTCAAAGTTCTCTTTGGATGACTGACACTGATAGTTTGGTAATGATTATGGATGCGTCTGGATCATTTGAGTAGAATGGCTGCATGGATAGTTAGTAGTTTTAATGTCTATTGAAAGAATGGACCCATTTATATAATGTTATTTATCATGTTTGTTATTATTTGGCAGGTTTGCATCTTAGCTTTAGATATAAATACTGCTTTATTTGACATTGGTATGGGTACTAATGCTTAGTTTTAATTTCAGTTGCATAAGATTATTTTATTCCAATTTTTACAATTAGTCTCTTTTTGTCCTATGAGATTTTTTTTTTCTTTTTGGTTTTCCAAGACAGGGTTTCTCTGTGTAGCCCTGTCTATCCTGGAACTCACTTTGTAGACCAGGCTGGCCTCGAACTCAAAAATCCACCTGCCTCTGCCTCCCGAGTGCTGGGATTAAAGGTGTGCGCCACCACTGCCCAGCATTGTATGAGAATCTTCACAATTATTTTGTGTATGTGCTATAAGGTGACATTATGTCATCATGAGGGACACATAGTTATATTTAAAAAAACTAATTCTATTTTAAATCAAATAAACCAATTAGTCTATTTGAGTTGAAGGTTATACAATTTTTATGACTGCTACTCTGCAATTTGTTTCAATTTTTGCTTACTCCTTATTTCTTTCTGTTTTTTCTTTTTGCATTAAGCATTCATTTTTTTATTATTTAGTCCCTGGGTATATTTTAACTTTTAAATTATTTTATTAATTTACAGCACAAATGTTGCTCCCTTCCAGTCTCCCCTCCCAGAAGTCTTCACCCCATATTCCCTCCCTTTCCCCTATGACAGTGTGCTTTCTCCCATCTCCTTTCCCTGGGGCATCAAGTCACTACAGGATTAGATCCCTCCTCTCCCACTGAGGCTAGGCATGGCAGTTCTCAGCTACATATATGCTGAGGCCTCAGATCAGCACTTTAAGCTCTTTGTCTGGTGGCATAGTGTCTGATTTGTTTTGGGGTGCTTCAGTAATCATTTATTTTATTTCACCTATGGCACATGAATTATATATTAGGAACAACATTCATTGAATTCCTTCACTTTCTTGTACCTAGGTGTTAGTTTCCACTTTAGCTCTGAAAGCATTCTATTAGTGTTTCGTTGGATCTAATTCATCCTGAACACCTCCCTTCCCACAACAAAACAAATAATAATTCCAGATTGCATTTCTTTCTTTTTGTCCACACTGTTGTTCTTATTTTGGAATTGTAATCCTTCCTCTAACTCTTTCATAGGGGTCCCTGACCATAGTAATATGCTTGGACCTACATTTGTCTCAGTCAGCTACTGGTAGAGCCTCACAGAGGACAGCCATGCTAGACTCTGGCCTAAAAGCACAACATAGTATCAGTAATAGTGTCAGGGATTGGTATCTGTCATAGGGTAGATTCCAATTTGGGCATGCCTCTGGATGGAATTTCCTTCAGTCTCTGCTCTAATTTTGCTCCTGCATTTCTTTCAGATAGGAATAATTCTGGGTCGAAAAATTTTAAGATGGGTTGGTAACCCCATCCCTGCACTTGTGGCCCTGTCCATCTACAGGTAGTGGACTGTTCAGATTCCTAAACAGAACACCAATTGTTTAGGCTCTAAGATCAATAATTGATAAATGGTACCTCATGATACTGAAGAGCTTCTGAATGGCAAAGAACACTGTCAATAGGACAAAATGTCAAACTGCAAATTGGGAAAAGATCTTTAACAACTCTATGTCTGATAGAGGGCAAATATACAAAATATATAAAGAACTCAAAAAGTTAGAATCCAGAACAACAAAAAGCCCAGTTTAAAAATAAATCAGTAAAAACAAAAAAAAAAAAATGGGATACAAAGATAAACAGACTTCTCAACAGAGGACTCTTGGGTGGCCAAGAAGTATTTAAAGAAATGTTCAACATTCTTAGTCATCAGGGAAATGCAAATTAAAAGGACCCTAAGATTCTATCTTACATCAATCAGATTAGCTAAGATCAGAAACTCAAGTGACAGAACATGCTGGTGAGGATGTGGAGAAAGAGGAAAACTCCTCCATTACTGGTAGGATTGCAAACTGGCACAACTTCTCCAGAAATCAATGTGGTGGTTCTCAGAAAATATTTTGATATACTCTTCATAATTTTGTGCCTGGCTATTTTAGAATTTTGGTTTTTGAATACCAGAAAGCTTACAAAAAATATTTCACAAAAGTGATGTTAATGTGTTAGCACTTTAGCATGGTTCTGAAGGGAAGAAGAAAATATTAAATGAAAGTAGCAACTGTTATTAAAACTTTGTAATTTCATTTTTATACATTTAAATATTTGATATGTAATTTTATATCTTTATGTTCTTTTTCTTTGCACGTCAATGTTATTATATCAATTGCTTTTTTCAATATTTTACTAAATAGATAATTTAAGTTTATAATATTAAAAAGTTTAAGTTTACCTTTTAGTTTTCTTTTTATTTTTTTATCTTCTGATGGTTTCATCTTACATGTTATATTCATTTTATTTCAGTTTGAGCAAACTCTTTGAGAAGACTAATCTTATTTGTCAACTTGACATAATTTGCAATCAACTGAAAGCCAAGTCACTAGGCACTTCTGGGAGGAATCTTTTTTTCTTTCTTTCTTTTGTTTTTGTTTTTTTTTTTTTTTTTTAAATCAGATTATTTGAAATGGGAAGATTTACCTTAAATGGGAGCAGCATTTTAGTGTGAAAACACTAATAACAGTCAGAGGAAGAAGGAAGCTGCAGTTTCACACAATACTGTAGAATCAAACAGACTACCTGGTCCATAACATGTAAACCAATCTGTTCCACAAGTGAACACTGACCAACACAGGTCTTTGACAATTCTCACAGTTCTTACCTAAGTGTATTTTCATCTCTCCTCCATTTCTAACAAATGTCTTTTCTTATTTGGTATGGTATATTCACTCATCCATGTAGTTCTGTATGTACTTAATAACAAAAATATCCCTCCGTGCTGGATTCTGAGTGTCTCTGCAGTGTCTGATTTGTTTCTGGGTGCTTCAGTACTCATTTATTTTATTTCACCTATGACACGTGAATTATATATTAGGAGCAACATTCATTGAATTCCTTCACTTTCTTGTACCTAAGTGATAGTTTCCACTTTAACTCTGAAAGCATTCTATTCGTATTTCTTTGGATCTAATCCATCCTGAACTCCCCCTTCCCACAACAAAACAAATAATAATTCCAGATTGCATTTCTTTCTTTTTGTCCACACTCTATATAAACTGTTTTTGAGGTTACTAATTCCTTGTTTTTATTTATTTTGTGGCTGATGCTTAATATTAGATGTTAAGTCAGTTCCACCATAAATAATGGCTGCTATGTGCCTGTTAAGTATATTTTAGAAGTATTTTGGGGGTTTTGGAAATCAGAATATAATTACATAAGCCCTGCTCCTCTATTCTTTTCATTACTGCAAAATCTCTCGCATATCACTCCTTTCTCTTTCAAATCATGAACTCATTTTTCATTAAATATTGTTCATATATATATATATATATATTTCTAGCATCATTTTTAAATATAATAATGTTTCTTAGACATTTTTAAACATCCATAAAGACTATTTTCCATGCAGTATATTTCATGCACTGCTGACTCTCTAGTCAAGTTCAGACATTTTTCTTTGAGGCTATTAATTCCTGGATGTTTTACGTGTGAGATCTGGAAATTGAAAAAACAACTTACTCTGCTCTTCATCATTACACTGGTTTGTGCCTCTTTTTACAAAAATTCTAAGAAGGATTCTTATTATCTGTTGATCTATAGCTACCTCTGGTGTGTAAGCACAAGCTGATACCCAAACTCCAGGTGTGCTGAAAATCTACAGTAGCTGTGTTATCATTATTTAAGCAGTGGAAAGTGAGTCAACACCAGATATTTTCAAAATGTGTTATAAAATACGAATCAGAATGATTTAAAATAACGCATCCATCCAACTTCCATATACCTCTGAAAATTTACTAGCATCGGATACATAATTCACAATTATTTCTTGTATTCTGAGCATGATCCCGTTGGATGAATAAGCTCCCTACACATCTATGGCTACACCCTGAGACCAAAGCATATAAACACTAGTATAGCCCTGGAATAGGACCAAGGTCAACACTGGTCTGGAGTATTAATGGCTAATGTATCCTCATATTCAAGACCACTTAGCCTGCCATTTGTGACACATGTTTCTGCAAGACACTGAGACACTTGCTCTACCATTTTTAACTCCAGACATTAGCTCAAGGATGGGAATTTTCAGGATCTTCCTGGTGTCAGTTCACAAACCTTACAGTCAGTTGCAGGGCCATAATACTTGACAAATTACTCTGTCTTATCTCCAGCAAAAGGAATGCTGTCCTGTGTCAATAAAGTTGCAATAAAGTTGAAGAAGGCAATTCTCTGACCACCATGACTGTTCCTGAACTTGGTCTTGTTTGGGTCTGACAGATCCAGGATACACATAGTCTTGGATTGTAGTTGGTCCTTGAAAGAGCTAGCAATGCAACAGACTGGGATGTAGGTCTCTGCCTGGTACCAGATATGTCTAATCATTCCATTTATCAACACTGCTTTGTTTATAACTGTGGTCTTCTCTGTCTCAGGTGGTGAATGAGTTAATGGTCTCTTGGCTGTGAAGGCTGACATTAAGTTCCATTGCTACACAGAACAATCCAACCTATAGGGAAGCATGCCTCAAGGCCAATTCTGAACTGGCAAATAATATTAGCCGAACCTCCATTGTATTCCTTTGCTACTTAGTTCATAACCTGATGTTGAGATAGATGTTAAATTTCTGCTTGTGAATCCTGGCCTAGATGTAGACTGCTCTTTCTACAGTGGGTCTAGTTACAAGCTCTAAGGCAAAACCCTGTTATAACTTGAAACATCATTCCCCACTGAGTGGAATCTCCTTCCTCATCTGCTGTTCAGGTTTAGGAGAGGAATAATAAAGGAAGTTATTCTTCCAGGAATTCAGTTTGCGGGAACTGTAAGAAAATGGATGTTGTGAAACTCTTTCTTGTACATGATACCAGGCTGGTTGACTTGATAACAGATCTTAACTATAAGGGATGAAAAAGCTCCTATCTTTCCCCCAAGTGAGATGCACTTATCTTCATGCTGTTCACAGATAGAGAATGGGCAGAACGGAAGACAAATATTTTCCTTTTGCCTTCTTCAAGATATATTTTGTTTGCATTATATTACATTTACACACTGTGTCTTTCAACTTAGTATCCATAGTCTAGGGCAAGCTGAAGTCATTTTTGGAGAATTCCATACAGACACTCTTGTACCATCACCTGGCCATATTTACTTTCTCTATTTATGAAAATTAATCAGCTGTTGAACCTCACTACAAATTTATTTCAATCATCATTTGGTTAACCTTCTCAGTGTTTTATACAGTGACTACAATATTTTACTTTCCTAACAACAATGGATAAATGCAATTTTCCCCCACATCCTAGACATCTTGTATTACTATTCCTTAGTTGTCTGTATGTAGTAATGATAATAAAGGAGAGCTCTACTTGATGCATACTAAAATTGTAAGAATCTCAGGGTAAGAAACTAACATGAACATTTGTGAGTGCTCCATATGTTTCTCTGTGGGATGACTTATGTGTTGGCCAGAGGTTGGCATCAGATGTCTTACTCCTCACATTGCTTATTTATTTATCTACTTAAGATTTTATTTGATAAAGGGGCTCTAACTAAACTTAGACTTCATCTTTTCAGCTAGGTTAGCTGGCCAGTGAGATATTGAAGTCTGCCAGGTGTCTTTTCTAAAACTAATGTTGCAAGCTTATATCACCCCTGGCTTTGATTTAGGTAGTAGTGGGGTGCCAACCTCAGGTACTCATTATTTTTGAACACAGAGTCTTTCTAAGTTGTCCTAGCTGTTCTGTAGCTCTCTACATATGTGAGACAGGCCACACATTCACAGAGATCTATTTGCCTTGATCTCCACCTGCCACTGTTGTAAGTAAATGTGTGTTCCACCATACTAGGTCAGGTCATCTAGTATGTACAGGAAGATCAAAAGAACTGAAGCATCTTCCTGGTGCCTTCCCCCCAGCTTCTTAAGAAAGCTTAACGACTTAGCACATGTTTGTTCTTCCACATTTCTAAACATTTTGTTTGCTGTATTATAGACACTAGCATAATATAGAGAGGTGAGTAGAAATAAATGTCAGAGAATCTCCAACTACCTGAGAGCACTTGTTCTCCTTCATGTGTACCATGTTCTTTCCTGGCAACTCTCCCAGCTAATAACAGGAAGCATACTTTACAACAGGCATAAGTGCACAAGTGTTTCACTTAAAGTCATCGAATGAGAAAAAGACTAAAGACCTCAAAGAAGAAGCCACTAGATTTTGGCTTTCAAAATGAGGAAGCATGGCTATATATTATTCCTAAACTTTCCTTCATGCATTACTATGTCACTGTTACTGATGTATTCATAGAGTTATTTAATGAAACCATTTCCGCTTAATTATTAGTTGCATTGTAGCCAGGTATTTAGATAATAAGTATATGTCAACCAATCACACAACTCCTGCTATATCTTAATAATTTATAGTTAAGGTAACATTTGTATTTCTGTTATTGTTACACACAACATATAATTAATATACATGAAGCTGATCTACAAGATACATACATGTGTGGCAGAGAAATAGGGAGGAATAGAAGGATAGGGGGCTGTGATCTCAAGTTACTTAACATAGCGTTTGTAGGAATGAGGGTTATGCCATAATTGATTTAAGAAGCTTTCCTTGAAATTTCATGAATTTACAGTAGCATCATGAAGCTGACCTATATTATACAATAGGATATCTATAATCTACAGGAAAAATCATACATTTAATCTCATAGGTTATAGGGAAATTCATTTCTAGAAAATACTTTTACATATCTTATATCTTTCATCATATTTTGGAATGTGGTCTTACTTTGCTATTTATAGTTTAGGAATAAACAATAATTATAGGTATAAGTTTTATTAATAGTTTTCTAACAGCAGGAGATATAGAGAATTCAGTGGCCATCTACCATAGTCAGGCTGGACTTATGATGGAGGGAGGGGACTCAACCCACTCACAAAACGTTAAATCCAAAATTTGTCCTGCCTATATGATCTTCAGGAGTAATTATGCAGCTGAGTCTGAGAGAATCTTGAACCAATGACTGGCCCAACTTGAAACATATCCCATGAGAAAAAGCCAACTCCGGACACTATTAATGATACTCTCCTGTCTGATGTTTGCAGACAGGAACTTAGCATAACTGCCTCCTGAGAGGCTTCATCCAATAGCTGATGGAAACAGTTGCAGAGACCCACAGCCAAACACCAGTCAGAGATCCTGGATTCTCATAGAAGAGTCAAGGATAGAAATAAGCAAACAGGAGGAATCAAGGTCAACACAAGAAGACATACAGAGTCAACTAACCTGAACACATGAGGGCTCACAGAGACTGAACCACCAATCAAAGAGCATTCATAATGACTAGTACCCGAGCTTGGCAACCCAGAACCTACACCCCCATAGACACATTTGTAGCATATGTGCTGCTTGGTCTTCATGTGAGTGCCCTAACATTAGAAGCAGAGACTGTCTCTGATTCTTTTGCCTGACATTACATCCCCTTGCTGTAGTTGGACTGCCTAGTTCAACCTCAGTGGAAGAGGATGTGCTTTCTTCTGCTGGAATTAGATGCCCCAAGGTGGGCTTCCGGTCTCTGAGGAGAAGGAAAGTGGGTAATGAAGGGAGGGATTTGTAAGGGCAAAACCGGGAGGAGTGGCAGGAGGGGTTGAGATCGCTATGTAAAATGAATAAAAAACAAATTATCGAAGGAAAAAAAAAAAGAAAAAGAATGAATTCCATGTTTCGGATCTGAGGATGTGACTTTATTTTCCAGACTAAAGAGTTCTCTTGTAAGGGAAAATGTTCCTTCTAGTTCATCTTGGGAACAAACATTTATTTGAGCATGGGCTAGATAAACGTGCATCTTTGTATACTGTTCTAATAATTATGTTTTCCCTAATGGGACTGTTAAAAATCCATCCCACTTTCTCAAACATATCACTTTTCAGGATGCTCAAAGCCCCAACTTGATTAATAGACTTTTAGTGTCCTTTCCTGAATAAGACTTTTGGTCATTATTTTCGCTACTTTATGAGATTATAATTCAATTACAACATTTCTCTCTTCTCTTTATTTCCTCCGATTTACCTTTGATTTGCCCCTCACAGCTCCCATTCAGCTTCAGGCCTCTGTTCACCAATTGCCATTACATTCATGTACGTATTGTATGAATTTACTCCAACTTAGTCTTTCACGTTTAATTGTTACTCATAGTAGTAAAGAATAACTTCCCTTACTGTTGGCTGATAAATCACCACCACTGGATCTTGATTTATTGTTGTTAATGTTGTTTTGTTATGTTATGCTATGCTACATTACGTTACGTTACGTTACGTTACGTTACGTTATGTTACGTTACGTTATGTTATGTTATGTTATGTTTTCCATATCCCCAGGTTTGCTATGCTTATATCTGCTCATAGTATCTCTTCTACTGCTACAATCAAACAGGACATCAAGTGTTGGAATGCTGGGCCTCTATTCTAACAAATTATTCATGAACACTAGTGTTAGTATCTCTTTAACACTGGCTCTTTTTACAGTAGCCTTGAAATTTTGATAGTCTGTAATTCTTAACAGTGAAAAGTATTCTGGTTATAATTACAGATTCTCAGGTTAGTCCCATTTGTCAAATATTCTGAAGCATTCAAAACATCACTACCCATGATGCTAAAGTAGGACAGAACCTAGTCTCCTGGGAAATATTCATCTGATTTGAAGGAGAAATGGAAATTGCAGATTAGTAAATGTTCCCTAATTATGCTGACAATGTCGCTCTTGCTCAACTTTGTAACTGTTAAAAATTTCAGTATGGCTTGAGATCATCTCTGAACATCTTAGAAATTACAATATGAGATACTTAGAAAGAGGAAGCTTTCTCAGATTTTTGTTGTTGTTGTTCAGAAATAGATGATAGTGGTTGGGGGCCTTAGACTAAAACATATTGTTGAAGTACATCACTTAAGACTGAGGAATAGCACAACACCTACGTATATCTGCTCTTCATGCTTCTTGTCAAGTGATGTCATTTGCTTTCAGGTTTGTGAAAGCAGAGTTATACATAGAAGTGCATCTTTACATTGCACATCTATAATCATGAATTACAATTAATCATTAGAAAACATACTTAGCCACAATGATGTCATCACAGCAATGACAGGTAGACTAATGTAAATATCTCCCTTTGTGGTTCAGTATCTACGGAGAACAACTGAATATTAACTTTGGTGTATTTTTATGTGTTAACAAAGACAAATTTTCATCTGATTTCCACAAAAAGTTGCGAGTAGCTCCCACTGCTCTTTATTATCCTGTAAATGCTACAAAAATATTTACATTATTACATTTAGGAGTTCTTCACTTCCAAATAGTAAAAAAAGTTCTATAATTTGAATATTCCATTTTCGCAAGTCGATTAGTATTTGCTAGAGTAATTGACATTTATTAAACAGTAATTTAAAAATTCTATTTAGATTTTCATGAATGAAAATGCATAAAATTGTGTTTTGTATATGTAATGTAAAATACTTCCATAGAACTTGAAGCCTCTGCATTACTCTACAGTCATCTATCACAGAATAGTGCTTCTCATCATATATGTGATCATTTACGTTTGTCTCCTTTCTAGAACATTGACAAAATCATAAAAAATATAAGGAGATATGCTTGTAGATTTCTGTCCAATATGAAAATCACCTCTTTCACTTACTGACACTTTGCTCAGTATTTCATTATGGAAAATTTACGTTGTAATAACAAACAAATAATCATATCAGGAAATTTTCTTAGTACTTGGCCACAAGTTTATTACATATATATATATATATATATATATATATATATACATATACATATATATACATATATATATGTGTGTGTGTGTGTGTCATTTTATATATAACAATTATTGTATGTGAATTTTTATGGCAGTGAATTTCTATACACAAGTTTATGTGCAAATAGCAAATCGGAGAATTATCACACAGACAGATATAATGCAAAATACAGACAATTTTCCAGTTAAGGTATCTGTTTATTTCAAGTCAGTTGTGTGTTGACTTAAATTCAAAAGAATTTTACACCACTCTATTTGGCATGTCTACACATGGTCTTAATAAGACTTATTTTGTTGTTTTCCAAAATCCAGGTGATTTTATGCCTTTAATAATTAAATGTGGATTATAAACTATTTTTGCCATACAAAAGGCACATTGAATTGTAAAAGTTACAATAAAGACACTAAATAAAGGGGGTGATAGCAGCCAGATGGCTTTTTGAATGTTTTAAAAAATGCGTGAAAGATTTTTATTAATTTTACCACCATATGGGATAGGTATAAAATTCACTTCTATGGGCAGTAAAATCCAGATCTGGCTCAGTGTCTAACTCTAACTTCTACCATTTCTTTTTCTGATTATATTCATGGACTCATTTCAGTTTTTCTCTCCCATCATCATACAGAAAAGGATAATTTCCCTTCGTTTAGGATGACATGGGAAATTGCACAGGGTCACAAGGCAAATATTGATACTCACACAAAACCTATGGCTTTTGACCCATAAAGCCTATAACATAAATTACTTGTAAATATGACCATACATTTTATTTCATCCTTAAACAGCACATGGATTTTTTTCATATTGAATGCTGATTTTCTAATAAAACATGAACAATTTTCACTTTTTATTATCCATTTACAGACATAGATAAGATGTGCTCTTTTTAGTGAACATCTGACCTTAGGGAAGCAGATGGATCCTAAAGTATTAAGTAATCCTATCCTTATTTCTTAACTCAGGGTGGCATAGTGAAATATGTCTGAGCATCAGTCTAACCATGAAGTGCTAGCATAATCCCCTCTCAGTATGTACTGTACAACAAACGTGTTAAAAAAGCTATGAGTAAGTAAAATAATAATAATAATAATAATAATAATAATAATAATAATGTAAATAATCATGATAACATGTGACTGAGACCAATTCTTAACAAAACCTACAGTGTGTAATAAACCCTTCTTAGCACAAAGTTTTCCAAATACTGAACTAGATTATAAGCACATGTAAATGCATTTGGTTTATGACAAGGTAGGTTATAGAGCTACATAGCATATAAACCTACATGAATTTATATAATTATTTGATGCTAATTAAATTAAGTTTATTGGCCAACACACCTACAAAATATTGCCACTCACCAGATTAAAAAAAGAAACTGCAATATGACTCAGTTAATTTTTTTAGGGAAAGATGAGAGAGTTCCATTTAAAAATTGGAATTATAAGGATATTTACCTTGCAATCAATTAGAAGTTAAGGCCATGTTTTAATATACTGCTTTTTAAGTAATTAGTTTTTTTCATAAATGTTAATAATGTTTTGTAGCCACACTTAATTATTTTTTAATTTAATGCAAGCAATATATATATATATTAAGTTATAAATTAAGTGTACATAGGTTGATGAGATGACCCAGTTAAGCTTGCTTAGTGCTTTTTCAGAGAACCAGAGATCAGATCTGAGTACACACACTGGGAAGTTCAAAATCACATATAATTTCAGGTCTAGAGGATCCAACATTCTTTTCTTGCATCAATATGCACTGTGTTCTTATGGGCATTCAAACACACACACACACACACACACACACACACACACACACACATCACTAAAATCTTTGAAGTAGTAAGTTTGCTGTGATATCGTACCTCCTAGAAGTATCAGAGAAGTTACAACAATAAATTCTCACTATTTTCCTGACTGTGGTAGTTTGAGGGGAAAAAAAAAACCATAGGAAATGTGAATGAAAACAACCCTGAGAGTCCATTTTATATATGTCAGAATGGCTAAGATTGGAGTCACAAGTGACAGCTCATGGTGATGAGGCTATTAAGCAAACAGAACACTCCTCCTCCATTGCAGATGGGCATGCAAATTTGTACAGCCTCTTTGATGATGGTTTTTCAGAAAACTGGAAATTGATCTGACATTAGGACCCAGACATACCACTTCTTGTTATATACCCAATGGACAATTCAAAAGAACATTCTCAACTCTGCAGCCTTATTCATAATGGGCAGAAACTGGAAACAACCTAGACGCCCCTCATCTGAAGAATGGATAAAGAGCATGTGGTTCATTTAGAAAATGGAATATTACTCAGGAACTTAAAAAAGATCATAACATCTGAAGAAAAATGGCAGGAACTGGGAAAAAATCATCCCATGCAGACCTAGAAAGACAAATATGATTTATACTTACTTATAGGTAGATATGAGCTGGAAAATAAGGAATAATCATGCTACAATCCATAGACCCAGAGAGGCTAATTAACAAGGAGGGATCAACTGAGAGACACATGAATTTCCCTGGGAATGTGAAATAGACATCACATGTGGACTTCAGCTAGGTGAGGATATAAAAAGGAGAAAGCAAACACCTCTTCATGATAAAAGTCATAGAAAGATCAGGAATTCAAGGCCCATACATAAACATAAAAAAAGCAATATACAGCAAACCAGTAGTTAATATCAAAGTAAATGGAGAGAAACTCGAAGCAATCCCACTAAAATCAGGGACTAGACAAGGCTGCCCACTTTCTCCCTACCTATTCAACATTGTACTTGAAATCCTAGCCAGAGCAATTAGACAACAAAAGGAGATCAAGGGAATACAAATGGGAAAGGAAGAAGTCAAAATATCACTTTTTGCAGATGATATGATAGTATATATAAGTAACCCTAAAAATTCCACCAGAGAACTCCTAAACCTGATAAACAGCTTCGGTGAAGTAGCTGGATATAAAATTAACTCAAACATGTCAATGGCCTTTCTCTACACAAAGAATAAACAGGCTGAGAAAGAAATTAGGGAAACAACACCCTACACATTAGTCACAAATAATATAAAATACCTTGTTGTGACTCTAACTAAGGAAGTGAAAGATCTGTATGACAAGAACTTCAAGTCTCTATAGAAAGAAATCAAAGATCTCAGAAGATGGAAAGATCTTCCATGCTCATGGATAGGCAGGATTAATATAGTAAAAATGGCTATCCTGCCGAAAGCAATCTACAGATTCAATGCAATCCCCAACAAAATTCCAACTCAATTCTTCACTGAGATAGAAAGGGCAATTTGCAAATTCATCTGGAATACCAAAAAACCTAGGATAGCAAAAACTATTCTCAACAATAAAAGAACCTCTGGTGGAATCACCATGCCTGATCTAAAGCTGTACTACAGAGCAATTGTGATAAAAACTGCATAGTACTAGTATGGACTTGCAAACTTTATATGCCCCAGTACAGGGGAACGCCAGGGCCAAAAAGGGGGAATGGGTGGGTAGGGAAGTGGGGGGGTGGGTATGGGGGACCTTTGGGATAGCATTGAAAATGTAAATGAGGAAAATACCTAATTAAATAAATTGTCACAAAAAAAAAAAACAAAAAAAAAAACAACAGACAAGTAGATCAATGGAATAGAATTAAAGACCCAGAAATGAACCCACACATCTATGGTCACCTGATCTTTGACAAGGGAGCTAAAATCATCCAGTGGAAAAAAGACAGCATTTTCAAGAAAGGGTGCTGGCACAATTGGCGGTTATCATGTAGAAGAATGTGAATTGATCTATTCTCATCTCCTTATACAAAGCTCAAATCTAAGTGGATCAAAGACCTCCACATAAAACCAGAGACACTGAAATTTATAGAGGAGAAAGTGGGGAAAACCCTTGAAAATATGGGCACAGGGGAAAAATTCCTAAACAGAACAGCAGTGACCTATGCTGTAAGATCAAGAATCGACAAATGGGACCTCATAAAATTGCAAAGCTTCTGTAGGGCAAAAGATACTGTCAAGAAGACAAAAAGGCCACCAACAGATTGGGAAAGAATTTTTACCAATCCTAAATCTGACAGCAGACTAATATCCAATATATACAACGAGCTCAAGAAGCTGAACTCCAGAAATTAAAATAACCCCATTAAAAATGGTGCTCAGAGCTAAACAAAGAATTCTCAACTGAGAAACACCAAAAGGGTGAAAAGCACTTGAAAACATGTTCAACATCCTTAATCATCAGGGAAATGCAAATCAAAACAACCCTGAGATTCCACCTCACACCAGTCAGAATGGCTAAGATCAAAATTTCAGGTGACAGCAGATGCTGGTGAGGATGTGGAGAAAGAGGAACCCTCCTCCATTGTTGATGGGTTTGCAAGCTTATACAACCAATCTGGAAATCAGTCTGGGTTGTCAACAGAAAATTGGACATAGTACTACAATATGAACTAACCAGTACCCCCAGAGCTCATGTCTCTAGGTGCATATGTAGCAGAAGATGGCCTAGTTGGCCATCATTGGGAAGAGAGGACCCTTGGTCTAGCAAACTTTATATGCCCCAGTACAGGGGAAAGCCAGGGCCAAGAAGTGGGAGTGACTGGGTAGGGGAGCAGGGCAGGCAGGAGGGTATAAGGGACTTTTGGGATAGCATTTGAAATGTAAATGAAGAAAATATCCAATTAAAAAACAAAAAGAAAAAAAAGGAGGGAGCAGGCAAAGAAAGGATGAAGGGAAAGAGATATTTGGGATTAAGGGGCAACTTGGAACAAGCTAGGAACCTACTGAGATGAAAACTCCCAAGAATTTATGAGGGTGACCCTAAAACTCTTTTTAACAGGGGATATGAAGACTGAACTGGCCATCTTGTTTAACCAGGCCAGAATTCCAGTAGAAGAATTGTGACACCAAACCTGCTAAAAACAAACCAACAAACAAAACTTAACAATTATTCTTACCTTCAGGATGTTCTTGGATAAAAAAGACCAAATAATGAATAGTACATCTTGAGAGGGAGAGTCACTGCATGGTGGATTAAGAACCAGAGGCTGCAAAGCCCAAAGACCTTGGATAATCGAACAACAACAAAGCTAATGAAATTGTTCGTAATGATATTCTGCTGTGCTCATAGAAAATTTCCCAGCCCAATTGTCATTAGAAAGACTTCACCCAGCAACTGAGGGAAACAGATGCAGAGACTCTGTCACAGCCAAATATTAGATGGAACTTGGGGAATCCTGCAGAAGAAGGGGAAGAAGAATACTAAGAGCTAGAGGGTTCAAAGATACCAGAAGTAAACCTGCAGACTTAACTAAGGGGGGCTCACAGAGACTGAACTGACTACAAGGGATTTCCCAAGCATTTGAACTAGGCCCATGCACGTATGTTACAGATGTACAGCTTGGTATACTTGTGTGACTATTGACAGTAGGAGCAGGAGCTGTCTCTGACTCTTTGCTTTGCTTTTGGGATGCCTTTTCTTCTATTGGGTTACATTGTCTAGCCTTAATGTTGGGAACTTCCTTGGAGTTCTCCCCTTTCTGAAGGGAAATAAGTAAGTGGATTGATGGGAGAGAGGAGGATATAGGGAAGGACTTTGAAAACAGGAGGGAGGGGAAATTGTAAATGGACTGTAAAAAATAATGAGTGAATATTTTTTTTTTAATTTTACAAATGAAAAGAAGGTTTATAGGGAATGACACTATTGGGAGGTGTGGCCTGTTTGAGTAGGTATGGTGTGGCTGGCAGAAGTGCCTCACTAAACAGCGTCTTGAATTCTCAGAGTGCCAAGCCAACCCTAAAAGATCAGTGACTCTTTTTCTGCCTATGAATAGAGATGGAGAGCTCTCAGAAAGTTCTCTGGTGACAGATGTTCCATCCTGTGGTGGTATCCAAGGTGAGCTTCCCCTTCTACTCAGAGAAGGGAACGGGGTAATAGGAGGGGTCATTTTTAAGGGGAGACTGGAAGGAGATTAGAGGGAATCTGGGGTTGGGATGGAATGTGAATACGTTTAAAAATATTAAATTATGAAAGAAAAAACATATGAACTTATTATAAAAAGGAAGAAAATGTACAGGAAGCCCCCCCAAATAAAACACACAAAATATAGACACATATTTGAAATAGCTCCATAGAGTGCTGAAATGCTGAACTGTATTTCCTATCCATGGAATGAATGGGCAGCGTTTAGCAGATACTCTGAAATCATTTAAAAAACACAAACAAAAATCCTAAATTGAGACATTTGAATAATGCCTCTGAGATTATGTAAAATTGAACAGGATGAAGTAAAGGCATATTTACATTTTCCTTTACTTTTACAGTGTGGTAGCAAACTGTTATATAAATAAAATATAAATATTTCGTTTGATTCAGAGCCGTAAATATTGTGCTTTAGTGAGGTCCAGGCTATGAGACTGCATTTCCTCACTGATATTCATTAGTTTAATATAGAGCAAAAGTTACTTCATTTATGTGTTCTGTGGGCCTCTTTTATGCAGCAACCCTTTGTTCTGGTTTATAAAACTATAGTTTTATGAGTCCACTAAACTCCTTATACAATATTACATAAGACAGAGCACTGCACATTCTTCGTAATATGTAATCTTACACACTTTCAGGTTTTTATGTTGTCAGCAAGTAAAAAACCCTTGGTCACTCCTGTTTTTAATGTAAAACTTTAATATCCAATATACATTATATATTACATATATCACATTACATATATATAATTATATTATATAATATATATTATATAATAATATATTATAATACATATATAACATTTATATTCACAATAAAACAACTAGAATTTTGAATGGGTCGTTGTGAATGTAAAACATTGCAAAAATTCCAAATCAACATTTTATTTCAAGGTCTTGCCTTTATGTTAGACTGAAATCTCAGAGGTCAGACCCCTGAAAAAGTTTGTTTCTATCCACACTTTTTTGGTAGTAGGGAAATTTATGATTTATATTTAAACTGTCCCCTAAATGTGATATTTGTATTAAACATATCATGGGACTATGCTTTTATAAGGTTTTGGTTTTACTCCAGATTTTATAAAATCAAATATATTACATGTTACAATCTATGTTAGGGACTTAAATACTCAGGACCAAAGCCACATTACTTTAGACAGTTTGAAAACAAATTCAAATGTGCTTTTGTTTTCTGACTAATTTGAATGACAAAGATGTCATTTGGGCATAGCAGAATCATTACAACAGCAAATCATATTAATACAATAGAAAGTAACAAAGAAGTGTAATAAGTATTTTACTGCATCTTATTTTTTTTCCTATGATTTCAGAAATTGTTTAGAATGCCTCCAATTAATGGCTTTGTGCAGTATCAGGCATTGCCTTAATTTCTTTACTTTTAACTGGAAGGAGAAAGTTACAGCCTACATGATTAGGTAATATCACTAAAAACCTTACTTTCTCAGATAACATAGAGAACAGATAAACGTGTTCAAATTTGCTTTGTTCATGTCTTGATTATTGTGGCTTGCTATGGTGTTTATTTCAGTTTAATTTGAACAAAATTATTGTGAAATATAAACACAATGAACATTCCTTGTCCACCTACTATGTGCAGCAGAGAAGTTGATGATCTAGCAACTTTCCCAGAAGCTCAGAATACCCAAGATAAAATTCACAGACTGCATTAAGCTCAAGAATAAGGCAGACCACAGTGTGAATACTTTGGTCCTTCTTAGAAATGGGATCAAAATAACTGTGGGAGGAGATACAGAAAAAAAAGGGGGGTGAAGCAAAGACTGAAGAAAAAGTCACTTAGAGACTGCCTCACCTGGGGATCCATCCCATATACAGTTCCCAAACCCAGACACTATTGTGGATGCCAACAAGTGCTTGCTGACAGAAGCCAGATATAGTTGTCTCCTGAGAGGCTCTGCCGGAGCCTGACAATTACAGAACTGGATGCTCACAGCCATCAGTTGGACTGAGTGCAGGGTCCCCAGTGAAGGAGCTGATAGTAGTAAGTTATTGAGGCAAAACTCATTTTGAAGAATAAGCTAGAAGAAAATGTATACATTTAAAAGAAGAAATTTTAAAATTTTACAACTGAATAAGCAATGATATTTCATGTGTGTAAATTACAGAATAATAATATTAACCATATTTGAGTATGATAATATCTCTAGTACTTATTACTCTGTATCTAAACAAAATCATTCATTTCGATTCCTTTACCTCCGCTGTCAAAAGTAATTTATTTGTTTGATTTATGTTTTGCTATGAATGTCAAAGGCCTTCACTGGCTCATATATGTGAATGGTTTGTAACTAATTTAAAGTTTTAGGTTGTATGGCTTTATTAGAAAAACGGTGTCACTGGTGTCAGCTTTATATCATCAAAAACCCATGCCAAGCCCAGTGCCCCTTTTCTCTGCCCAAAGACAATGGTGTAATTCTCAGCTCCGGATCCAGCATCTACCTGCATACCGCCATGTTTCCTGCAATAAGGACAATAGAATAAAACTCTGAAACTGTAACCAAGCTTCCAATTAAACAATTTCTTTTATTATAGTTGCCTTTTATGATGTCTTTTCATAGCAGTAGAACGAGGATTAAATAATGAACAATAACACTTTCACAAAAGCAAACATTATTCATTACCATAGTGATGCTCACTCCCGTGCTTTATAATTTCAGAGTTATCAAACAAAAGATATGAGGTAAACATGTATCAACGTTGAAAAAGAATTTTAACCAGTAGTCTATTACTGGTAACCTAATAATTATAGTCAAGTAATTTTCTCTTAGGGATACATTGAGAGAGAAAATATAACATGTAGAAAGATGACAGTAACAAAAATACTGGCAAGAATACTTCGTGCTACATACCTATTAAGTTGTTGCAATGTGTCATAGCACTTTCATAAATTTTTAGTATTTACTATTTTAAATATAGTACTATTTTTAATGGGGAAAGTTTGACAAAATTAAGTCAGAAGAATGGAAGATATAAAGAAAACATGCTGTAAGAAAGGGTCTAAGCTGAAGTCATTTTGAGTAATGTTTCTGTTTTGAATACAGGTCAAATCAAGTTTACATTTTCAAGTCCTCCCTGGTTACATACATATACATGGGTGGACAGAGACATATACATGTGTAACTAGCATCCTGTTTGGCAACTTAAAATGTCAATGCTTAGGCAAGTTACCCCACCACAGTTGAATAAACAAACCATCAAGAACACAATAATTATGCCACAAAGAAATGTTCCTGGGAAAGTCACTTATCCATAAATCCTGATGTGCGTGAAGCTATAACTGTAACTTGGCAGAGATGTTTGCGGAATTTTAGTGTAGCAGCTCTGTAAAATTCTGGTACAGTGTCACAGATCACTTCCTGAGTCCTTTCTCCATATCTGATGGATCCATAAAGGCTTGATTACAATAAAATACACTTTTCTGCATTTATCTAGTATTTGAGTTATGTTGGATCAAAGTGGACAACATATCAATACATGTAAAGTTAAAAATTATGTAATTTTATCACGTGAGGGAATCCTCAATGCCTGGCTTTAAAAATAGTGATAGATTTCACATGAAAAACCCGATGTGATTTAGACGGAAATGACTTCCATTTTCTCTTATATATACAAGAAGTGATGCAAATTTCATTGCAAGCAGCCAACTAAAATTCATGCACATATTCAAGGTTAGTATAAGGATTATAGACATATATGCATTTTTGGAGAATTATATATTCCTTCTCCAAATTATTTAAAAATGATAATAGTCAAACTTATTATCATTTGTTGCATGAATTAATATACATTACAATGAAAAACATTTCCCATTAACAAAATAAATTCAAGATATAAGTGCATTACAGGTCCTCAAGAGTGAAACCATTGGTCACAAATGGGGTAACTTTGAATGAAGCAATTTTCTTACTTGTAATTAATTTTTTATTAATTTTTTAATTACTTTTTTTATATTCCTTCTCTATATTTAATCATTTTTTTTCACTCCAGATTTTATTCCACTCCTGGTCCATCCTCAAACTGTTCCATATCCCTTACCTTCTCCCTCCCCCATCTCCACAAGAACGTCCCTTCCCTCACTTCTCCATCCCACTAGACTTTTAAACTCCCTGGGGCCTCCAATCTCTTGAGGGTTAGGTGCATCATCTCTGACTGAACCCAGACTGGGCAGTCCTTTTCTGTATATGTGTTGGAGGCTTCATATCAGCTGCCTATTTGGTGGTCTAGGGTCTGAGAGATCTCAGGGTCTGAGTTAATTGAGACTATTGGTACTCCTACAGTGTCTGCCTCCTCCTCACCTTCTTCCAGCCTTCCCTAATTCAACCACAGGAGTCAGCAGTTTCTGTCCATTGTTTGGGTACAAATATCTGCATCTGACTCTTTAGCTGCTTGTTGTGTCTTCCAGAGGGCAGTCATGATATGTCCCTATTTATGAATACTCCAAAGCCTCAATAATAGTGTCAGGCCTTGGGACCTCCCCTTGAACTGAATCCCACTTTGGGCCTGTCACTTGACATTCTTTTCCTCAGGCTTCTCTCCATTTCCATCCCTTTCAGACAGGAAATATTATGGGTCAGAGTTGTGACTGTGGGATGGCAACTCTATGACTCACATGATGTCCTGACTTTCTGCTGATGGTAGGCTCTATAAGTTCTCTCTCCCTACTGTTAAGCATTTCATCTAAGGTTTCTCACTTTGAGTCCTGAGAGTCTCTTACTGCCCATGTCTCTGGTACATTCTGGAGGGTTCCCCCAACCTCCTACCTCCTGAAGTTGCAAGTTTCCATTCTTTCTGTTGGGCCTCAGGGATTTCAGTCCTTTTCATTCATTTAATACCAGATCAGGTTCCCCTCTATCCCCTACCCCATTCCTGTTCCCTCCCAGTTCCCTCCCTCCCCCCTTGTAGTTGCTTTCTTCTCCCTCCCAAGTGGGACTGAGGCATCCTCACTTGGGCCCTTTACCTCCCATGTCTCTGGTACATTCTGGAGGGTTCCCCCAACCTCCAACCTCCCAAGATTGCCTGTTTCCCTCCTTTCTCCTGGCCCTCAGGGGTTCAGTCCTTTCCCCCCACCCAATACCAGACCATGATCCCCTCTTCCATGTCCTCTTTCCTTTCTCTCCCAGGTCCCTCCATCCCTCCCACCTCATGATTGTTTTATTTCTCTCCCAAGAGGCACGAAGGCATCTTCACTTGAGCCCTTCTGCTTGTTGACCATTTTGAGTTCTGTGAACTGTATCTTGGGAATTCTGTAATTTTGTGTGTGTGTGTGGGGGGGGGGTTAATATCCATTTATTAGTGAGTATATATCATGCATGTCCTTTTGGGTCTGAGTTACCTCACTCAGGATGCTATTTTCCAGTTCCATCTGTTTTCCTGCAAAACTCAGCATGTCCTTGTTCTTAATAGCTGAATAGTATTTCACTATGTAAATGAACCACATTTTCTATATCCATTCTTCTGTCCTGGGATATCTAAGTTGTTCCCAGCTTCTGGATATCACAAACAAGGCCACTGTAAACATAGTGGAACACTTGTCCCTGTGGCATGGCAGGCACCTTTTGGGTATATCCCCAAGAGTAGCATAGGTGGTTCTACTGGTAGATGCATTTCTAGTTTTCTGAGGAATCTTCAGATTTCCAGAGTGGTTGTCCCAGTTGGCAATCCCACTACAATGGGGGAGTGTTTCTCTTTTCCCATATCCTCACCAACATGGTTTGTCACCTGAGATTTTGATTTTAGCCATTCTGATTGGTGTAAGGTAGAATCTCATGGTCATTTGATTTGCATTGTTAAGAATTTTCTGTTTTTTTTTTTTTTTTTTTTTGCCTGTCTGATGAATTTGAGAACTGCTCTTTCCATGACTTTGAAGAATTTTGTTGGGATCTTGATGGGGATTGTATTGATTCTGTATTTTGCCTTTGTAGAATGGCCAGTTTTGCTCTGTTAATTCTGCCAATCTATGAGTACTACGGGAAATCTCTTCATTTTCAGAGATCTTCTTGAATTACCTTTCTTGAGAGACTTGAAGTTATTGTCATACAGATTTTTCACTTGTTTGACTAGAGTCACCCCAAGATATTTTATATCATTTTTATCCATTGTGAAGAGAGTTGTTTCCCCAATTTCTTTCTCAGCCTTTTTATCATTTGTATAAAGGAAAGCTACTGATTTACTTGAGTTAATTTTATATCTGGCCACTTTACTGAAATTGTTTGTCAGCTGGATAAGTTTTGTGGTTGCTTATGTATACTATCATATCATCTTAGAACTTAAAATTATCACAAGTAAATCAATTTTAGAAGGACTTTTTAAAAGTTTATAAATCTAATCATTTCATCATTTAAATATATAACATGCATGATAAGATTTTAAATGTACTTTTGGGAGTTACCAACTAGTTGCTTTCACTTAACCCTTATAAAATTTTATCTCAATTAGTGTGATGCTTTGAAATAAAATGCCCCCCATAGGTTTACAGGAAATGGTACTATTAGAAGATGTAGCCTTGTTGGAATTATCATAGACATGTTGGAGGATATGTGTCACTGCAAAAGGGATTTGAGGTCTTAGAACCTCAATCCAGGCCAAGTGTCTCAGTGTCTCTTTGTGCTACCTATGGTTCCCAATGTACTAGTCTCAGCTCCTTCTCCAGCACCGTCTGCCTCAATGCTATAAGGCTTCCCTACATGGTATCAGACTGAACCTCTGAAACTTTAAGCCAGCCCCAATTCAATGTTTTTCTAAGAGTTGACATGATCTTGGTGTTTATTCACAGGAATAGATAACCTAAGGCAATTAATAAGACTCTTATCTTAATTTCACTGAGGTGTAATGTGTGGTTTTAAAAGAACCAATAGTTTCTTATCTATCAGTGTTTGAAAAACTGAATTGCTATGGAAGGCCCAGTTTCCATTAAAACATTACCTGATTCTTTTTTTTTTTTTCCTTTTGTCTCGTTTTCCAGAGACTGTCTATTTGAAGGAGGAACACTCCCAAAGGACTTCATTTATATAGTAAATTTCTCATAAAACCTGAAGGAAATCTTGTAGGATCTAAAGTTGGCCTTAGATATCTGGGCAGGCTGAAACCACAAATTCAATTAAAGATTAATAACTTTTCATGAGCAATGCTTTAAATATCATGATGCTTTTACTTTTTATTTTCCTTTTACTGAAATGAGAACCTGGTTTCCACATAAAAGTGCCAAACAGAAGAGTTTGGGGAACTTCAAATTTATGTATTAATTATAATGGAACACACAAAACAAAAGATGATATCGACAGAATACGAAGAAGAAATGAGCTCAAGAACTTGCACTTTCACACTGCATGCTTTCTCTACAAGGAAAACATAATAACTTGTTAAACCATTAGGTTTTTTCAGGTAAGTCCTAATATATTGCTTTCACAATCGACCATCTTTTTATGTACTTAAGACAAAAAGATTTAAGAAGTTTCGTATTATTTTCTTATATCACTCTGTCAAGAAACTTCCACTCTGGAGAGTGAAGAGATCTGCAGCTCACTGTTAAAGCACTTGCTTGACAATGTGATTTTGGGAATGTGTCTTAATTTTGTAATGGTTATGTAATTCCTTATTATAATGTAAATCCAATTTTTTTAAAATCACTGTGCCTAAATTTTGATATGGTTATGCAATTCCTTATTATAATGCACATGGCTATTTTTTGCCACAGTGCCTTAATTTTGCTATGGTTATATAATTTCCTATTGTGATTCACATTTTTAAAATTAATTCACAAAGAGATGGACCTATATACCAAATGAAAGTCCTCCCCCACACACATTTCAGTATATGTATAAGGGTTTTTAGAATGCCATAGGTTATAATCTCATATTCATGAAAAGGTGATCTCCTTGAGGCAGACACAAGGAGATTCCTGTAAACATAAAATTATTGGGATTTCATAAAACCTCACTCATTCATGACTAGTTTCAGAAAATTAATAACTGCTAAGAGGTATGGGGAGAGTGGGCATCCTTGTCTTGTCCCCGGTTTCAGTGGGATTGCTTCAAGTATATCTCCATTTAATTTGATATTTATTGGCTGTTGGTTTATAATAATTTACTTTTATTAGGTTTAGATATGGGCCTTGAATTGCTGATCTCTCCAAGACTTTTAACATGAAGGGATTTTGCATTTTGTCAAATGCATTTTCTGTATCTAAGAAGATGATCATGTGATTTTTTTTCCTTTGAGTTTGCTTATATATGGATTACGTTAATGGATTTTTGAATATTAAACCAACCTCGCATCCCTGGAATGAAGGCTATTTGATTGAGATGAATGATAATTTTGATGTGTTCTTGGATTCAGTTGGCAAGAATTTTGTTGAGTATATTTGCAGTGATATTCATAAGCGAGATTGGCCTAAAGTTCTCTTTTTTTGGTGTGGTCCTTACGTTGTTTAGGTATCAGAATAATTGTGGCTTCACGGAATGAGTTGGGTAGTGTTACTTCTGTTTTTATTTTATGGAATAGTTTGAGAAAAATTGGGATCAGGTCTTCTTTTAAGGTCTGGGAGAAATCTGTACTAAATCCATCTGGCCCTGGACTATTTTTTTTATGACTTCTTCTATTTCCTTGTGTGATATGGACCTGTTTAAGATAATTTACACACTCTTTATTTAACTTTGGTGTATGGCATCTGTCTAGAAAACCATCCATTTCTTCTAGATTTTCCAGTTTTGTTGAGTATAGGCCTTTATAGTAGATTTTTTTTCTGTTGTTATGTTTCCCTTTTCATTTCTGGTTTTATTAATTTGGAGACTACCTCTTGACCCTTTAGTTGTTTGGCTAGGGGTTTATCTATCCTGTTGATTCTTTCAAAGAACCAGCTTTTGGTTTTGCTGATTTTTTGAATTATTTTCTTTGTTTCTATTTGGTTGATTTCAGCCCTGAGTATGACTATTTCCTGTCTTCTACACCTCTTGGGTGACTTTGCTTCTTTTTGTGGTAGAGCTCTCAGATGTGCTGTTAAGTTGTTAGTGTAAGATCGCTCCAATTTTATTACCACGGCACTTAGTGTTATGAACTTTCCTCTTAGCACTGCTTTCATTGTGTCCCACAAGTTTGGGTATGATGTATCAACATTTTCATTAAATTTCAGGAAGTCTTTAATTTCTTTCTTTGTTTCTTCCCTGACCAAGTTACCATTGAGTAAAGAGTTGTTCAGTTGCCATGTGTATGTGGGCTTTCTGTAGTTGCCACAGTGATCTGATAGAATACATGGTATTATTTCAATATTCTTGTATCTGTTGAAGGTTGTTTTGTGACCAATTATATAGTCATTTTTGGAGAAGGTACCATGAAATGCTGAGCAGAAGGTGTAGTCTTTTGTTTTAGGGTGAAATGTTCTGTAGACACCTGTTAAATCCATTTGGTTTATAACCTCTCTTACTTTCACTGTGTCTCTGTTTAGTTTCTGTTTCAGTGACCTGTGCATTGGTGAGAGTGTCAATAAAACAAATCAGCAACCTAAAGATTGGGAAAAAAAGATCTTCACTAACCACATCCAACAGAGGGTTTATATCCAAAGAACTAAAGATGTTAATCATAAAAAAACAACAACAACAACAACAACAAAAAAACAACCCAATAAAAAACTGGAGTATAAAACTAAACAGCCCAATCAAAACATGGAGTATAGAACTAAACTGAGAATTCAAAACTGAGGAATGTCAAATGGCTGAGAAGCACTTAAAGAAATTTTAAAAGTACTTAGTGATCTGAGAAGTGCAAATCAAAATGACCCAGAGATTCTACCTTACACTGTTCAGAATAGCTAAGATCAAAAACTCAGGTGACAACACATGTTGGAGAGGATGTGGAGAAAGAGGAATGCTCCTCCATTGCTGGTGGGATTGCAAACTGGTACAACCACTCTGGAAATCAATCTGAAGGTTCATCAGAGAATTATAAATAAATCTACCTGAAGACCCAGATATACTCCTCTTGAGAATATACCGAAAAGGTGCCCCACCATGCCACAGAGGAACGTGTTCCACTATGTTCATAGCTACCTTATTTGTGATAGCCAGAAACTGGAAACAACCTAGATGCCCCAGGACAGGAGAATGAATATAGAGAATGTGGTTAATTTATACAATAGAATACTACTCAGCTATTAAGAATGAAGATATCCTGACCTTTGCAGGCAAATGGATGGAACTAAAAAATATCATCCTGAGTGAGATAACTCAGACCCAAAACGACAAGCATGGTACTCATTAATAGCTGGATATTAGAAAAAAAAGTAGAGAATACCCAAGATACGGTACACAGAACTCAAAAAGCTCAACAAGCTGAAGGGCCCAAGGTAGGACACCTCAGTGCCACTTGGGAGAGAGAAGAAAGCTATCACACGTGGGGAGGGAGGAAAGGACCTGGGAGGGAAAGTGGACAGGGTGGGGAGAGGCCGGGGGCAGGGGGGAGACATGATCTGGTATTGGGTGTAGGAAAAGGACTGAAGCCCTGATGTAAACTTGTAAACAGGAAAACTCAGGAAATAGGAGGTTGGGGGAACCCCCCAGAATTCACCAGAGACCTGGGAGGTGATAGACTCCTAGGACTCAAAGGGAAGGACCTCCCAACAGTAGGGAGAGGGAATTTATATAGCCCATCTCCAGCAGGGAGACAGGACATCAGGATGGGGTTGCTATCCCACAGTCACAACTCTTACCTGTAATTGTTCCTGTCTGAAAGAATTACAGGGATGGAAATGGAGAGGAGCCTGAGGAAAAGAAGGTCCAGAGATAGGACCAAAGTGGGATCCAGCTCAAAGGGAGGTCCCAAGGCCTGACATTATTACCAAGGCTATGGAGATCTCATACAAAAAAAGGGCCTATCCATGACTGTTGCCTGAAATACCCAAGAAGCATCTGAAAGAGTCAGATGCAGATATTTACACCAATCCAATGGACAAAAGCTACGGACCCCTGTTTTTGAATTAAGGAAGGCTGAAAGAAGCTGAGAAGGAAGGCGATCCTATAGGAGGACCAGCAGCCTCAAATAATCTGAGCCCCTGAAATCTCTCAAACACTTGACCACCAAACAGATAGCATATACCAGTTGATAGGAGGCCCCCAACACACATAGAGTAGAGGACGCCCAGGTCTGTGTTCATTCAGAGGGTGTATGGGGGGTAGGGAATGGAATGTGGAGTTTAAAAATAAATTAAATATAAATTTAAATTTCAAAAACTGGTGAGAGGAGGCAGGGTATCAGGAGAACATTTCTAGGAATAAATACATGTAAACAACATGAATTTCATTCTTGTATAAAAATGGATAAATATTAATATGTGCTGATGAGACAATAACAAATAAGAAAAAGTCTTAGGGAGGTGGCAGGGTAGTAGAAGTTATGGGCTGGGAGAAAGGAAGTGTAGAAGGGTAGAAAACTGAAAATTATGGAGAACTCAGGGTAAGGTAGAACTCATGAGGAATGGATAACAAACAACTAAAACTGAAACAGGAAACAATAAGTAAATTAAAAGTTGAGCAAGAGAATATTTTGAAAATGAACGAAAAAAGTAAGACTAGGGAAGAAAACATAAAAAAGTAAGATATTTGTGGATAAAGAAAAATGAAACCAACATTATTGAAAAAGAAATAAATGTCTAAATATTTGCACAGTGTTGAGAAGCAAATGAACAAGACATTTGTAACTGAATACCAAAAGTAATGGAAAATTATGGAAGGAGCTACAGTTATGCTATTAACATGGTCAATACTCAACCAAGCAGACAATTTAGCATGACGTGAGCCTCAAATTACATTACTGTTTATAATCTTGTATTGATTGTCAGCCAATAGGAAATTTACAAAATCTCCACCCACTCCTCGGTCAGTTGAGTAAACAGTCTCAAAGGAAGTCTTGATTCATTTAAACACTGTATGTAAGAACCTGCAAATATGCAAAGGATGACCAGTTTGAATTCAGCTAATTTTTATATTTGTATATATAAGCATATTATAAAATGAAATTCAAAATAATGTCAACAATGACCAATACTGTCACTGAAATAGATAAAGTAGCCTTTTGAATTGAAGTATGCAATGAAAAGTCCCATTATAATGAGATTGTGTATTACATAGGAAAAAAACGAACTCTTTGAATTTCAATAATTACTATTGTGCAATAATTTTAAAGATCATATGTGTGTGTGTGTGTGTGTGTGTGTGTGTGTGTGTGTGTGTGTATCTAATCATTTAACTAAGATGAAGTATAAGATGTAGAGATTGAATTCTAGAAGGAGTTTAGTGGTATGGTGCTTGCCTGGCATCTTTCTGCGTGTCTCTGGGGTCAATCTACAGCATCTGTTAAAGAACTTAATATATAAGTACCCCTTTACACACACATATCATACATGCACACACATACAAACACACATACATGGGGCATACATACATAGATGCACATGCACACACAGAAACTAGCATATGTAGGCATGTGTGCAAGTACATACACTCACATATGCATGCATGCGTGCAAGTACGTGCACACATACATACACATACACACATGAGCAAAGGGATTTATTTGAGTGTTTTGTAGGCTGTGGACAGAGAAGTCCAACAATTGATACACACCAATGCAAAGGTCAAGAGTGTGGTAGTTGCTAGATTTACAAGACTAAATGTCTGAGTAGTTCCAATCTGGGTTTGGACTGACAGGAGATACCTAGAGATTCCCCTATTCTATATAGTAATGCTGAAGAAATGGGTTCTAATTCCAGTAAAGGCATTTTTCAGAAATAAGATAAATGAAATTTTCAGAAATAGTAAGGACAAACAGAAAAATCAAACTATTCTTTCTTCCAAGGTTATTTTTTTAATATAGGCTGCCATTAGAAATTATGTTTTTGATGGGACTTCTCACCTCAAATTATCCAATCAATAAAATCACTTCAGTCATGCTAAGCTCCTTGATTTTTAGTTGATTCCTAATGTAGTAAAGTTGACAAACAAGATGAGTCATCACAAGTATCAAGCACTGGGATTCACAATTATTATGCAAGTGCTCTATGGACACTTTGTAACTCCGGGTTCTTAGTTCTTGTTATGTTAGTTTTGTCTTCATTGTAAAAATTACTATTTTCTTTTCTATAATGCTATCTTATCAAACATGCCATTCATGAGTATTTTTCATACTTGATGGTTGGCTTTTACACATTAGGTATCTGAAAGTTTTATACCACTGTGAATTTTAAAATTTTATTTAATGATAGATTGATAATGTTGTCCACTGTTTTGGATTTATTAGGGATGAAGTTGTCCTTGGCCTATTAAAAGCCAAGCACAAACAGCACGTTTCCTATGTTATGGAAGAATGATGATATTTCTGCTTTGTCTGTGCTCGCATATTCACTTCATTTTCTTTTCTGCAACAACTCTCTGACTAAAAGAAGTATGTTACATGCCTGCACATAATAAATGATTTATTGATTTCTCTTGCAGTTTTTAAATTCAGAATTGTATAATTACAGGAGTCTGGAGTACTAGTAACTTTCACCTCTCATGGACTCCACAAAACTTGTCTAAAGACAATGCTTTTGCATTGCTGCCCCTCTTTTTCTTTCCTGTTGAATGGAATTTAGTAAAACATGACATGACCTTGAAGAAAGCTTGGGCAGTCATGCTTTTTGCTAACCATATCCTGATTATAATGAATATTTGATCTTGCTAATATTTTCCAAAAAATGTCATTCAAGACCATCCAGATTAACAAACAATTACCCAATGAACATTTATATGAATTTTATTATTTGACAAAAAAAAAAAAACATAGTAAATCTAAGTCTAAAGTCATCATTGGTAAGCTCATGAGGAAACAATCTTCTGCTACAATGGGTTTGACCTTATATATGTTCACCATTTTAATATTATGTTGCCATAAAGAAATGAATTATTTAGAGGTATATACACATACATTTTATTGTTTGACCACAAATTGACAAAATTTTATAGTATACCTGTACATATGATACATGCAAGAGTGGAAACATCTCTTGTCCCTTTCTTTAAGGCTGATTTTTATTGCTAAGGTCTCTTTTATCTTGGCATGTTTAACATTTTTGTTCTTGTATGCACTTCTTTCACAAAGTTGTGTATAGTTGTCTTCACAGCTAATAGATTTCTTGTGATTTTTGTTGTCTGGTATTCCTTTTAATATAGATAAATATTCAGGTAACAGAAGGGATTAGAAATAAATTGGGGCTTGTGGTTGTTTCAATGAGAATGATCCTTACATATTTCAATGTTTGGTTCCTATTCAGATGAGCTGCTTGGGGAATGGTTAAAACGTTTGGCCTTGTTGAAGGTGTGTGCCACTAGAAGTGTGCTTTGAAACTTTACTTTGCATATCAGATGTAAGTTATAAATTACTGTCCCTTATTCATGCCTGCCACCTTCCTCGAATATTCTCCCTCATGATGATCATGAATTCACCTGCTAGAACGATATGCAAACCTCCAATTACATGCTTTGTTTTATAACTTCCTTGGTCATGGTGGTTCTTCCCATCAACAGAAAAGTCACTAAGACAATGATGGTGAGATGGATCAGCAAGGAAAGCCACAGGCAAAGTCAGGCAAGCACACAAAGTTGATCTCCATAACTGCAGCAATGGAGAAAAAAGTAAATATATGAAGTTGTCTCGTTACCTCCACAAGAGTGTCTCGACATAGGCAATCCCCTTCTCTCACACCATGTATACAACAACTAATACAAATAAAATAAACACTAGTCTATTGTCTAAATATGGCTCCATCCTCTGAGTCACTGGCCACTATTTATAAAGTATTAAAATGTTTGAGAAAAATGCAGATGATTGTCATGGTTAATTTAAACTCAGGTTGCCTCTACTAAAGGTTATATAGGTGAAATTTTCTGCATAGATTTGTGAGGGTATTTTATTAAATATGGCGTTCACTGGAATGGCTGTATAGTAATTCGCATCTCTATATCTCTCCATGCTTATCCCAAGCCTCAGAGCCCAGTGCACAAGAGAGGTTAGAAAAGAATGTGAGCCTTAGATAGAACTAGAGCATAGCACACACTAGGACTTCTGGTTGGTTGAGTTCTGGGCAGCTGTGACTGCTTGTGCGAAAATTCTCAAGATAAAAACAGTGAACATTCTAACAATGGAGTGAAGAAGGATTGTGAGCCTCCACCCATGAAGCAAGTGCTACAGACTGTTAATGGCTTCTTGGAAAAAGAGGATCAGATTTTTTTGTTTGTTTGGTGTTTTTAGGATATGGTCTTCCTATCTGCATCTCAATTTTGCAGATGGACTTACACCTGTGAATATATGGGTAGCACAGTTCAATTATTATTTTAATTATTATTATTATACTATCTTTGAAGAAAAGTACAGGGTGAATGTCATGGCATGTATGTAATGGTTGATGATTCTGTGAACAATGGACTTGTAATGTCCTTGGACTCTCTGGCTCCTACAATCTTTCCTTCCTATAGGTGCCCCTCTTCCCCAGGATTCTGCAATCTCTGCCTAATGTTTGGCTGTGGGTCTCTAAATCTATTTTCATCCTTTGCGGAAAGACAATCGAATATTAAATTTTAAATGGAGACCAAACTTAACTATGTGAAGGACTAGTTTTTCAATTTTTTTAGACATTTTCTTCATTTAAATTTCAAATGCTATCCTGAAAGTCCCCTATGCCCTCCCCCTCCCTGCTCTCCTACCCACCCATTCCCACTTCTTGGCCCTGGCGTTCCCCTGTAATGGGGCATATAAAGTTTGCAAGATCAAGGGGCCTCTCTTCTTAATGATGGCCAAGTAGGCCATCTTCTGCTACATATGCAGCTAGAGACATGAGCTCTGGGGTTACTGGTTAGTTCATATTGTTGCTCCACCTATAGGGTTGCAGATCCCTTCAGCTCCTTGGGTACTTTCTCTAGTTCCTCCACTCTGGGCCCTGTGTTCCATCCAATAGCTAACTGTAAGCATCCACTTCTGTATTTGCCAGGCACTGGCATAGCTTCACAGGGGACAGCTATATCAGGGTCCTTTCAGCAAAATCTTGCTGGTATGTACAATAGTGTCTGCGTTTGGTGACTGATTATGGGATGGATCTCCAGGTGGGGCAGTCTCTGGATGGTCCATCCTCTCATCTTAGCTCCAAACTTTGTCTCTGTAACTCCTTCCATGGGTATTTTATTCCCTATTCTAGGGAGGAATGAAGTATCCATGCGTTGGTCTTCCTTCTTGATTTCTCTGGTGTTTTGCAAATTGTATCTTGACTAAGTATTCTAATTATTCTCTCACTTATTCTGCCAGATTACAATGGGATTGTTTTGTTGATATTGATTTGGGTAAGTATGTGCTTTCATGTTTATGCTTGCTTCCGTGTGTGTGTGTTTGTGTGTGTATGTGTTAGTAATTGGTACCAGAGGACAACTTGTAGATGTTACTACTATCCTTCTATCTCATGGCTCCCAGTAGTTGTGCAGAGTTCAAGTCCTCAGACTTTTAACCAATGGATCATTTCATTGGACTTTGAACATCTTATCAGCATGAATAATTCAGATCTTTTCTCACCTATTGAATATTAAGCTTTTAATATGTGAAAAGAAAAATTTTCCTTTGATATACTCAGATTATAAAGTCTAATTTCTCCTGAATTTGAAAACAAAAACAAAAACAAACACAAAAGCAAATAATTCAAAGCCCGAACATTTTGAAATGTATTTCCTCACAAGTGTAGATGGAATTTTAATTTTAATTTTAAATTGAAAATCCCTTGTATAGAACTTTAGTCTATTTATGGTGATTTCTGACAGTGGACTTCTAAGGTTTATTAATGTTTGGACTTGCTTACTGGTATGGTTTGCTCTGTCTGTGATTTATGCTGAAATCTGGTCTCTAGTGTAACAGTTTAGCCTGGACTTTATGAGGAAGTTAGGTTATTAATGTGATTAATGCATCTCTCACAGGACTAGGTTAATTGCTAAAGGAAGGAGTTTTATAGAGTCTCACCCCAAGTCTTTACTGTCAAGCACAGCCTGTTTACCCTTCTGCTGCTTTACCTATGGCATGATGCAGGAGAATATTACCACCAGAAATAAGAGAGATGCTACAGGTTGGCTATGGATATCCAAGACTTAGAGACTGCAATTTATTTCCTTTTCCATCCTCAAGCATTCCATTTTGTTTACAGATCATTTAAGAGAAAATATGATTCACAACTGGTATAAGTGAATTATGCTCTGTCTCCTGAACTCCATTAGCTGCCACTGGGACTGCCCTTCAGTACTGAGTAGCCTTGAAGGATCCCAAGTTTGTCATGCTTCCCAATGAAGGCCAGCAGGGCCTAGAAATTCCCAGCTTTGAAACCCACCCCACCATCACGCTCCTAGTTTGGTCTGCCCGGAGCATAGCCATCAGGGTGGCCTGTCAGGACACTAAGAACTACCAGCCTAGAATATTTACTGACTAATCCCTAGCCAGTGAATTTTGACTCAGTCAGCATAGTTGGTTTCTCTGGCACAAGGCACAACTTCCTTCCTGAAAAGTGGTGCCACCATCGACATCATAGACCCAACACCAGGGAAAACCCTATACCTAAATGATAAGAGTAAGAACAAAAACAACAAGAGACAGAGTTATATGGCATTGCCAAAACTCAAGAATCCTGCTACAGCAGCAAACTCTGTTTATCCTAATTAAACTGAAGCACAAAAAAGATGATCTTAAATTCAACCTTATACTGATGATGTAGGCCTTTAAAGAGGAAATGATAAATATCATAAAGAAATACAGGAAAATATAATAAAACAGGTGAAGTATAGGAATAAAACTGCCAAAGACCTGACAATGCAAATAGAATTAATAAAGAAAACACGAACAGAAGCTATCCTGGAGATTGGAAGCCCGGGAAAGAGAACAGAAAGTATAGGCAGAAGCATCAGCAACAGAATACAAGATATGGAAGAAAGAATATCAAGCATAGATGATACTGTAAACAAAATCTATACATCAGTCAACGAAATTGCAAAATCTAAAAAGTTCATGACACAAAACATGCAGGAAATTTTGGATACTGTGAAATGAACAAACATAAGAATAAGACAACAAGAAAGGGAAGGTTTCCAGCTCCTAAGCTAAGAAAACATATAGACACTTTATTTTGGATAAAGAATCAAAAAACCATAAAAGGAAAGGAAGAACATCTTCAAATAGTGCTGGTCTAGCTAGATGTCTGCATTTAGAAGAATGAAAATATATCCATATTTAACACCCTAAGTCAAAATTCAGAAAAAAAAAAACTCAACATAAAATCATATACTCTAAATCTAAAGGAACAGAAAGCCTGGAATAGCCTTGAACTCATTCATATAGGAGACAAGTGTGGAGAGGCCCTTGGTACTGTGAAGGCTCAATGCCCCAATGTAGGGGAATGCCAGGGTGGGAATACAGGAGTGGGTGGGTGAGTGAGGAACACCCTCATAGAAGCAGGGGGAGGAGAGGGATAGGACAAGGGGTTCAGGAAGAAAACTGGAAAAGGGAATAACATTTGAAATGTAAATAAAGAAAATATCCAATAACAATAATAATAATAAAAAGGAGACAACTTGCTAAACAGAGCACTAATCGCTCAGGAACTAAAAGATCAACAATTAATGAATGGGACTACATGAAACTGAAAAGCTTCTGTAAGTAAAAGAACACTATCAATAGTATCAAATGATAGCCTACAGATTGAGAAAGGATACTCACCAACCCTCCATCTGACAATACCTAAAATATATTTGTAACTCAAGAAGTTATACACCAACAAAACAAATAACCCTGTTAAAACGGGGTTATTAAAAATGATCTAAACAGAGAATTCTCAAAAGAGGAATTCAATGGCTGAGAAGAGCATAAACAGTCAATGTTCTTTGTCATTGGTGATATGCAAATAAAATGGTTCTGATATTTCACCTAACACCCATCAGAGGGGCTAACATCAAAAAGTAAGGAACAGCAAACACTGGCTGGGATATGATGGAAGGGAAACCCTTCATCCATTTTTTTGTGGGACATCACACTTGTACAAACACAGGAAATCAGTTTGGCAGTCTCAGAAAATTTGGAATAGTTCTACCTCAAAATCCTGATATACTACTCCTCTGCATGTACCCCAAAATTATGTAGCATCATCCCACAAGGGGATCTGCTCCAATATGTTCCTAGCAGCATTATTCATAATAGCCAGAAACTTGAAATAACCTAGATGTCCCTCAACTGAAGAATGGATAAATGTGTTCCATTTATATAATGGAAAACTTATGATCTATTAAAAATAAAGATATCATATATTTGCATGGAACTAGAAAATCTCATCATGAATGAGATACCCTATACCCCAAAGTACATAAAACATGGTATGTATTCACTTATAAGTGGATATTAGCCACAAAGTACAGGTTAGCTAAGCTATAATCAACAGAACTAAAGAGGCAAGATAACAAGGAGGACCAAAGGGAGGAAATGAAATAGATATTATAACTAGATGGAGGGAGGAAATTGGATGGGAGAGGGAATGAATACAGGAGCCTAGAGGTGTGGGAGACAGATGTGAGGGGAACAGGAGAGAGTGAACAAAACAATGTTTCAGATTATTTAAAAGACTATCTTAGTAATTGAATGATCTCTCTCTCTCTCTCTCTCTCTCTCTCTCTCTGTCTCTCTCTCTCTCTCTCTCTCTCTTTTTCCTCTTTCCTACCCCCTCCTCTCCCCCTCTCTCTCCTTTTGAAATAATACCTCCATCTAAATTATTTTTCTCCATTAAAGCATTCTTGAATTATTTCAATACTTGCTTTAGTTAAAACCTATATTTTAGCAACATACCAAGAAACACAACGGAATAAAACCAAACCTGTTGCTGATATTATGTATTATGTATACAAAATCCCCTCATGTTTTAGAAAAATAATTTATGTAGTCAATGATACATGAACCTCAGCTCTCCATTTATCATAGTCTTGCTATTGCCTGAGTACTCACAGACACTCTGGTGTTCTCAAGAATATGATAGCAGAAAGCTACTGAAATCAGTGGAAAGAGTAAAGAGATTAAGATTAACATTTTACTCTAAATTACAGTGGTCAGGACTGGGAGGATCATTCACATGAGTGAGGGAGAACTGTTTCTGAACAATGAGGGAGAGCCTGAGTTCATTTGGGAAGTGTCAGGTGTGCTTATGTGCATCACAACTCTAGAACTATGAGGAAACAGGCAAGATAGGGCAAATGTGGCCAGCCCATCAACACCACGCTTTAGGTTCAGCCAAAGCCCCATCTAAGAGTATAAGACAGAAAGTCCTAGAGAAGGGCACTTGATAACATCTTTTGCCCACTACATATGCACATGTAACACATTTGCAGTACACACACAAGCACTTACAAAGATTTTTTAAAAAATAAAAATATAATTATCAATAATAACTAAGGTAAAAAAACAGACTTATATTACAATATTACTTTTAATTTTAATCTGACTTTAATAAAAACTGTGTATTCCAAACAAAGCCACTAAAGAATGTTTATTTTATGCTATTTCATTCTACAAATATTATAAAACAGTTAGAAGCAGAACACTAAAAATAAAAAATTGAATTTCTAGTTTTTGTATGGTCCTAACTTACTTTTGATATTTAATAGTTCTGAGAAAGTACTAGTTTAAATCATCAGTTTTATATACAATCAATTTATATAAATGCAAATTTATTTACATTATGTTAATAGGAGAATTGGTCTTTGTTAGATGATAATTTAAAAGGGAAATGCGTAATTTTGTATAAGTTTATAATTAATTAGCTCATAAAATTTTATTGTAGTATTGAAGGAGATTTTTAAATTCTGAATGTCAGAAATTGGGTCATGGTAATTTATGAGACTTATCCACCTCATTCTCTAGCATCTCTCTCTCTCTCTCTCTCTCTCTCTCTCTCTATATATATATATATATATATATATATAATATACTCATCATGTGTTTTCAGTCACATCAAAAATTAAAATATGAGTTTTTCTATACAGAAAATAACCTCTTGAAGCCAAGAAAATACATTGTATAAATTAACTTTATAATTACTAAAATAATATGAACATTTATTTGGAGAATATTATTTAAGATATATGTCTTTATTGACAAGCACATTTAAAATAATACTCATGTATTGTTCTAAGCATTCCTCCTATATTATGAGCTTAGATTTCAACATAAACATAAAATTATTTTCTTGGAAAGACACAGAGGCATCTATCCACATGGAATATTGAATTTCTTGAGTGACACTTGCTATTTTCATGAGAAGGATAATATTTACAGTGTAAGGACAGTGGCTGTTTTATTTGAGAATTAATATATAGTTCATTAAAATATTGTTCTATGTTGAATAGTTTGTACCACCAGTAGCCTAAATGTATAGGAAAGTATTGAATATCATCTTAGAATTTTCTCCTTGATATCCTAGTGATCTTTGTGGAATAATAGTACTTTAATACATAGTGTCACTTGTCCACTAATGGCCATTTTTAAACGGATTTTTTTATCGTTTTATTAGATTCCCACAGAAGAGGGGGAAAGATTGTAGGGGTCCAAAGAGATGTAGGACAGCAGAAAAAGATATGACCCACTGAATCAACTAAGCAGGACTTACAGGGACTCACAGAGACTGAAGCAGCAAATGCCAGGGCTGCAAGGTCTGGACAAGGTCCTCTGCCTATATGGTATGGGGCTTGCTCGGTGTTTTTGTTGGACCTCTGACCTTAAGAGTAGGTGTGTCTCTGAATCTCTTACCTGCTCTTTGGGACTCTTCCTCCTACTGAGTCGCCTTTTCCAGCCTTGATATGAATGATTTTGCTGTGTCTTATTTTATCCTGTCTTTGTCCTGTTAGGTTATTGTCTCTTGGAGGCCTTCCCCTTTCTGGAGGAAGAGGTAGAGGAAGAGGGGTCAGATATGGGGAAGAAATGGGGGGTCTGGAAGGAGTGGAGGGGGGGAATTGTGACAGGATGTATTGTATGAAAGAAGAATCTATTTTCAATAAAAATGCATTACCTTGTTTCAAATTTAATTTAAACTGGCAATCCCATACCTGTGAACAATGTGTTGTCATTTGAGTCATATCCTGTCCTCTCTCTTTCCCACTCTCTCTTCTGTTGAATCTGCTTGCTTCCAACAGGTTTCACTCCTATTTGCACGTTTATTTACCCATGATCCACTGAGTGTCATTAGGGTAGTTTGAATAAACATCTATGGGGGACTGTTTACTGAAGCTTAGGCTACATATCATTGGTTACAGCACTGGAAAAAGATGTATCCAATTCTCTGAGCAGCCCCTTAACTGCTAATAGATTTCAGGAAGTGGGGTTTCCAAGTTCTTCTCTTATCAATGAAAGACTGATAAAAAGTTTTAGTGTGAGGAGCGGGTGTGGCGGCAGTCCCAAAGGTGCCAGGGACTGCAGCTAAGTCGTATGATTTGCACCTGACTTCCTCATATAAGCCACAAACATCTTGAGAGCTGTGCAGGTGTACCAGGATACTGGTGAATCCATTTTGATGGAGATATGCCCCTGCTGCCCTGATTAGCTGAAGCTGTGTACCTGGTGAGGTGGCGTGGCCTGTTGTGCGTGGATGGGAACTGAGAGTATAAAAGAGTGAGAGGCCCAGGGTTGGAGATCTAAACAAGGGAGATATAAACAAGGGAGATATAGAGAAAGAAGAAACAGTACTGAATAAACGTGTGCAGAAGGATCCTGTTGCAGCGTCGTTCTTCCTGGCCAGTTGAGCGCACGCAAGATTTTAGTATGAAAGAAATCAATTGCAAGAACTCTGTCAATTAAAAATATGAAGTCATAAAATAATACTTAATATATTTAAATTTATTGCTATACATGATAAAATAGCATATGGCATACAGAAACATATATATTATATATATATACATTTACCCACATACATATTTATATATATGTACATACAAATATGCATACATTTACTTGTACAGAACATTGAATGCTGGTTCTGTATCTTCATAACCCAATTAAAAGAAAGAGTGCTATCTTTTCAGATTTTAGAGTCATAGTTCAGAGATAAGAAAACTTATATATAATTAAGAGTTCCATGGAGAGAAAAAAAAATTGATTTTCTATGGTAGAAGACAGGAAACATCTGACAAGACATCTAGAATAGTTGTTGATGACCACCTGCGTTTATGGTTTTTCCGTGGACTCTTCTATTGTGGTTGCCATCTGTATAAGTTTCCTTTGCAAGAACAGGTTTCTTTTTCGCCTTACCAGCAGCTGTTTTATACATATTTCTTCTTATCTAACCTCAGGAGCAGCTCCTGTTTCCAGTTATTCTCTATTGAACTGTTTTCTGTTTGTTTAATTTTTATTTGTGTTATCAAAGCCCCAGTGGGAAGCCAATATGTAGTCTTAATTTGCACCAAGATAACAAAAGAAACTAGCTTGTCTGAGCCTCTTACTATGCATCTTTTAAGTGCTAGTTTCTTGGGGACAGCCCACTTTACTCTCCAACCCAGGTGTTATATCTCTTCACTGTTAGAGAAATAACCCCTAGATACCATTTCCATTTCAGTGGAGATAATGATGCCATGAAATAGCTCTCAAGTGGACCTGAAACCATGACATTGCAAGGAAGTTTATATTTTAAGGCAAAGAAGTTATATTCCATTAGGTGTTAGTATCTAATAAATATGCGGAGCACTGAGAGACTTCCAGGAAAGACAGAGAGTGGGTACATGTTTGCAAAATTGTTTGACAGACATTAAATGTGATATAAATCACAATAAAGTAGACATGAAAACTTCATCTACAGTAAAACTAGACAAGTTCCTCTCATCATCCCACACATTCTAAAATATCAAACTGATTCAATGAAATTTAGATGAGCTGAGAGATGCTATCAGGTACTAATGCTTGATTTTCTAACATAGCTGGGACAGTAAGATTGTGAAACTATATATAAGATTTTTTAAGCACAGCAATAATTCTTATCCTGAAGGTATGAGAGCTGAAGGCTGGAATAGAATGTCAAGAGCATAAGAAACAAGCTATTTGGAAATCAGCACTGCAAGGAGGCCTGGGGTAGAATTCTGCCGCTGACAGCAGTGTTTCTGAGGTTTTAGTATCAGAATTACCAGCAAAGCTTGTTAAACACATGTTATTGGATCCTGCTGGCAGAATTTATGATTTGGCAGGTTGTTGAGCAGCAGTGCCCTGACAATTTGCTTTTCTGCAATGTTCCTAGGTAATGCTGAAAGTGTTTGTCTATGACTACAATTGGTGGTGTAAATTTTATTTTTGAGTGCTGTTAGTTTTATCTTTGACAGAACTCTAGATATAGAAGGACATGAGATGGTAGATAAAAACATGTCTTATTGTAGCACCAGGGGGATTTGATATGAAAATACCTGGGAGTAAATCATAAATAGCTATGCTGATTTATGATGTAAAAGTCAGCTGCTAAGCCATAATGGCTTTAAACTTCGTTGTGTTGAATAGTCTAAATTTTCTTCCCTAGATGTCCATTCTCAGTGAGTTCCAAGAAAAGTAGATTATAAAAACAATTGTGTGTCAAAAAATCAAAGTGATTCTAAAATTAATTGAATACCATAAAAACAACTCTATTTTTCAAATCAGTAACATGCATTCAAATTTCATACTTCTTGTGAAATGGTCAGTCAGGGAAATTTGTAATGGAAAATATATCAGGAAGCCATTATGTGCTATTTACGTTTCTTCACTGTAGAATCTGGAAACAAGAAGAACTCCTCTGTGCCAGACATTAGCTTATTTCAAATGTACTTTATGATAGTTTTCTTAAGGGTGCATTATCCTCTTAATTCTGTAACAGGAAGGAGAACAGCAAACCAGTGGAAGAGCTAAAACATTGTAGGGCACTTACTCTTTCAGGAAGGGAGCAGAGAGATCAGTTCACTTTGAAATTCCCTACTGGGAACTCGTGTTGATTGTCTTGGTTTCTGCCAATTGGTTTTAAGTACCAGATTCGATGACATTAATGTGCAGCTACTTATTCTCAGACTTGGTCTCCTCAGTCAAGAGGATACGATGCTCCACCTGATCATCTCGCTCAGGAACTCTGGCTGGTGTCTCAACTAGACAAATACCCTTGTGTATTTCTTCCTGACGTTTATAAATATCTGATGTGTTAACATAAAAGGGAAAAAAAGTCCATTAAATCATTGGACCAGAGTAAGTTTTATCCCAAATTTTATATGCTGTTTTATAAACAAGGAAATACTTTAAGTGTAAATTAAGTCATTCATATAGCTTGAAAATTGTTTTTAAACAACTGTCAGCCCTTTAAAATAAGTGATTGTAAAATTATGAAGGAGACATGATAGAATCATTTTTATTACTATTCTTTATACCATTCTTCTTCTTGAAACTTAATTTGTATAAAAGAATTTGTAGCAGAAATGAACCATCAAGATCATTTGTAGGTTAATAATAAAATTCACTTCTTTGGGTTGGCCTCTGAAGGTTGAAGGTCAGACATTGTTGCTGAGAACAGGACATATTTTCGTCATACAACGTGAAGAAATCAAGCTGGCACTCACTCACCTGGAATTTGAATTTTCGTACCTTCTGGCAGTCTTTCACAGTGCTGAAAAGCTCTCGGCATGCTTGCAGAGGAGAAAACAGTCATTAATTTCACCTAGCTATGGACTTTGTGAGGTATAATAATGCTAGGCTTTTCAAGGAACACCCATTGGTGCAATAGTGGGACAAACATCATGGAAGTAATGACAACTTCCTCTTGCCCATGAAATGCATGGATTTGGAATCCTTGGAGCACCATGTTTCTTGAATGACATGGATAAGATATTCCTGTTTGTCTCTATCTAATGGTACAGTAATGAGGAGAATAATACTTTAAAAATATCCAACAGTGGCTGGAATATAAATGAATAAAATAATTTAAAAATCCACTATTCTAATAATTCTTTTCAATATCTACTATATATGGTATATAATGCATGTGTGAGCACTCCAGAATGAATGTTAATATCAAGGAACTATAATGAGAGGGAAAAAAAAAACTTTAAATTACTATGTGTCATGAAAGACTTTACTGTCTTTAAGTCTTCAAACTCTTTTCCATTGAAATAATATTTCTATTTTGATGTTCCTTCCTGTGACATACAGACAAAAGTACAATAACTACTAGCATCTGCAATGTCTTGTATACACAAAGAATATTATTTTTGATGATAATTCCCCATGACAATTGCAGTGGTAGTATTCATTTTACTAAGAGAAATGAATATTTAAACAATTACATGTTTATAACAACATTCTTGTATTCCTTTTAGCACATTAATTGGAGATAAGAGGCAAAAATATTAGAAAAGTGATGAATCAGAAAATATATATAAGTGCCTTCACATTCTAGATTTAATTCTGCATAGGAGAAGTCTGGAGCAGTTGAGGACTCCTCAGGGATACTCTGTTTTTTTTCAACCATCTTCTTTCTGGTTCATCTAATTGGGATATTGTCAGCTGGAGTAATTTTTCTCTCCGTGTGTATGATGCTTACAAGGTACATTGGAATGAATAACGATTTTTCTTAAGTGAACTGAAACAGATCCAAAAATCCACGCACAGCATTGACAAACTACTCATCAAGTGGGGAAGGTATCAACCCTGAAAGACAGAAACAATTGCATTTGACCCTGATAACTGAATGGGTTGCACGAACCCCAACCTTGCTCTTTAAAACAAAAATAACAAAAATGTGCTTCAGAGGAGATAAATGACTCTACAGAGACGAGGCAAAAAAAGAGCCCTTCTCTACTCTCTAAAATGTTAGTTATAAGCGGGAGAGATTCTTATCCCCATAACTCCCTAAGGAGGAAAGGCTCTGAAGGGTTGAACACACAGGCACATCATGAATTCAGGGAACATTTCACTCCAGCTTCTCATTTCAGCTAGCATCTGCCAGCAAATAGTACATATCATGGGTACCTTTCTCTCCAGTAATGCCATGAGAGAACCTTATAGCTCCTAGCGTAATTGTTCAGGTTACATTTATAGCAAAACATAGATGCAGCAACTAAAATAAGCTCAAAAACAAAAATACTTTGACTGTATTGACATAAAAATATTTCTGACAAACTCATTTTTTTTTGTTTGATGCAATTCACTTTGATGAATATATACATTCAATGTATTCTCCAGAGAATATTCTGGAATTCTGAAATGTGTATTACTGATCCCTAAGTGGGCTAGTTACATGTGTACTAGTGCTTTCAAAGGGGAGAATAGAAAGCTTAAAAAGCAGTAGTGACAATACAGATGCTGCTTAGCTGACAAGGACTTGATGGACAAGCATTGCTTAGAGACAAATGTAATTGCTTGTTTCAACCCGTGGGCGCAGGAGGAGGTCACAGACATTTTAGGTTTATGCTTAAATCAAGGCTAGTCCTGAAGCACAGAAGAGCCTTTCCCCTTTCATGTACCTGTTACACTTGTTCCATAAAATAAAGTGACTCTTTCATTCTATTAATCACTGACTTATATTTAGTATAAACAACTTCATTTAAACAATATATCCCTTGTGATGTAAGGGATTAACATTATAAACGTTGATAGCAAAAAGTACTATTATTAATGCTAATAATTCATATTAACTCAACAATTAATATATTAATTTACAAAGAAGACAATTACAGTATAACCTAACTCTTCAATAAGAAGAGAAAATTGTATATTGACTATAAGAATTTCTACAACTTGGAAGTAGGACTACACAGGGTATTTTCAAAATAGCATCATCTAATATATATATACTGTCATAGGGCTAGTTTCTGTCAAAGTCTATTATAAATATAATTTAGTATTGAACCACTTTAAAGTAACTCTAACTTCAGGATTACATAATTCCACCCACTTGGTAGGGATAATTTTTAGATTATTGAATCTATCAATTGAAACATGTGGCTTCAAACATCTTGGAATGATGAAAGGTTGCCAAGGTCATGAAGTGTTTTATCAGTAGAAATTGCATGTGTACCACAGAGATTTGCTGTCAGAGTTAATTTTTCTCTCTGAATAACCATGAGAAATCATTTAAATATTTTACTTTGTCATTACTGTGTTGCAGAGAATCATAAAGAACCCATAACAGCTCTACTTTGGGGCATTTCACAGAGGTTATAGACTAACATCCATCGTTGCTAAATAACACTTGTTAACTAATCACACACTGTCAGGTCATGTGTCTGAATAATTTGCTGTATAATTTTCTCACATTAGTCAAATGAAAATGTGAGATGCATATACTATTACAGTCAGTTAACTTAATGATAGGTGATATGTTAAAAAAATTAATTATCTGGCATGTCATATTACTTCAGATTTGAATTAGTCTCACATTTGACCCCAAAATTTGCAAACATTGTACAAATACCAGTAGTTTATTAATTTATTGCATATGAGTACTTAGTTACTTAATGGAAAATGTCTTATATAATATGATTTCTCGTGTTTGCACAAGCTGAGAAAATGGGTGTGTTGTGAATATGACTAGGTTCATACGATGGTGAAATAATGTGACATTTTCTCAGACTGTGTACTGAAAAGGACTAGCAGAATGATCAATGGAGCACACAGTATTACTGTTAGTAGCCTTACATCAGCACTGCTGTGTTATTCTGTATTCATCATTGTCCATATTCCAGAAATCCCTGTTCCTACCAACAAGCAGAATATGCATAATGAAGCAAGCATATTTCACTGTGCTTTCGTCTGTCTCTACTGTTTTCTCTATCCATGTATCATGGTAAAATAGAACATGTAACTTATCAAAGTAAGAAGAAATATACCAAGTGATTCGGCTTCACCTTCCTGGAATATTGACTTTAACTAGAGAACGAACTACTCACTGTTTCTCTACATGACTCAGCCCAGATAACCTCACTTACAGCAATGCATTAAGTGGCAAAGAAAAACAGACTCTTTCATAGTTTCCAGATTGCTCTCGCCACATGTGACACCTTTCCTGATTGGTGATGATTAAGTATAAGCATTGTGATTCGTTTTGATTGATGCCACCTGGCCATGTGTTACAAGGCACTGGCTGCGAGAAGCTTATCATTCGCAGGACAGTAAAAGGTGCTCAATAGGGATCAAAATGTGCTCTGAAGTTTCAACACTGGAAATTAAACCTTGCCATAGAGAGAATTAATATTGTGAAGCACTACTTAGATTTATCAGTTAGAAATTTACGTATTTTCATATCAGTAATAGAAAAAGATAATTATTTTCTGCAACTCCTCTATCCTTACTCATTAATTTCCAAGTGATATATACATATATATATATCATATATATGTGTGTGTGTGTGTGTGTGTGTGTTCTCAAAGAAAGTCTATAGTTATGAGTAAAGACCAATCACTTTTCTGAAATACAAAAGGGTTAAGTTTTTTTTTTAAGTTAGCATTTATATCATTGCTTATCATCTAATAGCAAAACATAAAGGTCTGCTAGCTAACAAGGTAATATTCAAGATATTTTTTGTGTGTTCTTGCTCAGAATTGGCTGCGTACCCATTCACTGAGATTATAGTAAACTTACTGAACCTGGCAGTCTATGCAGAGAGGTCACTGGAAGCCAAAATTGTATTGTTCTAACTGTGAAAGATTTCTGAGATTCATTTTCTCCTATACAAAGGAAAAAAAAAGAAATTTTCCAAAAATGAGAGAAATCTGGTTGAGTATGTGTGACACAAGCTGAGATTAATTAATACAGAAAAAGTATGCCTTACTCCATTCTAGAATCTATAACCAAATGCCACATATGGGCAAGAAACAAAATCTTATTTTTATAGTTCTGGAATCATGGAATGAATGCTAAGATAGTTATATTCTTAAGAGAGCAGTGACCTGTGACCTGATATGGAACTCCTAATTATGTTTCACATTATAGAAAGAAGAAATGTTACCACCTGATCATTACCAAAGTCTGTCTTCACATATCACCACGCAGAGGTTCATTCTTTTTTGAAGAATACATTTTAGTAATCAGTAAACTTTTGGTCTAGATTATCTTTAAAATATCAGACCTTTTCTGTTTCTGGAATGTAAAACTGTCACCCAAAATTATTTCCTTAAATCGGAGAGTTATTTGTAGAAATATGAGACAGAATGGAGATAAGTCACTCTAGTTTTGACAGATCGTGCCTTCCTGTTGAAGCCTTGACTTCCGTCATAAAGATAGAAAGCATTTTGCATCTCATTTTTTGTTTCTGTCTTTGTTTTTCTCCTCAGAACAAACTTTAGCTAATAAACCCAGGTGTCTTTAGTCCCTGGGACTCACTTTGTTCACCCTGCACATTCAGTCTTCTCTAGGGGAGTTCCTTTAAAATCTCACCTATGTGGTCACTAATAACACCAAAGAAGTTTAGTTGAGTTCAGAAAATATCATCTTTTCTGTTGTTACAGCTATAATGAGTCCATCCTATGCTTACCACTTTGACTGCTCTTTAGGTTTTTTTATCTTGAATATAGTGGAGACACTAAGTCACCTATGGAATTAGAAAATTTGGGTGGCGTAAGGGGAAGGAATTTTGGGGTGCAATTATTAAGAACTGATTCAGGTTATAGAACACTGTCTTTAATGACCCAATGTGTCCTTAGGATCAGGTCTTGATGAAGGTTTTTGCCAAAAATCACTGACAAAGAAACCTCCAAGTAACAGACTCAGGGGTAGTGACACAGGTCTATGACTAAGGCTAGGGTAAGGAGTCTGAATTTCTCTGTGAATGAAGCTTTCCTCAGAGATTATAAAACTGTGGGAAGCCACATGTGCCATTGCAGAGTGGCGCTGGCTACTGCTGGCCACCACGCATAAGTTTGAGCAAACAACCAATGTGTACATATGCAGTAAAGTTTTTTTGCCAAGACACTGCCTGGCCCGGGCATGATAATGAGGTTCTGAGAGTATAACCAATCAGTTGTGAGACATGCAAATGAGGTATGTTAATGAGGTTCTGTGAGGTACTGAGAGAGAGTAACCAATCAGATGAGGAACATACAAATGAGGTGTAGTGCATAACCAATCCGGGTGTGAGACACGCCTCTCTTAGGGCTATATAAGCAGCACCAGTTCTGGGCTCGGGGTCTTTTTGCCTCTGCAATCAAGCTCTCCAATAAAGGTGTGCAGAAGGATCCTGTTGCAGTGTCGTTCTTGCTGGCGAGCCGGGCGTGCACAAGATAAAACATTGACTCTTTGTACAACTGGGAGACCTTCCAGAGAGCGCCTTGATAATTACATACCATTAAAGGTTGAAGAACACATGTAGACTTTAGCCATGAGATTCTATCCACAGCATATGTCCTATCTTATGGATTGACTGCGGTGCCCACCCAAGAGCTTATGTCAAAATTCTAAACACTAATGTCAAACCATTACAGGAGTTTACTGAGGGAATATTACAACTTGAGGAGGTTGTAAGTGTGGTTCTCTCATGAGTTAAACTCGTGCTTCACTAAGGAAGTTGGCTGCACATACCTAAACATCTTGAAAATTATTGTTTTCTCTTATGTAGATACAAGTCAGTAGCCACAACACAGAAATGAAGTCCCATGGACACCTAGCTGTGATGCCATCTAAATCAAAGATTTCCAGCCTGTGCCACTGTACAAATTAGACAACTATTGTTTTTAAGACATGTAGCCTGAAGAATTTTGTTGTGGAGGTATAAACTGACATGAACAAAATCCCAATTTTTTTCTGCATATCCTAAGATGATAGTTAAGTTAGTCAAATGATATCCTGGATTACTTTGCAGTCTTCTAGGTATTAATTTGTAACAGTGCTAGTATAGTTGCCCAATAATCAGGAATTTCCAGGAAGAATAATAACCATGAAGAATAAATGCCTCACTAAGAATGTTAGCTATACATACATGATATTCCACATATTTTTTCTTTGTGTTTTTTTTGTGCAATGTACTTGAGATATATGAATAAATTGTTACTAATTTTTAGTAACTCATTTCCTTGCCTTTACAGTTTGAGAATTGGTTTGGGGCCCAATCACCTGTGTAGATATATTTTACAGAGATATAAATTTATATTTAATTAATTGAATGCTTTATATTTTACATAATGTATGTATCTTCTTATTACGTGTCCTGTACTCCCTTCCTTCATCTCCACTCTCCTCTACAACACAAACCTTATTTCTTCCTTATTTTTTTAAATAGGCCACTTTGTCCAATTATTTTAGATAACATGTTTTATGACCAGCACCACAATTTGCATTTCAGATCAGCAAGCACAAGATTGTATTTGGATATATTGTCAATAGTTTACTCATTTATTATGTTGGTTGTTGTATTCTAACGGGGGCATTATATATGCCTGAGAGGGATTTTCAGGAACTAATGAAACATAATGTACTTTACCTATCAAGGCTTAAGGGTAGAGGCCCTATATTTTATTGCACAACTGAAGTTGTATGCAAGGTTATATTTGAGTCTGGGGATGAATACTGATCTGTTAATGATGGCAACTACCTTAAAGGGGTCACCATTCTCTATATCCTTGATTGAAAGGCTTAGCAAGCTACATTCCCCAGTTACTCATCATTTTCCTTACATGTATAATAAAAAGGTTAGAAAATTTCTATCAATTCCAAAACTAAAGCAAAGGTAAAACAAAACTACAGTAACAAGCAGCATCAAGATCAATAAAATTTGGCACATGTTGGGTGACAAATGTGCTCTGCGGGAGAAATTGAAGCATACTAGTAGTTTTTCATCCTACAAGCACATTGAATTTTATTGAGAAGGAATTGCAAATAGCAGCAAAGCACATCATGTGCGATCTCAGTAATCAATCCACTGTGGGGTAGACTTTCCCTAATATGATTTTTACCAAGATTCCCATTTAGAGTTGCATGCCCAGGCCAGCAGAAACAAAGCTGATTCTGTAGCATTGCATACTAAGTTTTTCAGTGTAACTCAAGAAATAGTTGTTACTCCTTTATTCTGATAAATAATCAAAGCTCTGGATTACAAGTGGATGCAGGAATGAATGTAACAAGGAAAGTATTAGGAAAAGAATGCTTGGGGAAATTCTTTGCATAGCTGCTGATTCAAAGTTGTCTTGAGGCATTAAGTTCCAGATTCACAGAGAGGTATGTATCGATGCTCAACTGCTTCTGGTAAAGGTTGAATCATCAGGGAAGAAGAAATCTCAATTGAGGAATTTACCTCCATCAGAGTGGCCTGTAGGCAATTCAGAAGAGAGATGTTCTTGTTTAATAATTGATGCTTTGTTTACCTTTCTGCTCTGAGTCATGCCACACCTGGGCAGATGAACTGGTATGATAAAAGAAAGCAAGGAAAGCATTAGGGTCAAGCCAAGAAGTAACATTCTTCCATGGTAGCTGGGCGTGGTGGCACATGCCTTTAATCCCAGCACTTGGGAGGCAGAGGCAGGCAGATTTCTGAGTTTGAGGCCAGCCTGGTCTACACAGTGAGTTCCAGGACAGCCAGGGCTATACTGAGAACCCTGTCTCTAAAAATCAAATAAACAAACAAACAAAACCCATTCTTCCATGGTATCTGCTTCAGCTCCTACCTCTAATTTCCTGCCTTGAGATCATTAACTGACTTTTCTACAGAGTAAACTATAATTTCATTGTGACATAAACCCTTTTCTTACCAACTTATTTTTAGTTAGGATGTGTATCACCATATGTTCTGACTAGGTCAAGGGCTGTTATGTTCTTTTTTTTTTTTTTTTTTTTGACTATTTTGTCTCATTTCATGTAGTCCTTGAAAAGACAATCACAGGTTATTAAATAACATTTCTTGTTTAAGTGTTCATTTGTCTCAAAGAGACTTAAGTTTTGACTGAGACCACATTTGATTTTTCAGTTGTGGGGTAAATCATTTTGAAATGTTTTAGGGACATAGGAATCATCAAAATTATTTCCTGGCCATTGAGAATTGTAAAATAATATGAGTCAGATCATATGGAAAGAAATCATACAGTATGAGGGAAGTAGTAATAAATTTAAAATACCTCTTCACTATATTGCAAATGCCTACAGAGAACACTTGATAATGGCAAAGAAGAGTTATATATGGCTTGGAGGAGGAAGTGGGGTCAACACAGTTTTACAAATGGAAGCTGACAAAAGTAATAGAGAGAGAAAGGGCACTTTCCTGATGAAGGTGGTCGAAGGTGAAATTATAGACTAAGAACACGTGTGAACAAAGTCAGGAAGTTAGGAGAAAACAGATGATTGGCAATTTAACTTACTTCTCAAAAAGCCTGAAGCACCGGGAACAAAATGTGAAAGATAAGGTTAATGGATGCACAGGGGCTCCACTGTACATTGCTGGAAACTTATCTTTACACTTTATATTATGGTCAGCAACTGATAGATGTGATACAGGAGAGAAACTTAAGTAGCACTGCATTTAGAATGAACACATGGGAGAAATACAAACTGTGAATTAAAAGAAGTTCAAATTAGCATTGGAGAGATTTTATTAGCCATTCAGAGGCACAGTGAATTACATGAGCTCTTTCTTGCAACCTTCATTATTCTCAGTTTTAATATTTTTATTTATTTATTTTTGCTTACAATATAAGTTAACCAAAAGCAAAGAAATTTAGAGCCAATTTCTGCCAAAATAAATAAGTAAATACATAGCAGGCATGTAGAAACTAAACCAAAAAACCACATACAAATCGGAATGGAGTATCAATGTGGTAAACATGGAGTGCAGTTTGCTTTTTAAAATCATAAGAGTGTATAATTCAGTGAAAGTAAATCAATTAAATCCACAAACAACTATGAGCAAATATGCTGAACTAAAAGAAACAGCCAGACACAAAGTATACACACTCTATATGTTTTTTTACCTTGCTTATGTTGTGTTGTAAGAAACCATTCCAATTAAACTTATAAACTCATTTTCTCCACATAATTGAGAGAGCTTATTATGTACGTTCTATTATTTATGTTGAAAGTTCAATATAGTTCCTTCGAATGTCTGAGACCTTGAAATTCTTTGATACTCTATGTAAATTATCTTCACAGTTGGGACTTTGCAAAGATATGCATATTGTCCTATGTTATTTCCCTTTAACTAAAAGCATGTTGTCTTCAAGATGATAGAGTAAGCTATGGTTACATAAGAAGAAGCGTTAAGCCATGCCCTAGTAAGATTTTGTCTCTAATTTCCTCATGGTCAAGGGAATCTCAGAGAGCCCGATGTGTTAATGTGTTGTATGCACAGGTTAAAGCCTTGGCTCCCCCTGGAGGATAGGTTTTAGGATGTTAACAACTATAATAAAATTTCCAAAACACAGTAAAGACAAAAACAATTTCAGTTCACTAAAGACATGCAAATAATGATCAAACTTGAGAGAAAGTACACCTGAGGGATAAATCTCAAGACCGCCCTGATCACTTAGCTTCAGTGCTCCTACTGAATAACCCAGCAGCCTAGGATTTTACAGAGCATCCTGATGTTAGAACCTTAGGTATAGAAATTAATGTTCAGGCCATGTCCTTCAATTTTTAAGACAGGACCCCAAGAGGCCATAGTTGTGAAGTTTAGGAAAGGCTTCCCATTCTACGTACCTATTTTGAGAATGGAATAGTGAATTATATGATATTTATACAAAAGTAATTGCTACCAGATTGAAAAAGGAGCAGATGGTAAGGAGAAGGGGAGACAGGCCTTCAGATTATCAGAGGTATATGTTATCCAGAATGATCAGAACTCATTAATCTCCAGATCATGGTGTTAGGGATGGTAGAAATGTTGCTCTGATGCTATGTTGTGCTGACAGACAGGAGCCTAGCATTCCTGTCCTTCAAGAGTCCCAACAAGTAGCTGACTGAGACAGAGGCAGATTCTTAGACCTAAACAATGGACAGACATTGGGAACCCCTGTGGATAAATTAGGTAAAGATTGAAAGAAGCTGAGGAGAAGGGCGATCCTGTAGGAGAACAACCAGTCCCAATTAATCTGGACCCCTGAGATCTCTCAAACACTAGACCACCAAACAGGCAGCATACACCGGCTGATATGAGCCCCCCCCCCCCCAACACACATACAGCAGGAGTGCAGGGTCTGAACTCAGCCAGAAAAGAACCACCTAACCCTCAAGAGACTTTAGACCCTAGGGAATGGTGAGGCCTGGTGGGGTGGGGGGAGGAGGAGGAGGAATGGGATGAGGAACTGTCAGTGGGTGGATGGAGAGAAACAATGACAGGACTGTTAAAAAAAAAGATTAGAGATAATTTAAAAATAAAAGAAATGGAAATGCTGTGGTTTAGGAATAAGAATAGTATGTAAGCAGCCAGTAGTAGCACTAAAGCTACCACTGAGTTAAAACTCAAAGGACATATCACAAAACCTTAAGCAAAGAAAGGCTGGTGGCAGTAGCATTATAAATACTGATAAGTGAGGAATACATTATATAATAATGATGATGATGATGATAATGATCATGGTGAATTACCAGAAAGGCAAAATTGTGTTGTTTATCAGGATTTGTTCTCATTGACTTTCCAGGATCTTGTCTTTTTATTTGTGCCAGGATGTCACTTGTTAGTAGTGAATATACACATTTTCCCCTAGCCCAGTGCTAGGGTTGGTTGTGATGGTTCTTATTGGTGATACCCGTTGCTTCTTTGGGAATAAGCTAAGTCTTAGTCCTTGTGGGGAGAGTCAGCATTTCCTGTGTTTGAATTCGTTAGACGATTATTGATTCCTTTTTCTTTCTAGTGCTGCCAGGCTCACTTAGTGTTGGTTGGTCTCCTCTTTGATCTAGCAACTAAGGAGCTGGCTGGACTTCCTTCTCTTGCTTACTTGGAATTTAAGAAGTGAAATAAATTATTTCACCTTACCTGCACTATAAATTTATATTTATATCTTGGCAGTATTTGAAATAGAACATATTACAATTCTTGAAAGCTCTTTTAGGAAATAAAAGGAGAAAATATTCCAGAATTCATAATAATGAAACTAGTATAATATCGAAAACAAATCTAAAAATGGGATTTTCTAAAGGTAGCTTTAAATCATTTTAGCATGCATGATTTAATTTTCAACAAAAGTATTAGAATATCATTATAACAGCAAATCTTTTATGGATTATCAGTAGAAAAATTTGTCTCACAAATTCAAAAAATATATTACAATCCAATAATTACACTGTATAAGAAAATTAACATATGGATCATAGTTGTATTTCCATAATTGCAGACACATGAAATACCACCATTCATTGAGCACAGTATTGAAGCAACTGAAAAAATTCTAAAATATCTTACCAAATTTAGTGTTATATCTATATATCTTTTATTTATATAGTAAAATATAAGGCAGGGAGAAAGGTCCTGGATTATTAGATCTTGTTATACAAATGGAAACTGCTGGTCTCAAATCTCCAGAATCTACATGCAAATGCTGGTTGTCCCAATCCTATCTCTTCAACTTCAGTATCACGGAAACAAAATAAGTGAGCCAGAGAACTCTCAGGCCAACCATTCAAGCCAAAATGGTGGGCTACTGGTTGAGGTGCTGAGGTCAGAGAGTGGTACAAGGAAGACATCCTACATCCTGCACTGAGCACGGAATGGACAGGGGTCCACTGCTACACAATTCCATGCATGTCCCACACTCATAATATGCACAAAGAAACAACAATAACAAGGACACCAGCAACAACTCACAACTACACACACACACACACACACACACACACACACACACACACACACAGTGCCTTCCTGGCCCATGCTGACTTTAATAACTTAAACAATCAAACAAATAACTTATTATAGAATTTTAAGAAAAAATTGGAGGTTTAATATGCATGAGGCTTTTGACTTTTGATTTAGTCACTTGTATGACAAAGGGAGATGGGGTGGGGAGAAAGAGAGGGAGAGGGGATGGGAGAGGGAGAGAGAGCAAGTAACATTGAGACTGAGTGAGATAGACTAAGAGATAGAAGCCAAATACATGTTTTCTAATAATTCAGAATACAAATAAGCTCTCACTAAATGCAAAACACTCAACAGTTTTATATTTTTCTTTATTTATTTAATTAAAACATAGGGACATTCTGACTGAATTTAATGCACTGTATCTTTTATTAAGATTTTAAACTGTAATGTATGATGTCACATGCTGATATTGTGATGGTGCTCCAGCTAGAAAATCATCCTCTAACATTTTTTAAAATAAGTATCTACCTGTTTACACCAAAAATTAAAAAGGAAGTATATCTAAATTTATTAAAGCTGTAGAGGAGTAAAGATGCATAAACTAGCCAGGCATGGTGGCTCACACCTTTAATCCCAGCACTTGGGAGGCAGAGGCAGGCGGATTTCTGAGTTCAAGGCCAGCCTGGTCTACAAAGTGAGTTCCAGGACAGCCAGGGCTATACAGAGAAACCCTGTCTCAAAAAAAAAAAAAAAAAAAAAAAAAACAGGAAAAAAAAAGATGTATAAACTAACCTGATGATTTATAAAATTATTTCTTGAAAGCAATCTAAATGGTGAATTCTGAAATAGAACAGTAGCCCAGGCATGGCCAAAAGACACCTCCAAGCCCTGGTCTTCTCTTGGGTCTCTGTGCATAACAGGGTGACAGGAGGTGACATTGGCAAGGGGAGAACGAGAGTTATGAATGATGCCTGGTCTGTGAAGAAATATCTGCAGCACAAGATGTTTACCATGCCATTTTTTTAAAAAAATGGTGGCATGCTGGAGAAGAAACTACAAACTTTGCCAATAATAAGTTCTTCAGCAAAATATATATGTTTAGATCTAGGACTTGAATAACAAACTTATTAATTACTATTACATGTGTTATAATATATATATATTAACATAGATATAGTTTTTCCAATAATATCTACACATGTATATTATGTTAGATATTTACTTTTTTACTAATTAAAATAATTCATTGCCCATTTCATATATGCATAATACATTCTGATTACTCTAGGCTTATGACCCTGGATACCTACTTTCCACCCCTGTTAACATCCTCTTCTTCCTTTGAGTCATTTTCTTTTCAAAGTCATTCTCTTTTGTTTCACGTTGTAACTAAATAATTTAACCAGGATTCATCTCTATGACTGTGGGTCTGGTACTGTCAGTTGTAGTCTGCACAGTAGGTCCATTAGTGGGTACATACCTGAAGTTACCCAAGAATCCATCAGTGGCCACTATTTAGGCAGGAAGAGCTAGGTTTCTTTGACTACTTTTCAAACTATGCTTGACCACTGACAGACCTGATTATGCTGTCTTCCATACCCACTATCAGGTCATGATTTAATGTCTGTGTCCTGCCCTAACAGCAGTTTTTTGTTTTTTGTTTTTTTTCAATGTTTTGCCTTGTCCATCTCTTAAAATCTGGCCTCGTTTTGATGTTCTCTGAGCCTTAAAGGGAATGGTGTTAAGTGTCATTCATGCCTAAACATGCAACTTCCATTCTCTCTAGGCAATTGGAGTGACACTGAGTCTCTTCATTCACTGCCGTTCACTGCACCAAAAGCTTCTTTGAGTAAGGCCACAAACAGTAATCGCCTATGGCTATGGCTAGAGATAACATAAATTGTCTATTGAAACCAGCATGGTACAAATATATATGATTATTTTACAGGATGAAATGGAAAAAAATCATTTTTATTGTGTTGCCAGAATAAAAGTGATGATCTAAATTGCAATACGCTTTATGAGAGAAAAATGATAAAATTTATGAATGTGCAAAATGTATCTAACCAGTGATAAAAGTATTCTTTCTTGAAGTACACTATAACATTATGTACATAGGTGTGTTGGACAGATCATATGTTTAAAATTATGGGGTGGCCAGGCGTGGTGGCGCACGCCTTTAATCCCAGCATTCGGGAGGCAGAGGCAGGCAGATTTCTGAGTTCGAGGCCACCCTGGTCTACAGAGTGAGTTCCAGGACAGCCAGGGCTAAACAGAGAAACCCTGTCTAGAAAAACCAAAAAAAAAAAAAATATGGGGTGAGTAATTAGAGTATTTAATGATTTACAAATAATAAAATAGTATATAAGCAATAGACGCTATATCCTAAATTATATATATTCATATATAAAGAATATAAGTAAGTAAATGCATATACATAACATGATATTTATATATATGCACATGAGCCTATACATATGCCTATTTCTATGTAAATGTAATCATACAAATACGTACATGAATAATTTAGAAATTCATCACTAGTGAAGAAATGGAAGAAATAGACTTAAAGTCATGAGAAAAGGTGTCTGCCACAAGCAGTTACATCTGAGTTCTAGCCCAGGACTTTACATATTAGAAGAAAAAAGCTGATTTCTAGAGCTTGTCCTCTGATCTCCACACATTCCTGCATGAGTGCTGTTCTCAAAATAATAGTAATAATAAATAAAAATGAAAATTATTGCAAGGAAAACTTCAATGGCAACGTTATATGATTAATTACAGTGGCTTGTTAGGGAGACACCGCAGACTCTGTTTATATTGGAAATGTTTGTTTTATTTTCAGGCATGCAAGACATTGAATGAGAAGATGCCTCTGAGAATTTCGGGGCTCCAACACTGTTTCATAGTCCCCAGTTGTGACAAAAACAATGGAAATTTTGTGAAGTCTCAATTGCCCAGATATAAAAAGAGGAACAATATCCTAAAGTAGTCAAATGTGTTGAAAGGTTGTTTTTCTGCTCTACTGAATTTTAAAACCACTTAAAAAACTAACTACATAGCTCAACAGAGTGAAAGAACTATGTTGAGACTCAGCACTCTAACAATTTTATGCTTGCTACCAATCATACAATTGAACTTAGTACTATATAAAATAAATGTGATCTCAAATGCAGTTTCTTTTTTTTTTTTTCAGTTACTTCTTTAAAACATTTTAATAGGAGCTAACAGGATGTCTCAAAAGATCCCAGAAGTCACATGGTAGAAGACAAGAACTACTTTCCTCTTGTTATGCTCTGACCTCCACATCTGTACTGTGGCATGTATGGCCATGCCTATACACACAGACACTAAAATAAGCAAGAGTTAAGTTATTAAATAAATATCAGTTTATATTTATGTGAAGATATACTATATAACTAGCAAAAATTTTTATAGAATTTAGCTAATGCATGTTAATTAAGACTACCTTGTAAAAGTTTGCACTATGTATACTCATGTGCAAGCATCACTTGTACACTCATTTTATGCTCAAGAGAAAGGTGGCTCTAACCAGGAGGTGGTCACACTCCTTCCTGATACTGATGGATTGACAAGACTCCTAAAAAACGACCCTGCTTCCGATGCTCCCTCCTGCACTTCAGTTCTCCATTTCAGCACCCTCCCCAGCAATAGATCTTTAATGCCTCATTGAGTAGAAACAACTTTGAATGGCACTATGACAGAAGCTGATCCAAATATAGGCGACAACGTATAGCTGAATGAGCACATGGAAACATTAAGGAGGAAAGAATCAACACTTTCAGATGGGAGGTCAAAGAAAAAAGTACAAATAAACGGCCGTCCATGGCATCCGTTCCAAGATTAATCAAAGACTATTACATGAATCACATTGCCTGTTTAAGTTGGTTTAAAGAGAAGTTACCACCTTAGGACTGATCTCACAGTGATCCTAAATATGTACATCAGTGAAGGATAACTTGAGAAAAAGAAATCAAACTTTGTTGAACAGGAAGAAAATAGTAATTAATTATACAAACAATAATTTTATTGAGGATATCATAAAATATTTTAGATATTTTGGAATATCTGCCCTTACTATATAATATAATAGTATGCAATCTTCAACCAGGTCGTGACTTTGTTTTGAGCCCTGGGCTTATTGACCTGAAACAGCCAAGATGTAGAAATGACATTCATGCCTCTTAATTGGTATCATTAAGAGGATTATTTTTTTAATGCCAGAGGACAAATTAGAGATTTCCCTGAGATTAGTATGCACCTGGGAAAGCTGAAACTGTCTTCTAATGAGAACACAATGCTTGTAGCCCTTTAAAATGAGCCAATTGCCATTTACCACACAGTTTAAAACAGATCTTTGGCTCAGATCATATTGAAGGTAGTTCTGGTGTCCCTAGCCTGGAGAGGGAAAAACTGGGATAACGTACAATGATTCATATTAATAGAAGAGATTATAAAAGAAAATATGAATTACTTGAATGTGTGTGTAAATATGTTGAAGAAAATGGCTTGTTGCATGTGCAAATATAACACTGGATATAAAACAATTTTGAACATTTTTCTTGAACATTGCCATTAGAACAGTAATATGCAAATTGCCTACAAACCTCTGACTATTCCTCTTGTGTGTTCAGTTTATATAAATTAATGAAAGTCTCAAATATTTTCCCATGAATATTTATATTTACCAAGTATTATTCTAGATATAATGCTCAGAAAAGACTTTCAAGGGACAAGTTCAACTAATGTTTTTTTTTATTATTATTACATATTTTCCTCAATTACATTTCCAATGCTATCCCGAAAGTCTCCCACACCCTCCTCCCTCACTCCCCTACCCACCCATTCCCATTTTTTTGGCCCTGGCGTTCCCCTGTACTGGGGCATATAAAGTTTGCCTGACCAATGGGCCTCTCTTTGCAGTGATGGCCGACTAGGCCATCTTTTGATACATATGCAGCTAGAGTCAAGAGCTCCGGGGTACTGGTTAGTTCATAATGTTGTTTTGAGGGAAAAAATAGAGTAGTATAAGATTGGATATGGACACTTAAGATGAATGCTATATGTGGATATTAGGATTTCAAAGTTATCCAAGAAATGATAATACATAAATTAATATCATGAGATTAAAATATGCACAAATTTAAACCAAAGTAAACCCAGGCCTGGAGAAAGGGAAAGGGGGATAAAGTCCTGCTCCTGAACCAAAGAGGACGGTATTTGCAGTTGATTGCCCTTGGGAAAGGGAACATCAGCTTTCTTGAAAGGAATGACACAGAGAGTAGACCAATCCTACTCCAAGGCAGGACACAAGGTCAAGAGTAGTTGACGAACACAATATCACTCTGTGTTTTGTTCATTTCACTTGTGCTGTTATAGTGTGTTGTTTTTTGTTTGTTTGTTTTGATTTTTTTAATTATGTTTCGCAGTCATTATTTGAGGAGAAAGGTAACATATTTGAGTGGGTAGTTGAGTGGGTAGGAAGGATGGGAAGTTATTGAGTCCTTGGGAGGTCGGTAAAAAAATGATCAATATATATTTTATGAAAAAAATTAAAGTACTTTAAAATGCAATAAATACATGCAAAAATATTAAACAGTAGGAAAGGATGAAAATATAAATAAGATAATATAAATAAAATAATATAAATAAGCACTGATTCTTATTATGTAATAATGTTAATATTTATATATTAAAAATATAAGTTTATAGTTTATAGTAAATAGTTTATTTAAGATAAATATAAAATTGTGTAATGTTAAACTAAAAATCAAGATAAATATCTATGTATGTTCAGAACAAAGATATAACAAAAGTTGCTTAAATATTTCAAATGCATCTTCATATATTTTAATCTGTTTTAATGTATATGTTTTTGCAATAGCACATTATCTCTACTTTTAAAAACATAATCTAAAATGTTAATTTTTTTTCATAAAATTTTCTACAATCTGGTCTGAATAGATTCAAATTGTACCACTTAATTGATTTTATTTTCTCTAAAATAACAAATATAATTGTAGAATTATTCTCTGAGGAATTTCTGACATCTGGTAAGGTCTGAGAAAACTCTGCCAGAGAATGCAGCCTTTTCTAAATTTTGAGTTTGTAATATCAACAGTTCAGTTAAAATACTATGATAAGTAGTTAATTTGGCTTTATTTGTATTTTCAATTTTCCAGAAACAAATTTTCAAGAACTCTCAAATTATTTTTCTCTGTTGTTTACTTTGCCAAATAATCATGCTTCTAATTGTGTGCAGTGCTGTTTCTTCTCATACAATGCTTAAACAAATCCCAAAGAAAAAGAAGCCCAAGCCAGTATTTTTCACCCTAAGATAAATATATCACATTTACTTTATTGTAGAAACATATTTGGGTTCTTAAATTTGGTGTATTTACGTAGTACACAGTAACTATTCAAGAAGTAAAAGTAAGCATATCCAAATTTTAACTATTTCAATTAAAAATTCAAATATTCTGAGGACTACAAAGTGAAGTATCAAAATGTATTTACTTACAATAATTTCTAAGTCATTTAAACATTTTTTTTCAGTTTATAAAAGTTGGCATTTTGATGAATACAAAAAATGTATACGTTCAATTGTCTTAAAACTTTAATGTAAATTTTATATGTAAATTCTGTTCTACTTGGTATACAAATGGAGAGAGAGAAAGAGAGAGAGAGAGAGAGCTTCTATTATTTAATCGCTCTCATTCAAGAGGCTGTCAATTACCTATAGTTCTAGATTCAGTGAAGGACATGTACAGTGTCACATGGGGACAACTATAATAATATTTTTTGAAGTGTATATGAGATTCTCAAAAATAAGGAAAACTTTTAAACACAGCTTGAGAGGATCAGAAGTAAGGAAAACTATAAAATTCGGCTTCTGTGATTACTTTATCCTTAAATTCTTCCTTTAGGGACTACAGTGTTTGCGGAGCAGTAAAGAACAGTGGCAGGACTTCTACTGAGTCTGTGTTTGATTGCCAGCACACACGTGGCTGTGTAACTCCATTTCCAGAGGTACAGTGAACTCTTCAGCCCTCTACAGAAACTGTACACATGTGGCTCAAAGGACTGTGTAACCCAAGCTGGAAACTATCTTGCATCTTCTTTCTGAATTCATCTTGACTGTTGGTGTTAAACCAGTGCTCTAACATGCCCTCCTTCATATTTATTTTTATGTAGATTATGCTACCTAAGATTCCTTCTAAAAGAATTAGATTTCCCACAATAAAACTGTAAAGAATGAATAAAGGGTAACTTTACAAAAATAAAAATTCTCTGAAAAAATGAAAAAGGTGTAAAGATTATTATTCTTCAATTTCAAAGTAAGGTGAATCCTATTATACTTCCTGCACATATTATATGATTACTGTACATATTGTCTTCCTGTTCCTCACTGCCCTTCATGCGTTGGACACCTAAGGAGCACCAGATGAACCATGGAATATTGGTTTTAAAATGTGATTGGCAAGGACAACTGTATCATAACATTTCCCATCACTACCCTGAGCCAGTGGTCTGTGATTGACTTCTATTAGTTGGAACTGAGAACTGATGTGTCACCAAGTGATGCATTCTTTGAAGTAAATAGCATGATGCTGGTTTTCAAAACATGAGGGCACAGCTAGGCTCTACAAAAAGAAATTGCTCTGTGCGTTTATTCAACATCAGATGACAAGGAGGAGATTTTTCAAGTTTAACAAAAACAGAAACTTGGGTCCTTTAAAGAACTATTAGAAATATTACACACACCCCAAAATGAAATATTAAGTAAATTTGGAAAAGCACCCAAAAACTAAATCAAGGAAAACAGAAACAACAGCTAAACAAAAGTAAAAAACTAAAACCAAACATCAAACCAAACCGGAGCAGAACAAGAATACCCAAGGAAAATCACTCTTCATGGAAACAGTGTGCTTAGCAAAAATGAATATATGGAGGGCCAGTTAAAGATTGTTTCCTGTGTTTATAAAAGTGAATTTATAGGTTCCAAACATAAATGAGATCATGATTTTGTCAATCAAAATGCTGAACTGATTAAGTCACTTGAAAAATAAACAATACTCAAGCCAAGTAATCCAACATCTGTGGTGCAAAGATAGAGAGAGAAAAGCTGCTGGTCCCCTGGCCCAGAACACTGAGTACTTTGGGACTATATTTTTAGTGATACTATAGAATAGATTTCCATAGTTCCTTACACAATGGGCTAGAAATAAAAACAAAACCCAAGGCCAAAAACAAAGAATCTGATAGGCAGCAGATGTCCTGAGATGTATGAGAAAGGCAGATGGTAGCAGTATGTGGATAACAAAAGATGTAAGAATGTAAAGATGAAAGAGACATCAAGAGCCATTGTTTAGAAGGTGAGGAAAGTTTCTCAAAAAAACTTGCAACTTTGCTGATAGAGAGATGATCTGAGAGATTAAATAAGTTTAAGGATGGATTACGATAGCAAACAAGCAAGGAAGATGTCAGCTATGTTGGTGGAAAGAAAGAATGAGAATAAGAGGAAGAAATGGGAACAGAAAGGAGGGAGAAAGACAGAGAGATGGTTTAAGCAACAGAGAAGGGTGTGCATTAATCTCTGGAAGAAGTTGCAAGAGCAAAATATAATTTTGGGTGTTGTAAGTCTTAACATCCAAATCACTAGCTTTAGAATAAATATGATCCATAGATGAAGTAAAAGATCTGCCTGTGGTACACATTGTTAGGTAGCAGCTTATATAAAATAAGTACATCTTCACCAAAGAAAATCCACCTTCAACTTGTTAAGAAAACATAGTGGACATAAATATGTAATACTGCCCATTATTTCTTCTAATCTCTTTTGGATTTAATTATCTTGTGTCATGAAAGATACATTTTTGTGATTAATTTTTAAAAATTATTTTAATAGAAGCCTTAGGCTAAAATATTTCAATAAATATATCTGCCTTGAAGATTAAAATATTTTGAATATTTCAGTTCTTGTGATGGTCAACTGGTAAGAACTTTATAATTTAATGCAGAATTTTCAGAAGAATACTTCATTTTTCCTCATAAGTAGCATTCATGGAAGAGTTTGTCTTGACACAGGAAACTTTGTCTTCTATGTCATTCCTATGACTTCATGTATATATAATAGAAACATGTTTAATGTTCTTAATTTATTTTTATACTTTAAAAACATTTTACATGACTCCCGTGTAAACAGCATTTCAATTATCTACTTCATCTAAAGTGCCAATACCTTTACTGTATACAACTCTGAACAGCTTTATTTCAAAATTATAAAATAAATGAAGTTAATTTATATTTAAAAGTCACTATAGTGTAGACTGGTCTAGCCAACATTACATTACATCTTCACTGTGACAGGGCACGTGGCAACAGACTAATAATTTTCTCTGAACTTATTTCTTCAGATATCATAATTTATAATCACAGAAAGTTGGGCCTACTATTTTTCAAGTCACCTACGTGTAAAGCACATTTCACTCAACAGATAATATTTTCCCAGTGCATTACATATTTAGCTATCTTCATTGCCTCTATTTGAAAGAAAGAATAGCTCCAAAGCAGGACAATTACACGGTTTATGCATTGAATAACTTTCTGAATACAGCCGTTTTCTGATACTAAATTAATTTTGTGTTCAGTTTACAGATACAAGCTATTAGTATGAATTGGTATTTATAGTTGCTTAAGAAAGCTGAATTTTTGCTTGAATGCTTTGTAAGACATGTCTATATTTTATTTCATCATGCTAAATTACTCTATAAGATATAATTAGCTGGTTTTTTGAAAATAATCAATATTACTTTAACATATGTTTTACATGCAAACAATAAAACATGTCATTCCTATGATTATGTTTAGACAATATAAATTTTAATAAGTGTAGGAATCAAAGCATACCAAATATATTAACTTCCTGAACATTGGAGTTTTCTTCCCATGGAAAATCAAGTAAAAGTTGAGACAAAAATATAAGTAGTTTTATATATTCTCTGATGAGATGCAATACCTATTTTTTATAATTATAAGCATTATATGTTGTATTGTACATGACAGCTAGTAGCTACTTGAGAAGAAGAACAACACTTGGTGTCTCATAATACTTTCAGGCCATGGAATCTGTCTGAACTTTGCTTTGCTTATCTGGAAGACAAACGTTTAGTGAAAGTGATTTAAAATTAAAGTGTATTTTGGTCACCAACAAAATCCAGAGGTTCTACAGTGCATCCCCAACCCTCAGACATGTTGTCTGCCACCCCCCACCCACCCCCCGGGGAATCCTGTAAGCATGAGTCCTGCAGTTCAGGCTCTGATGTGTTTATTCGCTCTGGAATGTTCACTTTGCCATTTCAACCAACAGCAGGAAGAAAGAAAAATGAAGATAAGACTAAATTTCATTTTTTCTCTTTTGTAATAATTACATACCTCCAAACCTATACATTTTAAAATATTAACATCTCACAAGTCAGGAACAAGTCAAAGGCTGAAGCAAATTTTAAAGAAGCCTGGGAATTATAAAAAGTTGTTACTCTTCTCATACTGTCTTATTTATAATAGCCAGAAGCTGGAAAGAACCCAGATGCCCCTCAACAGAGGAATGGATACAGAAAATGTGGTACATCTACACAATGGAGTACTACTCAGCTATTAAAAAGAATGAATTTATGAAATTCCTAGCCAAATGGATGGACCTGGAGGGCATCATCCTGAGTGAGGTAACACATTCACAAAGGAACTCACACAATATGTATTCACTGATAAGTGGATATTAGCCCAAAACCTAGGATACCCAAGATATAAGATACAATTTCCTAAACACATGAAACTCAAGAAAAATGAAGACTGAAGTGTGGACACTATGCCCCTCCTTAGAAGTGGGAACAAAACACCCTTGGAAGGAGTTACAGAGACAAAGTTTGGAGCTGAGATGAAAGGATGGACCATGTAGAGACTGCCATATCCAGGGATCCACCCCATAATCAGCATCCAAACGCTGACACCATTGCATACACTAGCAAGATTTTATTGAAAGGACCCAGATGTAGCTGTCTCTTGTGAGACTATGCCGGGGCCTAGCAAACACAGAAGTGGATGCTCACAGTCAGCTAATGGATGGATCACAGGGCTCCCAATGGAGGAGCTAGAGAAAGTACCCAAGGAGCTAAAGGGATCTGCAACCCTATAGGTGGAACAACATTATGAACTAACCAGTACCCCGGAGCTCTTGACTCTAGCTGCATATGTATCAAAAGATGGCCTAGTCGGCCATCACTGGAAAGAGAGGCCCATTGGACAAGCAAACTTTATATGCCCCAGTAAAGGGGAACGCCAGGGCCAAAAAGGGGGAGTGGGAGGGTAGAGGAGTGGGGGTGGGTGGGTATGGGGGACTTTTGGTATAGCATTGGAAATGTAAATGAGCTAAATACCTAATAAAAAATGGAAAAAAAAAGAATTCTGTCTGATACAATTGTTGATAAGTGAATTAATATTATAAAATTATATTAATTGAGTGCACAAATTTGTTACAAATATATTATAGAATATAAAGTAATTCTAATATCTCTAAATGTATTTATTAATCTAAGCATTATCTAGTGTGTTTATACACATGCATTTTATATATACATATATGAATGTATATATAAAATGCAATTCAAACTTTAAAAATTGAATAGAGTATATTTGTCTTTATTTTTATTATGTTACAGAACAGAAAATCATCCTGAGGGTCATGTGTTGAATGTCTTGTTCTCAATTCATCAATGTTTAGACCTGGATTACTGGGACAGGATCGGCACAAAGGCCTCCAAGTTTTTCAATGAATGATTCCGTTTATTTGTTCATAAGTTAATGTGGGATTTATATTTAAAGCCTTGTTGGGTAAACCAAGCATTTGAAACTTGACATTGAAAGATGATTTTTTTTTTTTTGCTCAACTCCTCTCTCCTATTTTTCATGTACCCGTTTTTGAAACCTGAAAATATAGGTTATTTACCAGAAAACAAAATCAAGCAGTTAATAGGAAGTGTTCGGCTATGGGCATGATTACTTTTTATGATAAGAGATTGCTTTTTTCACATGATGAAACTCTTCTTAGGCTGAGAGCCTTCCTTTCCTTATTTTTGGCTCTGAGGAGGTATGTCACTGTTAACATTTTTAATGGCAGAAGGGCTAATCATACCTATTACCTTTCAGTGCTCATGAAATTGATGGCCTCACTTTGACACTATAAAGTGAGTCATCCCAACAAAACTGGAAAGCAAACACTTCCTTAATTGAGTCTCAAATGACACCACTCCCTGGTCACCACTTTGAGCATATGTATCTATATATCTATATCTATATCTATATCTATATCTATATCTATATCTATATCTATATCTATATCTATTATCTATCTATCTATCTATCTATCTATCTACCTGTCTACCTATCTATCTATATCTTGTCTATGTGAGATAATGCATGTACTGTTTTGAACTGCTAAAATGTCATAGTGTTGCCATTGAAAACTTAAGAAAGAACTTAAAAATACATGAGATAATTCTTGTTATACCATATTTGATGAGCTAATAAGCCTTAAAATCTTTCATATCTAAGCTTTACATGTTGTTTCTGTTTTTCCTCAGCTATAAGTTGTTTAGGTAATAGGGTATGTTAGGACCTGTTATTTAGTGTACCCTGGGTTTGATGCTGGCATTTTTGATAAAAATAAATTGAGACAAAGAAATCCGAATGCTTGAGAAAACAATGTTAGCTATGGAATTTAAGATGGGAAAGAAAAGGAAAAAATAAATCCCCGACGAGGATGAAGGACAAGGAAAACATGATCTTGGTTTAATATAGGTCTAGAAGATTGCTGAAGCATAATTATGAAAAGCATAATTAATGAAAAGGAGCTGAGTCACCTAAGGAGTATTGGTCCCTGAGATGGTTGGCTTTGTCAGCCGGTGGAGGCTTTGCGTGCATGAATGATAGTATACTGTTGTGTGAGCCTATGAAAATATTTCAGGATGTGTGTGGAAAGTGTAACCTGCTAATGAAAGCATATGCATACAATTTATGGCAACACTAATTAGTTCCTGATTTATAAGGATTATATAGAAATACTTATGGGGAATAATTGAGCCAACAAATAAAATGTTCCATATGTCCAGCATCCAAAATATGTGATATCTCTAAAAATATTGCCATCTGGAAATACCATCAAGTAATCGCAATAGCTTGGTTTGTTTGGGAGTTCTCATGTATCTCATTAAGGGCAATGAGGTTGTCTTTAATAAGCCACATCCTTAAAGAATAGGGTTGTGCGTTCACTGGGGGACCTATTGTCAAATTCCTCCTTTATATATTTTGTATTTAATTTTCTTATAAACTAGTGGTTATTCATAAGGCTTCTTGATGTATCTTTAGTTTGGATAAGATCCCACATCTTACCATTTAAACTACTGATGCTGAGTTCCACTTCAGAGTCCCCTCTCTTTCGAAGATACAACCTGATGGCTTCAAAGCATTTTTTTCATGCACTTCATTTTTGGAAAGCCTGTCATTATCTCCTTCCTTGAACATTCACCCTCCATGCTTTATCTTTCTTCCTCCAGTACTCCTCATCTCTTCTCTCATTTCGACTATATTTCTATTGTCTCTATTCCATTAAAGTGGCTGACCCTGCTAGCCCTTTTATAGTTCCCTGGATTCCACATGTACTGCATTTTAAACATTAAAGAATTTTGAAGCTAATAGCTGCATATGTGTTAGATCAAAAAGTGTATATTTTTCCAAAACAGAGTTACTTAACCCAGTATAAATTTTCCCCATATCTATCCATTTCCTGCATTATAATGTTTTGGGACATTTGCTCAGAAATTGTACAAGCTTTCTCATTTGGTACTTATAGATTTAGGTCTTGAGAGCCTTCTAGAGAGCTCTCCAACATAGTTGCACTGGTTTGAACTCCTGATATATGTGTCTAATGACTTCCCTTGCAACATATCCACTCTTCAATTGGGAATGTTTGTGTCTCTGATGACGTCCATTCTAACTAGCTTTAATCTACAATTTTCTCATAGCTAAAGATAATGAACACCTATTACGTTAACTGTTCTCTATCTATAAGTGTTTCTCCTTTTCATAACCTTTTGTTCAGATTTACAGCTTATTTTTACAAAAAATGGATCAAATATTTTCTGCATATTTAGGAATTCAGTCTTTTGTATATTCTAGTCACTAACATGCTAACTGATATATAGCTCACACAGATTTTCTGTAGGATGCCCCTTCTTTGAGATGACCCTTCATTTTGTTAATTTCCCTTTTGCTGTACAAAAGCTTTTTAATTTCATGAGATTCATATGTTTATCATATAATTAGTTCCTTTCATCTGGAATTCTATTCAGGGGGTCTCTAAAATTGTGTCCAAGTTTAAGACTACTCCCCGCTATTCTTCTTGCAATTCTGCAGGATTACAATTCTGCAGGATTACTTGTAACAAATAATGTGTAGTGAAGATTGAGAAATAAAGGGAAATTTAATTCTTTGTTTCTTTGTCATTCTGGTTTCTTCCTTTCTTCTTTCCTTCCTCCCCCCCCCTCTCTCTCTCTCTCTCTCTCCTTCCTTCCTTCCTTCCTTCCTTCCTTCCTTCCTTCTTTCTTCCTCTTTCTCTGTATCAGACACTGTATCTGCCTGTATCTCTCTCTCTTTTTCCTTTGTATACTGAAATGTAGCATTCCCAGAGTCATTTGTTCATGTTTTCCCCCTTGTTTAACATGTACCAAACATTGGGTATCTGTAGTTCTGGAATGCCTAATAGGGAAATCAATTCTATTCCTTTTAGCTAGGAATATGTCCTTATTCCAATACTGTGCTGTTTGTGTTATTATGTTTGTGAAAATAATTGAAAACTATAACTGAATGCATTGCAGGTATTTATAGAGATGAATAGTGAGGAGGCCAGCAAAAGTGGAGCACCGCACCAAGTGATATACTGACAGCATATTTATGGCCCAGGGAGCACCCTAAAAGAGTAGGTAGAAAGATTGTAAGAATCAGAACACCAGGAAGATTATTATGAAATAATACATCCTAGAAATGGCTTCATAATAAGATGATAAACATTTCAGTGCCATTGGAAATATTGAAGTTGAAGGAGAAAACATTTATAGGGCTGGACCTTTAAATAAATAAATAAATATTGTGCCCCAGTACAGAGGAATGCTAGGGCCAAGAAGTGGGAGTGGGTGGGTAGGGGAGCAGTGTGGGGGGAGGGTATAGAGGACTTTTGGGATAGTATTTGAAATGTAAATGAAGAAAATATCTAATAAAAAATTGAAAAAAAAAGAAATAAATATTGGTTATCTCTGAAACTATATTTAAAATCCAATAAAACAAAATCAAAAGGTCCTATTTATATACCACTGTGCACAATATGTAATTATCTATCATCTATCCATTTCTATATATTTATATGTATGCCATCAATCTCTATCTCTTTGCTATCTCTCTTTCTAACTCTATTTATTTATATTCACATCTATCCATATCTATCCATAATTATATCCATAATTATATCATCTATATTTCCTATCATCCATTTATTATCTTTCCATCTATCTATTTTCTATTATCTACTCTCTATAATTAATCTACAATTATGTAGTATATACATACATTATATATTTATCTATAATACATATACTATATATACATAATAGAACTAAAATTAAGAGAGGTTTTTAATATGAAATTAGGGAGTATGGGAGGATAGTTAAGAGGATATGAGGCAGGAGAGTCAACAGAGAAATTGATATACTTCTATTTTAGATAAAAAGTATAAAAATCAAGTCTATTGATAATGTTCACAATAGTCTTTACATTTAAAAATTCTGTTTGTATTCCTCCATATAAATATTGAGATTGATACTTGTTTTCTTTGAAAGATGGCTCTATAATTTTTATTGGACTTGCATTGTATCCACAGATTGCTTTTTGTCGTGTGGCCATTTTCAAAAGATTATTTCTCCTAATACTTGAGCATTAGAGCCATGTTCATATAGTTGTGTCTTTTCTATTTCTTCCTGCAATATCTTAAAGTTTTCATCATAGAATTCCTTCTTTACCTTTGTTTGTTTTGCTTAATAATTAGTGTCTCTCATTGGTATCTAATGTGAATTTATTATATATGCTACTGAAAATATTTATCTCTTCTGAGTCTGTTGTAATTTTTGGTGGAGACTTCTCAGATCTTATATATGGAATTACACTGACATAATGAAATACTTTGAGCTCTTTTCCTGCTTATATTCTTTAATTTCCCTTATTCTACAAATATCTTCAAATGCTATACAGAATAGAAATATTAATGTGGGTACATCTGACCTTAGTGGAGATATTTTGAGTTTCTCTAGCAGCATGTAACATATATACTTCTTATGAATTAGGACTTGAAGGGAAAATGAAACAACAGGTTAATTTTTGACAGGGTGTTTACAAATATGTGAGACAGCAGGCAGGATGTTCTAGGGCTAGGTAAAACATTCCATTCTGCATGGAAGCCACAACAAGACAAGAAGTAAGAAAGACAAAATAGCTGCAAAAGACCTAGAAACTAGCCCAGTTCTCTAGGGCCCTTTCCGCTCAAGAGTCTATAAGCAGGAAAACCTACTGAAAGCCATTCTCAGTTGAACCAAGCTGCAAAGAAGATTCTCAGACAATCTGAGTAGCCTGGAAAAAGATGAATTCTAAATACTTGGTAGATACCATGACCAGATCTGAGGCTTGGGGAAGGCTCTGACCGGCCAAGCAACATGGAGAAGACACTGTCCAACCTGCTAAGCTATCTGCAGCCTGTATAGTGTGTTCCAGCTATCAGTCTTTGGTGAGCTGTCATTCATTCCCCTATGAGCTTTGTGTATGCAGTTGTGTTTGCATTATTTTTCTCTCATAAGTAGCCCTCAACTACATTTCCTAAGGAAGCCTCAAATAAAATTTATTGGTTCATCAGTTATACACTGGTGTGATTACAAACAGTTCTGTGTTTGGGGAAGTAGAAACACGTGTGTGTGTTATCTCTCCAGGAAAAAATGTGTACACAGCATAAAGATATGCTAAAACTTGATTGTGTGAAGATATGAATGATGGAGGAAAATTGTTGTTTGCTGGATACTTCTGTGGCCCACTCCCAGACTCATGCTGAACTAATTAATGTTTTTATACAGCCTAAAGCAATTTTACCACATGGTCCACATTGGTTAGAAGCATCCAACATGAATTAATCATAATAATTCCTATACAGAGCTTCTAACTGGTCAGTCTTGTCTAGATAAATCCTCAATATAGACTTTGCCCCTCAGATATTCTTGACCTTGCCAAGTTGAAAACTAAAACTAGCTAGGACAAAGCTTGGGCATTCGCATGAGTTAATACTGAGGGTTTCTGCTTGCTAAATGGTTTATTACAGATGACGCATGTTAGAGCCCCAAAGACACTATGTCAAAGTCAAATTTCGAGGGCTTTTTAGATCACTGATCAAAAATTCCTGGTAGTGTTATGTAATTCTTATTTTGGCAAGTCTTCTACTTGGCTGTGACAGACATTTTGGAAACTTCTTAGGTAATTTAATGATTTATAAGCCATCTTGAAGTATGCCTGGCTGCAAATATTAAGGAAGAAAAAAATGACATCTTCTCAATGTGAATGTGAAGTGTAGAGATGGACCATACTTAGTTTATAACAATTACAGTTATTAATCTCTATTTACTACTTTATATTTAGAAATGTTCTTTGTGCTTTGCATAGGGTATGTAATTGTGAAGAAGAACTGGTCTGTAATGTAAGTACTAGTGCAACCTCCAGATATAGAAGAAAAACTAGATATAGCAAGATACTTAACATGTGTGACATCTTGTAGCAATCTGCTTCCTTTCTTAAATTTTTCATATCTCAAAATCAAATTAAAATGTATTATTTCTCTATATTTCCCCCTCAGATTGTCAGAAGCCCTGTGAACTTGACTGTTATTCCAGAGCTATACTGACTGCTTTATATGTTTGTCCTGGAGTCAAGAGGGCAATGTGAGAACTGCCCTCATTTGTCCTGGATGATACTTCTGAATACTCACTGGAATAGATGGATTATAAGGGATTTTGGTAAAAACCCTGCTCTAAGTTTTCTCATTTATGTGAGGCTCAGAAAGTTAATACTCGACACAAATATCAGCAGCAGAGCTTGATATAAATGTCTGACCTCCAAAAAAATTGTTTTTCCACAATTCATCCTACTTCTTCAATGCAAGTATATTCAGATGAGAACACTCATGCTAGGCTTAATTTCTCTTTGCTGAGGCTTGCTATTAATCCATGACTGAAAGGGTAATTTTCCAGAAATATGCCACCCCCAAATTTCTTCCTACACACCAGTGTCAGAGTAATCTAAAGAAAATGCGCAAGTGATCACATTACTCCTCTGATTCAACCTCCTCTAACATCCCCTACTGCTTAGAGCTGTGTGTGTTCCTAACTATTTTTAGTTTTAACAGAGAAAAAAGAAAGGAATTTTATATAATCTGCGAGATAATTGTGTGACGTCTCTCTCTTTCTCTTGGCTAGTCTCCACTTCCTATACCATTCTACATTCAAAGATGGCCAACTGATTACATCTTATGTGTGGAATGCTAGTGGAAAGAGTGATATGAATTCCCATCCAATTGACGTTTGTTCAGGCAATAGATTAGACTGTTTATCCCCAGCCCTCTCCCTTGGTTGGCTTCAAACTGTATCCCCATAACAATTTTTCCCCTCCAACTACACATGGAACTACTCAGGAGCATCCTTTTATCCTTCTTCTTCTTCTTCTTCTTCTTCTTCTTCTTCTTCTTCTTCTTCTTCTTCTTCTTCTTCTTCTTCTTCTAGTAAGGTTTCATTACAGATGTATTTGCCTTCAGTAGCCACTTAATTGCCTTAACATTGTTATTCTTATGATCTGTCAAACTAATATGCTTTATCAATATTTCACATTTTATCTGAAACTTATTGCTCATGATTCTTTTCCAGTGATTATAAGGTCTTATGACACCCACTCTCATGTCTGTATCCAGTATTCAAAAGAGCAAAGTTACAGAATGATAACTAAGTATAACCCTTCACACTAAAACTATTCACTTGTTTGTATGCAATTACTAATTAACAAAGTTTGGAACGTGTTTAACCTAATATATACATGCATATGAAAAGGTCTTAAAATTTGTTGAAGCATATGAAAACATTCTTAGAAAAAAACACATCTAGCTTTCCCATGATATCAGGAATTACATCCTTCCTTTGGATATCTTCATGGAAGTTTGGGATGATTCAGGAGACTATATTTATACTTTCAATATGCAATTATGTCCTCCACTTCACTTGGTTTCTTTTGGTAGTAAACAGTGTAACTATGTGAGCCAAATTAACCAAGGTAGTCATTAGTGTGTTGCATACAAGACACCACTTGCTAAATGGCCGAGCAGTCTCAAGGATAAACAATTTGCACTAAAAAACTAATTTACTTACAGAAATCAATACCTATAACTTCTTGGTTTCTAAGTGGGTTATATAATATAATCTTAATGAGTTGTAGAAATGCAATCACCACTGCATATCATGGCTGTCCTTATTAAAGTAATACTTAGCTACAGAACTAGGTTTTGGTTGAATAACTTTCACACATCAATTTTAGTTATAAGCTAAGAGAAAGTGTTAAGTATAATTATTAAGAAAGAAATATGAGTAGTTCTTAAATTTTGTGCCCGATTTCCATTAATTGTACATAACCAAAGATCACAATGTTTTCAACAGAAGCTATCTAGAAGATAAGAGACTTAGTGGAACACTTTTCAATTTTATATACTCTAGTAACTACAGCACAAGGAATCCATTTATTAGATTGTGAATTCCCAGTAGTTGTCCATAGATGTATTGACACTGATGGTAAAAACTTATAGATGTATGACTTGTTTCTAATTGTCACTGAGATTAAATAGCAGTATTGTTCTTTACTGTGTAGAGGCACCAAGGGTGAAGGGTCACAAGATAATTCTGCTTGTCTTAAGACCTATAGTATTTGAAGAGTAAATGAAGAAAATATCTTACTAAAAGAAATAAAAATAAAAAAGGGATAAACAGGGTGTAGTCATGTAAGTTAAATACATGCTTATAACTATTTCTCACAAAACAGAAATTAGCACAACATATCCATTGAAGATATAAGTCAGACACAAAAAAAATTTCAATTAGTGTAAATTAGTATTGTGTTAATTGAAATTTTTGTCCAATGATTGATTATAACTAGTTGCCAGAAGCATTTGGACAGGCAACAACAACATGTTGGCAAATCTAATTCACAGTTGGCATCTACAGAAGTTGGATTGGCTTTCCTCACAGACCTGTTAGTCGATGAGAAAAAGAAGGATGTATAAAACAAATTACATTCCTGGAACTATTTAGTTAGCGCCCTCCTTCTTAACACTGATCTTGAATTTGTGCCATGGAAGACATTTGTAACTTGTGTGTTGATGAACTGTAAGAGAGACTGGCAAACATGCATATAGCACTAAGGAATGCATCGTGCCATTTTCTTTACAAGGTAGAAACAAGGTGAGTGGGTGATTTCACCATTTTCAGATTTATTGTTAAATTCAAAATGAAAAAATGTAACATAGTTTAAGACTCATGACCCACATGTGCTCTGTCCATATTTATTTTTGGTTTTCTTGACTTTCGCTCTACCTCACTTCCATTGTGTATGGATTCATGAGATGCTGTGCATAAAATGCTTCCATACAGCTTATTCACAACATATACTCTCTGTCCAAATTAATTGGCAAGGTGAAGACTAGTAATTGTTTAGTATTCCCAAATTTATTCTTCATTCCTTGACACATAGTTTTAATGGTATGTGTTCTATTGAATTTATATATTGTATATTAATAAATAAACTTCCAGATATTTGCAAGTTGAATCCTAAATCCAGGTATTATCAGATATCACAAGACCTCATGATACATGTCTTTTTCTGTGTATATTAAGCTGATTGCTATTCAAACCAGTCTCCTCCTATAATAGCCCATTAATTTTTTAAAAAATTTTTATTAGGTATTTTCCTCATTTATATTTCTAATGCTATCCCAAAAGTCCCCCATACCCTCCCCCCTCTCCCTTACCTATCCACTCCCACTTTTTGGCCCTGGCATTCCCCTGTACTGAGGCATATAAAGTTTGCACGACCAATGGGCCTCTATTTCCACTGATGGCCTACTAGGCCATCTTCTGATACATATGCAGTTAGAGACAGGAGCTCCGGGGGGTACTGGTTAGTTCATATTGTTGTTCCACCTATAGGGTTGCAGATGCCTTTAGCTCCTTGGGTACTTTCTCTAGCTCTTCCATTGGGGGCCCTAGAATCTATCCAATAGCCAACTGTGAGCATCCACTTCTGTGTTTCCTAGGCCCCAGCATAGTCTCACAAGAAACAGCTATATCTGGGTCCTTTCAGCAAAATCTTGCTAATGTATGCAATGGTGTTAGCCTTTGGAGGCTGATTATGGGATGGATCCCAGGTATGGCAGTCTCTAGATGGTCCATCCTTTCATCTCAGCTCCAAACTTTGTCTCTGTAACTCCTACCATGGGTGTTTTGTTCCAAATTCTAAGAATGAGCAAAGTGTCCACACTTTGGTCACCGATCTTCTTGAGTTTCATGTGTTACACAAATTATATCTTATATCTTGGGTATTCTACATTTCTGGGCTAATATCCATTTATCAGTGAGTACATATCATGTGAGTTCTTTTGTGATTGGGTTACCTCACTCAGGATGATGCCCTCCAGGTCAATCCATTTAACTAGGAATTTCATAAATTCATTCTTTTTAATAACTGAGTAGTACTCCATTGTGGAAATGTACCACATTTTCTGTATCCATTCCTTTGTTGAGGGGCATCTGGGTTCATTCCAGCTTCTGGCTATTATAAATAAGGCTGCTATAAACCTACTGAAGCATGTGTCTTTCTTACCGGTTGGAACATCTTCTGGATATATGTCCAGGAGAGATATTGCAGGATCCTCCGGTAGTACTATGTCCAGTTTTCTGAGGAACCGCCAGACTGATTTCCAGAGTGGTTGTACAAGCTTGCAATCCCACCAACAATGGAGGAGTGTTCCTCTTTCTTCACATCCTCGCCAGCATCTGCTGTCACCTGAATTTTTTATCTTAGCCATTCTGACTACTGTGAGATGGAATCTCAGGGCTGTTTTGATTTGCATTTTCCTGATGATTAAGGATGCAGAATATTTTTTCAGGTACTTCTCAGCCATTCGCTATTCCTCAGGTGAGAATTCTTTGTTTAGCTCTGAGCCCCATTTTTTAATGGGGTTATCTGATTTTCTGGAGTCCACCCTTTTTAGTTCTTTATTATTATTATTATTATTAAACCTGACCACTTGAGTTTAATCTCTGAAACCCACACGGTACAAGAAAAAACAGAATTCACAAAGCTGTCCTCTGACTTCCAGACATGCCCTGATATATATATATATATATATATCTCACACATAGACATAATTATGTCTATATAAAATAATAAAATATTTTTATATTTTTTAACTCAACAAGCAGTTTTCAGCACAGGTGCATGCTAACAAATTATTCCTGGTAAATATACACATGAGAAATTAGGCCCCCCAAAAAAGGTTAACTAGGATAGATGTCATTTAGTTGATCCAAGCAGCTATAACAAAAATGTCATTACTGAATCATTTATAAACAATAGAAAAATCTTGCTAACAGATTGAGATGTTGAAATATAGGATCAGGGTAGCAGCAGATTTAAAGTTTCTCTTTACTTCTGTAGCTAGATCACACTTTTTGCCACAACTTTGTGGGAGAAAGGGCAAATAAGCCACTTATAGCATTTTTTTCTTTTTAGACATCTCATAAATGTATTTCCTGTGAGAACACTGACAATCTCATTTCAAACATTTAGCACAGCACTCCATGTTTGAAACAAAGTCAAACACAGTTATGATGATCCATGATGGATCTTCAGAAACAGAGGATCCTAGCAGAATCTCTGTATGTTTTTTTTTAATTAGGTATTTATTTCATTTACATTTCCAATGCTATCCCAAAAGTCCCCCACACGCTTCCCTACCCACTCCCCTAGCCTACCACTCCCGCTTCTTGGCCCTGGCGTTCCCCTGTCCTGAGGCATATAAAGTTTGCACAACCAATGGGCCTCTCTTTCCACTGATGGCCGATTAGGCCATCTTCTGATATATATGCAGCTAGTGACACGAGGTCCAGGGGGTACTGGTTAGTTCACATTTTTGTTCGACCTATAGGGTTGCAGATCTCTTTAGCTTCTTGGGTAACTTCTCAGTTCTTTATATCTATTAAATATTAATCCCCTATCTGATTTAGGATAGATAAAGATCCTTTCCCAGTCTGTTGGTATCCTTTGCCTTACAGAAGCTTTGCAATCTTATGAGGTCCCATATGTCAATTCTCAAACTTACAGCACAAGCCATTGCTGTTCTATTCAGGAATTTTTCCCCTGTACCTATATCTTCCAGGCTTTTCCCCACTTTCACCTCTAAGTTTCACTGTCTCTGGTTTTATGTGGAGCTTCTTGATCCACTTAGATTTGACCTTTGTACAAGGAGATAGGAATGGATCAATTTGCATTCTTCTACATGTTAACCGCCAGCTGTGCCAGCAGCATTTGTTGAAAATGCCATCTTTTTTCCACTGGATGGTTTTAGCTTCCTTGTCAAAGATCAAGTGACCATAGGTGTGTGGGTTCATTTCTGGGTCTTCAATTCTATTCCATTGATCTACTTGTCTGTTGCTAACCAGTACCATGCAGCTTTTATCACAATTGCTCTGTAGTACAGTTTTAGGTCAGGCATGGTGATTCCACCAGAGGTTCTTTTATCCTTGAGAAGAGTTTTTGCTATCCTAGGTTTTTTGTTATTCCAGATGAATTGGCAGATTGCTCTTTCTAATTCGTTGAAGAATTGAGTTGGAATTTTGATGGGGATTGCATTGAATCTGTAGATTGCTTTTGGAAAGATAGCCATTTTTACATTGATCCTGCCAATCCATGAGCATGGGAGATCTTTCCATCTTCTGAGATCTTCTTTAATTTCTTTCTTCAGAGACTTGAAGATCTATTCATACAGATTTTTCACTTCCTTAGTTAGAGTCAAGCCAAGGTATTTTATATTATTTGTGACTATTGAGAAGGGTGTTGTACCCTAATTTCTTTCTCAGCGTGGTTATTCTTTGTGTTGAGAAAGGCCATTGACTTGTTTGAGTCAATTTTATATCCAGCCACTTCACAGAAGCTGTTTATCAGGTTTAGGAGTTCATATCATCTGCAAAAAGTGATATTTTGACTTCTTCCTTTCCAATTTGTATCCCCTTGACCTCCTTTTGTTGTTGAATTGCTCTGGCTAGGACTTCAAGTACAATGTTGAATAGGTAAGGAGAAAGTGGGCAGCCTTTTCTAGTCCCTGATTTTAGTGGGATTGCTACCAGCTTCTCACCATTTACTTTGATGTTGGCTACTGGTTTGCTGTAGATTGCTTTTATCATGTTTAGGTATGGGCCTTGAATTCCTGATCTTTCCAAGACTTTTGTCAAATGCTTTCTCTGCATCTAAAGAGATGATGATGTGGTTTTTGTCTTTGATTTTGTTTACATAATGGATTACATTGATGGATTTCCATATATTAAACCATCCCTGCGTACCTGGAATAAAACCTACTTGGTGGGGATGGATGATTGTTTTAATGTAGTCTTGGATTCGTGTAGCGAGAATTTTATTGAGGATTTTTGCATCGATATTCATAAAGGAAATTGGTCTGAAATTCTCTATCTTTGTTGGATCTTTCTCTGGTTTAGGTATCAGAGTAACTGTGGCTTCATAGATTGAATTTGGTAGAGTACCTTCTGCTTCTATTTTGTGGAATAGTTTGTGCATAACTGGAATTAGATCTTCTTTGAAGGTCTGATAGAACTCTGCATTAAACCCATCTGGTCCTGGGCATTTTTTGGTTGGGAGACTATTAATGACTGCTTTTATTTCCTTACAGGATATGGGACTGTTGAGATCATTAACTTGATCCTGTTTAACTTTGGTACCTGGTATCTCTCTAGAAATTTGTCCATTTCATCCAGGTTTTCCAGTTTTGTTGTGTATAGCTTTTTGTGGAAGAATCTGATGGTGTTTTGGATTTCTTCAGGATCTGTTGGTATGTCTCCCTTTTCATTTCTAATTGTGTTAGTTAGGATGCTGTCCCTGTGACCTCTAATGAGTCTGGCTAAGGGTTTATCTATCTTGTTTATTTTCTCAAAGAACAATCTCCTGGTTTGGTTGATTCTTTGAATAGTTCTTCTTGTTTCCACTTGGTTGATTTCACCCCTGAGTTTGATTATTTCCTGCTGTCTACTCCTCTTGGGTGAATTTGCTTCCTTTTTTCTAGAGCTTTTTTCTAATGAGTCTGGCTAAGGGTTTATCTATCTTGTTTATTTTCTCAAAGAACAATCTCCTGGTTTGGTTGATTCTTTGAATAGTTCTTCTTGTTTCCACTTGGTTGATTTCACCCCTGAGTTTGATTATTTCCTGCTGTCTACTCCTCTTGGGTGAATTTGCTTCCTTTTTTCTAGAGCTTTTAGGTGTGTTGTCAAGCTGCTAGTGTGTGCTCTCTCTAGTTTCTTTTTGGAGGCACTCACAGCTATGAGTTTCCCTCTTAGAAATGCTTTCATTATTTCCCATAAGTTTGGGTATGCTGTGTCTTCATTTTTATTAAACTCTAAAAAGTCCTTAATTTTTTCTTTATTCCTTCCTTGATCAAGGTATAATTGAGAAGAGTGTTGTTCAGTTTCCACGTGAATGTTGGCTTTCTATTATTTATGTTGTTACTGAAGATCAGCCTTAGTCCATGGTGATCTGATAGGATGCATGGGACAATTTCAATATTTTTGTATCTGTTGAGGCCTGTTTTGTGACCAATTATATGGTCAGTTTTGGAGAAGGTACCATGAGGTCCTGAGAAGAGTTATATCCTTTTGTATTAGGATAAAATATTCTGTAGATATCTGTTAAATCCATTTGTTTCATAACTTCTGTTAGTTTCACTGTGTCCCTGTTTAGTTTCTGTTTCCATGATCTGTCCATTGGTGAAAGTGGTATGTTGAAGTCTCGCACTATTATTGTGTGAGGTGCAATGTGTGCTTTGAGCTTTACTGAAGTTTCTTTAATGAATGTGGCTGCCCTTGCATTTGGAGCATATATATTCAGAATTAAGAGTTCCTCGTGGAGGATTTTAACTTTGATGAGTATGAAGTGTCCCTCCTTGTCTTTTTTGATATCTTTGGGTTGGAAGTTAATTTTATTTGATATTAGAATGGCTACTCCAGCTTGTTTCTTCAGACCATTTGCTTGGAAAATTGTTTTCCAGGTTTCCACTCTGAGGTAGTGTCTGTCTTTTTCCCTGAATGGGTTTTCTGTAAGCAGCAAAATGTTGGGTCCTCTTTGTGTAGTCAGTATGTTATTCTATGTCTTTTTATTGGGGAATTGAGTCCATTAGTATTAAGAGATATTAAGGAAAAGTAATTGTTGCTTCCTTTTATTTTTATTGTTAGAGTTGGCATTCTGTTCTTGTGGCTGTCTTCTTTTTGGTTTGTTGAGGGATTACTTTCTTGTTTTTTTCTAGGGCATGATTTCTGTCCTTATATTGTTTTTTTTCTGTTATTATCCTTTGAAGGGCTGGATTTGTGGAAAATTAATGTGTGAATTTGGTTTTGTTGTGGAATACTTTGGTTTCTCCATCTATGGTAATTGAGAGTTTGGCTGGGTATAGTAGCCTGTGCTGGCATTTGTGTTCTCTCAGTGTCTGTATAACATCTTTCCTGGATCTTCTGGCTTTCATAGTCTCTGGTGAAAAGTCTAGTATAATTTTGATAGGCCTGCCTTTATCAGTTTCAAAGCATATATGTTTTTCTCCTTTTATGAAGATGTGTTTTGAGTAATCAAGACTATTAATTCAATGAAAATGGAAAGGAGATCCACAAATCACATTTCTCAACTTACTTTTGAGATCTTTTCCTGAGAATATTATTCAAGGAGGAAAGATTTGCCCTAAAAATGGGCCAGGCCACTCAGTGAAATGAAACCTAGTAGAAATAAAATAGAAAAAGGGAGAAAACAAATGTGCATTGTTTTTCCTGTACCTGCTACTCACCATGACATGAATTTTCCTCCATGACAGACTTACTCCATTTAAGAACATGTGCAAAGCTAAAAAGCAAGCAGACCAAGGATCTCAACTTCTGGAATTTTGAGAGAAAATCGTTTAAATCTTTCTTTATTTTGAGGTGTTTCCTATGATATTTCTCACTGCAGTCAAAATAAAACTAAAGGGAGCCTCTATTGCAATTACGTAAAAAATAAAAACAAAAATGAAAAAACTTTATGGAAGTCAGTCATACTGAAGTATGGTTGAATAAAAATTTAAAATGATGCTCCCAGAATCTTTCATGGCCTCTACTCATACACTACTTCCATTTTCTTTCTGTATTAATTTTTAGTGCCCCTCTTTGTCTATCTTCTAGGTTGCTATCTCTTTAACTCCTCTACCTCTGTGTGTGTGTGTGTGTGTGTGTGTGTGTGTGTGTGTGTGTGTGTGTGTGTGTGGGATAACTCATTTTTAGAGTACTTAGCATTTGTACAATGAGATTTTAATCTGAATTATAAAATATTACATATAATTATATAAAATTACTTACTTTACTTTGTATTTGCATGCTTACAGATTAAAATACTTTAGTATAAGGGATGTTAGAGTGCCATTAAGAACTTATTGTACCTCTCCAGTATTATAACTCCATAAATTTCTCTGACTTAGAAAATCACATAGCTGAATCTAGCAAAAATGATAATATAATTAATATCAGCCTTCTTTTAACCTTGGCAAGTAGAGTTCACAGAAAAAAAATGAGCTTAGAATAGAACAGATTTAATTTGTCAAACTCTATATGGTTTTAAGATGAGGAGCAAGTCTCTCTAAAGTACATGTCACAGCTTAACAAATCACATACAAATGCTAATTACTCACTGGTAGGTTCTGAACTATGAACCTGCATAGAGAGAGGGTGTTGTCCTTGCAATTGTCCTGATGCACTTTGAATTCCTGGCATGAACTGTTAGAAGCAGCTGGTCTTCTTGTTCCTAACATCTCAGATGTCCTTCGGGAACACTCATTTATTTTTCCAACTGGACAATGAATGTCATACTTCTTCTTTCTCTTTAGCAAGATATGCTTTTATTTCTGAACACAGCTGATATTAACCTACAGTAGGGCTGATGTGCTGTGAGACATTAGGGCAAGTTTTCACTTTTTTTTCCACAAAGAAACCTTTTATACAGTAATGCCCTTCTTAGGATACTGGCTTCAGACACAATAGGAAAATCAGAGGCAACAATTAAAGTTGCTGGGGTGAAGCACCAATTTGTCACATGCTGTATTAACTGTGGGTCACTGCAGCAATATGGCGGTGAAGCAACAGTGTATGATAATGTCGTTTCTTTGCTAAAGAGAGTTTAAAAAGATTAATGAGCTGCCAACATTCATCTGAAAGTCAGTCCTGAAGTTTGCGATTTGTGTTGTGTCTATTTTTGCTCTTTCCACTCATAAAATGTCACATTATTTCTGCTTGCAATTCATATTTTCAGTTTTTATTTAGATGACGAAGGCTACAGTATAGCTTACTTTCCTCACTATTGTCTTTTTGTTAACATAATACTTTGCTTTTCAAAAAACACTACAATTTCTTTCACTATTCCTAAATATCTTTATTTGGTGTGAGTTTACTATTATTCTTTTGGGGTCAATGGGAAGTGATATTTTCTTCCAACAAATGTCCAATAAATTGCCTGGAATTGGTAATGACTTGATTTATCTGAACGACTTCTGAGTAAAGTTTTGGTTTAGGAAGTGCCTCTGTTCTTCTCCAGTACTGGTGGTAATGAACGTAGAGATCAGCTAGATTTGTAGCATGCTCAAAGTTTAATTTTAAATAAGTTTTTCTTATTTTCTTATATCTACAATGAAACACAGGTAGTTAGAAGAACCAGTATGAATTTCTGTCTAATTTGTCTTAGAAAGAAAATAACTTAGTGAAGCTGGATAGGCATCTTGGCAGCTAAGAGAATTACTGGTCTTACAGAGCAGAAGAAACTCTATTAGATAGCTCACAATCCACTCTACCTGAAGGAGTCCTGGTTCCCTCATCTGGCCTTCACATGCACCTGGATGTGGATAGTGTTCATATTAATACACACACACACACACACACACACACACATACAAGCACAAAGCAACTTTCTCCTTTGAAGGGCAAAGAAGTGGAAAAGTATCTGTAACCATAAATTGCATTGTGGATTTTGAAATCTTGTTTCTTCAAACAAAATTCTAACTTCTGACTTTGTCTATATAAAGTAACAGCTCCCTGACACTGCAGACCTCTCTACAGACATGCATGCCCAGGTTTCCACCAAATTGATTTTCGGTATCTACCAATTTAACAACATGTTTTTCCTTTTATTTCTGAGAATACAATATAATTACATCATTCCCCCTTACTTTACACTTTCCAGACCCTTTATCTCTTTAAAATTCATGGATTCTTTTCTTATTGGTTGGTGTTAATTATATATATATATATATATATATAATGTAATTGTTCTTAAAATATAACTTTATGTTGCATGTATGCATGTGTTTAAGGATGACAGTTTGATACTGGATAGCCAATAAATGTGCTCCTTCTTGGGAAAGACTATTTCTCCTATTCTCAAAATTACCTAATTACCTATAATTACTCATGCAGGGTATAGGCTTCATGGTCTTTCTTTTTCCACCTTATAAATATATCTTCCACAATACTTTCTGAGGATTTGGTGAGGGAACAGTTTACTGATGTAGTCATTATATCCGGGCTCTACAGCTTCTACATTTTGATTTGTCATAATTCCCTGTAATGGTCTCTCTATTGTCTTAATAAGATATTTGTCCCACAAGTCCCTTTCGGTCCGCACCAGCACCTGTTTACCTTGGGCACGAAGTCGCTGGAAACACCCAAGGTCCCCAGAGGACTCTCCACAGGAACTTAGGAACTCTGGTGAGTGGAACACAACTTCTGTTCCAATCCAATCGTGTGGGACCTGAGACAGCATTAATTAGGGAAGCAGAAAACCCGACCTGACCAGGCTCACAAAGTCCCAGCACCAGGTCACCCTGGGCACTGAGTCGGCGGACACCCCCAAGGTCCCTAGAGGAGTCTTAGGACCTCTGGTGAGGGAAACACAAGTTCTGCCAGGAGGCAGGTTCGAATGCCAGAGACATGGGCAACTTCCCTGCAAGAGGAGAGCTTGTCTGCAGAGAGTGCTCTGACCACTGAACCTCAGGAGAGAGATAGTCTCACATGTCTTCTGATAGAGGCTAACATAATCACAAGAAGAACAAGCTCTAACCAGAGACAAATATAACAACTAACTCCAGAGATTACCAGATGGTGAAAGGCAAATGTAAGTATCTTACTAACAGAAGCCAAGACCACTCACCATCATCAGAACACAGCACTTTCACCTAACCCACTCCTGGACACCCCAACACACCTGAAAAGCTAGACCTGGATTTGAAAGCATATCTCATGATGATGGTAGAGGACATCAAGAAGGACTTTAATAACTCACTTAAAGAAATGCAGAACACTGCTAAAGAGTTACAAGTCCTTAAAGAAAAACATGAAAACACATCCAAGCAGGTGATGGAAATGAACAAAACCATACTAGACCTTAAAAGGGAAGTAGACACAATAAAGAAAACCCAAAGTGAGGCAACACTAGAAATAGAAACCCTAGTAAAGAAATCTGGAAACATAGATGCAAGCACCAGAAACAGAATACAAGAGATGGAAGAGAGAATCTCAGGTGCAGAAGATTCCATAGAGAACATCTGCACAACAACAAAGAAAATGCAAAATGCAGAAAGATCCTAACTCAAAACATCCAGGAAATCCAGGACACAATGAGAAGACCAAACTTACGGATAATAGGAGTAGATGAGAATGAAGATTTTCAACTTAAAGGACCAGCAAACATCTTCACAAAAATAATAGAAGGAAACTTCCCAAACCTAAAGAAAGAGATGCCCATGAACATACAAGAAGCCTACAGAACTCCAAATACACTAGACCAGAAAAGAAATTCCTTCCAACACATAATAATCAGAACAACAAATGCACTAAATAAAGATAGAATATTAAAAGCAGTAAGGGAAAAAGGTCAAGTAACATATAAAGGCAGGCCTATCAGAATTACACCAGACTTTTCACCAGATACTATGAAAGCCAGAAGATCCTGGACAGATGTTATACAGACACTAAGAGAACACAAATTCCAGCCCAGGCTACTATACCCAGCCAAACTCTCAATTACCATAGATGGAGAAACCAAAGTATTCCATGACAAAACCAAATGCACACATTGTCTTTCCACAAATCCAGCCCTTCAAAGGATAAAAACAAAACAAAACAAAACAAAATAAAAACAAACAGTACAAGGACCGAAATCACACCCTAGTAAGAGCAAGAATGTAATCCTTCAACAAAACAAAAAGAAGACAGCCACAAGAGCAGAATGCCAACTCTAACAACAAAAATAATAGGAATCAACAATTACTTTTCCTTAATATCTCTCAATATCAATGGACTCAATTCCCCAATAAAAAAGCATAGACTGACAGAGTGGCTACACAGAGAGGACCCAACATTTTGCTGCTTACAGGAAACCCATCTCAGGGAAAAAGACAGACACTACCTCAGAGTGAAAGGCTGGAAAACAATTTTCCAAGCAAATGGTATGAAGAAAGAAGCTGGAGTAGCCATTCTAATATCGAATAAAATCGACTTCCAACCCAAAGATATCAAAAAATACAAGCATCCTTAATCATCAGGGAAATGCAAATCAAAACAACCCTGAGATTCCTTATCACACCAGTCAGAATGGCTAAGATCAAAAATCCATGTGACAGCAGATGCTGGCGAGCATGTGGAGAAAGAGGAACACTCCTCCATTGTTGGTGGGATTGCAAGCTTGTACAACCACTCTGGAAATCAGTCTGGCGGTTCTTCAGAAAACTGGACATAGTACTACCGGAGGATCCTGCAATCTCCTGGGCATATATCCAGAATATGTTCCAACAGGTAAGAAAGACTCATGCTCCACTATGTTCATAGCAGCCTTATTTATAAGAGCTAGAAGCAGGAATGAACCCAGATGCCCCTCAACAGAGGAATGGATACAGATAATGTGGTACATTTACACAATGGAGTACTAGTCAGCTATTAAAAAGAATGAATTTATGAAATTCCTAGTTAAATGGATTGACCTGGAGGGCACGATCCTGAGTGAGGTAACCCAATCACAAAAGAACTCACATGATATGCACTCACTGATAAGTGGATATTAGCCCAGAAACTTAGACTATCCAAGATATAAGATACAGTTTTCAAAACACATGAAACTCAAGAAGAAGGAAGAACAAAGTGTGGACACTTTGCCCCTTCTTAGAATTGGGAACAAAACACCCATGGAAAGAATTACAGAGACAAAGTTTGGAGTTAAGACAAAAGGATGGACCATATAGAGACTGCTACAACCAGGGATCCATCCCATAATCAATCCTTAAACGCTGACACCATTGCATACACAAGCAAGATTTTGCTGAAAGGACCCAGATATAGCTGTCTCTTGTGAGACTATACCGGGGCCTAGCAAACACATAGCTCACAGTCAGCTATTGGATGGATCACAGGGCCCCCAATGGAGGAGCTAGAGAAAGTACCCAAGGAACTAAAGGGATCTGCAACCCTATAGGTGGAACAACAATATGAACTAACCAGTACCCCCTGGAGCTCGTGTCTCTAGCTGTATATGTATCAGAAGATGGCCTAGCCGGCCTTCAGTGGAAAGAGAGGCCCATTGGTTGTGCAAACTTTATATGCCTCAGTAAAGGGGAATGCCAGGGCCAGGAAGTGGGAGTGGGTGGGTAGGAGTGTTGGGGGACCATATGGGGGAAGTTTGGGATAGCATTGGAAATGTAAATGAGGAAAATGCCTAATAAAAGATTAAAAAAAGATATTTGTCCCATGAAGCATTAGGACTATACATATTTTTGGGCTTACAGAAAAATATGTAGAATATGCTGTGTTTGTTTGTTTGTTTGTTTTTGTATTCTGGTTGAAGATTCTTCTCCAAGATGCATGACATGACTAGCTCTCTGTAGTTGGTGACACAAACCTGGTTTATTTGTTGTTTAACTCTTCTTCAGTAAAAGAGCAAGTCTTCCAAGACTAACAGTCAAACAGGACATATCAAGTTGCAGTAAGATTATACACCTCCCATCATATTATGGCTTGGCAAGGCAACCCACTATAAGAAAGGTGAAGGATGACAAAAGCAGGCAGTTGAGACAGAGTACCCTGTTCCCGTTGTTAGGAGTCCTGCAAGAAGACTAGGATATTCAATTGTTACATATATGCAGAGGCCCTAGGTCAGTCTCCTGCAGGCTTTCCTGTTGTTGGTTCAGTATCTCCAAGTCTCTACAAGCCCAGATTAAAGGATTCTGTAGCCATATTCTTGTGGTGGTACTTTCTGGCTCCTATAGTCCTTCCTTTCCCTCTTCCACTAGAATTCCATGAAATCCTTCTAAAGTTAGGCTGTAGGTCTCAGCATCAGTTTTTCTTAGTTGCTGATTAAAGTTTCTCTGATGGCAGTTGGGCCAGGCACCTATTATTTTTTGTGTTTCTGGGTTGAGGATATGTCATTTAACATGATTTTTTTTACTAGTTTCATCCATTTGACAACAAATTTTATGATTTTTTACCAGCTGAGTAATACTCTATTATGTAAATATAGCACATTCTTCAGTTGAGAAACACCTAGGTTGTTTTTAGTTTCCAGCTATTATGAATAAAGCTTCTATGAACATAGCTGAACAAGTGTTCTTGTTTGCAAGATGTCTGTGAACTCAGAAATTATATACTGGAAAAACCTGTTTTTAGTTTTTAGCCCTAGCATACTCCTTTAATTCATGTGTTTCCTGATTAAACAAAGTCAATCATAGCTCAAGAGTCATACCAAGCAACCAGTTGACAGGTAGTAAACATAGAAAAAACAAAAACAAAAACAGAGAATAAGAGGAAGTAGTGAGGATGGGTAGAGAAATGCACAGGAAGGAAAAAGAAGGGACGTTCAATTTGAAAGCTAGTAGGCTTTCACCTCAGCATCTAGTTCTCCAGGTTTTATTGGAAAATTGAATGTTTGATATTTTGATTAAAAAAAAATCCTTGTATTATAATCATAATGGAGTGTCCATTGGACATATGCACAAGAATGGTATAAATGGGTCTTGAAGTAAATCGATTCTCAATTTCTAATAAACCTCCATATTGCTTCCCATAAAAGCTTACAATTTTGCATTCCCACTAGCAAAGGAAGAGTGTTCCCTTTGCTCCACATCCAAACCAGCATCAGCTGTTCCTTGTGTTCTTAATCTTAGCCATTCTGACAGGAGAGTCTGATGGAATTTCCAAGTCATTTTGATTGGCCTTTCCCTGAGGGCTGAGGATGCTGTCTACTTTTTGAGATTCTGCTGTTGAGAATTCTCTGTTAAGATCTGCATCCCCATACTAGACAGATTACTTAGTTTGTGTATATCTAGCTTCTGGAATTCATTATATAGCTTTGAAATTGGACCTCTGTCAGACATGTGGTTGCTGAAGTTTTTTTTTTTTTCCTCCATTCTGTAGGCTATCATTGGGTTTTATTCGTGTTGTCAAAAGAGAATTACTTATTAAAGCATTTTATAGAGTTTATTAGCTCCAAACATGAATTTAAGAGAAAACCTATAACTTTTAGTCTCATAAATGGGTAATGATTCACAGTTATACCTATAAATTACTGCACTAGGAATGAGCCTTCATCATCACAGAATGTAACATACATTGCATAATATACATAATAACACATATAGCATATAGTATAATATATTATTATATAAATAAATACATCTATGCTACATCCCTCTGTCCTTGAGAAACCAAAGCAGATGAGTCATTCTGGAAATAGTGGCAAAAAAAAAATTAAGAGTCAAAGGATGAAGATAATCACAAATCTTCTTGACACACAAGGGCAGCTGGACATAATAACATACAGAGGTTGTGATCGCAGGCAAAAAAAAAAAAAATCATGCAAGACCAAGCCAAAATCGTGAGGACACATTCAGAGAAAATTGTGCTTTATTTTAATTCATATACCATTATTTGTTCAAAATTTCCTGGCATTTATTTCTTTCATAGTCACATATTAAAGCTTTTAAAACATGGGAATTAACTTATTTGTGTTCTGAGTGATAGTTGCTGAAAACAATATATTCCTGGAATTTGATTCTATTTATTTCTGGAAAATATGATGTTCTAGTTAGCACAAAATGAGTCCCCCAAACCCTGGATTCTTATATATGTACAATGGATGTATCATTGGCTTTATGAAATAACGTTTGAATATGTGTAATCTTGTTATGAATGTTGAAATTATTCTAGATTATCAATGAGTTCCATTGCAATTGAAAGGGTTATTAAACATGACAAATTACTGGGTAGATGGCTGAAATGAAAGATTTGGCCTTTGAAAGTTTGGGAAGGTATGTAAGTAAAGAAATGGTTGAGGACCTGAAAAAACAGACAAACACCCAAAACAAACAAACAACAACAACAACAAAAACAAAACCACAATGTCTCCTGTAATCTTTAAAAGGATATGGTTTCTACCTGAGAAGGTTAACCCTAGCTATAACTTGAGATAGAGAATCAATTAGGAGACAGATTGTTCTGGCATGGTTATGGGGGCTCTATCTTGAATTTCTTAATTGAGGTGAGAAGGCATTCACTGTGTGGGCAGCAACTTTATACAAACTGAGGCCTTGGATAGAAGAAAAACAGAGAAGTGAAATTAGTACAAAAATGTGACCAAACAACTCAACCTCCTGTTGCCATGGTTTCCTCACTGTGATGGACCATGTTCTTGGACACTAAGCCACAGTAAATCATTACTGCCTTGAGTTGCTTTTGTCAACATATTGCATCAGGGTGACAGAAAAATATCTGAGGCACAGGCTATGACTTTTTTTTAAGCCAATGAGAACCATACAAAAATAATACATTTCTAATGTCTTACTCCCAAAGTTCTCTCAAGTATTTACAGAAAAAAAAAAAAAAAACCAACAAACTATTATTTTTACCAGATGATTAAGTCTGTCTTGGTAACAAATCAATCTTCTCCTTGAAAAGTAATGTTATGTTTTGATTTATTGGGTTGATAATGTCCTTAAGAACTTTGGACCTGAGCCATCATTTTACTGGCCATAGTATGTACACATATTCTCAAATTGGCATGCTCCTAAGGTTTCTAATTAGTACAATCTACTTTTCAATTTTCCTGACTTTTATTTGAAAGATAAGATATCAGTTCTGCAAGTCAGTTGTCTCTGCTTCTCTAACCTGCAAGTAATCTGGATTGGGGTGTAAGGATCTCTCTGATGTTTTACATGTGCTCTTAAATTTATTTCAATTTATTGTAGAATTAGTATGTTATATCTTAATTATTAGGCAAACATCGGATTTTTCCATGAATGAATATTATTATTATACTTTTGTTCTCATTTTAACACATATGCACCATAGCTATTATTTCAAAACTTGAGTGATGATACATGCATCAGTAATAGAAATCACAATTAAAAATGAAAATAATCAGAAATCTTTCATTATTTGTTTTGTGTCATATCTTTAAGAAGCATGATCTTGAGTTAATAATATGCAAGGAGCCTCATTTATAGTTTTTATAAGTAAACACACTAGTTCTTTTCATATTAGGCTTAGAGCATTTAATAAATAAACTTTTAGAACAACAAAGGACCTGGCACTATAATTATTGGATCTATATAATACATCAAGATATCTAGATGTTAATTCCTAGTTCCCAATTACAGCAAGTTTTTCCTTCCCATTACTTCTCTTAGAATATCTGTGATATGGGTTGCTGCTACAATTCATAGCTTTAGGAAGAAAAGACATCACACAGCTGGAACCTGTCTTTATTATAACCACAAACCTACATTGTACAAAGTATAAAAAGAAAGAAGATATGTTTTAAATTTAAAAATTCAATTTCAAATTCTTGCTGGCATGTAACATGTACAGATATGAATTATTTTACACGAATATGTAAATTTTTTTCTGACCCTTGAATGGTGTCCTTTATAAATCTGTTTTTATCAACTTGGAAAGGAAATGAAAACCCTCCCTTGTAAGACTTATTGCTGGCCTCCATAGCTAGCTTACAACGAATTAACTAGGGATGTGGAAGTGGGTAAGCCATTTTCCTAGTCTACTCATATGATATACCCTGAATGTATTACTCTCAGTGTTACTTCTTCAGCCTATTCAGCCTTTTCCAGGACTGATCTAGCAAATTTTGTAGAGGACACATTATCTCATAGATTCTGATGTACTTGTTAAAAGATTAGGGAGGGAGTATATGATGTCTCAAAGATCATCAAATATCATTAGACTTTCCAATAAGTCATAATTAACTTTGTGTTTAAAGAAGAGAACAACAGGGTCACCAGTAACATATTCTGGGAAGGCAGCCAAGGCACTACCAAGGGAGTCATGATGCCTGGACATAAATTGAGTAGGCTGGACCTTCAGCATGTACTGATCAGAAGTGAGAGACGATTAACATGGCAAGGGACAGATAAATTTCTAATAAGGTGAGCAGATGCTTTGGCAAGTCTGGGACATTATCCTTTGGCTTAATGACCACAGTATGCACATTCTCAAATTGACACAGCCTTCTTCTTGGATTAGTTCTTGAGGTACTTTGAGAATAAGCTTAAGCCTAAGGTTAGATACAGGGACCAATTTCCCGAATTCTAATGAAGTGGGCAGAAAAATCAATTATTAGAAACCATAAAATTGTATGTATGTTATTTGAGAAAAATCTCATGAGAATTCCTCCATTAGACCTTTTGAAATGTTCTTTGATGTAACATATATAATTTAATTTGAGAATGGACTAATATTTTCCTAAAAAATATTAGGAAGGGCTCTTAGGGGATCACAGAGATTACTTGTATGGGTCTGAGCTGGGTTGTCTGCACATATATTATGGTCTAACTTGGTACTCTTGTGAAATTCCGAATGGTGGGAGTAGGAAGGCATCACTGACTCTTTGGCCTGCTCTTGGGAGCCTTTTCCTCTTCCTGAATTTGCCTCATCCAACAATATACCCATATTTGTGTCTAGGTATATTGTGTTTTGTTATAATGTGTTTGGTTGATATCCCCGGGACACCTGCTATTTTTGCAAATCGAAACAGAGAAGGAATAGACCTGGAGTTGACAGGACATGAGAGGGAAGACTAGAAGGAATAGAAGGGGGAGATACTGTGGCTGGAATGTAGTGTATAAGAGAAGAATAAATAAAGAAAAATCTTGTAGCTTTGGTGTCTGAGCTGTTTTATACCTTTGGTGTTCTTCTTTTTAATTTTCCAGTACTATTTCTAAGCCATGAGAAGGAATAGAGTGGGGGCAGTTTATTTTCCCTTACTAATTTTAAATAGGGAAATGACTTTTCCTTTCTGTGAGTTTATTAACCCTCAGTTTGTCTCTTCGGTTTGTTTAGTTACAAGAATATTACACCAGTTTCTCCAAATCTCTTAGTGATTTGATGTGTGCTTTCAAAGAGTACCCTTCCTTTAACATACTCACATTATCCTTTTGTAGCAATATATAGGCAAGCAGAAATGAAAGGCAGGAATTATTTGTAGAAATTTCTTTTATGAATATTTTACATTGTCAGTAAAGGCCAAGTACTCAATTCTGAACTTGTCGCTACTACAAATACAGCCATAAAGATTTATTTCCATTAGTGTATAGACTTCAAGATACCTTATCTCAAAAAGAAGGATTAAAGTAAAAGGCAAACAGTGTCTTCTAGTCAGCACACACACACACACACACACACACACACACACACACACCACACACACACGAGAAAATGATACCTGCATGTACATGTGCACACATACACACAAACACATCAATATTCCATACAAACACAAAAACATCTAAATATATACCCTAGAAAAATACCTATAATATTGAGTTTAAAAGACATTTAAGTAAAAAACTCCTGTAATGACAGACGTATACCTGAACCATGCTGCATCAACAATACACATCAAAGATTCAAACCCTCTTGACAACTTCCTACTTCATCCTGGTTTCAGTTCTTGAATTTCTCTATAGCTATGCTTTCTCTTAAACGTGCAACCGAATATGTTGTTAATAACAAGAGAATCCATGTTAATGAATCTCAGATCATCGTTCCCCCTTGTACACCTTGCAAAGGAGTTCATTCTTTTACCTTAAAGTGTAAGAATATGCAATTCTGGCTTTTAAAATACACAGAGTATATCATCAAATCAGGGAGTACTCCTAAGCGAAGAAGAGTCTACTTCCTCCTGCAAGAAACTGTTTGCATTTTTGGTGTGTTGTAATGATCATAGCAGGAATAATAACAGATTTATTCTGTCATGGAGCATGTACAGTAACTACAATTCACATGACAAGAGAATGGAGTTTATAGCTAAGTCCATGAATTTAATATATAAAAGTCAACACTACCAAAAACTCAATGTTAATGTGGACTACCACATTGCTGCTTTGTGGTTATTGTTGTTTTCATTCTCCTCTTCATCTTTCTCCTGCTCCTCATTTTCCTCATCCTCTTCTTATTTTTCCTTTTGTGACAAGTTACTTACCTAAATTTTATTGAAGAATGTAAATTTGTAACATTGATTTGAAAGCATAATAAAAACTAACAGCGCAAGTACTAAGAAATAAAATGATGGCTTTATTTTGGAAACTATCTAATAAATTAATAATCAAATCTGAGATTTTAATTTACACAATTGTTTAAGCAAAAAAAACTATTTTTGTTATATAAAAATCAGAAATTATGAGAAATTAAAAACAATGTTTCCAATCAAAAACAATAAAATATCGTCTAGACCTCACATTTGAACAAATACCTTCAGAACAAGATAAATAATCTTGGATATGCCATGACATAATAAGACATGTTTTAGTTTTCGTGGCTTGCAATTCTTGGTTATTATTTTGGTTATCATGTAAAGATAGAAAATCCCACAATGGGTCCTTCTTGTAGATATTCCTAGTTAAAAAAAAATGATGTTGTGGCATACTCTCCTATTCACTATTATGAAAAATCATTTAATTCTTTGAGATACAGAAATGACAACCAGGTTACCCAACTTCTGAATTGATTTCAGGTTTGGTTATTAGCAAAACATGCCTGCATACTTTCTGACAAAACTAGTATGGGTAGCTGCCCCAGCTCTTTCATGCTTCATTATTTAGTGTTAATATATGATAATAGCTGCAACAACTGACATCAAGATGGTTTCATAGAAAAAGACAGACAAGTAGAATAATGCAATTATCTTATATATTAATTTTCTTTATGCATTATAGGAGTCATTGTGGACTTAACTGTCAATGATTAACTATTAGAAAGTATTGATATTTAAGCATGGTTTATATTTAAAAAGAAAACCCTACCAAATCCGAAGCCCAGCACCATATTTAAAGATCCCAAAAATAGTTGAAAATGTAGAAATAGTCTTATAAAATGTTGGGAAAAATCCTTTTTCCTGAGACTAATAAGCCTACCTATTTAAATGATTTAGAACTATGATTAAGCAAACTAAACTTATTTATCCTCAATAATAAATTTAATGTCAAACTATGTTAGTATAATTGAGAACATATTGCAACATAAAGAGAAAATCAAAACACATATGAGTATAAAAATAAATCTCACACAATAACTACATAATAAATCTACAAGAACACCCATGTCCATTATATCTTTCTCAAAATATGTATAATTATACTGTTGGAACTCCTTAATGAATTAATAATTTTTGCAAAAAATTATATAAATGTTCCATTGAGAATCTTCAGTGAATTGATAACTTTAAGTTGCAAATTTGAGAAATTGTAAATAAGTTACTTAATTACTTATAAATAATTCTATTTAAGCATTGGACTTCAATTGTATGACTATGATATTAAAGAATTATTACAAGAAAAATTATAAAAGGATTTATGTTAATTTGATTTTTACTCAAGCTTTATCCAAAAATAACTTGGAGAAGTTAAATTTAAATTATATTATACACTGACGAATTAGGACTACATAAAAGAAATATTACATAATTCTTTTAAAACAATCTTTGAAGAAAGCATTTCAAACTCAGAGTAATTTTCTTAACAAAAGGAAATGATTTAAGAACAAGATCACAAAGTCCAGGAGTGAATAATTTATCAAACATAAATATCATAACAATAACGTTTTCAAATTTCTTCTCTCCTCAACTACTTAAATGCCAAAATATTTTCATGGGTGTCTATGATTTTCAACACATAACAATTTCTTTTACTGCTTTCTTAATGTCCATTTACTATCTTTTAATTTTTAACTAAAAGGATTTTGCTGAAAATAAAGGCAGAGGGTTGAAAATATTTTGTGGGATTAATAAGTGTGAAATTGAAGAATATCTGTGCAATACTTCTAGGATATATATATGTATATATCAGTTTGTTTCATAAAATTAAGAAAATGTAATTCTTATCACTAAAGTTATAAATTCTTATAACAAAGGTTAAAACTTATACAAGTGTTTATAACATTTTATCACTATTATTGTCTTAAAATAAAGGTTGTAACTCAAACATATCACCAGAAAACTATGGTTTAAATGCCATACTTACATTGCAGTATCTACATACTCTATATATTTTTCTAAGCCTTAGGCATATAAGACATTGTCAGCATGAATAGCACAGTGCTTCTGTTCAATATTGCATGGTTCTCTTCCTTGATTAAACACTTCCCTACACATTTGATGAAGAACATAGGGAATTTCTATTACTAAGATGCCTTTCATTTGTCCTATTCTAAAGACATACTCCTACTAGGAAGATTAGTTTTGCATGGGTTAGTTCACTTCCATGGTGGGAATCATAAATCTATCAAAACCTATAAAAGAGACTGATGGTCTTCTAATTAAGGCCTGAATTTATGTAAGATACTTCCCTAAGAAATTCTTCATGGAGAAATGGAGTAAACGCTGTTATTGCTAATAAAAGGGTGTACAGTTTCTTTTAAAGTCAAAAGTAATCATACATAATATAATACAATTCCTATATTAATTTTGTTAGTAACTATCAGTGAAGGCACCAGTTTTGACATAGAGGTTGACTATTAAAGAACAATAAAATGGTTAAGTACAAAAATTCTTTCACAAAATAAACAGAAGTTTTAATAAGTGAAATCCTGAAATCAATGTACAAGTGGAGTAACCTAATCAGCATTACTCAATGTCAAAGAATAGAATGAGTTCTTATAACAGAGAAGCAATACAATGCTTTTTTGGAAAGATTATCTACAAAAATACTCATTGTGATTTTTTTCTCTATACTCTTTCCCAATAAAATAATCAACAATTACAAACTCAGAAACCTAAAACTTCTTTTTATTAATGTCATCTCATACCCAAGATTATTTACCAGATTTGGATAACTGAGACTGAATTATATGATTTTTTTTTCTTAGTGAAAACTTCACAAATAAATTCTGAATATGATTATAGTTTTAGATGTAAGCTGAGACACATAAGATGCTAATATTTAAAATTATGCTTATGTTTCTCTAATTTATTTGTGATATCTAAAGAAAAATGTCACATAGAGACACAGTCAGAAAACAATAAATATAAATTAACCAACACACTAGCTTTTATTCATTCTCAAAAGCATTAATTCTCTGAAGTGTTAATCCACACTTACCCTAGTTGAATAGAATCTTAGTTAATTTAAAAGACTATATTAGCACTAGGTGAGTCCTCTTTAATTAAATTTCCTTCCTCCTTATCATTTCTAAGATAGTATCTTAATTGTCAGTCTGCTCTGATTTTATACACATTATGCATTATAGACATTATAACATTAACCTCCCATGTAGCTCATTGTAACTTCATTGCGCTGTGACTCAGGATCATTTAAAGAATATGTGTGTTCTGCTCACATTTATGGAAGAAAAGAAGTCAATAAACAAGGTATTGGAAGATTCAGTGTCTAGTGGGGACTGTTATCCAGGTTGGTAGTTGGCTTATCACTATGTCTTTGCATGTAGACTGAGAAGGGCATCTTCCTTTACCAAGGTATATAGTCATGGGTCTCTGTCATCATGACTTTATTTCTTCCTGAGTGACTCACTTCCTAACATAATCATACCACATGAACACGAATTTTAAGAAAACACATTAACATCATTGCATTCTGCCACGAAATCTGCAAATTCATTTCCACTCCTTTGAAACATTTTTTTTTAATTCCAATAACTACAAAAGTGTTAAGTTCTTGCGTAGCACATGTGTGTCCTTTCCATTTTCTTTCCTACACACATTTAAAAACACATACAGGTAATTGAGAAGTTGTGGCATATTAGAATGCACATTCTGTTCATCATGAAAACTTGTGAAATCACAAAAACACTATTTCTAAGGTCCAATGGATGAATAGGAGTAACCATTTTTATTTTAAAAATGAGATGTGGAGGAAAGGAAGGGAATGACAGATGCTGTTCAATCCTAAAACATTGTTAAAACATGATTCTCAGTTCTCAGTGGTTAACTTCTTTGATTCGGTTTCTAATATCCAGAGCCACAATATTAGAGGCTGTTTCTTCCAAGAAACTATGAAGTTTTTATTTTGTCCAAATGCTATGTTAGGAAGAGCTTAAGATCTCTGTTGTCTGACTCTATCCCTAAAGGTTTAGGCTGTGTTTCGTATGATAGATGGGTATGCCCAAATTCTACTTAGTCTGGGATTCTGAGACTACAACATCCTCCTTAGTATCAACTGAGGATTGGAAGAGAATATATCTAAGCCTCCCTGTTTCTTGTAGGTACAGTCTTCAGGGTTTCAGTTTTGACTCAATATGCATGAAGTCCGGTCTCCTAAAATAAAGTCAATGCAATGAGCTGAGGAGAGAATAGAGCTGCCAATGGAAAGTATATTAAACTGTTACAGTAAAAAATTTTCATACTGAAAATCCCAATGCCAAATATTCAATTTTATTGACTACAAATTCCACCTTTGGTAACTTCTATGAAAAAACTCATATTTTTTTCATTTTTAATCATGTTTTCGATGATCCGCATTTTCCTTATTTTTGAGGACCTGATTATGCAGATTTTAAATATTTACAAGATTCTTTTCAAGGGTATTGAGGGATATTTGAATAGGATTGCAACTTCCTGCATAGTCTATTTTTCTTGTAAATCCTGACTTGAATAATTCATACAAGTTTGCATATACATTTTTTTCTGAATTCATGTTTTTAAAAATTGTGACTGGCTCATATTCACATTTTTAGGTAAATTTTACTGTACCAACCTATACTTTTACTTTTAATATCTGAATTTCTCAAGTTATCATATAAAAACTCTATATTAAGTAGCTATTAACCAACAAAAATATATTTCCCTTGGTTATATATTTCCCATCAACAATCAATTCAAGATCAAGGTGATAAAATAATTGTTGTCTGGTAAGGACTATGACCTATATCAAGGACTTCATGATATTCACATTTTTGAAAAGGCAGACTAAATCAATAGATCTCTCATATCAAACACTAATCTCACTTATGACAGCTCTACATTCATGACTTATTTAATGACCTTCCAAACTCAAAAGGTCGAGATACTATTAGACTGGGGGTTAAGTTTAAATGGAAGTTCCAAGAAAGCAGGATGCTTATGTCTATGGCAAGTACCAGAATGTCTTCTAAACATTGAGTTTTCTAAAAATGGTTAGTATGAACATGTGTAATTGAAACCATTAAGAAGACATTTTTAATAAGTTAACATTCATTTTATCTTTTTATTTATAATGTTATTTATTTTAGTCAATATTTGCAATTATTATTTTATACTACTTAAAAATTAAGGCTTTCATACATATTCTAACATTATCTACTTGTAATTGTCTTCATTCATTTTGAAGATACCAACATTGAGTGCTCTTTAAAAGAGTGCATTTTAAATATGTTGGAATCAGTTGGTAATTACTTTTAAATAAATACGAAATTATTTAACCAGGTAACCTATTAATGTGAGTAAAAACACTAGAACATGTTTCAATGTGAATTTAAGCTAATTGTAAAAACTGAATTCAAGAAATATACGTATTCCACTACATGAATGAGTTAACCAGATTGCCTAGTTTTCCTTAATCAAAACTGAAAATATCCCACTGTTATGAAATTTTCAATGGATTAATCACATATTCAAATTCACAATCTAGAGTTAGAAACCTGGGAAGTATGATATTGAACCAGCAAAAGAGGAAGAACTCCAAATTTTGTGATCTCTGACTTCATGTAGTAATCAGGTATGGAAGAGACAATCTGTATACCCAGAGGCCAGGCTGATTAATATATTTCCAACTACCTATTCTATGGCCTTCTCCTGCAATGTTTTTTACATAAATCCTTTATAGCAGATTGCTTTAGTGTTTTAGTATATACTCAGCATAGTTCTCTTCTTGAAATTTCAGTGATGCACTGTTCAATAATATGGAAAAATATTCATGAAATTATACTACAATGTAGGATTCAGGGATATGGGGATAAAAATAAAACAACAACAACAAACAAACAACGAGGATAAACAAGCCGTTATTTAAAATCAGCTTGTGGTAAGCCTTTTCTGGCAGGTAGTGTCTAGGCTTAAGTGTCAGAAAAGGAATTTAGTATTTCCCAGTGTTTCTGTTGGTTAGTATTATGTCAGCTTGACAGGAGCTTGAGTCAACAGAAAGGAAGGAATCCCAGTTGAGAAAAGGCCTTCATCAATTCAGCTGTAGGGGATTATTTTATTTGTTTGTTTGTTTATTCATTCACTTTACATCCTGATCACAGCCCCATTTCCTTCTCTTCTCCCGGGGCCACCCTTACAATTCCTCCTCATTGTACCCTCCCCTTCTCCTCAAAGGAGAGCCCCCTTGCCTACCACCCTACCCTGACACATCTAGTCCCACAGGACTAGGTGCATCTTCGCTCCAGATCCAGGTAGTCCAGGTAGTAGAGAAGTGACAGGAGACAGAGACCCCAGGCATCCCGTGCTCTCCTTGTTAAGGGACCCAAATGAAGTTCAAGCCGCACGTTTGCTGCAAATGGGTCAAGGTCCTGCCTAGGTTCAGCTCCTGCACTCTCATCATTTGTTGCCCAGTCCTTCTTATCCTCCATGCCCCTGGGTTAGTTGATACTCTAGGTCTTATTCTACTGTCCTTAATGCCTCTGGCTTGCCCAATTCTATCCCCCACTCTTCCAAAGACTCCCAGGCTCTGACTAATGTTTGGTAGTGGGTCTCTGCATCTGCCTCCATCCACTATTGGATAATGACTTTCAGAATATAGTTAAGCTAGGCTCCTGTATACAAACACATTATGAATAATTGCTTAATAGTGTCAGGATTTTGTTCTCTCACATGAGATGGGCCACAAGTTGGTCAGTCATTGGATGGGAGTTCCCTCAGTCACTGTTCCATCTTTATCCCTGAAAGTTTTGCAGCCAAGACAATTTTTATTTATTTATTTATTTATTTGTGGAAGGTTATATGGTTAGATTGAGGTACTGTTCCTTGTCTAGATGTCCTCCCAGGCTATAGCAGGTGGCCATTTCAGTCTCTACATACCCCTCTGGTAGGAATCTCAGCTAGGCTTACCCCCTGTGGAATCCTTGTATTCTCTCCCATCACAGATGTAAGGATGAGGAATATGTCACTTACTGACAACGGTAAAAAAAGAATGCATAGTTTCTGTAAAATCTGAAAACACAAGGATTCAAAGCTATCTCAAATATTATCTGTTTGGAGTAGCTGATGACATATCTTTTACTTGATTCAGAAGACAGGAGAAGAGTGACATTTGGGTCATGTTTTATGCGTGAAGCATGATATTATAATTTAACAATACCCAGTACTTTTCTACATTTTTTATTACAGAATATTAAAATTTTGGATTTATTAAAAGTTTCTAAACTATATTTGGAAACACAGAAATTACTGAAATCATATGGTAAATTGTATTTATCAGTAAGACGAAACACATAAAATAATCCCAAATTGTTCAGTCATCTTACTGTAAATTTTAGGTAGCAGAACCACAACTATCTCTCTAAAATAAAATGAAGATGGAAGAGGTACAAAAGCAAAGACTTGCTCTATGATGACCTTACTTTTTTTAAAAAAATATCTGTTTTGATGATAGTTATCTCTGAATACAATATTTACTCAAGATGATGAAAAGAATATTTTTTTAATTCCTAGTGACCACTAAATTAATACAGGTCTTAAATAAAAGTCTTCAAAAGCCTTGGGAATGATTCTTCTGGTCCCTTTTGTAATTAAAAATGCAAAACTTGTTTCTTTTGGTCTCCAGGATTCTGTAATCTCTGCCATTTTAATGACATTTTGAAAATAGTGCACCAAACAGAAATGGCATGCTCTGCCCTTTAGAAAACAATGGCACAAAACACTTATGTTTTCAAGGCTGAACAAATGACTTGAAATGGATTAATTCTATTCCTCTAGAAGCCAATATATCATCACTTAAAAAACACTCATCTGATAGGGTTGATATGATTTATTTAAAAAGAGGTCTTGTATGTGTGAATGTGGAGGTTTTATGTGTACAGACTTATACCTCCTTAGTCCTGTGGTATATCTGAAGAGAAAAGCATTGTGTACATATCTATTTCTTGAAACTAATTTGTAAGCTTCTTACTTTTCAAAAAGGCATTCTATATGGCATGCTTCTTGGTGGAAACTGAACATCTCCGCTTGTATTTGAAAGAAGGTTTCTATGAAGAAGTAGAAGCATACAGAAAACAGAGAGTCTCAAGAGGCTTGTTTGGAATTGAAATCAATGCTGTATTTGTTTGTACACAATTTTCCCTATAATTAGACCGACCTGGACAGTATTTCCACACCTATGTATTGCACTATGACACTGTCTAATAGATAAAACGAGATAATGGATGTAAAGCACTCATATGCAAAGGTGATTTTTGCTATTTTCACAGCTTTCACGTTTTAGAAACCAGTCGCCTGGGTGGTGTTGATATCAATTACAGTGATATTGGATATAATAGTCTAACTGCTTCAATTATAATGTTCAGAGCAAAACCTGAATTCATTGTGTTACAACAAAACATACTTAGCTATTATGATGATTTGAATGAGATTTGCCCCTGTAGTTTGGTTTTTTTTGAATGCTTAGTCACAAGGGTATAGATCTGCTTGAGAAGGACTAGTAGGAATTACCTGGTTGTAGTCTTTAGGGACTTATTGGAGAAATTGTGTAACTAGAATGGTTTTTGAGTTTTCAGAAGCCCATGGCAAGTCCAGTTACTCCCCCTCCCCCCCCACTCTGAATTCTTGAAGATGAGGATATAGAATTCTCAGTTACTTCACAACAATATCTGCCTGCCTGTTTTCACATTCTTCACAATGATTTTAGACTAACATTCTGAAACTGTAAGCAAACCCTTAATTAAGTTTTCTCTTCTATAAATTGTCTTCTTCATGGTGTCTCTTCACAGAAAACAACAACAACAACAACAACAACAACAACAAAACCAGTATATAAGACAGATATTGGCTCCAGGCATGGGATATTCCTGTGATAATCCATTCTGGTATTTTGAGGAATATTGGAGACTTGGGGAATATGAACTAGAAAAGAATTTTAAGTATTTATGCTGAGCTTAATGGGCTTACTTGTAACAACAAAGGTAGCATGCCCAGTTCAAGGAATTACAGAGCCGAAAAACATTAGCAAGTTGCCTATAGATCATTCTTAAGATGTTTGGCAAATAAATAACATGGTTTTGGCCCTTGTCTAAAGAATCTGGGTGAGACTATATGAGGAGTTTTGGATTAATGCCTTGGTATAAGAGATTTCAAGAAAGCCTAGTTTGTATTGATTGTGTCAAATGGTTATTAATGATCACTCCAATGAAAAAGAGAAATAGGGCCAGGAAAAAAAAAAGTACAGTTAGAAGAGAACAAGTGCATCAGGAAATGGAGAACTGAAGCCAATTCCAGTGTTCAAGTAGAAAAAAAAAAACTTTAAAGAAAAAGGACCTATTTGCTTAAAAATGGGATATCACTGAGGATTCGGGGCAAGACCCTGGCTATGTAATCCTAAAGCCAGTGAAAGGAAAAAGATGTAGGATTGACATATACCTAAACAATAATGGGAAGTTTATACAAATGTGATCAAGGAGGGGGACTACTTGTAGGAGCCTCATCTACATGGTCATGGTTTTATCAAGGAATATAGAGAAATGGAGTTATGTAACATTTCTTTTCGGTCCAGAAAATCTATTGAGGTCAGGAAGGAAGTAGAGGAGTTCCTGCATGGAGGCTCAGGAAGTATCACAAGAAGCTCTGAAAGGGAAACATGAGTTGATGGAGATCATAAGATACCGCAGATACTATATCTGTGGGATATCTGACAAAAATCACGACTTTTATGTTATTAAACAGGGAGTATTTAAGAAGGATTAAGACTTGTGGCCTTGTTAGTGTAGGTATAATCTTATTGGAGAGAGCATATCACCAGGTGTGGGTTGTAGGCCCAATCATTCTCTCTCTCTCTCTCTCTCTCTCTCTCTCTCTCTCTCTCTCTCTCTCTCTCTCTCTCCTTCCTTCCCCCTCTCTCTCCCTCCCTCCCTCCCTCTCTTACCATCTTCAATACCTCTCTTTCTGCACATAGATAAAAATATAGAGCTAGTAGCTATTTCTTTAATACTATTTAAAGGTCCAACTTAACACTATAAACCTCATTTTATAAACAACTTGACCTTAGAATGAACACGGCTACTGAAAAAACCCCACCTTGTTCTAGGAACCTTGTCACCCTTTCAACTACCACAATTCCCCTAAGCAAACAGCAGCTCCATCCCTAGCAACAACAACCAATCAGTTTTTAAGGGAAAAGTACCTAATGTTTTGAAGTATATTGATTATGCTAGCAATCATTTTTTCATACCAAGAAGAAATCATTATTAGCCAATAGAAATGTGCCAAGCAAATGTCAGCCAATCTTATAATGCCAAGTTAAAAGGTCCCATACCCTGCTACAACCATGATAAAAAGACAAGGCTTGTACCAGCTCAGTACATTCAACACCATCCACTCTGTTAGAGAGGTTAGAGGATCTGAGCTCCAGCTTAATAAAGACTCTTTGCTTTTACATATGAGTTAGATTCCTGGTGGTCTCTGATGGGCTGTTTGTGTCCTATGATCTGGATAATATACTATATCTGTCTGCCTGCTTCCATATTCCCCACCATTATGATAATGGACTAACTTCTGGAACAGTAATCAAGCTCCCAATTAAATATTTTATTCTATAATTTGTCTTGGTCACAGTCTTTGTTCACGTCAATAGAAATGTAATTCAGACAGATATGAATATATTTATATTTTTTCCATTTCTAATGGCCTGGATCTTGCTGATAATATATGTACCAGGATCATGATTATAAATTATACTTACTTCACTCATACTTGCCTGAAGTTGGTGGATCCACAGTACCTAAATATTTTTAACTCTAATTTGTGCATCACCATGGCTCAAAATGCTTGCTTTACAGTCTTTATTGTCTGTGAAGTATGAATTCATCCTTGGGAAGGCTGCTCCCTTAGCCTACTGAGTGGGATTTGTTGGAGTTTGAATACAGGAATGTCCAGCTTCAGTTCCATTTACTCAAAATTGCCAATGAACAGACTGGGGAGTGCATTTCCCCCTTTCCAGAACATCTACTTACGTAGGAAACTAAAGACTAACACTTCTAAACTACTTTTGCAGAGTGCATGAACACATTGTATTTAATGAGTCTAAACTGTCTCCTTTGCTTATAGTCCCACTACTGATCTCCATGTTTACTGTTTTGTCTATTGATGAAATTAGAATGCTTTCACACTTTCAGAAATCTAAAATTTATTTTTCTCTGTATTTGTATGTTGTTATTGTATGTATGTATGTATGTATGTATGTATGTATTATGTATATATATGTTAATGTGTGTACACATGCACATTTGGGTGCTCATGTACATGTGCTTGCATAGGTCTAGAGACCATTGATCAATATTGGATGAGTTCTTCAGTGTCTTTCCACCTTATAATTATTATGTTTAAGTTAAATTCTTTATTGAAGTGATTCTTTTATACTGAATTTCCAATGAGTCCAGAGATTTGACTGCCTCTCTTCCAACAGGACTGGTGTTGTAGGTGTATCTACCACTGTTCTTGGTTTTTAAGATGGGTACTAGGAATACAATGCACATTCTTTTGAAGCAATCAGTTTACCATCCGATCCATGTTTCCAAATCTTTTATTTTATAATTGTAAAATTGAATATTTCTTTATTTTACCCCTACTCTTTATTGAGTTACCCTGATCGTTTTCCTCTTCTCTTCCATGAAACTATACCCTGACATTTTTCTTAAAGCTAGTGGAGATACATCAATTGGATCATGTCTGTCTGAACTCGTTTTTTGTATAGCAAATGTTCAATACCTTAACATCTTAGGCAGTTCTTACCTGCTACTAGGCAGATGTAGAACAAAAAGGCCTAAATGCCTTCTTCTGTAAAAGTGTAATACTTGCACTCATATGTTGCTGGTAACCAGTACCTGTCTAATTAGACTTAAGGCCCACTTAACAACAAGAAAATAATGCCTGATATTAGAAATGTGGCAAATTCCCTGAGACTTGTGAGGTCATGTAACTTAGGAATGAGTCTCTTGTCATCACTTTACTAAAGTAGCATGTGTTTTATTACATTGTAATTTTTATTGTAATGCTCACAGATAAGCACAGCTACGATCCTGAATCAACTAAACTCTTTTAATTTTCCCCAAATTGGAGACCATTACAGAAAACTGTAAGTGGACAGAATGGAGAAATAAAACAGCAAATTGAAATTGCAAAGTTACTGCTTCTGTGTCTTTACATGATATAGGGCATGTTTTAGTCTTTCAAGGATATTTAGCTATATACAGATAAATAATAAAGCCAGTTTAGTTTTGTGAAAGTAACTCCTTTCTTTTTCCTATAATAATCTAAAGTTTTCCTTTAGCAAGACAACATTAAGTTTAGATATTTTTGAGCAGTGCCAGTAGGATTAGGGAGTAGAGAATATAAATCAGCACATTTACTATACCATGAAATTAAGTAGCAGTTATAGAAGATGGAAGCTCCACCAGTTTAAAGATGATATTATTGACATATCAGTTGACACTAACAAAAATGATTAGTTATTGCATTTATCTAAATGTGTGGACTAGGTGGTATTAAGTTCATACTCCAAATAAATCTATTAAAATTGAAATATCTTGAACTTGTATTCATTTAACAAACAATTGTGCATTTTCATTCATAGAAAATATTGAGAGTTGATTTTCATGATCAAGATAATTGAAGAATTGTCATGATTATCCTGGTAACATATACTACAGTCTCAATCAGGACTTCTAGAGAGAGCAAAGCAGAAGTAATTTAAATAATTTAAGTTTAAATTTTAAACCAATTACCTACCTTTGCACTACACTGTTATTCCAATTGATATTTTAGTATTTTCTAGATCTTTTATTTCTTCAGAAATATAAGGAAATGTAAGAAGAACATATGGTTCTTAACTATACATGCAGAGAAATTAATAAATATTGAGTTAATTGAAATGTGTTCTGAGATTATGTAAGATGTAAAATACTATACTTTGTTCTCTATAGTAAAGTTTGCATGACATTCATCAAGAAATCATCACTATAAAATGGTACAACATAAATCGAATAAAACTAAACAAAACGGAATAAAATCTCGATATTGAAAGCCAAAAAAAAAAAACTATAAAGGCATTGAATAGAACTGTTAATATCCTAATGTACCTTTTTCCACTTTAGGAAGTCATTATACACAGAAGATTTATTGTAGTCTAAATGCTTAGCCACTTGGATTTCTCTGTGTGTTTTATTAGTGAATATTAGTGAATATTAGCTGTAAAGTTAAAAACAAAGCTATAAATTACAGTATAACCATGGAACAATCCAAAGACCTAAAGAAGCTAAGTATCAAGGAAGGGCCAAGGTAGGATGCTTCAATCTTGCTCAGAAGGGGAAATAAAATAGATACCAGAAGTGAATGGAAAGGAAGAACTAGATGGTAGAGGGAGTGGGGAAGGGAACTTGAGTTGTGATCAGGCATGGGAGAGATGGGGTGGGTTTAGAAAGTAGGAGAGAGAAGGGAAATCAGTGGAGCACATCTCTAGGACAAGCTGAAGACCTAGGAATAGGGAGGCTCCCAGAAGTCTATGGGGGTCATCCTTGCTGAGACGCCTAGCAGTAGGGTATATGAAGTCTGAGGTGGCCACCCCTTGTAGCTAGGTAAGACTTCCAGTGGAGTAAGGGGGACACCAAACTACCCATAGAACATTTAACCTAAAATTTGCCTTACTTACAAGATATGCCAGGTCAAAGATGATGCAAAGATTGACAGAATAGCCAAGCAATGACTTGCAGAACTTTAGACTGACCCCATGGGAGAAAGCTGACCTTTAACATTATTTATTAATGATAATCTGCTATGCTTGCAGACCATAGCCTAGCACAACTGAGAAACCTTATCCAGGAGTGGATAGAAACAGAAGCAGAGATCCAAACCACACGTTAGGCAGAGTTCAACGTGTCTTGTGGAAGAGTCAGGGGAAGAATTGGGGGAAAAGGAGGGTCAAGGACACCACAATAAGACCTATTAAGCCCAAAAACCTGGGCCCATGGAATCTCACAGAGAATGGACCACCAACCAAAGAGCAGGTATGGGCTAAAACTAAGCCCCCTAAAAATATGTGGCAGATGTACACCTTGGTCTTCATGTGAGTTCCCCAACAATTGGATCAGAGACTGTCTATGACTCAGACTGTGTTGTCTGCCTTTGAACTGTTTTTCCCTAGGTGGGCTGTCTTGTCTGGCCTCAGTGGGAAACGATGGACATAGTCCAGTAGATGCTTCATATGTCAGGGTGAATTGGTACCTGGGAATGGAGGGCAATGGCTTCTTTTAAAAAAAAGGGGGGGGGAGCAGAGAAGAAAATGGGAGAAAGGGAGTGAGAGGGTGTGACTGGGAGGGGATGAGATAGGTGGGCTGTGATTGGAAGTAAAATGTATAAAAATAATTAAACTCATAAAAAAACCACAATCATGTTATGATCTACAGACTCAAGAGACTAAGTAACAAGAACGGGTGATTGGGGTAATCAAGAATCTCCCTGGGAAGGGGAGAGAAATAAAATTTTGGGGTATACAGATGAAAGATAGGCTTGAGAACAGGAGTGATCAGATTTATGGAAGGATGGATACAATACCAAGAGAAATGGCTGGAATTAGAGGTATTTAGGAGGCAAGTTGGAAATTTCGTGAAATGGAAACCTTGTGGAATCTATTAGAGCAACATTAGTAATGCTGGACAGGCAGAATGCACCAGCTGTCTTTTGTAATCAGGCAAGGCTTCAGCTGGGCCATAACTCAGCCACAAACCTTCAACCTAAAGTTTGTCCTGCCTGCACAGTATTCTCAGACCACACAATAGCACATTTGTCATCAAAGAGTCCAGAAACACTTCATTGAAGAGTCACACAGCCAAACATTAGGCCCAGCTCTGGTCCTGTGGTGAAGGGAACAGAAGGATCTGAGCAACCAGAGTGGTCAGGGACACACCAAGAGAACCTGGAACACAGAATCAACTGACTGGAAGTCATGTGAACTTTTAGTGGTTATGGAGCCTGTAAGGGTCTGACCTGGGTCCTCTGCATATAAGTTATGGCTGAATAGTTTGGTGTTCTTATAAGAATTCTAATAGTTGGAGCCAGAGGTGTCCCTGATTCTTTTGTCTAACTGTTGAACCCTTTTTCCACCTATTGGGTTGCCTTGTTGAGCCTTGGTGTGATTTTACATGCCTGGCCTTATTGAAGTTTGTTATGCAGTGTTTTGTTGATGACCACTGAGGCATGTGCTTTTCTGAGTGGAGGGAAGAGACTGGAGGTGGGGAAAGGGGCCGAAAAGAAAACTGCAATCGTATTAGTATGCTGAAGAGAATTTTTAAAAAATTATTATCAAAATTAACTCATAAATGCTGAAAGTGACTGTGTTTAAAGAAAGATAAATGTGATGGTTATTTCCAATTTTTTTAGATATTTTCTTCATTTACATTTCAAATGCTATCCCTAAAGGCCCCTATACCCTCCCCCCGACTCCCCTACCCACCCACTCCCACTTTTTGGCCCTGGTGTTCCCCTGTACTGGGGCATATAAAGTTTGCAAGAACATGGGGCCTCTTTTCCCAATGATAGCCGACTAGGCCATCTTGATGGCTATTCTTAATTGTCAACTTAACTACATTTGGAAGTAGCTAAAAGTCAGTAGTTGGATATATGTATGAGAGATCCATTTAGTGAGGAAGAGATAACTAGAGCTTGGCTTAGTTATTCATGCATCCCAAAGAAGTGAACAGCTACTGTATTACAACTTCTTTCTTGGACAAACCTGAGGGACCATCAAAAAGCAAAATCTTCACAATGAGCAGAACTTTGGGTAGTACACATTGTCATACATTTTGTTTGGACGCAGGTGGCTATATGTGTTGACTGTTCACTGATTCACAGTCTATAGCCAATGGTATTGCTGGATGTTCAGGGACATGGATATAGCATGATTGGAAAATTGGTGGGAAAGAAAACTAAAGAAGTATGTGGATAGGTCTTTGCAAAGGAGCAAAGGGTGTGAAGATGCTTCATCCCAGGTGGCTTTAGCATAGTTCAATAATCAAGTAGATTGGCTGAACCATTCTGTGGACAGTCAATCTCCTTCACTTGCCATCCCTGAGCTACAGAAATTTTGTTTGTGTCTGAGACCTTAATTTATTTTTACCTAGAAGTTTTAGTCCCAGAAGTGAAAGCACTCCTACCAGGAACCACAACAAAGAAACAAGGAAGCTGAGACTTCTCCCTGGTCACTTCGAGGTTCTAATGACATTAAACCAACAGGTTAGAGAAAGGAGTAACAGTGTTAGGAGAGGTGATTGATCCGGATTACCAAGAAGAAATTGGATTTCTTCTCCACAACAAAGGTAAGATTGATTATATCTTCAATTCAGATCATTAGGGGGGTCTCATGATCTTACTATATCCTCTGATTAAAGTCAATGAGAAACTACAAAAGCCTAATCCAGGAAGGATAACAAAGGGCACACATTCTTCTGTAATGACAGAATGGGTCACTCGGCCAGAAATATTGACAAGATATGCTGATGTACTTGATAAGGGTGGACAAATAGAGAATGAGTAGCAGAGAAATAACAGCTATGGCTATGTGACTAGTTTCAAATAGGAGGATTGTAATTGAGGTGAGTGTGTCTGTCTTCTCTCATTAAAATTTGTTTGTGGAGATATGTGTGGTTTTTAATCTTTGATTTTTTTATTATATAATGTAACATCCATAAAGAGAATATCAATTGCTCCCATATTTAAGTTTGAAGATTTAAAAAAATGTCCTATGGTGGACATTGCTACCTCTTTTAAAGATTACAATGAATATATGATAGTACTAGGATAGTTATATAATTATAGGCATGATTATGACTTGATTATATATACTACATTTGAATTTTTACACAGGATAGTTATATCATGAAGGCAGAGTTATGATTTGGTTATTGTTTCCTTTTGAAAATTAATCATGGCATAAGAAAATATTATTATGTGTTAGGTATAAAGGGGTGGCTTGTGATGTTTATTCTTTTTTTGTCAGTTTGAATATATCTGGTATGAACTAATACCTAAATGTTGGTAATATCTGGGAGGGATATATTTATTTTTCTGAAATAAATCATTAGAAATGACAAGATCAATGTTCATCAGGATGTTTTGTGGTAGAAAGTTCTTCCTTTTATGTGGGCCACACCCTCTGATGGCAGCTTATATCCCAGATACAGAAGAATGAAACAATGTCTCTCATGGCCTGCTTAACTATTCTCTCACAGGCAAGTTCATCCTTTCAGTGGCATTGGAGCCTACTTCTTCAGGATGCCAGTGTATATTCAATACCAGCTGAAACACCTAAACATGTAGATTGAAAAACTATACTTGGACTTTCCATTGGTAAACTGCACTTTTTGGACTAGTTGGATCACAGCTTATAAATCACTTTAATAAATCTCATATATATTCATTCTATCAGTTCTAGTCCTCCAGACCTGGTGGTTCTCAACCCTCCTGCCCATTCTGGAAGAGTGATTTGTCACTCTGAACCTCAGAACTGCACATAGCACATTTTAATTGTTTTAAATAACCTAATCGTTGCTTTATTTATTATAACTCTATCCTTAGATATTTCAATAGAATGTATTTATAACACTGTCCTTGGGTTTTACTGCTGTAAACAGACAACATGAAAATGCAACTCTTATAAGGACAACATTTAATTGGGGCTGGCTTAAAGGCTCAGAGGTTCAGTTTATTATCATCAAGGCAGGAACATGGCAACATCCAGTCAGGCATGGTTCAGAGGAGCTGAGAGTTCTACATCTTCATCTGAAAGCTGCTAGCAGAATATTCACTTCCAGGCAGCTAGGATGAGGATCTTAAGGCCACAGTGACACACGTATTCCAACAAGGCCACAACCTCTAATAATGCCACTTCGTGGGCAGAGGATATAAAAACAATCACATTCACACCAATTATCCTGCAATACTTAAGGTATTTATCTTTCTAATATGTTCTACTTTTATTAAAATAACTGCTTCATACACAAACTTTACAACTAATCCATATTTGCTTTATTTTTTAACCTTGCTGCTCTTTACTCTCATTTATACTTTTAAGACATGAAAAATAGCATGGAAATGAACACTGGACAATATAAATAACTTATCCATTAATGACAACGAGGAAAGGCAACATCAGTCCAGGATATGACATATACTTTTGGTAGTATATCCTTTTTTATCCCTGTCCAAATTTTTTAATAAAATATTTAAAGATGGAAACTATTGGTAGAGATTTCATAGTATAACATTTGTATTTCTTTTAGGGGACACCTCAGGCATTTACTCAAGGAACAGAAACGCAATTTGTAGTTTAGAATTAATTTGAAGTTTAAGATATCTATGGTGAGTCACATTGCTTCAGAGAATGTAAAAAGAGGGTATACAATGGGAGAACGTGAGCCGTGATTATCGTTCAGACAGCAAATAACCAGAGAAACTGGCATTGTCTTTCTAAGACTACATTGGCTGTCCTTTGTGACCTCATTTAGATCATGCCCTGGGAAATTTTGAATCTTCATCGTTGGACAATACTGGGTTATTTAATATCTGGGTGATTTCCATGGAGTCAAGGGACATATTGTGTCTTGAACATGAGTATAGATAATCTACTACCCTGCCTACTAACATCTGAACATTTGGATGAATTATATGCAATTACCTTTAAATATTTAAAGAATGTTCCTGTTATGAATTTTATGGTATTTTCTTCCTGAGTGAAAATGAGTGGGCAGGAGTCAACAGGAACAACTTCACTTTCCATCAGCCGGTGGTCTCCGAACCACAAATCCCATTATTATGACTTTTGCCTATTGCAGATTTCGAACACTGTAGTCATTCCCTTCCCACCTCAATTTCTTATGGAATAATGGCATGGATCCCGATTAAGAAGACTGAATTCCACTCCCATTATCTCAATTTACCTGCATAATTTATTAGTTTTTGTTTTCATCTACTCCAAGTGAAAGCTTCTCTCATTATCATTAATCAAGACATTGATCTAATGAGGAGAATTGAATGTTGTTAGGAGTGACCAAATAACTCAGAATATAGCCACAGTGTTTGCTTATTTTTGACATGCTTATCATAATGCCCTATTGCTGGAGACAAGAGATACACATCTCATTGAATGCAGATATGTAGCTTGTGCTTACCTATATCAACATATTAAAATAACATAATTGCACATTTATAATTTAATAACAAAATGTATAGGTGCTTTAATTTAATTATGTATCATTTATTTGTCAAGAGCCCATAGTGGGGGAGGTGATATGCCCTAAATCATGGCCTACAATTATTAGTTTGTTAATCATGTTGCCTTTTAAATCCTTTTGCTTATTCTTATTGAATGATGCTATGTCCAGCCTTTCTAGGTAGCTCTTTTACTATGGAAGAAAATTATTAATAAGGGGGATAAGTAGCCAAAGTGCCAAGAATAAGTAGTAGTAGAGGGATCTTTTCTAAATGGGATAGCTATACCGTCTTCCAGGAGATAAAATGTACTTCATGAAAAGGACAGTGCAGAATATAAGAGACCAAAATCAGGAGATATGCACAAAAATCATGTCTTCTGGATATGATGTAACTTCCGACTATCAAACTAACTATACACTTGAAAGAAAAAGTGACCATCTACATAAGACCTGAATACAAGCATAATTGTTCAAATTTCTCTCCGTAGATAAAAGAGCCCATGAGCCCCATGGTTGAGGCGCAGAGGGTATGAATCTTTTCAATGATGTATCCATAGTTAAGTTGCTCTTCTCCCAATAAATAAGATCCCTTGTATAAGCATGAAAGAAATTCCAATTTAATCAATGGACCATATAAAAAACAAATACATGAAATTTGAAGGGAAGCTTTCAGGAAGTGAAAGCATTACATAATTGATGTGGGAAAATGAGAGGAGAATGGGGGAATTTGAAAGGACATTTTCTTATGTGAAAGAGAAAGCAAAAAATTTAGAAGGCTGAAAATAATAAAGCATATTTCTATTTAGCAATAATAGTTGAATAATGGATTTTGAAGAAAGATAACAAGCACTACTCAAATTATTTTAAGTTGATTTAACATGATGCATGTTATGCTTATGAAGTAAACTTGAAGTAACAAATGAAATAAATCATACAATTATTAATCACATGAAGACATTTTAATTATAAAAATTACTTTTAATTGGATGATAGAGTCAATGAAATGATTTAAATTTAATAGCAGGATTTATTATAAGTACTGACAACTTAAATAAACTATTAGAAATAAGGAAGGGTAGTGAAAAATTCAACACAATTTAGGCAAAATAAACTAGGTTCAGTTTGCCATAAATTATAAAAAATTAGGGAAAAGGTCAATTTTGAAAATGTCTATATCTAAGGAAATATACTTTTATCAGTAGGAAAGGCAACAATGGAAAAGAAGAGAATAGAACAGATAGTAATAACATTAATTTATAGCAAAGCAGAGGGTTGAGTACAGGACAACTTTAAAACTCACGACTATTGGGTCAATAGTGTAACAGCAGCCTTGTCTGCCCTTCATGATCAGGGTTAATTACTCTTGACAATGCATTCTCTCCTTTTATTGCTTGTTCATCTTGGGTAGCTCACTAAATAATATGATTTATTGATCTATGGATCTCTCTACTGCCATATCTTCTTTTAGCTAAAATACTTCTTTTGATCTAAGGAATGATTTTGCAATGTCACCAGGATAGTTCTTCCAACATTAAATCAATCCTGACTGGCCTCGCTCTTTTACTCAGGAAAGGCAGACACAGGTGTCCATGTGGGTAACCACTGTGCTCTGCTTCCTCACAGGGGATGCCAAATGTGCATAGGCATGTTTTAATTAACCATAAATTCTTTTCAAATAATCAAACTTATGTTCAATCTCTTCTCCCAGGAGATTTCATATCCATAGCAGAATTAGCTGTATATGCTTGTCTGCCTGGGAGTGTGTACTATTCCATCTTAGATAGCCCTTGTTTATGACATCATAACGACTTCATACATATCAAGCCCTTAGTGCTCGTTATTGGCAGCCGATGGCAAAGCCTCACTAATGACAGGTTGTTGAATTGCTGTTTCTCTTTCTGTGTCTAGACATCAACATTTTCTGAAATACATGCACTTACTAGGCAGAAAACACAATACTGAACACCTCAAAACTTGGTATGCGCATACATCCACCCCCGCTTTTTACCCAGGACTAGACATGACTGTCTAAACATTTCTATTCAGATTCCAACTAATTATCTAACTTATTTTTCACTTACCACAAGTCTGTTTATTCTTATCCGATGACACATCTATTTTTGTCCAAATGGAATAATCTGACATGCTGCCAATGCTCAGCTTTGTAAAAAGTTTACTGATGAATGTGGCCTATTAGACAGGAATCCAGAAAGCTTTATAGATTGCTATTCATCACACCAGTTACTTGAATGAAAAAAAAATCTCAAAAAAAAAATATTTAAATTGAGATGTTTAATTGTGACAAAGACTCAGAAGAATTGGAACCAGGAAGGGTAATTATCTTTTTTTACTTTTATTTTTATTATTTTCATCATTGATTTTACAGTCCAGCCATAGCTCTTTTCCTGGTCCCCCTCCCACAGTTCCTCATCACATTCCTCCTCCCCACTGTCTCCAAGAAGATATCCACTACCAACCAGCCAGGCCTCCCCACTCCCTGGGGCATCAAGTATCTCCAGGGTTAGAAGAGACTGCTTCTCCCACTGAGGCCAGACTAGGAAGTCTTCTGCTATATATGTGTCCAAGGCCTCAGACCAGCCCTTGTATGCTGTCTGGTTGGTAACTCAGTGTATGAGAGATATCAGGGGGTCCTGATTTGTTGAAACTGCTAATCTTCCTATAGGGTTACCCTCCTCCTCAGCTTCTTCCAGTGTTTCCCTAATACAACCACAGGGGTCCACGACTTTAGTCCAATGGTTTGGTGTGAGTGTCTGCTTCTGTATCAGTCAGCTACTTATTGGTCCTCTCAGAGAAAAGCCATGCTAGTAGGGTCCTGTCTCTAAGCACACCGATAGCATCAGTAATAGTGTCAGACCTTCAAGCCTCACCTTGAGATGGATCCCAAGTTGGGCCAGTCACTGGACAGAATGCCTAGGATACAATCCACAGAACTCACGAAGGTTAACAAGCAGAAAGGCCCAAGCAAGGATGTTTCAATCTCACTTGGGTTGGAGAAGAAAATGATCAGGGGAGGCAAAGGACCTAGGTGGGAGAGGGGAAGGGGAAAATGGGGAACATGATCAGGAATGGGGCAGGGGGAAGCAGGAGAGAAGCCCCGAGGACCAAAAGAATGAATAGAATTATGTCACCTTGGAGAGTAGAAGATGGGGGGACCCTTTGGAATGTACCAGAGACCTGGGAGGTAAGTAACTCTTAGCACTCAAAGGGAAGAACTTTATTACATGCCTAATAGTGGGGAGAGGGAACTTGTAGACTCTGTCTAAAACAGAAAGACAGAACATTAAGTGGAACAATGGGTTTGCCAACCCACAGTCAAAAGTTCTGAAGCAGAATTGTTCGTGTGTAAAAAGAACTGCAGTGGCAAAAAAGAAGAGACTGAGGGAAAGGCTGTCTAGTATTGAGTTTTAAATCCCAATAGTGCCTCTAAGTGGTATACATAACTCCAGTGAGAAACACTCAAATGAATGTGTGTGTGTGTGTGTGTGTGTGTGTGTGTGTGTGTGTGTGTGTGCGCACACGCGCATGTGTGCATGGGTATGCTCTGTGTGATTGTGAGTGTGCACATGTGTGTGTGTGTGCGCGTGTGTGTGGTTGTATTGTGAGGGCTTTGGGGACTGCCTTTTCCTAGAAACTGTTATCCAAAAATAGTCCTCTTATTTAGAGAAAATAATTCTTGTTTGCTGAGAGCAGAGGAGAACCAGAAAACAACAAACATTTTGTGAAGAGCATTACAGTTAATAAATACAATGCAAATGCCTACCTCATAAAAAGGGGCTAATAATTTTAAACACTGCTGACTATCGAAATGCTCTTTTTCTAATTATGTAATAGAGTGAATGCAAAAGCAATTGGTGTATTATAAGCCTTGCAATAACACAAAGTGCTATTGTTATTAAAAGAAAAGCGGTAGAGCACTATCTGTCTTTATTTTCTTATGCTCTAGTAGAAAGAAGCTGTTGTCAGCAGGCATGTGAAATGAATAAATAATTTAAAGCTTTGTAGTACTGACTAATAAATACATAAGAAATAGGAAGGCTATTGCTTGGTTACCTTCAATGTGTCAATTATCCTCCAATACTTTTAATAAACAAGTTATGAGAAAAGCATTCATATTCATCAAGAAAAACCCTAACAACAAAGAAGAAAGTGATGTTTCCACACATTTTAGTACACATGATACTGCTATGATACATTGTGGTAATAAATGTGCTTATGATCAAATTACATTCATTATTCACATTCATTGTTTGCCAAGTATTATTTTTTTCTGTTTTCAGTCTTCTCAGGTTACAAGCATACATCATATTCTCTAAGTACATTCTGTTCATGTATTTTAAAGACTTAACATGATGATCTTGGTTGCTTTAAACATTACAAAGGATTTAATTTAGATAATATCAAAAAAGTTGTTAACTCACACAATATTTTACATATTGTCTGACTTTATTAATATAAAATATTTCATTATCACATCTATAATTATATAATTTCAATATATCCAGTATATACACTGAATATTTATTTCTGTAGCAATTATAAAAAACAATTAAGCAGTATTATGATTTTTCAACAACTATCAATAGAACTGTCATAGGAACCAGCATTTCTACAGGAAGATGAAATCATTATATCTGGAGGTATTTACACTCTCATGTTGATTGCAGTACTTTTAAAAGTAAATAGATTATTATTTGATCATATATTCCATTAAGTAAATAAAATGTATCTAATATTGTTGTGCCAGGAAACATTAGTGAATCTCACAAGACCACCAAGCAGCAGATTCCAATGCAATCCCATTAGGCAGTCTTTATTCAAGCTGGAGCTAGGTCTACACCACCATCTCTGATGAAGGAGAATGAGAGGGGAACCATAAGCACAGTTTCAGGCAAGAAGTGGGAATCTATCCTGGCACACATTTCACTGAGGAAGCCATTATGGTTGGTGCTGGGAGCCAAACGATAAACTTAACTTCTGTTTTCTTCCTGATTGGTGGTTGTTAGGAAGCGAAGTGTCAGGGGCAGTCTTGCAACCTAAAGGTGTAAATTTGTTGGGGGAATAACCTAGAAACTGGTGCTAGATGCATGGTTTGTTGGGGGGGGCAACCTGGAAATTGGTGCTAGACACGGGTTTTGTTGGAGGGTAGCCTGGAAACTATTGCTAGGCATTGGCCTATTAGTTAACTTTTTTTTTTTTTTTTTTAATTGATCGCAGCCAAAAAAAAAAAAAAAAAAAAAAACCAAAAACCAAAAACCAAAAACCAAAAACCTGGGAGCATAATTGTGGTACCAGTCTGGTTTTTTTTTTTGTTGTTGTTGTTTTTTGTTTTGTTTTTTTGTTTTGTTTTGTTTTGTATTGTTTTGTTTTTTCCATTTTTTATTAGGTATTTAGCTCATTTACATTTCCAATGCTATACCAAAAGTCCCCCATACCCACCCACCCCCACTCCCCTACCCACCCACTCCCCCTTTTTGGCCCTGGCATTCCCCTGTACTGGGGCATATAAATTTTGCGTGTCCAATGGGCCTCTCTTTCCAGTGATGGCTGACTAGGCCATCTTTTGATACATATGCAGCTAGAGTCAAGAGCTCCTGGGTACTGGTTAGTTCATAATGTTGTTCCACCTATAGGGTTGCAGTTCCCTTTAGCTCCTTAGATACTTTCTCTAGCTCCTCCATTGGGAGCCCTGTGATCCATCCATTAGCTGACTGTGAGCATCCACTTCTGTGTTTGCTAGGCCCCGGCATAGTCTCACAAGAGACAGCTACATCTGGGTCCTTTCAATAAAATCTTGCTAGTATATGCTATGGTGTCAGCGTTTGGATGCTGATTATGGGGTGGATACCTGGATATGGCAGTCTCTACATGGTCCATCCTTGCATCTCAGCTCCAAACTTGTCTTTGTAACTCCTTCCATGGGTGTTTTGTTCCCAGTTCTAAGGAGGGGCATAGTGTCCACACTTCAGTCTTCATTCTTCTTGAGTTTCATGTGTTTAGCAAATTGTATCTTATATCTTGGGTATCCTAGGATTGGGGCTAATATACACTTATCAGTGAGTACATATTGTGTGAGTTCCTTTGTGAATGTGTTACCTCACTCAGGATGATGCCCTCCAGGTCCATCCATTTGCCTAGGAATTTCATAAATTCATTCTTTTTAATAGCTGAGTAGTACTCCATTGTGTAGATGTACCACATTTTCTGTATCCATTCCTCTGTTGAGGGGCATCTGGGTTCTTTCCAGCTTCTGGCTATTATAAATAAGGCTGCTATGAACATAGTGGAGCATGTGTCCTTCTTATCAGTTGGGGCATCTTCTGGATATGTGCCCAGAAGAGGTATTGCTGGATCCTCCGGTAGTACTAGGTCCAATTTTCTGAGGAACCGCCAGACTGATTTCCAGAGTGTTTGTACAAGCCTGCACTCCCACCAACAATGGAGGAGTGTTCCTCTTTCTCCACATCCACGCCAGCATCTGCTGTCACCTGAATTTTTGATCTTAGCCATTCTGACTGGTGTGAGGTGGAATCTCAGGGTTGTTTTGATTTGCATTTCCCTGATGATTAAGGATGTTGAACATTTTTTCAGGTGCTTCTCTGCCATTCGGTATTCCTCAGGTGAGAATTCTTTGTTCAGTTCTGAGCCCCATTTTTTAATGGGGTTATTTGATTTTCTGAAGTCCACCTTCTTGAGTTCTTTATATATGTTGGATATTAATCCCCTATCTGATTTAGGATAGGTAAAGATCCTTTCCCAATCTGTTGGTGGTCTTTTTGTCTTATTGACAGTGTCTTTTGCCTTGCAGAAACTTTGGAGTTTCATTAGGTCCCATTTGTCAATTCTCGATCTTACAGCACAAGCCATTGCTCTTCTGTTCAGGAATTTTTCCCCTGTGCCCATATCTTCAAGGCTTTTTCCCACTTTCTCCTCTATAAGTTTCAGTGTCTCTGGTTTTAAGTGAAGTTCCTTGATCCACTTAGATTTGACCTTAGTACAAGGAGATAAGTATGGATCGATTCGCATTCTTCTACACGATAACAACCAGTTGTGCCAGCACCAATTGTTGAAAATGCTGTCTTTCTTCCAATAGATGGTTTTAGCTCCCTTGTCGAAGATCAAGTGACCATAGGTGTGTGGGTTCATTTCTGGGTCTTCAATTCTATTCCATTGGTCTACTTGTCTGTCTCTATACCAGTACCATGCAGTTTTTATCACAATTGCTCTGTAGTAAAGCTTTAGGTCAGGCATGGTGATTCCACCAGAAGTTCTTTTATCCTTGAGAAGACTTTTTGCTATCCTAGGTTTTTTGTTATTCCAGATGAATTTGCAGATTGCTCCTTGTAATTCGTTGAAGAATTGAGTTGGAATTTTGATGGGGATTGCATTGAATCTGTAGATTGCTTTTGGCAAGATAGCCATTTTTACAATGTTGATCCTGCCAATCCATGAGCATGGGAGAAATTTCCATCTTCTGAGATCTTCTTTAATTTCTTTCTTCAGAGATTTGAAGTTTTTATCATACAGATCTTTCACTTCCTTAGTTAGAGTCACGCCAAGATATTTTATATTATTTGTGACTATTGAGAAGGGTGTTGTTTCCCTAATTTCTTTCTCATCCTGTTTATTCTTTGTATAGAGAAAGGCCATTGACTTGTTTGAGTTTATTTTATATCCAGCTACTTCACCGAAGCTGTTTATCAGGTTTAGGAGTTCTCTGGTAGAATTTTTAGGGTCACTTATATATACAATCATATCATCTGCAAAAAGTGATATTTTGACTTCCTCTTTTCCAATTTGTATCCCCTTGATCTCCTTTTGTTGTCGAATTGCTCTGGCTAATACTTCAAGTACTATGTTGAAAAGGTAGGGAGAAAGTGGGCAGCCTTGTCTAGTCCCTGATTTTAGTGGGATTGCTCCCAGCTTCTCTCCATTTACTTTGATGTTGGCTACTGGTTTTCTGTAGATTGCTTTTATCATGTTTAGGTATGGGCCTTGAATTCCTGATCTTTCCAACACTTTTATCATGAATGGGTGTTGGATCTTGTCAAATGCTTTTTCTGCATCTAACGAGATGATCATGTGGTTTTTGTCTTTGAGTTTGTTTATATAATGGATTACATTGATGGATGTTCGTATATTAAACCATCCCTGCATCCCTGGAATAAAACCTACTTGGTCAGGATGGATGATTGCTTTAATGTGTTCTTGGATTCGGTTAGCGAGAATTTTATTGAGGATTTTTGCATCGATATTCATAAGAGAAATTGGTCTGAAGTTCTCTATCTTTGTTGGGTCTTTCTGTGGTTTAGGTATCAGAGTAATAGTGGCTTCATAAAATGAGTTTGGTAGAGTACCTTCTACTTCTATTTTGTGAAATAGTTTGTGCAGAACTGGAATTAGATCTTCTTTGAAGGTCTGATAGAACTCTGCACTAAACCCGTCTGGTCCTGGGCTTTTTTTGGCTGGGAGACTATTGATAACTGCTTCTATTTCTTTAGGTGATTTGGGGCTGTTTAGATGGTCCACTTGATCCTGATTCAAATTTGGTACCTGGTATCTGTCCAGAAATTTGTCCATTTCGTCCAGGTTTTCCAGTTTCGTTGAGTATAGCCTTTTGTAGAAGGATCTGATGGTGGTTTGGATTTCTTCAGGATCTGTTGTTATGTCTCCCTTTTCATTTCTAATTTTGTCAATTAGTATTTTGTCCCTGTGCCCTTTAGTGAGTCTAGCTAAGGGTTTATCTATCTTGTTGATTTTCTCAAAGAACCAACTCCTCGTTTGGTTAATTCTTTGAATAGTTCTTCTTGTTTCCACTTGGTTGATTTCACCCCTGAGTTTGATTATTTCCTGCCGTCTACTCTTCTTGGGTGAATTTGCTTCCTTTTTTTCTAGAGCTTTTAGATGTGTTGTCAAGCTGCTAGTATGTGCTCTCTCCCATTTCTTCTTGGAGGCACTCAGAGCTATTAGTTTCCCTTTTAGAAATGCTTTCATTGTGTCCCATAGGTTTGGGTATGTTGTGGCTTCATTTTCATTAAACTCTAAAAAGTCTTTAATTTCTTTCTTTATTCCTTCCTTGACCAAGGTTATCATTGAGAAGAGTGTTGTTCAGTTTCCACGTGAATGTTGGCTTTCCATTATTTATGTTGTTATTGAAGATCAGTCTTAGGCCATGGTGGTCTGATAGGATACATGGGACAATTTCAATATTTTTGTATCTGTTGAGGCCTGTTTTGTGACCAATTATATTGTCAATATCGGAGAAGGTCCCGTGAGGTGCTGAGAAGAAGGTATATCCTTTTGTTTTAGGATAAAATGTTCTGTAGATATCTGTCAGGTCCATTTGTTTCATAACTTCTGTTAGTTTCACTGTGTCCCTGTTTAGTTTCTGTTTCCACGATCTGTCCATTGATAAAAGTGGTGTGTTGAAGTCTCCCACTATTATTGTGTGAGGTGCACTGTGTGCTTTGAGCTTTACTAAAGTGTCTTTAATGAATGTGGCTGCCCTTGAATTTGGTGCGTAGATATTCAGAATTGAGAGTTCCTCTTGGAGGATTTTACCTTTGATGCGTATGAAGTGACCCTCCTTGTCTTTTTTGATAATTTTGGGTTGGAAGTCGATTTTATCCGATATTAAAATGGCTACTCCAGCTTGATTCTTCAGTCCATTTGCTTGGAAAATTGTTTTCCAGCCTTTCACTCTGAGGTAGTGTCTGTCTTTTTCCCTGAGATGGGTTTCCTGTAAGCAGCAGAATGTTGGGTCCTATTTGTGTAGCCAGTCTGTTAGTCTATGTCTTTTTATTGGGGAATTGTGTCCATTGATATTAAGAGATATTAAAGAAAAGTAATTGTTGCTGCCTTTTATTTTTGTTGTTAGAGTTGGCATTCTGTTCTTGTGGCTGTCTTCTTTTTGGTTTGTTGAGTGATTACTTTCTTGCTTGTTCTAGGGCGTGATTTCCGTCCTTGTATTGCTTCTTTTCTGTTATTATCCTTTGAAAGGCTGGATTCGTGGAAAGATATTGTGTGAATTTGGTTTTGTCGTGGAATACTTTGGTTTCTCCATCTATGGTAATTGAGAGTTTGGCCGGGTATAGTAGCCTGGGCTGGCATTTGTGTTCTCTTAGTGTCTGTATAACATCTGTCCAGGCTCTTCTGGCTTTCATAGTATCTGGTGAAAAGTCTGGTGTAATTCTGATAGGCCTTCCTTTATATGTTACTTGACCTTTCTCCCTTACTGCTTTTAATATTCTATCTTTATTTAGTGCATTTGTTGTTCTGATTATTATGTGTTGGGAGGAATTTCTTTTCTGGTCCAGTCTATTTGGAGTTCTGTAGGCTTCTTGTATGATCATGGGCATCTCTTTCTTTATGTTTGGGAAGTTTTCTTCTATTATTTTTTTGAAGATATTAGCTGGCCCTTTAAGTCGAAAATCTTCATTCTCATCAATTCCTATTATCTGTAGGTTTGGTCTTCTCATTGTGTACTGGATTACCTGGATGTTTTGAGTTAGGATCCTTTTGCATTTTGTATTTTCTTTGACTGTTGTGTCGATGTTCTCTATGGAATCTTCTGCACCTGAGATTCTCTCTTCCTTTTTTGTATTCTGTTGCTGATGCTTGCATCTATGGTTCCAGATCTCTCCTAGGGTTTCTATCTCCAGCGTTGCCTCGCTTTGGGTTTTCTTTATTGTTTCTACTTCCCTTTTTAGTTCTAGTATGGTTTTGTTCACTTCCATTACCTGTTTGGATGTGTTTTCCTGTTTTTCTTTAATGACTTCTACCTGTTTGGCTGTGTTTTCCTGCTTTTCTTTAAGGGCCTGTAACTCTTTAGCAGTGCTCTCCTGTAATTCTTTAAGTGACTTATGAAAGTCCTTCTTGATGTCCTCTATCATCATCATGAGAAATGTTTTTAAATCTGTTTCTAGATTTTCGGTTGTGTTGGGGTGCCCAGGACTAGGTGGGGTGGGAGTGCTGCGTTCTGATGATTGTGAGTGGTCTTGATTTCTGTTAGTAGGATTCTTACGTTTGCCTTTCGCCATCTGGTAATCTCTGAAGCTAGCTGTTTTAGTTGTCACTGTTAAGAGCTTGTTCTTCCGGTGACTCTGTTAGCCTCTATAAGCTGACCTGGAGGGTAGCACTCCCCTTAGTTTCAGTGGGCAGAGTATTCTGTGCAGGCAAGCTCTCTTCTTGCAGGGAAGGTACCCAGATATCTGGTGTTCGAACCAGACTCCTGGCAGAAGTTGTGTTCCACTCACTAGAGGTCTTAGGATCCCGTGTGGAATCCTGTGTGGGTCCTTGTGGGTGTCAGGCGACTCCACTGGCAAGGTAGCCCAGGGCTCGAGTGGAGCGGAAGGGGCTTGTGCCCCAGGTCAGGCCCGGGTAGCCTGCTTCCCTATGTACCGCAGTCTCAGGTTCCGTGCGATTGGATTGGGGCAGGCGCTGTGTTCCACTCACCAGAGGTCTTAGGATCCCGTGGGGAATCCTGTGTGGGCCCTTGCGGGTGTTGGGCGAGACTCTGCTGGCAAAGTAGCCCGGGGCTCGAGTGGAGCGGAAGGTTAGTTAACTTTAGTACAACCTTAGTTCATGTTCTCTAAGATGAGGTCTGAACCCAAAAGATCTGGCCTCCCGGAATGTGCATAATCAGATGTGATTTATACTTGGAATAGTGTAATCACTTAATTGTCATTTTCTGTAGCATGGATGGAACTGGAAGCTATTATACTGAAAGAAGTAAGCTAGGAACATAACCAGAAATACCAGGTTTCCAGTCTGGGTGCGAAGTAACAAGTCAATTCTGCAGAAATATGGTGTGCCTTGGTGCTCATCTAGATACTAGGAAGGATGCAGGGGAAAAGACAAATGGTTCAATTAATAGCACAGAAATTCAGTCTTGAGGGTTTATTACTTATTCTTCCTTAGTGCAGTATCAATCACTTAAAATAATACAGGATGCCTTTTAAATAACTAGAAAAAACAAAATACCTAATGCAGTAAATTTTATTAATATTTCAAAAAGTTGAAATGTTATGACCTTGATTCAGTTATGACACGTTTGTTTACATGTAACACAATATAGCCCATGAACATAAATAAATGTTATGTTTATATCTATCAAATCAAAATTTATTATGTGATATGAAATTATGAAAAGCAAGACAGTTTGGAAAACAGACCTGAATGTACAATTTTTCATCAATAATCTTAAATATTTTTAAAATATTTTCCTTATGTTTTAGAGACAAAAGAACAGAAAATCAGGAGTTACTATGTTCTAAGAAATGACGGTTAGTAAAGATTCCCACATACAATATTCTAATTGTCTTTGTTTCAACACAACCCAGTTCTCAATCAAGGGTCATATTTTGCTCCACTAATTCAGTGGGGAAGTACAACATTAAATATCAGGACACCCACACACCTTCAACTTTCACTCAGAACACTATTGATGCCTCTGTCTAATCAAGAAAGTCAATAAATCTGTGTTCAGATAGTATTTAAGGCTCCATTTACCATGTAACAACATCCCATTGTTCTTGAGAATTTAATTGTGTATTCTCCATGACGGATTTATAGATTCTCTCTTTTACCTTTCCTCCTCTCACTCTCTTTCTCTCTCTCTCTCCCATGATTATTTAGTCCATTCCTCTTTCTCCCTTTAATTCTCTAGTAACATGATGACTATTAGGAACGCAAGTAGGCATGAAGAATGAAACACAGAAGATTAAATTCTTCTTGTAAAAATGCTTGCCTTCTGCCAGGGGACTTTGATGAAGGGACTGGAATGATGAGCCGACACCTCACTCTGAAATGGGAAAACTACTGAAAGGTAGTACCATTCACTGAGACAAAGATCAAGAGTGTAACAGACATTCTCCACGTCTCATTATTTGAGGTTGGTAATCAAAACATCGTGCATATCAGATTTGGTTCACCTGGAAAGAGGTCGAGAGACTATTTAGCCACACATTTATGAATGTTGGCCAAGTGAATAAATACAGGACCCTGGAGGTCAAGGGCCTGGCTAAGGCTAGAGATTTATATTTTGATATTAATCATCATATCAGTTTGCGTCATATCAGTTTGATGGTCACTTAAAGTCACTTAAATCTTTAGGCTTCATGACTCCAAAAATTAAAACAAACAAACAAACAAACAAAAAACAGTGCTAAGTTATTAAGAAAAATTCAAGGTGGTTTATAATGTGTTGTTTATATTGTGCAAGCATGGACACAGGGATATGGTGACAGTATCATCACTCAGCTCACCTGGGAATTCACAGGAAGAAGAGTTTAGTGTTTATTTGAAATGTGGCAAGATATAGGACTTTTTGTATACATGTTTCCTCTTATCACTAAGCTTATACCCAGTGACTGTCCTTTGCAACACTGCAGAGTCTGATTTTACAGCTCATTATGTATTTCCCTCTATACCCTTTGCAACATGAAGCTACAGAGCATGGTTTTGCACAATTGAAATTATTACTGTGTTTGTTTACTTGACTCTTTCTATAAATCTTATCATGTCTATGTCATCCTGATTCTAACATCTCCTGTTCTTCTTTTTCCCCATGTTATTGAAAAATAGATTCTTGCCTTATACAATATATCCCAGTTACAGTTTCCTCTCCCTCTCCTCCTCTCAGTTCCACCCAAAACCTGTTCCTCTCCAGATTCATACATAATAATAGAACACTCAATAGAGAAATGTCAAGTAGCTGAGAAGCACTAAAAGAAATGTTCTACATGCTTAGTCATCAGGCAAATGCAAACCAAAATAGTTTGAGATTCCATGTCACACGTGTTAGAATGACTATATCAATAACACAAATGACAGCTCTGAACTAGGGAGGATGTGAATAAAGGGGGAGGGTGTTCATTTTGGAAGTCATTGTGGCAGTTCTTCAGGATGATAAGAATTGATCTACCTCCAGACCCCGCTGTACTGGTATCAGACATATAACCAAAGGATGTTTCATTCTACCCACAACTAGGACACTTGCTCAAAGATGTTCATGCTTGCTCTATTCAAAACAGCTAGAAATCAGAAATATCCTAGATGTCTATTAACAGAAGAATGGATAGAGAAAATGTTTTACATTTACTTAATGGAATATTAATCAGCTGTTAAAAATGACAACATGAAATTTGAAGACATATGTATGAAACTAAAAAATAATCACCCTGAATAAGATAATCCAGAAACAGAAAGAAAAATATTGTATGTCTTTGCTTATAACTAGACATTATCTGTTAATTAAATGATAACCGAGCTACCATCCATAGATCCAGATATGTTAGGTACAGTGAAAGAGACCCGAATAGGCACATGGGTCATCCTGAAAGGGGAAATTAGAATGTCTTTTATGGATTGACTGGGGGCAGTAGGAAAGAAATGGATGGACCAGGTAGGGAATAGGAGGGGAGGAAATGTAGGAATTGATATCGAGTTTTAGAGACATCTGAGGAGTGGTTTGGCAACCTAGTGCTATGGACATCTACAATATATGAAGACCATTCTAGTGAAGTCTTTAAATATCAGGGGAGAAAGAATTTCACCTGACCAGAATCAGAACTGCAGAAAACAATAAGCAAGCTCACAGTCCATAACTATGGGCTTTGATGAATAAGGTTTTTGTTCAGTTTTGATGCTGTCTAGGTGCTGAGTTTTACAGCCTAAATAATACTTCCATCATGGAGTTGGTTATTCTGTGATGTCAGGACCTGCTAAAGTCTGGAGTCTTGTTATATTACTAATACATCTACATGTATGCTTTAAAATTATTTGGTTTAATACTCTAAACATTCCCGAATAAAAGTTTTATTTTCCTCTAACCAAAATCATAGGGCCCCCAATGGAGGAGCTAGAGAAAGTACCCAAGGAGCTAAAGGGATCTGCAACCCTATAGGTGGAACAACAATATGAACTAACCAGGAGCCCCCAGAGCTCTTGTCTCTAGCTGCATATGTATCAGAAGATGGCCTAGCCGGCCATCAGTGGAAAGAGAGGCCCGTTGGTCTTACAAACTTTATATGCCTCAGTACAGGGGAACGTCGGGGCCAATAAGTGGGAGTGGGTGTGTGGGGGAGTAGGTGGGGGAGCGTGTGGGGGACTTTTGGGATAGCATTGGAAATGTAAATGAAATAAATACGCAATAAAAAATATTTCCATTGTAATTGACATAAATTATAGTTTTGACAGAGGATAGTCTAACATTTAAATACTTCAAATTTGTAGATAAAGTATGAAGCATAGTGATATACTCAAAGGTAAAGCAATTATTACATTTTAGGGTAATTTACATAATTTCTTTAATATTTGTAGCCATATATTTTATTATTACTGATAAATATTTAGAAATATAATACCTTTGGGGAAAACAATGTCTATAATTCCTTATAAGATATGAGATTTAAATGGAATAAAATAATAATTTGGTAAAACTAGTGACTATAAGACTGCAGTATGAGTCACAATTTCATCTATTATTGAGCCACATGACAGTATTCTGTCTCAACCCTCTGAAAGTATCCAGTCCTTTTTTATGATACAATATAATAATTTTATGATACAATATAATTCAATGCAACTTCAAGAATTTGCACAATCAACACAGTTCTAAATTTGTTGAAGACACAGGTTCAAAGTTCCATTGAAAGTGCAAGGCAATTTTTCCCCCCAGGAACTGCTGTAAAACTGAAAATAACTTCCAAAATTTTAAGAACTGAACCACTGTGACCTGGGAATTTTGTTTTATAAATACATGAAGTATTATATCAGCATTATATGAGACAAAATTCCCATATACTCTGATCATAAATCTAGAGCAAAGTTCTTTTTTAAAATGTTTTTATTAAATATTTTCTTCATTTACATTTCAAATGCTATCCCAAAAGTCCCCTATACCCTCCACCTGCCCTGCTCCCCTACCCACTCACTCCCACTTCTTGGCCCTGGCATTCCCCTGTACTGGGGCATATAAAGTTTGCTAGACCAAGGGGCCTTTCTTCCCAGTGATGGCCGACTAGGCCATCTTCTGCTACATATGCAGCTAGAGACACGTGCTCTGGGATTACTGATTAGTTCATATTGTTGTTCTACCTATAGGGTTGCAGACATCTTCAGATACTTGGGTACTTTCTCTAGCTCCTACATTGGGGGCCCTGTGTTCCATCCTATAGATGACTGTGAGCATCCACTTCTGTATTTGCCAGGCACTGGCAAAGCCTCACAAGAGAAAGCTATATCAGTATCTTTTCAGCAAAATCTTGCTGGCATATGCAATAGTGTCTGGGTTTAGTGGCTGATTATGGGATGGACCCCCAGGTGGGGCAGTCTCTGGATGGTCCATCCTTTCATCTTAGCTCCAAACAGATACAACTTCCAAAATACAAGAAAATCAAGAAGGAAGACCAACCCGTGGATATTTCATTCCTCCCTAGAATAGGGAATAAAATATCCATGAAAGGAGTTGCAGAGACAAAGTTTAGAGCAAAGTAGTTTTTAAAATATATTAAAATATCTATGTAATCATCATATAATTATATTGTACATCATTCCAAAAACAAATTATCACCAAATGTTCTGGGTTATAACAAGTAAAATACCTCCTCTTTGAGTAGGAAATATAAACATTTAAATTTTATGTAGATCCTCGAAAAACACTTAAAAGTTCATTTTTCTTAGTTCTCTAATTTGTATGGAGACAGGTCACTTAAAGATTTCTGTTTAGTTTATGCTTTACTGTTCACATACTTTCCTGCCATTCCAATTTATATCAGAGGTGTGGCTGAGCAATAATATCAGTGCTGCTTGATAAAAATCATTTTCTGCTTTCTGTAGACTTTTAATGTTTCACAAAATAAAGATTTTTAAATAATATTTTCTTTGTTTCCTCTTGAATTATATAAACATATTATACACAAAACACATTTTTACGTATACATATCACATATTATGGAGTTCTGAACACTATTTCTACCCAAGATCAATTTATTGCCATCAACAACTCATTGTACTGACATTGCAGAAAAAAGTTTCTCAAGAGGAAATCAGGATCAGATAACAACCTGAGAGTGCAACTCTCGGGATGAGATTAGCTTTGTGTTTTATTCTCTGCCAGACCAGCAAAAGAATGAAAAGTATGCTTTTATAACGTTGTAAAGGACGACGATCAGATTCTAACCAGGCTGTTGCTTGAAGAGGGATTGAACTATAGATCACTTAATAGAAATCTCGATCACTGTAAGACTTTAGTTCATGAATCAGTGTTCAGAAGAGGAACATATTCACCTAACTGACAAAAGAAAAACAGAGACTGGGGAAGCTGAGTGGATCAACAGGTAAAGCACCTTGGATATTACACTCACACAAAATTGAATATACACTGTACTTTGTCCTTCCTCTGCTGTTTCAAATTTGTCCAATGTGCTTAATTTCAATTTCTCTACCTACTGGCAGACATTGCCTTCACTTTCTAGTTGCAAGGAAAATACAGTTACTATTCAGGAGAACACAATGAAGTTACTCTTAAAGAAAACGGAAACAAGCAGGAGGAAAACATCACTTTACTCTTCAAATTAAACTGGCTTTAAACAAGTGTCTTGATGATGGTCTTCGCAGAACGAATTACTCAATCTAGTTGAAGAAATACCTATTCAGGATTTCATGGGCTAGCTTTCTCCTTCTTGAATAGTCAGTTTGCCTTTGTGATAACACAAGGTGTGAGAACATCTTTCAAATGATAAAATAGCATGATTGGGCAGAGTGTTTGAAACTAAAATAACTCAGGTGTTAACTATAAAATGGGTACAGTGCTTTCAATGCACAGTATTATAGGGACTTTACAGTTTTTAAACATAGAAACTACAGTTCTTTTTGTGCTGACTTCTAAAATAACTGGTTCTAGATGCAACATTCTAATTTTGTTTTAATTTTTACTCAAATATGTGCTATTATTAAAATAACATGTGATTAAGAGGGTAAGATAGTTACAATGTCACAAGCAATATTATTAATTAAACTGTTTGCACGAATACATATGAGACAAATAAAATAGAAAAAAAAAACTGAATCAAGAAAACCAAATCTACTCTTGTTAACTTCTATTGTACACTGAAACAGAATTGTAATGCATTCACAGTTTTGTGGGGAAATCAAATGGGAAATGAACATGAGGGAGGAGTGTGGGGTAGATTTTAAACTGTCCCCGACATCAGGTTAATTGAACCATAAGTCCCCTCTACAACACATTATTTTCTATCATCAAAATATATGAAACTTACTTCATTTCTTCCTAAGTGCTTGGAATTGAATTTCAGTTAATTACTGAATATCAAATTGAAAGGCTGGATATAAGCAAGTTTTCAGATTAACACTTTATAGGAATTTGCCAAAAACATTGTTCCTTTTCCCAAAAGAAAAGTACAAAGATGAGTCCTGTCAAAAACATTGTTCCCTTTCCCAAAATAAAGTACAAAGATGAGTCCCGTAGTCATAGCGTTTTACATAAGTTCATGTCATTTAAATTTCAAGCAGGTAAAATCGTTTTTCACTTAAATCCTATTTAAAAATAAATTAAAATTATCAAAGAAACAAAACTCACCTGTGTTTTAGGAACAAGGCTGCTTATTAACTCTTATTTCCACATTACTCTTTCTTCTTACTTTTATGATTATTTCAGTTAGTGTTATGTCAACTTGACATAAGCTAGAGTCATTTGTGAAGGACTCTCAAATGAGAAAATGCCTTCAAAAAAATGGTGTATGTGCAATTCTGTCAGATATTTTTTTCTAAAATAATGGTGTATGATTCACGCAAGAGGGCCCAGTTACTGATGGTGGTATAACATCTGGGGATGTAGTTTTGAGTTGCATTAAAAAAGAAAGAAAGAAAAAGAGAGAGAGAGAGAGAGAGGGAGAGAGAGAGAGAGGAAGGAAGGAAGGAACGAAGGAAGGAAGGAAGGAAGGAAGGAAGGAAGGAAGGAAGGAAGGAAGGAAGGAAGAAAGAAAGAAAGAAAGAAAGAAAGAAAGAAAGAAAGAAAGAAAGAAAGAAAGAAAGAAAGAAACAGGATGAGCAAATCAGGAGGAACAGAAGAGTAAACAATACTGCTTGATAGCTTCGATGTCAGTTTTTGCCTCAAAGCCTCCAACTTGAGGTTTCATGCTGGGTTGCTTAGAAGACATACTATGTTGTGGAAGTGTAAGGGAAAGAAAACTTTTCCTCATTATGCTGCTTTTGGTCATAGAATTTTAACATAGTACAAACAAAGACAGAGATTGTTATCAGCAGTGTGCTATCACAGTGAACCTGATCATGTATTTTCAGTTGACTTACGAATATATTTTGAAGTGTGCATTGGAAATACTAAGGTTAGCCCAGAAGCAGATGGGTTTGGTGCAGAGTTCTATGAGACCTTCAAAGAAGATCTAATTCCAGTTCTTCACAAACTATTCCACAAAATAGAAGCAGAAGGTACTCTACCCAACTCATTCTATGAAGCCACAATTACTCTGATACCTAAACCACAGAAAGATCCAACAAAGATAGAGAACTTCAGACCAATTTCCCTTATGAATATCGATGCAAAAATACTAAAAATTCTTGCTAACTGAATCCAAGAACACATCAAAACACTCATCCATCATGACCAAGTAGGTTTCATTCCAGGGATGCAGAGATGGTTTAAAATAAGGAAATCCATCAACGTAATCCATTATATAAATAAACTCAAAGGCAAAAACCACATGATCATCTAGCTAGATTCGAAGAAAGCATTTGAAAAAATCCAACACCCATTCATGATAAAAGTCTTGGAATGATTAGAAATTCAAGGCCCATACCTAAACATGATAAAAGCAATCTACAGCAAACCAGTAGCCAACATCAAAGTAAATGATGAGAAGCTGGAATCAATTGCACTAAAATCAGGGACTAGACAAGGCTGTCCACTCTCTCCCTACCTATTCAACATTGTACTTGAAGTCCTAGCCAGAGCAATTGGACAACAAAAGGAGATCAAGGGAATACAAATTGGAAAGGAAAAAGGTCAAAATATCACTTTTTGCAGATGATATGATAGTATATATAAGTGACCCTAAAATTTGCACCAGAGAATTCCTAAGCCTGATAAACAGCTTCAATGAATTAGCTGGATATAAAATTAACTCAAACACGTCAACAGCCTTTCTGTACACAAAGGATAAAGAGGCTGAAAAAGAAATTAGGGAAACATCACCCTTCTCAATAGTCACAAATAATATAAAATGCCTTGGCTTTACTCTAACTAAGGAAGTGAAAGATCTGTATGATAAGAACTTCAAATCTCTGAAGAAAGAAATTAAAGAAGATCTCAGAAGATGGAAAGATCTCCCATGCTCATGGAATGGCAGGATCAATATAGTAAAAATGGCTATCTTGCCAAAAGCAATCTACAGATTCAATGCAATCCCCATCAAAATTCCAACTCAATTCTTCAATGAATTAGAAAGGGCAATCTCCAAAATGCATTGGTTGTTGAGGGAACACACAAGATAATGCTGACAGTAGTGGAGGTGATAGAGGCCTAGCTTATGGAGTTTCAGAAATTTGAGAGTCCTTTAAAGAATTTACTTGGGCCCTTGAATGAAAGGGCCCAAGTATTCTATGGTGTCTGGTCCATTGGAGCTCTGGTGTTGGGAATAAGTAACAGGAGACCAATTCCAATGAAGTAAAGCATTTACTTTACTAAGGAGCTGATAAATTCCTGTGGGGGGGGGGGAGGAACAAAACAAACAAACAAACCAACCATAATCATGGTGACAATGTCTTGTGGTAAGTGTTAGAAATGGCAACCAAGCTTCGTTCAGTGGGCTTGCTGGCCAAGGCATTTTCATGAATTATCTGAAGCTTATGTAGATGAATATATGATACATGCAGAAAGAGGTTCAACTCATAAAATATATACAGACAATGGAGTCAATATGAGTGTGGTTCTACATGTGTTATAAGGCCATGAGGTCTTCTTTCACCACTACAAAGAAATATACAGAAGTCTGGACAAGTATTGTCCATGCCCATACATAAAGACCACAAAGACATGATATGGATTCGTTCTGTGAGAATGGTGTTTCCCGGGTGGCGTGGGGAAGGGTGAAAAGAAAGATGCAGCTTAGAGTGTTCAGCATATCTTAGAAAACAAGAACTTCTTTGTGTATGCAGAAAAGAAAGTGGTACAAAAAGGTGACAAGGAAAGCTATTTGAAGGCTAAAAACATAAAGAAGAGCATATATGATAATCAGTATAATCTATCATTTTACTTACTAACTAAAACATTTTTTCATAGTCTAAAATTTTGAAACAAACAAACAAACAAAAAACTTGACTGAGAATGTAATCATATATAGTAGGTGTGCATCTGATATTGGACAGGTTACTTTATAATTTTCCTGTAAGATTGGTTGAGATTTGGCCCAATTATCCTGTTTGCTTTTTTTCTCTCCATTGGAATGGAAGTGTTTACTCTATGGGTGTCTCACAATTATCTCTCAGAAGCATGCATTTGTGAAAGTCCATCACTAATTTTAAATTTACACATAATCTGCGTGTACTGAATAATGCTAGATGAATGGAGAAATCAAATTGTTGGAGACTTGATGAGGGTATTTTGTTGTGTAAAAAGAACAATTATCTCTAAAGAGTTCAATGATATGTTTAGATTCACTGAATGAATGTGTACCTTGTAGGCCCAGATATTTACACTTAATAATCTTTTTTATTATTATTATTAAGATGCTAGTGACCTTCTGCCCAGTCCTTTCTGCTGGGGTAGACAGCTATCTGGTCTGCTCCTGTGAAGATACCGTATTCTGACTGCTGCACTCAGAGAAGTTGGTAAGAACCTCACTCCCCCAAATCCCAGAGCTGTCTCGGGGAGCCCTGTGTTCGAGAAACAGGCAATCTACAAAAGTAGGAATTTGTAAAGCCCAGCTCCGGCAAGAAGACAGCTTCAAATGAGGGAGAGGGTTGCCATCCCACAGTCAAAACTCTGACCCATAATTGTTCCTATCTCAAAGAACTGCAGGGATGGAAATGGAGAACAGCCCGCAGGAAAAAAAAAAAAGAGGTCCAGTGACAGGCCAAAAGTGGGATTCAACTCAAGGGGAGGTCCCAAGGCGTAACACTATTACTGAGGCTATGGAGCACCCACAAAAAGTGACCTAGCGTAACTGCCCTTTGAAAGATCCAACAAGAAGCTGAAAGAATCAGATGCAGATATTTGCACCCAACCAATGGACAGAAGCAGCTGACCCCTGTGGTTGAATTAGGGAAAATCTAGAAGAAGCTGAGGAGAAGTGTGACCCTCTAGGAGGACCAGCAGTCTCAATTAATCTGGACCCCTGAGATCTCTAACCTTGGACCACCAATCAGGCAGCATGCACCATCTGATATAAGGCTCCCAATGCATATACAGAAGAGGACTGCCAGGTCTGGGTTCAGTCAGAGAAGATGCACCTAACCCTCAAGAGACTGAGGGCCCCAGGGAGATTAGAGGTCTGGTTGGGTGAGCGGTGTGGGGTGTGAGACATCCTCGTGACGACAGGGGAGGAAGTATGGAATGTGGAACAGTCAAAGGGTGGGGTGTGTTGAATAAAATCTAGAATGGAAAATAAATAAATAAATAAAAGATCAAGAAAAAAAATGTTAGTGACATAAACCAACCATGATGTTTAGATGCAGAGACTTCCAGAGGTAATGAAAATTGGAGTTTGGGTGCCCAGGTGATAATTTTTCTCCATTTTTGGTCACATATTATTAAAAAGTTGTGTGATATAATACTGACCTTCCAGACAACAATGGTTTGTCACAGCATTATTGATGGTCATGGTTGCCATACATGTGTCTAGATTTCACTTTGATTTCACTTTGTAAAAAGAGTAGTGGAGAGGAAGCACTTTATCTATTTTCCCATACCAATAGATGCCCTGCACTATCTTATGACTCTGCCTACCTGAAGGTCCGAATCAAACATGGGACCTTGATTATACAGAATGTGAGGAATTTGGTTTCATTATTAAAATACTATGTTTATTTTAGTTAATTAATAAAAAACACACTAATAACCTGACAGAATTATCTTAGACACGTCAAGACCCCCTTTAAGTACTAGAGTATGTGGAGACACACGGGGAAAAAAAGTATTTGGGGCATTGCATAGACATTACCCTCATTAATTCAGTGTTACTATGGTTATGTGCACAAAACCTGTGAATGTCACGTTTGGATAAATTCTCCTGGGATAGTGGCTGAACTTTATGGTCCTACTCCTTGCTCAGGGACTGTTGGATTTCTGAGGCAGTATAATGCTATAAGAAAGCAGGATGAGACTAGAGTCTTATTTTTAATAAACACAACTGTTTATTATATCATACACAGTGAGGGGTATCCTCTCAAACTTGGGGGCCTGCCAAGAGGATAAAATCAGGACGTGAGTATTGGGTCCAGTGAGAGACTTGGCAATGAGGAAATTGTTACAGCCATAACAGTTCCCACATTTCTCTCCCACAGTCATTCCTTCCAGAAGTTGTTGCTCAAGGTGAGACAGATTCCTCTGGGAGACAGGCTGTCTCTACAGACAATCCTTTCTGTGTTGAATTATACCACTGAGCAGAGTCCTCTGAAATCTCACTGGAATCTTGTTTTACAACTGAAGCACTTAATCAGAGACCATTGGCAATTAAAGCTTGTTATGGAAGAAGTGTCATGTTCTTCTACAGTATAGCCACTGATAACTTGCCCTTGTTTCAGTGTTTAAATTCTAACACATGCTCAGATAAAAACCTAAAAAGTAGAAGATAGATTTGCCGAGAAGTGCTGGAGCTGAGCTGAGGGGATGAGGGGAGGAGTTGGGGATGGAATATTAACTAATATTCATTATAATTAATTAAATAATAATGTCAAACAGAAAAAAAAACAAAGTAAAGTACAGTGCCCTAATAATAAATTCTTTTATGAATGTATTGCTATAAAAACAATTTTCTCTTTTATATGTCAGCAACAGTTAGAGGGGAAGTATTGAAAATGTCTGTTTTCAATGAATATTTTTCAAAAGAACTTTCCAATCAGTATTAATTTATTGGGATCTCTAATAAAACTTGAAAGGAATGATGGAAAAGCATTCAGAGGAGAAAGTATAACCCAAGAGAAAACACTCTTATACCCATTGATTCCCATTGGAATTAATGTAATAGATTATGAAACCATAGGGCATAAGTCTCATGATGTAACAGATAACGTAGGTGGACACTGACTACATCACCAGAGAAGACAGATCAGCGAGGATGAGTAACACAAAAGACCACTGTAGAAATATAAAATAATTATTAAGAGTTCCGACTATTATATGAGAAAGTAACTATTAAAATGAACAGGTGTATAATATAAACCTATCTTCTCGGTAGCACGTGTGCAAATAGATTCAATGAGAAAGAGCCGAGAGGAGGGGGGTATTATGAGGACAACAGTGATTAGAAATTTAGATATGGGATTGCCAAAATATTAGTGGTGAGAAAAGTATCAATAGGACGTTTGTGTAGATGTTGTGATATATGAACTTGAAAGTCTTCTCTAAAAAGCAATACTAAATTTCTCTTGATCTAATTATAACCAATATCGCCCAATAAAACGTTTGCTTGCTTCAGTGACATAAAGCGTGTGAGACTTTCCTGTGTCGAGCTGTGGCCACTAAGGAGTACATTACTCTTAGCATGGCCACTAAGGAGTACATTACTCTCAGCATGGCCACTAAGGAGTACATTACTCTTAGCAGAATGATCTTAAGAAGGCATCTTTAATTCATATATTGCTAAGTTGTAAAGTGGGTTTAATTTCTTCTTTGACTATGAATGCCTTCTTTATTGCCATACTTGATAATTGTCATTCTAAATTAAGTGATGCTGAGAGATGTATTTTATTTTCTCTCCCACTTTCTGAATCCTACTTTGCTAGACACCTAACCATAGCAGGTTTTCATGAACGAAATGTAGCAAGAATATGTTCTGAACATAGCAAAGTGCTCTTGATCACTGAATTATCCATCACCCCTCTCACATTGTTCTCAGTCTCTGTGAACATTTCCTTCTCTTCACTCATCTGACATTTTAATGACTAGGTTAAATGTGAGAGAAAAATACAGCTTTTCTGGGTGGTAATTTTTTTTTCTTCAGGTGTTAATGTAGAACTTGTTAAAGACTATCAGTTGTTAAATGTGTTGTGTGTGTGTTTTTAATAAAACTACCCTAGTTTCAAATGGAATTAACTTAAACACATTTTATTTATAACTTTCTGATAGCATACATTTAAAAATTAAATAAATAAACTGGAAGTCATTTGTTTTCAGAAATCCTGAAGGCTTGGGAGTTTCTAATCGCCTAGATTTTTTTTTTAATTTAAAATTTGTTGATTAAAACAACAAAAAATCTTCTGGAAAGGTTTGGGAAGACAGAGTAGAAGAGGGAGAGTAGGAAGCGAAAATTAGCACTAACCCCCCCCCCCCAATCCATGTGGAAAGCTAGAATTACAGAAACGTTCTGGAATATATACATGCGCAGTGTTCTTCAGAGGCATAGCCCCTGATAATGTGACCCTACTCCAGTAGATGATCGCATGCCCAAGCACACATAGACAATATAATTGGAGTCAGTAGGTTTTTTAAAAAAATGAAAAGATTGGGAAGGCTTCCGTTGTGGGAGTTGGAGAGGGATTAGTAGATGGTAGATACGATGAAAGTATGACGTATGAAAAAGTACAAATTGTGAACTGAAAGACAAGTGTATAAATCAAAGTACTATATCACAAACAATGTATTAAATGAATCATGCCACACCTTCTGCCCCTTCTGCACTGTCCTTTCTGCTGGGGCAGACTCCTAGCTGGTCTGCTCCCACGAAGACACCATATCCTGACCCATCCTAGAGGATCCACTGCATTCAGAGCTGTTGTTAAGAACCACCACCCACATACGCACAGTGCGAAGTCCCAAAGCTGCCTCTGGGAGAAGAATGGACTCAGTACCCATTACCCACTGAAACTCCTGCCCTCCCATATACCACACCTCTTCTACCTCTTCCATCTGGTCCTTTCTGCTGGGGAAGACTACTGGCTGGCTGGTCGGCTCTAGGGAAGACTCCATATCCTGACACATCCTAGAGGAACCACTGTACTCCAAGCAGTTGAGCATAGGCTGAACTCAAAGCAGATATTTGCACCCAACCAATGGACACAAGCTACTGATCTCTGCGGTTGAATTAGGGAAAAGCTGAAAGAAACTGAAGAGGAGGGCGACCCTGTAGGAGGTCTCAGTTAACCTGGACCCCTGAGATCTCTTAAACCCTTGACCACCAAACAGGCAGCATACACCAACTGATATAAGCCCCCTAACACACATACAGCAGAGGATTGCTGGGTCTGTGTTCAATCAGAGATGATGCACCTAACCCTCAACAGACTGGAGGCCCCAGGGAGTTTAGAGATCAGGTGGCTAGGGGGTGGGGACATCCACGTGGAGACAGGGATGTGGGGAGGAGGTGTGGGATGTGGAGCAGTTGGAGGTTTTTTGCTTTGCTGAAAGTCATGTGTCACTGGTGTTGGGCTTTGTGGTTTCAAAGCTCAAGGTAGGCCAAATCCCATTCTCCTTCATACTTCCTGATCCAGATTTTGAACTATCATCCATTTCTCCAACACCATGTCTGCCTGTGTGCCACCGAACTTCCCACCATGACAGCGAGTGGACCAAAGCTCTGAAACATAAGCCAACTCTGATTGCTTTCCTTCGTAAAAGTTGCTGTCTCTTCACAATAGTAAAACCATAACTAAGACATGCAAGTAATACCGAATCCTCAAACATCTTTAATATGCAAGAATGTCTGTAAAAGCAATTAGCTCAATGTGACAGTAAAGCCGTGTCACAGAAGTTTGTCTAGTTCAGTGGGAAATTTTGCCATGCGCCTCTTTTACCATCTTCCTGTTCTCAACCTTCCTTACTTGTATTTTCCTATTCCTTTAGTCACTTACTATAGAACAGTGATACAGTAGTGGTTTCCCACACCTGAATTTATGGAACTATGGACTCTTTTTTTTGTTGTTCATTTGTTCTTCATTAGGTACTCCTTTTAAGCCTTAGGAAATACAGAGAGTTAGTCCACACTAATGAAAGATATCAAGGATTTTCCAACACGTAGATGTTTTCACACCCTCTTTGAGGGTGGAGGAATAGGTCCTTTTTTTTTTTTTTTTGAAACTTGTAGAAACAGGCACAAATGCTAAACTCTTTCACTCTTTGATTCTGAAAGTCCTCTCATGACCTTTGTATAATTTATTTAAATCACTTAAGATAAAGAGAAGTTAAGTTCTAGTCAGTGCAATGCTGTAAGGCAAACCACACTCAGGTTTTATTGTTCATTTCTTCCATTTCTCCAAAATTATCACAAGATTCTGTTCTCTATTAGCATGACATGACAAGTACATCAATCATCATAATTATGAGTATCAATCAAAAGTCAGATGGGCAATGATATATAGCAATTTACTCTGCCAAAGCATAATTAACCCCAATTCTATTAAGCCTACATAAAAGTAAATCTTAATAATTTGAGACCAGTATGAGACATTTTTCTAAGTTTCTTGAATTATCTAAATATCAATGTACATGACAATGTCTACTACATGTAAAAGACATCAAAGCAGTAGCCTGGGGTGGATAAGCAGAGATTAATTATTCATAATATTTTTAAATTAAATTAAACACAGAAATTTAAGTACTCTAATATTACTTGCATAGCTGTCATCATTTAACTCAAAACAATACTTAAAATGTAAACTGTCAAAATATTTTTAATGTGATTTTGGCTGTCTCAAAAATAAAAAAGTAGTTTCTTTAATTGAGCAGATTAGTATTCCATTTAATATAATTTTACTTAGATATATTGAGAATAGAATAACATCAAATTCTTCAGTATCAAAATAAACAAACCTGAAGCATATCAGAATGTTGTGTGACCTAAGATATGACCATGATTAGCTTAAACGGGAACTACTGCAGACTGAATTTTAAACTTCTATGGATCTATAAAACTTAAGTAATGAAAGAAAAGTGTAAATTAACCTGGAAGGTTTCATGGGTGTCATGGAGTGGACATTATTTCAGTGTATCAAAGCAACAAGACAAAGCACTTTAGAAATTTTTTCACAATTCATATCTTTTTGAGTTTCTAATTTAAAGGTTTCAGTGATAGTATCATGAAGTCATTATCAATCTTAAAGCTCTTATTGCAAATAATGTATACATTTGTACATGTAAAATATTTATGTAAAGTCTTTCCAGTTAAAATTAAGTAATTTTATTATATGTATGTAATGATTAATAGTTAAATATAGTACTGTATATTTCTTAATATAGCAATGTATGATATTGATACATGAAAGAAAAAGAAATCTATTGCTTTTTAAATTATATTTTCTCTCATATGGCTATAATAATATTTGATTCTATGATATGACTTCAGTTAGGTTTTTCCTGTTATGTATATAGAAAAATAAATAAATAAATAAAACCTTACCAGCAAACAATACTGAAACATCTCAGCTGAAAAATGTGTTCCACTTTGATTGTGTAACAATATATTTATATACAGTAATAAAATAAATGTATTTTCCCTTCTAGTTCTATATAACTCTGCAGTGGCAAAGTCTGATTACATTGATTGCTTCTGATAACTAATTAGAACATATAGAGGAATTTATTCCAGCAACATGGCTACTCGGGATGGAATACAGACACACCTTTAATCCCAGGAGAGGGAGGTAAGCAGATAGATCCCTGAGTTCAATGCCAGCCTGGAAAAAAAAAAAAACAAAAACAAAAACAAAAAAACAAAACAAAACAAAACAAAACAAAAAACAGGTATAGAAAACTTTAGGGTCAGGTGTGGTGGTACATGCTTTTAATCCCTGTACTTAGGAGTCAGTTGAGCGGCAGTGCAGGGAGTTGAGTTTCTGGCAGTTCAGTGTGTGGCAGGCAGTTCAGTTTTTCAATTCATACAGTTCAGAAGTAGTTTTTAGAGAGACAGTTTTCTAGACAGGTTGCAGAGAGAGAACCAGCTGGTACAGGCATGTTGAAACAGAGAAAGAGAAGGGGCCAGGAGGTTAAAACATATTGCTAGAATTAGTTTGAGGACATGGAGGTCAATCTAGTGAGTAGCTGAGGGAAGCCAGTTTAAATCAGTCAGCTTGGAGAGGAGTGTGAGACAGAACAGCTGAGTTGAACCAGCCAGGCAGAGTTCAGAAAGAACTAGAAAGGGAGAGTTTATTTAACAGAAATAAAAATTCGATCTGACAAATAAAAGATACATTTGTATCAGGTGCCCAACATGATGGAGAAGAAGAAACCATGATGTAGAATGCAGAGGACATCTGACAGAAATATCACAGAGAACAGGAGACACCTGACAGAAAGTCACAGAGGAGAAATTGCCTGGGATCATTTTCAGAGTAAGCTTCAGTTCTTTGAGTTTGCCTGGTTACCCAGAACGACTCCAGGGGCTCCAGAATGGCAACAGGAGCCTCGAGCAAGGAATGATACAGGAGCCTCTGAGACAGTGAATCACAATAATATACCCCCAACATACAATTTTATATAGACAGACTTTTCCTGCATTAAAAAAATGGGAAATTCTATTTCAGATCCTTTGGGACAAGAGTAGGAAGAAGTTGAGGAGATAGAAATGTTACTGGAAAAACCCATAGTAGAACTTAGTGCAATGTGATCAGTGGAATCAACCTTGCCCTACATTCAACTTCAATCTTTATATATTTCCTCAAAAAAAAATCTCAGAGGCAGAGAGAGAGAGAGAGAGAGAGAGAGAGAGAGAGAGAGAGAGAGAGAGAGAGAGAGAGAGAGAGAGAGAGAGAGATTAAGAGGAAGTCAGGAGGATGGATGGAAAGATGCATAGGAAGTAGAAGGGAGGGACATTCAATTTGAGAGTTTTTTGAGAAGTTGTGGCTCAGGAGAGTTAGTGTTCTTTGGGGATGGTGGCTGGGGAAAAAAGTCAGATGGGTGCTTTTCATACATCTCTGAGCTAGCAGACTTACATTTCACCATCTTGCTTCTGAATCTTCATTGGTAAAACTGAACCATTGTGATTTTGTTAAAATTATTGGGTGCTCCAACACTTGACTAGCTGAGAATAAACGGAGAAGCCACTAGAATTAGTAAGCTACCTGGGAAGTTCTCAAGGAGAGATTTGAGGTTAAAAATATCATGATACAAATTGCTGGATGCTAGGACCATGTATAGTGCTACTTTAGAGGTCTTGAAAATAGAAGCAGACAACAAAAAGCTCGATGACTTAATTAAGATGGCTCAATATTGATTGCGATTATTGTCACTTTTCTATTTTCTATTTTATCCTTAATAACAACAGTGTCTTTCTGTAACCTCTCAGAGAAAAAGCTTTCTAGATAACAGGAAAAAGGAAAACATGAACAGTGGATTGATAAGATACACTACTTAGAAAGAATTATAAATGAAAATAAGAAAAATACTCAGACATAGTCAGGAGAATTTAGACAAGAACCTCCCATACCACGACATGATGAAACTGGTTGGGGGCAGTTTAGGGAGGTTATAAAAACAGTCTTACTTTATCCAGTTGCCATACATTACCTACCAGTACATGACACACAGCCCCAGGTATATGAAGAAATTAAATGGAGTCCTATAGATATTTGACTTGAGGAAATTCAAGGAAGTTCATATGGAATGTATTCACCTTATGTGAAACAGATATTAAATTCATGGGTAACTCATAACAGAACTGTACCCCAAGACTGGAAAAATTTGGCAATAACAATATTGGAAGCTGGTCCTCCATTACAATGATGAACGTTGTGGAAAGAGGAAGCCAGAGCCATCGAACAACTTAATTAAGCTGGAGGTATTACGATTTCCCAAAACCAGTTGCCAGGTGAAGGTCAATATGTTGTGTTACAAAAGCTGTTTGAATTTGATGATCACATCCTGGCACTATGTTGTTTAGCAACTTGATAGGCTTGGAACAAAGTTGAAGAAGAAAGAAAGAGGTCTGGATAATTTACTATAATTATACAAGGCCCCAAAGAAGCCTTCAATGCTACTTTGCAAAAAGATTGATTTCAGCTGTAAGTACAATTGATTCCGATTCGGAAGTCAGGCAAATATTAATCAAATCTTCGGCTTTTGAAAATGATAATTCAGAATACAAAAGGGCGATTAGAGCTTTAAAGGCAAGATCAGCATCTGTCAATGAATAGATTAGAAATATGGCTGATATTGGAACTCTCGTTTATGATGTTTCTTTGACAGGAGCAGAAATGTCTAAACTGTATTAAGAATAATCAAAATGCCAAGTGTTTTAATTATGGTAGGTAAAGTCATTAGAGTAGGCTCAGCATTACTACAAGGATCAGGGGTGGGGTATATATTTCAAAAGCCCTATTAGTATGGACAGTGAATTACCACACCAGGACCAGCAATCAGTAAGCAGGTCAACTTTACTTAGGGTGATCCAAGACTTATACAATTTGAGGGGACTCAGTGTACAAACATCTGAATATGCAAAGATCATTTGCTGGGGGCTTAGGGTACCTGGGATACCTCATTAACATGATGAAATATTTCAGAAATCTCAGGTGCTGGCTAAACAAGCTTATTCAGAAGGGAATTGATCCTAATCTAATTAAGGCGACAAGGCATTTCTCAGGTAGAGGCATATATGTAGGCTTAGAATTCCTCGGACAAGGTCATAGACAGAGAAGTCCAGATAATGAAGGGAGTCTCCAATGCTTCGCCAAGCCAGAGGCTATCTGGTCATAGTGGACTTTGACTTAAATTAGCAGTTTTCCCACCCACACTAGCCTTCTGGAGTATGCAGAAGGTGTGGTGAAGGCTTGCATTAGACCAATGGATGCAGATCCACAAGGTACAGGCAAGGTAACCCTTTACCATAAGGCAGTTCCTAGGGGTTCTCCCACAGGCCCCACTATCAAATTTGATTAAGTCATTCCCTGTCAGCATCAGAGAAACTTATCCACAGAAGAAATAAAAGATTTAATGTCTTTTAATATACTGCTCTGAGTATAATAAAGGACAGAACAGCTTCATTAGATAAAACAAGATTCAGGAAAAATCAAAAACAAGTATTCTGGCAAACTGCTATAAATGATCAGAGGCCAACAATAAAAATAGAAATAAATAGCATTGAAATTGAAAGATTATTAAACACAGAAGAATATGTAACAAAAATTTCACCAAAATCCTGGAATCCAGATTGGCCTTTGCAATAAGCAAATATTTAGCTTCTAGGGACTAGAATGTTACCCTTGGTTAAAAAATTGCAAGATGGGTCAAGAGTATTAAACGAACAGTACAAATAGGAAAACGAAAGTCACATGTAACTAGTACGGCCATGAATTCATGGGGGGACATGATTATTTGTAGCAGTGGAAAACACAGGTTAACATTCCTCCTATCTCAGAAATAGACCATAAAATAATTCTTCTGAGAAAAATATTAAATGTATTATCAAAACAATCACAAACTGACCACGTTGTCCATTGTCCAAAAGCAGGACAAGACAGGAAGTTGCTCTTTCAAAGACACTCACTGCCCTACCTTTAAGATAGCTAAGTTTAGGACACCAAGGTATCCACAGTCCCAGCTTAATGCTCACTGCCAAAATCTTCCAGGAGGGTCATGGATATGAGTTCTCTTTGTTAAACAGACACACATCAGACTCACACAGAAAGAGTTTTACTATGAGGCTTCACACATCTGTTACTTTTGTCAGATTGATGGTGGGTGCCATTTGTCACAGGAGAAGTCGATGTATATTTAAATCGTGTTTCACCTGCAGATCCCCATTATTGGTTTTAAGAGTCTTCCATTGTATTTATCAATTAGATAAAGGCTTGAAGAATTTTAAGCTTGGTTACATTCTCACCTGATTCATTTGTGACTCAGTGACACTATGTCCTAAAATTATAGCCTGAAGATATACAAAAGAATTATGTCGTCTGTGTTCAGCTATTAAATTTTTTGGATGGATTCATAAATACAAATGCATTCATATGTAAATACATATCATATACATTTATATATTTATATAAATATAAAATATATTAATAACTGCTTTTTCCTCATCCATTCCCTCCAAAATTCATGTCCTTTCTTATGAAAATCCAATTTGTCTACTACAGCTGTTTATACATGTAGGACCATTTGCTGAGCATAAAGCCACTCAGTGGTCTCATGCCCTGCCCCCACCCTAAATAAACTGATCTCAACCCCAGCAGCCATTAGTTGCCCATAACCCCTCAACTAGTGTTAAGACTCAGTGAACCCCTCACCTTCCCATGCTGGAATTTTGTCTAGGTTAATCATGTGCAGGATTATACATATAGACACCGATGCTATATGTTACATGTATATAATATTCCATCTGTGGCTATAAAATACCTATGTGTTATAATTTTCTAAGGCCTTCCCACTTATGATACATTGACCTGCTTTTATAGTACTCCCGGAGCCTTAGAGAAGGCAGAAGATTAAAATATATGTATCATTCAGAATTTAGCAGTATGTAGTGTTCTTCAGTCTCCCTGTCTCCTCGTCTCCCTGTGTCTCTGTATCTCTCTGACTGTCTGTATATCTCTGTCTCTCTCTGGTTCTTTCTCTGTCTCTGTCTATCTCTCTCTCTCATGCTCTTGCTCTCTCTCTCTCTCTTTCTCTTTATTTTTTGAGGGATGTTCTTTCTGTACAACCCAGTATCTTCCTGTTTCTTTGTTGGCATTACAATGTGCTAATGTGAATGAACGTATTTTCTTATAAACACTTTGTTCCTATGCAAAAATAATATAATTATATAGGCAATTTTGACATAAAACACACATTAAGCACAAATAGAAATATTTAATGCCAGGAATGAAATAATTAATAATCAAAGTGCTTATGTTATAATACTAATTATCAATCACAATTACAATATATTGTGACACATTCCAATATGTGTTTTACACTCTGAAAACAAAAGCATTGAAATTAGAAAGTATTATATTTATTCAGCAGCAAAGTTATACAAAATGTATTACAAGTAAATTTACTGAAAGAACCAATTTGTATAATGTGGTGAGTAAATTTGGTATGGAAAAAGAATATGTTTGGATCGTTTTAAATAATAAAAGAGTGGTACCGATGCACCAAATCACATTGGCAAATAATTTTGACTAGTGTAATTGCATCATCAGAAAACTAACCAAGACCACAGGGAACTCCTAGAGACTGAGCCACCAAGCAGGACCACAGGCTGGTCCAAAGACCCTGGCCCATACGTAGCAAAGGTCTGCCTGGTGTGTCCTCAATGGGAGAAGATGTGCTTTCTCCTGGAGAGACTTTAGGCCCTAGAGAAGAGAGATGTCTCATTGGGGGGTGGGCAGAGGTCAGAGGGAAGAGGAATGGGATAAAGAATTGTGGAGACTTAGAGGAGAATGACAACTAGAAAGTAATTTTTAAAAGATTAGAGGAAGACAACAGATGTTCATAACTTGATAGTGATCATGAAAGATTATTTTTGGCATTAGTAGTAAAAATGACCACCTTGGATCGTTAGCTAACTTTACAATCTGCATCTTAACAATCCTGCCAGGTTCATAACATGGAGGAAGATTCCTAGACATGGAAATAAAATGGATAAACAGTAAAAAAAGAAAGCCAAGTTTAAAATTTTCAGTAATAACAGCAAGTTTCAAAGTATATATTGACATAGTCACAATAAAACTATATTTATAAATATGAAGTAACATTACAAATATAAGGAAAAATAAATGCAAGATAAACTATTATATCTTGCTAATAAAATAATACTATGTAATCATTGAAGCTTCAAATGTGAGTTGATGCCTCCTCTTAGATAAATATATTATAAATTTTGTAAATTTACAATGGTAAACTATGGTAACAATTGAAAGCAAATTCCAATTGCTCAGTTTGATGACAGATACTTTTAGCTCCACTCCATTCCAACAAAATGTCACACTGTGATTAACATAAGCTGTTCAGAAGAAATATAACCAAAAACTGAGACAATAAGATATTTTAAAGATTCAATATAAGTTCACTTAAAACCACAGAACCTGCTCAAATAAAATATTTGTACTCAACATTAACTTTAAAATAGTTAGTAACAGGACTGTGTTAGGCTGCTGAATTGGTTAGCAGCACTAAAGATAGCCTTGTGGCACCAAAATGAGGTAGTGTAACATTAAGAAAAAGGAAAAAAAATCCAGGAATTCCTTGTCGTATTAATTTGCAAAAGAATTAGCTCACATATGAATTCTCAACTTTGCTCTCTGTTTTGTTTTTTTTGTTTGTTTGTTTTTGTTTTTGTTGTTGTTTTCTGTCTGCCTTTTGTTTGTAGTTTCTGGCTTAATGGCAATATGTCCCTTGTGTGTGTCTGATCTGCTACTATATGCTGTGTCCTTGTGTGAATGGGGTCACTATGCGTATCTGATGTCTCAATGTGGGTAACACAGGGTTTAGGTTCATTGACAGCACAGAAAACTTCACATGGAGGAGGAAGGAGAGTTGCTTTAACAGAGATCTTTAACAGATTTTAAAAGGAGTAAGTTATTTACCCAAAATGACCCTGAGCACTGAGTACTGCGAATACACCATCATTAAATTATACCTATATCTTTTAATATTTATGAATGAAATTAGTTCTGTAAGATTGTTTTCAAACTATTGGCTATTTTAATCAAATTATTAACATAATATAGAAATGCAAACACATGCATCTCTCTGGGTTAAGGACATAATTTAAAGTTAAGGCTCTGAATTAACTTAGGTTGAAAGTTGGCTCCTTTGAAATTCAAGGCCAGAAGGTTGTCTGTTGCATTGTTCAATTAAACACAGGATAAAACAAAACTAAAACGTACCAACCAACCAATTAGCCAACGAACCAAGCAAAAACAGGCTTACTACTCAGCAAGATATCAGTCTTAAGTCTTTAGTGATTATAGCTTATATTAAGAATTTGGCTACACATTTCAGCAAATAGTTTCAAGATTTTGAATCCAAGAGGTATTAAAACAAAAACAAAAACAAAAACAAAAACAAAAACAAAACAACAATGTATCCCCACAGGGTGGGTAGCAGGGTAACATAGCACAGCTAAGAAAGTCATATAGCAAATGTGTTTCAACCAATCTGAGGTTAAATGTCTAGGTGATTAGTAAGAGGGCCAGTTAGGTTAGCAGTATTTCTAATAGATTGAGACAAGGTTGACCTTGAAATCAACACACGCCATTTGCCATGACAGCACAGGAGAAAGGTGGCGCTCCTAAATTTGGGAAGACAGTGATTGCTTTTCCAATTGAGTGACATTTAGATGGATTTTTCTTAAGAGAGACATTAGAAAGTTTGATGAGATCCAAGGTACATATCAGGCAGAAGAAGAGCATTTCTCACAAAATGGATGTGAAAAAAGCAGATACAAACTTCTCAGGGAACTGAGACTGCAGTTGCTGCCTAGCAGGTTAGGATCATTTCAAGCTCCATACTATGTAGTGTTCCTAAGGATTCCTTGTATCTTTTCTATACAGCAGAGTTAGTCACTCATTACTTACTGCTATGTTGTTTCCCTGTTCAAATGGAGTAGAGTACTATTTATAATTTTGAAATGCTTCCAGAGGTACAGGAAGTTGGAGTAGCTGAGTACCAAACGTGTGTCCTGTACAAGAGTGCATACTCTTTGCAACTTAGCCAAATATATCTACAGATCCTGAATCTGAACATTTTGCTCTAATGAAATTCTGAGAAAAACATCTAAACAGTATTAATTTCTGATACTGTATCTATTACATGAATGTTGTTATCTAAACCCATGACATTGTATCTCGGCAAAAACCAAGGACTGAATCCTTTGACAAAGGTTATATAAAAAACATTCAAGAAGCTGCTGAAAGGTTGAAAACTTTTTATTCCCCTGTGTATAGGAGACTTCATCAAATTCACTGTTGTGTGTAGGTGTGCAGGTGTTAGCACTGATTTTTGGAATTAATCCAAATTGCTAGAAAATTATTACAACAAAATCAGTTTCATCAGCATAAACATGATAGAGTGCCGAAGCACAGGAGAGACTGACAGCTGTCAGCAGAAGATGTGGAACGAAGGGCTTTTCTGTTTTTTATCTTATTTTATTAAGAAATGAAAAATGATTTGAAATTTGATTTAAAATCCACTAAGTTCAGATAAAAATGCAAGAACATGAAGAAACCATACAGAATGCAGTGTTGCTTGTCTGACAAAAATTGTGTGTTATCGCAGGAAGTGTATTTACAACGCTGCTCTTTGGCTTTAAAATCTTCAGCGTGAAGCAGGTGGGAAGACAGAATACTGCACACAAGAGATTTAAACTTATTTTCTTTGGTTTATTAATCTGAGCAGAGATATTGTACTTTAGGAAGGCTATTAATACTATTGGAAACTTGTGACATTTAAAGGCACAGTTTTATTAAAATGTTACCACTGCCTTTCAATTAGACATTTAGCTCCAGCAAATTGCCTATTCTCTAACTTTTTTGTCTTAAAAATGAAAATGATTAATTACTTTAAAAGCTGTAAACTAAACAGCACATGATATAATGAAGTATATACACCACACATTGTTCTCCTTACACGGTATTAATTCAGCCAATATTGATCCTTTTCTCAGTGTAATTTGATAAGCAAAAATTTAGTTTTATGCTTAAAGTAAGATTAAAGGCATGCACCACCACTGCCGGGCTGTTTTCAATTTTTAGAGAATTCAATATCTGGTTTTCATAATGGTTGCCGTTTACCCCACTCAATCTTGTGTAAGACTTCTTCTTTTACAAAATACAATCTAATTAAATTTGGAATACTGTTTTGTTGTGTTTTTTTTGTAATGATTATTAAATGATTATATCTACACAGTATGATTTATCAGTATTTTCCTTATTTATATATTTCTATTAATGTTGACAATTTATATATATATTCTTTTCAACAGATTTAGAGGAAAACAATTGAATTTCTCTGTTAATTGTTTAACTAGTTACTGGTTTTCTGCATTTCGATTCTTCACGTGGATAGTAACTTCTTGTTGGGCATGTTCTTCCCAGACACTTCCCTCCATTCTGTGGCTTGTCACTTTATTTATTGTTCCTATTTATTTCCCAGCTATGTTTAGTTGGACCTTTTCTTACACTTTCATCTCCTTTGCCTCTTTTTATGATCTGGTTCTATACAAGTTTGCCTATCCCAATGTTACAAGGCATCCCTTATACATTCTGTTCCAAAATTTCAGTTCCTGTACCTGAGCCTTTATTGAATTTTGAGTTTCATTTTCTGCAAGATGGATGCTAGGACTTTGGTTTCACTTATCTGGGTGGGGAGAGGTTGTTTGTTTGTTTTTTTGTTTTGTTTTGTTTTATGTTTCTATTTTTCTTTACACAATTGTTATTTTATCTTTTTAAAGAAATGTTTAATTCTAATTCTCTTGAAATACTTTGCACCAAATATATGTTCTCAATCGGTGTCATCCCTTCTCTTCCACTGGTCTCCTGTCAGTTACTATGTACCTCTAATATTCTATGACTTAAGATTATATGATAATTTGCATTCAGATTCTTCTGTTCCTATACTCTGGTTTTTGGTACTCACATTATTTTGCCATTGTCTTTTTTTAAAAAATTATTTGTGGTAATGCTCTCATGTCTTTTATCTCTCTATGAACCTTATAACAAACATCTGGATTTGATGGAGAGTATGATAACTCTATATGTTGCTTGGAAGTAGTAGTGAAGACTTGAGAATATTGATATTTGTCTAGATCATAAAACAACAATTTCAATCATCTTATTTATACCTCACTTTCATCTCATTTTGTTGATATTATTTGTTTTTACATAGATATCTTTTACTTGATTTGTTAATTTGATCCCTGTATATCCCATAACTTCTAAAAACTGGATTACTGATTTATTTTCAAGTAGTTGTAGAAATGAAATAAATATTTGCAGCAAAACTGATTCAACAATCAATTTACTAGCTAAACTTTTCTTTAGTTAATTTCTTTCAGTGTACTGTGTGTTGGATATGTTTTCTAAATTTGTCATTTAAATCACGAGGCAATGCCATAAAATATCATTAAGAGTAAATAGAAAGTCGGAAAACCATGGGCATAATTTGTGAAATCTGGCCCTAATTATAAATGAGTTTGAATTAGACAAATGCCAAAAGATTTGAGGTTGAGGATAGCAAAGATAATAAATTATTATTATCATTAGTATTATTATTATTATTTTATTTATTCATTTTACATCTTAATTGCTTCCCAGTTTTGACTCTCTTCTTTTACAGTCCCTCTGCACATCCCCTCCCTTTCTCCTCTAAGAGAGTAGAACCTCGCCAACCCTGGGTATTCCCATACCCTGGCACACCAAATACTTGCAGGGCTAAGAACTTCTTCTACTGGGGCCAAACAAGACAGTTAAGTTAATGGAACAGATTCCACAGGTAGCCCCCATTTCCAGTTTTGTGGACTCACATGAAGACCAGGCTGCACATCTGATACATATGTGCTGGGGCATAGGTCCAGCCTGTGTGTTCTCTTTGCTTGATGGTTCAGTCTCTGAGAGTTCCCAAAGGTCCAGGTACTTGACTCTGTTGGTCTTCCAGTGGAGTGCCTACTCTCCCCACCACCTCTACTTCAGCTTCCTTAATCTCGCCCCCAACTCTTCCATAAGAGTCCCAAAGCTCGATCTAATGTCTGGATCTGGGTTTCTGCATCTGCTGAGTCAGCTGCATGGTGGAGTCTTTCGAAGGACAGCCATTCTAGGCTCCTGACTGCAAGTATAACTAAGTATCATTAATAATGTCAGGGATTGGTGCTAGCCCATGGGATGGGTCTCTAGTTGGGCCGGGTTTGCTTGGCCATTCCCTTAGTCTTTGTTCCACCACCTGTCCCTGCATATTTAGTAAAAAGAATAAAGGTCAAAAGTTTTGTAGGTGGGTTGGTGTACCTATTTTTGATTCTTGTCATGGAAAGGTTTAATTTCTGTCATCTGTCCTAGCTTCCTATTTTTTCAGGAGTCTACATTCTCTTTTATATGACAAAAAGCAGTCAAGTTCTACTCCATACATTCTAGAAGTTGACATCTTTAAAAGTGTAGACCAATTAAAATCCATGCCTTTATTAGAAGATTATTTTGGGGTTTCTCTGTGGAGCCTTGGGTGTTCTGGAATTCACAAATAATGTTACAGTCATGAAACTTGGTTTTCTTGTGGGACTTCTAACAGTGGTACAGGGGGCTTTCTCTGACTCCGTTCCCTGCCATTGGAAGCCTTTACTCCTTCTGGCTTGTCTCTTCTGGCTTCAATAAGAAAGGAGATGTCTAGTGTTACTGCAACTTGTTAGGTCATGGCTGTTGGATATATATGGGAGGCTTGCAGTTTTATGAAGACAGATGGAAGAGAAGTGGGTGTGGTAGGAGAAAACAGGAAAAGGGACTGGGAGAAGAGTAAGGAGAGGAAATGTGGTTTGGATGTATAAGTAAGTAAGTAAGTAAATAAGGAAGAAAGGAAGGAAGGAAGGAAGGAAGGAAGGAAGGAAGGAAGGAAGGAAGGAAGGAAGGAAGGAAGGAAGGAATGAGGGAAGAAAGAAAGAAAGAAAGAAAGAAAGAAAGAAAGAAAGAAAGAAAGAAAGAAAGAAAGAAAGAAAGAACAACTAAAATAATATTTTAAATTTCATCAAAATAATACAAAGTTCTAAAACATGTTTCTCCTAATCCTTTATTGAGTGATAATACTATATATTAAAATACAACTAGAAAAGTTTCCTTACAGGTGAAACAGACTTCTTAAAATGTTTTTCTTCAGGTGTGAAATAAATATACTACAAACAAAAATCTGTGGTGATTGTTAATTATAATGGGTAAATAGCATTTTCATTCACACATTTAATTACAGTCACAGTTCACCTTCCAACATTTGAACAAGCTATTGTCTTTCAATTGATATTTACTTTGTAAACAACTATATCTCATATTGGACACTTTCTTTAAAAAAGGTTATATATCTGTAATCAAAATAAAGTTGAAGCGACAAAATTAATGTAAGCCAGAAGGAAAGGTATTTCCTTGTTAATTAAATGAAGAAGTCCAACTATAATCAAATTTAAATTTCTTTACTCATTTTTTTAGCTACTGAAGTGAATTAGCCTAGTTTATCGTGTTATAAATTGAACTATATTTTAGATTTTGTCTTTAAAAATTATGTTATTAATATATCAGTTCACACATGCCCTAATTCGATTCTTTGCAGTAAAATTCTTTATAAATTTATTTTCAAAATAAATAATGTTTCCTGGGGCCTTAATGAAGGTTTATGGAAAGCAAAGACACTGGGATATGAAGATCATATAGAAACAAACCATTCAAAGAGTAGGTTTATATTTGATCCTCATTAATCATAAGCATTTTCTAGTGAATAGTTTAAATTATTTTTCTACTGTTTGTACGCAATGTCATTCCACACATTTCCTTTATTTACTCTACAATTTTATTGCAAATAATATGATCTAACTGTGGTATGCTTTGTTTAGAATCCTATCTAAAACAAACTGAAAGCAAAGCACTAATAAAGCTGTATAAATGAATGTGTTCCTTCCAGAATGCCCATCCACTCAAAACGCATAAATATACATCAATAAATTTCAGGTTTCTTCATGTTTTACTGAGACAAAACAATTTCCTTATCATGAATGCAGGAGGACTGGAGCATCGGTGTTGTGACGTGGTTTACAAAATCACATCTTTTATACTTACAACAGGATTTGGAGAGCATGCAGAACATTAGTATAGATTTTCTTTATTATAAATAATATTAAAGTGAAACACCCAGTGAGGTTGTTCTTACTGGATGTTTCACTTTAAATTATTTGTATACTTATATTATGACTTTTTATGACATAAAATATTTATATTATGACTTGCCCTTCATGTTGTACTTAAGAGGCTAAATAAATAAATAAATGACAGAGGTAGAATTGTTCCAAGAGATCCAAATAGGAAGGAAACCTGTAGGAAAAGAAAGAATTAACCATCATATGTATGCATCATGACTCTCATTCCTGAAATTATACAATAATGTCATACTCAGTGAAGAATGAAACGTATTTAAATGAAAGCCTAAATGTAACCACAGCTAAATATATATCCTTTTCCACAAGGAAATTTTTCCCTTCATCAAATTTTACATAAATTAGAAGTCTTGGAAGTATTTAAAAGCTTGTTATTTTAATTCTTTCAACACGATTACTTTTCAAGCCTGAGTATTTATATGCACCAGGAATTCAGATTACATCAGCATGACTAAGTATAATAAAATATTTCATATTAATGCAGGTTAGAGCAGTTTTTATTAACACAGATTGGTATGGGAAGATGATCAGATCCAATAAATGTATTATTTCCTTTTTTTTTTTTTTTTTTTTTTTTTTAATTATTCCTCATCCTTTTATTCAAAGGTAGTAGAGCTTGGCATATCTTTTCTGTCCACAACGGTCCTGATTTGCTTTTCTTTTTTCTTTTTTTTTTTATTATTATTAGGTATTTTCCTCGTTTACACTTTCAATGCTATCCCAAAGGTCCCCTATACCGACCCCCCCCCAATCCCCTACCCACCCACTCCCCCTTTTTGGCCCTGGCATTCCCCTGTACTGGGGCATATAAAGTTTGCAAGTCCAATGGGCCTCTCTTTGCAGTGATGGCCGACTAGGCCATCTTTTGATACATATGCAGCTAAAGACAAGAGCTCTGGGGTACTGGTTAGTTCATATTGTTGTTCCACCTATAGGATTGCAGTTCGCTTTAGCTCCTTGGATAATTTCTCTAGCTCCTCCATTGGGGGCCGTGTGACCCATCCAATAGCTGACTGTGATCATCCACTTCTGTGTTTGCTAAGCCCCGGCATAGTCTCACAAGAGAGAGCTATATCTGGGTCCTTTCAGCAAAACCTTGCTAGTGTATGCAATGGTGTCAGCATTTGGAAGCTGATTATGGGATGCATCCTTGCATATGGCAATCACTAAATGGTCCATCCTTTCGTCACAGCTCCAAATTTTGTCTCTGTAACTCCTTCCATGGGTATTTTGTTCACATTTCTAAGAAGGGGTAAAGTGTCCACACTTTGGTCTTCGTTCTTCTTGAATTTTATGCGTTTGGCAAGTTGTATCTTATATCTTGGGTATCCTAAGTTTCTGGGCTAATATCCGCTTATCAGTGAGTACATATTATGCAAGTTCCTTTGTGATTGGGTTACCTCACTCAGGATGATACCCTCCAGGTCCATCCATTTGCCTAGGAATTTCATAAATTCATTTTTTAATAGCTGAGTAGTATTCCATTGTGTAAATGTACCACATTTTCTGTATCCATTCCTCTGTTGAGGGGCATCTGGGTTCTTTCCAGCATCTGGCTATTATAAACAAGGCTGCTATGCACATAGTGGAGCATGTGTTCTTCTTACCGTTTGGGACATCTTCTGGATATATGCCCAGGAGAGGTATTGCGGAATCCTCCGGTAGTACTAGGTCCAATTTTCTAAGGAACCGCCAGACTGATTTCCAGAGTGGTTGTACAAGCTTGCAATCTCACCAACAATGGAGGAGTTTTCCCCTTTCTCAACATCCTCGCCAGCATCTGCTGTCACCTGAGTTTTTGATCTTAGCCATTCTGACTGGAGTGAAGTGGAATCTCAGTGTTGTTTTGATTTGCATTTCCTTGATGATTAAGGATGTTGAAGATTTTTTCAGGTGCTTCTCTGCCATTCGGTATTCCTCAGGTGAAAATTCTTTGTTCAGCTCTGAGCCCCATTTTTTAATGGGGTTATGTGATTTTCTGGAGTCCACCTTCTTGAGTTCTTTATATATATTGGATATTAGTCCCCTATCAGATTTGGGATAGGTAAAGATCCTTTCCCAATCTGTTGGTGGCCTTTTTATCTTATTGACGATGTCTTTTGCTTTGCATAATCTTTGCATTTTTATGAGGTCCCATTAATCGATTCTTGATCTTACAGCACAAGACATTGCTGTTCTATTCAGGAATTTTTCCCCTGTACCCATATCTTCGAGGTTTTTCCCTACTTTTTCCTATAAGTTTCAGTGTCTCTGGTTTTATGTGGAGTTCCTTAATCCACTTAGATTTGACCTTAGTACAAGGAGATAGAAATGGATCAATTAGCATTCTTCTACATGATAACAACCAGTTGTGCCAGAACCATTTGTTGAAAATGCTGTCTTTCTTCCACTGGATGGTTTTAGCTCCCTTGTCAAAGATCAAGTGACCATAGGTGTGTGGATTCATCTCTGGGTCTTCAATTCTGTTCCATTGGTCTACTTGTCTGTCACTATGCCAGTACCATGCAGTTTTGATCACAATTGCTCTGTAGTACACTTTTAGGTCCGGCATGGTGATTCCACCAGAGGTTCTGTTATCCTTGAGAAGAGTTTTTGCTATCCTCAGTTTTTTGTTATTCCAGATGAATCTGCAGATTGCCCTTTCTAATTCGTTGAGAAGAATTGAGTTGGAATTTTGATGGGGATTGCATTGAATCTTTAGATTGCTTTTGGCAAGATAGCCATTTTTACAATGTTGATCCTGCCAATCCATGAGCATGGGAGATCTTTCCATCTTCTGAGATCTTCTTTAATTTCTTTCTTTAGAGACTTGAAGTTCTTTTCATACAGATCTTTCACTTCCTTAGTTAGATTCACACCAAGGTATTTTATATTATTTGTGACTATTGAGAAGGGTGTTGTTTCCCTAATTTCTTTCTCAGCCTGTTTATCCTTTGTGTACAGAAAGGCCATTGACTTGTTTGAGGTAATTTTATATCCAGCTACTTCATTGAAGCTGTTTATCAGGCTTAGGAGTTCTCTGGTGGAATTTTTAGGGTCACTTATATATACTATCATATCATCTGCAAAAAGTGATATTTTGACTTCTTCCTTTCCAATTTGTATCCCCTTGATCTCCTTTTGTTGTCTAATTGCTCTGGCTAGGACTTCAAGTACAATGTTGAATAGGTAGGGCGAGAGTGGACAACCTTGTATAGTCCCTGATTTTAGTGGGATTGCTTCCAGCTTCTCACCATTTACTTTGATGTTGGCTACTGGTTTGCTGTAGATTGCTTTTATCATGTTTAGGTATGGGCCTCGAATTCCTGATCTTTCCAAGACTTTTATCATGAATGGGTGTTGGATTTTGTCAAATGCTTTCTCAGTATCTAACGAGATGATAATGTGTTTTTTTTTTCCTTGAGTTTGTTTATATACTGGATTACATTGATGGATTTCAGTATATTGAACCATCCCTGCATCCCTGGGATGAAACCTACTTCGTCAGGATGGATGATTGTTTTGATGTGTTCTTGGATTCGGTTAGCAAGAACTTTATTGAGGTTTTTTGCATCGATATTCATAAGGGAAATTGGTGTGATGTTTTCTATGTTTGTTGGGTCTTTTTGTGGTTTAGGTATCAGAGTAATTGTGGCTTCATAGAATGAGTTGGGTAGAGTACCTTCTGTTTCTATTTTGTGGAATAGTTTGTGAAGAACTGGAATTAGGTCTTCTTTGAAGGTCTGATAGAACTCTGCACTAAACCCATCTGGTCCTGGGCTTTTTTTGGCTGGGAGACTATTAATGACTGCTTCTATTTCTTTAGGGGATATAGGACTGTTGAGATCTTTAACCTGATCTTGATTTAGCTTTGGTACCTGGTATCTGTCTAGAAACTTGTCCATTTCATCCACGTTTTCCAGTTTTGTTGAGTATAGCCTTTTGTAGAAGGATCTGATGGTATTTTGGATTTTTTCAGGATCTCTTGTTATGTCTCCCTTTTCATTTCTGATTTTGTTAATTAGGATGCTTTCCCTGTGCCCTCTAGTGAGTCTGGCTAATGGTTTATCTATCTTGTTGATTTTCTCAAAGAACCAGCTCCTTGATTGGTTGATTCTTTGAATTGTTCTTCTTGTTTCCACTTGGTTGATTTCACCCCTGAGTTTGATTATTTCCTGCCTTCTACTCCTCTTGGGTGAATTTGCTCCCTTTTCTTCTAGACATTTTAGGTGTGTTGTCAAGCTGCTAATGTGTGCTCTCTCTAGTTTCTTTTTGGAGGCACTCAGAGATATGAGTTTTTCTCTTAGGAATGCTTTAATTGTGTCCCATAAGTTTGGGTATGTTGTGGCTTCATTTTCATTAAACTGCAAAAAGTCCTTAATTTCTTTCTTTATTCCTTCCTTGACCAAGGTATCATTGAGAAGAGTGTTGTTCAGTTTCCACGTGAATGTTGGCTTTCTATTATTTATTTTGTTATTTCAGATCAGCCTTATTCCATGGTGATCTGATAGGATGCATGGGAAATTTTCAATATTTTTGTATATGTTGAGGCTTGTTTTGTGACCAATTATGTGGTCAATTTTAGAGAAGGTACCAAGAGGTGCTGAGAAGAAGGTATATCCTTTTGTTTTAGGATAAAATGTTCTGTGGATATCTGTTAAGTCCATTTGTTTCAGAACTTCTGTTAGTTTCACTGTGTCCCTGTTTAGTTTCTGTTTCCATGATCTGTCCATTGGTGAAAGTGGTGTGTTGAAGTCTCCCATTATTATTGTGTGAGGTGCAATGTGTGCTTTGAGCTTTACTAAAGTTTCTTTAATGAATGTGGCTGCCCTTGTGTTTGGAGCATAGATATTCAGAATTGAGAGTTCCTCTTGGAGGATTTTAACTTTGATGAGTATGAAGTGCCCCTTCTTGTCTTTTTTGATTATTTTGGGTTGGAAGTCGATTTTGTTAGATATTGGAATGGCTACTCCAGCTTGTTTCTTCAGACCATTTGCTTGGAAAATTGTTTTCCAGCCTTTCATTCTGAGGTAGTGTCTATCTTTTTCTCTGAGATGAGTTTCCTGTAAGCAGCAAAATGTTGGGTCTTGTTTGTGTATCCAGTTTGTTAGTCTATGTCTTTTTATTGGGGAGTTGAGTCCATTGGTATTAAGAGATATTAAGGAAAAGTAATTGTTGCTTCCAGTTATTTTTGTTGTTAAAGTTGGCATTCTGTTCTTGTAGCTGACTTCTTTTAGTTTTGTTGAGGGATTATCGTCTTTTTTTTTTCCATTTTTTATTAGGTATTTAGCACATTTACATTCCCAATGCTATACCAAAAGTCCCCCATAGCCACCCACCCCCACTCCCCTACCCACCCACTCCCCTTTTTTGGCCCTGGCATTCCCCTGTACTGGGGCATATAAAGTTTGAGTGTCCAATGGGCCTCTCTTTCCAGTGATGGCCGCCTAGGCCATCTTTTGATACATATGCAGCTAGAGTCAAGAGCTCCAGGGTACTGGTTAGTTCATAATGTTGTTCCACCTATAGGGTTGCAAATCCCTTTAGCTTCTTGGGTACTTTCTCTAGCTCCTTCATTGGGAGCCATGTGATCCATCCAATAGCGGACTGTGAGCATCCACTTCTATGTTTGCTAGGCCCAGGCATACTCTGACAAGAGACAGCTATATCAGGGTCCTTTCAGCATAATCTTGCTAGTGTTTGCAATGGTGTCAGCATTTGGAAGCTGATTATGGGATAGATCCCCGGATATGCTAGTGTCTACATGGTCCATCCTTTTATCTCAGCTCCAAATTTTGTCTCTGTACCTCGTTCCAAGGGTGTTTTCTTCCCACTTCTAAGGAGGGGCATAGTGTCCACACTTCAGTCTTCATTTTTCTTGAGTTTCATGTGTTTAGGAAATTGTATCTTATATCTTGGATATCCTAGGTTTTGGGCTAATATCCACTTATCAGTGAGTACATTTTGTGTGAGTTCCTTTGTGAATGTGTTACCTCACTCAGGATGATGCCTTCAGGTCCATCCATTTGGCTAGGAATTTCATAAATTCATTCTTTTTAATAGCTGAGTAGTACTCCATTGTGTAGATGTACCACATTTTCTGTATCCATTCCTCTGTTGAGGGGCATCTGGGTTCATTCCAGCTTCTGGCTATTATAAATAAGGCTGCTAAGAACATAGTGGAGCATGTGTCCTTCTTACCAGTTGGGGCATCTTCTGGATATATGCCCAGGAGAGGTATTGCTGGATCCTCCTGTTAGTACTATATCCAGTTTTCTGAGGAACCGCCAGACTGATTTCCAGAGTGGTTGTACAAGCCTGCAATCCCACCAACAATGGAGGAGTGTTCCTCTTTCTCCACATCCACGCCAGCATCTGCTGTCACCTGAATTTTTGATCTTAGCCATTCTGACTGGTGTGAGGTGGAATCTCAGGGTTGTTTTGATTTGCATTTCCCTGATGATTAAGGATGTTGAACATTTTTTCAGGTGTTTCTCTGCCATTCGGTATTCCTCAGGTGAGAATTCTTTGTTCAGTTCTGAGCCCCATTTTTTAATGGGGTTATTTGATTTTCTGAAGTCCACCTTCTTTTTTTTTTTTTTTTCCATTTTTTATTAGGTATTTAGCTCATTTACATTTCCAATGCTATACCAAAAGTCCCCCTTACCCACCCACCCCCACTCCCCTACCCACCCACTCCCCCCCTTTGGCCCTGGCGTTCCCCTGTACTGGGGCACATAAAGTCTGCGTGTCCAATGGGCCTCTCTTTCCAGTGATGGCCGACTAGGCCATCTTTTGATACATATGCAGCTAGAGTCAAGAGCTCAGGGGTACTGGTTAGTTCATAATGTTGTTCCACCTATAGGGTTGAAGATCCCTTTAGCTCCTTGGGTACTTTCTCTAGCTCCTCCATTGGGAGCCCTGTGATCCATCCATTAGCTGACTGTGAGCATCCACTTCTGTGTTTGCTAGGCCCCGGCATAGTCTCACAAGAGACAGCTACATCTGGGTCCTTTCGATAAAATCTTGCTAGTATATGCAATGGTGTCAGCGTTTGGATGCTGATTATGGGGTGGATCCCTGGATATGGCAGTCTCTACATGGTCCATCCTTTCATCTCAGCTCCAAACTTTGTTTCTGTAACTCCTTCCATGGGTGTTTTGTTCCCACTTCTAAGGAGGGGCATAGTGTCCACACTTCAGTCTTCATTTTTCTTGAGTTTCATGTGTTTAGGAAATTGTATCTTATATCGTGGGTATCCTAGGTTTTGGGCTAGTATCCACTTATCAGTGAGTACATATTGTGTGAGTTCCTTTGTGATTGTGTTACCTCACTCAGGATGATGCTCTCCAGGTCCATCCATTTGGCTAGGAATTTCATAAATTCATTCTTTTTAATAGCTGAGTAGTACTCCATTGTGTAGATGTACCACATTTTCTGTATCCATTCCTCTGTTGAGGGGCATCTGGGTTCTTTCCAGTTTCTGGCTATTATAAATAAGGCTGCTATGAACATAGTGGAGCATGTGTCCTTCTTACCAGTTGGGGCTTCTTCTGGATATATGCCCAGGAGAGGTATTGATGGATCCTCCGGTAGTACTATGTCCAATTTTCTGAGGAACCGCCAGACTGATTTCCAGAGTGGTTGTACAAGCCTGCAATTCCACCAACAATGGAGGAGTGTTCCTCTTTCTCCACATCCTCGCCAGCATCTGCTGTCACCTGAATTTTTGATCTTAGCCATTCTCACTGGTGTGAGGTGGAATCTCAGGGTTGTTTTGATTTGCATTTCCCTGATGATTAAGGATGTTGAACATTTTTTCAGGTGCTTCTCTGCCATTCGGTATTCCTCAGGTGAGAATTCTTTGTTCAGTTCTGAGCCCCATTTTTTAAGGGGGTTATTTGATTTTCTGAGGTCCACCTTCTTGAGTTCTTTATATATGTTGGATATTAGTCCCCTATCTGATTTAGGATAGGTAAAGATCCTTTCCCAGTCTGTTGGTGGTCTTTTTGTCTTATAGACAGTGTCTTTTGCCTTGCAGAAACTTTGGAGTTTCATTAGGTCCCATTTGTCAATTCTCGATCTTACAGCACAAGCCATTGCTGTTCTGTTCAGGAATTTTTCCCCTGTGCCCATATCTTCAAGGCTTTTCCCCACTTTCTCCTCTATAAGTTTCAGTGTCTCTGGTTTTATGTGAAGTTCCTTGATCCACTTAGATTTGACCTTAGTACAAGGAGATAAGTATGGATCGATTCGCATTCTTCTACATGATAACAACCAGTTGTGCCAGCACCAATTGTTGAAAATGCTGTCTTTCTTCCACTGGATGGTTTTGGCTCCCTTGTCGAAGATCAAGTGACCATAGGTGTGTGGGTTCATTTCTGGGTCTTCAATTCTATTCCATTGGTCCACTTGTCTGTCTCTATACCAGTACCATGCAGTTTTTATCACAATTGCTCTGTAGTAAAGCTTTAGGTCAGGCATGGTGATTCCACCAGAGGTTCTTTTATCCTTGAGAAGAGTTTTTGCTATCCTCGGTTTTTTGTTATTCCAGATGAATTTGCAAATTGCTCCTTCTAATTCGTTGAAGAATTGAGTTGGAATTTTAATGGGGATTGCATTGAATCTGTAGATTGCTTTTGGCAAGATAGCCATTTTTACAATGTTGGTCCTGCCAATCCATGAGCATGGGAGATCTTTCCATCTTCTGAGATCTTCTTTAATTTCTTTCTTCAGGGACTTGAAGTTTTTATCATACAGATCTTTCACTTCCTTCGTTAGAGTCACGCCGAGATATTTTATATTATTTGTGGCTATTGAGAAGGGTGTTGTTTCCCTAATTTCTTTCTCAGCCTGTTTATTCTTTGTGTAGAGAAAGGCCATTGACTTGTTTGAGTTAATTTTATATCCAGCTACTTCACCGAAGCTGTTTATCAGGTTTAGGAGTTCTCTGTTGGAATTTTTAGGGTCACTTATATATACTATCATATCATCTGCAAAAAGTGATATTTTGACTTCCTCTTTTCCAATTTGTATCCCCTTGATCTCCTTTTGTTGTCGAATTGCTCTGGCTAATACTTCAAGTACTATGTTGAAAAGGTAGGGAGAAAGTGGGCAGCCTTGTCTAGTCCCTGATTTTAGTGGGATTGCTTCCAGCTTCTCTCCATTTACTTTGATGTTGGCTACTGGTTTGCTGTAGATTGCTTTTATCATGTTTAGGTATTGGCCTTGAATTCCTGATCTTTCCAGAACTTTTATCATGAATGGGTGTTGGATCTTGTCAAATGCTTTTTCTGCATCTAACGAGATGATCATGTGGTTTTTGTCTTTGAGTTTGTTTATATAATGGATTACATTGATGGATTTTCGTATATTAAACCATCCCTGCATCCCTGGAATAAAACCTACTTGGTCAGGATGGATGATTGCTTTAATGTGTTCTTGGATTCGGTTAGCGAGAATTTTATTAAGGATTTTTGCATCGATGTTCATAAGAGAAATTGGTCTGAAGTTCTCTATCTTTGTTGGATCTTTCTGTGGTTTAGGTATCAGAGTAATAGTGGCTTCATAAAATGAGTTGGGTAGAATACCTTCTACTTCTATCTTGTGAAAAAGTTTGTGCAGAACTGGAGTTAGATCTTCTTTGAAGGTCTGATAGAACTCTGCACTAAACCCGTCTGGTCCTGGGCTTTTTTTGGCTGGGAGACTATTAATAACTGCTTCTATTTCTTTAGGGGATATGGGACTGTTTAGAAGGTCAACTTGATCCTGATTCAACTTTGGTACCTGATATCTGTCCAGAAATTTGTCCATTTCGTCCAGGTTTTCCAGTTTTGTTGAGTATAGCCTTTTGTAGAAGGATCTGATGGTATTTTGGATTTTTTCAGGATCTGTTGTTATGTCTCCCTTTTCATTTCTGATTTTGTTAATTAGGATTTTGTCCCTGTGCCCTTTAGTGAGTCTAGCTAAGGGTTTATCTATCTTGTTGATTTTCTCAAAGAACCAACTCCTCGTTTGGTTAATTCTTTGAATAGTTCTTCTTGTTTCCACTTGGTTGATTTCACCCCTGAGTTTGATCATTTCTTGCCGTCTACTCCTCTTGGGTGAATTTGCTTCCTTTTTTTCTAGAGCTTTTAGATGTGTTGTCAAGCTGCTAGTATGTGCTCTCTCCCGTTTTTTTCTTGAAGGCACTCATAGCTATGAGTTTCCCTCTTAGAAATGCTTTCATTGTGTCCCAAAGGTTTGGGTACGTTGTGGCTTCATTTTCATTAAACTCTAAAAAGTCTTTAATTTCTTTCTTTATTCCTTCCTTGACCAAGGTATCATTGAGAAGAGTGTTGTTCAGTTTCCATGTGAATGTTGGCTTTCTGTTATTTATTTTGTTATTGAAGATCAGCCTTAGTGCATGGTGATCTGATAGGATACATGGGACAATTTCAATATTTTTGAATCTGTTGAGGCCTGATTTGTGACCTATTATGTGGTCAATTTTGGAGAAGGTACCATGAGGTGCTGAGAAGAAGGTATATCCTTTTGTTTTAGGGAAAAATGTTCTGTAGATATCTGTCAGATCCATTTGTTTCATCACTTCTGTTAGTTTCAGTGTGTCCCTGTTTAGTTTCTGTTTCCATGATCTGTCCATTGGTGAAAGTGGTGTGTTGAAGTCTCCCACTATTATTGTGTGAGGCGCAATGTGTGCTTTGAGCTTTACTAAAGTTTCTTTAGTGAATGTGGCTGCTCTTGTATTTGGAGCATAGATATTCAGAATTGAGAGTTCCTCTTGGAGGATTTTACCTTTGATGAGAATGAAGTGTCCCTCCTTGTCTTTTTTGATGACTTTGGGTTGGAAGTCAATCTTATCAGATATTAGGATGGCTACTCCTGCTTGTTTCTTCATACCATTTGCTTGGAAAATTGTTTTCCAGCCTTTCATTCTGAGGTAGTGTCTATCTTTTTCTCTGAGATGAGTTTCCTGTAAGCAGCAAAATGTTGGGTCTTGTTTGTGTATCCAGTTTGTTAGTCTATGTCTTTTTATTGGCGAGTTGAGACCATTGATGTTAAGAGATATTAAGGAAAAGTAATTGTTGCTTCCTGTTATTTTAGTTGTTAAAGGTGGCATTCTGTTCTTGTGGCTGTCTTCTTTTAGGTTTGTTGATGGATTACCTTCTTGTTTTTTCTAGGGCGTTGTTCCCGTTCTTGTATTGGTTTTTTTCTGTTATTATCCTTTGAAGGGCTGGATTCGTGGAGAGATAATGCGTGAATTTGGTTTTGTCGTGGAATACTTTGGTTTCTCCCTCTATGATAATTGAGAGTTTGGCTGGGTATAGTAGCCTGGGCTGCAGTTTGTGTTCTCTTAGTGTCTGTATAACATCTGTCCAGGCTCTTCTGGCTTTCATAGTCTCTGGTGAAAAATCTGGTGTAATTCTGATAGGCTTGCCTTTATATGTTACTTGACCTTTTTCCCTTACTGCTTTTAGTATTCTATCTTTATTTAGTGCATTTGATGTTCTGATTATTATGTGTCGGGAGGAATTTCTTTTCTGGTCCAGTCTATTTGGAGTTCTGTAGGCTTCTTGTATGTTCATATGCATCTCATTCTTTAGATTTGGGAAGTTTTCTTCAATAATTTTGTTGAAGATGTTTGCTGGACCTTTGAGTTGAAAATCTTCATTCTCATCCACTCCTATTATCCTTAGGTTTGGTCTTCTCATTGTGTCCTGGATTTCCTGGATATTTTGAGTTAGGATCTTTTTGCATTTTCCATTTTCTTTGATTGTTGTGCCGATGTTCTCTATGGAATCTTCTGCACCTGAGATTCTCTCTTCCATCTCTTGTATTCTGTTGCTGATGCTCAAATCTATGGTTCCAGATTTCTTTCCTAGGGTTTCTATCTCTAGAGTTGCCTCGCTTTGAGTTTTCTTTATTGTGTCTACTTCCCTTTTTAGGTCTAGTATGGTTTTGTTCATTTCCATCACCTGTTTGTATGTTTTTTCCTCTTTTTCTGTAAGGACTTCTACCTGTTTGATTGTGTTTTCCTGTTTTTCTTTAAGGACTTGTAACTCTTTAGCAGTGTTCTCCTGTATTTCTTTAAGTGATTTATTAAAGTCCTTCTTGATGTCCTCTACCATCATCATGAGATATGCTTTTAAATCTAGGTCTAGGTTCTCAGGTGTGTTGGGGTTCCCTGGACTGGGCGAAGTGGGTGTGCTGGGTTCTGGTGATGGTGAGTGGTCTTGGTTCCTGTTAGTAAGATTCCTCCGTTTACCTTTCGCCATCTGGTAATCTCTGGAGTTAGTAGTTATAGTTGACTCTGTTTAGAGATTGTTCTTCTGGTGATTCTGTTACCTTCTATCAGCAGACCTGGGAGACAGATTCTCTCCTCTGAGTTTCAGTGCTCAGAGCACTCTCTGCTGGCAAGCTCTCTTACAGGGAAGGTGCGCAGATATCTTGTATTTGGACCTCCTCCTGGCCGAAGAAGAAGGCCCAAAACAGGACCTTTCTCAGACACTGTGTTGCTTTGGCAGTTCCCAGGTGGTACAGACTCTCACCTAAGCAGACTAATTTCCTAAGTTCCTTGGAGTCCCGGGACCAAGATGGCGACCGCTGCTGCTGTGGCTTAGGTCGCCTCCCCAGCCGGGCGGGCACCTGTCCTCTGGTCCGGAAGGTGGCCGGCTGTCCCCGGCCCACACAGGGTGCTGCCTCAGCGCCTCTGTGCTTCTGCCTGTTCCAGAAGCTGTCAGGTTCTCTGGCGCACCCTCTCACCTGTTCAGACTAATTTCCTAAGTTCGGCGGGTCCCGGACCAAGATGGCGACCGCTGCTGCTGTGGCTTAGGTCGCCTCCCCAGCCGGGCGGGCACCTGTCCTCCGGTCCGGAAGGTGGCCGGCTGTCCCCGGCCCACACAGGGTGCTGCCTCAGCCCCTCTGTGCTTCTGCCTGTTCCAGAGGCTGTCAGGTTCTCTGGCGCACCCTCTCACCTGTTCAGACTAATTTCCTAAGTTCGGCGGGTCCCGGACCAAGATGGCGACCTCTGCTGCTGTGGCTTAGGCCGCCTCCCCAGCCGGGTGGGCACCTGTCCTCTGGTCCGGAAGGTGGCCGGCTGTCCCCGGCCCACGCAGGGTGCTGCCTCAGCGCATCTGTGCTTCCGCCTGTTCCAGAAGCTGTCAGGTTCTCTGGCGCACCCTCTCACCTGTTCAGACTAATTTCCTAAGTTCGGAGGGTCCCGGACCAAGATGGCGACCGCTGCTGCTGTGGCTTCTGAAGTCCACCTTCTTGAGTTCTTTATATATGTTGGGTATTAGTCCCCTATCTGATTTAGGATAGGTAAAGATCCTTTCCCAATCTGTTGGTGGTCTTTTTGTCTTATTGACAGTGTCTTTTGCCTTGCAGAAACTTTGGAGTTTCATTAGGTCCCATTTGTCAATTCTCGATCTTACAGTAGAAGCCATTGCTGTTCTGTTCAGGAATTTTTCTCCTGTGCCCATATCTTCAAGGCTTTTCCCCACTTTCTCCTCTATAAGTTTCAGTGTCTCTGGTTTTATGTGAAGTTCCTTGATCCACTTAGATTTGACCTTAGTACAAGGAGATAAGTATGGATCAATTCGCATTCTTCTACACGATAACAACCAGTTGTGCCAGCACCAATTGTTGAAAATGCTGTCTTTCTTCCACTGGATGTTTTTAGCTTCCTTGTCGAAGATCAAGTGACCATAGGTGTGTGGGTTCATTTCTGGGTCTTCAATTCTATTCCATTGGTCTACTTGTCTGTCTCTATACCAGTACCCTGCAGTTTTTATCACAATTGCTCTGTAGTAAAGCTTTAGGTCAGGCATGGTGATTCCACCAGAGGTTCTTTTATCCTTGAGAAGACTTTTTGCTATCCTAGGTTTTTTGTTATTCCAGATGAATTTGCAAATTGCTCCTTCTAATTCGTTGATGAATTGTGTTGGAATTTTGATGGGGATTGCAATGAATCTGTAGATTGCTTTTGGCAAGATAGCCATTTTTACAATGTTGATCCTGCCAATCCATGAGCATGGGAGATCTTTCCATCTTCTGAGATCTTCTTTAATTTCTTTCTTCAGAGACTTGAAGTTTTTATCATACAGATCTTTCACTTCCTTAGTTAGAGTCATGCCGAGATATTTTATATTATTTGTGACTATTGAAAAGGGTGTTGTTTCCCTAATTTCTTTCTCAGCGTGTTTATTCTTTGTGTAGAGAAAGGCCGTTGACTTGTTAGAGTTAATTTTATATCCAGCTACTTCACCGAAGCTGTTTATCAGGTTTAGGAGTTCTCTGGTAGAATTTTTAGGGTCACTTATATATACTATCATATCATCTGCAAAAAGTGATATTTTGACTTCCTCCTTTCCAATTTGTATCCCCTTGATCTCCTTTTGTTGTCGAATTGCTCTGGCTAATACTTCAAGTACTATGTTGAAAAGGTAGGGAGAAAGTGGGCAGCCTTGTCTAGTCCCTGATTTTAGTGCGATTGCTTCCAGCTTCTCTCCATTTACTTTGATGTTGGCTACTGGTTTGTTGTAGATTGCTTTTATTATGTTTAGGTATGGGCCTTGAATTCCTGATCTTTCCAAAACTTTTATCATGAATGGGTGTTGGATCTTGTCAAATGCTTTTTCTGCATCTAACGAGATGATCATGTGGTTTTTGTCTTTGAGTTTGTTTATATAATGGATTACATTGATGGATTTTCGTATATTAAACCATCCCTGCATCCCTGGAATAAAACCTACTTTGTCAGGATGGATGATTGCTTTAATGTGTTCTTGGATTTGGTTAGCAAGAATTTTATTAAGGATTTTTGCATCAATATTCATAAGAGAAATTGGTTTGAAGTTCTCTATCTTTGTGGATCTTTCTGTGGTTTAGGTATCAGAGTAATAGTGGCTTCATAAAATGAGTTGGGTAGAGTACCTTCTACTTCTATCTTGTGAAATAGTTTGTGCAGAACTGGAATTAGATCTTCTTTGAAGGTCTGATAGAACTCTGCACTATACCCGTCTGGTCCTGGGCTTTTTTTAGCTGGGAGACTATTAATAACTGCTTCTATTTCTTTAGGGGATATGGGACTGTTTAGAAGGTCAACTTGATCCTGATTCAACTTTGGTACCTGGTATCTTTCCAGAAATTTGTCCATTTTGTCCAGGTTTTCCAGTTTTGTTGAGTATAGCCTTTTGTAGAAGGATCTGATGGTGTTTTGGATTTCTTCAGGATCTGTTGTTATGTCTTCCTTTTCATTTCTGATTTTGTTGATTAGGATTTTGTCCCTTTGCCCTTTAGTGAGTCTAGCTAAGGGTTTATCTATCTTGTTGATTTTCTCAAAGAACCAACTCCTTGTTTGGTTAATTCTTTGAATAGTTCTTCTTGTTTCCACTTGGTTGATTTCACCCCTGAGTTTGATTATTTCCTGCTGTCTACTCCTCTTGGGTGAATTTGCTTCCTTTTTTTCTAGAGCTTTTAGATGTGTTGTCAAGCTGCTAGTATGTGCTCTCTCCCATTTCTTTTTGGAGGTACTCAGAGCTATGAGTTTCCCTCTTAGAAATGCTTTCATTGTGTCCCAAAGGTTTGGGTACGTTGTGGCTTCATTTTCATTAAACTCTAAAAACTCTTTAATTTCTTTCTTTATTCCTTCCTTGACCAAGGTATCATTGAGAAGAGTGTTGTTCAGTTTCCACGTGAATGTTGGCTTTCCATTATTTATGTTGTTATTGAAGATCAGTCTTAGGCCATGGTGGTCTGACAGGACACATGGGACAATTTCAATATTTTCGTATCTGTTGAGGCCTATTTTGTGACCAATTATATGGTCAATTTTGGAGAAGGTCCCGTGAGGTGCTCAGAAGAAGGTATATCCTTTTGTTTTAGGGAAAAATATTCTGTAGATATCTGTCAGGTCCATTTGTTTCATAACTTCTGTTAGTTTCACTGTGTCCCTGTTTAGTTTCTGTTTCCACGATCTGTCTATTGATGAAAGTGGTGTGTTGAAGTCTCCCACTATTATTGTGTGAGGTGCAATGTGTGCTTTGAGCTTTACTAAAGTGTCTTTAATGAATGTGGCTGCCCTTGCATTTGGAGCGTAGATATTCAGAATTGAGAGTTCCTCTTGGAGGATTTTACCTTTGATGAGTATGAAGTGTCCCTCCTTGTCTTTTTTGATAACTTTGGGTTGGAAGTCGATTTTATCCGATATTAGAATGGCTACTCCAGCCTGTTTCTTCAGACCATTTGCTTGGAAAATTGTTTTCCAGCCTTTCACTCTGAGGTAGTGTCTGTCTTTTTCCCTGAGATGGGTTTCCTGTAAGCAGCAGAATGTTGGGTCCTGTTTGTGTAGCCAGTCTGTTAGTCTATGATTTTTATTGGGGAATTGAGTCCATTGATATTAAGAGATATTAAGGAAAGGTAATTGTTGCTTCCTGTTATTTTTGTTGTTAAAGTTGGCATTCTGTTCTTGTGGCTGTCTTCTTTTAGGTTTGTTGAGGGATTATCTTCTTGTTTTTTCTAGGGCGTTGTTCCCGTCCTTGTATTGGTTTTTTTCTGTTATTATCCTTTGAAGGGCTGGATTCGTGGAGAGATAATGGGTGAATTTAGTTTTGTCGTGGAATACTTTGGTTTCTCCATCTATGGTAATTGAGAGTTTGGCTGGGTGTAGTAGCCTGGGCTGGAATTTGTGTTCTCTTAATGTCTGTATAACATCTGCCCAGGCTCTTCTGGCTTTCATAGTCTCTGGTGAAAAATCTGGTTTAATTCTGATAGGCTTGCCTTTATATGTTACTGACCTGTTTCCCTTACTGCTTTTAGTATTCTATCTTTATTTAGTGCATTTGATGTTCTGATTATTATGAGTCGGGAGGAATTTCTTTTCTGGTCCAGTCTATTTGGAGTTCTGTAGGCTTCTTGTATGTTCATGGGCATCTCTTTCTTTAGATTTGGGAAGTTTTCTTCAATAATTTTGTTGAAGATGTTTGCTGGTCCTTTGAGTTGAAAATTTTCATTCTCATCCACTCCTATTATCCTTAGGTTTGGTCTTCTCATTGTGTCCTGGATTTCCTGGATGTTTTGAGTTAGGATCTTTTTGCATTTTCCATTTTCTTTGATTGTTGTGCCGATGTTCTCTATGGAATCTTCTGCACCTGAGATTCTCTCTTCCATCTCTTGTATTCTGTTGCTAATGCTGGCATCTATGGTTCCAGATTTCTTTCCTAGGTTTTCTATCTCCAGTGTTGCCTCACTTTGGGTTTTCTTTATTGTGTCTACTTCCCTTTTTAGGTCTAGTATGGTTTTGTTCATTTCCATCACCTGTTTGGATGTGTTTTCCTGTTTTTCTATAAGAACTTCTACCTGTTTGGTTGTGTTTTCCTGTTTTTCTTTAAGGACTTGTAACTCTTTAGCAGTGTTCTCCTGTTTTTCTTTAAGGACTTGTAACTCTTTAGCAGTGTTCTCCTGTATTTCTTTAAGTGAGTTATTAAATTCCTTCTTTATTTCATCTACCATCATCATGAGACATGCTTTTAAATCCAGGTCTACCTTTTCAGGTGTGTTAGAGTGCCCTGGACTGGGCAAAGTGGGCGTTCTGGGTTCTGATGATGGTGAGTGGTCCTGGTTTCTGTTAGTAGGATTCTTATGTTTACCTTTCGCCATCTGGCATTCTCTGGAGTTAGTTGTTATAGTTGTCTTTGTTTAGAGATTGTTCCTCTGGTGATTTTGTTACCCTCTATCAGCAGACGTGGGAGACTATCTCTCTCCTCTGAGTTTCAGTGGTCAGAACATTCTCTGCAGGCAAGCTCTCCTCTTTCAGGGAAGGCACACAGTTATCTGGTGTTTGGACCTCCTCCTGGCTGAAGATGAAGGCCCAAAACAGGATCTTTCCCAGAAGCTGTGTTGCTTTGGCCAGGAAGGTGGCTGGTTGTCTGGAAGATGGCTCTGCCTCAGAAGCTCTGTGGCTCTCGCCTGTCTGCTGGCCTCTGTATTCCACACCCTCACCCATGCAGCCTGCCCTCCGAGGACTCCCGGAGTCAAGGTGGCTTCTGCGGAGCCTGAGGCAGAAACCTCTTGGGACAGGCGGACCCCTGTGCTCTCACGAGGAAGGTGGCCGGTTGTCTCTATTTCCTCATTCTATTGACTGACATCCAGTAGAAGGTTCTTCCCAAGAGAGGAAGCTCTGCACACACAACACTGGATGAAACCCTTCCTCCATCTACTCCTCAGTTGCTTTTATAACTGTGAATAACTAATTGAGCTAAATATTATCTGGGAAAGAAAAGAAAAAAAAAAAAAAAACAAGCTCCCAAAAAACTACACAGAAAAGGTTTTTAAGGTCAATGCTGTCTGTATGCTGACTTCATGACTTAGTAGCAGAATATTTGCAATACTGTATAATATGAGAATATTCCCAAACTGAAGAAAATCCAGATTGGAGTGGTGCACAAAGCAAATTGTAAAGAACGATCAGATAAGTTGCGAATGCTAAGACTGAATAAATTGTGTTTTCTAAAATTGTAACACATGCATAATGCTGTTTCGAGCTGTTAGAAAACTATACCAGGCTAAACAAATGAAACCAAATCTAAATAAATGAAATCTCAGTCATTCCACTATGAATGTATTTGGAGTAGACGATTTTGTTCCAATTTATAGATGCTAAGATTTGTAAAAGAAAGGATATTATAAATTAGTTTTCTTTAATAAATGACTATCTTTTAATTAAATGCATAATCATATTGACTTTGTACTGGAAAGAAAAATGGGTTCTAAATATCTATTTGTGACAATTTTCAAAATATATGTTATTACAAATTTTAACTAATACTAGTGATATATATATGATTTTTTTTTTACTTTACCACCTACACTACAATCAATTCCTGTATCACTCTGAAGCTTTAATTAATACTTCCACTATTAGGAACTGAAAGAGCATGAAACATATAATTATGATGTGCTTGAAAGCAATCAGTAAAGTAAATAAAAATAGATAGCTACAAACATACATTAAAATTTAAATTTTATATAAAATTCAATTTGATATTGTTCACATTTATTGTAATTTTGAAGAATTTTTATGTTTTTTATGCATTTTGTTTTAGGGATATTGGTACTTTGCTTGCATGTAATTATTCCATTCCAGTAAGAATTCACTGAAGGTGAAATATGATAGCAGTATATTATACAGTGTGAGAAAATAGTTAGGTGTGATTTACAGAAAGATGTTATATAAAATTCTGCTAGCTGCTCATTTTACATTTACACTTTTGTGTATAATATTGCTGCCATCGTCAAAATTAGCCAACTCAAGCCAGACAAAATCCCAGCACAAAGATGAGAGTTGTACATGAATACCCATCCCTTCCTATGGAGCTGTTAAGGTTTGGTAGCCATGAGGATGGGGGAGTTAGTTTTCTCTAACAGTGTAGCTGCAATACCTGGAGCACACTCCAGTGGATGCTCAGACGACCAATATTTGAACAGCACAAAGTGGTCTTGGTGAGGAGAAAAATAGACTGTAAGTGGTGTAGGAAGAGAGAGGAAAAAAGGGTAGATTCAAGATAAATTTGGGGAGGGATAGTAAGTATGATCAAAACAGGCCATATAAAAACTTCATAGACTTAATATAATTCTTTTAAATCATACAACTGAAAGATGAATGAAACTACATAAATTAGAAGCAAAGCAAAAGACACCGTCAATAAGACAAAAAGGCCACCAACAGATTGGAAAAGGATCTTTACCTATCCCAAATTGGATAGGGGACTAATATCCAATATATATAAAGAACTCAAGAAGGTGGAATCCAGAAAATCAAATAACCCCATTAAAAAATGGGGCTCAGAACTGAACAAAGATTTCTCACCTGAGGAATACCGAATGGCAGAGAAACACCTGAAAAAATTGTTCAACATCCTTAATCATCAGGGAAATGCAAATCAAAACAACACTGAGATTCCACTTCACTCCAGTCAGAATGGCTAAGATCAAAAACTCAGGTGACAGCAGATGCTGGCTAGGATGTGGAGAAAGGGGAACACTCCTCCATTGTTAGTGGGATTGCAAGCTTGTACAACCTCTCTGGAAATCAGTCTGGAGGTTCCTCAGAAAATTGGACCTAGTACTACCGGAGGATTCCGCAATACCTCTCCTGGGCATATATCCAGAAGATGCCCCAACCGGTAATAAGGACACATGCTCCACTATGTGCATAGCAGCCTTGTTTATAATAGCCAGAAGCTGGAAAGAACCCAGATGCCCCTCAACAGAGGAATGGATACAGAAAATGTGGTACATTTACACAAAGGAATACTACTCAGCTATTAAAAAAATGAATTTATGAAATTCCTAGGCAAATGGATGGACCTGGAGGGTATCATGCTGAGTGAGGTAACCCAATCACAAAGGTACTTGCACAATATGTACTCACTGATAAGTGGATATTAGCCCAGAAACTTAGGATACCCAAGATATAAGATATAACTTGCCAAACACATGAAATTCAAAAAGAACGAAGACCAAAGTGTGGACACTTTACCCTTTCTTAGAAATGGGAACAAAACACCCATGGAAGGAGTTACAGAGACAAAATTTGCAGCTGTGACAAAAGGATGGACCTTCTAGTGATTGCCATATGCAGGGATCCATCCCATAACCAGCTTCCAAATGCGGACACCATTGCATACACTAGCAAGATTTTGCTGAAAGGACCCAGATATAGCTCTCTCTTGTGAGACTATGCCGGGGCCTAGCAAACACAGAAGTGGATGATCACAGTCAGCTATTGGATGGATCACAGGGCCCCCAATGGAGGAGCTAGAGAAATTACCCAAGGAGCTAATGGGAACTGCAACCCTATAGGTGGAACAACAATATGAACTAACCAGTACCCCAGAGCTCTTGTCTCTAGCTGCATATGTATCAAAAGATGGCCTAGTCGGCCATCACTGCAAAGAGAGGCCCATTGGACTTGCAAACTTTATATGCCCCAGTACAGGGGAATGCCAGGGCCAAAAAGGGGGAGTGGGTGGTTAGGGGATCGGTGGGGTGGGTATGGGGGACCTTTGGGATAGCATTGAAAATTTAAACGAGGAAAATACCTAAAAAAAAAAAAAATAAAAAAAGATTTAAAAAAAAAGGAAAAAAAAAAGAAGTAAAGAATAATAGCTTTCTCCCATGAGTCTATGCCAATGCCTGGCAAATACAGAAGTGGATGCCCACAGTCATCTATTAGTTTGATCACAGGGCCTCTAATGAAAGAGCTAGAGAAAGTACCCAAGGAGCTAAAGGGGTATGCAACCCTATAGGTGGGACCACAATATGAACTAACCAGTACCCTGCCCCCCTTCCCCCTGAGCTGTGTCTCTAGTTCCATATGTAGCAACGGGTGGCCTAGTCTGCCATCAATGGGAGGAGAGGCCCTTGGTATTGTGAAGATCATATGCCCCAGTACAGGGGAATGCCAGGGCCAGGAATCGAGTGTGGGTGGGTTGGAGAGCAGAGCAGGGGGGAAGGTAAAGTGGGATTTGGGGATAGCATTTGAAATGTAAATAAAATATCTAATAAAAATTAAAAATAAAAAATATATAAAATAAAAAATAATGAAATTTTAAAAATTAAAAATAAAAAAGAAGTAAAGAATAATAACAGGAATATTTGCAGGAAAAAATATTTCCTGAGGATGGTGTCCAATATCAGGAGATGTACTTTAACAATGTACTATAATGTCGCTACTCTTCTAGATTATGTAGGAGTAAGAGGAGAAATTCCAAGATGACCCACTCTCTAAAAATTCTTCCTGGACCTAGAAAAAAAATGAAAAAAAAAAGACATCGTTGATTTAATGACTTAGATTTTATATTAAAAAAGTGAATTCTTCAAAAAAACAGGAATCACATTTAAATCTGAAGGAAGAAGAACTCTCAAGTAGAATGCCTGTGCTCTCAGGTGCTGTGAAGGACTCTTCTGTACTGTAGAGTACTGCCCTTTGACAACAACAACGACAGGCACCCCTGATATAACTGCACAGAATTCATAAAATGCCATTCTCATGACCCATATAATTATTGTACCTCTAAAAGCACTCTCTACATTGGCTATAAGAAATTTAATTTATGAAGTTGTGGGACATGAACTTTAAGTCTGTAGAAGAAAAACTATCTGCAACTGGTTAAATAGTTTATTGTTTAGAGGTTTTACAAAGAGTAGAACCTTGTAAAAACATAATCCTGTAATTATAGAACAAATATCACTAGGTAAAGAATCATCATAAAAGAAGCTACAGCAAAGCAAAGCCTTGCGCAAGAATGGAACTATTATTACAAAAAAATGTGTGGCAAAATGATGTACACTTTTCAAGTCCTGGAAATAAAATGAAACAAAATCAAGTGATCAATTGAGAAAATGTGTCTCCTAAAAAAATATTCATCAAATTCATCACGAACAATATTGGGGTTAGACATTCCAAGTAAACAAAACTAGAGGACTTTTCATACCATATCTATAGGTCGATTTAGAAAAAGACTTTTAAAACAAACCATTGAAACACTGATGAACCAAATAGGGGAAATTACTAACACAATCTTTAATGTATTTAGTTTTTCAAATTGTGACAATAAAAAAGTTTTAAAACTGATTTTAATAGCGGGCGCGCGCGCGCACACACACACACACACACACACACACACACACACACACACACATATATATCAATTAGATGCAGATTTTGGAAAGCAACCTGAGGTTCTCTGCCAAACCAGCATGTCTTACAAACTGACTACTCATCTTTCTAATTCCATGATTGATGCTTAAACATCTGCAAATAATATTCAAGTGAACTTGCCTAGAGTTGTAATAACTTAAAGGGGGTAGACTTTCTATAGTTTAATTTATCTGATAAGATATTAACCTCACCGGGGCATGGTGGTGCATGCCTTTAATCCCAGCACTCGGGAGGCAGAGGCAGGCAGATTTCTGAGTTCAAGGCCAGCCTGGTCTACAAAGTGAGTTCCAGGACAGCCAGGGCTATGTAGAGAAACCCTGTCTCAAAAAACCAAAAAAAAAAAAAAAAAAAAAAAAAAGAAAAAAAAGATATTAACCTCAGATTTATATAATAGATAGGCAAATAGGTAAATCAGTAGGTAGAGAGAGAGATGTAGTTAAATAAACGATAGATAAATAAATGACAGATAATATAAAAGATAGTTTATATTTTTATAATGTATATATGAAGAGAAAACAATATAATTTCTAGTATTAAATGTTTTATAATAATCTCATAGATTCCATAAAGTGTCCACATTTAAATAACACATTGGCTAAGAAAATTCAGTTTCAAGATACTGTGATTCTGCCCAATTAACATCATTGGGATTATAAAATATTGGATGTGGAGAATAAAATACTGGTTATTAAATATTAACAGACAGTAAGGAGGCAAGTGTTAATGAGAGCACACACTTATATTAACAAAGCTATCAATTGGTAACTCCAATAAAGGATCAATGGGTTTATCTAGATACCTCATTAGTTTCTCTGATTAAGATTGGCAGTTGACCTAATCTATGAGTATAAAGATAAGTAACTGGGGACAGTTTAATATTATGTCCATTTAGCAGAATATTAGCATCTTTCTCACATTGGGTTTATAAACTTCGGCGCAAATTGTCTAGACTCAGTTAACAGCATACATGACATACTTGCATCTTCTGGAAGAGTTAAAAAATTTAATAAGAATATGATTTGTAATTCCCTAAGCATTCATGCTACCTTTGCTTTCAATGGAGATACTTTGTTATTAAAGATTGCATTGTTCAGTTATGGGAAATACTGTAGAATATTTCTCTTCTATAATAGCAGCAAATTGCCCTGTAACAGAATATCAAAGCAGTAGTGATTAATATTTCAGGTTTGTACCTGGTAGATTTCTACATATCTTATCAGTCAAGCATGTGGTGTCTTACTACAAAGTTCAGTAATGTGACCACTGCTGTGCTTCCCTGCTCCAGTTGAAGATCCTGTACCTATGCAATGCAGTAAATAATAATAGGAATTAGTGAATTTAAAAAGCAGTCATGATGTTAGAAAAGCAATCAAGTCATAAGGACACAGAAGTAACTGGAGGGGAGAAGCTAGCTTAAATATGTATGAAAAGAATAAAGCAGAAATACTAATATAAAACAAAGAAAGAACAGTTATACAGCTGAAATATACTACAAGAACCAAGATTATTTCATTTTTGAAATTACATGGTGTTGGCGGGGTTTTTCTTGATGGTGAGCAAAAAATTTATTATCACAAGTATAAATTATAAGGGTATATCAAATTCATTATATATTCATCACAGTTTATAATCCAGATCTTCAATATCAACTGAGGATACTTAGATTGTATAGTCATGTGAGCAGTTCCAGAATGAATCAAATGTAGAATATTAGACTAGCACATAATATTTAATAAACGTACAGGTAACAGGCACATGTACACAAGAACTCACTTATCTACAAATTCAGCTCTGGACAATCAATCAGTTAAAACTAGAATAGCCTCTAAATATGTTAATATAAAATAATTCTTTTTAAGGTCATTTTAAGTTAATTTAGTAAACAAGATATCCTAACCTAAATCACATTGAAATCACAATGAAATAAAACTGTATCAACTGTATCAAGAGAAAGGAAAGCAGACCCAAACTTCAATAAATAATCCCACTAGTCTAAAGATTTAATCTTCAAGTATATAAAATGTAAAGTACTGTGAAAAATAAAGGCAATAGACTAAAACTATAAAAGACATAGTAAGAGGCCATCTTCTGATACATATGCAGCTAGAGATACGAGCTCCGGGATACTGGTTAGTTCATATTGTTGTTCCACCTATAGGGTTGCAGATCCCTTTAGCTCCTTGGGTACTATCTCTAGCTCCTCCATTGGGGGCCCTGTGATCCATCCAATAGCTGGCTGTGAGCATCCACTTCTGTGTTTGCTAGGCCCGGCATAGTCTCACAAGAGATAGCTACATCTGGGTCCTTTCGATAAAATCTTGCTAGTGTATGCAATAGTGTCTGGGTTAGGTGGCTGATTATGGAATGGATCCCCCGGTGGGGTAGTCTCTGGATGGTCCATCCTTTCGTCTTAGCTCCAAACTTTGTCTCTGTAACTCCTTCCATGGGTATTTTGTTCCCTATTCTAAGGAGGAATGAATTATCCACACGTTGGTCTTCCTTCTTGATTTTCTTGTGTTTTGCAAGAATACCCAAGATACAATTTACTTGTACTTATATATCTTCACAAGGGTTTAAATAAAGTCTAATTCAAAATTATACATATTTGGTTGCATAATTAACACTTCCTTTTCCTTTACAAATATTACCTTGTCAAAGTGACCTGTTAAGAATTAGTTTTGTCATTTTGTAACTGTAGATTGTTGAAAACATTTAATAATTTATGCATAAACATTTTTATGTCTAGTTTAAGGAAACACATCATTTGTTATTATTGGAATGGAATGTCATAGTCATTTTATATACTCTATATTCTATATAGTCAAACTGTCAGATTTTTGTTACTATTTTGTTCATTGTGTGTGCATGTGCGCACATGTGTGTGCTTTTATGTGTGTATGCATATATACAATCTTTTATTTTTACTAATAATTTTAAGCATTGGATTTACTTTAGAATAATTCATATTACATTTTTTGCACAACATTGAAAAATGCCCTACCACCTAGAAAATTAATACTTTTCACATCATTATGAATGAAAGAAATTTATAACTCACATAACCCTATAGGTATTCTATACTAAGACATGAAAATGGAACACTGTGTTAGTTAGATTTTTATCTACACAAATGAAACAATCACTTGGTTTCAGAAGAACTCTGAAAATGTACGTATTGATTTGGTCACTGGAGCTTAGTTTAGATTCTCCCTTAATCTATGAAGACCTCATCAAAGTGAGTCAAAAAACTTAAAGAATCTAATGACAAAATTGCTACTCAACAGAAAAGCCAGAGCCATGTTAGTCCTCAAGAGAGATCCAGAGATGGAAGGGACAGAAGGAGGTACTCATTGTATCAAAGATACCTCCCCCAAACAGCCCAAAGTCTCAGCACTTCAGAACAACATCGGGAGACCCTGTCTCTTGTTTTGGTGTTTTTGATGTTGTTTGTTTGTTTGTTTGTTTTTGTATACTAGGGTTCAAAGTTCCCTTTGAAACTAAACTAAAATACATCCTGTAGATTAATATTACTATGTCTTTATGTGTAATGCTTTGATTAACAACTCTCAAAAATAGATCTCATGTGTCTTATAAACAGTAATTCTGAGTGTTAATCAGAATATACAAAGGCTAGGCTATAATGTGGTGGAGTAGAGCATGTCCTTTCTATTCTATATCTACTGCAGGTTAATAGATGCAAGTTTTTCTAATTGTTTTCTTTATCTTCTGAAACAGGCTTATTTTAGGAAGATACACAGCAGCTTTGCTGAGAGTATTTGTAAACCCAAATTTCATCTATTTTAATAACTGGAAACTTAGCTCCTTGAACATACGGAATAAATCTTAAGAAATAATGAAGAATATTTTGTCACACTACAGGCTGCATATTCAGCTCAGCAGAAGCAATCTGGCTGCAGCTGCTATGATTTTAAAGGGAGGGTTTTTATGCTATCACTGCTTACATTTAGAAACATGAATATTAGCTGAGGAATCACGTCACTTCAATTACTTTTCCCAACTTTTCCAAAGTTATGTCAAATATACTGATGAGGGGAGAACCTTAAGTTATAGGTTCACCAGTATATTCATAACAAAAACTCAGTTTATATATAGATATGATTCAATAGCATATCTAAATTAAAAGTTATTATAAATTAGATTGGAATAGAAAAAATCATGATTAACATTATTTGGATATTTGTTAAAGGAGATGCAAAAACATACATACATACATACATACATACGTACATACAATTTCAAAAACTAGAGTGTCCCCATATTCCCCCTGGGACCTCCTCCCATCACAAGTCCTAGGTATGTCCTAGAGATTACTCCATCCCACACATAGCCAATTTCCCTTCTTTCCCTTGCTTTCTGTAAATCTGATCACCTCCTTGCCCTGATTACCTCCCTGTCCCTCCTACCCAGTTCACAACTTCCATTGACCTTGGATATCTGTTTTGTATCCTCTTATAAGAAAGATTCAGCTGTCCTCCATGGACCCTCCTTGTAAATTGGCTTCTTTTTGCTCTCTTGATTATAGCATGATTATCCTGCATTTCCCTGATGAGTAAAGATGAAAAACATTTCTTTGGATGCTTTTTGCCTATTTGAGATTTCTCTGTTGAGAATATTCTGTTTAGTTTTGCACCCCATTTTAAAAAAAAATTGGTTATTTTGTTTGTTGGTGTCAGACTTGTGTTCTTCATATATTTTACATATTAGCCATCTGTCAGATGTAGGTCTTGCGAAGATCTTTTCCCAAATTGTAGCCTGTGGTTTTGGCAATACATGGCATTGACTCTACCTGAGGCTCCTAGCAATGGGGGATATGGATCCAGAAATGACCCCTTCCTTTACCCAAGTAGGACTCCCAGTGGAGGGATAGGGATAATAACTTAACCAAAAACCTTCTCCTCAAAATGTGTTCTGCCTATAAGAAGTACTGGGATAAAGTTAGAGCAGAGACAAAGGGTATAGCCAACCCATAACTGGAGCAAATTGATACCCATCTCACGGGCAAGAACCAATCCCTAACATTATTAATGATACTCTGTTATGCTTGCAGACAGGAACCTAGCATAACTGTCCTCTGAGAGCCTCCACCTAGCAGCCAATGATAAGGGATGCAGAAATACATTCCCAAATATTGAGTAGAGTTTGGGAATCTTTTTTTTTATAAAGGTTTAATTATTTTATTTATATGAGTATACTGTCACTGTCTTCAAAACACACCATAATAGGGAATCAGATCCAATTCCAAATGGTTGTGAGCCACCATGTGAATGCTGAGAATTGAATTCAGGACCTCTGGAAGAGCAGTCAGTGCTCTTAACCACTGAGCCATCTCTCCAGCCTGGAGCTTGTGAATCTTATGGGAGAACTGGAAGTTTGTTGATCTCTTGTTCTACAGCATCCAGTTTCATGCTAGCCAGAACAGTTGTAGTAATTTTATTAATGTGCTCAACAGCCTTTGAGACCCACTTCCCATGTAGTGTGTCTTATCATTGTCACACAGTTTCAAGGCCTCAAAGATGCCAAAGGAGTTACCACTCAGCATGGTGGCTTGGGAGAAACATTTTGCAGTGTAACGATCAACCCCCAACAGTGGGATTTGCATGAGAGTCAACAGTCTTTCTGGCTTATATCTTTAGTATAGAATTTCTAGCCATAGGATTGATGCACATGAAAGAAACAGAAGTTTCTATTTGGGTATACTTTTAAGTATTTTCCAAAGAATTCATTACTAATGAATCACTATAAAGACATTAAAAATAGTTAATATATGACTATAAAATAAAATACTATATAGTTACTATATAAACACAGGAAAAAACAGAATAATTTTAATACAATAACACATAACTATTTTATAAAGCATAAAAATAAGAAGAGTATAAAAATCCATATGAAGCTGGGCAGTGGTGGCACACACCTTTACTCACAGCACATGGGAAGCAGAGGCAGGTGAATTTCTGAGTTTGAAGCCAGCCTGATCTACAGAGTGAATTTCTTGCGCGCGTTCTCGCAACCGGCCAGGAAAGACGCAACAAACCGTAATCTTCTGCGGCAAAGCTTTATTGCTTACATCTTCAGGAGCCAGAGAGCAAGAGAGCAAGAGAGCAAGAGCAAGAAAGCAAGAAAAAGAACAAGAAAGCAAGAGAAAGAAAACAAGAGAGAGAAAAAGCAAGAACAAGAGCAAGAAAGCAAGAGCAAGAGAGAGAAAACAAGAGAGAGAGAAAAAGAATGGCAAAACCCCGTCCCTTTTAAGGAGAATTATCCTCCACCTAGGACGTATTACTCCCTGATTGGCTGCAGCCCATCGGCCCAGTTGTCATCACGGGAAAGGCAGAACACATGGCGGGAAAACTGCCCCTGCACGTGTGCAGATTATGTTTACCACTTAGAACACAGCTGTCAGCGCCATCTTGTAATGGCAAATGTGAGGGCGGCTCCCAACAGTTACTATATAAACAGAGGAAAAAACAGAATAATTTCAATACAATAACACATAACTATTTTATAAAGCATAAAAATAAGAAGAGTATAAAAATCCATATGAAGCTGGGCAGTGGTGGCACACACCTTTACTCACAGCACATGGGAAGCAGAGGCAGGTGAATTTCTGAGTTTGAAGCCAGCCTGATCTACAGAGTGAGTTCCAGGACAGCCAGGACTACACAGAGAAACCCTGTCTCAAAAAAAATCCATATGAAAAATACAATACTTGCAACCCAGGAATAAGAAAGGATGATAATAAGTAGCTCTTTTTTAAACAATTTTACCATATTTATCTTTTTTTAAAAACATTTTCTCAATACAATGTTTGTTAAGGTTTTTCTTGTCTGAAGTGAAGGAGATTTGTTGTTTAATACATGAATGTATAAAGACATCCCATTGGTCTTGCAAACTTTATCTGCCTCAGTACAGGGGAATGCAAGGGCCAAGAAGTGGGAGTGGGTGGATAGGGGAGTGGGGGCGGGGAGGGTATGGGGAACTTTTGGGATAACATTGGAAATGTAAATGAAGAAAATGCCTAATAAAAATAAAAAAATAATAATAATAAAAAAAGACATCCCAGGATGGAATGAGTTGAGGCATATGCTTGAATTTTTAGCATTCAGCAACTACAGGGCAGAGAATAGTGAGTTTGAAGCCACCTCTGAAAATTGACTTAAAATAATCATCCCTTAAATCGGTGGTAGGTAAATGTCTGTAATCCTAGAACTCAGGAGATGGAGGGAGGAGGATTATAAATTAAGACCAGTCCAGGTAGCAATATGATAAGATGTCTCATAAAATAAAAGTGTTTCTTGGGATATATCTCAGTCACTTTGAGCATTTACTGATACTGCAGAAAATCCAGGTCCTGTGCCCACTACTCATGTAGTGTCACAGATCTACTATAATTCCAGTTCAGTACATCCGATACCATCTTGTAGCACTTGAAGACTTCAGAAAGTTTTGTGGTTCATAGATATACATACAGATAAACTCACAAACTTACAAAATGAAAATAAATCAATCTAAACAAAACAAATGCATTTCTTTATAAAAGATGCATTTAGATTTGTAATATAGTAGTATACGTCATACATTTTATGATTTACATAGTAATTTAGAATAAAAATTAATTGTGCCTTTAAGTAGAAGAGGATCTTATTTTAAATCATTAACATCTAGAACAAAAGTTATAACTGCCTTAGTAGAATTGAGTTTTGGTGGCTTAGGCTTTTAATGAATCAAGATGGTGTTTGTGTACCCTATAAAGTATTTTTGCTGTTGATTTCTTTATGCTTCCAAAACTGTGCAGAACTTGCAGTCAGTTTGTAAGTTCCATCATAGATCCTAGTAATATCTTGCAATAAGGACAGATTGATGATAATTACCTCTAGATCCCTGTAGTACTATTATTAATAATAATGATGATCCAAATTGGAAGCCTTTTGAATATGAGTAAGTAGTTGTAAAAATTGAAATTTCAACCTGATGAACGCACATATAATCACCTATATTTATGGGTTGTCCCTAGGGAATGGAACATAGAATTAAGAGAATATATTCATTTGATTTTCCAGTCTATGTGCTTCTTTGAAATAGCAGCACTTATGAAATGAAATGATTAACCCAATCAAATATTAAAATTTGCTTTTCAGAAAGGAATGACTAAGCATAAATTATCTTAACCTATGGTACTGATTATTAGTGAGTGATGAATATTATAATTTCCTTGTTTTGTACTTGCTTTTACAGAAATTAAAACTTAGGACTCTGAAGACCTGACAGAATTTATTTGGGGGGTGGGGGTTGGGTAGGGAGGTAATCACCAAGTAAATATTAGAGACAGCACCTAGCCTCTGTGTGCTAAAATAACAACTTCCTAGGCAAGATGGAACCACTGGTGCAATAGACACCTCAGTCATGGAGATAAGCTGGGTTTGCTGAATGGACTCAAAACTTGGTTCATAGGAGGAATTTTATGCCTGGTAAAAGCTATGATGGAAGAGGGCATAGATGGTAGTGAAGAGACTACAGTTCTTTTTGCCAAGTGATGATGTTGTCAATGCTGTCTAATAATTTATAATTATATACATATATTATTTTTATTCTCTCAGCTTTGGTTCCCAGTGGATAGAATAAATGACTGAATGTTCACTTGTGAGTGGATCATTTATACCATTTTTTTTTTTTTCACAAAAGAGGTGCAAGGAAAATCATGCAAACGGAAGTGGAAATTATGTAACAGGTAGAATATAGAAAGAAATTGTATAAAATTCTGTCATTTGATATGATATAGACATGTCACACAAAAAGTCATGATAACTGTAGTTACATATACAAGGCCTCCAGAACAACACAATCAAACTGTAGTAATGATGTAAGCAAGAGTGCTTGCAAAGATTCCCGCCTACCTGTGCTGAATTGGGCGAAGTCAACTTTGGAGAAGGCAGTGAAGACCGCTAAGTTTCTATGCACAATTGTATGACCTCACATCTGGGAAGCACTACAGTACTGTTATGATTTTAACAAAAAAAGAAGGTATGAAGTTGTAAGCAGATTTTTTTGGTAGAAGGAAATTAGTGGAAGATTAATCAAAATACATTTCTGGGAATAAATAAAGATATGAGTTAATATATAATTTTTCAAAGGAAGCCTCAAAAGAAAGGTGTTTGTGTGATAAGAAAGAATAAATAATAATAAAAAATATTACTTTAAAAAAATCTGAAGATACTGGTTAGTTCATTATATTGTTCCGCCTATAGGGTTGCAGATCCCTTTAGCTCCTTGGGTACTTTCTCTAGCTCCTCCATTGGGAGCCCTGTGATCCATCCATTAGCTGACTGTGAGCATCCACTTCTGTGTTTGCTAGGCCCCGGCATAGTCTCACAAGAGACAGCTACATCTGGGTCCTTTCGATAAAATCTTGCTAGTGTATGCAATGGTGTCAGCGTTTGGATGCTGATTATGGGGTGGATCCCTGGATATGGCAGTCTCTACATGGTCCACCCTTTCATCTCAGCTCCAAACTTTGTCTCTGTAACTCCTTCCCAGGGTGTTTTGTTCCCACTTCTAAGGAGGGGCATAGTGTCCACACTTCAGTCTTCATTTTTCTTGAGTTTCATGTGTTTAGGAAATTGTATCTTATATCTTGGGTATCCTAGGTTTTGGGCTAATATCCACTTATCAGTGAGTACATATTGTGTGAGTTCCTTTGTGAATGTGTTACCTCTAACCAGTATCCCGGAGCTCTTGACTCTAGCTGCATATGTATCAAAAGATGGCCTAGTCGGCCATCACTGGAAAGAGAGGCCCATTGGACACGCAAACTTTATATGCCCCAGTACAGGGTAACGCCAGGGCCAAAAAGGGGGAGTGGGTGGGTAGGGGAGTGGGGGTGGGTGGGTATGGGGGACTTTTGGTATAGCATTGGAAATATAAATGAGCTAAATACCTAATAAAAAATGGAAAAAAAATCTGAAGAAAGAAACCTGAGTCTATAAGGACTTCCATGTTCTATTGAGCCTGTCCTCTTTACTTTACCGTATAAATAAGGGAAGTTGACACATTCGCTGTGTATTCACTAACTTCCTCATTCGATTTTTCTGAAATAAAATCTTCCAAATTATTAAATTCCACTCATACTCTTGTCCTTATGTCATCTATTGTAACTTAGGTGTACCATTGGAAAAAAAGAAAAAAAAAACATTACTTGAATAGAAATGAAGTCATTTGTCAGCATGAGGGAAAAGTATAAATTAGAGAAAAGCTATCTGTTGAAATGACACATACATATTTATAGAGTACTTCTGCACTTTTAATGGTAAGACATGTACAACCATCTAACTTATACAATGCACAGAAGACAGACTGAAAAACAGATGAAACAATCCTTTTGAATCAAACTTGGTGAACCACTGAAATTTATGGGAGTGATTACAGAAACACCGAGGGAAGGAAATACTCCAAAGAAATGAATGAAGGAAAATCTCACTCTCCCTTGACCCCACAGAAATGCCATCATGGAATGCAACTTCAGTTCAACTTCTGATACCTGTATGTACCAGCGCATTGAGCATCATGTACAGTTTCGGCAAGAGAGAATAAAGGATTAATCCCAGAGAAGGGTCTTGATCATCCCTTTCAATAAGCTGTGTTAATAGCTGAACTGAAATTTCCATAGGTTCAACGATCATTGTACCCTGTTTATTTTATTGTCAGTATTACTTGATCAAGAGTTCCATAATTCAACACATAAATCTCTCATTCATGATGGATGTAGTCCTTAGTCATGCTGTACCCAAAAGACATCAGTCTACGCCAAGTACTGACACGTTCTATCACTATCTATCTCTTGTATTTTCAGAGCTACCCTAGCTCTTTTTTTAATGAGTCTAAAATAATATAATAGTGATGTGGGTTTGGTCTAATGCTCAGATTATTTTAATTTGTGTCCCTAAAATTGCAAGAGAATTCACACATTTTTATGACACTGAAGGAACTCTAGCCCCAGGTGGTTTTGATGGGTAAATAAAGATTCAGGTGGTCAATAACTGGGCAGGGAGAAAGAGGAAGGACTTTTAAGAGTCTCAGGCCCTATACTTTGTCTCCATATTTCCTCCTGTGAGTATTTTGTTCACCCTTCTATAAAGCACTGAAGTATCCACATTTTGATCTTCCTTCTTAGGTTTCATATGGCCTGTGAATTGAATCTTGGGTATTTGAGCTAATATACACTTATCAGTGAGTATATACAATGTTTGTTCCTTTGTGTCTGAGTCACCTCACTCAGGATGATATTGTCAAGTCCCATCCATTTGCTTGCGAATTTCATGAATTCATTGTTTTTAATGGCTGAGTAGTACTCCATTATGTAAATGTACCCACATTTTCTGTAGCCATTCCTCTGTTGAGGGATATCTGTGTTGTTTCCAGCTACTGGCTATTATAAATATGTCTGCTATGACCATAGCAAAGCATGTCCTTATTACATGTTGGAGCATCTTCTGGGTATGTGCCCAGGAATGGTATAGCTGGGTACTGAGTAATATTATGTCCATTTTTCTGAAAAACTTCCAGACTGGTTTTCAGAATAGTTGTATCAGCTTGCAGTCCCACTAGCAATGGAGGAGTGTTCCTCTTTCTGCACATCCTCACCAGCATCTGATGTTACCTTAGTTTTTTATTTTAGCCATTCTGACTGGTGTGAGGTAGAATCTTAGGGTTGTTTTGATTTGCATTTCCCTGATGATGAAGGATGTTGAACATTTCTTTAGGTTTTTGTGAGCCCTTCGAGTTTTCCTCAGTAGAGAATTCTCTGGTTAGCTCTGTTCCCCATTTAAATAGGGTTATTTGGTTCTCTGGAGTCTACCTTCTTGAGTTCTTTGTATATATTGGCTATTAGCCCTCTACTGGATGTAGAAATGATAAAGATCTTTTCCTAATGTGTTGGTTGCCATTTTGTCCTATTGATAGTGTCCTTTGTCTTACAATGTGGAGCAGAGACTGCCCCACTTGGGGATCCATCCCATATAAAGTAACCAAACCCAGACACTATTGTGAATGCCAACAAGTGCTTGAGGACAGAAGCCGGATATAGCTGTCTCCTAAGAGGCTCTGAGAAAGCCTGAGAAATATAGAGGAGGAAGCTTGCAGCCAAACATTGGACTGAGCTCAGGAGTCCCTGATGAGAGGAGATGAAGAAGGAACTGAAGGAACTGAGGGAGTTTCTAGCCCCACGGAGGGAGCAACAATGTCAACAAGCCAGACACCCCCAGAGCTCCCTTGGACTAGACCACCAACATAAGAATACACATGGAGTGACCCATGGAGCTGACCACATATGATGGCTTTGCTGGACATCAGGGGGAGGAGAGGCCCTTGGGCCTGAGGGTGTTCAATGCCCCAGTGTAGGGGAATGTCCTACAGGGCAAGAGGATGGGAGTGGGTGAGTGGGGGAGCATTCTCATAGAGGGAGGGAGTGGAGGAATGGGATAGGGGGCTTCTGAAGGGGAGACCTGGAAAAAGGAAACCATTTGAAATGTAAAGAAAGAAAATATCCAATTAAAAATAAAAGGTTTCTGGCAGGGACATAGGAATGAAAAACAAGAGAGGGAGAGAGTGGCCATGCTGGGAAACAAGAAGACATCATGCCTGAGATGAGCAGGACAGATAGCATAGTCACCATATAGAAGCTAACGATTGTTGCCTGAGAGGGCTGCACATATGGGTCTAGGTCAGCAAAGGTGAAATATAGATGTTAGTAATAACTTGGGAATATTGGAGGGAGTAGGTTAGGCACATGGAAGTTTGAAAGTAGCATAGCCATTGTGCGGTTTTAGGCATGTCAAAATATAAATATTGTGTGTGTGTGTGTGTGTGTGTGTGTGTGTGATTTTGGACTATAAAGCATTGGGGTGGGTAGCAGTAACAAGCAGCCACTGCCAGGATCATTTGAGAAGCTTTAATTGGATACTACTACAAAACAGATTGATAATTCTTCTAGATCAATACAACATATATTTTTTAGAATAATCCATGTCATGAGGTCTTCACTAGCATGACCCAGTTTTCTCCTGAAGGACATTTTATAAATGCCCTATTTCAGTAGTTATACTCACAATGAGTATATGATTGCTTGATATTTGGCTGGTCAAGGGATATATTTCTAATATAGTATTTCTGTTGACATATGTTGTAACTTGTAACTGGGGAATCTTTGAGCAGACCTCCCAACTCCAAGGGGAATATATCACTGATTGGAAAGCTCTATAAGCAGAGAGAAGGCTGAATATTGTTTTCATATATTTTGTTAATGGTTTTGGACTTGCCTCATTGTCTTTTATTACATAGGGATACCTTTTGCATTACAAAGCTTCCCTGTAGTCCCAGCCTGTGCTTGAACTGTTCCTATAAAACCGTGTGGAGCTATTCTACTGATATTCTAGTGTTCTAATGTTTATGCTTCCCAGTCTCATGGGCACAGATCAAATTCTGCAGCCTTGTAAAATGGTACTCTGAATTTGAGGAAACACTTTCCATCACTTTGTTTCTAATTTGTTTTATTTCATTTTATTTTTGTAAAGGCTTGCATAGATTCCAGCTTTAATTATAGTAAAAAATAAGCGACTGTCAGCATATTAAGTAGTATGTCCTGAAAATATCTTTGTCCACCTGGACCAATCTGAAAAATGGTTGTGATTGAAGATAAGTTGATTAAAGAATAATAAGATTGTTTGGCTTACATCTAATTTGACTTTTAAAGCCAATGGTTCCTATTCATGGTGGTGGGGCCTGGTCACAGCGTACAGCTGTCTGTGTGAAGGTAGAGGCAAGCTTGGGAATCTGCAGCTACACACAATGAATGCTTGAAGAGCTATAAAGAACTCTAGGTGGCCAAAACAGATTTATCCTAGAAATTTCAGAGAGAACGTAGTCCTGCTGTGAGTTTTATTTTAAAGTTCTGGCATTCAGAACAATGAAACATAAGACTCTATTGCATGAATCTGAGCTCCTCAGGAGCTGATACAAAAGCAATGTGATGTGATTGATACCAGACATGTGACTATGTTTCTGAATAGACATCATCACTCGAATCAGACTCAGTCTTCTACTCTTATGTAGAATATACTCATACTCTTCTGTCCTTTAATGTCATCTACCTATTTATTTACCATGAATCATACTGTCATGTTAAATAGTATGCTTTTATTTTTTTAAAGAAATTGCGATAGACTACACGAATGTACACTTTACACTATTAGTGACATGAATACTCTCCATCTCCCTCATTACTGTGACACTGTGTCATTTCTCATACATTTTTAGAACTGCTGTGGTACTTGAAAATTCATATATTTTGGTCTTCAAGTTCATTTTCATAATGAACTGTGATGTAGAGCATCATTTTGTAAACTAATTTATGTATTCATTCTTTGACAAAGTGTATCAAAATCAAGTACTGTTTCTATGTTATTTTCTTAATGGTTGCTCTGCAATTGAAATGATCACAATAAACTTAAGGTCAAAGTAGTTTTCTTTAACAATGGATTTTTATTTGTTACATAAAAATTCTTTCCATTATTTTTCACATGCATTATATATATGCATACATATATATACACATACATATGTCTATCTGATGTTATTAATAAAATGTTTTGACTGAAACATTGTATTTGATTATTTTTTCAAACACACACACATAAACAAACAAGCAAACAAACAAACAAATAAATAAATACATATCCACCTTTCATTTCTGATTTTTTTCTTGAGATACAATGTGTTTAATTAGTGCTGCCTCTATCAGACTTGATAGGCAGTACTATTTGAGAGAAATTGATGTATTAGTGACTGCCTCACATTAGTTCCATCTTTTTCAATGATGTAGGTGCTTATAACACTTCTGTGATGAATATTTCCTTCTGATCCCATTTCCTATTTGTAATAGAATGTGATGTTCTCAGTCTTGTTCTGGTCTTATTTAGGCCAACACTGCTGCTGTGTGTTCCTGCCATGCCATGTCACCTCCAATAGACAGCATAATGTATCATTTATTTTCATCTTTCAGCACATACATTCCAACAACTGCTTTGAAAGGTGTGGTGTTTCCAATAAAACAATTCCCATAAAACTTGAGGAGGTGTGGCCTTGTTGGAGGAAGTATGTTGGAGGGTTTTCAGCTACATTATCAGAACCATGTCTGCATTTGTGCCACAATCACTGGTGAACTAATAATTGACTAAAGCTCTTAAACCTAATAAATGTTTTTCTTTGTAAGATTTGCCATAGTTATGGCATCAGAGACATAAAACCCTAACTAAGACAGAAGTTAGTACTAGGGACTGTTGTGTTGGTGTGATAGGCCTGACCATGTTTTTATTTAAATTATTGGCTAATGAGATTTTACTTGCATTGACCAAGAGCAACTTTTCAGGTTGTCAGTTTTCCAGTGTCCGTTAATCACTAAAACTAACAATAATTCAACCAGATAAAAAAAGTTTACATTGGTTCTTAAATCATAACATTTCTTCATCAATGAATGAGTAGATTTTTAACAACTAACCTTTCATCCTACAGTGGTACAAATAGGAGCAGGAAAGAGAAATCATTGGAAACAGCATGCCAGACTGCTCTTGCTTTTACAGAGCAACAGATTTTCATAAATAAGTAGATCCCATTTTGCAGAACACCTTTGGTTGATTTTCAAAGCAAAGAAATGGTTGTCTTGAAATAGCTACTTTGCATTCCTCCTTTTTAAATGAAAAATGTTGAAATCTGCATAGTGCCATATTCAGATATAACTTTAAATCAGAGGAGTTTGTTCAATGTGTTTTAATTACTTTTAATATTCTTTTTCAAAATCCCTTAGTTCTTTCTATAAAATATATTCCTAAGATAACAACATTTTCAAAGAATAATTTATTTCACTCAAATGCATAATGGTAATGTGTATTTTTGGCAGAATTGTGATAAATGATAAATGTTGAATGTTTGAAATGAAGTATATTAAGAGTATAAACATAAAGATAATATTTGAGCTGCTGGCTCAATAGTTTGACTGTTTTTAACATAGACTTAAGCATTCTTTTCAGCACAATAAGAATTGCCATCTAGTACATTACAATTGACATGTTTTCATTGACATACTGAATAAAAGGCAGCACTTCCAATGAGATTAGAAGTGTGCTATTTCTCCCACTGGCAAGATTTCTACCTTTAGTCCATAGTTTTGGATGGATAACACTAATACATGTACATATTTTCTATAATGAAATACAAAATAATATTTCTGTGCTTTTTTTAAAAAGAGAAATTGAGCACAATAAAAGTCTCATCCTATTACAAAATGTAGAGTATAAATTCCTAAAAAGATACAAATTTTGCAAACCACCCAGTTATATGAATACTTACTAATGCATTCTTTCAAGTACATTAGGCTAACATATTTAGGTTATAATTTCTATAGATGATTAAAAAGTTCTTCTACCATTCTCCTACTCTGACTCTAACACATAGATACAGTCATTATTTATTTAAAATCTTATAAATTCATTAACATTCTTTGTTGCAATATTATGTTTAAAGTCATCTCATTTGTTCAGATTTTTCACTTCTCAGCATTAACTCAGTGATTGATAAAGCTGGAAAATATGTCAAATATACTGTAACTATATGCAGTCTCCTAAGATTATAAACATATTGAGATCATGTATAACTGATGGCATTTTTATTATTAGAAATGGCATCTTCATTATTATATGTAATAAAATTAAATGAACAAAATATAAAATATAACTACCATAAAGATATGATATCAACATATGATTATAACAAAATAATTATTGAAGGGTTAAAATTCATAAGTTTGTAGCTAAGAGTAATTATATTTGCTCATAATATGTCATCAATAACAGCTGTATATTACCAAGATCTCAGAAATAGCTTCCAGACAAATCCAGAAAGGGAATAGTAACTCATATAAATAACATGATAGTAAACTAAATATGGATATCTAAAACAATATAGTTTTTAAAGACAACCCATACTAGAAAGTTAAAATTATTAAATTTAAAAGTTTTAGGTACAATGAATAATATTTGATTACTATGTGGAGAAAAACAAAAGCAAAAAATTGATGTCACAATTGAGCTAAAAACAGGAAGATTCAGAATTTATAAAATAAGTTTGAGAGAAAGAGGTCAAAGTGGTTAAGTATAATATCCAATTCATGGATTTTCAGTATACCAAATATGTAAACACTGATGGAATAACAGAAAGCTTAGAACTGAGGAAACTGAGAAAAAGCTCCTGCATTGAGGATTGATTTATTTAGTCCTAGAAGAGGAAGTGCTGGTCAAATGTACTTATGATGGCAAGCTGAGTGCTAGCATATCCTCATGTTACTCGGAGAGAAAGAAAGAAATCGATTCTGACAGATTTTAGACTGATATCCAGAGTTTACTGATGGCTTAGGCTCTTACAGGAAAACACTGGAAAAATGAAGGCAGTGGTATAGCTGTGTTAACTTTGAGAGCTCTTTGATTTTCAACATAACCTAAGGATGTTTGTTCTTGATATTTGAGTCAAGTTTAAATGAAAGATGAGAAATCACAAAAAATTAAGTGGTATTTATGAACTTAAATGGTATCTAAAATTATCTGAAGAGATATAACCATATTGAGAAAAGATTTGGGGAAGAAAAACAAAAAATGACAATAGGTGTAAAAGTTACACATTAATTGAAAGCTGAGAAGACACCAAATAAGATTAAAAAGAAAATTAAAAGGAAGATCAATTGCCTTTCAATCAAGTGCCTAAAGACTTTTGCCTTTATACTACTTTTAAATCATTATGATAAGGAGGAGAAACTGTGATATGTATGTTTGTTATTTGATAGATAAAATTCCCATTTCGTGTCTTAGTGAAAAGGAGTCACTGCCTTGTACAATTCTTTCTCAGTCAGTATTGTATATAAAGAAATTGATACGTAAAGACATTTGTGTTAATAACAAATACATGGTGTCTTGAAGAGTAAAAGAAGAATATGGGAACTATGTTGACTGAATGAATAACACAAAATAATGGTCAGCTCACATTTTTCTTAACTTATGTGAAATTTCATTGTTTTCTTTTCTCCTCATGTTTCCAGGAATAAGCTTGTTTCTGCTCTTAAAGTCTGTCTACTCTAATGACATCTAAATGTCTTGTTTCATTATTAGTTTCTCTTAATGGATAATTGGATATATCATCTTTTACATCTAAATGAAGCCATTCATGAATTCATAAAACAGAATTCTCATTTAAAAGGAAGATTGCAAGCTGAGGCAAGAAGCCTACACACAATCTTCACATATGATAGATTCAAGACTCTATCTTCTAAGATAAAACATAAAATTTAAATATTCTTAAACCAAGGCAAAAGACTAAATGATCATTTAAATCACATGGTCATTTCCAAGTTTAGAAACTCAGGCAATAGTACAGCCTCTCCCCTCAGCTGGATAAATCAGATTTAAAATGTCAGAATGCACTGTGTTCTTAATCAATGCTTTCAATCATCTCTGCTCATCTCTGTTTCCAATATGCAAATGAGATAAACACTTGGCTTGCATAAGTTATCAAACACAGCCCTGCTTTTTTATTGCTGTCTTTACTTTAGTTTTGAACTTAAAGTGTTCACGATTTACTTCTGCCTGCACCTGTTCGCACTGATGCCCCTTTTATTCAGCAGGATGGATATGGATGCACGGCTCTTTAAGACACTCAAAAATTAAGCTTTACTCCTGGATTTTCCTTTAATGCTTTAGACATTAAGTGGAAGTGGCCACAATGCTGGTTGTTTGTTGTTGTTGTTGCTGCTGCTGTTTTTATCATCCATTGAAACTTCGAGATCACTCACCATGGTCTTCCTTATTTGTAAATAAATGCCAAACTACTCATGTGTAGTATTAGATTTTTCAAAGCCTAATTTATTTAGAGTTCTTAAAGGCTTTAACCTTCCTTCTAGCCTACCAATAATAGTAGAATAAAGAAGAGAACGAGGTTAATATGAAAAGAGGATAGTGGACCTGTTTAGTAGTAGTTCTTTGGGGGTGATTCTACCCTTTTTTTTTTATCAGGATGCCAGTAGTCTAGTTCAATAGCAACCATCAAACACAAATCAGTAATGGTGGCAGTGGCTGGATCCAAGATAAATAGCATGGCTCTGCAGAATCAGCATGGTTCAGTGAAATCATCCAGATTCACCAGGAATACCATGAGGAAGTCTTTACCATTTTTTTTTTTGTTTTTGTTTTTCTCTTTCTCTATGATGTGAAGATCAGCAAAGACCAGTGAAGTCCACCAAGGAAGCAAACCACTGCACAGTGTAGCAATGCTAGGACATTCCCTCACTATTTGTGGGGTTCTGTTTATATTCTTTGTAAACATCACAGGCCCTCTCAAATGTCTGTTTTCAGTAGAACATTGAATGCCTTCTTACAAGACAGCTTCCAGAAAAACATCGCCTGACAACTAAATTGTTAAAGAAACAAAAACTTTTCACTTCGCTTACATCTTTCATCCTTCTCACTTGTTATAACCCTACTTACTAGTAAGACCTTACACATTGTGTATGAAGATGCAGAATTCTTTTCTTTGTGAAACGTAGTCAGCTGTGCGGTGGTGGCACACACCTTTAATTCCAGCACTTGGAAGGCAGAGGCAGGCAGATTTCCGAATTCGAGGCCAGCCTGGTCTACAAAGTGAGTTCCAGGACAGCCCAGGGCTACACAGAGAAACCCTGTCTCAGAAAAAAAAAAAAAAAAAAAAGAAAAGAAAAGAAAGAAAGTAAGAAAAGAAAAAAAAGAGACCTAGTCCATCAGCTTCACTGATAATAACATCTATATTTTACATACTAATGGACATTTAATTTTATGGTTTACCCATCTACATAAAACTATAAATTTTCAACGTTCTTTTAGGTCAATATTATTTTAATTATTATATTGCACAGAAGTTTAATGATAGTTCTTCATTATGAATATATGCGTTTCTTTTATTGTATTGTCAACATCTGAGATTCTCTTTACTGTCTCTTGTGTTCTGTTTGTGAAGCCTGCCTCTGTAGTTTCCCTTTCAAAATACAAAATATTTTATTTCCAGAATTCCCTCAGTTCATGTTTTCTTTACTGTTTCCATTTCCTTTTTCAGTTCTGAAATTTATTCATGATTTATTCATGTGCTTCTGGGTTTTTACTTGTTTTTTTTTAATTAGTTATTTTCTTTATTTACATTTTAAATGTTATCCCCTTTCCTGATTTCCCCTCTGAAAACCCCCTATCTCATGCCCCTTCCCCCTGCTCACCATCCCACCTACTCTCTCTTCTCTGTCCTGGCACTCCCCTACACTGAGGCATTGCCTCACACTGTTTGTGTTTTTCTGGATTTCTTTAAGGAAGTTATTCATTTCCTCTTTAAGGACAGCTATCATTTTTATATAGCTGATTTTAAGTTGTTTTGTTTTTTGCTTCATCTATGTTGCAATATTCAGGGACTGCTGAGGTAGGACAGCTCTAGGGAAGACAGTTTGCTCTGCTGTTATGGATGGTGTTCTTACTTTGTTATCTAGGCATCTAGGCTAGGAATGATTATAGGTCTAGGTGCTGATTTCTTGGCTTGTATTTGTTGGATGGGTATTTTGTTTCTTGGTTTCTGTTTCTCAGATGTTTCAGAGAGGAATGGCTCCGGGTTTCCTATTTTCCTGGACTGCTGAGCTAGTTGTGTTCACAGGGAACTCCTGATGGTTCCAGAGGCTGGGATGCAGTGAAGAGTGGGAGGAGGGATTTTAGGAAGACATGGTTTATAGCATCCACAGGATTTGGGGGCTTGTGTGAATGAAGACTGCAGTTCTTGTTCTGTTGCAGCACAAGGGATGATAAAGCAGGATTGGGGCCGAGGGTAGAGAGAGTACCGAGTGTCTGAGCGCAGCTTATCTGATTTTATGGCAGTTGTAAAATATGGATCTTGAACATTGTTATTATTATAAAAGATTAGTCATATACACTACAAAAAACAGTATTTAGGTATGCTTGGAAAATATTGAAACTATATTAATGGGTTATATAAATTAAAAAATAACATAATAGCTGTAGAAAAGTTCATGTAATTTTTCATGCTAACTACATATATAAATTTTTATAAAATTATGACTACACTGCATGTTTTCACTTACAACAGCAGGTATTATACTTAATATTTACACTGCATTTCATATGATCGATTTTCAGCTGTATCTTGTGTTGCCAGTTTCACGAATAAATACATTTGATTTCATCATTATTAATACTTAGAGCAATCTAAGCTGTATCTTATTCATTCTTCTCTTTTTGTAATAAAGACAGTTTTATTTTTTTAGGATGAAGTGGACATTCTTGAAAATGTTATGATAAAAAAAACCTGCAGAAATGACAATGAAAAGAAGAGAAGAAACCAAAACCATTTGTAATAATTACAGCCAATTCATCAAATCATGAGTTGAAAATAGCCTTTATTTATTATTTTGAAAGTCGGTAAACTAAGAGGTTTTATATCAGGGATATACAATATATAGTACCACATGATCAATATTGAAATTATTATTATTATTATTATTATTATTATTATTATTATTATTATATCCTATTTTGTGTATAGTTTTGGAAATGAAAATGATTGTAGGAAACTGAAGAACCAGTATGGAAAATATTTAAAATCAGAAACAAAAGACTACATTTTATGTAATTGTTAAAATCACTTGCTATAAATTAAGTAAAACCAGCTCAGAGCTCAGAGATGCTTACTGGAATTTTGTTCTCAGTCATTCCCATAAATCTCTGAAGCAGGCTTTGCATTTATATACTCAGTAGATAGCTATTATGTACATGAGCTGTATGAGGCATTTGGTATGTTGTAACAGCCAGGTAAAAAGCTTAGAATTCACAGTCAATCAAATTTTATTCGTGGAACAATGTTTAAAGAGCTAAACAAAAAGCAATAATTATCAACCTAAAAATAGAATATTGATGATCTCTAATTCAACAATTCCCAAGTACATTTAAAATTTCTATTTTAATGGTAAAAATAATTCTGGCTTATGTTACACCTATAAAGATAGGATAGAATTTTTTAAAATTCTCCATTTTGCCCTCAACTTATTCTTTATCCTCATTTTAATTATCATTGTATAACTATTACTCAAGGTTCTACTATTTGAAGAAAGAGCCTATAATATTTTATACTGGCTTAAATTGTTAAGATTTCATATTTTCATTGTGTTACCTATTAAATATTAAAATTCTATTACTTACTCTTTTTAATTAATCATAATAGAGAATGTAACACCTGGCTAAATCTATTAGTTTAACAAACACCTGTTTTTATGCTTATAACATGAATTAGCTCAGAAGGATTCATCCTGTCCTATCTTTAGCTGATTAGTTAAATCATATGACACAGTCTTTAAATCTTAGGACACATCCTCGGGTCTTTAACAAGTAAATGAAATTTATAATCACCATGAGTTATTATTGGCATCTCTCCTGTGACTCCATCCTGTGTATAGCAAACCAAGAGTCAAACATAAATGATAAGCTAGGACTGGAGGACTCATTAAGGAAAGCAACAGTTGGCTGATCTCTGTTCTGCTTTCAAACAATTACCCAGCCTCATTAGAAACAGATAAACTTGTAACTCAATTTTACATTGTATTGTGTACTCCATTTCTTTTCCTAAGTGGAAGGAATTTCGTTGGGAAATAACTTTAAGGCTAACCATTTTTAAATGAATCAAACACATTCTGATTCATTAACTATATGCAAGGTGTTGAACGGAGTCAGGTTTTGGAACTGAGATGACCTCTCAACTGTCTGATATTGCAGACACTTTATGGGTTTCTCATGACGGTATAATGATAATGACCAAGCTTCTATAGGAGAAAAATCCTCTCTCAAAGTAGGAATATGTTATTTGCCTATGTATTATGTATAAAGTGATGACAAAATAGACACAAAGATGCCTCAGACACATTTATAGCTTCCAATATTCCTTCTGAGGGAAAACACATTTCTTATTTTCCAAACAAACTCCCTGTAGAAGTTTCAAATTTAAATCTAATGGAACACTTACATTAAATACCTAATGAAACTATATTTTAAGATGCCTTATAGATAACTTGAGAATTATTTCAACCGATGGCAATGCCACTATTTGTAGCTGAACTCTCAATTTTCCATTTCCGTGCTTGCTGGGATCTGCTTTATTTTAATTTTACATTGATCGCTTATTAAATTCTTCCACAAACCTCAAGGCAAAGTTGAAAATAAATCAAGAAGAATTATATATAATGATTTGACACCCAAATCCCTGTGTGTCTAGTCACATTTCTTCTACTTCCTCTCCATGTTCCTTGAACCACAGTACACAATCATATTGAACATACTGAAAGTTAACTGAAATTCAAAATTATAATGCCATTTTTCTTCAAGGTATCAGAATATGCAATCAAAATTCAACAGCATGATATATATGTGTGTATACACACACACACACACACACACACACACACACACATATATATATATATATATATATATATATATAGTGCATATAACAATGATAACAATGTGCACACATGGATGAGTGATTTAAATCAGCATTTAGTTTTTCATAGATTAGGATATCAAAAAAAATCTTAAAATTAAAAAAAAATTAAGGTATGATAAGGTTTACATTCCTTTTAGTTGTTTCAGTGGAAATCAGCTTGTTAATTGTATAATTTATGACTATATCCCTTCATTTCTTCTCATATTCAAAGGCACTGAATAGTAGCATCTCTCTTCTTTGTAATTCTCATCCTCTTGCCTTCCTTTTACAGGACACGTGTATTTATGTTTGTCGTTTCTTAATGATTAATGAAATATTTTATGACAGTTTTTTTTTAATTTTTCCCACCCCTGGTCTGCCCTCTGCTCCTCACCCCATACCCCCTCCCACTCTCCCTGTCTCCAAGAGGATGTCCTCACCCAACCAGACCTCTCCACTCCCTGGGTCCTCAAGTCTCTTGAGGGCTAGGTGCATCTTCTCTGACTGAACCCAGACCCAGCATTCCTCTGCTGTATGTGTGTTGGGGGGCTCATATCAGCAAGGGTATGCTGCCTGGTTTGTGGTTCCATGTTCAAGAGATCTCAGGGGTCAAGTTTAATTGAGAATGCTGGTCTTCCTACAAGGTCATCCTCCTCCTCAGCTTCTTCCAGCTTTTCCCTAATTCAGCCAAAGGGATCAGCAGCTTCTGTCCATTGGTTATGTGTTAAGTATCTACGTATGACTGTGACTCTTTCAGCTGCTTGTTGGGCCTTTCAGGACAGTCATGCTAGGCTTCTGTTTGTAAGCAGCCCATAGCTTCAGTAATAGAGTAATAGGCCTTAGGACCTCCCCTTGAGCTGGATCCCACATTGGACCTGTCTCTGGACCTTCTTTGCCTCAGGCTCTTCTCCATTTTTGTTCCTGCAATTCTTTTAGACAGGAATAATTCTGGGCCAGAGATTTTGACTGTGGGACGGCAACCCTATCCCTTCAGGTTATCCCTTCAGGTTATGTCTTTTTACTGGAGGTGGACACTACAAATTCCCTATCCCCACAGTAGGGCATTTCATGTAAGGTTCTACCCTTTGAGTCCTGAGATTCTCTCACCTCCTAGGTCTCTGGTACATTCTAGAAGGTCTCCTCACCTCCCAAGTTTGCCTGTTTCCATTCTTCCTGCCAGCCCTCTAGGCATCAGTCCTCTTCCCCTTCTCTCCCAATACCTCATCATGTTCCCCCTTTACCCATCCTGTGCCCTTTCTCACCAAGATTCCTCCCTCCCCCTGCACCCCATGATTGTTCTCCCTCCCAAGTGGGATTGAGACACCTTCGCATAAGCCCTTCAACTTTTTAACCTTCTTGACTTCTGTGGATTGTATCTTGGGTATTCTGGGGTTTTGTTTGTTTGTTTGTTTGTTTGTTTGTTTGTTTTGGCTAATATACACTTGTTAGTGAGTACATGCCATGTATTTTTGGGGGGTCTGTTACCTCACTCAGAATGATATTTTCTAGTTCCATCCATTTGCATGCAAAACTAGAGATGTCCTCGTTCTTAATAGCTGAGTAATATTCTATTGTGAAAATGAACCACATTTTCTGTATCCATTTTGTTGTGGAACATCTGGGTTATTTCTAGCTTCTGTCTATCACAAATAAGCCTGTTATGAACAAAGTGGAACATGTGCCTTTGTGGCATCAAGGGACACCTTATGGGTATATGCCTAAGAGTTGGTATAATTGGGTCTTCAGGTTAATCTATTACCAATCTTCTGAGGATACTACAGATTGATTTCCAGAGTGTTTGTACCTGTTTGCAATCCCACCAGCAATGGAGGAGTGTTCCTCTTTCTCCACATCCTCACCAACATGTGATGTCACTTGAGTTTTTGATCTTAGCAATTCTGATTGGTGTAAGGTAGAATCTTAGGGTTGTTTTGATTTGCATTTCCAAGATTGCTAAGGACAGTGGACATTTCTTTAAGTGCTTCTCAGCCATTCAAGATTTCTCTCTTCTGAATTCTCTTAGAGGTTAGCTTCTTGAGTTCTTTATATATTTTGGATATTAGCCTTCTATTGGATGTGAGGTTAGTGAAGACTTTTTTCCCTAGTCTGTAGGTTGCCAATTTGTCCTATTGACTATGTCCTTTGCCTTACAGAAGCTTTCTATTTTATGAGGTCCCATTTGTCAATTCTTGATCTTAGAGTTTCAGCCATTGGAGTTTTGTTTAGGGAATTTCACCCTGTGCTAATGAGTTTGAGGCACTTTCCCACTTTGTCTTCTATTAGATTCTGTGTATCTGGTTCTATATTGAGGTCCTTGATCCACTGGGGCTAGAGCTTTGTGCAATTGTGACAAATGTGGATCTATTTTCATTTTCTACATACAGACTGGCAGTTAGTTAGACCCGCAGAATTTATTGAAGATGCTTTTTTTCCCATTGTATATTTTTTGCTTCTTTGTCAAAGATCAAGTGTCTGTAAGTGTGTGGATTTTATTTCTGGGTCTTCAATTCTATTTAATTAATCAACCTGTATGTCTCTCTACCAATTCCATGCAGTTTTTATCACTATTACTCTATAGTACAGGTTGAGGTCAGGGATAGTGATTCCCCCAGAAGATATTTTATTTTTAAGAATTGTTTTCACTAGTCTGGGTTTTCTATTTTTACAAATGAATTTGAGAATCATTCTTTCCATGTCTTTTACGAATTGTGCTGGGATTTTGATGGGGATTGTGAAGAATCTGTGTAATCTTAAATTGACTTTTGTCTGAGATGATTTTTTTTTTACCACTTCATAAAGTGTTCTGCTCATTTTAGAGATAGTGATGGATTTCATGTTCAGTGGAAGAAATTAAAATTTAACCTCATCACTAATCAAATTTGAACCACTATGTACATATGAGAACATGTTAAGTACAGAGGTGAAAAGATTTCCAAAACACTTAGTAAAATAGACTGCAGAGATTAATTATTTTATTTAAAGTCACTTAATTTTTTGATATATGTCATTATTTCTATTGAGAAATAGAATACAACCTAAAATATATTAATTGTGTAATTGTGCAATTGCAATATTCAGTAAACATTAAGAATACTTAATCCTACATACTATACTTGTATAAATATAAACTATAAACTACTATTTCTCACATTGTTAAAAGATAAGAGCAGTGTAAACAGGTAAGTTTAGTTTACACCACATTTACTGAAGAGGAATGCTCGGGATCGCTGTGATAAGGTATACATTGAAACACCAATAGCTGGAGAATTGTGGCATTAAAGAGAGAGACAGCATTTCTGATTGGTGGTTAAGTATGATGTTCAGCATGAGAGCAGTTGATAATTAGGTCCTAAGAAACAGAAAAAGTTCTACATTTCAAAGTTAGTCTAACGGTACCTGAGATGCTACAAGATAAGAAAATTCCAGGAAAGTAATTGTAGATTCTTGACAGCTTCTAATAATTTTTAATTGAGAGTAGGTCTAAGATTTAAAAAGATACCTGGAACTGTCCTCTTGTCTCAGTGAACCATAATGCTGTTTTTCTTGTTTTAGTTTTGTTTTAATGATGGGGATCAAATCCATGACCTATTGCATGCAAGGCCAACATTTTATTATTATTCTACATTGATAGTCTATAGTATATATGTTTTCAGTTGATCTATTATAGTGTACTATGATGATGTAAGACTTGCCCCTGGTTTAGACTGAAGAGACTAGCATAGAAAACATAGCCATCCTATCTTTAGAAAACCGGAAACTAATATAATTGAAAGCATGTTTTGTAAGTAAAGTCTACTATCTATTCACACCATTTAATTTTTTCATTATTTTTAATGTTAGCCAAATATCCCATTAGATCCCTCATCATTAATTATGCCCTGCACAGTTCATGTTAAAGCTCAATGTTTGCTTTGGTTTCCAAATGCTTTGTTAATATGTAATTCTTCCTCTATAGCTCAAGCTATTAAAAAGGGAAAAGGAAAAGAAAATAAACATACATAAAGTAGAGAGAACACAAAAGATTTTTTCCCCACAGTTCAGTAGTAGCCCAATGAGAGCTATTGGTTATTTTTGAAAATGTGCTGATATCATTAGATAGAAAAATATAGAATACATCATCATTGTCACCGCTCTAAACATTTTCCAGAACCTAGAATGCCAATACTATATAAGTGTGTGTGTGTGTGGGGGGGGGGGGATTGAAGGCAAAGAAAGAGTTAAAAGGTAGTAACGATATTATCTGCTCTTTGGTGAAATTGACATGCCATTTTATACAAATGTCTTCCACCTCTCCTCTTCTGATTCTGTGAGATCTTTTTATATCTATATATGTGAAAAAAATCAGACTAATTGGTGCATCAGCCTCTCACTAAATCTGTTTTCTAAATTACAAATTCAGACTTCAGTGCGGGTGTCGTGCCAGCCACTTCTTTCTCAAAAGATCTTCGTACTAATTGTTTTATCTGCTGCTTGCTAAATCTGTTTGCTAAATTATACCTTTCACTGAACTAACACTAAAACACTAAAACCTACTTGGGAAGCATTAGTTGGTATTGACTTCTTTTTTTCTTTTTTTCCCAGAGCCTATATATGTTAGGTTGTGTGGGATTGCCAGGGAGATAGATGAACAAAGAATTCATCAGTCAAGGGGTGACAGGGCTTTTAAGAGGCCGTAGTTTTGTTTCACAAATGCAATTTCAAGGAGATTTGCCAAAACTTAGTCTGTGGATGCTCAGTGTGCCTAAAAACATGTAACTGCCATGTGGGACTTTAAAGCATCACTTGTTTCATTTGTTTGTTTGTTTAAGGTGGGGGATTACATATTATTTGGTTAAACTTAAATAGAAGACTCTATGTCTAATTTCAGTCATTATTTGTTTGCTTCACTAACTCTCAAGATTTATTGAGTACGGTGCATTGTGATCGTGGATTCAGATATACTAACAATTCTGCTTAGTTTTTAAAATTCATAAACATTGAAGGTGCAGTACGATAGAACTTTCTCTGAGGTCAGGAAACACACACATCCACCTCCTTATCCCACCCAGATAGAGAAAATAATATCAAAATCCAACTAACTGAACCAGTGGGATTAAATTCAGCCACCAGCAGCAGTGTGCATGAAGGATGACTTGAAAAGAGTTGGGATGACTCAAAAGCAGAGGAATCACCAAAAAAAAAAAAAAAAAGCCTTTCTAGTACTGATGGGGACTCTTGAATGCTGGACTCCTGTAGCTCACTGCATGTCAGCTTTCCCAACAACATGGCTGTTTTCTCCTTCTTTCATGAAAGCTGGCTGTTCTGTGTGAAATGTGTCATCTAGGCAGCTTCACTGGTATGGCATTATCTTCAGCAGCCTGTAGAACTTATGTATGCGAGGGAAGGGCTGTGAGTAGGAAGATCCCCAGTTTCAGAGACTTTCTGAAAGTATTGGGCTGTTTACTTTTCAATAGTAAGGATCTCTGTTGAAGGGTGGAATATTTTTATAACCCTGTAGAAAATTGTGTGTCTTCAGGAACTTCCCTAAATTGTAGAAGAGATTTTTGTTGTTATTGTTCTGATTTGTTGTTATTGTTGGGATTTGTTTTTTCTTTCTCTCAATGGAAGCTATTACATAACAGAAGAATAGATCAAAAGAGTTTTTTATGATTATTGCATGTTATTCTGTTCAGCTTTAAACACAATTTCTTTACTGATCTGAAGATTTCTGAACCATGTATTGTGTCTTATTTTTGTAATCATAACACTTGGAAAAGTGGGAAACAGTAGTGTTGTTGTAAATGGAAGAGGAATCTGAAATACATATTGAGCTCAATACTAGTTTGTACTACAGGTTAGGATGTTCTACATATATAAAAAGATGGAAAGGAAAGCAAAAACAAAACAAAACAAAACAAAACAAACAAACAAACAAAAAACCAGAATCATTGAAATGTTTTTGGCCAGTGTATGGTTTGTTTGTTTGTTTTTTGTTTTTGTTTTGTTTGTTTTGTTTTGCAGATTACCTTTTGAGCTGGGCATAACACAGTTATTCTCTACATTTTGACCAATAGTGGATTTCTGTGAGGATAGTGGATTTCTGTGAGGACCTAAATCTGCTGCAAAAAATATCCAGTTAGGAATTATACTGGTTTAGACCCATGGTAGTAGAAGATTCTTATCTAGGGATCATAACTTCATCAGCCGTGGTAGGTCAATTTATATCACCATTACCCTTTTGCATTATCTATATTGCTATACAAAATTTGAATTATTTTGACAAATAAGTAGACCTGAATACAGAGACATCTACTCGGAGGTAAATGGACAAATGGACAACTCACTATGGTAAATAAATGGATGATTGACATCCAAGGAGAACTGCCTCAGATAATAATAAAAATCACCACATCTATCAGAATTACGTTGAATTTAAAATATATTTTGTTACCTTTAAACATTTGTATTTATAATTCTTAGAATGTGATGTGTTACAAGTAATTAAAACCTTATGAAGTGATACCTCAAATCACGTGGGGCTGTCGTTCATGTACTTAATGTTTGTGTGTTACATTCAGTTTTACATCTTTTTAGTAATTTGCAGAACCCTTATTTATTTTATGTGAGTCAACCCCCGAAATAAAGTGAGACGAGGTACAGCCAATACAGTTTAATTTATATTCTCAATTCTTTCTCTTTGTTAACTGGTATGAATGGTCATATTTTGAACTTTCTTCACTAGTAGATAGGTGACAGAAGATGGTCATATATGTACCTACAAGGCAAGTATTTATAATGCTGACTCTCAGAGTGTATGCTACACATATTCATCCTTTGATGCAAGAAATGCTATAATATGGGATTCATAAAAGGCTATCTAACAAAGCTCTAAAAAAGAATTAAGCAGAAAATTACAAACAGGTGATAAATTGTGATTCACATTTGGAAATCAAATGAGCAGTACTATGGAAAATGTTGCTTTCTCACACTTGAGAGCAATATGATCTCAGGTGAAGGAAATTTACAAGAACAGATGCAGGTAAGGAGAGATATAAATAAGATATTCATGGGAAAGAAATTAGTGTGTAAAAACAAGAAAATATATATTGAGTATTAAATAGGAATAAACACAATCTGGTTTTGGTGGATTGAATAAGAAATGCCCACCCTAATCTCATGCATTTGAAATCTTGCTCCACAGTGGTTATTATTATTATTATTATTATTTATTATTATTATTATTACTAGTAGTAGTAGTAATAGTAGTATTTGTTGTTGTTGTTTTTGTTTTTGTTGTTGTATTTGCTTTGAGTGTTCGGGTGGTATAGAATGGTTTGAAGAAGTATGTCAGTGGGGCTGCACGTTGAGATTAAAAGGCTCATCCTACTTCCAGTTTGATTTCTCTGTTTCCTGATTGTGGTAAAAGATGAGAAAACATTGGTCCTTTGTGTTGTGCCTATGACTTGTGATTGTATACCTCCACCACGGTAGACTCACATGCTTCTGGAACTTTAGCCCAAATGAATTAAGTTTATTTTAGCTGTAGTGTTTTATTATAACACCCAAAAAGTAATTAACATATTCTTTCCTACTTCTAAATATTAAAAAGTAAAATCAATGCAAAATATCACAGGTTCACGACCTTTATACAAAGAACAAGTGCCTGTTTGAGAATTTCTACAGTTCCCAAAAGAAAAATAAAACAGATAATTAATTTAGTTGAATATTGTCCTATATAAAATAATTTTATATTACAGAATTATTTTTGGAATAGCTCTGTACAATATGATAATTAATTTCAAACAAATATTTAACTAAATATTATTAATGTCCCCCTATCCAATATTCTGAAAAACAGATAATTCTGACCCTCTACAAAATCAGGATTTGGTTTATTGATACAAATAAGAAATATCAAGGCTTAAACGCTGCTTTTCTTAACACATAGACAAAATTCACATTTTTTCCTGAGTGGTTTTGTATGTTTGATTATTATTTATTTATTTATTTATTACTATCACATTCTACTAATGCTGGCTATCATACAAGAGATAACTGGAAAGTATGAGTTATAGCATAACTAAAAATTATCATGTGTTTTTAGGTATGAATACTCTAGAATAATATCAGAAACCTGAAAGCATTGAATGTAGACATGTACTAGTAGGAAGTGGAACAACTATGATAGCTTGGAACAATATTTCAATTAAAATATCTTAAAACGTAATGGTTTAAGAATAATTATCAGAGACCGATACAAAGGAAGCATTTTCATAATCAAAGAGTTTTGATTAGGCTAATCACACTTTTACTGTGCCTATGCAAATACACTTCCAATTCATGTTCTAATTAGAAACAATAGCTTTTTTAAAATTAATGAATACAAGGGCATTGTTCCTTGTAATGATGGTATGATGATTGTGTATTAAAACCAGAAAGCACTAGGACAAAAATAATGAAGTTGATTACTAAAAGGGGAAAATGATAGTTCGTTGACAATATTTTCACAGACGAACTTCTGGTTAACACTAACTAGGTTCACATACATAAGGGAAAATGATAGATCTCAATTAAATGAATATTCATTTTCTGATCCTGAAGTATTGTATATATTTAGTTACGTTTATATAGTGTCTTGATTTGTAACCAAATGTGGCCTTAATCTTGTTGTCTATGTGACTTTGAATTACCTGCAATTATTTGATGATTATGTGCATATGTGTGTCCAACTTTTATCTACATGAGGAACTAGATCTGTGGTTTTCTTGAACAGTTTAGAGCCATGCTGTGTCAACTGCTGTGAGTTCATATGTGTACACACACACACACACACACACATATATATGTATGTATGTATGTATATATATATATACAGAGAGAGAGAGAGAGAGAGATGAAATCAACTATTCTGGCTCATAACCTCATAAATGATGTTTTTATTTGCACACATACAATGCTAGAAGCATAAATTCTTAAAGGAATTTTACTATTTTCAGAGAACAATGAAGTTGTCTCCCATAGCAGCCTTTAGAAGCATGTTGGCATGTTTCATAAGTGTTTCAGGTTCACGTCCATAGCTCCTGGGACACAATTTGCTTTCCAGTTCTCAAGAGATCAGCACATTCCCTCAGGCAGTGAGAAATTTCGGCTGCTTTTTGGTTTTTGTGTAGCTATAAATGGCTTTGAGTTGCAATTCTGTTGCTGAGAAACAGACACAGCTTCGCGGCAAGGGCTCACAACCACTGATTCACCTCCCTATCTTCTATAGTCAATTTTCATTTCTTATCACTCCAATTAAATCATCATCTCAATCCTATTAAGTAATTTTTCTCTTTAGGTGAGATACTTTCTTAATTCTTGATATGCATACTTTTGACTAAACGCTGGCTATTTTACAGATTATGTAATTAAAGTCTGTTTTTTATGGTTGATTATGTACAATGTGTTCTGAAGATAACAGAACTCCTGCACATATGAACTCACAGCAGTTGACACAGCATGACTCTAAACTGTTCAAGAAAACCACAGACCTAGTTCCTCATGTAGATAAAAGTTGGGCACTCCAGTTCACCCTCATCAATGAAGCTATTGACATTTCTTAGCTTTTGGTACAGAGAGATTTTTTTTTCTAAGAATGTATCTTCTATTATGTTCATCAAGATACAATGGAAGAACATTTATCTGAGAATATTTTTCCTGTTCAAATTGGTCTTGAAGGTTTTGGGTTTTTTTTGTTTGTTTGTTTGTTTGTTTTGTTTTTTGTTTTTTTGTTTTGTTTTGTTTTGTTTCTGAAAAGCACAAGAGTCAAAGATGAGGGGACAGTGATGAGGCAAGGAGTTTGGAAAATTTGGGAAAGGGTAGTTGAATGTGAACAAAGGTATATAAAATTGTGAAGACCTAATAAAAGTGTTTAAAAAGACAAAGAAATATTCTAATTTAGCAAGTAACCAGTGAGTTAAGAAATAATATCATACAACAATTTTATTGGTAATTAATTAAACAATTTCATTAATTAAAATATATTTGTAAAGCCCGCTAACTGCTTCACCAATAACAATGAGCTTTTGCCTGTGAGCTTGATGACCGAGTTCAATAACAAAGACCCACAAGTTGGAAATGGAAAACTAATGGCTATCACAGTTAGTTCTCTGCCTACCTGTGGTGTGACACATGCACGCGCAAATAAATAAATGTAATAATATGTAGGGTAGATAAATAGTTCTCCTCTGTTCTACCTAATTTTCTCTTAAATATAGACATAAGTGGAATAAGGATATCACCTTGCCTTTAAGGCAAGTGACACTAAGCCATCCTCTGCAATATGGTAGATAAAACAGGGTTCAGTGTCTAGAAACTGCTTCCTTTTAAATTACAGGGTACAGAAGTTGGTGAGGATTTATCTTATACTTAGTATGCATAAAACTACAGCGAAATCCACATATTTTGGTGGGTGGACACTGCCTCAGTACTGCAGGCTAAGTGGAAATATTTGAGTAGGTGTCTGCAGGCTCTTTTATGGCACAGGTCTGCAGTACTAAGCCACACTGAAGAGTGAGCTTTCTGTGACAAAGGAAAAGAAATCAAAACTTACAGATGATATTTTAAGCATGTAAAATGAGGCATCCAGAATCAACTGTCAAGTATGCAGGAAATTTCCATCTTTAAGAAAAGTTTTATCTTGTCTCCTTAAGATGGGAAAATTGAAGGGACTATGTCAATCTGAACAATACAAAATAAAAGGCAGAAAAAAAGATCCCAGATGTGAGAAGGAATGCAAATCACCATGCTAAGAAGCTGAGAAAATTACTCAGCAGGATCCAAAAATAATTAGGAACTGAGTGAGCATATTGGTAAAATATTAAAAGTACTTTGAAAACTTTTATGTAAAATTACATTTAGAGGATATTTTTCTCTTGGGCAGTATGATGAGGCTTTTCTAGAAATAAATTACCGGTAGGGGTGGACAGCTGTTGCATCATTTATATTCCCTTTATAAATAAAACTAAAATAGTGAGATTTTTGTAAAATTGAGTTTCAGTACACAGAAAAAAAAATTCAACTTGCTTGTAAATGTCCATGTTAAAACTCAAGGACACAGAAAACAACACATTTCAGATATAATATCTTTAGGAAATGTATATATTCTGGCTCCATAAGAAAACGAAGATGCAAAATCATAGGGAAACAAAGGAACCAATTATGTGCTTTTCTCATCAAGATTCTAGTGGTGATCAGATGCCTTTATGCTATTTGAACCATGCTTTACTGTCATTATCCCACAGAATTTAAAAACTAGCCATATTTCTCATGTAACTTTAATAACAATCACAAGTCTTAATGCAATTTTAAAAAATCTCTTAATTCTGGGTAGAATGGATTTTAGAGTAATTTCAGACTTTGGTGTTATAATGTAGGCCTGTGTGCTCTTGAGAGTTCTAAGCTATGAGCCTATCATTTTCTTTGATTTGAAGAAGGGGGGGGACAGGGTGAGGGGGGTGTGGGGGCAGAGCTAGGCTAGTGGAGAGCTGTGTTACTTCAGAGGAAAAATTATGAACGTAATGGGAGATTGGAAAGATATATAGGTAAGATATGTAACCAATGTGAGTGAGCCTGGGAGTGGGAAAGGCAGCTTACAAAGATGAAACGGCCATACTATATGGCATTTTATCAGTTTCAATACCCTTTATGAATGATGAACTTGAATACTTGAACAGAAGATATCCCATATCTGTGGGAAACTATTCCGGACTCGCTGGCCAGACAGAAATCTGTGCCAGGCAGTAGACAAGCCCATATTTGGTGGATGGCTCCCCCTTAATCCCTGACTGGGTTAGCAAGCCTGCCTGGTGAGGTGATGTGGCCCATGGTTGTGGCTTGAGTGGATAAAAAACGCTTGTACCCCGAAGCGTGGGGGATTTGAAGAGAGAAGCTGCCTGAGTAAAATGCTTGAGAACTGGTGGTTGTGTTTTCCTTACTGGTCGAGTTGGACGCAACACATATCGTCTGCTTCTCTTCACAAATTCCATCCTTGTTCTTTCAATGTAATGTGAACATTTACACACCACGTTGAATTTGGTTCATTTGTTCTTTGGAAGCATTTGTTGGCGGGAACAAAAAGTAATATAGAATCCTTTATGCTCATGACATCCTTCAAACCCCAGAAATAAAGATTTGCCAATGGCAATTAATACTAATACTGCAGGACCAAATATATGTGGGTGATGTTTCTGTGTACTTATTGAGCCTACGAAAGGAATTTAGATTAGCCTGATGGGGACAATTTCACAAACCCTCTCCTGACTCCCAAATTCTCACCTGGACATACTGGCAGGAGTCTAAATTACTACTGCAATCAGATAGTGGATCTAATTATGAGCAAATTATTATCACTGATATAAATGAAGCAAACCAAAGGCTAATATTTACTTTTCTAGCATGGGTAGACTTTGACAAGGTAGAACAGTGTCTATTAATGGTTTGAAACTAAGGCTGAGGCGAAGGCTCACAAGATGTGAGCATCCCTTGCTTTTCCAAAGGCCCATGCTTAGAAATCAGAAACAGCTCACAATTTCTGGTAACGCCATCTCCAGCAATCTAAGTGTACTTTTCCTGGATACCTACAGACAGCTTAGAGACATGCAAACAGATACCTGTACATATAAATAGAATAAAATAATATCTGAAAGTAGATATTAACTCAGATTCAGGACTTATCAGTATATTGTTAATATGATATTTTCCCATCTACTGTTTTTGAAGCAAATTTATGATGTTCCCTCATTTGTATCTTTACTAGAGTGTCGTTTTTCCTCAAGATAGATGATGATGGTGTACCTGTTGGTTTTGGTCGCTGCACTTGAAACTGCCCTATGTTATAAGAGCCTACATTTCTTTTCAGGCCACATTGTGAAATGTACCAGGCACCTTTCCTGCTTCTGTGTTCTTGCTTCTGCAAAACAGATTTCTGTCCCCGAGGTCATGTTATAATCAGATCTAGTTATTGGGGAGATGCGTGTGTAAAAAGATTTTTAAACTTCCTATTCCATTATACAGGCGGCAGGCAGTCTCTGGTCATCCTGACTTTAAATACATTAGTGTGGATCTGTGCGCTGGATGTTTCCACCCTATTCATTGACAATTAATAAAGTAATACTTTATCTGCTAGGCTAAAGATGATTCATAGTATTTGCCTAGGTACACTCGTCGATTAAAATTTCCAAAAGGGTAACTCTTTAATGTTCCTTCTGAATTTTTATAGCAAATATTTATCAATAAAAACTACCCATTGTATATTCATTCAATTGTTAAACTGTATAAAGAGATCCATAAACTTTGGGTTGTCTCAATAATCCTAAATAATAATTAAATCCTTAGGATTCAGCAAAGAGAACATATTTATTTTTCTGTAGAGTTTCTAGATTTTGATTCTATTTATATGTACTTTGGTGTTTTTAAATACATTATCATTCTTATAATTTTCTGTTAATATTTATGCAGGTACATAGTTTAGATGATTCTGAAATTGCTACATAAAAGCACACATCCTAAGAATTAACTCCTCCACTCTTTAGTCAATGCGACCTGGAAATATACTGACATATCAAATGTGACATGATAAGGGAGGTTTTCTTATTGCAGTCAAAGCTATGATAACTTGACTGAGATCACTGTATCTGGGCCACAAAACAAATAAGCAGTGTCATATATGAATCAGGAAAGGATGTAAGCAAAATATCCTTCTGGAGTTATAACAAGGACACCCCAAACAAGTGGGAAACATTTAGCACTGAAGAACAGATTAAAAATGAATCCACCAAAAAAGAAAACATGATTATCAATTCTACAAGAACCAAATGAATTCTGTCAACCACTCTAATGCAGAAGAAAATTAAGAGGAAATCAGTAATTTGATTTTTCATTTTTTTCTTTTTAAAATGTATTAATTTATTTTTAACACTCTATATTTTATCCCCACCTCCTACCCTGTCTACCATCTGACTGTTCCACATCCCATAACTCCTCCCCACACCCCTGGTCCAAGAGGATGTCCCAACCTTCCTCCCCACCTTTCCTCTAATCTTCCTGGGGCCTCCAGTCTCTTGAGGGTTAGGTGCATCATTTCTGAATGAACAGACCAGAAAGTCTTCTACTGTATGTGTTTTGGGAGCCTCATATCAGCTGGTATATGTTGCTTGTTTGGTGGTCCAGTGTTTGAGAGATCTCAGGGGTCCAGTTTAATTGAAACTGCTGGTCCTCCTACAGGGTCGCCCTCCTTCTCAGCTTCTGTCAACCTTTCCTTAATTAGACGACAGGGGCCAGCAGCTTCTGTCCATTTGGTTGGGTGCAAATATTTATATCTGACTCTTTCAGCTGCTTGTTGGGTCTTTCAGAGGCCGTTCATGCTATGTCCCTTTTTGTGAGCATTCCACAGCCTCAGTAATAGTGTCAGGCCTTGGGGTCTCCCCTTGAGCTGGATCCCACTATTGGCCTATTGCTGGGCCTTCTTTTCCTCAGGCTTCTCTCCATCTCCATCCCTGTAATTGTTTCAGACAGGAACAATTATGGGTCAGAGTTTTGACTGTGGGATGGCAACCCCATCCCTCACTTGATGCCCTGTCTTTCTGCTGGATGTGAGCTCTACAAGTTCCCTCTCCCTGATGTAGGACATTTCATATTCGGTGCCTCTCGTTGAGTCCTGAGCGTCTTTCAACTCCCAGGTCTCTGGTACATTCTGGAGAGTCCCCCCAATCTGCTACCCTCCAGGCTGCATTTTTCCCTTTCTCTGCTGGCCCTTAAGGATTTCAATCCATTTCCCCCACCCAATACCCGATATAATTTTCAATGAAAGTAATAGTTGAAAGTACAGTAAAATTATCAGTGGTTTGGAATTAAAATGAATTCAAGACCCATAACTAAACATAATAAAAGCCATTTACTTCAAACTAACAGCCAATATCAAATTAAACAAAGACATACTTGAAGCAATCCCACTGAAGTCGGGAACAAGACCAGGATGTCCACTCTCTGTCTATTCAACATAGGACTACAAGTGTTAGCTAGAATAATAAGACAAAACAAAAAGAGTTCAAGGAGATACAAATTGGCAAAGAAGAAATAAAGGTATCACTATTTGCAAATGACATGATAGTATACATAAGCAACCCCAAAAATTCTACCAGAGAACTTCTACAGCTGATAAACAACTTCAGCAAAGCGGCCAGTTATAAAATTAACCAAAATAAATCAGGAGCCTTCCTTTATACAAATGAGATGCAGGCTGAGAAACAAATTAGTGAAACAACATAGTCAAAAAATAAAATATTCTCATGTTTAACACTTAGACCTGAAATGCACTGGACAATGTAGTTGATGGTTAGAGAGTTCCAATAGAAACTGATTAGGGGACTCATTCCTGGGAGAGACTAATTCTCAGTAGTATAGTCACCGTCAACAATTAGAATATATAGTTGACAATTATTTTACCTGTATACTAACAAAACTTTGCATTATCATCTTTTTCATGAAATATAAAAGGTAGAAATGACATTTCTTTTGAGGAAGGGTGCAAAGTGAGTATAGGAGGGAATGCATGAAGGGTCACCTAAAACTAAGGGCCATTTGAGGCATCATATTGAAACCATCTACTATAACAGCCTATGTGTTTGTGTGTGTGTGTGTTTGTGTGTATGCACATATATAGATTCACCAAATAACAGTGAGACAAAGTACCATCTAGTCATCTCTTGGCACCAAATGAAACCTCCAGTGCCCTCAATGGGTTGCACAAAATGAATTATTGATCAAACAGCCCCAAACTTATGGCTAGGTCCAAAACACAAGCTGAGGGTCAGGCCCTAATTGTTGCAGATAGCACTGATACATCTCATAGAATATAGAGAAGTCAGTTGAGCTTGTGCGGAAATAAGCCTGCACCCCTACTGACTAGTGTTCATAGTAATAGGAAGTACTCCACACTTAACCAAGGAGAAAGATAACCTCCAATCTAGCTACATATCCTGAAATCTATAATGCTAGAAACTGATTATGATTTTAAAATCTTCAGGACTTCCTCCAGTAGCTCACTTCCTCGACAGAGAACATATTTTATTAACCAAACCAAACAGTCCACCAAAGTTGTAAGTAGTCCTTAAATCAAGCCACTACAGTGACAAAGCCATGTAATGAATATCTGTCACTTTCTACATTTGTCGTTTTCTTTGGGAATAGGGATGTTTTGTAAATATGTAGTAGTATCTTGTTATTAACTGTTATTGGTGTCTAGGCCAATGCATATTTTATTACTATTTGGGATATCTCTGTACTTCATGAAGAATTTATTTGGTGCTGTGGTTTTTATGGTGGAGGCATTTGTATGCATAGTGTCATTACTCATTGTCTAGGTATTGTTTTAAGCATTCCTTGTATATATTGCACAGTTTTACCTAATTACATAAATCCTGCATGAATATTTTCACCAAAACAATGGTGTTTCTTCTCGTAAAATGTCTTGAAAGTGATTTTTTAATTTATATTTACAAATAAGTATTTTTCTATTCATTATTTGTATATTTATTTATTTACTTATTTATCTCTCATACAACATATCTCAACTGCATCCTCACTCCCCTACATTCTCCCCAGTGTCCCATCTTCCCCTCTCCCAGATCCACTGCTCCTCCTCTATTCTTAATGTCCTAATCTACTCAAGCAACTATGTGACATCAATTTACCATTTCTTTCTCTATATATAAATTCCATCAGATTATCCTGCTGCCAGCATCATCTATCTATCTATCTATCTATCTATCTATCTATCTATCTATCTATCTATCTATCATCTATCCATCCATCCATCCATCCATCCATCCATCCATCCATCCATCCATCTATCTATCTATCTATCTATCTATCTATCTATCTATCTATCTATCTATCTATCTATCTATCAATCTATCTATCCTGATTTGTGGGAGCGAATCTCATAAATATTTCAAAGTCACAGGTGTCCTTTTCCTCTTCCTAGTGTTTAGATTATTTTAGAAAGCACCACCTATAATACAAATGCTTACTCTAAAACAGGTTTTTGTACTTTTACTTAAAATAGTGTCATATGTTTCAAAGGTAAATGTTTATCTTTACTTACCTAAACCTCTATTTTTTTTTCTGGTCTTTTAACTTACAAATCAACAAAGGCAAAAATGGTATTCAAAAACGTCTTCTAATATGTGTCCTAGGTCATATTATATATTCCATGATGTTTTCAATCAAGGAAAATAATTATTTATAAGTACATTCATGTGGGAGTAAATTGTGTGACATTTAGCTACCTGCTTGTGCAATGACTTGCATCAATTATTCTAGCACATTGACTACAGTAATATGTATATATGGTTTCTGAACTACTGCATAAGTGTGTTATCTTTTCTCAAACTTGAAATTAGAGTTTATAAAATGTAAACTTTAAGTGTATCACATCACAACTCAACTGTTAATGCTCCTAACTAAATTAGTATGTGTAAACAAAATCCATCCATGTGTAATGCTGTGTGACATTTGTTTTATACTATTTAATAAGTGCAGCAATGAGTTTTAAATGCTATAAAATAAGCAATTATATTTTATTTTCTTTAAACTCTATTTCTGATGATTTTGATTCATCTTAAATATTTCTCATGATGTAATTTATTTTTGATTATATTTTGATTATTATTTGTTATTTTTGATTAATACAAGTATATAATGTGAATTATTATATATGTAAATCTTAATGTGGTATATTGAGTTTGTGGAAATTTGCTAATAAAATGGCACCTATAATTATTAAACCACTACCATACAAATAGTAATAAAGTCATTTAATTGACAGAATTACTACTATCGTCCATACCAAAATTCTTCATTTCCTTGGCATGACAAATGGGGATTAATTTGTTTTCACTCGAGCAGTTTTCTCTAGTTCTGTAAGTTACAGTGAAATGCATTTTTAAAAATTGATTTGCTGAAGTTCTTTCTGTAATATGATTTTTTTTAAATCTTAAACAATAGCACATCATCAATAAAACTTGTGTCCAACAAAGCAGAAAACAAGACAGTAAAAAACACACAGGAAGTCGTAGAAGATTTAAAGTAAATGAATGATGATTATTTTCTGAAATAATATAGCTTTTTATGTGCACCCAGAAATTCCTATATACATTCTAGGATATATAAAAGTTTCTCTACTACCAATATTTACAAATAATTTAATCAAATATTCATTTTATGAAGAGTAAATTTTATTTTGAAAAAACACAATGCATAATACATGAAAAATTCAATTAATAAAAGAAGTATGATGTTTTAAATTCTCTGACTATGAAGTCATTTATTTTAGTATAATATAGTAATATATATTACATAGAGATACGCATTTTTACAATGATTCACTGTATTTCAAATATAAATTCTCCTTACATCACAAAACATATTTTATCTCAAATATCACATATATAAACATAATTTCTAAGAAAATATACAGGCTGAAAACAATGAGAGTGATATCAATCAAGGTCACAGCCATGACCTTAGTCTTTTGTTTTAATTTAACTTTCTTTGTAGTGATGGTTACCGCTATGAAAATGAATAGTATTATTACTTTTGATAATGAGCTCATGACAGTTTGATAAGAATATGGAAATGCGTGACATTTTGTGACAGGCACTTTGTCGAGAGGCCTTTATTCTTTCATCTTTCAAAGAGTGCACTACATTATTTGCATATTTAGTGTAAAGATAATAGGATTTCTCTATGGCAAAACTCTTCTGGTAATTTATCCATAATTGAATTGTGCTCTTAGTGGGTATCTTGTGTGTATGTGAGTTTATGTAGTTTAGCAACCTTGCATTATATTGCATGGGTTACTGCTTTAAAACATTATGCACCAAGGAGATAAATGTCAAGCTCAAGAAGTTCAGACTCATAATTAAATCATCTGCCTTCCTCTTCACACATGGTGCATAGAAAATGACTCTTCCATTTTTAACTGAATTGAAGTTGCTCTAATTTAACTTTCATTGTTTAGCTTCAAGATTAGTCTGGTTAGATCTTAGTCCTTAAAAATATTACAAAATTCTCTTGCATGATTTGATTCTTTGGGATACTTATGACATTGTGCAGTTACAAAATGCTGTTAAGAAGATTTTGAGTGATATATATTATTATTGAATGTTTTCTTTTGTGAGTAAAATGTAAGGTATGGTATAAAAAATTTCAGAATGAGGAAAATGGAAACTCAGAGTTTCAAAACACTATGACATCATCATTCCACCCATCTCTTATAAATCATAGAGTACAATAGATTTCATTTTGGGTTGAAAGGAAAGTCTGAGAAATAATATCTTCATATATTTCAAACTCCCTAAATTCTGGAATATGAGAAAGAAGCATTGTTCAATTAATTGGAAGTGAAGCATTGACTAATAGTTTTTACAAACAAAGCAAACATGATATCATCAAACGTATGCACATACACACATTTGTACTGGCCAACATGTTACATCACTATATTTTAAAATGAGATTTGATTTTCATTTTCTCAGTCACTATTCACATGGAGCATTTTTTTCCATGTACTAATCAAACCTTATCATTCTTTTGTGTGGCCCAATGTATCTGGTTCAATCCTTAGTCCTTCTTTTACAGCAGGCAATTACTTCTTATGCTGTTGCAGTGTGGATATGACATCATCTATTTAGACCCCAGTTCCCTGTCAGAATTCAAGATGTATGTGGCCTTTGGCACGGTTGAGTAGATACATAGCTAATGAGGTCACAGAATCTGATGTACTTTCTTTTGGGAAAAGAAACAAAAATAATTTTGATTTGCTGATACTGATTTGAATTTTATACCAAGTACCCTAGCTCATTCTAGTGATACTTCTGGCCCTATATGAAAAGTTAAATAATAAACAAAAATTAAAACAAAAACAACCAAACAAACAATAAACCTATAGGGCAGTAAAATAGCTCAGCATTTCAGGGAATTTGCTGCTCTTACTTATGGCCCAACTTCAGTTTCCAGTACCAGTAGGATAGATTACAACGGCTGTCCATCACTTCAGTTCCAGGGTATCTGGTTTCATAGGGTCCTGGCATGCACACAGTGCACTCACATACATGCAGGCTATGCTGGTTCAAATAAAACGACCTCCATAAGCTTATATATATATATATATATATATTTGAATGCTTGTTTATGAGGCAGTGGAACACTTTGATAAGATTAGAAGGACTAGGAGGACTAGGAGTTGTGGCCTTATTTGAGAAAGTGTGCTCTGGGGCATGGGCATTGTGGTTTCAAAAGCCTATGCTTTGCTTTCCTCCACCTCCTCCTCCTCCTCCTCCTCCTCCTCCTCCTCCCTCTCTCTCTCTCTCTTTCTCTCTCTCTCTGTCTTTCTGTCTCTGTCTCTCTCTGTCTCTGTCTCTCTGTCTCTGTCTCTGTCTCTGTCTCTGTCTCTGTCTCTCTCTCTCTCTCTCTCTCTCTCTCTCTCTCTCTCTCTCTGTGTGTGTGTGTGTGTGTGTCTGTAGAGCAGAATGTAGCACTTAGCTCCTGCTCTAGTAGTGTTTGTTTACATGTATACATGATACTATGTACCATGATGGTAATGGATTAAACCCTTGAATCTCCAATCACCAACCCATTTAAATATTTTCCTTCCTAAAATTTGTCTTTCTCACTGGACAGTCGTGGTGTACATCTTTAATCCTAGCACATGGGAGACAGAAGAAGGGTGATTTCTGAGTTCGAGGCCAGCCTGATTTTCAGAGTGAGTTCCAGGACAGCCAGGACTATACAGAGAAACCCTGTCTCGAAAAAAAAAAAATGTCTTTCTCATGTTGTCTCTTCACAGCAACAGAACTGTGACTGAGACACAGGAAAGCCACATATATACATATAATACAAGAAATACATCTTTAATGAAACAGGTATGCAATTCATGTTAACCATAGGAAATATATATTGACTAATATTTCTGATGAGAAAAAAAACTATTTTTTTAAATGTTTCAGGAATATTTTGTTGAATATGTAGTAAATATTTTAGGAAGGTAGGGTTTTCTTTCAAGGAAGGTAGGCAGTCATCATATGTCCACACACATACACGTGTGTGTGTGTTTGTGTGTGTGTGTGTGCATGTTTGTGTGTGTGTGTGTAAGTGTACTTTACATATATAGCTCCACTTTATAATTTCTGTTTTGCCATAAGTTATTGGATTTTACATTTATTTGAGAAAAAGTGTTGATTCTTATCTTTATGAAATATTCCAATAGGCATCATGTTTTCCCACTTGAGACATAGACTCACTGGAGGCAATGATGGATATACCCATCAAATGCTTTTAGGACCAGGTGTTTGCTTAGCTTCCCATGTAATTGTCTACTTGTTGTTTTCTACTTCAGTGAGTTTTCCTTAAGTGCTTTGTCAAGTACCCAATGTAGTTTCAACTTATACGTGGCGCTTGATTATCTCCTGGGAATAAAATGTTACAGCCAACCAGTAAGAAAACTTGCTTCTCAGAGTTTATAGACATTGCTACTTCTCAACTTTCAATTAAGCTATCTCCTGACAGCACGCTATTTCTTCTGCTTGCAAAGTCTGAGTAAAAGTCCAGTTAACATTTATCTTTATTTATACATTGTGAATAATAGCCAACCAAAATATTTGAATACTTGTTTCAATATAATATTTCCAATATTTTTATTATACAATTGAATATTAATACACTCCCAATTAGAGAGGTAAAATTTTTATTTTTTTCAAATTATGCAGAAACAGGTAATCTGTAAGTGATAGAGATGCACTTTGAATTTTTCTGAAAGTTTTTTTTTTCATTTAAGTAGATGATTTATCAAAGTAAGTTATTCAGCCAACCACATAACATGGACTAAGAAATAAAAAGCCCTCTGCCAGGAAGGAATTACCTTTCTTGGAGAGGTTGGTTAGTGAGCTCCCACATACTCCCAAATATTACAAGATATTTCCAATTGTTTTGGCTATCCTGGAGAACTTGACAATTATACCTTTTTGCTAAAGATACCATCTCCTTGAGTTGTAGAATATGCACAACTCAGCTTTTAAAGCATATCAACTTATAACGTTATAGAAAATTTCAGTTGACTAATTCACGGAGCAGAGTCTATTTTTAAAGGTGTGACATCCTGTAAGTTGATCACTATTTAGTGGGTGGCTACACTCAAAAGTATTTAGTCATGAAAATTTTCACAGGGTGAAAAATAAAGACGAAGATATAAAATTGTACCAGTAGGGAAAAATTTTGGATCTTGTTTGGAATGGACATGGACATGGTTTTGACTGGATCATGAATATGATCAAACTATAATTCATGAAACATTTAAGTAAACTATCATATTACATATTTCATCTGATATTAATAAATCTGTTTCGGTAAGAACACATTTATTGACTCAAAATTCTAAACTCCTTTATTTTGCTGGTCAAGATGTTCATTAAATGCCCACTATTTCTCTATATTTTCAGTTACCCACTTTCAAAGGACTGTCTAAGAGCTTGTGATTAAATGTAGTACACATAAGTTTTCATAGAATATGTTGATAAGTTGAACCTAGTAGCTTCTTCACTATAGAAATGCCATATTTGTAACTTCCTACTTCACTTTCTGATTTATTTTCTTTTTTTTTTTTTTTTTTTTTTTTTTTTTTTTTTTTTGAGTCTCTGGAGTTGCCTCCATTTGCTTTTGGGAAACTTACCTTGTTTTGTAATATGTCAGGAAGACTGATAATCTTTATGTATTTACATTCTGTTTTTCCTGTACTACATTTTTTTGCCAGATGAATAGAAGTCTTCTACATTTTTTATACTCAGAAATGAACATTAAGTAATACAAAGTAAAAAAAAAAAAAAAAAAACGCTAAGTATTGCAGAATTGTCTGTAAAATGTAGCTATGTGCAAGACATTCAGGAAAACTACATAATCCTTTCATATTGACTCTTGAAAATTTCTGATATCCATAAAGCTACCCCAGGTTTTTATGTTTACATAGTTAGGTGTCACAAGCAAACTAGGAATGCTGAGTTGTATATATATAGACAGAATATAGTATACATAAGCATCTGAATGTACTTGTTCATGCATAGTATAATTTATGGAATAATTATGCCTTTATACATATTATAGCAAATATGCAATTATGAAGTATTTCCTAGTAAAATATTTTAAAAGCATATTGAAGAAATGTACTTATATTGAATAATATTGATGACAGAATTTTTTTATTTTTTTATATTTGAGATTTTACACAGACTCAAAAACATGAAAGACATTCTAATCAAAACATAAATAGCATGAATGAAATAGTGGTTTTTTTTGTTAATAATTTTTTCATGTACTTTTGTAGTCTCAGGCACTAATAAATAAAAGGATAAGAGGGATATTTCTTAATTCTAAGTATTTTCTTGAATTGATATCATTCTCTTTCATTGTCCTACATCTCTCTCTCTCCATCTCCCCTCTATGTCTCTTTCTTTGTCTCGCTCCCCTGTTTATCATGTATGTATCTCCCTATTTTTATCTGTCTCTCTCTCTGTCTCTTTTCTTTTTTTCTCTCTCGCTTTTTCTGTGTGTCTATCTTTCTCTTTCTTGTGTGTGTGTGTGTGTGTGTGTGTGTCAGACACCATGCAGGAAAAACTACATTATGTTAATAAACTCCCTGGAGATAGCCCACCATCCTAGTTAGCTGAGATGGGTGAGCTCTGGTGTGGCACCATCCCAGAGACTTAATCCCAGGACTGCTTCTTGCAACTGATAATGCTTTTTCATGTGGGTCTTTGCCATAGTCCTCAATTATTTAGCTTGGTGTAAACTGTTACCAAGAGGCCCTCAGTGCCTATAACTTGGTGTGATTACTTCCTGGATGTTAGCCCACTCTGTTGGGCATGTTTCTTGCAGATGAACATGATGATGAAATTTATTGAGATAATGTTGCATAGATGAATTAGCAATTTTCCAGAATTTCTGACTTAATTTAAGTAGTTTTAGGAAGTTAGTTTGATTTTAAAAATGTGTGGAAATTAGGTTACTTTATAGAAAATATGAAGTTAGGAAATTAGGACAGTTGACAGCATCTTTATGTTAGAATCAGTAAAAAGGTGTGCCCCTTCCTTTCAGAATGGCAAAGGCTGCTTGAGTTAGAGAAAGGTATCCAGGGAGCATCCATGCATCACAGTCACAGAATTGTAGAGGCAAGGACAATAATAGGCTCGGGACAAGTCCATGATCACAGAAAGGTTCATCACTCTAGGTTGAAACTGAGTTTCGTTATCTTGTGATTTGAGATGAGGTAACATAACAGGTTTTTGGTGTGGATTGGGAAAGGATAAGGCAATAATAAAAAGCAAATACTGATATTATAAATATAAGAACAGAGAACAGGTGATTAGCCACCTAGCTGAGCAGATCTTCCAAAATAAGATGGAAGATAGATTACCTACTCCTTAGTAAGTACAGGTGCTTGTCAACCAAGCATAGGAGAAACTTGCTACTATAGACTTGGCCTGCTTAAACTTCGTTAATCAATGACTAAAAAAATACTGCTTTGAGGTCATATTGAGCTTTTGGAAAGAAAGATAGAAGAGAATTGTTTAGTTACATTAAAGTTTCATATAAGAAGTAGGTAATCAATATTCTGTTGTAATTTACTTCTGTGTAATTATTTTAATCCCTTTTTAAAGAATATGTTTTTGTGGTGATTATCTCTGGAAAATATGTAACTTGCTGGCTATGAGTTAATTTTCTTCCTAAGAGAAAAAATGGTTGCCTAAAGAGGTACAAAGGGGGTTAAGAGAAGAAATAAATCAGTGAAGCTTGTCTTTGCTTCAACCTTTCCGTGTATATGTTGAGAGAGAGTTTTATTCCCCCTTTCTTTCCTCTAATTCCTGGCTGCAGTAGGCAGCAGCCCCATTGGTATCTGGACCTAACTTCTGTCAGCTGCTCTCAGCACAGACCCACACTGGCTGGCTGCCTTGGTTCACCACATGGATGTCCAAGCTAGTCTTTGACGTGCACGTGTGCGTGTGCGTGTGCGTGTGCGTGTGTGTGTGTGTGTTTCCATCATTTGTTCTTTATACAGATCTGTCCTTTCTTAGTGATAAAAATAGTTGTTTTTTTTCCTTTTTATTTTTATTGAGTATTTTTTTTATTTACATTTCAAATATTATCCCTTTTCTCGGTTTCCCTCCCTCCCTGAAACAGCATAGCACATCCTCCCTTCCTCTGCTTCTATGAGGGTGCTCCTCCACCCACCCACACACTCCCACCTCCCTTGATTTCACTACACTGGGGCATCTATTGTTGAAGTTAGAACCCAAGTCTAAATAATAAAATATCCATAATTGACAAGTGTGATTGTGGAACAACTATAAATCTAGCTGTGTGTGTGTGTGTGTGTGTGTGTGTGTGTGTGTGTGTGTGTGTGTTTATGAATGTGGGTACATTTGTGCATGAGTGTGCGTGCATGTGTTTGTAAAAATACTACTTGACTTCTTTCTCTAGCTTCACAGTGATAACACAGGAATGCACAGACACCTCCCATCACACAAAAAAATAGAAGTCTATCCATAGTTTCTATGTTCTTATACTCCAACTGAAATGAAAATTACAAATCTTTAAAACAAAGACAACACTCAAATATTCTCACATTATTTTCCAGTCCTGGAATAAACCTTGGAACTTAGTCTTATGCTTCAAAACTCACATATCTCAATCAAGAGTTGTCATTTCTTTTTCATAGAAAATACAGTATGTGTGTGTGTGTGTGTGTGTGTGTGTGTGTGTGTGTGTGTGTTTAGATTTTTAAATCAATTTCCAGCTTAAAGATTCCATACTCTTCACTGTAAATGCCACAGAATTCGTTTCTCTAAAACTTTATGGGTTTTCCATCTTTGATAGACAGCTTAAACCAGTACAGAATGTCTATCTCATTTCTAGACATGAGAATCTCTGTTCTATCCTTTTTCTGAGACTCATGAAGGGGCTGAAAGTCACACAGTTTAAGTACTTGAGTTTTCAGCTCTGTATTTAATTTCTTTTTGAGCACAATATGTTGAAAGTTAATCTATTTTTCCAATGTATTCCATTGCAATGTATGTCATCCAAAAAAAGTACACCAAAAAATGCATTTCCTTTGATTGCATCTTATTTCTTTCTTAATTTATATGTGTTCTCTTAAATTCTATTATAAACAGAAAAAAAACAAAGATTAAAATTTTAACTATCATCACTTGGAATTTTCAACCAAACACCCAAATTTCCAAGAGGCAATAGATTTTCCCAAAACTGAAGGATATATGTCAGCTTATATCATGAATACAAAGTTAATAGACAGTCAATGAAAAAGCATGGAAGAAAATTTTAGAAAAGAAATCATTTTTTCCTTTTTTTAATTAGATATTTTCTTAATTTACATTTCAAATGTTATCCCCTTTCCCGGTACACCCTCCCCCCACCCCCAGGATATCCCCTATCCCATCCTTCATCTTCTACATAGAACACTACTTCTATGAGTGTGTTCCTCCAACCACCCACCAACTCCTGCCTCCTCCCTTCCCTTGCATTCCCCTACACTGGGGCATCGAGCTTTCACAGGACCAAGGGCTTCTCCTCCCATTGACATTCAACAAGGCCATCCTCTGCTACATATGTGGCTGGAGCCATGGGTCCATGTGTACTTTTTGGTTGGTGGTTTAGTCTCTGAGAACTCTGGGGAATCTGGTTATTGTTGTTCTTCCTATGGGGTTGCAAACTCCTTCAGCTCCTTCAGTCCATTCTCTAACTCCCCATGCTCTGTCCAATGGTTGGCTTTGAGCTTCTGCCTCTGTATTTGTCAGGTTCTGGCAGAGCCTCTCAGGAGACAGCTGTATCAGTGGTCAGCAAGCACTTCTTGGCATCAACAATAGTGTCTGCATTTGTTGATTGTATACAGGATGAATCCCGAGGTGGGGTGGTCTTTGAATGGCCATTCCTTTAGTCTCTGCTCTACACTTTTTCTCTGTATTTGCTCCTGTAAGTAGTTTATTCCCCCTTCTGAGAAGGACCGAAGCATCCACACTTTGGTTTTCCTTCTTCTTGAACTTCATGTGATCTGTGAATGAAATACAAGAAAAGAACCGAGTCACAAGTAGATTTTTTCATTAAAAAAGTATTTTAAAAGTATCAAGTAATTTAAATTCTTGATTACTTTGTTATTATCTATGTGATTTTAATAAAACTATATTCTTTTAATTTGTTTAGACAGTTATTATACTCTCTGTCTCTTTTTGTTTCTTGACTAACAAAAAAATCTGAGTACTAAATATTTATTTCAAAAATTCCTGAGATTTCTCAAATCACTTCATCAATAATTAAACAAATTGAATTTTTTCCATTTTACTCAAATGAAATAGAAATTGCATATTTATCTTAGATCTTCATAAATTTTTAACATTTAAAAACATTTGAATACTAATTTTGGAAAAGAAAGAATCAGTAGTCATACTATCTATTTCAACTTAGTCAAAATAAGTATAAGTTAACTGAAATGAAAATTTCTGTTTTTTATCAACTCAGCTATATCTCATGATGTTTTCCTGGGAGCTCTTGTGAGCGGATATGCATCTTTTGCTGAAAACAGACACCAGAGGAGAGGGTAGGCAGTGTTTACAAAGGATCTAAATGGAATGCCACACACAGAGGGAGACCATTCTTCCACTGCTACTTTGTAATGTTTCCTTTCTTTGCTCTGGTCTTTCCTTGTCTCCCTGCTTCTCTGGTGTTCACCTATAGAGAGAAACGTGCTGAAGAACTTCCTGTGGTATTCTAGCTGATACTGGCTGCTTTGGTTTACTCATCCTGATTGCGTGGAGCCTTGATGTTTTAATGGACTGAGCAACTGTTTGGTGTTTGGTAGTGAACTGGACTTCTTGTATGCTGACAATGAAGAGTGGAATTACCTCACGGAGCTACATCTAAACAGGTCCACAACACACTGTTCTTTTCCCCCTACCTCTGATCAGTGGGCTAGAAGGGAGGTTGAAGGCTTTAAGCACCCTAAATAAAACAGATTTTTGAAGTAATTCAACCCTAAATAATCCTACACTTAACACAGTCTCTTGAATAATATAGAAAATATTAAAAATACCTTTTAAAATAATTTGACTATATGTGCCAGTTACCAGCCTATTCAGCATTTGTGTATGGTATGCAAGAATACAAAATATGACTATTTAAAAGTAGCATAGCAGCCAAGTGTGGTGGCGCATGCCTTTAATCCCAGCACTCAGGAGGCAGAGGTAGGCAGATTTCTGAGTTGGAGGCCAGACTGGTCTACAAAGTGAGTTCCAGGACAGCCAGACCTATACAGAGAAACCCTGTCTCAAAAAACAAACAAACAAACAAACAAACAAACCAAACAAACAGAAAAAAAAAGTAGCATAACATATGCATTCATTTCCAAGTAAATAGTGATTTTTAATTTTATGAATAAAATTGAGATGTTGAGCAAAGTTTATGGACATATACCATGATTTGGCATGTTTCATGATGTCTCTTGGTGGTGGTGGTGGGGGGGGGGTCCATTAGAAAAAGTGGAATGTTTTTGAAAACACGTAATTTGTATAGTGTTCTCTTTCTCTTTGTGGTAACAATATTGAATGTTTCTAACATTAGATTAAGCAAAATAATTTGTATATGTCATATATGACTCTGAGCACAGACTAAAGAATGGTAGTCAACATGAAGTAGAATTTATTGGTTCTGACATAATTTATTCCAAATGCATGCAATAAATTCAATATAAAGTTCATTTCATTTATGAAAACACCATTTAAAAAGACCAGATCATTCAAATGTGAAAAAATAATGGGTGTCTAGTTTATGATAAGCAGTTGTTACTAATAACAGTTGGAGAAGGTTTTAGTGCATTCTTCAGAAGAAGCATTTGAAAAAGCCAGTTAAACATTAATATGAATTTATTATATCAGATAGTGTGATTGAAGAAAGAAAATAAATAAATGTCACAGAAATGCGGCAGAATATAAAAGTGGAGAAACAAAGACTGGACTTTGAAGGCTCTGAAAAACAGAGTAGGAATTTTTTTTATTAGGTATTCAGTTCATTTACATTTCCAATGCTATCCCCAAAGTCCCACACCTTCTCCCCCACCCACTTCCCCACCCACCCACTCCCACTTCTTGGCCCTGGCATTCCCATGTACTTAGGCAGATAAAGTTTGCACTGCCAATTATATACATTTGGTGTATAAAGAAGTCAAGGCATTGAAAAGAGGGTCATACTTGATTAATATTTTAGCATGATAAATTCCACCCCATGCCAAATAAGAGTAGACTACTATAGGTGAATTTGACTTTATAACAATGCACTACATTGAATTGTTATTAATTAAATATATATATAATATATATTATATTATATAGTCAATCCGAATAAGTCATTTCACACATAAGAAAAAATACTTAAAATATTTTTCACAATATTATAAAATATCAGGTTATTTGAGTATAGTGACTTGCATGGTGTATTTAAAGAGAAAATTATAAGTAATGAAAGAGCTACTGACATATTTCCAACACAAAGGGATACTGTCTAGTTGACTTTATTGCAGTATCAATCATAGTCCTTTTGCTATTTCTTATCCATGTGACCTTTGCTGTGTTATAGTCTTGTTCCCTCTATAAATGGAATGGCTATTTTCCACCCCTCTAGATCTAGAGGACAACCCTAACGTTCATTTTCAAGTGTTATGAAGCTTGACACAGAGATAAGAATGAGCCGATGAATGAAAATTATCACCTATGCCCTTGCCCTTTCACCAATAATAGAAGTGTTTAATCAGGTTAGTCAAAAATAAAATTATATATATATATATATATATATATATATTCACATTGAGGTCAGAAGTATCTTAACTAAATACAGTATAGAGAGCAGAATTTTAATCAATAGCCACATGATACAGTTTCTTAGACTATTAAGATTATATCATCTAACTTCTTAGATTCCTGAGTGAGTAATCCAACTGCCAGTGAACGTTGACTAATTATTTACTATACAACATAATTGTGGTTATACGTGATTACATGTAAGATAAAAGAACATAATTATGTTTAATATGGTTCTGTAAGCAGTTCCTCTCAAAGGATTCTAATATAATTTGGAGGCTGAAATCTTAATAATTATAACTTTTAGAATAAAATACTACTTATGTATTATAGATTTACTGATTAAAAGAAGAGTGTTAATTTTCCATTTATTCATTAATAGTCTTCATAATATCAGCTCAAGAAAATAGTGACAGAAAATTCAATTAAATAAATAAATAAAATAGAGAGAGACAGAAAGATTTGAGCTTCAGACATCTTGCTAACACTCTGATCTCCACTCTCCCACATGCTGTCTGTCATTCTGCTTTGCTGTTACAGGATTTGGAGAATATTCTAATTTCATTGTGGGATGAATGATCATGGAAAGAACATGCAAACCTGTGTATATTGCCAAAAGTGGATGTGCACCTTCATTTGGCACTAATAGTTAGGAGATGATAACATTTGAAATCTAAAGCGATGGAGTCACAGATGTGAGCTCATTGCTCCTGTGAACAAATTCCTACTCAAAAAGGCCCAATATTAGGGAGAGGTGGATGAAAAGAGAGACAGAATTGGCCATGATATAATGAAGTTAAGCGTGAAAGTGACTAAAATTTATCACGAAGAAAAAATAAAAATCGTTAATAAAATCAATAATAGTGAATAAAAAGGGGGAAATAAATGAATGATGCTTTGGACACTTTAGTGGGTTCTTTTCTAAACATGTGCTTCAGTGATATTTAGTACTCTCAGTATTATACACATGTTTTAAATTACTATGTCTCTTTAGAATAGTAGGAAATATTATATATATATATATACATCATATATATTTGAATATTTACTATTAGACAATTCTAACATACTTACCTCTATACTGTTTTATCACGCACCATTAGTAATCAACAATTTAATTATGCAGCACATTATTTTGTTTTAAAACACACACACACACACTAGTTTTACTTCCAAAACTGTGTGAAATAGTTGGAATTTTAGATTTTTCTCTCCCAAATAAAGTGTTTCCTTTGTTGATAGTCACAGTTTCAATTTAACAGAACAACAACTCCCTTACTTTTTAAATTAGAGCAATCTAACACAGCTGCATTTTCCCCAGAGAAGCTCTCTGTCAGTTGTGAGTTTTCACTTCAGACTCATTCCTGTAACTGATAATGCCAGAGTACCCTCTCTAGCAAATCATTACAAAACATTAAGCAATGAGAACCCAAGACTTTCCTTCTCTTATTCTCGTCTTAACTCTGTGAATCAAGCAGCACAGTTTATTAAATAGCACGGAAAACATATTCACAGGAAGTTAAAAGGGCACATCTCTTATATCTTCATATCAACAAAGCATGAACATTTTGTAGACTCATTTGAAAAATGGATTGCATGAAGTATAAATTGACTTATTCTAAGACACATGTTGGACAAGTCTTTATATATCATCTCTTATGTAGAAAGTATGCTCCTGGAAGATAAGCTAGAGAATATTTTTTTAATGTGTAACTATGGCCTTCCATACACTGCAATGCTTGTGTTTTCAGTTTCCTCACGTTTTTTTCTTTGTTTTCAACTGTATCAAAGATCAGAACCTTGGTTCAAGCAATTGTACACTGCATGTGATGCTGCTTTTATGACAGCACCATTTTCTGCCTCCATCAGTCTAAACCTTCAGGATATATATAGTTTAATAAGTTGCCAATGGGTAAGCAAATTGAGTTTCCTTCTCCAAAATACTTTGCACACACCATAAATTCAGATTAATTTAGCTCTGGTTAAAAAGATCTAAAGTCCTTCATCATCCAAGTAATATAGATTTGCTAAATTAAAAATACTACTGGTCTCAGGTCTTTAGCAAATAGCCATAAATCTATTATTTAATATTCAGTTAAATTAATCAATTGTATTGAATTATATATTCAATATATTGTGAGTTTACATTTGTAGGCATGAGAAATACTATACTAGTGAATTAAAGACTTGACTTAAAGTAGTGAAACTATTTCTGTTTAAGATGTCTTTCCTCCAATTATGGGCTTACCTCTCTCTCCATATTGTTTGACACAGTTAATAAGACAATAAAAAGAGAACTTAGTAAAGTCTTGACCCCTTCCCATTCAGTTAGAAAATGTACTTTTTGGGTCCTCTTTCTGTAACCAACTTCTGCTTGGGTATTTGACCCACTTTCATTTATAGTCTTCAAAGTTCTTACAGCTATCATCAGTTCTAAAATTGCTCTTTCTGACAGCAAAGACTATCTCAGTTTTCGGCAAGTTTGCAGAGACTTTTCACTGGAATATAAAATCAAGTTGTCAGAGGAAAAAGAATAAAAGGCATTCCTTTCCATCAATCAGATTCAATAGGAAATGAAGTCTACTGTAAGATTGTGTTTCTGTCATTCAAGGTCAGGGGATAGTTAAGTAACATCACTCAGGATATTGAAGTTAGTCTTCCTGTCCTCTCCAGAATCTGAGATTGCTGTTCCTCTCTCTGCTCTTTAACTATAGAAATGACGATAAGCAACTTCAGAAGAGAATTTTTATTTGTTAGAAGAAAGAAAATTTCCATGCCACAGTTTTATCTGTTTTTTGGTTGTTTTTGTTTGTTTGTTTGTTTATCCTCTATATTACATCCCCGTGTCCACCTTCAGAGACTGTAAGTAACATTACAGTTTAAATAGAAGGCCAAGGATATGATCATCAAGGCAGTCCTGTTAAAGATGTGGTCCTTTCAACATTAGTTAGGTTTTTGTTTCATCCTAAAATGCAGGATGGCTGGTAATAATTTTCTTAAATGTCTTACCAGGAAGCAAGTCCCCTCTCTGAATTATGGTTTTTTTCCTTTCCTTTTCTTTTCTTTTCTCTTCTTTTTTTTTCTTCTTTTCTTTTCTCTTTTCTCTTTTTTCTTTTTCTCTTTTTCTTTCTTCTTTTCTTTTCTTTTCTTTTCTTTTCTTTTCTTTTCTTTTTGTCTTCTCTCACAATGACATTCTATAATATTCTCATTTTTCAGGGTCTATTATTTCTATTGTCCGAAAGTTAGAGAACAGTATCTCTTTTATATGTGTATGATAAAGATCAAATTTTTGCTATTTTATGTCTGACTGTCTCATATACAAAACACTAATTTTTGAAAATACATGAAGTTCATTAAGGACATTTTTTTTTTGTTTTTGCATCAGTAGGTTCTTTCTTTTTTTATTTTATTGGGAATTTATTTCATTTACATTTCCAATGCTATCCCAAAAGTCCCCCACACGCTCCCCCACCCACTCCCCCACCCACCCACTCCCACTTCTTGGCACTGGAGTTCCCCTGTACTGAGGCATATAAAGTTTGCATGACCAATCGGCTTCTCTTTCCACTGATAGCCAACTAGGCCATCTTCTGATATATATGCAGATAGAGACACAAGCTCCGTGGGGTACTGGTTAGTTCATATTGTTGTTCCACCTATAGGATTGTAGATCCCTTTAGCTCCTTGGGTACTTTCTCTAGCTCCTCCATTGGGGGCCCTGTGATCCATCCAATAGCTGAATGTGAGTATCCACTTCTGTGTCTGTTAGGCCCCGGCATATCCGGGGATCCATCACATAATCAGTATCCAAACACTGACACCATTACATACACTAGCAAGATTTTGCTGAAAGGACCCAGATAGAGCTGTCTCTTGTGAGACATTATTGACATTTTTATAGAGGCCATTGACTATATATGCAAATGAATCATTTATGTGCCTATTGTTTGCTTGTTTGAAAAATGTTTGTCTTTATATCATTACCTCTGTTTCCATTTATAAAATTGAGAATATGCTGTAAAATTCAGTCACGTGATAATTTTGGCATGTTAAGTAAATCAATCTTATTCCGGCCGTTAAGACTCTTTTAGTCACTAGGAATTTTCAAAGATTATATTGACTTTGGATAACACTTTTGGTGGTAGTGCTAAAATTTTTAAAATAATGATTATTATATTTCAAGAACATAAATATAATTCCATTTATTTCTGCTTCTTTTATGAATATGCTACAATTTTCAATGATCTTTTCCTTTCTCCGTTTGATTAAATAAATATGAAATTTGTTTTTAATACTTTTATTCTTATCTTAATCTTAGTACTGTAGGTTGATGTTAAATCCTTCAACATGCAAAGCAAGTACTCTGCCACTGCTAAGTCATCAGCCTCAATATGTGCATTTTGATGCTCTTTGGGATAGAACTTAAAAATCTTACGTTGTTTTGTTTTGCTATATACAAAACTTTGATTTGTGTACATTAACCAGCAAACTAAGAATATCTGAAATGATTATCACTTTGAGAAATTCATGAATTACCTCAGAGACTTTTACATCAGCCTGAGCTCAGAACCAGGGGAGATAAACCTTAGTAGGGAAATTGAGAGCTCCATCTATCTTAGTTTGAGTTTCATTGCTATGAAAAGGCAACAGGACCAAGGCAACTCTTATAAAGGCAAACATTTAATTGAGGCTGGCTTGCAATTTCAAGGTTCAATCCATTATCACCATGATGGGAAGCATAGCCAAGTCTAAGCAGACAAGGTACCGGAAGAGCCAAGAATTTTACATCTTCATCCAAAGGAAGCCAGGCAGAAAGTGTTCTTAAGGTAGCCAGTAGGAGGGTAGCCAGGAGGACAGTCTCTCTCCAAACTGAGCAGAGCTTGAGCACAGGAGCAGACCTGAAAATAGAAACCCACATTGACTCTCTTCCTCTAACAAGGCTACACAGCCTCTAATAAGGTGACACCTCTTAAAAGTCACTTCTCTTAGGCCAAGCATATTCAAACCACCACATTGTAAATAATTCAGTCACTATACCATGTGTTTAGCAAAGTTCTGTAAATTGCCCAAGTGATATACTTCTCTCTAACTTGACACACCATCTTGTCAGTAAACCCCTTCGATGTAAATTGAAGTTGATGAATATAAAGATAGGAGTTGTTAGTTGCAAGTGTCTTTAAGAACAAAGCCACATGCCGACGTCAATACGTCAGAAATATTATTGTAATTATTAATTGTAAAATTACTTATTTGTGTTTATGTAAGCCTAAATGTATGTGTTCTATTGTGTGCAGGTTATTGCTGAGACCAGAAGTACCTGGATCCCCTGAATCTTGATTTACAATCAGTTGTAAACAACAGGATTCCGATCTCGGAAGCCACTAAGCCTTGGTCCACTGCTATAGCAATGAGAGCTCTTGGCCACTGAATCATCTTTCCAGCCACCTCAAAAAAAATTTAAGGTCTATTTATCTAATATTTTCCTCATTTGTGACATGTTTTAGTTTTCAAATTCTATAATCCACTGAGTATTTCAATAATATTTTCAAAAATAAGTATAATTGTGATAGTAATAATTATTTTCGTATAATTTTAAGGTTACCTGTCATTGTTAAGTGTATATCCTTGAATGCCCACATGGCAGAATTTATATAAGGAAAGTGTGCAATATTTTAAAATGAATAAAAGATTATTATCATTCATTTACTTTGAAATATTGTGATAAATTATATCTAGTGGTCAATTTAACACAGTCTAGAGTCACCTGAGAATGCAGACACAATTGAGGAGCTGTCCTATTCTAATTGCCTGTACCACTATGATGGCATTATTTCTAGTTCCATAATCCTTGGCTACCTAAGAAGGCAAAGTGCAAATTAACAATTCACATTTCTCCATTGGATTTTCTTTAAGGTCATGCTTGTGCTACAGTTTTGATATCCAGATTTGTTTACTGTAATCTATAAACATAAATAAAGCCATGCCTCTTTTTAGCTGCTTTTTTTCAAACTGCTTTTGTCAAGACCAAAAAATGAACTAAAATAGGTATTAAAGATGAAAATACATTATAAATTATATCTGTGGATCATGGATCTAGTTTTCATAATTTAAAATTAAACAGAGTAAGAAATGCTTTAATGACATTATAATTACATATGTTAAATTTTGCATTCACAAGTTCTACTGATTCTGGAGAAATTCTGCATTTGGGAGGTGAAATCCTAAGATTAGACTATGGTTATAACCTACTGGTAAAACACAACATAATAACATTACTTTAAAAACTTAAAACAAATATGTTAACGCAACTAACATAAATTTTTAATGGATTTAGTTGGTTTGGGAAAATATTATATTCCATGTATATTTTTTAAGTCCAGAAGTTATTTGTTAATTGTATTTTTGTAGATTTAAACTGTGTCCCTTTGCCTACTTTTTTTATAGAAAATAGTTACTTTCCATATAATATCTTCAATTATGGCTACCACAGCCCAACTCCTTTTAGATGTGCCTCACCTCATCCCTCACACAAATATACATCCTTTCTTCTATCTCTTTTTAGAAAACAAAGCAGTATCAAAGAAAATAAAAGTATTAATAAAATAAGATTAAACAAGCAAACAAGCAAAGAAACTAAAAACCTTACAAGGACAAAATAAACAAAATGAACAGAAAAACAAGAGCCAAAGAAAGAACAAAAGAAACACAAACAAGTAGAGACATGCACATTTTTACACACAGATATTCCTTAAATTGGAAGTCATAATATATAAGCAAAAGTACTATAGGGTAAGATTTTTTAAAAATGCATAGAAAAACCATCATGAGAAAAAATAAATATGCACACATTAATACACACACACACACACACACACACACACCCATATATATATATATATATATATATATATATATATATATATATACATTATATATATAGAGAGTATATATGTATGTATATATATATATATATGCATACGTACATACATACATACATATAAACACACACAACATTTTTTTCAAAATACCGCTGTTTTTGTTTTGTGTTGGCCATTCATCTTTTGGGGATGAGGCCTGTGTTTAAGAGCGTTTTGTACACCTGGTGATACCCAGTCAGAGAGAAACATGTTTTCATTTGCATGTGGTAATCTTGGCAATGGAGATAGTTTCTAGGTTGGGGTGATAGTCCAACATCCCCAGATCTGTGCAGCTTGTGAGCATGCTGCCAAAGTTTCTGTGTATTTATCTGTGAATTGGACTTGACGTGGTTTGAAGGCCTTGTTTCCTTTGTGTTCTCTATCCCTGCTTGGCATGTACAATCATTACATCTTCCCTTCCACAAAGTTCCCTGACCTGTCAGCTTATGAAATTGATGGAGACATCCCATTGAGGACACTCTGTTCCACTGCCTTTAACTCTTTGTACATTGTCCCACAGTAGGTCTCTCTTTATTCCCATCTTCTACAGAATGAATCTTCTCTGCTGGTGGCTCACCAAGAAAGGCACTGATTTATGAGAATAGCAGAATATCATTAAGAATTTTATTTTTGCTATATTTCCTTAGCATAACAGTGGAACATAGCTTTCCTCTAGGTTGTTGTTCATAGGTTCACACCACAGCTTTTTCTACCTTGGGTTCCATCTCATGAGTGGACTTTAAATTCAATCAGATATTAGTTGGATATTATCACAAGTTTTATGCCACTATTATACTAGTGCAAAATGTACACATGGCACCATTGAAATCCAAGGGTTTATAGCTGGGCTGGAGCTTATGTTTCTCCTTTAGTAGCATACAGAGTACCTTCCAGTAACAGGAACACTAGGCAGTAGTAGCAAAAGCTCCATTTAGGCACCAGCTTGTGTTCTCCATGTTTCATAAGTAAGTTTGTAGGTTTTGACTCTGCAACAGGGCCTTACCATCAGTTTGAGGAGAGCCTTGTCAATAACCTCAGTTCTTTGACGTTCTTGTGGGTCCCCTTTAGCCACAGTTTGGTTAGAAGTAACTCATTTGCAGAACTGAAGCTTCCTCTAATGAGGAAGGATGGTGATGTTTGTTCTCCCCTATCACCTGGCAATTTACTGTAGTTTACCATTATATGATTATATATTTGAGGAACCTTCTATTTTATGAGGTTCCCATATAACCACTCAAATAGACCTTAATTTTCTGTCTTCCCTGTATTTGATTTCTCAAACTCCTCTCTTATCTTGTCTTTATTTGCTTCTCCTTCTCAAGCCAGTCTCCCTGATCAATGGTAGCTAATGTATTTTATATCTCTTTCTCTGGGTGATCCCTTCCTCTCCTCTAGACCCTTGCTCTGTACCTAAACCCTCTGTTTATTTGGATTTTTAGCCTGCTTAACAAAGGTATAACCGCTAACACTAACACATAAAGAAATTCATCCTATATTTGTCTTTTTACATTTCAGTAGTATTCTATTATGTAAATATACCACATTTGTTTTTATCTATTTATCCATTGATAGGCATCAAGGCAGTTACCAAATTCTGCATGTTAAGGACAGATTCATCTGTGTAATATTAAAGTGAACAATATTTTATTTTAAATTGTAGAAAATATTGATTTATTTTAAATGATGACTCTCTCTCTCTCTCTAAGATTAAAAATAAATATGTTTGGGTTGCATGTGGTCACCATAAAGCAGTGTCTTCCTGTGCTTTTCTTATTGATATTCCTATAAGTTCATCAGTTCTTCTATTTCTAAGGCCATATAATCTCTTTCCATTTTACTTACTCCTTAAATTCACTTGGGTAAATTAAAAAACAAAAACAAAAACAAAACAAAACATGAAAAGAGATGTCTTTTTTCATGCCATTTGCTGAATTACATTACAGCAATATATATATACAATAAAGCAGTTTGCTTACCAACCCATGAAACCTACTGCTGATGTAGAAATATAAATGTTCTCCGTGATTGACTTTTAATGAAGACAGATATGTATACTTTCAAGTACATGGAGAGAAAGGATATGGGAAGAGAGGAAGTCAGAATAGGCACAGCAAGTGAATGCATGTATGAGCAGAGAACCTAGAGTTTTTCTTGTCTGATTTGATTGCTAGTCATGAGTTTGAGGGGGCATGTAATCCTCACTAGACTTGGGTGAGCTTTTATTTTTTATCATGCTTATTTCTTATTTCATCTATCTCTCAGCCCAGTATGAAGATGCCAAATGAAGCACCTCTATTTCTGATTTTCTGGTCTAATTCTAACAACCTTTTCTCAGCAGTGAACATCACTGTTACATTCCATGAAATTGCCTGGTTTCCAAAATGTAGTATGAAACAAGTAATTTAACTTTTCATGCTTCATCAAAAGTACATGCTCTTTGCCGTCTACACACTACACTGACCAATGGCGGCTTGTCTTAAATTTAAGGTGTCATCACCATACTATCTTAACAGTCTTTACATTTATATTTGAAGGTTTTAATTAGCAATACTGTTCAAGCTAGATTGCAAGAAAAATAAACTTTAGTATTAGTTTTATAATCTCTTTGTACATGTGCTTATAGAAATCTATGTAGTTTTGCAATTTCTTACATTTTACTAGAATTACCTTTATTTAGCTCAGAATCTTGAGAAAGATACATTATTGGCATCATTAGTTGTACTTAGCAGTGTGTATAAAAAGTAAGCAATGTAATGCTTACTGGTGATATTTTTAATCTTTAGGATTTTGTGATTTTCTTCTTGAATATCTAATTTCATTTGCATACCTGAATGAGGGGGTAAAGAGTAAGTTATTAGAAGCATAGGCTGATCAGCATATCGAATGTTGAAAAGGTTGAAGCAGTAAGGTGTCTTTCCCAGAATTCATGAGACATGATTTTGATATGTTTTTTTATTAATGATGAGATTACATTGATAAATGAAACTGGCACAAGAAAACAGTCACTATTCTTTAAAGGGCTAATTTTTTTCAAGATTCAAAAAAGATTGGGGTCTTTTTTTAAACCTCGAAATTTGAATAGTGTTTATATCAAACTGTTAGGTTAGATGTAGTTCATATGGCATACCAAAGTATATGGATATGTATGAGACATAAGCTCCATTGGTAGTTATATTTAATCTAATACTCTGTTTTACTGCCTAATGCTGCATACTGTAGCACACACACATATAGTAACACAGCTATGTCCATGAAGGTGTTAGATGACTCTGGAGGTTGTAATTTGTAAATATAGTAATAGATTTTAAAAGCTGTATGATATATAAGATCACAACGGAATCAATATAAAGAGAATTAAGAGTCTATCACTTTTCTCTAATCATATAGTTAAACATGAGCAAATATATAACATTTAGCTTCCTTTCTTCATTAAATGTGTCTATGAAAGTATGATAGTTTTAAAAGGTTACTTTGTATCAGTTATCATAATTACTAAATAATACTTTGTAAATTGAAGTAAACATAAAAAATTAAATTTTAAACTTGATATATCACAAATTTGGCTGGTTTGAATAAAAGTGATTTTTGGGGGGCCAAAAATAATTCTTAGAGATATTAATGATTCCTGATGCCTCTTCTTATCTAAATCCTAAGAATCATGATTATTGTTAGTTTAAAAATACTGTGAATGGATACAGAAAATGTGGTACATTTATACAATTTATTTATACTTAGCTATTAAAAAGAATGAATTTATGAAATTCCTAGCCAAATGGATGGACCTGGAGGGCATCATCCTGAGTGAGGTAACACATTCACAAAGGAACTCACACAATATGTATTCACTGATAAGTGGATATTAGCCCAAAACCTAGGATACCCAAGATATAAGAAACAATTTGCTAAACACATGAAACTCAAGAAGAATGAAGACTGAAGTGTGGACACTATGCCCCTCCTTAGAATTGGGAACAAAATACCCATGGAAGGAGTTACAGAGACAAAGTTTGGAGCTGAGACGAAAGGATGGACCATGTAGAGACTGCCATATCCAGGGATCCACCCCATAATCAGCTTCCAAACACTGACACCATTGCATACACTAGCAAGATTTTATTGAAAGGACCCAGATGTAGCTGTCTCTTGTGAGACTATGCCGGGGCCTAGCAAACTCAGAAGTGGATGCTCACAGTCAGCTATTGGATGGATCACAGGGCTCCCAATGGAGGAGCTAGAGGAAGTATCCAAGGAGCTAAAGGGATCTGCAACCCTATAGGTGGAACAACATTATGAACTAACCAGTACCCCGGAGCTCTTGACTCTAGCTGCATATGTATCAAAAGATGGCCTAGTCGGCCATCACTGGAAAGAGAGGCCCATTGGACACGCAAACTGTATATGCCCCAGTACAGGGGAACGCCAGTGCCAAAAAAATGGGAATGGGTGGGTAGGGAAGTGGGGAGAGAGGGTATGGGGGACTTTTGCGATAGCATTGGAAATGTAATTGAGGAAAATATGTAATAAAAATATTAAAAAATACTGTGAAAGGAATTTCAGGGTTCATTCAACACCCTTCCATAACAGTTTCTGTTTCAAAATTAATTCACAGAAAACAGAAATATGTTAAGCATGGAATATCCTATATTGCTTAAAATATCCCATTCACATTTCAAGTATGTTTGCCCCAATTTGAATCATAAAATGTAATGGGATGTTTAGCTTAATTATGAAATTAGTTGATATTCATCCTGAATATACTATTAGATATATAGTATATTGATAGTTTTGACCTTAGAAGTGTTTTACTCTTTTGATTGAATTCAGTATTCCTAATGAGAAACCTATATAGGTAAATTTTAATGTTCTTATTAGCATTGTTATAGTACTGTTGTGTAACACTATTCATAGACAGACAGGAAATAATACCTACTCACCCTAGCTAAATTACAACTTGATGTAATTAATTGAGGTTGTTTATAGCAATATTGTTACCTATAGGAGCATAAATGACTCAAAAATAAATGTATCATCAGAAGCCCACCCAGCATGGGGCGGGGGAAGCTGAGGAAAGCTGGAAAATTAAAGCACACAACACAGCCCATATCAGCATAGCCTACAAGCAGCACAACAGGTAGGTTGTATCATTGCAGATAGCTGAGGTGCTCTGAGACTCTTCTTTTTTTTTTTCTTCCATTTTTTATTAGATATTTAGCTCATTTACATTTCCAATGCTATACCAAAAGTCCCCCATACCCACCCACCCCCACTCCCCTACCCACCCACTCCCCCTTTTTGGCCCTGGCGTTCCCCTGTACTGGGGCATATAAAGTTTGCGTGTCCAATGGGCCTCTCTTTCCAGTGATGGCCGACTAGGCCATCTCTACTCAACCAAATTAGTATGAACTTCTACTAGAGAGCACAACTTATTTGAAAGGGTCTCTCAGAAGTCTTCCCTGTTGATATATGAAAGAAAGAGGGGTTTAATATATCTGGTCAGTTTTAAGGACCTCCTCAAACTTTTGAATTGTTTCCTTCCTGATCTTAAGGAAATATTTCTCTTATCTGAACACCTGGTGAATATACCTCCATTTATAACATCACATGTCTTAAGACTCCCCCCTTAATTTACTCCCTTGTTTCATCTCCACTTTTTGTCTTTGATACTTTCTTCCAAAATGGAAATGAATCTTCTGAGATTAAAGCATTCTATCTTGGAAGAAAGTAAATCACATTAAATGAGTAAACTTTATAACGAGGACAAAATAATACAATAGAAATTTGATATTTTGTGAACCACAAAAATCACATTTATTTAGCAATATTCAGATGCAATTTCCTTTGCTCTTGCCAGTTGCAAATCAAGCAAAAACATCTGCAGGCAGTATTCTCCTTACATGCAATTGTGTTTGACCTCTACTTTATGATAAGATGTACTTCAGAGATAAGATCCTCTAAATTTAGTCTACAGGCTTTCAAAATATGTTTTGTTGAACTACATGAAAGTTGTATTTACAGATCAGAAATGAATGATTGAAATGCATATCAGCCTGTCTCTGAGGTATTATTGGATAGCCATAAGTAGCTTTCTCGTTTATAGACTTTATCTTTTCCTTCTTTCTTGGATAGACAAACTTTTTCAGATTAAGTAAGATTATGATATGTACATAATCACAAGCAATATTTTCTGCTATCTATAGAATCAAATATATATACTCAAGTGTTATCTGCCTCCCCTATGTGGCATCACATTTTCCCTGCCTATACCTTTAAAACATGCCACTTTTGCATGTCACTCTGGCTGCTGTAATCTTTACCATATGTAATTTCTATTATTTGATGAAACATTAAAACAACTATAGAAAGTTTAACTGAAATGAATAAGTAGTGATTAAGCATTGCTTATGCTTTGATTTTTTTTCTATAACTTGACTCAATATAGTTAGCTGTAATTTTATCATTACTACTTTATTAGTTTATATTTCAGGTCAAACTGAAATGTTTTCAAATACAAAATATGGGTTGTGGGCTTACTCTTCAGGAATAATTTTAAATAGAAATAGATTCTGAGGAAAGCAAAATACAGAAATATTTTCCATTTTCCTTTTTATCACTTTTCAGTTTGTGTTAGAGTTATTCAAAACATGTATTCAGTGTTATGGTTTGAATAATAATAGCCTCCACAGTCTTATATATTTGAATGTTTAGGGATTGGCATTAGGGGAACTGTTCTTACTGGATTAGGTTTGGTTTTGTTAGAAGTGTATCACTAGGGGTAGGTTTTAGTGTTTGGAAAAGTCACGTAATTTCCTATTGCCTGCTGATCTAGAGGAAGAACTCTCAGCGACCTATCCAGCACCAAGTCTGCCTGGAGGCTACCATGTTTCCCTATATGATGAAAATGTAAGCCAGCTCTGATTAAAGGTTGCCATGGTCATGGTTTGTCTTTACATCCAGGTAAGTCCTAAAACAGAGGTTGGATTATGATGGTTTCTGCATTGAAATGGCTACAAGCATATATAGAACAGAGCATGGAATGTTGTGGTTTGAATAGTAGTGGGTCCCATTGACTCATGTATTTAATGCTTAAGGAATAATATTCAAATGTATGACCTTGTGGGGAAAAAAACCAAACACAAAGAAATAAAACCATGTCACTGAGGGTAGGCCTCAGGAAAAAAGTATTGAAGACAGACCCAGTGTCTTTCCTTCTTCTCGATTCCTGCTGTTCCAGATGTAGAACTATTAACTACTTACCCATCACAATATCTGCCCACATTCCACCATGCTTCTAGGCATAATGATAACCAACTACTCTGAAACTGTAAGCCAAATCCAATTAAATGTTTTCCTTTTATAAAAATTTCTGTGGTCATGGTGTCACTTCATAACAACAGAAACCTAACTAAGATATTGAGACACTTAGTAACTATGCTCAAAAGTGAAATTGCCTGTAATAATGATATTAATTAATAAATAAAATATAAATACCTAGAGGGTATTATGGAAATTATTGCTATCAGTTAAAGCCAGACAAAAATCTAGCTAACATAATTTAGTGAAAGAAAGAATAATGCAACCCATAAACCAATATATTTAAAATACTGAAAAATAATATATATATCAATGTATAAAAATCAAAATTCTATAATATGAATATATATATAATTTTCAAGTTATGACGTATTTGTCAAATTTTAGATGTAATAAAACTCAATTTTTAACTATATATATTTATTTTTTCTTTTAGTTTTTAAAGAGTCATCGATATACTAAGCAGATATCAATTTTTTCTATATCAACTTCTTGACTATGTTTCACATTTTGTACTTTAGACTATTGTTGACTCTTACTAAATTTTATGAGGCATATATTTCCATTCTTATTATCTCATATACAAATTTGATTGTTCAACTATTATTTATGGAAAATATCTTTTTTATTCTATTGCTTTATCATGTCTAGGATACTCAGATATAGGTTCATTTGGGGATTCCTTGTTTTGTTACTTTGACTTGCTTTTCACATTACTGTGGCTCTCTTCAATTATATACCAGCACCTGACCAATATCGATGCAGATAAACACATCCAACCACTAGACTGAGCCAGTAGACCTCAATGGAAGAGCTAGGGGAAGTACTGAAGGAGCTGAAGGGGATTGCAACCCCACAGGAAGAACAATATCAACTAACCAGATGACCCAGAGCTCCCAGAGATAAAACCACCAACCAAAGAGTATACATGGAGCGATCCATGACTCTAGATACATATGCATGAGGCATAGAATTGCCTTATCTGATATTGATGGGAGCGAAGGCCATTGGTCCTGTGGAGGTTTGATGCCGCAGTGTAGGGGGTTGCTAGAGTGGTAAGGTAGGAGTGGGTGATTGGGTGGAGGAGTACCCTCATGGAGTCAAAAGAGAAGGGTGAAGGGGGATGGGATGGGGTGTTTGTGGATGAGTAACCACAAAGGGGGATATCACTTGAACTTTAAAAGAATTAAATGATTAATTAAAAAAAAGAAGAAGAAGAAAAAAAACAACTAAATGAGAAACATCATAAAGTAGTAAATTACCCACAATAATTCCCTTAGATATATGTGGTAGTTTGACTATGCTTAGTCAATGGAAAAAGGTGCTCTTAGGAGGTGGAGCCTTGTTAAAGGATGGACTTATCCAAGGACTACTCCACCCAGGGGTCCATCCCATAATCAGCCACCAAACCCAGACACTATTGCACATGACAGCAAGATTTTGCTAAAAGGACCCTGATATTGCTGTCTCATGTGAGGCTATGCCAGTGCCTGGCAAATACAGAAGTGGATGCTCACAGTCATCTATTGGAAAGAACACAGGACCCCCAATGGAGAAGCTAGAGAAAGCACCCAAGGAGTTGAAGGGGTCTGCAACTCTATAGGTGGAACAACAATATGAACTAACCAGTACCCACAGAGCTAGTGTCTCTAGCTGCATATGTAGTAGAAGATGGCCTAGTCGGTCATCATTGGGAAGAGATGCCCCTTGGTATTGCACACTTTATATGTCCCAGGAGAGGGGAATGCCAGGGCCAAGAAGTGGGAATAGGTGGATAGGGGAGCAGGGTGGAGGAAGGGTATAGGGAACTTTCAGGATAGCATTTGAAATGTAAATAAAGAAAATATCTAAAAAAAAAAGAAAGAAAAGAAAAGAAAGTATGTCACTCTAGGGGTGTGCTTTGAGGGCTGCTACTGCTCAAGCTACATCCAGTGAGAAAGACAGTTTCTTCCTGGTTGACTTCAGATGAAGACATAGAACTCTCAGCTCCTTCTTTATCTCCAAGTCAGCCTGGAGGATGCTATGTTTCCTACCTTGATGAAAATTTACTGAACTTCTGAAATTGTAAGCCAGCCTCAAATATATGTTGTCCTTTATAAGAGTTGCCTTGGTCATGGTGTTTTTTTCATAGCAATAAAACCATTGCTAAGATAGTTATTTGTAGCAGGGACTGAGGTATTGCTGTGTCAGGCCTACCCATGCTTTCTTCTGGAGGAATGTGGATTTTGGGACTGGATTTGGAAAGCAGTGGTATATTTTAACTGGGGCTTAGTGGCCCCTCCTAGGAGGAATATGGAAGACATTGGGGAAGAGTGAGATTTGAACACTGGTGACTTTGCTCAAGGTGTTTTAGAAGAGGAAGATTTTAGTATGTTGCCATAGCGATCATTCTTATGATGTTTTGGTGCAGAATGTCGCTATTGTTTTGCCCTTGTCTGAAGAGTATGCCTGAAACTAATGTGAAGAGATTCAGATGGATTGCATCTTTTTTTTTGCATTGACAAAGGAAGTCTCGGAAAACTCCAGCATCAACTTTGCCCTGTATTTTACAACCATAACAACCATTTTCATCAGTCCTAGCAAACTTATGAAGAAGAAAAATAAAGTACAAAATGTATGGATCAAGTAGTAAAGGGACAGCAGGAAGTAAAGTGGAGCCGAATCTTGTGTTCAAAGATATTAAGTAGAACTAAGGGATTGATGAACTGTGGGCAAGATCCTGCAAAGTCCTATTGTTTGTATGCTTGCAGTTGAACAAGGAAGGGATAGTTATATCATGTTACACATTATTATGGACTGATTATTGTTTTCATTTGGATTTTTACTCTGGAATGGCTACAAACTAGCAATGGAGGGCACACCTGTGATCCAGATCATGAGGTTGGAAGACATAGGCATTTGATCTGGATAATGAGGCATAGAGGCTGTGAAATCTTACACCCATGGATGGTAGTACATGCCTCCAATCCCAGAACTCAGCAGACAGAGGCATACAAATACGAGTTCAAGATCAGTCTACAGAGCAAGTTCAAGGACTGCCAAGCTTAGGCAGTCAAAGAGTTAGAAAACAGAAAGCTGATTGTGATGTAATAAAACACGAGGGAAATATTCCAGCTTCAGAAAGCAGCAGAATTTCAGCCATAAGGTTCTGGATTTAGAGTCAAGATTAGAAGATGTTACTGGGAAGATGCTGGTTAGCTAGAATTCACAAAACAGTAGTAATTAAGACCAGACAGGCATATGGAAGTGAAATCTTCTAGGGAATGTTTTCTGAGAGCACAAATTATCTGTGTTCCAGAAATAGCCAGGTTTGTACCTTGTGCTTTAGCTGGATTTGATAATGCGTAAGAATCAATCACCCAGGTCATACTGGTTTTGAAGGCATTATGGGACCAGGAAGAGCGGCTGAGGCTTGGGAGTATAAGAGGTCAGTACTGGCCATTGGTGCAGCCTTGATTGCAGTGAAATGCCTAGGACTAAAAGGGTCATGCAAAGAAGTTGAGGTTGGGCATCTTGAAGAGGGGCTGCTGGTGAAGCCTAGTTCCATCAGAAGTCCTCTGCAAATTGGACATGCCAGTACCTTATGATGACAATCAAGAACAGAAGCAGGAGCAGTGGAGTGGCGTCAACCACTGCCTAGAGCGCTACAGAGGGCAAAGCAGCAGAAGTGACCCAGGGCCTTTGGAGGTGTCCAGAAGATCCTGTGTGGATTCTAGACATTGGAACAAGAAGCTGTGAAGTTGAAATTGTCTTGGATACCCAAAGTTGCCAGAAAGGTAAGATACTTACTGAGGAAATGATGAAACCAAACTGCCCCGCAAAAATAGTTTGAAGTATTCATCAAAACCTAAAGTCGTTGGACATCAGACATGTGGATGCAGAGTTTTGAGATTGCTCAGATAGATTTTAGTCTTGCTTTGGACTCATATTTCCTCACTATAACATTTTGGAACAGTAATACATATTTGATGCCATATGTTGGACATATGAGATGTGCTGTTTGTGATTTTATATGGGGTTACAGTTAAGTGACTCTATGAATTTCAGAAGTGACTTTGAAGTTTAAACTTTACATTGTTGAGACTCTAACAGACTTCAGAGACTTTTGTAATTGGTATCAATGAATTTTGAATTAATCTATGGTTAGGTGTGGTCCCCATAGTCTCATGTATTTGAGCAAACCTGTGGGGGCCAGAGAGTTGGATGTGGTGGTTTGAATACGCTTGGACAATGGAAAGAGGGACTCTGAGTAGATGTGGCCTTCATGGAATAAGTGTGACCATAATGGAGGAAGTGTGTCACTGTAGGGTGGCTTTTGAGGGCTCCTAGCACTCAACCTCCACCCAGTGAGGAAGAGTCAGTCTTTTTCAGATCATGATGTAGAACTCTTAGTTCCTTTTTCAGCATCAAGTCTCCCTGGGAGATGATATTCTTCCCACCATGATGAAAACTTACAGAACTTCTGAAACTGGAAGCCAGGCCCCAGTTACATGTTGTCCTTTGTAAGTGTCGCCTTTGTCACGCTGTCTCTTCATAGCAATAAAACCCTATTTCATTATATATTACTCATTATATAATGAAATAGAACAAAAATGTAGATTATTTTTTAAACAAAACAGTAAAGGGTAATTAAATTCTCCTGTGACTTAATCTGCAATGCATCTACAAAATGTATTTTGTTTCTCTGATGAGAACTGCCTTAGAAATCTGTCTATTAAAATACATCCAGGAGTTTGGTTTGTCAGAGGAGGAGGAGACAAAATGATGTGAGCACACAAAATTACAGCTTTGCAATTTCGGTGTAATTTGAATCTGATATAATTTTTAAAATATTTTTCCTCAAATTTTTTTAGGCTGAAAACAACTCTAAATTATATTAATAGCGACCTGAAGGTCTTGCAATTATATCAACTAGCTCAGTTATATCCATTATTTTCAAATTTATCACATGTTCAAGAAGCAAGTTCAAATCAGACTTTCCCTTCTGAAGATAACTCATTTTGCTATAGTTCAGAAAATTAGATTACAATTAGTATAATACACGGTTTCTATCTTCAGCTCACGTTTTATCCCTTTCTGCATCTGGAAGGCACAATTAGATAATGTGTACTGAATGACACAGACTGTAAAGTATTCAGAAAGATAAATTGCTTCATATAAATTAGAGATGGTAAAGCCTGATTAGATCCCTTTAGGTTAATGCATCTTGAGAGTCCCTCAGTAATTCTATGAAAAGTATTACCTGTAGTTATACATTAGAAGTAAATTACCATCGAAAATGAACAGCCCTGAAAATGATATGTCACTGGTTCATTTCCATCAAATGAGTTGCTTATAACTTGCCAGTACAAATTTAAAAGGTAATTGTGCCCCCAAAAGTCTTACTTTTCAAACTAAATATTTAGAATAAATTTAATTCTTTAATTTTCTATTAATTTTACTTGCAGCAACACTTCCTTTACAAAGACAGTTCAGGATATTGTACAAAATTATAAGGTGCTCTTTCCTGAGATATTTATCACGTTTAGGTTAGTATGGCACGTACATATTATCTTGTAACATGGTAGAGAATGTTGTCCAAACATAAAGAATGCTATCTCTTATGATTTGTTTATAATTACTTCCAATTATATATTTTCAGAATAGTACCTATTTTATTTCTATTAGAAGAAATCATTTATTTTGATCATGTTAACATAGTAATAAGTTGGGAGGCTGAAGAGATGGCAGAACAGTTAAGAGCATTGACTGTTCTTACCAGGCAGTCAGTCTTGTTCTGAACACCACTAATTGGGGCTTAAAGCTTCCTGTGGATACAACTCTAAATGATCCAGTGTCCCCTTCCAGCATTTGTGGAAAACTGTATTCTTGAACACATATGCACATGGCACATATATACACACCAAGAAGTAGAAAAATTAAAAATGATAGCATAAATAATCAACTATTGCAGTTTCACATAATATAATGGCATTACCTATTAGATTTTTTTTCCTGGAATTTTCAGCTGGTAACTTCAAGTAAAAGTTTGCTTGAAAACAGAAAATACAGCTATGAAGATTAGACTAAAATATTACAAAGGTGAATTGCTGAAATTGTACATAGAGTGTTTGTTGAATATGGACACGCATTCATTTTTTTTTCTTACTGACAGTTAAAAAAAGTGTACTGGGGAGTGGTAGGTGGGACATTGTAGAACTGAAGGAATATAATCTAACTACTTGAAATACAAATAAGAAATTATCCTGACTGTTCAATAGAATTGATACTATAATTTTCTGATGCATAAAAAATTAAGTAATATTTAATTATTGTTTCTGAATTTCATACAAGATATTTGTTCATATATTCCTTTTCCTAATCTGGAATCCTCTTGATATATATCCAAAATTATTAACTCCTGAAACTTTGTATTTGTGGGGGGGGGTCTCTAAATTATAGATCTGAACCCCATTTTATTTGGATTACTTGATTTGTTGATATCTAGTTTCTTGAGATCTCTCTTTCTCTCTCTTTTTTTTTTAATTTGTAGCAGAAGAAGGCCTAGTTGGCCATCACTGGGAAGAGAGGCCCCTTGGTATTGCAAACTTTATATGCCCCAGTACAGGGGAAAGCCAGGGTGAAGAAGACAGAGTGGATAGGTAGGGGAGCAGGGCAGAGGGAGGGTATAGGGAACTTTCAGGATATCATTTGAAATGTATATAAAGAAAATATCTAATAAAAAATAAATTAATTAAAAAATAAATTTACCTTTTAAAGACACTGTATCAAATTTGCATTACTCAAATACTATTGCCTGTGGGGTTTGCCCTAGAGTGTAATCAGCATACCAAGGACTGCATACTTTATTTATTTATTTATTTATTATTAGATATTTTCTTCATTTACATTTCAAATGTTATCCTGAATGTCTCCTATACCCTCCCCCCTGCCCTGCTCCCCAACCCACCCACTCTTTAAAGAAAAACAACTCCTCCTCTCCCAGGAACCCCAGATACATCAGCTCCTCAGGGAGATGAGTCACTTCCCACTCTTCTCTGTCCTCTCTGCTGGGTTTTGTCTGCTTGAGATTTCTTAGGTCTTTCTGAATACTGTCACAATCATATATTTGTTTCATATTTTTTTCTTTGACGGTGTGGCCACTGTTTGTCCATAGTGAATGACCACACATCCATGAAGACATTGGCTGTAGTATTTGGAATTATTTAGTTTAAAAACTAAATAAATAGGTAGATAGATAAAAATGACACGGCAAAAATCTCTAAAGAAATATAAAAAATTGCTTAACTTTCACCTATATTATTTATTGTCTTCCTAATATTTGATTCTTCTCTGTGCTTTTCTAACTTGATTTTATGAGTTAAAAATCATGGTGACTTTGACAAGTGAAGGATTATGATCAGCAAAGCGTAAGTCCTTCGGATACAGGGTTTTCCTTTTCTTTTTGAAATCCATAATCTGTTTAGCAATTATTCCTTTATTTTGGAAAAATGTGCAGATGCTATAGCCATGTTGAAGTCAAGGTGTAGCTATTGTGGATTATACAAAAATGCTAGTGAATGCTTCTAACTTTTATCTTTTTATACAATGATAAAAGTTAGAAGTGGAGCCCTAATTTGTCTGGCAGTGCTACACAATTTCCTAGCATTTGTTGTTTTTTAACATCCTGAGCAAGGATTAGTTGTTGGCTATTGACAGTAACTCAAGCCCCATGAAAGGCTTTTCCTTCCTTGGGCAGTTATTTTCTTATAAACTTTGTATATTCTCAAGGTTTCCAAGTGGCCTGGCTCCTCATTATGAGCTTCAGTGGCCAGGCCTGGCACCAAACTTTCCCTATTTGTTTTTGAATGACAGTATTTGGCTGTTCCCATCCCAAGGCAGGACAGTAGCCAGGATTGGTCCTACAAAACAAGAAATCCCACCAATCCTTGAGTTTGCCCTACCTCACAAGAAATTTCATATAAACCTTGTGTTCTGTCCAGTTCTTTGTGGCTTCTCTCCCTAGCAGAGGAAGCTATCCTCCTAGGTTTTTCCATCCCAATAAATCTCTTGTGTGAGGTTTTCTGTGTAGTGTATAAAAGTGGTATTCCTTGTCTCAGGACTGCCAGGATACCTTTTTGCATCTAAGCTCCTATGCTCACATTAGTGAACTTAACTTCACAAATCAGCAAGACTAACTTGCATAACTAGTAAATTTGGTTGCTTAATAATTTAACCTCTCATGATGTGTTTTAGATATAGAATATTTTAAGATTTATTTTCAGGCTTTTCAGCAGTAAAATCTCTTCTTTGCTCTTTTCCCTAGAGTAAGCAATTCCTATTGTTAGAGGACTGACAGATAATTATTGAATTTTATAGCTAGAAATCATGACTCAGAGACCATGTCACAGATAATTTCTTAACTAACTTTTGAAGCTTAAGCTTTCAGCAAATTCTGATACAATTCCTGTCATTTGGGGAGAAATAAAATTTGATTTCCCAGAGAAATGTTATCTAATTTTAATATTATCATTTTCTAATTTCATAAAACTTGACATTGATTTTCCTATGGCCATTATTTCTTAAAGTAAGCAGTAGGAAGATATATTCAATTTTTATTAGATATTTTCTTTATATACATTTCAAATTTCAAATGCTATCCCAAAAGTTCCCTATACCCTTTCCCTGCCCCTGCTCCCCACCCACCCACTCCCGCTTCTTGGCCCTGGCTTTCACCTGTACTGGGGCATATAAAGTTTGCACTACCAAGGGGCCTCTCTTGTCAGTGATGGTCGAATAGGCCATCTTCTGCTACATATGCAGCTAGAGACACGAGCTCTGTGCGTACTGGTTAGTTCATATTGTTGTTCCACCTATAGGATTGCAGATCCCTTCAGCTCCTTGGGTGCTTTCTCTAGCTTCTCCATTGGGGGCCCTGTGTTCCAACTTATAGAAGACTGTGAACATCCACTTCTGTATTTGCCAGACACTGGCATAGCCTCATTTTAAAATTAATTATAGATGTACTTTTCCAGTGAATTGGAACATATAGCATATAAACCCTCTTAAATTTAGATATTTTTTATGCTTTTAACTAAATTTTAAGTCTCTTAATAGTTTAAAATTTATAATGTGCCCTTAAACCTAGTTTGACACCTTCATCAGGCTATGGATATGAGTACATCTTTTCTCTATGAACAGTTTTTATATAAGTGCTTATATTTCTTGCATCCTAGAAATGTAATTAGGTTATGTGACCTTTAAATTCTGTTATTCGAATCTTTTTGTTCGATAAAAACTGCAACTACCAAACTTATAAGATTAGCAAATGCATACAACACAAGTTTGTATTCATTTAAAGGTTCATAAGTGTTTGCAAAACAATGTGAATATAAACAATTGTAATTTTGTCAATAGAAAATGATCCAATTGATCATTGTGATTATGAAAGCTTTCTATAATGAGAAAGTAATGTTATACAGTGCATTACTCAGAGGAAGAGTATAAATCTATTTTTCAGCATAAGTTAAATATATACAATAGAAGCCACCTTGTCACACTGTCATATATATATGTGTGTATATATATATATATATATATATATATATATATATGTTGAATTATCCTACCTTTTAAAGATTTTAACTTTTATATATGTCTTATTACTCACATTATATGAATGCTTTAATTCTATTTTAATGGACTTTCATATTTTATACCAGACATATATTTTTAGTATAAGGGAAATTCACAAGTTATTATTCTGCATAACAGAAATATCATGTTATCACATTCAGCTCATCTGAAATCATGACTGGTGATACGACATAGACAATTGATCAGTCAGAACTTTACAGACATAACAATTTACACTCAATCTGTACATTATTCATGTTCATAACTTGTACATTGGTTTTGAAAATCACGTCTGTTCATTTAAAATACTCTTAGACAACTAAATTCAACCAACATTTTACACAGAAGCAAATCAAATGCTCCCTGAATTAGAACAATTTTGACTTTACTAAACAGAACAGTTTCTTTTTAAATGATTTGGAATCATTTCAGAATATTATGTTATCTTCATTTAGTAGTCAACAGTAATGTATTGAATAATTATCTTCTGTTGTATGCCAGGAACCTCTCCAGTTAAGTTTTCACAATATTTCCCTTTTCAAAATACTCTTTTATCACTTTAAAAACTTAACAAGTGTTATTTTACAGTTTCCTGAGTGTAAACATATATTCAAGCCCTATTATTGACACTCTCCTCATCTCCCTCTAGTCCATACCAGCATCACTCCTACATTCTCCAGCCCTGCAAAATTCTTTCTACTAGTCACACAAAGTTCAATCAGAAGCCTTTTGACTTGACTTTGAAATGATCCATCAGAGCCTGGTAGGCTCAACAATGAATATACAATCAAACACCAAATTGCTGCTCTGCCATTATCTGTTGGTTGCCAACAATTCAGCAGTGTGTGTGGTGTCTCCCTGAGGAGTTTTCCTCTCAGGAGATATCTCTTAGAAGGGCTTGACTTCTCTGGACCCAGGACTGATACACAGAGCAATGGTGAGATTTTTGCTCCCATGTCTCTGTAGTGCTTAGATGACAATATTCAATGATCCATCTGGAATGTATATTCTTTGAAAGTGTTGCCTGAGACTTAAATGTCTGGGTGATAATGTCTTCTCAAGGCTGAGCCCTACTGTCATTAATTCTGAGCAACCTCTGAAGCCATTGGTCTTTTGATTTCATATAACTACACTAATACAATTCTAAAATATTTGAAAGCTCTTTGAAGCATTAAATGGTGGAAATATATGGAAGTTATTTACTCTACAGATCGTTATGTACATGTGTGTATGTACATTAAGGCCCTTGATATTTTGTATGAAAACATAATAAAATGAAAGCACTATGTTGCTCTGGATGACTAGTAACCCTATACTGGTGTATAAAAATGAACTTAGATTGGTTTTCGTTTGTTTTTTTTGTTTTGTTTTTTTTTTTTTAATTTTTCAGGGATAACTTTCTAACATAAGCTTCATGAAACTTTCCTCACAATTTCTCCATCGCTAAGATATCTGCATCCTTCTCAAGAAAGAAGTAACTAATAAAGATTTAAAAAATTTCCAACATTATCTCCTTGATATTCATTTAGTGTTTTCCCTTTCTTATATTTTTGGGAGTTTTATAAATATGTATAGTACCTTTCGGTCAGGTCCATCCCTTTTCCATCTGATTCTTCTCTATCCTTCACACCACTTTCCCTTCTTAACTTCATGTGTCCTAATTTAAAAAAAAAAATCCATGTGTCCACTTAGTTTTGCCTGTATTGGTGTGAGTATAAGAACCACAACTTCATCAAGGACAGCCTTTTACAGGGTACACGGCTAAACAAAACAAAACACAGACTCTCCCTCTCCCAGTAGCCATCATCTGACATTTGCTTTTCTCAGCTAGTGATGTACTTCATAAGCCCTTCGTTATCCATGCAGGGACTTATACCTGCGTTCATATATATAGCACATATATAGCATATCTGTCATGTCCAGAAAGTAATTCATCACTGCAGACACCCACTATCTCTGGCTCTTATATTCTCTGTGCTCCTCTGAGCCTTGAGGATATGTGATTGAGACATACAGTGTAGAATAAATATCCATTTATTCTACTGACTATATTCTTTGCCTGAATATACATAGTAAACAATGTACAATCATGAAACACACATGCATTTAGCATGCAATGTACCTATGATGAAGTCAGCATATTTCACAGGCATATATACATACTGTAAGCATATTTTCATCAGGTTCTACATTTTGTCTTTCTCAAGAAATCAGCAAATAGTAGGAGTTATACTGTAACTCCACCTATTGATTAATGTGTGGAGGTGTTTCTGAGACATCACACTTTAATTAAACCATTTTAGACTATGTTAATTATTCTTATCACTCAGCTTGGCTTTGTTTGTGTGTATTTGTGTCTGCCTGTGTGTGCATGTGCCTGTGGGTGGGTACTCCAATAAGAAGGAAAATAGCTCTATTACCATTGTTGTGGTTAATTAAAAACTGAGACAAGGATAAATCATTATCTGTGTCTCCATTCTATTTTCCTGTTAATTTTCTTTACAGAGTTATTTAGCAACCACGAATTAAATGTTTTAAACTTGTTGGGTAGTACTTATTCTTTATAAGCAAATGCTACACAGTAAAACATGTATTTTATCATTTTAAAGCTGAAGAAGGGGGAGTGGATCTGGAATAGAGGAGTAGTGGGGGAACCTCGGAGGAGTGGAAGTTCAGGAAGGTGTGGTCATAATGAAGTGCATTGAGAAAAATATATTTTCAATAAAATCAAATACAATAAATATGTAATAAGGCGATTCTAAGAACGTAGGTTTTGTCTTAATGTTGTTGAAGCATAAACATTTTATTTATATATCAATGGGTTATATATAATATGAAAAATTGTGATCTGGCTTTTACATGTAGAAGGAAAAACAAAGATATTAAAACAATTATACGTTTAATAGATTTATTTGAAATCCTCCTTGTCGTTTTTGATTGGTTATCTTTAGGCATCAGAAAATATTCAAAAGAATATAAAACTCTTAAAATATCATTTATGATCTATACCAACTTTTTTCCTTAGGTAATGTACAGGAGCACAGAAACATGAAAACATCATTCCTCACAGTGATGCGTGTCCTCTGTTGTATTCCCAAGGGTTTTCATCACTGACTTGACCTCCTTGAGATGGTATGCTTTTATCATTTGGATTTAATATTGTTCCAAGAAATTAAAAGATCATAAAACTGAATTATTTTATATAAAGTATATTAACACTGGTTAATACTAAATTAAATTTGAATTTAATATTTAGTGCTATTAGTGATATATGGCAGATGTTATGATTGCTTCAAATTAAAATGCATTTCCTGTGGTATTTAATAAACAGGTGGATTCCCCAGAAACAACTAAGTCCTCCTCTCTTCAATCTTCAGTTGCATAAAGTCCTTTTCTAGCAATGGGATGTTTTTGCCTTTTCTGTGTTAACGTGTTTATCAGTGTTTTTAGGGAACATATATCGTCAGTCTTCGTAGTCGTTGGTAATGTATCATGTGTGTAGCATCACTTTCATTGCTAGGAGCTGCCATCTCACGGATGACTTCTTGTTTTACAGACTTTCTGCCTTTGTGTTATGTTTCCTGAGCCTTAGACGCAGAAGGCATAAGTTCTGAAATCATATATATTCACAGAGCACTAAATGCATTAAACAAGTTGTATTTATATCTGTATGCATGTAAATGCCACAATAATAATCAAGGGAAAAGGCCATGAATTTGAAAGAGAATCTGGGGAGGGCATAGAAATTCTTGGATTAGGGAATTTAGGGTAAATTGGTATACAGATAGGTGGAAATACCGTGAGTATATTTTAATGAAAGTTTCAAATAAATAAGAATAAACAAAATTTTATTTTCCATTGTCATTTTTGCTGGAGGCCGGTCACAGAGATAGCCAGATCGAACAGAGAAGATAAGGCGTCAGCCAGGGAGGAGGGAGCCAGGCGTGTGTGTGTGTGTGTGTGTGTGTGTGTGTGTGTGTGTGTGTGTTTGGGGAGGTGGGGGGCAGAGGAATCTTGCATTCTGACTGACTACCAATCAGAGTACTTCTTTATTTATACAGACCTCAGTAGACAGGAATTGATTCACATTGTTCCAAAACGTATATCATTTCTGTCCCAAGAAAAGGGTTTTAATTTCTTGGTTATAGGTTTGGTTATCATTGATAAACAGTGACAGAACGCAGTTACTTTTTTACAATTATCTGAGAATCTTGTGGTTTCAAGCACACTAGACAGAAAAACATAATCTGCAAGCCAGCATGAGCAGATTGTCGTGTCCCAAGCGATGTATTATTAACCCTTAATAGTTAGAGTCTATAGTGAGAAGACGCTTTTAATCTGATCTCCTGCCAACTCCTCTTAGCCCAAGGATCTTTTTTACCTTTTAAAATTTACTTTGTTCTGATTGTCTTGTTCCTGAGTAAGTATCGCGACAGATGTTCCAAGAGTATTTTGAAGTTAGAACCTCATATGGAGATTTCTGGCAAGTTTATTTTGAGTCAAAACATCCTGAGCATGAAGGCAATCTTCAAGGAGGGCCAGATAAGGATCACTCCCTAAAATGGGAAGATGTCGCATGCTCAGGGATTTCCTGGGAAATCTTAGAAGCAGCACTCCTGAGAGAAGACATAACGATTCCTAAGAAAAGTTCCATCAATCTAATATCCCAAGTTGGACAAATATTAAAAGACCCACGCACGCAGCATGTGCAGTTCCCAACAAAAACTGGAAAACTGCAAGACAGCTGTTGCCTCCCTCCGCCCAGCTTTGTGAAGCAACTGCGCAGTGTTCTGACGTTCCCTTTTCCCAATAGCTGGGCCAAAGTTTATTCTCTGTAGGTAAAAATAAAACAGGTTTACATAATTGGTTATACAATGTTAAATATAAAGCCACCAATATCAACTTTCATTCACACCACCTCTCTAATCCTTATTTTTATGAGCTAAGCTGGTTTCATTTACTATTATCCACATTAGTACATATTAGTACATATCATCCACATTAGTATGTACATATTGGTCACAGGTCAGATATTGTAGGTACAAGGTTTAATTTCAACTTTTTGAATACCATTTATGAAAATCGGTATATTCTCATGTCATATTCTATAATAGACTAACTGTGGGTTGTGTGGTTTATGGGAATACCAATAAGTACAAAAGGACGCCATGTGCTTGTGGTTCACTGGCCTCTACTTATTCAATGTTTTGTTACTATCTTAATGTTCAACTAGTAGGAGGTAAGGAGCGCCATTGTAATAAAAATAAACCACTGGATATTGCTTTAGTTTAATCTTCCTGTGATGCCAAAGGACTCCATTCTACCACTTGTACAATATATTCCTCTTAGAAATCACTAACAATCTTCTGACAATTAAATACTCGCTGAAAAGCCCTGGATCGTAAGATATACTTCTGGGTGTGGATGAGATACCATACTGAAGATAATTCTGCTGAAAAAAATTAAACTCACATGTTCAAGCACAGGCATGTGTGCGCATAAAACAATAAGACAATAAATATGAATAAGCCAAGCATAAAACTTAGCTATTTCACAAAAGTGATGTAACTCTCTGCTGTCAACCACATTCAAAGCTGAAACAAAAAGAACAGATGTCAACTGATCAAGTTTCCAAGCAATATTAAATTACACCAGCAAAACTGTAATATCCACAGTTAATTTTAATAGCTTGAGCATCTCTGACAGAAATGGAATGTTACTCAGTTATTAAATGCAGCAACATAAAACGTTGGAATACATTACCAGTAAAGGAATCTGGAATATTTAGAGTTATGAATTTAATAAGGAGTATGAATATAGAGAAATAATCTATTGCCAGAAAGAAAAGAGACTTTGTTTCTCATTTATTGCTTATAATACTGTCTCTTGCTACAAAAATGATATGAAAAATGTTAAGAAGAAATATAAGAATTTCTTCATTCATGGAGTCTTTGTGTGTGAGTATAAAAGAATATGAATATTAGAGAAATTGGCAGAGTTATCTCAAGTTTGAAAGCACACAGTGATGTCTTGGAGACCTTATATAAATTAAGAGTGGAAAAAAAATCACTAAATAAAGATGTTTCTAACATTTAATAAATATAAGAAGAAATAAGAAAAATGTCTGGTAAGTTAAGAATGTAATATTTATTTATATACTTTCATATATTACCTTTTTATCATCATCATACTCTTCATATTATTCCAATCTAAAATTTGATGACTTCTCAGTTCCACTCATAGACTTTTGTAAATAAGAGTCTCATTAAAACAATTGCTAAGTCATTAAATTGTTTCACTGCTGACTGAATTTTGTGATTGCTGCACAAAATATTCTATGAGTGCATAGTTCTGAATTGCTGCTGCTGTTACCCATTGTCTGAGTCTTCATTTATGTTCAAAATTTGCAAGATATCCAGCACAATATTGACTACTGTCTATGACTGAAGAATCACCTTGCTTTTATTCTTCTTTAAAATAGATTTTCTTATTAAACTGATTTAATCAAAGTTTCTCTTCTCATAGTTTTATTTCTTGTGGGATTGCTTATGCACGTTTGTTATTACTGTGTTTGTAAATGTCAATGTTGCTTTTATTTCTCCAGGAAAGGGATGAGATGAGAGTCACACCTAAGCATTGGGTATACAAGGCTTGGGCTTGGCTCAAATCTTTTTTTTTTTTTATAACTTTCCTTAGATCAAGGCCTGGAAGCTCCTAGATTCTTTTTTTTTTTAAGGTATTTTCTTCATTTACATTTCCAGTGCTATCCCAAAAGTCTGCCATACCCTCCCCCCACTCCCCTACCCACCCACTCTCACTTTTTGGCCCTGGCGTTCCCCTGTACTGGGGCATATAAAGTTTGCAAGTCCAATGGGCCTCTCTTTCCTGTGATGGCCGATTAGGCCATCTTTTGATACTTTACAACCTAATCTTCTGCAAATCTGAACTTTGAAGACTTCACCTTCTGGGTCTTCTGACCTAAACTGAACTCTACTGAGCCTTAGTAGCCTCTATTATCTGTTCTTGGGTCAGTTGGGACTATGCTATCTCTGATTCATTCTGTCATATCTAACTCTGATATATCACTTTGTATGCCACTCATGTAGATGTCATTGTTTTGGATTAAAGATGTGTACTGAAGGCCTGTGTGTATTGCAGACAGAGGCATTACAGGCGTGTATTCCAGGCAGATGGATTAAAAGTGTGTACACTCACTGGATCATAACTTTAGATGTGATCATTGCCAGAAGAACCATATTGCTGGATTAAAATTTCTCTATAGAGATTGAAACCTTGCAGATACCACTCAGGTGTTCTACCACATAGCAGCATGCCCAGCAAATGTTTGCTTATTTCATAAATCACAATTTTATTGATTGCTTTATTAGGGTTATGCGGTCTTTGGAAAAATAATTGTGTCATTCCGTTTAATTAAAATATTTGAATTTTTAATTTCAGATCCATATTTTAAATTATCAATATTGTTTACTTTATTATTTTCTTAATATATTTATTATGATATCACTAAAGCAGCAGTAATGAGCTGACCTGTAATAAATTTCATTGATATTACTTTTTCCAAAAATGCAAGGTGAGAATCATCAGAGATAATTTGATAATTTTTTCTTTGAAAGAAAACAATTGAAAAGATCACAATTCTATAAATATTATAAATGAGGAATTTTCTTATGATTATAAACTAGGTTTGAATTTGAAGTTAACATGAGAGAAAATACAACCTGAAGTTTCAATATAAAACCAAGAAAATTAAACAGAACCATAAAAATTGTATCATTAGCTCTTAGGGATTTGCAGGGATTGGCTTGAATCTTATAATGTTTAGAGTTCAGCAATGTGCCCAAATTATCCTTATATAGTTACATTTACATTAAACATGTCAAATCTGCTCTTATTTCATTTGCTCTTACTAAAATGTCATTCTTTTGCTGTAAGACCGTATTACACCTTTTTATATATCAAATTAGTATGGAGTTTCTTTCTTTATCCTCTTGAACTCTGAAGAAGTTTATACTTGACTGTGTCACAGAATTCATTAAAATGTGTGTATTTTAAATATTTGGATAGTCTTTAAATTATTTTGTCTAAAATAATTTCTGAAGTTTGAAGTCAATAATGATTGTCAAATAAGTACTACTGTAAAATTGTGTATCATTATCAATAAGGAATTTTATGAAACTAGTTTTATTTTTTTCTTGGTCTAATACAAAGGGGTTTTAATATATAATTTAAAATAGTGGCCAGTATTCTGGGATAACAGTATGCTGAACATTTCCACTGGAACAGCAGTCATGGTTCCTAGAATAGTCTTATGCAGATAATTTCCTAGGTTTTCAATATGAATGACTTAGTAGTAGAACTATGTCAGTATTATACATTGTGTCTGCTTTATGAAATATAAGGTGTCTTACAGATACAGCAGGAGGGATGTACATAGGAACTCACAGCTACTATGGTGGCATTCAAAGACCTGCACAACTTCCAGCCACATAGGCTTCTAGCACTGCCTAGGGTAGTAGACATAGGGTATTAGCCATAACTAAGAAGCTATTTGTATATGATACCACAAAGAAGGTGAAAATCTGTTTTCTCGTCTGGACTGGCTTTATAAACCACACTTCAATGCAATCTTAAGGCCCAGGAACTGTAAAATGGACTCCATGGTTTTTGTTGTTAATGTTGATACTTTTTTTGTTCCTTTTGAAAATTTTTGATGTATTGATATTTTGCTTATTTGTTCCGATATTTATTTCTGTATGTTTGAGAAAGAGAGAGAAAGGTCAGGAGGGTAGAAGAATATGTGGTTTCAAGGAGGATTTGGGAGAAGGAAAACTTGTTTAAAATATATTGTGCAAAATCTTTAAAGTATATGTATATGTATGTGTATACACATACATACACACACAGTATGATTCAGAAGGTACTTGCCTCTCAACCTAATGATCAGAATTCAATGCTTCAAGTACATATATTAAAACCACTGCCTTCAGGTATTCTCTCACCATCTACACTCTCTAGGGCATGTATGCACATATACATGCACACACAGAGACACAGACACACACACAGACACACACAAACAAATTAAATAAATGCATTTGCAAAATTAAATATATTGATAGTTTTGAAAGGATATAACAATATCAGTTCCTGAAATTTACTATGTAATGCATTTTGCCTTATAAATCCATACTAAGTATTAATGACATTAGTCTAATATATAAATTTACTATGCTTTTATTGATGATCTCTGAGCCTTCAGATTTATAAAAAAAAAAAAAAATCACTATAAAATTCTTTAAAAGCCTAAGTAACCATTATTAAAATTTGCTTGTGTTAATTTGATTATAATTTGGGAATGTAAATGAAACATATTTAAATTAACAGAGTTTCATTTATTACCAGGAATGCTTTTGACACACCTGTTATTGTGAAATATCTGATCTTTGCTGTGGGAAGCCATTCCAGGCTGTAAACAGGCCAGCTGGATGGAAATCTGCTCCAGGCAGTAAACAAGCCCATGTTTGGTGGATGGCCCACCCTTAATCCCTGATTGGCTGAGCAAGCCTGCCTGGTGAGGTGATGTGACCTGTGGTGATTGGTGGGGGAGTGGTTGTGGCTGGAGTGGAGAAAAACACTTGTAACCAGAGAGGCTGGGGATTTGAAGAAAGAAGTTGCCTGAGTAAACTGCTTTAAGAAGAACCAGTGGTTGCATCTTTCTTTTTTTTTTCTTTTTTAAGATTTATTTATTAATTATTATTATTATTATTATTATTATTATTATTATTATTTTATTTTTTATTATTTTTTTGGCTTTTCTTTTCTTTTTTTTTTAATTAGGTATTTTCCTCATTTACATTTTCAATGCTATCCCAAAGGTCCCCCATACACACCCCCCCAATCCCCTACCCACCCACTCCCCCTTTTTGGCCCTGGCATTCCCCTGTACTGGGGCATAAAAAGTTTGCAAGTCCAATGGGCCTCTCTTTCCAGTGATGGCCGACTAGGCCATCTTTTGATACATATGCAGCTAAAGACAAGAGCTCCCGGGTACTGGTTAGTTCATATTGTTGTTCCACCTATAGGGTTGCAGTTCCCTATAGCTCCTTGGGTAATTTCTCTAGCTCCTCCATTAGGGGCCGTGTGACCCATCCAATAGCTGACTGTGATCATCCACTTCTGTGTTTGCTAGGCCCCGGCATAGTCTCACATGAGAGAGCTATAACTGGGTCCTTTCAGCGATATCTTGCTAGTGTATGCAATGGTGTCAGCATTTGGAAGCTGATTATGGGATGGATTCCTGCATATGGCAGTCACTAGATGGTCCATCCTTTCGTCACAGCTCCAAATTTTGTCTCTGTAACTCCTTCTATGGGTGTTTTGTTCGCGACACTTTGCTCATCAAATGTTTAAATGGTAATAGACCTTTTTATTTTCAAAGCTTAAGTTCCATTGTAATTAGTAGTTTTAATTGATACATTATCTGAAATGTGAATGTTTGATATTTTGTCAGTGAATAAGCACAATCCATGTTTTAATTTGCACATATATTTGAATTAATGTGCAATTGATTTTCTTAGATCATTATATTGAACGTTTCTTTCTGATTAAGTTTCTGTGCATTGAGCTCATCAATAAAAGTGATATTTAGAGTAAATAATAAATAATATTATCTATTAGTTTCGAAACCTTAAAATGCCATAAACATGCCACTTGGTGACAAATATAATTTTTTTCAGATATCTTTAAATGTTTAATAATTCAAAAAATATTATCGCTGGAGAAAAGGAAATAAATTCAAAAGATAGAACTATTAAGACTAATACAATTGATTTTAAATATTAGAGTGAATCTGTACGATGTAAAATTTAAAGAATTCAATGGACATCAATTTAATCATTTTCATATATTTAATTATTTATATTGCCGTATCTTTTTTATCATTGTTTTTAAAGAAATTAAATGAAATATTGGGACCAAGCAATAGCAGGATCATAATTTAAATATATTTTCAGATAAAGCTATTATATACATTTAAAATGAAATATTCTCTTTTGAATATGGAAAGATATTACAGTCTCAAATATTTAGTGCTTGGTTCTTAGTTGATGGTATAATTGTAGGGTAGGATATTGGACACGTTGAATAGTTATGAAAACGGGGTTTACATTGGAAGTTTAGATACATAGTCGCTGTTTCTTTCCTTTCTCTCTCTAGCTATTTGATACAATTTTTAATGATCTGAAAATCTTTTGACACGAGTTCATGTTGCTATGAAAATCTATCTCAACATGGGCCTCAAGTCAATGGAACTGCTGAGTATGCACTGAAACGTTGACGTAAAATAAGTATCTTCTAAAAAAAAATTATCTTGCCTGACTAATTGCCAAACACTGAAGGGTTTTGACACTAAGAGGAATAATATAGAAGTTGAGCTGAAGCAACTATGTGTTAAATTTCATGTAATTGAATCTTAAAAATGAATGTGACATAAGAGTAAGATGAAGAGAAGTTAGGGTGTTGTAAACAGTGGTAGAAAAGACATGCAGACATGCCTCAAAAATATTATACCACATAGGTATAATCATCCCACATATATTTTTTGAGCCAAGGGATGCATAAATATTTGGAGGAAATATTATGGAAAGTAGAATGTTAAGTTTTGAGAGGTTAATATTTCAAGGACATTGTCAATATAACTACTAAAACTGAATGATAGATATAACTCGGGTGCTGAGAAGTCTCCTGATGATAATAGTGGATACCAGAACATGAAAAATTAACAACTTATAGGCATGTGTGTGTGTGTGTGTGTGTGTGTGTGTGTGTATGGATTAACACCCGTTTTATGGATTTAAAGAAATAAGAATACTATTAAGTATTGTGTAAAAATGTGGCCAGGCACATGAGTATATATACCTCTGACCCTGAAGCAGAATGATTACAAAATTATAAAGACTGGCATGAGCTGTAGTATGTATTTCAAACAAATAAAACAGAATAACCAGACCCATTTCATATCACACCAAAGTCAAACAGTAAAAAATATGTAATTAATATCCAAATAATTAAACTTAAATTGGCCCTATCTTCAATTCTATGAATGATGATAATTTCATAGAACAATTAAACGTACTGATACCTTTGTAGATATTTATGAATGTGATATATAAAAATTAAAATAGGAATTTATAATGGTAGAAGGGCCATGAGATATTAATTTTGATGAATTGATTCACTATTCTCATATACATATATTAAAACACACTCTGGCACAAAATATTTATTAAGGTTGAGTTTCTATAGAAGTATGAATGTAGAGTCATGAATGAGTCGAGAAAACACCTGAATTGGAGCTCAAGTGAGTTGTAGTTTTCAGGGACAATAAATAGTATAAAAGACACATTCATGGTGTCCTAGAATCCAAAAATACATATTTTAAAATCTCAGAATAAGTACAATCCAACATATATTGCTTGCACTACAAAAGTAATGTGCACTAAAATAACGAATATTTCGATTGTATCTAATCCTTGATGCAGTCTGAGAATCCTTGAGGTAGCTAGAGGTGTTGCTACAGAAGGGCATTCAAGTACCATGCCTGCCTGCTTTCTGCAGTGTTCCGTGTCATGGAGGAAATGGACTCAAAGTGCTCTGTAACTGCGAGCCTCGCATAAACTTTCTTATAGAAGTTGCTTTAGTCATAGAATTGAATCACAATAGAAAAGAATAGACAACAATAGAAAAGTAAGTGAGACAGCAATATTTATTTGTCCATAATCCAATGAAAAAGAGTATGTATATTTGACTCAGCATAATAATTACTCCTAAAATTGTAGTGAATTTTCATTTGAGTGTGGTATATGATAAACCAGGGAGTACACTCAATTTACTCTTCCATCATATTAATATAATAATTATTAATCTTAATATTTTGCCTCTTAAGTATCAAATACTCTACATGCAAATACATATTTTCAATTTAATATCAATAGTTGATTGTGGAATAATGCTATGTGAAATAAAATCTTTAATATGAGAATGTAATAATGCCCTCGCATCTTACAAAATGCTAATATTTCTTTGCAACTGTAGGATGACATGCTACCACACACCTTGAATTCCTGCACATAGGAAGGAGAGGGAGAAAGTTCAAACATGAAGTGTCAGATTCATTTCTGCAGTGAATTAACGGCCAGGCTGAGGCAGCTTCCCACACCTCATTAATAAAACACACACACACACACAACAATTGAAAAAAATAATTGTATGGCAATGTTTTGGTTTTAAAACATTAATAAACTTTGTAATTAGAAATTAATTAAATTTAGTTAATCACACAGTGCTATCTTGTTTTATCATTTTATAATCTCTCACTTTTAAATGATGAATCTTTTTAATATATAATGTAGACACTTAAAAATTAAATTGCTCAACATTATTTGTGTGTGAATAATGTATATATAAAACCACACACACATACATACAAACATGTGTGTGTGTGTGTGCGTGTGTTTATGTATGTATGTATTGTGCATCCTCTTATCTTCTCATAACATTTTCTCCATACTCAATAGCTTTCATCTTGTTTAAATATAACATTTCTCCTTTTATTTATTTCACATTAGGCAATTTGTCACAAAGTACCAACAAAGCATGCCCTTTCCCACCAACATGGGTTGGCAGGGAGCTGAGTCATATATATTATGCCATCCTATCAGCTCTGATATTCTCCCTGGCTTTGGATTTTCAATTCCTTTAACATGTATTTATGTTTTATATTAAATTTTCCAACTTTCCAGGGATGTTGTTATCAACAAATTAAGAAAGAATGTTCAATTTATCAATGTCTAGGCAATATGGGTGCTTTGATTTCTTCTGTTGATCAATTTAATAAGGGCAGATTCAATGTATCTCACACATTAGGAGTAATTTTGCAGATGTAATTACATAACAGAGAACTTCTTCTACAAACAATGCCTGGGATGAAAATAACTAATTTTTGTAATTAAGCAGAAGTATTTTCAAAGGATTCTGATTCTCACACCAAAGCTCAAGATTGCTACAGAGTAAATTACTCTGGAGACATCTGGAGAAGCTGAAGTCTTCACTGCTTATCACCAGGACACAGATTCCTCTCACACCTGGCTTCAGGGAGAAGTTCACTGAAGAACAGATGCTAATGTTTCATGCAGTTTTAGCAGAGAATATGGTGATGAAAACATTTTTATTTAACTTCATTTGAGAAGAACACAACCTGCATGATTTGATAATGTTCAAATTGAAAGTTGCTTAAGGGGATAGAAATCAACACATTTTTAAAATTGTTTAAAATTTACAAAGTACTTAAAATGTCTCTCTGTGAATTACCGTGTTATTTAAGTCTATCTATGTTTGGAATGATGCTTGTATTATTCCTATTATGTGGTAATTGTCATAAAACTAGATAAATTTATTTTCTTTAATTGTGGCAGTTCCTATGAATATAAATGTGTATTTTTTAAAAAGATACCATATACAAAGAGCAATACACTACCATGTAGAATTACATTTCACAGCAGTTGTTTAAAATTATATATATATATATATATATATATATATATATATATATATATCCCACAATAAGTCTTTGTATGATTGATATTAATAAAATTAGTCATCTATTACAATAGAAGGCAAACTATCAAAAGATGACATTGATTTTACAAAGACTTTTATATTTTCCCTATTTGTTGTAACATATTTACTAAAGTTTTCATATTCATAGGCAGCTCTTCATCCTTATATCACTACTTTCTCTTACTCACATCTCTATACAGTTTGATAGGTATCTCTCTGTTTTGTTTTAAAAGGACCAGAATACTAGAACTCGGTTGTCTTAATGGGGAGACATAGGATTAAGTCACTATTTAAATATGACAGCTGGGATGAGCACAAATGAGCGCTTAGCAGAGAGTCAAGAGGAACTTACGAAGGGGTGTGTGTTTACCAGGGGAGCAACACTAACATTGACATCAATAGAGCAGAAGGGACAATAGTAAAAAAAAATGTATTAAAAAAACTGAGAATTTAGAATGTTTATAAACTTTTTTAGATTTCAAGACAAAATAGATGTCACCTCCTACACCCCTGTTCTTCTAATCCTCTTATCAAGGTTTTCAGTGGAGTGGCTGGAAAATATGCCCCAACCTCTGTCACTTTGTACTGGGGATTATTTTGAATCAAATGGAGATGCAGAAAGAAAACTCTGGTTGCACGATTTTCTTCTAGAAAGCAACATAAGAAAATATTGTGTAACAGACACACCGTCCGTACATCAAGAAGCAAGCATTCTTATCACCAGGGAATGATAAGACAGGAGGGATATTTAGCAATCAAAACTCATTAAGGTCACTATTAGCACCGCACTGCTTCACGGCTGATTGTTACATTACAACGTCTAAACCCTGATACCTGATCATGATTCATTCCATAATTGAGTAGTCATTTAGTAGTTCGAACCTACCTTCCCCTTCGGTCTTCCAGTCACTATTATAGCTTCTACCTATACATAAATCTCGAGCTGTTTTTCTCCTTCTATCAACCACACCACTTTACCCTTCACTTCCCACTCTTCCCACTCAGACACCCAAAGAGTAACAAAGAAGCTTGCCAGTCCTGCAATCCCATGAGCCAAAAACAACGGGATTTAAAACTCCTTATAAGTTGCCCTATAATTCAAACCTCCCCACCTATGATCAGAAAGGAGAAGTATAGGAATTGAATCTAACAAGAAGAATTCATTTTTAGGAGATACTATTTTTCACAGTGTATTCTACTTTCTAATCTCTGTTTTGTCCCCTGTGTGATTTTTTTTAACAGATTGCCTGGGCTACTTCTTTCTCTGGAGAGTGGTGCTACTCTTTGCTACCAGAAACATACATTAAATCTCCTGATGATTAAAACTTTCGACAAAATGCTGTAGTGTTTATTTTTAATCTTTGCACATTCCCCTCTAGATATTATATTGAACTTAAATCCAATGTAATGCATTATTTATGGAATAATGACGAGGAAAAGATGGTATAGGTGCTGTACAGCTGTAGAGACATAATCTTTAGATAATTTTAATCTTTGTTTTGCTGAATGCATTTATAAAACTTTATAGACATGAAAGCCAAATTCATAAAACTGTGTATGCAACATTAATCAACCAATGGTACTTTTGTTCTTCGATGGATCTTGCTTCTCTAAGAAGAACATGTTCTACTTGCTAGGCCCTTCCTCCATGCTGTCACTAACAGCTCGCCTATGTTTCTTGAACACTGCATTAGAGTTTGAGGTTGAGACCTACAATCTACCTTGTTTCTATCCATAAAACGTTCATATTTATTTCCTCGACAACTGATCTTTATTCTATCCCTATGTGTGGTTTGTGTGTAGGATGTACAAAAGGGCTCTGTCCAGAGACAACAGGAAACTCAGACATTTGCTATGTATTCAGCAAGTTGTTTTCCTGTCCGCATGCTTAATCTTCATAAAAGTACCTAATAGCACATTCTTTATCCTGCTTGAAAGTATAAAAAGACATTTTGCTATAAAGTAGAAATTGCTTGTATAATAGACTGGTCCAGGGCAAAATTAGCTCCTTAGAGACAGAAAGCATATCCTGATCCAAGATGAGATCTTAAAGATTTAATAATTTCTCATGGTTGTTTCTTAAAATACATCTAAAGAAGAAAATAGGCCACAAAGAAGGAGGAGGAGAAGGAGGAGAACAACAACAAAAACAAAATCATAACAAAAACACAATAAACAGACAACTAGAACAGAAACATTGGACGACCAGAAAATTTGATCAATATATGGTAATAGACTTTATTACAGCCATGTAGGAAATAGATTAGTGTTATCCTGTGCACTCTATCTTTGGCAATATTTATAACATTGTTTATATATTTATACAAATGTTTTGAAATTAAATCTTTTGTGCAACTAATTATCTGCTGTAAATTGATGATTTATGCAAATATATTATTGTGAGAATCAGTTTTCTATTATAAGTGTTTTTTCTAGTATTTATTGACGTTGAACAATCTTTATCCTTGCTAAATACATGTTACAACTTCTTAACAGTTAAAATATCTTAGTTCATAATTAAATATAAGTCACTCAGTTTTCAAAACAGAGACATAAAGCTATGAAGAATGCTGGCTAAGTATTATTGTTGGACTAATATATAATGTATATCCATAAATATATGGGCATGTCACTTTAAAATTTTTCAGATATCAAAAGAATGAACAGTAAAATGGTCTCTCATATATTATATTCAAGACTTCCTCTTGTGATAACATATCATATCCTTCATTGTCCTTCTATTTGTATATTTCCAACCTCATTTAGTCATGGCTATGTCAAGAGATGAGTATTTGGTCAAACACCATTCTAACAGTCACACAACTAACCAACCAAACTATTGTGTGTTTCTTATACCTAGAACAAAACAAAGAATATATAACTTATTTCCAGACATTAAAACATTAAACACAAAGGGGCAGGTGTTACAAATATGAAAAGTTACCTTACCATACCTTCTCATCTTCCCGTTATTTGGTAGCAGAAACACAATTTTCAAAACAGTAAACTGGTAAACTATAAAATATATAATTACATTTACTTGCATTGTTATGCATCAGTTTTCAAACTGTTTAACAAACATGTTCTTTTTTTTTAATTAAAAACAAAGATAGATTATTTTATCATAATGCTGGAGGCTAGAAATAAGAATTTAAGTCTATACAACCTTGTAGTGCACTAGGATTTGGCCTTTGTCTTCCAAGTTCCCAGTAGTTTGTTAACTGTTGACCTTTTAGCAGTTAATAGAGCCATCCTACCTTTGCCTGTATAATCATATGTCACCCTCCTCATATACATCATTTTTCATGAGGCCAGCTTCTGAAGAGGTATTGATCATAATTGATAAGGACTCTACTTCTTCGCCTTGAGTAAATTCATTCAAAGGATATGTTTGCTAATGAGAGCACAATCTGAGGTTCTAATGTTAACATTATCAACATGGCCTTGCGTTCCTAAAGCAAGAGGTAGAGCTATATGTCAAACTTTTAACATGGACAGAGAAGAATTTTACTTGTTTAGGAATAGAATTATTTGAAACTATGGCCTTTTTTGCCCAAAGTAAATATTTATCATATAATTCCATGGAGAGATTAACCTTCATATTCCTTCTGAGAGTTTATTAAGAAGAAAATAGTACATCTCCTTGAGATTACTTGATTTAAGAATATCTACTACCTATAAACAGTGAGATTTCACCTACTATTTTCTGACAAATGGAAGCTACACTATTTAACAATCCAATCATTTGCAATCTCCTCTGCTCCACAGTGGGGTGTTTTTAGTTAATCAGACCTAGTTAATCAGACCATCTCCTATTAAATGCTGACATTGTGCATTAACCCATGAAGATTGTCTCCTGATGTGGAAATGAACCAAGTGCAAGGATTATTAAGATTAATGTCACATTTGTCTGTATTGTTATAGATTGCTTTTACTGGCTACGATGACAGGGAACTATACATTGTTGGTCTTAAAAGGAATAAAATTCTTTTTTTATCATCTGTATCCATGAACTTTTCTGAAAAGAAATAGATGAAGTTCACCATTACCTATTCAGGGGTCTCTGAAAATATATTTCAAAGATGTCTGCCATAATTCCACATGGAATAGATTACAATAAATGAAATTTATCAATATTTAACAGATCGAAGAAAATAAGTAAATCAAATACTGGCCCTTTGACAACATACACAGGCTAAATATAATAACATAGTTAACTAAGTTGCATTCAGAAAGAAGAAACTCATGCACTTTTATGCTAAGTCTAAAATTTCTGACTCCATACCTGTTGGTAAAACAGTGGTGTTTCTCAAATGTTGAGGGAAGGCATCAAGGTGATGGGTTAGGGTGAGGAAATTTCAATCAAGTCAAATAATCATGTTAGTTACGAGAGCAAGAAATTGTAATGTTCTGTTACATTTTAGTAGTGTAGCTACAGAGAAAAAGAAAGTGGTGTATGCTTTAAAAGGTAGAATAAAGATGTTTGAATGATTTTTTTTCCTATGCGCAATGCATCATTGAGAACACAATTATGTTTTACCTAGCTTAAGCACTGAACCCATGTGGATATATCAATACATGGTATGAATCGATATGTATACTTTTGATTATTTTTGCTTTAGTTTAAAAGAGAGAAATCTCCACATAATGAATATTCAAAATAAAAATAAAAACAATGTTTCATTACTGGAAACTAAATTCTTCAATTTAATAGAAGATATATAATTTCTGAGAAAAATATGGAGTACTCCACCTTGTGAATTGTGGCAACATCAATAACAAAATATCATCAATAACATAATTGACTTTTCTATAGGACAAAAGGCTGATTAAAGAGACCATGCACGACACTATTAACTGATTAAAAAAAAACTATAGAGGCAAAGTGTAGATCACTATTCTCAGATTTTGAGGAAGGAAATGATTATAATAGCAGGCAGCATTAATGAAGAAGGTGGCATGTCTGTTGTATGTTTTGGTTAAGCTGATGGTAACATGCCTGTGTGATTTTGAAAAAAAAACTAATAAAATATAAATTCCCAATAAAACTTAATTCAACTACTTGAATGTTTGCATCTGTGTTAAACTCTCTGAAATTAGTGGTGCTTTGTCTTTCTTAGTCTCACACAGTTGAAATTACTCTATTTAATGCAAGTGCCTGTTGTTACCAACAGGAAATGCCCTCCATATTTGCATTTGTGATTTGTTTTACTTCAAACTGTTACTGCTTCAGGTCTTCTGTTCATGTTAGAGTTTGTTTGGTATTCTTTTCCATTGTCTTTATTGTCTCCATGTGAGTGTGTGTGTGTGTGTGTGTGTGTGTGTGTGTGCATTTGCATGGGTGTGTGTGTATGTAAACTTGAGTTCAAGAAATTGAGTTTTATTGTTTGTACACTCAATATAAAATCTTCATTCTTTTCAAAAACAAGTTTCCATGCTGGTTGAACTAAAAAGAAGGTAGAATATTTCTTCTCTGTGCACCACTTAAACTAGACTTATATGAAAATAATGAATATGTCACTTACCAATTGTCTCACTACCAAACTATCCTGCATTTAACAGTTAAAACCAGCAAGCTCTCATTCTTTACTGTTGCAGCTGCCTAGGCCCTTTTAACTGACTTCCTAAATCCATTTGACAGTGCTGATGATCTGTAAAAGTTGTTGAGGCTGAAGCCTCCAAGAGATTGGTGAAAATAATACCCTGATTGTGAGGAAAGGGCCATATTTAGTTCTGTAGTCTCAGACCATGCATTTTATTTTGAACATGTAGAAGGAGCCACATGCTTCACTGGATGTAATGATGAATTATAAACCACCCATGAAAACCAGCGGCAGCGAGGAAGTGAGAGGAAATGAGAAGTTAATACAAACCCAGGAGCGCCACTGACATAAATTGAACCAACTGTGTCTTCACTTATGTAGGGTTTACATTTAATTTATATTCACATGCACACTCACAAATAGCTAATTGCTTTGTGTGCATTTTTTTCGTCATCTTTGTTTCACAAAAAGCCTAGGTGATTGTTTCCATTATTCTAACTATGCTTAGCTACTCTTACACAGAATTTTCTTGATTTTTTTTATTGCACATTCTAAGTAGGCAAATGCTAGTGGTTTTAACTATATTAATTATTTCCATATTTTGTGCAATTGTTCTTTGATGTGGGTCACTTTGAAAATAGGTCACTTTTTCAGATAATTCAAAGAAACTAATTCATAGTGTTGCCATGTAGCTCTGCTTGAAATAGAAAACATGCTCATGTATAGTACAAATGCCTTGTTTAATAAATGGCCCATCAGCAATGTTTTCCTTGCTGGACATTGGCAGGGAATTCATATGTGTAAACTGGCAGCATTTCTAAATAGCAAGGCCTATAGGAAGAAGAAATCGACATAATGTAAAGAAACTCTGGTAGAAAATTTTCTGATAGTTGGGTGCTGATTCAAGGCCATGTATATAACTGAAGTGCTATGCTATTAAAAAAATAAGAAAGGAAATATGTAACTATCAAAAGCGTTTTAGACATGAAGAGTTCTGGGACAGGTAATAATGCTAGAGAAGAAGGAACAGCTAGATATTACTTCTATTTATATGTTTGCTTGCAAGGAACAGTTAAAATTATCATCTTTGTTTATGTTTATGCACGGTCATCTTACTCTTAATCTTTTTTTTTTTCAATTTGGGGAAAATATTTGGATTTTAATTAAGTTTGGTGTTTTGTCTCTCTACAACCTAGAAGAACATAGATGAGAGGTTTCAAAAGGCCCAAACAGATTCCATGCAGGCAAGCTGTGAGGTCATCAAAGCTCTGAACACTGACAGGTTCACAAATACTAGAAGGATTCACATATCTGATGTTGAAGTGTTCATAGATAATCTGTAAATTGTGCAGGGGAAGTTACCCAACCAGGTGGGCAAATTTCACTTAAATTATATATGTAGGTTTACATGCAGACTCATAAGTATTATCATTTAAGTTGGGAGATAATAATATATTTCTCTATGACTTTTTAATCACCCTTGCTGTAACCACTGAATGGTTATATAGACCATTTAGTGAATATTTTATTCATTACCTTCATTCTTTGGTACTAATCTCTTACCCCTATCCCTAATTAAAGTCATCTTCATTATGACTATCCACTATTTAAAATTACTTTACCTTATTTTTTCCTTCTCTATTACTCCCTACCTTCATAGACATTACTTTCCTGGTTTCTGCAATTGCATAGCTTATGCATTCATATCTGGATAATTTAACAGAGATGAGAAAGAACATGCTATATTTGTCTTCTGGGAAGTGAATGACTTCATTCACATACTGTATACATACTGCATGCTCACTCTCCAAGTGAAGGGTGGTTGAAGGAAATTATAGTTGTACTTAAATCCTGCACATTGTGAACAGAAAATCAATGAACATGACTGAGAAATTATCTGCAGAGTAGACTGAATTCCTTTTGGAATCTGCAAGAAGTGTTATGCTACATCTACTCCAATAGTGATTTGTTTGACAGGTTTAGGAACCTGGAAACAGTCCTGAGGCAAAGAGTTTCAAGGAAACTTAGTCTCCTGGAACTGTGGCATCCCATAGCATGTATGCTCCAATTTTGTCCTTCCGAATGGATCTGTGTGCTTCCTTTCAGTATTGTTTTGTTATAGGTACCTCTAAGCAATGACTTGCCAAATACCTAAGCAAAATTGAACTTTGCTTCCTGGCCTTCACCAATGCCCTAGGGAGACCTTGAGCCAAACCCGGGCTTGGAATTCAGTGAGAATGTTGCCCATTCAGTGACAATCAGAATTGCATCTAGTATTGTTAGAAAGATAATGAAAGAAATCAGGTATTACTATCTACTACATAGAGTTAGAAATCTCAGGGCAAGCTTAGCAAAATAAGATTAGAGTTCTTATTATAGCAGACTATATTACTTTTTTAGTAGAAAGTCCCCCCCCCCCCCACTTAGAATAAAAGCCAAGTTGCTCCCATATACAGGAATTTGCAATGGTTTAGGAAGTAGATCAGGCTGTGGTTTTAGAGTATTGCACTATTCATGAGAAAGTTAGCTAGAGCAGAACTCCCTAATTAGAACCATGATTTGGGTGTGAAAGCCTTTGTGCAAAGACCTCACACCTGGCTTCTAAGACTATAGCTGACCTTAGATAGAGCTGACTTTGTCTCAGGTGTTTTATTGCCCAGTTCCTGACAGCCTTTGTGTTTACATTCCTCTGTTTTGTGTAAGAGTCATTAAGCATCCGGTAACCTCAATTGTACCTTGCCAGTGTGTCACCTAACTTTCCCATTTTCTTCTGTATAAAAAGTTTGATGCTTAATTTGACATTACATTCAGATCCAACACACTCTCTCATGTCTGCATCACCTATCAATTCTCTCCAACTCTATGCCCATCTGTCCAAGACTCTGATTCCCATGGACTGAGGGGGGGCAACTGAGCCCAGTCTGTGGCAGTGGTACAGTTAGGCCAAATAATAGATTTGTTTTTATTGTTCTGAAGATATTTATCATGGGTTTTCAGAGTGGCTAGACCAGTTTATCATCACACAAAGAGTGAAAGGTAATTTCCTTTCTTCATACCTTTTCTAGCATTTTCTGTTGGTTTTCTTGTTTCGCTCCAGCATTCTGGCTGGGATAAGATAAAATGTCAAAGTTGTTTTGATTTGCATTTTGCTAATAGATGAGGGCATTGAACATTTAGAAACTATTTCTTTGCCTTTGCCTTTTTTTAAAACTTCTTTTAAGATTTCTCTGTACAAGAGACAAATTGTGGATCACAGACTGAAGGAATGACCATCCAGAGACTGCCCCACCTGGGGATCCATCCCATATACAGCCATCAAACCCAGACACCATTGTGGATGCCAACAAGTGCTTGCTGACAGAAGCCTGATATAGCTGTCTTCTGAGATGCTCTACCAGTGCCTGACAAATACAGAGGTGGATGCTCACAGCCAACCATTGGACTGAGCACAGGATCCCTAATGGAGGAGCTAGAGAAAGGACCCAAGGAGATGAAGGGGTTTGCAGCCTCATAGGAGAAACAACAATATGAACTAATCAGTAACACACAGAGTTCCCAGAGACTAAACCACCAACCAAAGAGTACACATGGTGGGACTCATGGCTCCTGCTGCATATGTAGCAGAGGTTAGCCTTGTCAGTCATCAGTGGGAGGAGAGGCCCTTGGTCCTGTACAGGCTCTAAGCTCCAGTGTAGTGGAATACTAGGGAGAGGAAGCAGGGGTAGGGATATTGGTGACCAGGGGGCAGGGTTATGGGGTAGGGAGTTTTCAGACAGGAATCCAGGAAAGGGAATAACATTTGAAATGTAAATAAAGAAAATATATAATAAAAAAAAATAAAATAAAAATAAAAGATTTGTTTGTTCAATTACATAGTACGCTTAGTGAATCATTTTATCAGATTATTTTAATTATCTCTATGTTCTGGATGGTAATCCTCTGAGAGGTGTATATTAGGAAAAATTTCTCTCCCATCCTTAGGTTTCATATTCATTTGACTGTTGCTTCAGCTGAGCAAAAGTTGTGTAAAATGTTATGAATCCGCACTCCTCAATCATTGGCCTTACCTACTGGTTAAATATTTCTTACTCTGAGAGCCTTTTCATATGCCTATGTATTGTAGGACATTGGTTAAGTTTTCTTCTATAGGTTTTAGTATTAAACATCTCACATTCCTTGATCCATTTATAGATAGATTTTTTGGTAGACAATACATATAGCTGTAATTTCAATCTTCTACCTGTGCACAACCAGTATTTCCAGAACAATTTGTTGAAGATGGTGTCTGCTACCTAGCATTTTCTTTTGAAATCCTTTTCTATATTAAATAACTATACTTATATGTGTTTATGTTTGGCTCTTTGACTTCCATTGGTCTGCATGTGTCAGGTGCTGGGCAGCCTCAGGCAATCTAACAAAAACACTAAACATATATTAATGTCCTACAGGGAAGATCTTAACATATCGTGAGCAATAAAAAGAAATTACTTTAAAATAATGATCTTTTTGTACAATTATTATTTTTTAAATCTTTGAATACGTGCACAGTATAGTAAATATTCCGCCTTTCTAAACTTTGTCTCAAATGCTTAGGGATTGAACTCCCTAAAAGTTTTGTAGTAGAACATAAACATTCCTACAAATCTAGATTAAGACTTAATCTACAAATGAGATCAAATTCTTGTTCATCTTACAAATAAATGAAGATAACTTTGTGCAAAATATTTGTTTTGCTACATTGTGACTATGACATGTAACAGGAATGTTAATGTAGAATTTTGTATTGTGACTATATTTTCACATTTTGATGCATTAATATTTTAAGATTTCTAGGTTATTTAGGCTACATGCATACAAGATTTGATTGTTCTAAAATTCTCATTTTTTTAAAAAAGTATTTCTACAGTATACAGCTGTATGAGAATTACATAATTTAAAAGTTAATGCTTCAAATTTTCATATACAAACATGCCTTTACATAGCTGTCACAAGATGTTGTGAATGTAACAAGATTTTCATATCTTCACAACTGTATTTTAAATTAAATCATGTTTTCTTCTTTCAATATGTTGTCACATAGACAGACAAGGGACAGAAACAGTGTTAATAATTACTGAATTGTTAAATCCATGAATTTGATTATTAACTGTATAATTTTGAATTCTATTCACAGTGGTGATCTCAATCTTTTCACCAAGCCACTCGCAGAACGATACAGAATTAGATTAGCTATGTTGTAGAATGTCTTCAGTCTTCTCTGTGAACAAGTGACATAATGTACTATAGAAGATTGATAGCAAGGAGAAATATATATGGTATAGAACTATGCACAGCGAATTGGCTTATGGACCTTGTTTAATGGAAAAGAAATTTACAATGAAGCTTGAATATTATTGTTTGGGTAAGTGCTTGTGTGTGTGTGTGTGTGTGTGTGTTGTGTGTGTGTGTGTGTGTGTGTGTGTGTGTGTAAATATACATGGAAAATTAAACAACAGAAGAGAGAATTTTGTGAATTGTTTAATACAGGGAACACTATCATTCAAAAAATTTCCAAGTGCCTTACTCTTGGCCCATTCTGTTTCTACAAGCTACATCAGTATTCAGTTTTCAATTCACAAAGACTCAAGGAGGTATGCTAAAATCATTTCTCCTCATAATGTACATTTGATCTTCTACACAATTGGCTATACTTACATGGAAGATATTTCTGAAGGCATAGCAATAGTATTTTAAAATATTACCACAAACATAACAAAATTAAGCTAAAACGGTATCTCTCTAAATTCTTTTACAGTATAAGTTGATCAAAGATGAGTAGTTAAGGGGGAGAAGGGAGGTATGAGAGATAACAGGGAGCAGAAGATGGAAGGAAAATTGCTGTAGGAATGGAATATATGAGAGAAGAATAAACAAATTAACTTTAATAAAGAAATTATTTCAAAATAGAACACCTGTTTTCTGGCTTAAAACTAAAAGTGAACCCTGAGGTTTTGTGGAGAAGCTATGTAAGATTATTTCACTTATTAGAAACTTGAAAACAAAACTGATATTGTAGCTTTACCTACAATATGAGATTTATCTCTGTATGGGTGAAATGTAAAACAAACAACAATAAAAACCCAAAACCAAAACAAGGAAACAATAAACCAAAAACAAAACAACAACAAGAATAAAACATTTCTCAAATAAGAAAACAAGGAGTTACTTACTCTTTGCACTATTCAAACTAGGCCATAGAAACATGCATTGCAATCTAGCTGTCAAGTAAAATTGCAATAGGTGGGCATCTAATACATATTTTTGCTTTCCTCCACATTAACAAGTCTCCTGATTGACAAAGGAAACCATCCTATAACTAAGGTTTTTACCTGAAGTATTTATAAAAATTGTATTGATGTTTGACTTATATATTAGAAGTGAATATAATAATCTATTTTAGTAAATAAAGTTTGGTAATCGATCGTGGAATGACATAAAGGCTAGATATTGAGCCTCTTTGTGTACCAATGGCTAAATAGCTTTTTTAATTATCTATTTTATTTATTTAATAGTAATATTAAACTGGATGTATCAAAAGCATAGAACATAATTTCAACATGAAGTGGATATACATATATATCCACTAATATATATATATATATTATTAGTATGTATATATAATATACATACTAATTATACTATATATATTATATATAATATATATACTATATATTATATATAATATATATATACTATATACTATATATATTATATATAATATATATATTAGTATGTATATATGCATCATGTTTAATAATGCATATGATATATAGTAGATGAAGTTTAGATGAAGCTTCCTTTCTGGCTTCTCCTGGCCTTAAACTCACTGTGTCAGGCAAGTTTGGATTAACCAATCTTGCAGCAATTCTCTTCCTTCACATTTTGTTTGCTGGCATTATGGTTTGAAACAACATTGTTGGTCATCACCTTTCAATTAAAATTGGTCTAAGAAAACATGTAGAATATTTTAGTATTTTTCTTTTACTTAATTATGATGGTTTGTATATGTGTGGCTCAGGGAATGGCATTACTAGGAGGTGTGTCCCTGTTAGAGTAGGTGTGTCACTGTGAGTATGGGCTTAAGACTCTCATCCTAGCTGCCTGGAAGTAAGTCTTCAATTAGCAGCCTTTGGATGACAAAATAGAACTCTTGGCTCTGAATGCATCATGCATATCTAGATGCTGCCATGCTCCCTCCTTGAGGATAATGGACTGAATCTCTGAACCTGTAAGCAGCCCCAATTAAATGTTGTTCTTATAAGAGTTGCCTTGGTCATGGTGTCTGTTCACAGAAGTAAAACCCCATCTAAGATGGAAGTTGGTAACAGGGACTTGGGTATTGCTGTGATAGGAGGGACCATGCTTTTGTGTGGAAGAATGTGGATTTTAGGACTTTGGGATTGGAACGTCATGGAATGCTTTACGTGGAGTTTGATGGGCTATCCTAGTAGGAATATAGAAGGGTTTGTAGCTCAGCGTGATTTGAACTTTGGAAACCTGGTTCTAGAGGCTTCAGGGAAGAACATGGCTGATAGACTGTTTTTGTGATATTTTGGTGAAAGTTGTAGGTGAATTTTGCTCTTGTCTGAAGTATCTACCTGAAGCTAAGGTAAAGAGATTTATATTACTAGCATTGACAAAGGAAATTTCAAGAAGCCCAGCAGAGACTTTTTTCTCCAGTTAAGTCTTATTAAGAGCATTCTGAACAAGCTGAACAAGTCAGGGGAAGCAAGTCAGTATGTAACATCCCTCCATGGCCTCTGCATGAGCTCCTGCTTGCTGACCTTCTTGTGTTCCAGTCCTGACTTCCTTTGGTGATGAATGGCAATGTGGAAGTGTAAGGTGAATAAACCCTTTCCTCCCCAACTTGCTTCTTTGTCATGATGTTTTGTGCAGGAATAGAGACTCTGACTAAGTCATTAATGAAATGTAAGTAATGAATTGTAACTAATAACATTTTTGTGGTTTGAATATGACTTGTCCTTCCTTAAATATTATAGAATTCTACTAAGAGTATTGATAACTAGTGGGGTTTATAAGATGTAATTAGAGAAATAAAATACATTGATATTCTTCTTACACAGATATATTATGTGCTAGAAGAACAGGATGTGGTAAATACTGAATTGTATGCTTTCTATCTGTGGCATGGGCATCAATGACAGGTTTTAAATATATTCTATAAAGGCTCACGAAGTTTTCATCAGAAAAATTTCTTTTATGTGTGTATGAGTATGGTATATATGTAAATAGACTTTGTATGTGTTTGCTGTGTGTTCATACAGAGGACAGAGAATGGCTTTCAGTGCCCAACAGTAACTCTGTGCCTTCTCTCTTTGACATAAGTTTTCTCAGTATATCTCTAGTTATGCTGCACATCAGCAAGACCAAAGATCCTCCTAATCCTTTTCCACATCCAAAAGTAATGTTATAGTTCTTGAGATTTCAATATTTTTTAGACACTCCTAAGTCTTTACATGGATGGTGGAATCTGAATTCAGAGTTTTATTCTATTGTCTGTCAAAATTAAGGGCAGGTGTTTCTGGGGTTGTGGCCTTTAATTCAAGGAAAGAGAAGCTCACATACATTTGAAAAATAGCAGTGTAACATGTTTTAAACAAATTGATGCACTATAAAAAATGACAGTGTATTGCGTCCCGCTCGACCGGCAAGAAAGACGCAACAAACCAGAATCTTCCGCGGCAAAAGCTTTATTGCTTGCTTCTCAGGAAGATTCCGAACCGGGAAAATGGCGCTGCTTTTATAACCCGCAGCGTGACGTTTCAGCACCTGATATGGCGTGACAGCTCCCGATTCGTTGCTTGCCCATCACCCCACTATTACACCCCGAGAATGGGAGTGACTAGGAGTGAATTCACTCTTGCACCTGCGTACAAGGCTTGTTTACTAGTTAGGCACAGCGGAGGCCCGCGCCATCTTATAATGGCGATTGCTCGCGGCACACACGGCTCTCCTCAGAGATTACTGGCGGCACACATGCGATTGCTCGCAGCACGCACCGGCTTTCCACATCTCCCCCTTTTGATTTTATTAAAATTTAAGGCTGGTCTAGGCCTGTGTAATTATGCCCATCTGCTGTGGCTCCTGTCTTAGGTCGTTCCTCCAATGTCACAGCTTTTCCTGTCATAGGGTAACCCTATCGCCACCGGGCCCCGTGTCTTAGGTTGATCTGTGCATGAGGAAAGTTGCCCGTCCCTGGATACCGCAGTGCTATATGACATTAACTACTAAATGACCTAGGGCGAACTCTATAAAAGAGGCCAGCCACCAATGTCAATTAATTTTTTAGCATAGATAGCCAGATTTCAGGGGAGGCCCCTTGCTCGATGGCAGCAAGTGCTTGAGTTATCACAACCTTGTCACGTGTTTGTTGGGTTCTGAGCTTGCAAACCAACCAGAGCATGACCACAAGTCCACAGCAGGTGGCAACGCCAAATAAACCTACCCCCACCCATTCCTTAAAATAAGAAAAGGCAGATGAAATCCAGGAGGAGAGGCCCTCTGTCAATGACAGGTCCACTCGTGTCGAGTTGATCTTTAGAACGGCCGCTCTCAGGGCCTCAAGGGTCTCATCGAATCTTTCAGACCAATTTCCTGCAAGATATAAAGAAAGCTGTCTAGACAGATTAGCTGCATAAGTAAAATTTTCATATTGGACACTGGTAATGTACAGAGCTTCCAGTTTTCTTTCACAACCCAACTGGGCCATCTGGTATAGAACACCTATCTGTTCCTCCGCCAGGTCAAGGCGCTGATTCAAAATCATCAGCCCTCCCTTTAACTTGGTACTAGCAGAAGTTTGGACAGTGATGGCATCAGCCAGATCTGCTGAAAGCTGATTTAATTTTGTGCCTGATTGAACCGCACTAACCATAGCGTACCCTGCAGCTGTAGCAGCAGCTGCACTGGCTGAAATTGCTATGATCACGGCAGCAGTAATGCCAAAATCTCTCTTTTGTCGAAACATAGATAAGGTGGAGGGTGTTTCCACCGGAACAGGGATCCAACGTGGGATCCGTGCCACCATGGCACGGGTGTTCTTTGTTACATCCCAACATTGAGAAATCCAACAAGAATCATTGGAACAGACTTCAAATGAATCATTTGAAAGAATAAACAAGAAAGGGGGGTAAACACAGACTGGGGTAGATGGATAATTAATCTGGTTTACCAAAGTTTTATTGAACCCAGTGATCTCTACACTGGTATTAGTATATCCATAAGAGTCCTGGGAGGCATCATGTATTCCCCAATACTGAGCAAATCTTGAGATGCCAGTAAAAGAAGCCTTTCCAACTGCTCCTCCCTGGATAAAAATCAAAGGATTGAGTTCTGTACAACTGCCATTGACTCCACAAAGCACCCACTTGTGAAAGGGATGCATTCTAAAGTCCTGTATGAAAAGTCCCTTTTTCATAACAAATTCCTTCTCTGGGTTATCTATCATGTTGGGAGAAAAGGAAAAGGTTTTACTCTGATCTGCCCAACGAGTGATGGAGGATTGACAATCAGACCAAGGCAGGATCAGCCCTTCATCTTCCAAACTACAATGAGGGGCTATTTTTGGTTGGTGTGGACGTTCTTTGTCTGAAAAGTTAGGTGGTAGAAATGTACCATTAACCCAATTTACCTCCTGCCAAAAGGTCCGATTTGTAAAGGTTATATCTACATTGGAAGTATCTTGGGTTGTGCTCACCCAACCTCCTCGATGCTCATTAAACTTCCCCAAAGCTCGGGCTGTGAGGTTGATACAATTTCCTGGTCCATTAATTTGAAAACATAAAGAACCCTGTTCTAGTAAAGAGCGATTTTCTCCTAATGGTGCTCGGGTGGGATCATAGGGTAAATATGGCAAATCCACTGTTTTATTAGTAGTAAAGAATTTTGGAAAAACTATAGCATCATGGCGAACTGGCATTGGTTTAGGGAAAGTCGAGAGAATAGCCCATCTCTGCTCGCCCATTATACTAGGAACCTGAGACAAGTTCAGCATTGTCAGGATCAGGAACAGTCCTCGGGAGGTCAGCATCTTCTGCACCATCCTTGATGAATATCCTGCGGGTGAGTCGTTCCGGCAGCCAAAATGGGTTGTCTTTACTCTGTGGAAAAACACAAACAGCTCCCCGGGATCTGATTAAGATAGGATCCGGGCCTTTCCACTGACCAGTTAAAACATCCTTCCATTTGACCATTTCTTTTGGTCTATCAGGGTCTGAGCTATGTCGCTCAGCTGCAGAGTGTCCCTGCTCGTCGAGATTCAAAAAATTAAGTGTAAAGAGTGCCATAGATACCGCTACTCTTGGCACTGAGGGCAGAGTCTCATCAACTCCCCTTTTTGTTTTATAAGATAAGATTTGAGTGTGCGGTGGGCACGTTCCACAATGCCTTGTCCTTGAGGATTATAAGGAAGGCCAGTCAAGTGAGTGACATCCATTTGATGACAAAATTGTTGAAATTTAGTAGAAGTATATGCTGGCCCATTATCCGTTTTAAGAATTGTGGGCTTGCCCCAAGCACTCCACGCTTCTAGGCAGTGCTGTATAACATGAGAGGCTTTTTCACCTGTTAAAGGTGTGGCAAACATTACACCAGAGCAGGTGTCAATAGAAACATGTAAATATTGATTTCTCCCAAAGGAGGAAATATGAGTGACATCCATTTGCCAGACCTGCAATGGCCTGACACCACGAGCGTTTACACCTACATGAGGAGTAGGTAAAAATTGACCACTACCTCTGCACATAAAGCGGAGGTGCACTAGGACCCTGAAGCCGACAGTCCAGAGGCCGAGCAGCAAGCTGGCTTTCACCAGCCGCTTTTTGCCTTTTTCTGGACTGAGTAGCTTACATTTTACCTTGCTGGTACCTTTCTCCCTTATAACGAACTGCTTCCTCCTCCGAGTCTGTTTCTTCAGAGGCGCTAACTCCTTCATCTGGTTCTGAGTTACTAAGAGCTAGCTGCTTAAATTCAACCAGTGGCGGGTAGAGGCTCCTTTCCTTATGTGCCTCTCCAGCTCGATCTCCCTTCTTCTCTCCCTTTCCATCCCTTTTTCTTATCTCTCCCAAGGCATTCTTTCCTTTATATCTCTTTTCCTCGGGCTCAAGGCCCGTGGAAAGGCCTAAATTCTTCAGTGCACTTTGTTTCCTCTCTACTTTTACTTTCTCTCCCCGCTCTACCTCTGATAGACTTTCTTGAATTTTGTCCAGAACTTTCTGCCCCGCTTCTACCATTTGCTGACAATCCTCATCTGTTAAACACGATTTCACCAATTTCCATAGCGGCATAATCCCTGCTTTAAGTTTGCCTTTCTGCTGTTCCCTAACTAGATCTCCTTTCAGTTTGTCCCACGAGGCGACAGTTAATGACCCTGAGCAAGCATACCATGGTGTGACACGGTCTATCTCTCTGACAAATCCCTCTAAGGTCTTAGTGGCGATTTTTAGGCCACACTGCTTCAAGACCGAGCATAAGGCCACTACTATAGAATGGGAGATTCCCATACTGCCGCTGTCCAGGCCTGACCGCGACTGAAATTGGTCACTGTCCAGGCGCTGTCCAGGCCTGACCGCGACTAAGAACCAGTCAGCAGTTCCAGTGGTGGAAACAAAATGAAACCGAAAGGAAAAGTGTAATCGCCGTGCAAACAATCAAAAGGGCTTCTAACTCTGAAGAAATTTCAAGATTGTACGTACCTTGTAGAGCCTTTTGTCCCACGGTTCTGATTCTGCCCCGCGAACGAGGGATCTTCCTTGCGCCGGTGTGATGACAGTTCCCGGGTTCTTCGGCGCCACTTATTGCGTCCCGCTCGACCGGCAAGAAAGACGCAACAAACCAGAATCTTCCGCGGCAAAAGCTTTATTGCTTGCTTCTCAGGAAGATTCCGAACCGGGAAAATGGCGCTGCTTTTATAACCCGCAGCGTGACGTTTCAGCACCTGATATGGCGTGACAGCTCCCGATTCGTTGCTTGCCCATCACCCCACTATTACACCCCGAGAATGGGAGTGACTAGGAGTGAATTCACTCTTGCACCTGCGTACAAGGCTTGTTTACTAGTTAGGCACAGCGGAGGCCCGCGCCATCTTATAATGGCGATTGCTCGTGGCACACACGGCTCTCCTCAGAGATTACTGGCGGCACACATGCGATTGCTCGCAGCACGCACCGGCTTTCCACAACAGTGGGCCACATGATTGTAAGGCTACTCCAAAGCTCCTGGTTACTGTCTGGGCCTGCATTTAGCGGAGACGTTTTGTTGTTCTGGTGACTGAGTTATTTGTTTGATAGGATGAGTTTATATAGGTTTTTGCTAATGCTGCACAGCCTTCCACATAATGCAGTCTATTTTTATTATAGGTATTAAACTGTAATAAATATGGAGATTTTTGATCAAAGTTCACCTACAGTATATATTTCCCTTATTGAGCATATATATCCCCAAATGATTCCAGTGATACTGGCCCCCTATCACCTCTACCTAAACAAAAACAGTGAATCACTGAATATAATCTATTTAAATTCACTAGTCATTATTGGAAAACTAATTTATTTCATTATTCAGATTGGGTTCTATACAGATTTCCACGTAGAAATCATTAACAGGATGTTAAGTTTATTGTTCAGATATGCATGTGTGTGTGTGTGTGTGTGTGTGTGTGTGTGTGTGTGTATGTGTGTGTGTGTGTGTGTGTGTGTGTATGTGTGTGTGTGTGTGTGTGTGTGTGTGTTTGTGTGTGTTTGTGCTATGTGAAAGGCATTCATTCTGCAAAATTCATGATTAAAAGAGAGGTGTGTGCATGATTCAAACCAGAAGATGTTCCATGTTGCTTAACTATTTCCTGTATTTGAGTGTCAAAATTCTTATTCTGAGCCAGTTCTCTAGCCCTCAGGTACAACTTTCATATGCTAGATTAGATTTCAAGTCTCCAGAATTGTAAATCAAAAAAACAAAAAACAAAACAAAACAAAAAAAAAGGATACTTTTTCTTCATACATTTACTATAAAAATAGAAAACATACAGGACAGAAATAAGCCAATAAATGAAACATATGCTTTACAAAGGTCAATATGCTGAAACATTTTAACAAATAAATCAATAAGTAGGAATTCTTGGCTTAGTTTCACCTATTCAATTTGTATTCCAGCTTCACATATGCAAAGTGCATTTCATCAATATAAGGTAAATAGAGTTAACACATTTGGAATCAATATGGCCAGAGGTTATATTGTAAATGAAGGGAAGGGGAACTGTGAAATGACAGTCAGACATCAATTCTTCCAGGGACTATGTATTCTGAAGAACTGTAATCAGGACAAAAAGAAACATAGTCACCTGCATCCACCAGAAGCATTCTAACAGAAACAAGTTAAAGGTCTGTGTTCTCATGAATAGATTAAAGCTATGGAATATCTACTAGATTGGTTAGTGTCATTTGTCTAAACAAATAGCATATAGATATCATCATACTCATGGATATATCTGAGTTGCAAGTAAGACAGTATCTAACACATATGCAATATCAGGAAGAGTCCCACTCACAGGATCTAGGAGAAATTTATTGTTAACCAGTTGCTAGAGTTAGCTGGGGGAAGGAAGATTATGGACACCAACTCTAGAACAGGCAAGAAACAAAAAGATACTGGAGAAAGATGGTTTTGGTTGCGCAAAAAGAAGAGAAGGAAAGTATTTGAAAATTTTACTAAGAGTTGCTACCTATTTGAGAATGTGACCCTCTTTAATCTGATGGAGATATTACATAAATTATGTGTATATTGAACCATTAGAGTATTCTGTTTATTTAACATAGGCAATTTTGTATGTTAAGTATCAGTTAATAAATACATAAATTTCAAAAGACAACAAAAATTTGGTAATTTATTATCTTAATGTGGCAATCAATTCCATTAGAAATGCAAATATCAAAACTTGAAAATAATAAAATGTGTATACTAGGTTACAATTAACAAACACGGTTGAATACATTTTAAGTAAACTAACCCCAGTTTTTACAAGAAGAACAAACTATTTGTTCCTACTGTCTTAGCATTCCCTATTGCTCATACAGCGAGCATATAACACCAGGGCCAAAAGTTACTATGGAAAGAAAGGGTTTCTTTGATAATACACATGCCAGTTCTTATCTACCATGAAGGGACATAAGGGCAGGAATTGGAGTTAAGAACGGATGTAGCAATCCATGGAGGAGTACTGCTCACTAGCTTCCTCTTCATGGCTTTTCCAGTGTGCTTTTTTATAGCATTCAGGATCACTAGTCTAAGTTGGCAGTGTTCATAGTGAGATGAACCCTCCAATAATAGTCACCACTGAAGAAAATACCCACAGGCTTGCACAATTCTATCTGATGGAAACATTTTCTAATGAATTTATGAAATTCCTAGGCAAATGGTTGGACCTGAAGGGCATCATCCTGAGTGAGGTAACACAATCACAAAAGAACTCAAATGATATGTACTCACTGATAAGTGGATATTAGCCCAGAAACTTAGTATACCCGATATATAAGATACAATTTGCAAAACACATGAAACTGAAGAAGATCGAAGACCAAAATGTGGACACTTTGCCCCTTCTTAGAATTGGAAACAATCACCCATGGAAGGAGTTACAGAGACAAAGTTTGGAGCTGAGACAAAAGGAAGTACCATCTAGAGACTGTCATATCCAGGGATCCATCCCATAATTAGCCTCCAAACGATGACACAATTGCATACACTAGCAAGCATTTGCTGAAAGGACCCTGATATAGCTGTCCCTTGTGAGACTGCGCCTGGGCCTAGCAAACACATAAGTGGATGCTCACAGTCAGCTATTGGATGGATCACAGGGCCTCCAATGGAGGAGCTAGAGAAAGTATCCAAGGAGCTAAAGAGATCTGCAACCCTGTAGGTGCAACAACATTATAAACTAACCAGTACCTGGGAGCTCTTGACTCTAGCTGCATATGTATCAAAAGATGGCCTAGTCAGCCCTCACTGGAAAGAGAGGCCCATTGGACTTGCAAACTTTATATTCCCCAGTACAGGGAACGCCAGGGCCAAAAAGAGGGAATGGGTGGGTAGGGGAGTGGAGGGGTGAGGGTATGGGGGACTTTTGGGATAAGATTGGAAATGTAATTGAGGAAAATATGTAATAAAAATTATTAAAAAATTAAAAGATTTACTCTTAATTAACAGCTTGACACCAGCTTGTGGTAAGTTGACATAAAAGTATCCAGTATACTGTCATTATATTTACAGACTGATACTAGTCTTATGAAATCCATCACTATCAAATGGGGCAAATTATCCCAGTAATTCCTTATTATGAAAGTAATTGCTAGTAAATGCTTCAAAACTAAGACCAAATATACCAATAGATCCTGATTTAAAATACAGTGTCTTTACAAATGAACAGAAATTCTACACTAAATTGGTTTAATTTTGGTTCAAACTTCTGTGTTATAATGTATAAGCACTTCAGAAAGTTAATTCCTAGAAGCAGTATTTCACAGTGAAGGTACAGATAGCACCGTCTAAAAGCTATAAAATTTTTTCAATGCGTATTTTATAAAATGGCATTGCGATTAAAAAGAAAAGCCATGTATTACAAAAGTAAATATAAAAATCTATACTATCTGGATTGAGTATTTTCACTAGAGTAGAACAAAGCATCACTATTACCACCACCAATAACTCTGAGATAATATATTTTAAAATTATCCAAAGAAATACTGTGTTCAAAAGTTAAAAAAAAATTGATTGATACCCAATCTGAATGTTGGTAATCTTGTAACAAAAATGGAAAGAAAAAATGGATAGATTGGTTAGAGAAAAAGCCAAATCTAAACATGTTTAACTCAAAATATTCAGGAAATTTTGTACACAATGGAAAGACCAAACAGGAATAATAGAAGTAGAAGAGGGTGACGATTCTCAGTTCAAAGTGACAAAAATATCTTCAACAAAATCATAAGAGAAACCTTCCACAACCTAAAGAAAGAAATGGCTATAAACATATAAGAAGCTTATAGAACACCAAATTGTCTAGACCAGAAAAGAAAATCTTCCTGCCATGCAATAATCAAAACACTAAATGTACATGACAATGACAATTATTAAAAGATGCAAGGACCAAAGACCAAGTAAGATATAAAGGCAGATCTACAAATATTACACCTCAATCAATATAGACTCTAAAAGCCAGAAGATCCTGGACACATGTCCTGCAGATCCTAAGAAACCATAGATACCCATTCTACTATATCCAGTAAGAGTGTCAATTACCATAATTGGAGAAACCAAGATAGTTTACAACAAAACTGAACTTAATACCTTTTTTACTAATCTAGACCTACAGAGGTGCTGGAACAAAAACTTCAGCACAAGAAGGGTAAGCACATTCAAGAAAACAAAAGAAGTCAATAATCTCAGGGCAAAACCAAAAGAAGAGAAACACTTACAGTAACACACACACACACACACACACACACACACACACCAAGCAAACAAATAAACAAACACAAAATGGGAACTAACAATCAGTGGTCATTAATTTCTCTCAACATCAATGGACTTAATTTACCAATAAAAAGACACAGGCTAGCCTTTCATGGTGGCACACCCCTTTAATAACAGCACTCAGGAGGCAGAGGCAGGCGGATTTCTGAGTTCTAGGCCAGCCTGGTCTACAAAGTGAGTTCCAGGACAGCCAGGCTATAGAGAAACCCTGCCTTGAAAACCAAACCAAACCAAACCAAACCAAACCAAACCAAACCAAACCAAAACAAAACAAAACAAAACAAAACAAAACAAAACAAAACAAAACAAACAAAAAAGACACAGGCTAACATCCATAAACAAGATCCATCGTTCTGCTACATACAAGAAACACAAAGCAAAACAACTCTTAGATTCCACCTCACACCACTCAAAATGGCTAAGATCAAAAACTCAAGTGACAACAGATGCTAGAGAGGATGTGTAGAAAGAGGAACACTAATCCACTGTTGGTGGGATTGCAAGCTGGGACAACCACTCTGGAAATCAGGCTGGAGATTCCTTAGAAAATTGGACATAGTATCACTTCAGGACCCAGCTATATCACTCCTGGAAAAAAGATTCTATAACATATAGGACACATGCTTCACTATGTCCATAGCAGCCTCATTTATAATAGACAAAAGCTGGAAAGAACCAGATGTCCTTCAACTGAAAAATGGATACAGAACATGTGGCACATTTACACAATGGAGTACTACTCAGGTATTAAAGACAATTACTTCACGAAATTCCTAAACAAATGGATGGGACTAGAAAATATCATACTGAGTGAGGTAACCTAATCACAAAAGAACACACATGGTATGCACTCACTGCTACGTGATTATTAGCCCCAAAATGAAGAATACCCAAGATACAGTTCACAGATCACATGAAACTCAAAAAAAGGAAGACCAAAATGCGGATATTTCAGTCCTTCTTAGAAAAGGAAACAAAATACCCATGAGAGGAAATTCAGAGACAAAAAGTGGAGCAGGGTCTGAAGGAAAGGCCATCCAGAGACTGCCCCACCTAGGGATCCACCCCATATACAGTCACCAAACCCAGAGACTATTGTGGATGCCAAGAAGTGCATACTGACAGGAGCCTGATATAGCTGTCTCCTGAGAAGCTTTGCCAGAACCTGACAAATACAGAGGTGGATGCTCACAGCCAAGTATTGGACTGAGCTCACAGTACCCAATGGAGGAGTTAGAGAAAGGGTTAAAGGAGCTGAAGGGGGTTGCAACCCAATAGGGAGAATAACAATATCAACCAATCTGACCCCCCCCCCCGAACTCCCAGGGATTAAACCACCAACAAAAGAGTACATATAGAGGGACCCATGGCTCCAGCCACATATGTAGAATATCCTTGTCAGACATCAATGAGAGAAGAGGTCCTTGGTCCTGTGAAGGCTCGATGCCTCAGTATAGGGCAATAGCAGGATGGAGAAGTGGGAGAGGGTGGTTGAGTGGGGTCATAGAAGCAGGGTAAGGGGGTTGGAATAGGGGTTTTCCAGAGGGGAAGCCAGGAAAGGGGATAACATTTGAAATATAAATAAAGAAAATATCTAATTAAAAAAAAAAAGTCATTCTGTTGAGCAATATGAAAAAAAGAAAGAAGAAACACACCTCAGCAACAAAGATCTTTCAAGGACTGGAAAAAAGGTTTTCAAAAAAATGGACCCAAAATACAAGCTAGAGTAGGCACTCTAATATCTAATAAAATAGACTTTCAACCAAAAGTAATCAACAGAGATGGAAAGATCACTTCATACTCATCAAAAGAAAAATCTAACATGATGTGCCAATTCTGAACATCTGTGTACCAAATACAAGGCACCCACATTCATGAAAGAAACATTAATGAAGCTCAAATTATACATTGAATAGCATACAATAATAGTAGGGGACGTCAAAACACCACTCTCACCAATGGGTTGGTCATCAAAACAGAAACTCAACAGAGAAACAATGAAACAAAGAGATGTTATGAACCAAATGGTTCTGCCAATATATATTCAGAACCTTTTACCCAACAACAGAAGAATATACCTCCTCAGAAATGCATGGGACCTTCTCCAAAATTGACCAAAATAAGGCACAAAGCCTCCATACTTTTCAAAACTGAACAACTCTCTGCTGTTCATAGAACTAAATGATTTCCAAATGAAATTTGAGAGATCTTATACTAACAATGTAAAGACCATAGAGCAAAATGTAAAGGCATACCTGAATGTCCTAGAGTAAAAGGAAGCAAACACTCCCAAGGGGAGGAGATGGCAGGAAATAGTCAAACTCAGGGCTGAAATCAAATAATTAGAAAGAATATAACAACACAAAGAATCAAGAAAATGAAGAGCTGATTCTTTCATAAAAATCACCAAGATAGACAAGGCCTTAGTCAAATACTCTAAAAGGTACAGAGACAGTATCTGAATTAATAAAATCAGAAATGAACAGTAAAACAATAAGAACAAAAACTACGGAAACTCAAAAAATAGTTTGGTCTTACTTCAAAAACCTGTACTTCACAAAACTTAAAAATCTAAGTGAAATAGATCATTTTCTACACATATACCACTTATCAAAGTTAAATCAAGGTCTGGTAAACTATCTAAAATGTCTTACACTGCCTAAGAAAATTGAATCAGTCATTAAAATCTCCCGACCAACAAAATCCCAGGACCAGGTGGTTCTAAAACAGAATACTCCTCAAACAATTCCACAAACTAAAAATAGAAGAAATATTGTTACATTCAGTCTATAAGGTCATGATCACCCTGTTACCCAAACAGCACAAAGATTAGACCAAGAAAGAGAATTACAGTCCAATTTCTCTTAGGAACCTCCTACACAAATATAATCAATAAAATTCTTGAAAACTGATTCCAAGTACACATCAAAAATATCATTCACCATGATCAAATGGGGTTCATTACAGGGATGCAGGAATGATTTAATATACAAAAATGCATCAAGGTATTCCACTATATAAACAAACTGAAAGAAAAAAAATCACATGATCATCTCATTAGATGCTGAAAAAGCCTTTGACAACATTCAATACCCATTCATTTTAAAATTATTAGAGACAGCATGGATACAAGGCACATACAGAGATATAGGATAGTCAGCAATCCCAGACACTATCACTGATGCCAAGAAGAGCTTGCTGACAGGAGCCTGTTATAGCTGTCCCCTGAGAGGCTCTTCCAGAACCTGACCAACACAAATGCAGATGCATGCAGCCTGACTGAGTAAGGGGACCCAGTGGAGGAGTTAGGGCAAGGACTGAAGGAGTTGAAGGGGTTTGCAACTCCATAGGAAGAACAACAGCATCAACCAATCAGATTGCCCAAAGCTCCCAGGGACTAAACCACCAACCAAAGTACACACTGGGGGACCCATGGTTCCAACTGGATATATAGCTGAGGATTGCCTTATCTGAGATCAAGGGGAGGGGAGCCCTTTGGTTCTGTAGAGGCTCTATGATCCAATCTATTGCTGAGGTCAGAGTGGGTGGGTAGGTGGGGAAGCATCTTCATTGATGTAGGAGGAGGGGTTGGGGATTTGTCGAGGGGATTGCATTTGAAATGAAAATAAAGAAAATAACCAATGAAAAAATAATAATATGAAGAAAAGGTCCCCCTCTATAACCAGGCAGAACTCCCAGTGGAGGGATAACAATCCAACCCAGTCACAAACAAACAAACAAACAAACAAACAAAGGTTTGGCCCAAAATTTGTCCTGTCTAAAAGAAATAGAGTGACAAGTATAAAGAGACTGAGGGTGCAGAATCCAAAATAAATTCAAGACCACCTAGCCCCTTCCCCCTCTGAAGGGACTTTCCAAACTATACTAGCAGGTCAGATATAGAGCCAGATAAGGAAGCTGGTCGACTAAACAATGCTGAGAAAAACCATAAGAGCAGGCAGAGTGGGAGACCAGGCCAAAGGTAGTCACCCTGGGCAAACCAATCAAAGCCTGAAAGGGTTATTTGCTATACCAATTAGAATAAGCAAGCTAGCCTTGTTGCCTAAATCTGCCCCTTACAAGCTATAAAAAGTGTGTTCTTTGTTTGTTAGGGGTCTCCTCTCCCCTGTATGCTGAGGGGGGTAGGGGTTGGGCAATGCATTAGATCAATTAAAAAAAAAAAAAAAAAAAAAAAAAAAAACCTCTTGCATTTTGCAGCAATCTCGGTCTCTGTGGTCTTTGTGAGTGAGGGTTTTTTGGCGAACACCAACACGAGAATACCCAATCAGTAAGCAGGCCAAGTTGAGGCCTATCCCTTGGGCAAGGTCCAGTTGGTGACGCTGTTAATGACACTCTTATGCTTGCAGACAAGAGTCTAGTAAAACTGTCCTCTGAGAGGCTCTACCTAGCATCTGGCTGAAACAGATGAAGATACCCAAACCCAATCATTCGATTGAGGTTTGAGACTTTTATGGAAAATTTGGGAGAAAATCGAAGGCCCTGTTGGTGATAGAAACTTCACAAAAAGATCAACAATATCAAATAGCCTAGATACCTTGAAGCTTGATACATTGAATTCTTGAGCCAAGAATCAATGCGCATATGCGGGCTGGGGGGACATACAGGGCTTGGTTTGAGGCCCCCTGCCCATTTTCAATAGACATGCATGTCAGTCTCCATATGTGCGCCCCTCCCAACAACTGGAGTATGGATATTGGGGGGGGGGGGTGCTACAACTGTTGTCTGACTGTGGAATCCATTCTCCAAAAAACTTAACACTTGAGGGCTGGGGGATCGGGGGGGGGGGGGGAGATGACCAGGGAGTTCTTTCACAGAAGAAGGAGAAAGCTAGGGTCTCTCTGAGGTGGGAATCAGGATTAGGGGACAGCGTTTGGGATGCAAATAAATAAACTCATGTAAAAAAAAAAAAAGTAAATGCTGAAGATAATAAAAATAAATAAGTAAATCAGGAAACAAGTACCTACCAGAGAAGTAATCACACATAGAGACTTAAGAAAGATGTTACTCACTTCCCCTACCCATCTTTCTTGCTTACTGAGTCTTCTGGAGCAAGTTCTGAGCAGCCTGCTATGCCAGGGGGAACCTCCTTTCTCCCCATACCTCTCCTCCCAATTTCATCAGACTTGATGAGCCTGAACCATACAGGTAAGCTTCTCTTTCCTCACCAATCTTCCCTGCTAGCTAAGACCTCTGAGGCAAACGAAGCTGCGGTGAGCAACAGGCTATCCCAGATTGAACTCCATTCTCTCACCATCTCTGCCATCTTCATCTGACTTGAGGATGCTAAACATTCAGACCTACAGATGCTGAACCATAGAGACCTGCAGATCCAGAACCATAGATCCCAATGGTACTTATCAAGCCATCAAGGTAAAAAAAAACGTACACAAGGATATCTGCCACACCAGACGATAGACCTTATCCAACCTCCCAATAACTACTAAAACAGGAACATCCAGGGACCAAAGACATCCAGATGGCTAAAGACAGTAGAAAGAACATAATCTGCAAAATCTAGAGTACTATGACACACTCAGAGCTACCCTACTACAGCAAGGCTTGGATAAATCCCTTAAAAATATATAGGAAAATGCAATTTAAAAGGTGAAGGAAATAAATAAAATTGTTCAAGACTTGAAAGTTGAAATAGAAGCAATAAAGAAAACACAAAATGAAGGAATCCTGGAGATGGGAAACCTAGTAGAAGAATAAGTATAGCAGATGCAAGCATCACCAATGTAGTACAGGAGATGGAAGAGAGAATCTCACATGTAGAAGATACAATGGAAGAAATTGATGCATCTGTCAAAAAATGTTAAATGTAAAACAGAAAAAAAAAGTGGGAGTGGGTGGGTAGGGGAGTGGGGGAGGGTATGGGGGACTTTTGGGATAGCATTGGAAATGTAAATGAGGAAAATACCTAATAAAAATATTTTAAAAAAAAACAAAAAATATGACACAAAACATCAAGGAAATGAGGGATAAGATGAAAATACTTCACCTAAGAATAATAGGACTAGAAGGTAAAGAGTCCCAGCTCCAAGGCCCAGAAAATATTTCAACAAAATCATAGAACAAAACTTTCCTAACCTAAAAACAGGAGATGCCTGTAAACATACAAGAAGCTGATAAAACACCAATTAGACTGGACTAGAAAAGAAAATCCTCCTGCCCCATAATAATCAGAACACAAAATCTAGAGAATAAAAAAAAAAGAAGAAGAAAGAGAAGATTATTAAAAGCCTCATGGGGAAATGCCAGGAAACACATAAAGGCAGATCTACTTAAATTATACCCAACTTCTCCACCGAGTCTCTAAAATCTAGAATCGCCTGGAGAGATTTCTTACAACCTCTGAAAATCCACATGTGGCACCCTTGAATAATATCTCCAGCAAAACACTCAATCACCATAGATGGAGAAAACTATATTTCAAGATAAATATAAATTCAAACAATGCCTATATACAAATTCAGCCCTACAGAAAATACTAGAAGGACAACTCCAAGCCAGAGAGGATAACTATATAAAAAAAACAAAAACAACAACAACAACAACAACAACAAAAAGACCAAAAAAACCAAAAAACAAAACAAAACAAAACAAAACAAAACAAAACAAAAAAACCAAACAAACAAAAACCAAAACCAAACCAAACTAAACCAAACCAAACCAAACCAAACCAAACCAAACCAAACCAAACCAAACCAAACCAGAAAATAATTAATTCCATACAAAGAAACAAGGGAAGCACACACACACACACACACACACACACACTAAAATCACCAATATCAAGATAATAGGAAATAAGAATCACTATTAATTACTTTCACTTAACATCAATAGACTCAAATAGTAAAAAGAGGCAGGCTAAGAGAATGGGTGTGCAAACAGGATCCATCACTCTGCTGCATATGGGAAACACATATCTGCAATAAAGAGAGAGATTACCTCAGAGTAAAGGACTGGATAAATTTTTTTTCAAAGAAGCAGACTCAAGAAGCAAGCTGAAGTAGCCATTTTAATGTCTAATAAAATAGTCTTTCATCCAAAATTAATCAAATGAGACAGAGAAAGACAATCCATATTCTAAAAAGGAAAAATATATCAAGATGACATCTCAATTCTGACCATCTATGCCTCAAACACAAGAGCAAGTTCCTTTATAAAAGAAACATTGCTTGAGCTAAAAATGCACATGGAACCTCACACTCATATGAACTCACAGAGACTGAGGCACAGGAAAGTCACTGAAAGCAAAGTCCGTCAATGTTGGCACAGAGAACATAGGATACCTGAGACACACCTGCTTTAGTAATAATGAACACAGCCCAAGGGAAGAGTCAGGTACCCAGAAGCAAGAGCCTTAGTAACCCTAAGACACTGGTTCCAGGCCCACACTGACTCTGCCAAGTCCACTCCCAGACAATGACACAGAGCCAAAGTTTCCTTTGTCCTTTCATCGGGGTCCCTACCATTAAGATTTGAAAAATGTGAATCTATAAAAATGTAACTTCTCAATATATCTAAAGTATAAGAATTATAATTTATTTTTATACTTACAAAAACAAACATGTAGCTCATTTTTAATGAAAGAGTAATAGAAGGAAAAAACAAAAAAGGACATAATTACTACCAAAGAGATTTTTCTTAGACTCTCAAGAAGACAAAAGAATAGCTTTAAATTATCTTCAGAAATTGCTTAGAACATATTTTTCTTGATTAAGCAAATTTTCCATTTGGTCATTATGTTACATTATGACTCAAGAATTTGTATTTATCTCTTAAAAATACTTAATTTGGTAAGATTATTAGATGCTTCTCAAACCTATCTTTCAGTCTATTTTCCTCCTGTTTTTTAAAACATAATGTTTTCATTAGAAAGATATTTGTACATTATAAGAAATTTACAGTAGAGGTAATGCAATATGATTTAAGAACGTCAGGGAAACATAGTTGCATTTTTAGTTTCTCAATATCACTGGATTAAAGTTGATACGTGAGTTATGTTGCTCTTTGGTGTTGTTTTGTTTTGCTTTGGTGTTGTTTGTTTTTGTCTACCATTTTTTGATAATACTCTCCAAAATATGATACTATTTATATGGTGTATTAATTAAACTCCAAAGCTTGATGAAAGTTAATCATTTTCCCCTCAGGATCTATAGGCTTCCACTTATATTTAATGAAGACAATGCCTTCTTCATTCATTCCAATTGACCTGATCGTACTCACTGACATTTTGTTTGCAACCTGAGTTAAAAGGTATTGAATGGTGGTTATGTAAAATAAAATCCTTAAATTTTAATTTGTCCTTAGCTCTTACTAATATGCTTCTCTGTATGCATTTCTGTGGTTTTCTGAAAGACACACTTGTCTCTCTGGCTTCCACAGTCTCCTCTCAGTGATTTTCTTCATGTTGGCCACTCACAGATTATTGTTTTATGAAATTGCCATGGTAAGCTATCAGATATCATCAAACCAGATGTCACTTAAAATGATCCCATCATAACAGCTACACAGAACTCTATGAGCAGTATAAATTTTAAGAATCAAGTATTGTTCCAATTATAACAAAGAATCACTGCAATATGAGACTTCAGAAATCTCAACCCTACTTTTTTCTTTTTTATCAGTTCACTATTTTGCCCAAGGCAAATAGACACTGACCATGTTTCTTCTTTCTTTTCTTTGTTCCTCTATTTTGTTTTATTATAAAACAACTTCCAAATGTCATAGAATAAAATCAACTAGAAACAAAGAGTATTCAAGTAAATGAACTTATAGACAGAACTGGTATTCAAAAAAGAAGCTGTAAAGCTTCTCATTAGATCATACAGTTTCAGTAATGATATATGTTATGCCCTTATCCACCAAAACCAAAATAAAATCCGTAATAGAATTAGAACAAGAAAATGTTTCAATTTTATGTGTGTTACCTGCATTCACTCCTCAGTTTAGATACACAGATACTTTCAGGAAATGATAGAAGTGCAGTATGTAGGTTTCCAACACTTCCCTGACATCCACAAAAGCCCCTTTTAGCAGACTTGAGGCGATAAAATGTCTCCATTCTTCATTTCCTGACAGCCACAATTGATTAGGGGTTGGAGGGATATTTGTAAGATGATAATAATTTTCTCCAAGTATATATTTTGAGAAAACCACAGCTTACAACTTCTCCTTGATCCTTTTTATAACCTGAAGGTAAGAAGGTTTCCAAAAGTTTAGAGAAAAATCTAGAAACCTTTGGGTAGACGTGTGGATTTTAGGCTATCTTCCAATCCCCACTGGAAGCTGACATCTATTCTTTCTCCGATATTCACAGACAATTTGCAAATTAACACATCGCCATGCCTGTTTCTAAGTTATCCTCCAAAACAAGGGGTAGAGAGAGTAGAGTAGAATTTCCTGAATAATAAAGCAAAGCAATGAAAAGGGGAAAAAAAGAAGAACATAAAGATTAAGAGGGAGTATCATCTATTTTCTTCTTGTTATCAGTATCCTTACATTTAGGGGTTAAACAAAACTTGCCAAGAGAAAAAGAATATATATATATATATATATATATATATATATATATATATATATATATATATATATATTTATATATATAAAATAACACACAGATTTTCATGTTTTTCATGTATTTTAATTATAGCATGCATTTTTATAGAGAGAACATTTTATATTAGTATATTATATAATATCATATCACATCATAGTATATTGATTACATTATACACCAGGCTCACAAAGCCAGCACATATTGAATGTTTATTCTGAATTCTTTTTTTTTTAAAATATTTATTTATTATATGTAAGTACACTGTAGCTGTCTTCAGACACTCCAGAAGAGGGAGTCAGATCTCGTTACGGATGGTTGTGGGCCACCATGTGGTTGCTGGGATTTGAACTCAGGACCTTTGAAAGAGCAGTCGGGTGCTCTTACCCACTGAGCCATCTTACCAGCCCTATTCTGAATTCTTATTTTCAGGGCTACATTCATTGCCTACATTTTCTACTGGCTTCCCACTTCTGTTTTCACAAATCCTGCTAGCTGGAGAATTGTTTCTTCATGCATGTGCCATACAAGAAATATCTAGAATATTAATATTAAGCCTCTTTTGAAGTAGAATGATTTGAATCTAGAATTATGAATGCATATTTTGGTGACACACTCTGTGGTCGCCAGCCCTGGCATGAAAGTTCAAATGCCTTCAGGTAATAGAAGTTTTTCTCTCTTTGCGTTTATAAAGATCATTTTCACTCTCTCAAATTCTAAATGCGCCTAACTAATGGCATTAGCTAAGGTTGACATTTTAAAATGCCATCAAATGTGGACCGTGAAAAGGGTCTTTCACAGTTTAAGAAAATCCACACACAGAGTAGATTTGTTTTTGGTCAATTAGTAAACTTAGATATCTCACAAAACGCAGGATTCCCTGCAGGCAGAGAGCATCTCTAGGATGTGTCTGCAATAACATATAGTAAGGGTATGTATATATACACATGTATATTTAAGATTCAGTGAGCATACACTAAAAATGTTTCTTCTAAAACTTGAATTATTAGAATTATTTTGAGACCATACTGATAGGTGTCTGTAACTGAAAACCACTGGGAAATATTTGATGATTAAAGAACTGCTAATTTGTCAACAGAACTTCTGTTGAGTAAAACAGAAATACACCATAAAGTACATAAGGTAACGCTGAGCATGTTCATCACAAAAGTTCACAAATTTACAAACATATAAAACTTACTAATGAGAATTTAAAGAACATGAAGTATTCTATTTTTGCACTTTATCCTTCAAATACAGCTATATGTTTATTGGTAATGTATAGAGAGAAGCAGAGATGGTAATATTGCTAATGCAGTTATAGGACAGTCAAGAGGACCAGAGTTCTGATTCTGTACTATAAGTAGGGGAAGGTAGTGGGATTATTTGAATTTATTGACTAGACAGTCTACCGAATGAGTGATCTCTGGATTTCATGAGACTGTTTCTCAAAATACAGTAGAAAATGATTGAGAAAAATACCTATTGTTGACCTAAATTCTTCTCCTACACACCACTCATGTTCAGATTCACACACCCACAAATACTTGAACATACATATCAACATACACACACATTACGCATACACATACAAATATATCCATGTGCCGAGTCAAGAACTGAGGAGTCAATATTACATATATTTGAGAACAATCAAGGTTAAAGGTAGTTTTGTGTTTGCTTGGGTTACAAGGCAAAAAACAAAAAACAAACAAACAAAAAAACAGAAAGAGAGAAAGAGAGAAAGCTGAAAGAAGAAGGAAAGAAAGAAAGAAAAACAAAGAAAGAAGCACACATGTAAACAAAAGTAAAAATATTCTCTATACATTACAGTAATCATGCTACTAATTCAATGTAATACAATCCCTAAACAACTGTAATGGAATACCCATACCTATTATGATCTATGATATCTTGTCATCATTAACACCATAATAAATTCCCTACAATATACAAGCTCAAAAAGGAAAGACCAAGAAATATATACCAAATCAATAAAAGTGTTAGTTAATTGGAAGAACTTTCAAAAATAAATTCTAATTTCTGATACATGCCTGAAAATTAAGTCAATTTATTTAGACAGTAAGAATATACAACTCAAACAGTCTTGTTTGTATTCAGTTCAAATCAGAATGGGTATAAGGAAGAAAACAAAGGAAAGAATATGGGGAAAGAAAAATATACATACCACTGATTTTGAAAACATAAATTTGTATTGTCACTGTTTAAATAATATGTAGATTCTCAAACATAAAAGATAGTACTGTACTAGCCTTAACTATATACTTAAAGGATATTTAAGTCCACATGTCATAGAAATGATATTGCACCAAGCCTGATGCTGTACTATGCACAATAGCTAGTATATTGAACTAGAATATAAAACTTGATTTTAAAAAATGTGAAGATGCAGGGAGGTGGTGGCACACACCTTTAATCCCAGTATTTGGGAGGCAGAGGCACGCGGATTTCTGAGTTCGAGGCCAGCCTGGTCTACAAAGTGAGTTACAGGACATCCAGGGCTACACACAGAAAAACCCTATCTCGGAAAAAAAAAAGAAAAAAGAAAAAAGAAAGAAAGAAAGAAAGAAAGAAAGAAAGAAAGAAAGAAAGAAAGAAAGAAAGAAAGAAAAGAAAAGAAAAAATGGAGATATGTGTGTGTGTTTTATTTGCCTATATATACTAGATGAGAGTTCCCTCAAAACATGATATTGGGCAAACTAGACATTCTCATTAACATATATAAAACAAATTTAGATATAAAAAGTAAAATCCATAGCAGTTCCACTGGAGAACAGAGTAGACGAGAATCTTGACAGAGGCTGTGGTAGTGTTTACTGAATATTGTCAACAGAACAGGAACAAAAGTTAAAATAGCAATGTAGGAACAACACTGGCTATTCTCCTATCAGACTGAGCCCGATGTTATCATCTAAGGCTTGAAAACCACATGAACACGACTGAATTGTCTGCTCTCCTTAAAATGCATGGGAAAACAGGTAGCATGCAGCTATCCATTTGATACAATTGTTTTTGATGGATTTTGTATTTCAGATTGCTATGCATGGTTGTTTTGTAGTACATAGTAAGATGCATACAAAATCACTGGAGTAGAGTCTCTTATATGTAGTTTGTAATGTCCAAAATCTGTAATACTATTAGTGTATATGGATGGAGGATGAATGCATGTGTCTACATTTTGGTGTAGTGTCAAAATGCACCCACATGTACTTTTATGTGGAAGCCGGAGAAAAATACTGAGGGGCTGTTTCTTTTCTTTCTGTCTTTCTGTCTTTCTGTCTTTCTTTCTTTCTTTCTTTCTTTCTTTCTTTCTTTCTTTCTTTCTTTCTTTCTTTCTTTTTTTTTAAGACAGGATCTGTTACTGAACTTGGACCTTACCAATTTAATAACACTGTTGGGTCAGTGAGCTTCATGAATATCTGCACCTGCCATTTCAGCTTTGAGATTATTAAAGTATCTCTCTAAAACAGGATGTTAAATACAATTTTATTTATATGGTATGCATGTGTATGTATTGTCATAGACAGTGGGTGGAGAGGGCATGTTATATATGTAAAAGTCAGAGGACATCTACAGACATTGGGTCTCTCTTTCACTATGTGAAACATATACTAAACCTAGGTCTTCAGGAATGATAGCAAGCTTTCATATACACTTAAGGCATCTCATTGGCCCTAGTAACACACATTTTGCATGATTTGGGGGATCTGACCTCAGGTCTTCATGAAGAATGACACAGACTTTACTAACAGATCCATCACAACAGCTTCCCCATTTTTGTAAATTCCAGTTTGTCTTAAAGATATTTCTAATTCTGTGAATAAAATTTAGAACCAAGGCAGAAAGAAAGCATTTAACTTGGTGCCCACAGTTCTAAAGGGCAGTGGCTACCACCCATGGCTATCATGGCTAGAAGTGTGACAGCAGGCCTGCTGTCTGCATAGTTTTTGTACAACAGATGAGAGCTTCCAGCAAACATGAGGTAAAAAGAAAGACAACTGAAGTGTTATGGACATTTTAAACCTTAAAAGACCCTTCTAGTGACATTGCTTCTCCAATAAGACCACACCTCCTAATGCTTCTCAGTTCCACCAAGATATGAAGATATGAATACATGAAGACATGAAGACATGAAGATATGAAGAACTGAAGATCAAATACTCAAATATGTTAGCCAATGGGGGACAATACCATCCAAACTACTGCAGAATTATACAAGTTTCATATTCAGCAGAATAAAATTTATTTTTTTATACTTGTATTTAAAGAATGTTACTAAGTCAAATATTTTTTCCCTGTGTAATAACTTTTATTTCAAGGGGTTAATGTTTCAATACACAAAACACAGGGCATAAGCTAGCCCAGTATCCCTCTATTACTCAATACACTGACATTCTGTGAATTGTAACATTACTATAGAGGACTTACACAATGTAGTTCTCAGTATATATCAGAAATATCTTTCTGAAAAACATGTCACCTCACATTTTATAACTCTGAGCATTCCTATTATGTTTGCTATACCTTTTTAAAATTTACCTATGTAATGCCAATAACTGTTGGAAATATTGTTGGCATATGCTGCATTCTGAACCTTACATTTTTATAAAATACATGATTTTTTTCAATCTCCATGAGTTCAAATGCTGTTTAATTATCAAATATTCTCAAATGTGTCCCTTCATACCGGAATCTTTTATTTAGGAAATGGTAACTATAACCACAGAGGATTTCTATGGTTGTATAAGCCTTCTTTCCTAGGGTGGTTTTAAAGCAAGCATTAGAAATTCTGAAGATTATTAGGACCCCTCGATATGGATGGTGTTGATTCAGGCAAGAATTGTCTGTCCCAGTGCAAATTATACAGTATGCAAATGTCTGTCTTATATACACCATTAACTATTATTCATACCCTCATCGGCTCTTTCCCCTTCTTTGTTGTTTCTGTCTGTGATGCCCTCTTGAGTCCTGCTGCTTCAGGCTTCAAGGACCAAAATACTAAATTACTCATTAGCTTGAGGTCAGACTGTAGGGAATAGGAGAGGGATGATTTTTGGCATAAATGTCCCTAGCTTTCTATTTCAGGACCCTTTTATGAAATAAATACATCACAACATTTTAATTTGGGTTCCCTCTTTTGAGAGCTTCACATAAAAACAGAATAAAATAAGAGAAGAATCATTTAGTTATGAATGCCATCCGCTAAGAAAACTGATTTTCTGGGGTAGGAACAAAAAGTTCAATGGTCCTTAAATGATGACAAACCCAACTGACACCTTCTTAGTCCTCCTTCCTCCCATGGTGCAAACAATGAATCAGACTAGTATAGACTAGCCTTCCTTTTGTTTACAATAGGTTACAGAGTAGGCATTAAATGCTGTGCCAACTGTGTCATGAGGCAAATTGCCTCAAGTCCATAGTATCAGTTCCTTCTGTATTTCCAGATGCATTTTCAAAGAAATTAATATAAAGATGTTTCACGTAAAAAAAAACTGTGCTCAATTATGCTAGGGCATTTTCCTGATGATACTCACACCTGCACTGATATCGTATACTCATTAAGCTTGTTTCAACTTGTAAGTTTTTTGTTGTTGTTGTTTTATGTTTTCTTTTGTTTTGTTTTACTGTTAACACTAGTCTTAACTCTGCATATGAGCTGCACACTAGTCTGAACCAATTGTTAGAAATAAAGTGGTTACTACTCAACTATTAAAAAGAATGAATTTATGAAATTCCTAGCCAAATGGATGGACCTGGAGGGCATCATCCTGAGTGATGTAACACATTCACAAAGGAACTCACACAATATGTACTCACTGATAAGTGGATACTAGCCCAAAACCTAGGATACCCAAGATATAAGATACAATTTGCTAAACACATGAAACTCAAGAAAAATGAAGACTGAAGTGTGGACACTATGCCCCTCCTTAGAAGTGGGAAGAAAACACCCATGGAAGGAGTTACAGAGACAAAATTTGGAGCTGAGATGAAAGGATGGACCATGTAGAAACTGCCATATCCAGGGATCCACCCCATAATCAGCATCCAAACGCTGACACCATTGCATACACTAGCAAGATTTTATCGAAAGGACCCAGATGTAGCTGTCTCTTGTGAGACTATGCCGGGGCCTAGCAAACACAGAAGTGGATGCTCACAGTCAGCTATTGGATGGATCACAGGGCTCCCAATGGAGGAGCTAGAGAAAGTACCCAAGGAGCTAAAGGGATCTGCAACCTTATAGGTGGAACAACATTATGAACTAACCAGTACCCCGGAGCTCTTGACTCTAGCTGCATATGTATCAAAAGATGGCCTAGTCGGCCATCACTGGAAAGAGAGGCCCATTGGACACGCAAAATTTATATGCCCCAGTACAGGGGAACGCCAGGGCCAAAAAGGGGTAGTGGGTGGGTAGGGGAGTGGGGGTGGTTGGGTATGGGGGACTTTTGGTATAGCATTGGAAATGTAAATGAGCTAAATACCCAATAAAAAATGGAAAAAAAATACAAAGTCATGAACATAAAAAAGAAAGAAAGAAAGAAAAAAAAGAAATAAAGTGGTATAAGAGAAAAAATATGTTAGGTTATAGAGTCTTTTATTGAGCTGTTATTTATTTGATGGCAGAATTGGGGTTGAAGAAGTCTTCCTTTAGTTTAAAACTCAAATTAGGTAACATATTAGAAATATACTTATAGCCTGGTTTCCTTTATTACAGGCACTGTAAAAAACTGCAAAATAGAGACAATTCCTAGAACAATTTGTTTCTAAAAACTATTTTAAATCTCACAGACACTATAAATTCAATGTTCTATTTCCAAAGTAACGAACATGTTTCATGTGTCTGTTCATATAATATTTTGTATTTTAAAAACTCATATTGGCTAGATTTCAGTAATTTTGCTCACTAGCTCACTATCTATTTCAAGCAGTTCCATATTTATCTTGTCTAAGGAGAGTGAACCTCCAAAAATAAAGGTGTCTTAGATGATGGAGATGGGTTGTAGGGGAATACAAAATTAAGCATTTGGTTTGTCTAAACCCCTGGAAAATGTTAAGAATTTTCTCTGAAGTTACAAACCACAATTTAGAGCTCTCTATACTAAATACTATGAGCTATAGGAGCAGGAATCTGAAGGAAAAACTGAGAATCCTGGAGTTCATTGTGATTTGTTATGGGCCAAAGGAAGGATTGATTTGTTGTGGTGAAATTTAATTTCCATATGCAAGGCCACCTTCCTGTGCCTCTGAGCTTGAAGGATTTTAGCAGGCCTATTAACTTATACACCCAGTTCACTGTTCTGCACGGATCTCTCAGTGAGGATCTATTTTCAGGGGGAAAAATAAGCTAGCAAGAAATAGTGTTATTTATGCAATTGGAGGGAAAATAAAAGTGACTGAAAATTATGCCTTAAATATAAATAGAATGGCATAGAACCATCAAATTTACAAAGAGGAGGCAGAGCCACACAGATTTGAGGAAGCCTGACAAATTTTACATATATATATATGAAGTATGCCAATGAAGAAGCTAAACACATTAAAAGGAGATAAGAAATTTCAATCAAAGGAAATGTTTCAGAATATATAACCAAAAAATTCCATAAATTATGCTCCCTGTTGGTAAGGCATAGTCATAATTTTGACTAGTTCTAATAATCACTATTTCTGCCAGCCTTCATTGTCTGGAATATTATATAAGCTATTTAATTATAATTTCCATGTTGTAAACATTTTTCCCTCTATCAGCCATTTCTTCTAAGTCAGGCAGTAATCCACTTGATCATGATAAACAGAGATTCCTAGAATTCAATGACACACCATATCTACGCATCCAGAGATCAAACTACTCAGAAGAAAACAAAGGTGTTAAGATCTAACTTTCAGACCTTCACACCATTTCCTTACAAATATTCCAAGCCCTAAATGAGTTACTCCTTTATTTTGTTTATATATTAAATATAATATTTTTTGAAATTTTGGGAGAACATTTACTTTTAAATTTATTTATTGGTATTATTTAATCCTTGGACATCTTCTTGAAGATTGAGTGGGGGGTGGAGTATAGGGGGAGGGAAGGTATGGGATGGAGGGTGATTGGGAGGCAGACCAGGAGGGGGAGGAAGCTTGCACTGTAATCTTCCTGAAAAGATATTTGGGGACAGCCAACAGAAAGTCCCGAATGCCAGGAAAGCAAGGGGCTCCCAGGACCCAGCAGGAATGACATTAGCCAAAATACCCAACCAAGAGGAGAGAGAACCTGTAGAGACCACATCCAGAGATTAGGCATAGCCCCCGTTGAGGGATGGGGACACCCACCCTTCTCAAATTATTAACGCAGAATTGCTTCTGCCTAAAGGAATACAGGGACAAAGAGTGGAACAGAGATAGAAGGAAAGGCCATCTAGAGACTGCCCCAACTGGGGATCCACCCCATATGCAGTCGAAGTGCTTGTTGACAAGAGCCTGATATGGATGTCTTCTGAGAGGCTCATTCAGAGTCTTACCCATACAGATGGGAATGCTTGCAGCCAACCATCAGACTGAGCAAGGGGACCCCAATAAAGGAGTCAATATCAATCAACCAGATCCCCCCAAAGTCCCCAGGTACTAAACCACCAACCAAAGCATACACATGGAGGGGCCTATGGCTCCAGCTGCATATGTAGCAGAGGATGGAATTATCAGTCACCAATGGGAGGGGAGGCCCTAGGTCCTGTGAAGGCTTGGTGCCCCAGCATAGAGAAATGCCAGGGCAGTGAGGTGGGAGTGGGTGGGTGGGGGAGAACCCTCATAGAAGTAGGGGTAAGGCGGTGGAATAGGGGGGTTTCCAGAGTGGAAACCTGAAAGGGGGATAACATTTGAAATGCAAATAAATCAAATATCCACAAATATGATATTTCTGGGAGTGGCACCCAGTAGTCATAGAGAGTAGATGCAGAGACTCATAGTCAAACACCAGCAGGAACTAGGGGAACCAGGCATAAGAGGGAGAGAATGGATTCTAGGAGCCAGAGGGGTCTAGTACATCAGGAGAACCGATCCACAAACTCAACTAAGCAGGGCTTTTAGAGGCTCACAGAGAGTGAAGTAGCAATCCTGAAACCCACATGGGTCTGCACTAAGTCCATTGCATATACCTCATGATTGTGTCGCTTGGTGTTCTCCTGGGACTCCAAAGGATGGAACTGAGGTGTGTCTCTGACTCTTTTTGACTGCTTTTCTCCTACAGGGTTGCCACATCCAGCTGTGGTATCAGGGTTGGATCCGGTCTTTTTGTACTTTGTTAGGTCATCTCTGATGGATATCCTTCAGATGCCTGGAGGCATAGAGGAAGGGAAAAGTAGGGTTAGAGTAAAAGGCAATGTATAAGAGAATAAATTAATAAAATAATAACAAAATTGATTCCTGGGTCCTCACAAGTGTAATGGAAACCTACTCTGACCTAAGATGGTCAAATGTCTGCTCTGATATTAAAGGTTTTCTATAGTAAATCACTTACTTATTCTCTTCTGTTTATTCTTTCTCTTATCACTGTCAATAGAGTGCCAAGATTCCAACAGTTTTGCTGTTGTTCTCATTCTTTTGTTTTTGATTTATTTATTGGTGAACTTATTTGAATATTTTAATTAAAACATAATTACACAGTTCCCCCTTCTCCTTCCTCCTCTTAAGCCATTCCACGGACCTCAGATTGTTCTTTTGGACAATCAAATTCTTGGACTGTTACCTTAGCTCTTTTTTCTTTTGTTCTCTTTTCACATTAAATGTCTTCTCATATCTTCTGCTGAGAGTTGAGATTTTCCTCTCAGACTTCATGTTGTTCATGTTTCTAATTGTTGTGTGTTGGAGATATAGAAGATGAAAGCAAAATTTTGTTACATACAGGCATTTTTATTTATTTATTTTTACAAGACAGCTTTTTGGGGTTTTGTTTGTTTTGTTTTGTTTTGTTTTGTTTTTTTGACTTAGTTATGTTTCAGTGTACATGCAAACAGACTCACCACCCCAATTTAAGCAAGGCCTGTTTAACTGGCCCTGATTTTAGAAATAGTCATGTTGGTGTTTGTAAAAAAAAGAACTTCAGAAAGTCTTTTTTTGTGGCAATGTCACAGGAATAGATTCGAACTGACACTCTCTGCAGCCTGAAGAATCTCCCTGAACTTTAAGACACATCCCCTTGTCCTATGTGTTGAACTATGGCTTTGACATGTCAAAGAATTTCAGGACTAGCTTGTATCCTGAAATGAAAGGAAGTTAGAAGCTGTACTGCAGATGTTTTAGAACATGGTTTAACAGGAGGTTGAAAGAAACAAAGATTTGGAATAAAATAAGACACGTCGAACAGTCAAAAAGAAATAAAAAGAAAAATAAAAGAAAAAGAAATTCATCAAAATATGGGTACAGTTGCCTCTAGGTGAGTATTCCATCAGCTACCTCATCATGAGCCCTGCGTGCTGTTTTGCTGGCTTTCTGGTCACGTCTCAATAGATTGACAAGAAACCTATTCCTTTTCTCTCAAATTCTATTTAAGTAAGACACAACTCAGTCTTATCCCTGATTTTAGTGGAATTGCTTTGGACAATTTTATCATAGCGGAGTGTTGGATTTTGTCAAGAACTTTGCCTGCATCTAATGAGATGATTGTGTGTTGGTTTCTTTCCTTGGTCTGTCTTCTTTGTTTTTATATGGTTTGTTTTATTTTGTTTTGGTTCTTTTGTCTTTCAGTTTTGTTTTGTTTTGTTTTTGTTAATATTGTGGATTACATTTATCAATTTGCATATGTTGAACCCTACCTGCATTTCTGCGTAGATGACCTTTTTCATGAGTTCCTGGATTCGATTCACAAGTACTTTATTGGGAATTTTTACAAATAAGTTAATAAAGGATATCTGTCTGTAAATCTTTCCCTTTGTTGAGTCTTTATGTGCTTTGGTTCTCAAGGTCGATGTGTGCTTTTAAAACTAATTGTGCAATGCTTTCCTGTTTCTATTTTGTAGATAAGTTTCAGGAGTATTAGCATTAACTCTGACAATCTGGAAGAATTCTGCTTTAAAACCAACCTGCCTTGGGCGTCTTATATTTGGTAAGCTTATTAATGCTTCTGGTTCAGTGGGGATGTTACGTATGTTTAAATTGCATATCTGATCTTGATTTACCATTGATAAATTTTGTGTATTGAGACAATTATCCATTTACTTTAGATTTACTAATTTGCTTGAGTATAAGATTTTAAAATATGTCTTTATGATTTTCTGAATTTCATCCATGTCTGTTCTTATGTCCCCCTTTTCATCTCTAATTTGTTAATTAGAAACTTTTATCTCTGCTGTTTAGTTAATGTGGATAAGGGTTTGTTAGTCTTGTTGATTTTTGAGAGGCCAATTCTTTGTTTTAGTTATTACCTGTGTTTTTTGTTGTTGATTTTGTTTCTGTTATTTGATTTTAGCCTTCAGTTTGATTACTTCTTAGCATCTACTGCTTTTGAGTTTGATATCTTCTTTTTGTATTTGAGCTTTCACATATGCTGTTGTTATTAGTATGAAAATTATCCATTTTTTAATGTAGGCACATTGCTATCAGCCTTTGTAGTATCCTGTATGTTTTATATGTTACATATTCATTTTAATTCACTTTTAGAAAGCTTTTAAATTTTTTCCATTATTGACTCTACTCATTTTTCCTTCATTCCATAGAAAGTTGTTCAGCTTTCATAAGTTCATAAGCTTATTGATAATATCTGTCAGGAGCCATCACAGTATAAGCTAATAACTATCAGGTGTGTTATTAGACGCGTTCTCACGACCGGCCAGGAAGAACACCACAGACCAGAATCTTCTGCGGCAAAGCTTTATTCTTACATCTTCAGGAAAAGAGAGCAAGAAGCAAGAGAGAGAGAAAACGAAAACCCCGTCCCTCTTAAGGAGCATTCTCCTTCGCCTCGGACGTGTCACTCCTTGATTGGCTGCAGCCCATCGGCCGAGTTGACGTCACGGGGAAGGCAGAGCACAAGTAGTCATAAGATACCCTTGGCACATGCGCAGATTATTTGTTTACCACTTAGAACACAGGATGTCAGCGCCATCTTGTAACGGCGAATGTGGGGGCGGCTCCCAACATCTCCCCCTTTTTCTTTTAATAAGAGCAAATAGGCCACCCATATTAATGAGAGTGGAGATAGAGGTCAAATCCCCAGTGTGTAGGTAAAGGAGCCATGTACAGGATTAGCTCTTAGGCTTACAGGCTTTTACCCAGAGCAACCCTGACCTGCTCCCGTGTCGTTTTGCCTGGGGGAAGGGAACTAGGACACTGAACCTTCATGAAAGATGACATGTCTCCCTAGAATAGGCTCACATATGCCGCAGAGCCTTTCCATTGCAGTGCTTAGCCTTGCAACTCTCTCGGGCTGCTGAAGCACACTCACTCTATCTCGTGCAATGAGACTAGCCTCGTGAGATATAAGAGCTGAGTGGCCAGCGACCTATTGCCTAAGCATAGATATATCAGGGGAAGCTCCATGTTCTAGTCCTGCAAGCGCCTGGGCAATAACCACCTTGTCTCTCCTAGTTTAGGCCTTAAGCTTACAGACCAATCAAAGAAGCAACACTAATCCACAGCAAAGTGTATCTCCAAATAATATTAATCCCACCCATTTTTTAAAGAAAGAAAATGCTGAGGAGATCCAATTGGGTAATCCTTTGGTCAGGGACAGGTCCAAGCGCGTGGAGTTGACCTGAATGATGGCAAGCCTCGAAGGGTCTGTTCAAATTCAGCCATCCAATTCTGTAACATATACTGAAAAAGACTTTTTGACAAATTAGCTGCCCTAGTAAATTTAACATACTGAATGGAAATAACACACAATCCCGGAAATTTTTGTTCACATCCCTGCTGAGTTATTTGTCATAATACATCTAGTTGTATCTGGACAAGATCTATGAGTTGATTAACCAGCATGAGACCTCTCTGTATCTTGACATTAGCTGAGGCCTGTTCATCTATGACTGTAGTCACTGAGGCTGACAAAGTGTTAATGGTGTCAGTCATCTGGACCTGTCCAGACAGAGCCAAGGCTGTCTGAATTAAGGCCAAACCCAGTTCCTAGTTAGTGGTAAAAAAGCAGGAGAATACTTGAGCATTATACATCACCGTCATTGGGAGTGGAAATGTCGACATTATCCCCCAACGCTGCTCTCTCTTTATTATTGACGCCCTGGACATCACCAAGACGAGGGACATATTCCCTTGGTCAGTCTGGATTTTTCGGGTGAGTCTTTCTGGTACCCAAAATGGGTTGTCTTCATTCTGTGGGAAAACACAGATAGCTCCCCTGGATCTTATCAAGATAGGATCCGGGCCATACCATTTATTATCAAGGACATTTTTCCATTTAACCATCTCATTGGGCCTATCTGGCTCTGAACAATGACGTTCAGCCGCAGTATGGCCATGAGCATCAATATTTAAAAAATTAAGTGTAAAGAGTGCCAAAGACACCGACACTCTTGGTGCTCGGGGTACAGTCTCCTCAAAAGTTCCCCTCTTCTGTTTTATAAGATAGGCTTTGAGGGTGCGATGCGCACGCTCAACAATACCCTGTCCTTGAGGGTTGTATGGAAGTCCAGTCAGGTGGGTCACGTCCATCTGACGGCAGAACTGTTGGAATTTTTGAGACGTATAAGCTGGTCCATTATCAGTCTTAAGGAGTCTGGGTTTCCCCCAAGCACTCCATGCCTCAAGACAATGCTGAATCACATGTGAGGCTTTTTCTCCAGTTAACGGAGAAGCAAACATGATGCCAGAACATGTGTCAATGGACACATGGAGATATTGAAGTTTTCCAAAGGAAGAAACATGTGTAACATCCATTTGCCAGACCTGTAGAGGTCGAATACCGCGTGGGTTAATTCCCACATGAGGAACTGGCAAGAACTCACAGCAGCTTTGACATTGAGTAACAATGTCACGGGCTTCTTTTCTTGTCAAGGAGAAACGACTGCGTAATGTTTCAGCCGTCACATGAAAATTGTTATGAAAATTTCTTGCAGCCTCTACCGGGGATGATAGGGCAGCAGCCACCACTTTAGTGGCCTTATCTGCCAAATCATTTCCCAGAGCCATGGGGCCAGGTAGGCCTGAATGGGCTCTAACATGAGTAATATAAACAGGAGATCTTCTAGATAACAAAACTAATTGTATCTGCTGAAAAATATTGGCAACTCTACTGGAAGGCTTAATCACTCCAGCCACTTCTAAAAGATTTACTGCATTTACCACATAACAGGAATCTGACACAATATTAAGGGGTTCTAAAAAGGTTTTTAAAACTTCTAAGACCACTAAACATTCTACCACTTGAGGTGAATTTTCATTATATTGTTTGGATACCACTTTACCATTAGCCACATAGGCACCTATGCCAGTTTTTGATCCATCAGTATATACCACAATCCCATTTTTAAGTGGGTTTCTTACTGTTATTTGTGGAAACACAACAGATTGATTTTGGGCAAACTGTAAGATTGGATGTTTTGGATAATGGTTATCTATTTTTCCTGAAAAGGAGGTAACTAAAACTGCCCAATCATTAGATGTGGCTGCCAAGGTTTGAACCTGTGCAGCGGTATAAGGTACAATTAAAAGATATGGACTTTGCCCAAAGTGGGTGATTGCTGCTTTTAGGCCTTTAAGGGCAAGCTGTGCAATTGCATCAGGATACCAATCTATTATTTTAGCTGGGGATACGTTTGGATGGATCCACAACAATGGCCCATTCTGCCACAAAACTGCAGTTGGCAATTGTGCTGTCTTAAAGACACACAAACTGAAAGGCTGCGAATCCTCAATACGTTGTAATTGTGCATTCTGTAAGGCTTTTTCCACTTTTTGTAAGGCCTGGTTAGCAGCTAGAGTAAGAGTCCTAGGGGAGGAGATATGAGGATCTCCTTCTAAAATACTAAACAAAGGCCTTAATTCAGCAGAAGGAATCTTTAAAAAAGGTCTGAGCCAATTAATATCTCCCAACAGCTTTTGAAAATCATTTAAGGTATGGAGGTGATCTCTTCTTATCTCTACCTTTTGGGGCACAATCTTATCTGGGGACACCACAGAGCCCAAGAATTGTCCTGTATCAGAAATTTGGACCTTTTCTGTGGCTATCTGTAAACCCCACTGACTTAAAGTTTTAAGTAGAAAAGGATATGCCTTTTGTAGCATGGTAAGGTCTTTATGGCACAGGAGGATGTCATCCATGTAAAGGAGCAAAATTAAAGAGGGGAATTGTTCCCTCACTGGCAAAAGAGCTTTTTGTATATAAAGCTGGCACATTGTAGGACTATTGGACATCCCCTGTGGTAAGACCTTCCATTGATACCTCTTATCAGGTTTAGCAGAATAAGCTCTCTGACCCGTTAACAAGTCAAAAGTCCAATCTCTCTGCTCTGGAGTTAAAGCAGCAGCGTTTGCTCGGGCCTGCGCCTGTGCCGCCTCCTGCCACAGAGCTCGCCATTCCACATATTTGGCCATACTAGGGAGAGCGGCTTTTGCAATCATTTGCCAGTCGGCAGGAGTTAGTGCCATGCTGGCAAGCCTGTCTAACTGCACCAAGGTAAAATTAGCATTGATTCCATATTTAATCTGCACATATTCTACCGGAGCGTGGACACGCCCACCCTCGGCTCCTTCAAAGACTGGAAATGCCTGTTGTATTTTCCTTTGTTCCTCTCGGGGAATGAATGAGTCTGCGCACTGCCTTTCTGCGCACTGCCTCTCTGCGCATTGCTGACGCACTACGGGCTGACGCACTACGCAGGGCGGGGACTCCGCATAGGGCGGGAGTGCACCTGGTAGCCGATTGCCCTGAGGCCAATTAGCAAACTGGCCTTCGCCAGCCGCTTTTGGCTTTTTTCTTGACCGATTAGCTGGCTGGTAATGGGCTGCTTCTTCCTCCCAGTCTGTTTCCTCAGAGGAGGATTCTTCATCTGCTTCAGAACTACTAAGAGCTGGCTTCCTGAGCTCATCTAGTGACGAGTATCTCCTAGAGACCTCCGCTAATCGATCTTTTTTCTTCTCCCTTTTTCCTCTTTTTCTTCTAATCTCTCTCCAGGTATTCCTACCTAACCTTAACTTTTCCTCGGGTTCAAGACCCTTGGAAAGGCCTGTATACTTACCGTTTCTCCTTGCTCCTACTCTCTCTCCCCGCTTTACTTCTGATAGACTGTCCTGAATTTCCTCTAGAATTTTCAGCCCTATCTTAAGCACTATATAACATGTGAAAAGGAACAAAAGGGCTCCTAACACTAGAAAAAGTTCAAGGCCAAACATACCTGGTAAAGCCATTTCTCACTTCCGTTCCCCAGCTGATGAGTTCTGAATTCGGCAGTTGAATCCTTCTCAACAGTCTGCTTTACGGGAACCTTTATCACCGTCGTTCCCCAGCTGATGAGTTCTGAATTCGGCAGTTGAATCCTTCTCAACAGTCTGTGTTACGGGAACCTTATAACCTTGATTCGCAGTTCTGGTTCTGGAATGAAGTATCCCTCCTGCGCCAGTCCGGAGTTTTTTCTCGTCCCGGATTTTCTCGTCCCGGAATTCGGCACCAATTGTTATTAGACGCGTTCTCACGACCGGCCAGGAAGAACACCACAGACCAGAATCTTCTGCGGCAAAGCTTTATTCTTACATCTTCAGGAAAAGAGAGCAAGAAGCAAGAGAGAGAGAAAACGAAAACCCCGTCCCTCTTAAGGAGCATTCTCCTTCGCCTCGGACGTGTCACTCCTTGATTGGCTGCAGCCCATCGGCCGAGTTGACGTCACGGGGAAGGCAGAGCACAAGTAGTCATAAGATACCCTTGGCACATGCGCAGATTATTTGTTTACCACTTAGAACACAGGATGTCAGCGCCATCTTGTAACGGCGAATGTGGGGGCGGCTCCCAACAAGGTGATCTTCCTGAGATAACCGTCTTATATTAACCTCCAGGAGGGAACACTGATAGACAAAGCCCAGGAGAAAACCATTTTAGGAAAGATTCATGCTATTAATATGCTTTTCCTGTTATTATTAAGCATATATAATTATCACTAGGTATTAGGCCACTGCTTTTGAACAGTTCTCTGCAGATCTGTGAGTACTGTCTTGTAGTGATGTTGTATAAACAAATAGATGACTTCTTAATTCTTAATGATAATCCTATAAGAATTTCTAAAATTATAAGTGTTTTTAAAGCTCTTTTATAGTGGGACTGTTATTAGATCCTTTTCTGGTAGTCAAAACTACAATGAGAACTCTGTCAGTCTCCCATTGTGTCACCAGTTAATTGCTTCTAAATAGTAACCAGACTTTCTCCTACTCAGACCACATTCTAAGAGGTTGTAAAACCATTATCCAAAGATCCCAAAATGGGAGCTAATGAATTACTATAGATGCTAGGACAGAAGATAAAACATTGTCTGGGTTTATCTGTACAAAATTTCACTTGTAACTTAGTTACAGTTTTTAAGTTTCAATGAACCTGTGGAGCTATGGCAGGTAATGAATGTTTAGCCAGATAATTACTACTAATGGATATGCATGTAAAGATTCACTGTTGTAAACTTCTTATTCAATTTATGATTTGAATTTGTATTACCTTGTGATGAATTCTTACCATGTGATCATGTATTCTGAAAAACGTGTAAGTGCTGAGGACAAAAAGAAGAGTGTTGGAAAAATTTTCCCTTGCCCCACTTACAATCTTTCTGCCCCCCCCCCCTTTTTAGAGAGCGTTCATAGGAAACTTTTTACAACTTAAAAATAAACGCTCTAATCACTTTTCAAAGTCTCCCTTTTTCTTTCTGTGACTTCCTCCTACTAGCAGGCTGAAAGTTAGAGCAGTGCAGTTCCTGCTGAGATAGAACAAAGGTCACATTGCTTAATCCCCTGCTGTTAGGCTACAAGTGTCAATCACCTCAGCCAGCAGCAGCCTTTGCCCACAGAAAGAGCAAGAAAGATTTTAGGACTTTTTGGAAGTTATCATCAGCATTTCAGTACAGTTAGAGAGCTATAACATCCAGGGACGCTCAATCTTTAAACCCACACCAGAGTCCTACTCTGTGTCTAGGTTGGCAATTATACAGATGTAATCTGAGGTGGTCAAGTATAAGCATGGTTTCCTTTCAATTTTCCTGTATCTATGGAGACTTGCTTGTGGCTATTGATGTGTTGACTTGTGGATAAAGTCTCATTATATTGCAAGAAGAAGGTATATTCTTTTATGTTTGAGGGAAATGTCCTGTAGATAACTGTTAGGTCCCTTTAGTTTATAACACAGTTAGATCTAGCATTTCTCTTTTTAGGTTTAGTATGATGACCTGTCTATTGGCAAGAGTGAGACATAGAAATATCCCACTCTAAGTGTGTCAAGATCAATATGTGATTTAAGTTGTAATAGTGTTTCTCTTATGAACTTGAGTAACCTTTTCTGTGGTGCACAAATATTAAGAATTACAATGTCATCTGAGTGGGTTCTTTCTTTAGTGAGTATATAGTGACCATTCTTATCTCTGCTGACTAGTTGTGGTTGGACATCCATTTCATAAAGTAATAAAACGACAGGGGCCAGAGAGCTGGCTACGCATTGAAGAGTACTGGTTGCTCTTCCAGTGGTCCTGAGTTCAATTCCCAGCAACTATATAGTGACTCACAACCATCTAATGGGATCTGATGCCTTCTGGTGTGTCTGAAGACAACTATTACATATGTTAATATATATAAAATCAATCTTTAAAAAAAGGATAAACAATGTCTTTATCAGCTTGCTCTTACGTCTGTTTGCTTGTTATATTTTCTTCTATCTTTTACTATGATGTAATGTCTATGCTTAATATAAAGGTGTGTTCTTTTGGATACAGTGCAAGTATGCATCATGTTTTTACATTCATTAACATGTAAAACATCTGTGTCTTTTCATTGAGACAATTGAATCTAAGGATTAACAATGAGCTATATTTACTGATTCATTTTTATTTTCTTAGTGTGCATGTGCATGTGTGTGTGTGTGTGTGTGTGTGCGCGCATGCACTTCCTTCTTTGATATTCTAGTCTGGTATACTTATTCCTTGAATATGGCTAACTTCTTTATGTGAGACTTTCTATTCTAACAACTTTTATGGGTCTGCTATTGCAGAAAAGTACTGCCTAGATTTGGTTTTATCATGGAATATTTTATATTTTTTTCCATCTACTGTGATTGAAAGTTTGCTGGAGATAGTATTTTGGGAGGGAATGTATGACCTCCTAGAGTCTATGGAACATCTGTTCAGGCCCTTCAAGCTGTGAGAATTTCCATTGAAAAGTCATGTATTATTTCATTAGCTCAGCCTTCATATGTTACTTTGTCTTATTGCCCTTTTACCTTTTAGTAATTTTTCATTGTTCTGCATATGTAATGTTTTAATCAGCATATACCAAGAATAATTCATTTTCTAGTCCACTATAATTTCTGTTTTCTATGCATATTGTACCTTGATATACATTTTAATCTTTAGGTTGGAGAAAACTTCTCCTATGATTTTGTTGAACGTATTTCTATGCTTTCACCTGAGTCCTATGCCTATTTTTTTTATTCTTGTATTTGGTCTTTTCATTTTATCCAAGATTTCCTGAATATTTTCTGTCAGGGTATATTTTATTTTTATTTATCATATTCTTTGAGTAAAGTACCCATTTTTATTTTGTGTCTTTAATGCCAAACATTTTATCTTCCATCTCTTATATTCTGTTGGTGAGGTTTTCCTGTGACCTTCCTGTTCCAAAAATCTTCATAGACACATTACGTCCATTGGTATTTTCTTTAGACATGCCCTTTCCTCTTTCAGATCTTACACCATTTTAATTTCTTCTTTATTTTATTTGCCTTGGATGTTATTGTGTTTCTACTTTGGAATTTAGGCATTTGTGTTTGGGATGATTGTAATTTTACATTCTGAAGTTTGTCTTGGTCTTTGTTGACTGGGTTCTTTCTTCCTTGGTTTCTATTATCTTCTCTGGTTTTTAGAAGGGTTTGGTACCTATGAGTTGCTTGGTAGATAATTCTGGAATTTCTGTTGTAGCCAATGGAGGTTCTGGGCAGAATGTGGTTTTAGGTATTGGGTTCTGACACTTTGGAATGAGATGAGAAAAGAAGGGAGCTGAGATGGTCCAAAAGAGAGGGAATAAAGAAGGGTTTTCCACCAGGATCCATTTACTTCCCTAGTAATGGAAACAGAGAGTAAAGAGATGCAACAAAAAGTAGTCTGCTACAAAGCTGGCGATGAGACCGGGGGTGGGGAGTGGGGGGTGGGGTGGGGGGATTTTGTTTGAAGGAGAGGAACAAATTCAAAATTTGAAATTTGCCTACCCGATTCACTGACCTATATTTACTTCTCTGGCAGTCTTGGCTGAAAGTTTCACAGCGCATGCTTACTGGATTTGATGGTTGGGAAAACACCATGAGTGGAGAGAAAGGTTTGAGATCTTAGAAGGGACAGAAAGCAAGGAAGCCACAATAAGTGGTCTGCTACTGAGTTGGGTGAGGCAAGGGGATTAGATTTAGAAGAGGAGGAGGGAGAGGTGAAGATCCAGTTAGTTTGTTTCCCTGCCAGGGATGGCTTGATCCAGGCAATGCCTATTGGAATTGGGCCTGGCATCCAGAAACCAGTTTGAGGGAGGAAGATTGGAGGTCAAGAAAAGTCTGTATCAATGAATGGGAGGAGAGGCCCCTTGGTCTTGTGAAGATCATATGCCCCAGTACGGGGAATGCCAGGGCCAGGAAGCAGGAGTGGGTGGGTTGGGGAGCAGGGCGGGGAGAGGGGATAAGGGGCTTTCGGGATAGCATTTGAAATGAAAATAAAGAAAATATATAATTTAAAAAAGATATTGAAAATAAATAAAAAGAAAAGTCTGTACAAAGGAGGTTCCCAAGACAATGTAGACAGAATTATTATGTGACACATTATAACTATATGATATTAGGGCTGCAGTCAATACTTAGTTCTTATCTGTTCTTGTAGATGTGTTTTCTGGATTTCTAGAGAATTACAAGTTTGTGATAAACAAGAGATAAAGCCTTAAACAGTATTTATAGTAGAATTATTTCTTCTTTCCTGAGAGTGAGGATTCCAGGACAAGCAGTTCTCTCTGTATTTCCACAGTACCCAACTTTTACACATTTTTCTTTTTTGCCTTCACCCACCAATCACACTAGCCAGCTAACATTGTTTGCTGTTCCATCAGTGTCTTTTTTTTTTTTGACTATTTGCACATAATGATGTTTACATTTGAGTCTTACATTTAAATATCTTGGTTCCCGGATTCCTCTGAGACTAGTCTGCTCAGGTGAGAGTGTGGACTACAGAAGCTAACAGCTTCTGGGACAGGCCCTCTTTCTGGCCTTCATCTTCTGCCAGGTGGCATGTCCAAACGCCAGATATCTGTGCACCTTCTCTGTAAAAGGAGAGCTTGCCTACAGAGAGTGCTCTGACCACGGAAACTCAGAGGAGAGAGCTAGTCTCCAGGTCTGCTGATAGACGGTAATAGAATCACCAGAAGAACAATCTCTAAACAGAGTCAACTATAACTACTAACTCCAGAGATTACCAGATGGCGAAAGGTAAACGGAGGAATCTTAATAACAGGAACCAAGACCACTCACCATCACCAGAACCCAGCACACCCACTTCGCCCAGTCCAGGGAACCCCAACACACCTGAGAACCTAGACCTAGATTTAAAAGCATATCTCATGATGATGGTAGAGGACATCAAGAAGGACTTTAATAAATCACTTAAAGAAATACAGGAGAACACTGCTAAAGAGTTACATCATCTCTTAATGAACACAGACCCAACAATCCTCTACTGTATGTGTGTTGTGGGCCAAAGAAGTTGAGGAGAAGGGGATCCTACAGGAGAACCAGCAGTCTCAATTAGTCTGGATCCCTGGAATCTCTCAAACAAAGGTTATACTTTTATATGGGTGAAATAATATAGAACTTTTAACAACAAGATTTTCTCGTCATATTATTTGTTATAAATAGAAATAAGAAAATATACAAAACCATTAAAATTTCCCTTTTGTTTCTCTTGTGAGAGTAAATTTTTGCAAGCAACTATATGATTTGGCTAGTAAATGTCACTTATTAGTTGACTGTAATATATATATATATATATATATATATATATATATATATATATATATATATATAAATTCATTCAATTTCATAAGTTTGTGCTGATTTTCTTCTGCTTTATCTAGTAAAAGTAATCCTGTACAACAAAAGCACCTTCAGTATAGAAATAAAATTATCACTTAAGTAAAATTTTAAAAAAGCATTACTCTTTCTTTACTTTGATAATATTATTCATCTTCTTAAGCAGAATGGTAAGAAGTGATTGTGAACTTTTCTATCCTTTACAGAAAACACAAGAGACACGACACAATTGCTAATGTCTATTAGAATAGTGATTTCAGTTTATACAAATTTCAGAAAATTTCAAGGTACAAGACTCAAAACCAAATTACAAATGGAAGTTATTTCTGAACCCCTATTTCTTCTCTATTCTGCCTTTATCAAGACATGGAATTCCTACTTAGTTTCTGTACCAAAGAATCAGTTTTAGTCTCATGATTGGTACTGGTAAACAAATGACCATTGTATCAGAAAGGTGTGTTGTTGGTTTTAATTCTAAACATAAAGAAAAAAATGTCGCCTCCCTTCTTATTCTCATGGCATGTTTCTCTGAGGCTCTCATACGAAGTTTCATTTTTCAACAATTATCATCTGGTATCCATCAGAAACAAATACTGATACCTTAGTTCACCTTGGGTTACCGGCCGGTCAGCAGTACAGTTAGGACAGTACCCTAGGACTTCAGAGATGACATCAGGTAAAACTTGCAGGAGACTGACCCATTTAAACCGACTGAAAATTGCTGATCTATAGGATTATGAGAGAGAAAAAAAGACCAAGCAAGTAAATTGGTTGTTTAAACCTAGGGATTTTTTTTTGTGGTAGTTTGTTATGAAGAAAGGATAAATGGTAAATCTCCAAGACATCCACTTTCTGAAATAAAATTAAATCTGCCGAGCATACTCTGATATAATCTCTTTGAATAATAGCTAATAATAAAAATAGTAATATTTACTGGTAGGCCCTGCACTAAATATTTTACTTTTATTGCTTCCAATAAGCCTCAAAGTAATAAACCTACTGCTTCCCTTAGGCCTATGGATACTGACACTCCAAGGAATGTTTAAAATGCTGCTCAAAGTTCCACAACTAGAAAAAATGTGCAAAAGATTACAAACTGAATTCTAGCTCTTAAGGCAATTTTCACAGCTGTGTGTTCTATCAGGGTCTTCTCTATTGTCTCATAACTTTCAAACTGTCAAGTCACGACCAGAATAAACCTTGAAACAACAATACTTCAGTTTTAGATGGCAAACAAATGTAAAAACAATGATCCTTAAATCAGATACTGTTTTTATATTTCTTTTTATCTGCTCACAGACTCAGAAATGAGCTTTCTGGTAAGAGTTTCAATAGTTATCCTTGAAAGATTAAAAAAAAAAAGTTTTCGTATATGTGATAGTTTGAACATATAATTATATAAACAATAGCTACCAAATTCAATTAGTCAGAAAATAATATTCCTGTGTATGAGCTACTTAGAATCAATGGAATGCTCTACAGAAAAAAATAAAAATTCTCTGATGACAGCAGAGAAATGAGGAGGAAAGCATATCACTAAAAGATAAATGACAGCTAATATGTCATTAATATGAGTGGAGATGTCTCAATTATCAAGTATGCAATACTAATATTTTAAGGCAAATAATGAAGTCTATAGAAAAATGAATAAAATTAATCATGTCTCCTTTTCCTTTATGATTTATCAAAGTGGAAAAATATTTAATAGTAAGCTGCTACTGAAAATAACAACATGAAATCAAGTTATTTCTATCTCTGTCTCTGTATATACATCCACATATCTATATGACCTCATAAATGTATATAGAAGACAATATATGTATACATCTATGTCATCATATATTAGTATATTATATACAGAAGACATAAACAAACCATAAATATGTGTAATTAAAATATATCTGACAATACTAAATTTTAAATATAAAATATGTAAACTGAAGTTGAAAATTAAGAAATGCAAGATATTTATGATTTGGACAACTAAATATTACTACAATGTGCATTTTCTACTAACTACTCTTGTTTTAAACACACCCTAGCATTGTCCATAAGTATCTTTTATGAAAATAAAGAGTAGTTGTTAAAATATGCATTAAAATACAATGAAAAATGATTTATTTATCAAAAGTGAAAGAACTTTGACACTACACTTAATGAACTAAGCAAGGAATAAAATGCTTACAATTAAAAACAAACTTATTCCAAGTACTGATGAGAATCTGAAGCAACAACATTCACATGTTCTTTACACGGATGCTAAACACATCAAGTGTTTCTAAAGCTGTTCAATACTTATGCAGATATTATATACACATGCCGATCGCTATTACTCAGTCATTATACTTCCAAATAGTTTGATTTTGTAATTTCCAAAAGGAAGGAATTGGGAAAGTGGATCTATTATGTATTATTTTCTTCAATGGAGAATACAATCTAAAAAATAAGTATTATCTCACAATCAGAATATAGGAAAATCACCTAGTACTTCAATGTTACAAATCATACATTAGAATGTGAATGGTAGCAGTAAGAATGTGGTTAGGCCAAACCTTCATATACAAATCTATGATTTCTTGCATAGTGGAGAACATAATGTGAGCTCTTCTGAGGGCTAAAACAGGGCTTAGCTACATAACACGATTGATTCTGAGGTAGCGTTTCTTCTGCTTTCGACAAATGTTTCATTTTAATGCCAGGTCACTGATAATTTTATTGTACTTTTAACTATCACTTTCATTGAAAATTATATCGGGTATTGGATGGGAGAAAAGGACTGCAATCCCCGAGGGCCGGCAGAAAGAATGGAAAAAGGCAACCTCGAGAGGTAGGAAGTTGGGGAGACTCTCTAGAATGTACCAGAGACATGGGAGGTGAGAGACTCTCAGGACTCAAAGGGAGGGACCTTAGATGAAATGCCCTACATTGGAGAGAGGGAACTTGTAGAGCCCACCTCCAGCAGAAAGACAGGGCATCAAATGAGGGATGGGGTTGCCATCCCACAGTCAAAACTCTGCCCCATAATTGTTCCTGTCTGAAAGAACTGCGGGGATTAAAATGGAGAGGAACCCCAGGAAAAGAAGGTCCAGTGATAGGCCCAAAGTGGGATCCAGCTCAAGGGGAGGTCCCAAGGCCTGACATTATCACTGAGGCTATGGAGCTTTCACAAAAAGGGACCTATTATAACTGCCCTTCGAAAGACCCAACAAGCAGCTGAAAGAGTCAGATCCAGATATTTACACTCAGCCACCGGACAGAAGCTGCTGACCCCTGAGGCTGAATTAGGGAAACGCTGAAAGAAGCTGAGAATGAGGGTCACCCTGTGTCACTGCAGGGCCAGCAGTCTCAATTAAGCTGGACCCTGAGATCTTTCAAACACTGGACCACCAACCAGGCTGCATACACCAGCTGATATGAAGCCCCCAACACATAAACAGCAGAGGGCAGCCAGGTCTGGGTTTGGTCTGAGATGATGCACCTAATCCTCAAGCGATTGGAGGCCCCAGGGAGTTAAGAGGTCTTGTGGGGTGGGGGTGGGGTAGGGGTGGGGTGGGGGTGTAGAGATCCTCGAGGAAACGGGTATAGGGAGGAAGTATGAGATGTGAAGAGTTGGAGGGTGGACCTGGAGGGGAATAAAATCTGGAGTTTAAAAGAAAGCAATTTTCAAAATGAAAATTAAAGTAAGAATCATTAACTTAATTTTATCTATGTTCCTTTCTACGCTTTCATCAATAATATCCTATTTCTCAGCAATGTGTCAACTCAATACACATGCTTAGCAGTAAATTTCAATTGTCACCATTTTCTTTCTTTCTTTCTTTCTTTCTTTCTTTCTTTCTTTCTTTCTTTCTTTCTTTCTTTCTTTTTTTTTTTTTTTTTCAAGACAGGGTTTCTCTGTATAGCCCTGGTTGTCCTGGAACTCACTTTGTAGACCAGGCTAGCGTTGAACTCAGAAATCTGCCTGCCTCTGCCTCCCAAGTGCTGGGATCAAAGGCGTGCGCCACCACCGCCCAGCTTGTCACCATTTTAAATAAGCCAAAAATATGTAAAATTTCACTTGTATGAAACTAAATCAGGATCAATATACCTTGCGTGTTCCTGGGTGACCAAAATAAATAATATACATTGCAGGTTTAGGTTTTGTATGCAGTTAAGGCAGTTAATAAGTTCCTGTTAGTCCTAGGTTTAGTCTTACAAATTAAAAATTTTACTTGTAAGAAGTACCTTTTTACCTTATATTATGTCCTAGTTAAAAAACAAGTCCCTGTTTAACTTGTGTTATATCCTTGCAAAGTAAGGTTTCTGCTTGAAATTAAGAAGGAATGAAGAAGGGAAGGAAAGAAGGAAGGAAGGAAGGAAGGAAGGAAGGAAGGAAGGAAGGACGGAAGGAAGGAAGGAAGGAAGGGGACTCACCTCTGAAATAAATAAGGTGAAATATTATTAAAATTTTGAACACAATTTTGGCATTTTAGATGACCTCTTTGCTTATTTTTAGATCAAAAAATGTGTTCATCATCAAGCCTCAGTTTAGGTGGCTGATTTAATCATTTAATAAATTTTGGCTGATCTAGATGGCTAAATCTTTAGTAATCTGAGGGTATACATACTGAGGTTGACTAGGTCAAAATCCACAAAACTTATCTCCTACAGTGCCATATAACAACTTACCTAAAAAATGTTTTGCCTCTGGAAAAAGAAAAAGAAAAGTTCCCGTCTCTTGGATCTGACAGCTACTTAAAACCTCATTCCATGAAGCCTATTCTTGTCCTTGCCCAGTTCTGTCCATTCCATTGTATCTTTCTAACAATGTATAACAGCCAACTCTCTGTCTGTCTGTCTGTCTGTCTGTCTCTGTCTCTCTCCCCTGTGAACACACCTTATCTCTCCTATAATTGGGACTTCAGGATGCCAGAATTGACTACTCTTTCAAATCCTAGCTTAGGGTAATACAGCTGTCTGGCTGGCCAGTCCTAATTGCACCATAAAATACAGCTTGGCTTAATTGGACAATTATAGTTTGGGTCTTTTCTCCTTATGCTTCTCAACAAATAATAGATTTAAAAAAAACTAATCTCAAAATCTTGATACTCAAGGTAATCTTTGAACAATTGCAAAATCAAAATCACATTATCTCTTCAAAACAGTACATTAGGCAACGATTATCTCCACACTGGAAACATCACTAAACATAAGACATTTTAAGTGGAGAACCTAAAGAGCAAATGTAGAGAGTATATTCCCATCTCAAAATTTTCATGAAAATTAAAAGTTCCTAACGCATAATCATGAAGTCATTTTCTTAGAGTGTTGCTTGGCCCCAGCAGAGAAACTTCCCTCTACCAGCAACAGCCCCTTTATGATTTTAGATGGACAGATTAACTGTAATGTTTCAGAGGTTCGTTTTCTTTCACTTCCAACTAGTATGAAGGCATGTAGAATTTTTCTAACTTAACATTTAAAAGAAACTGTTACTTTAATAAATATTTTTAAAAGCTTTATACTCTATGGGAAAGCATCCTTGCTTCCAAAATATATAAAAAGGGACATAATTAATTTCATCATTTATAGACATTCCCGTTAATATTAATATCCTGAGTTTAATTGGTTCCTCTGGACTTTCAATGAACTCAACACACTCAGTTGGATGGGAAACATAACAGTGACTATGCTCAAAGTTTTAAGAGCACAATGCTAACGGTACAGATGGGAAATTATGATCATTAAGTCTCACGCAGCTTCAGCTACTTTTGAAAGTATTTTGACATCCTGTAAATATATTAAGGAATCATTGACAAAAAAATTGTATGTTAAGTAAAACTGTATTATTACTATTATTTTTAAAGGAATGCATTTATCCTTGACAGGAATTAGTTTCAAAGGAAACTTGCTGCTATGGCTTGGAGGACTTGTAAATACGTGTGAGCATTATATCATTTATCTGAGTTTACAGGGTAATATTCTATTTCAAATTTTAAGAATTTCAGGATTTAACAAAATTACACAGAAATATTATTTCCACATGTATTCTAAAGTTCAGTGCATAAGGGTTAAACATTATTCAGATTTAAAGGATAAACATAGTTTCAGAGTTCTGTCAAGCATTCTCCATTTGAATAATTACCAAAATTTCTGCCCAGGTCATAACAAATTCTTATTAAATTCATCAAAACACGGGTTTTCCTGTGTCATTCTTTGTCCATAAATTAAATACAGAAACACACTGTCTCTCTTTGTAAATATATTACGAAATGCATTAACCCCTAAACTGCCTCTCTTTTTGTACCTATCAAACACACAAACTCTCTTTGTATATATATATTATACACACACACACACACACACATACACATACACACACACACACAGAGAGAGAGAGAGAGAGAGAGAGAGAGAGAGAGAGAGACAAAACCAAGTTGTGGATTTGATTTAACATTTGTATTATGTTAATTGGATTCCTTCCCAAAATGATACAAGAATCTCACATGTAAGACACTGCAGGTCCCTGCCCCCAGTTGATTCTAATTGGTAAATAAAGTTGTATGCAGCCAATGATGGCGGGGCAGGGAGACAAAGGCAGGACTTAATATTTCCCTGATAAGGGAACCAAGAGAAAAAGAATGGAGTACTGCCATGCCTTGGTAGCAGGAAGAACAGGTTAGAGAGCTTTAGAAGGAAAGCATTCAATCATGTAAGAACCTGAGAAGACTGGCCCCAGGGAGCACACCAGACTGGGGTAGGGATAGCAAAGGTGAAGTATTGATTTTAGTAAGGAGTAACTCAGGAGTATGGGGAGGCGCTAGCAATGTGGAAGCGGGCATGGCACAGTCATTGAGCTGATTAAGGCATATCAAATATAAGACTGCATGTGTTTATCTTTCATTCCTGAATCCAGAACATCACAGGAGGTAGCGAGGAACTCATGCCACCGCTGCCAGGGAGAGCAGATTTATCACTTACAGTCACACATATATAACATTAAAAATATAAAACTATGTATGTGTCAAATATATAAATATATTTACATTATATATGCATATACATACATATATATATATATATATATATATATATATATATATATATATATATATATAAAATCATCTGCCCATTTCAGTCTCTTTTTGGACTGTCAGGATCACTTTATCTTTGTATCTTTATAGGAATAAAGCTTAGGCTTATATAAATACACACACACACATATCTTTTTCTAGTTGGTAGGCTATAGAAATTTACATAATTGTGTGTGTGTGTGTGTGTGTGTGTACACACATACACAGCCTCTGTATTTTTATTATTTTACCATTTTTTCTGTTTACAGATTGGAATACCAAAAAGTTTTTGATGTAATATTAGACAGACATCTGAGGCAAGAAACGATGTAATCTATATAAGCAAGATCATCTATAATTTTCCCATACAAAAGCCTGAAGATAATGATATAGGAATAATTGTTGATATATGGGTATGAGAATAAATGTTCTGTCATGTAAAACATTACTTTTTTCTTTATTTTTTGTCTTAAATTAGTTCAGTAAAACATATTTTTATATGTATACAGGTTATTTTTTATTTTAAATACATTTACGAACTGAAAGGATAGGGATTGGTTTTGTAGATAAATTTAGTTAAAAAATTTATTTGTAATCAGATTCTCTTAAGAAATTGCATATTACTTAAATTTAATTTGAATAAATAAATAAAAATAAACATACATATTATTTTAATTATGGCATAGAAGCTTTTGAATTTAAGGAAATCCAATTTTTTTGTTTTATTTCTTTATCAACCATAATTGTACAGAAGAAAACCCTCCACTGCACTTACTTCTTCAAATGTTTTAATGACTTTTCTTTTAAATTTTTCAGAAATTCTCGTCTTCAGTGGGCTCTTGATTCTGTTGAAGTGGGTTTTCATGCTTGGCAAGAAATATACATTTATATTCATAAAACATTAATTAATTTGCATCAAGAGACCACATATGGAATAGAAAAATCTGACATAAAGAGACCAACTGTGGAGTAGGAAGAACTCTGACAGAGAATTAATATCTATATTTGTCTTAGTCAGGATTTCTATTCTAGCACAAAACGTAATGACCAAGAAGCAAGTTGAGGAGGAAAGGGTTTATTCTGCTTACACTTCCACATTGCAGTTCATCACTAAAGGAAGTCAGGACTGGAACTCAAGCAGGTCTCGAAGCAGGAGCTGATGCAGAGGCCATGGAGGGATGTTTCTTACTGGCTTGCATCCCCTGGCTTGTTCAACCCACTCTCTTATAGAACCCAGGACTAACCAGCCCAGGGATGGCACCACCCACATTCACCAACTGAGAAAATGCCCAACAGCTATATCTCATGGAGGCCCTTCCCCAGCTTAAGGTCCTTTCTCTGTGATAACTTCCAGCCTGTGTCAGGTTTACACACAAAGCAATCTAGTACAGTATTAAATAAATAACAGGAAAGCAAGAAATCATCACTTCAGTAGATAAATTGGTTTATATCATTATTCAAAATATTTTGGAGCTATGACGAAAGGATGGACCATCTAGAGACTGCCATATCCAGGGATCCATCCTATATCAGCTTCCAAACGCTGACACCATTGCACACACTAGCAAGATTTTGCTGAAAGGACCCAGATATAGCTGTCTCTTGTGAGACTGTGCCGGGGCCTAGCAAACACAGAAGTGGATGCTCACAGTCAGCTAATGGATGGATCACAGGGCTCCCAATGGAGGAGCTAGAGAAGGTACCCAAGGAGCTAAAGGGATCTGCAACCCTATAGGTGAAACAACATTATGAACTAACCAGTACCCCGGAGCTCTGGACTCTAGCTGCATATGTATCAAAAGATGGCCTAGTCGGCCATCACTGGAAAGAGAGGCCCATTGGACTTGCAAACTTTATATGCCCAGTACAGGGGAACACCAGGGCCAAAAAGTGGGAGTGGGGGGAGGGTATGGGGCACTTTTGGGATAGCATTGGAAATGCAAATGAGGAAAATACCTAATAAAAATATTAATATATATATATATTCCAGATGACAAGCAAGAACACTTAAGAAATGTCAGGGGAGGGTCAAAGTAGCTATGTAGCTAAAGATAATTTAAACTTTTGAGGCAATTGTCTCCACCTCTCAGAAGCTAGAATTCTAGATATGTTTTACCACAGCAGATTTTTGCTTTCTAGGCATAGTGTATAACCTAATCTCTCCTAGAAGCCGTTGAACACATTTAATGAATCTGAACTTAAGTTTAGAGGTAATGCTATAGAAGTAATGAAGAATTTACAAAATAATCTCAGTCCATTACAAAAATAATAACATGACCCAAGCAAAGAAACTGGTCAGTAAAACCAATGTCATAGAAATTCAAAAGCATATGAAGTCTGCGAAAATTCAACTATTATAACAGTGAATATTGTTGTTTCCCATGTATATATTAATAATTCTGAAGCCACAACTCATGTATATTACAAGTACACAATTATTACGCTGGTGATAATAGGTTGTGGTCAGTTTCACCATGGTATGTCTAATGTATTACTGAGGTAATTCAAGTTATATGCACTAACTCATGTTTAATAAGGTTAGAGTTACAGTTCCAAATAGGAGCTCATTTGAACTTAATATAGATGCAAATTTCTTAACATATATATTTACATAATGATACAGACCTACCTGCCTCCCATAAGAAATAGGAGCCTCTAGACTTCACTTGTAACAGTAATCTCTACAAAGCACTGAGACATCACATCAACAATTATTAAATTAAGAACTACAAAATAAAACATGGAAGGTAAGGTATAACATGCCATTCATGTCAGAAATCTACAAAGGACAAAAGAAAAAAAGAAAGGTAATCACTTTGATAGAGGCTTTCTAGATGCCCCAGGAACAAATCAACGTGCCTCCAATATCCAAAGTACAAACAAGTTTGAAACAACTAAAAATAGTGTGTGATCCTTACATAGTATTGACCTTGAACTTATGTTCAGATAAGTAAAATGAATAAAGAATAAATGAAAGACTGTAGTCAATTATTAGTTGTGTAATTATTTAAATATATGCACATTTACTGATTTCCTTCTTTTTCTATTTTAAATTTAGTTTACTTGTAATGAGATAGAATTGCAACTAATCTTAGTTGAAGAAGAGATGAAAAATATTGATTTAGATAAGTCAGTTATAATGGTTAAGATTTTAGAGAAAGTAAAAAAAAGATCAAGAGAATTATTTTCAAACAAATGATATTTTCTACTTCATTTTTATCATTTCTTTTAAGTCTATTCATAGACATGTGTTATGGCCTCTCTGGATCACTCCAAAATACTGAATATCTGATTAATTCTGTTTTTATAACTCTTACATTTTATAACTCTTAAAGAAATTGATAGGTAAGGTTAAATACAGAATAACAGTCTTTTGTGGCCAGATTCAATACAATGAAGAAGAATGACAATTTAGTAAGCAATGGATACTATTTAGGATGTACACTATATAAATTTGATAAAGGTAAGGAAGAAATAATAACTTTTACATTACATGTTGAAATGACAACTATACGTTATTGAAAAAAAACCTTACATTTAGATCTGTCCACTATTAACTTGTGTCATGAGGCTTTTGAACTAGTCAAGTGGAAGCAAGCAAGTTGGCTCATCAGGAACAGAGACCTGCTGCCAAGCCTAAAGACCTGAGTTGAACTCTTCGGACCTATAGAGTTGACAGAATCTAATCTTGCAAGTTCTTGTCTGACCAAACACTCACCTGACAGACAGTCAGGCAGACAGGCAGACAGGCAGACAGACATGCAGGCAGAGACAGATAGAAAGACATACACACTCAGAATGAGAGAGAGGGGGGGGGAGAGAGAGAGAGAAAGAGAGAGAGAGAGAGTTATTAACACTAAAATGTTTTGGAGAAAAATATTTTCTTGTTTTATAGTAATATGAAATTAATAAATAATTGGGAAGCTTATACAATCTATTCATAAATTCCACATCTAGCTTATATTATTAATATGTCAGGAGGAACCTGTTGGGTATAAGCCGATGTGACTCAGAGGTTGGTAGCACTGAATTCTTTTCCAGAACACTTGGCTTCGATTCCCAACACCAAAATGGTGGGTCAAAACCGATTTGGAATTCCAACACCAAGGAATCCAATACCGTTTTCTATTTTCCTTGAGTACATAGAAATACAGGCAAACATAACACTCAAAACACATAAAATGAATTAAAAAGATAAAGAAATGAGTGTGTAACACAGTTATTGGATTATAATCCATCATTTTAAATTTTAAAAAAGTTCCACTGACACGGTTTTATTTTCTCTAAAAGTTTCATGTTTATAATATCATATATTTGAATAAATAATTTTATATCTCTTCTTCAAACAAATAATATAATTGGCAATTCCATATTATTACAAATAATTATTGAAATATTCCATCATGGTAGCAGTGTGTACATCAGACAACACAGAACTTCCTGGAGATGGTTATTTCCTTCCAAACATATGGTTCTCTAGGATTTGTGTAGGCAACAGGTTCCTATACCTGTTGGTCCAACTTCCTGAGCATCACTCATTCAGGAAAATAGTATAATGAAGAATACAATTCGGTAATGAACAGCTGTAAGTACAAGGGTATACTTTTCAGTAACTTGCTTTTGTTGTTTCAGGATTTAATATAAAGCAAATAATATTTCCATCATACAACTGTTAAAGTAGGATTAAATTTATTTCGAATTTTTGCTGTTACTTGCAAAACAATCATAGCTCATGTTCCTTGTGTCTAATACAACTGCAAAGTATAGGTATTCCTTTTTTAACCTGACCTTTCAATTGTTTTAAGATTTAGAGGAAACATTAAGGGAAAATGAATTTAATCAGGATATACAATGTTTTATATTGATTCAGAGAGATCATAAAAATATCAAATGGTACATGTATCTGGAAAGACAAAAACACAAAAAAGGAAAATGCTTTTGAAGCTTTATCATTTTGAAAATATTTCTCATGATATTGTTTTACTAGAATCTTTATATTTATAACTTGACTTACTTGACTAAACACGTTTGCATATTTTATCTTAGTGATATAACTTGCAGTTCTATATTATTACAAATTTAAATAAAATTTTATAACAGAAGAGTGAAAATTTTATGTGTTTGTATATATTTTTGAATGGTTACATGAATATCAGCATATTAAAAAAAAAGACCTTATCGTTGCTCTTACGCTATCTATTGGTATTTTTAGGCTGACAGGCACCTGAACATCGAAAAAGGAAAAAGAAAAGCTTAAGAACTACTTTTATTAGTTCTTTTTTGTGTAATTGCTTTAGTTATTTGTTTGTGTATAATATCTGTAATATTATGAAAGTATTAAATGAAACATAAAAATGTCTAGCTGTAAAGGAATAATGATAAATATTAATAGAAACAATAAGGCTGTGAAAATACATCCAAGGCTTCCAAAGAGCATCATCTTAGAAGAAAGGAGGGCATCCCTGTTTAGGCAAACAGTGTTGCAAAGAAGACATAGACCAGTGTAGTCACGGAAATAAGCTGTCCATTCATATTTCATATCTGCTTTATTTTTCCTGAAGTACACGCTGTACAGATTTACACAAACTTTGGAGAATTGATTCTTCCTATTACTCATTTTGCACATTCAAGATCCTCTCACCTGGATAATAATGGGAACAAATGACTCTTCTGTTTTATAACATATGCCTAATACTCTTCCACACATGATTCAGTTCATGATAATTTTTACAAATGCCTGTCACAGAACCTGATATCAGAACCGAAGTTATAGCTTTTATCTCGAAAATCTTTTACATTCTAGGTTATTAGTAACTAGATATGGTATCCAGTATTCATGATGATTAATTGTATGTAATTAATATCTTTTTTACATATAAACATTTCAAGTTGTTTCTACAAAATCTGAACAATATTATACATGTTCATTTACACTGAAGGTGAAGATACGTGCCATGTTTTCTAAAGTAAATAGGAATCAGCATTATAGTAACTGGTGAAGTCAGAGTAATAAAGAGAAATTTCAGAGACCTAGGACTTTTACATGCAATAATGAGAATTAAAATTTATTAAGAGTGGAAAAATTCAAAATATTATGCTTTATAATTAGAATTAAGAAATTTTCTCCTCTTTTCTTTTCTTTTCTTTTCTTTTCTTTTCTTTTCTTTTCTTTTCTTTTCTTTTCTTTTCTTTTCTTTTCTTTTCATCGTGTGTACAATAAAACATTATGAAGGCCAGGCTACTCTAGAGCTCTCTATTCAAGTACACTGACTTAGAACTTCTAAGTTTCCTCTTTGCGTCCTTGGTGCTGTCTTTGCAAGTGTATGCCCTGCACTTAACTTGCAATGGGACCTGTAATGGTCTCCAGGACTTTGTGCTCTACAGACTGAATTGTAGCTATGCTCTCTGTCTTGTTATGAAAAGGAACACTTAAGTCCATTTGTTTGAGAACTAGAATAAAGAATAAAAATTGACTCTGACCTTCTGATTTTTATGATTGAAAAATCCTACAATCTGGGAAGGTTTGTTCAGAACATTAATTTTGTTTTGAATTTGCATTTTCTATGTGACTAATTTGGGATTATTCTCACAAATGACAGCATTGTCAATTTTCAATTATCTAGCACCATATAACGAAATCTAGTAAACTCAAACTCTATTTTAATTTTCATTACATTTGAAAAAAAGCACTCAAAATAACATGACTAGATTTAAATTTCTCAGCATCATCTGAAAATATATTAGAATAATTATATGTGCCCAAAATATTTTAAAGCAAAGGGTACATTAATTGATAAAGGTAAACTATTAAAAAAAAAAAACCTAACTTACTCTAGCAATACCACTCCTGGGCATATACCCAGAAGATGCCCCAACAGGTAAGAAGGACACATGCTCCACTATGTGCATAGCAGCCTTGTTTATAATAGCCAGAAGCTGGAAAGAACCCAGATGTCCCTCAACAGAGGAATGGATACAGAAAAGGTGGTACATTTTCACAATGGAGTACTACTCAGCAATTAAAATCAATGAATTTATGAAATACTTAGGCAAATGAATGGTTCTGGAGGATATCATCCTAAGTGAGGTAACCCAGTCACAAAAGAATACACATGCTATGCACTCACTGATAAGTGGATATTAGCCTAGAAACAAAATATCCATGGAAGGAGTGACAGAGACAAAGTAAAGAGCAGAGACTGAAGAAATGGCCATCCAGAGACTGCCCCACCTGGGGATCCATCCCATAAACAACCTCCAGATCCAGACACTATTGCAGATGCCAACAAGAGCTTGCTGACAGGACCCTGATATAGCTGTCTCCTGAGAGGCTCTGACAATGCCTGGCAAATACAGAAGTGGATGTTCACAGCCATCTATTGGATGGAACAGAGGATCCCCAATGAAGGAGTTAACGTACCGAAGGCGCTGAAGGGGTTTGCAGCCCCATAGGAGAAACAACAATATGAGAGGGGAGGGGATAGGGGATTTTCAGAGGGGAAACTAGGAAAGGGGATAATATTTAAAATGTAAATAAAGAAAGTATACAATGAGAGAGAGAGAGCGAGAGAGAGGGAGAGAAAGAGAGAGAGAGAGAGAGAGAGAGAGAGAGAGAGAGAGAGAGAGAGAGAGAGAGAGATCCACAACAAATATCCATAAAGAGATACCTTTATCCACTGCTGGTGGGAGTAAAAGTTGATATAGCCAGTATGGAAGTCAGTTTGGAGGTTCCTCAATAAGTTAAAAATAGAACTACCACAGACCCTGTTATTCCAGTTCTGGGCATTTACCCCGAGAACTCCGTATCCTCCCATGGAGATACATTCATATGCATGCTTGTTGCTGCTTTATTTAGAATGGTTAGCTACTCAACAGTAGATGAATGGGTAAAGATGTGTGCTGCATAGACAGAAGGAATTATTATTTACTTGTAGACACAAATGAATATCACAGAGAAATGGATGGACTTGGAAGGTGCAGTATTTAGGGAGCTGACCCAAACTCAGAACGATGTGGATCCTAGCCTACAATGTCTACATACACACATGGAGACACGTGTATGTGAGCACAAGCCCTTAGGAAGGAGTGCAGAACAGGGTGCTGCCAGGTAACGAGAAGGGACAAAATGGAAGCAAGAGTGCATAAGTCATGACAGAGGACATAATGTTTAAATTAAAAAAAAAAATTCAACTGTGGCCGGGCAGTGTTGGTGCACGCCTTTAATCCTAGCACGTGGGAGGCAGAGGCAGGTGGATTTCTGAGATCAAGGCCAGCCTGGTCTAAAGAGTGAGTTCCAGGACAGCCATGGCTACACATAGAAACCCTGTCTCGAAAAAACAAAACAAAACAAAACAAAACAAAACAAAACAAGAAACAAACAACAAAAAGAAAACAAAAAAATAGCTAATTTACTATTTTCAGTAATTTATCTATTTGATTTGCTGTATATCCATAAATGAGCCAGAGACAAAAGCTGTGTCAACATGGAGGATTGTGTGTAGATTGGGTGCTGAGATGGCCACTACTTTACATATATTGCCTGTAGGATCAGTTTTGCACAGATCACCTATAGCATTGAGTTTTCCATGCATCATCTGCAGCATCCATAGTTGGCCCCCTTCTCGGTGGAAGACATGGATTATGGAATGCACCTCACCTCTACTCTCATCAGCTTCTATTCAACAACACATTCTCCACTTCAACATTCTATTTTTCTGTAAAATTAAAAGAGGGTCCTAATATTATAATTGCTCATTGTTTAAAACAGAGCTTATTCAAACTGTTTTTTTTTTTAATTTGAGAAACTGAAACTCTTTAGTAAAGTATAAGTAAGTGGAACACTTATGTCTTGAGTTTATCGTTACTTGTGTGGTGCAAACTATAACAAAGCTGAAGAGCATCGGAAGAATGTGACAGATGATGGTGACTATTCCATCATGTTTGTAAAGTCCGTTTTTAAGTATTAAAGGGAACTAGATACTTTAAAAAATATTAGCTGTAAAATTATTACAGGAGAGTCTTAAAGTTTGTGCTTTCAAATTTCATTTTCGTCTTTCCACAATGTCAAAGCAGGCCGTATTTCTTTAGGAATGTGCATATGATGAGCAGGGGCTGGGATGACTTATACTCTTGTCAGGAGAGATCACTGATTGAGCTTAAGACTCTCTGGGAGGATTTACTCTTTTGCCCTCACCACACAGACTGAGACTGAAGCTCAGTGAGTTATCCATTTGAATTCTCCTCACTGCCTTGATAATAGCTATCTGATATCTAAGCAGAAAGCATTCCTTAAAAAAAAAAAAAGGACAATCTCGCAAATCATAATAGTTTTCACAGTGAAAGCTGAAGGTGGACCTTCCTCAATTCACTCTTTCAGAGAACTGTTATTAGTGGAGTCAAAACTTTAAATGGCTTTTGTTGTAAAAATAAACAATTGGTATATGGCATTCGATGAGAGGGATGGTCTGAGGATGGTTTATTGTGACAACACAATCACTTTTGGGTATTAAATTTTAGGGTGAAAACCATAAATCATTCATCTCGCCAAAGTGAAGTCTGACTTATTTCTGTGGTCAGCATGGTTTATGGATACCAAGGACAAATAAGTCAAAACAACTCGCTGGAAGGTTGTTAAATAATGAAATACTATGTTTTCTCTTCTTGCATGATCAAAAGCATTAAATCATCTGTACCGTTGACTTATTCATGATGTTAAGGTAGTTATTATTTTTTTCATCAATGTTACTAATTATTATATAGTACTACCAAATGTAGTCATAAAGACCAAAATACATGTAATAATACTGTAGTTGTTCATTAAAACATTCATACATATATGCATGTATATATATTTATATATACATATGTATAAATACATACATGTATACACACATATATACATATATATATATATATATATATTCATAGATGCATGTATACATGTACACATAGTGGAGACCACTTGCATACAAGAACAAAGTTCTCCATAACATTAAAAAGAAACTCCAGCTTGAAAGTTCTTTAATACCACTGCTGTGAAGGTAGATTCAGGCAGAGTTGAGACTCCATGATCATGATCATCCATGCTGATTACCTGATAAGTTCCGCCACAGTGGGAGACATTCTCCCTCATAATGGTGGAAGTCACCTTAGGAATAACTGCTATATGGAGTTATACCCGCATGCATACATGCACAGTCTCACACAAATATGCTAATTCACAATACTTTCGTGTTTTATCGTGAAAATACTTTAAGAAATGTCTGTGTCTACCTTCATAGCAGGTATTAAACTACTTTTCACTTGGCATTTTATTTTTAATATTGTTAAGAAATTTTTCCTTGAATGCATGTGCTTTAACTATGTGAATATATATGTATATATACATATGTATGTATATACATATGTGTATATAGGTGTATGTTTTATGGAATAATTATAGTATTATTATCTATATCTATAAAGGAAAAATGGCATATCCATAATAACATCATCATAAACTTTTTTGTTTAATAAAGTCCATCGAATGCATCATTCATGATGCATGTAGCTTAAAGTATCAATATCAACATACTAGAGAAATTCCCAATATAGTAGAAAAAATCTCTTATGTACTTTGTGGAAACCTGTCAATAAAATCTGATAACATATTAGCAGAAGGCAGGGAATAAGAGGTGGGAGTTCTGGTAAAGAGATAGGAACTCTGGTAGTTAGGCAAAGGAGTAAAAATTGGCTACCTGGACTCTGAGAAGATGAATTATGAAACTAAAAGAAGCATCCATTCATGTGTCATACATACAATAGAAGGGTTGTGTAAGTTATGAGCTACTTGGTAACAAAGCCAAACTTATGGTTTAGTCATTTATTCACAAATAATAGTTCAATCTCACAGTCATTATTCCAGAATATTCTACATGGGTAGAAAAGACTGTGGCTATGTACTATACTTTAATATGTAGATTAACAGTGATTGTCAAGACATAATTTTTGAGGGTAAGATTTTACATTTCTCTCTGAATCTGACATACTACTGCCTTTCTGTTAAGCACAGTTTAAGTCCTCCATGGTATGAGTATGTATGGGTTTCAATATCAGTTAAGAAATGCAATAAAATTAACTTAAAATTAAGTTACAAGTTCATTTCAATTATGAGTTTTGATTAAGAAAAAGAAAAATCTAACACTTCAAGTATAATAAATAGCAATTTTATGTTATACCTTTTCATTAAAAACAAAAAAAAACCAGTATGTCCAAATTGGGATAACATTCCTCAGGGTCATATCCACATTGTAGCTGAACACTTGCGCAGCATCTACCACAGTGAGTTGCTCTTTAGCAGTTGTAACCTTTCTTAATGACTTTTCAATAATTGTTTCTTACGTTTAGGGAGTCTGCAGGATCTTTTTATCTTTGCCAGCCTGTAACCAGGAGCAATAATAAATACTGAATATTGAAAAGAAGATACTCAAAATTATTAAATATATGTCCATTTACTATAAAATTACTTATTACTTATTATTTTTATTCAAAAATTAGCAATAACAATAGCTAGTTTACATTTTCTTACAATCTTATGATAATCTAAAATATTATTCAGAATAGAAATAGGAAAGTCTAAATACATTTTACTCGGGTCTGCAGTTAGAAAGCTCAGGAAATACCATTATAATTTGTTACCATTTACTGACATGCATAGAATGAGAAGACATTTCTTAGAAATTTTCATATAGAAGCACCTAAAAATGTTCAACATTCTTAATTATCAGGGAAGTGCAAATCAAAACAACCTTGAGATTCCACCTCACACCAGTCAGAATGGCTAAGATCAAAAACTCAGGTGACAGCAGATGCTGGTGAGGATGTGGAGAAAGGGAACACTCCTCCATTGCTTGTGGGGTTGCAAGCTGGTAAAACCACTCTGGAAATCAGTTTGGCGATTCCTCAGAAAACTGAACATAGTACTATAGGAAGATCCAGCAATACCACTCCTGGGCATATATCCAGAAGATGTTCCAACATGTAAAAAGGACAGAAGCTCTACTATATAGCAGCCTTATTTATAATAGCCAGAAGCTGGAAAGAACCCAGATATCCTTCAACAGAGGAATGGATACAGAAAATGTGGTACATTTAAACAATGGAGTACTACTCAGCTATTAAAAACAATGAATTTATGAAATTCTTAGGCAAATGGATGGATCTGGAGGATATCATCCTGAGTGAGGTAACCCAATCACCAAAGAACACACATGATATGCACTTACTGATAAGTGGATATTAGCCTAGAAGCTCAGAATACCCAAGATAAAATTTGCAAAACACATGAAACTCAAGAAGAAGAAAGACCAATGTGTGAATACTTTGATCCTTCTTAGAAGGAGGAACAAAATACTCATGGAAGGAGTTACAGAGATGAAATTTTGAGCAGAGACTGAAGGAATGACCATCTAGAGACTGCCCTACCTGGGGATCCATCCTATAAACAACCACCAAACCTAGACACTACTGTGGATTCCAAGAAGATTTTGCTGAAAGGACCCTGATATAGCTCTCTCTTGGGAGGTTATGCCAGTGCCTGGCAAATACAGAAGTGGATGCTCTCAGTCATCCTTTGGACGGAGCAAGGGTCTCCAATGAAGGAGTTAAAGTATCCAATGACCCGAAGGGGTTTGTAGCCCCGTAGGAGGAACAAAAATATGAAGTAACCAGTACCCCTAGAACTCCCAGGGACTAATCCACCAACCGAAGAATACACATGGTGGGACTCATTGCTCTAGCTGCATATGTAGCAGAGGATCAACTAGCTGGTCATTAATGGGAAGAGAGGCCCTTGGTCCTATGAAGGTTCTATGCCGCAGTATAGGGGAATGCCAGGGCTAGGAATGGGAGTGTGTATGTTGGGGAGCAGGGGGAGGTGGGAGGGTATAGGGGATTTTCAGAGGGGAAACCAGGAATGCAAATAACATTTGAAATGTAAATAAAGAAAATATCTAATAAAAATAAAAGCTTCATATATGAAAATTTAACAGATATACAAAATTTCTACATATTAAATAGTTTATGTATTTTTTATTTGAATTAAAGTTTTCAGATTACTGAATGCCTCCTGCATGTCACACAGAAGTAATGTAACCATATTTCATAGGTTTCTTTAAAGCTTGCTGCGTAAGCAGAGTCTTCTATTCATGCTTACCTTTCAAATTATAGGACTGAAGACAACAGTTTAAGAGTATGTTATAATTATCAAATGTAAATATCCATTTAGTTCTTTCCTTATGGATACATTTTACAGGCACCTACTGGAAAGATATTGCATTCTCCTATCTTTACAATGTATGGTGCTGTTGTAGTGTCTATTCTTTTAAATTTACCTGATAATCAAGCCGCAATATAGAGAATTATTTCCATATTCTGCCCTGTTGCTAAATGACCAGTTGATTAATCATTAGCATGGAGTATAATGTCCAAAAGTTTGAAGATTTGAAGATATTTATTATGAGAGGCATTTTGCCCAATGATCCTGACTAGTACCAATAGTACAATCCTTGGTAATACAAGACTAAGAAAAAACAACACATTTTAACGTTTCTTTAAAATTATATACTTAACTAAAATGGAGGCAGCAATATAGCTTGGGAGGAGTAAGGGACTGTCCAACAATTCTGATGTATCTAAATTTGACCTCTGGAATCTATATTGCAGAAGGAGAAAATAAAATTGTCTTCTGACCTCCAGTTTTATGCATGATACATGTGCCCACATATGCATAGAAGCATAACACACAGACACACAGACACACACACACACACACACACACACACACACACACACACACACACACACATGCCAATAAGAAAAATCTGTTAAATTAAAAAAATGATATAACTCACCAATATTAAAGAAACTTAACATGTAGCATAACTTCACCTGCACTGATTTTGCAATTCTAATGCCGCGTTTCAGTTTAATAACTTTTATTTCTATTTATGTGTGAAAGAACAACTCCTTGACGATGAAGAAAACAAAAATATATGCTAAAATAGAACTTGAAATTCATCTCATCCTCATGGACTTTTAATTAAATTTCAGAAAGAGTTAACTTTCCCCATATAATTTGAGTTCTTATAAAAAGATAGTACAGGATAATTGCAAGTCTCCACGTTCCCAGCCATTCCAAACAGAAGCAAACATGCAAGGCATATACCACAGGTGTAAATTAAATCTATTTTTATATATTTGGAGCCCGGCAATTTTCGTAATGCTATTTAACCATGGCATAATGTGGAAACTGCACTAATAAATTTGAGGGCAAAAAATGTACTTCAGGTGTTACTCTAGAATTTATGCCGGTGACAGACATTATTTTCTGCATTATTGAGCAGCAATTATCTTGCTGCACATATTACCACCATATTTTAAATTTTTAGGTTTTTTTTAATGGTTTCCCATCACAATGAGTGTTAGTAATACAATGTGACAGTATACAGTACTTGCTAACTAACCAGAAGCCGATCACACTATTAAGACAGGATTAGATGAGTCTCTGGATCGTTCTTACACTGAGAATGCAAAAGCACAGATGGGTTTGTACAATAATGTTCAAAAACATTATTTTAAGTCATCTTCCAAACTACAAGGAGAATAGGTAATTAAACCTGTGTGTGTACATGAATACGCATAATTACATGTGTTATAGGCTTTTTGAGATTTAGTACTTTCCTTTAAAAAGTGTTTAGTCATGCTTATTGTTACTTAACCATCCTCCATCCATCTTTTGTATTTCCTCCCCACGTTCCTCCGTGAAGAGCCTTCCTTTGACCAGATCATGTGTACACTGCTTTTCCTCTTATGCCGATTGCTCACCCGATACCATGGCAATGGTTCTCCTTTAACTTCCTGGTTTCCATTGTTTCTCCAGGACATGAACTCACATATGACAGTAGGAATCTTGAACCATCCATTGGGAGAAAAGAACCCGGATGCTTGTAGTTCTAAGTCTTGGTTACCTCACACATAATGTGATCTATTCTAGTTCCATCTATTTACCTACAAAGTTCATAATTTCATTTTTTCTTCACAGTTGATAAACATTACACAATGGATATATATTTTATTTTCATTATCCGTTCTGTTGAAGAATATGTAGGTTGTTTTCATTTCTTAGTGATTGTGAATAGAGCAGTGACAATCATGATTAAGCAAGTATCTGTGGACTAGGTTGTCAAGTCCTTTGACATAGGTTGAGAAATGGCTTAAGGGTGTTATATCGTAAATTAATTTTAGCTTTTTGAGAATAATATATTTTGATTCCCATAATGTCTGTAGTAGTAGTACCAACAGTGAATAGAGCTTCCCTTTTCTCATATCACCTCCAGAACTACTAGTCAACAAATGAATGTGATTGTCGTCTTGAAGATGGTTGTGAGTACCTTTATTATACACATAAATGTTAGAATTTATCACATATAATTCTTAAAAAATTTCATTACACTAAATGATGTTTAATGATGTAATGTAATACATTTAAACATATGAATAAAATATATTAAAATATATTTTATTTTACATAAGTTAGCTCATGTAGAATATATGTGTGTGTGTGTGTTTGTAAATTTATTTGTGATGAAAATTATGAGTAAGCCCTATTTCTCTCCATATATTTGATGTTCTTAAATTATATTTGAGATAAACATACACATACATATTTATAAACAATCAAATAAAATAATTGAAAATGTTAAGTTTATAATAAATGTAAAATTCAAGAGCAATTTCCAGACCTTACTTGAGTAACTATTGAAAATTTAGGGTTGTTAAAATATTTCAATATTAATATTACTACTTTTACCCAGAGTTTTATCTCAGCTAACATATTTATTAGGGGATTCAAAGACCTCTCTCTATGTTCTTGATTTTTATAGTTGTCAAACAAATTTTTACAACTATTTTTTTTTACTCTGCATAGAATTGTTTCAAAATTAAGTTCATCGTTATAGAGCAAAGTACCTTTTAATCAGCCAAATTTTTCTAACTTTACTTTTGTTTTTGTTTTTGATATGTAAAATAAAGCCTCAGCATAAATAACAAAATTCATTGCCATGAAAAGTTCTAATTATTTATGTATAAGACTAAATACCTTCATGCTTTTTAACATTGGCATTTTTGACTAGAATAATTTTTAAAATTAATTTATTTTTTACATTCCAGATTTTATCCACCTCACCCTGTCCACCCTTCACTATTCCACAACCCATAACTCCTCCACACACTCCTGTCTCCACAAGGATGTCCTCACCCCCAGCCCCACCCCCACCCCACCTGAGCTCTAAACTCCCTGGGGCTTCCAGTCTCTTTGCTTTTTGTTTTTTTTGTTTTTTGTTTTTTTTGTTTGTTTGTTTGGTTGGTTGGTTTTTTTGGTTTTTCAAGACAGAATTTCTCTGTATAGCCCTGGCTGTCCTGGAACTCACTCTGTAGACCAGGCTGGCCTCGAACTCAGAAATCTGCCTGTCTCTGCCTCCCGAGTGCTGGGATTAAATGAGTGCGCCACCACACCCGGCTTCCAGTCTCTTAAGGGTTAGGTGCATCATCTCTGATCGAACACAGACCTGGAAGTCCTCAGCTGTATAAGTGTTGGAGGCCTCATATCATCTGGTGTATGCTGTCTGTTTGGTGGTCCAGTGTTTGAGAGATCTCGGGGGTCCAGATTAGCTGAGACTGCTGATCCTCCTACAGATTCGCCCTCATCCTCACCTTCTTCCAGTCTTTCCCTAATTCAACGAGACTCAGCAGCTCCTGTCCATTGGTTCGGTGCATACATCTGTATCAGACTCTTTCAGCTGCTGGTTGGTCTTTCAGAGGGCAGTCATTCTAGGTCCGTTTTTGTGAGTGCTCCATAGCCTCAGTAATAATGTGAGGCCTTGGGACCGCCCATTGACGTGTATCCCACTTTGGGCCTGTTGCCAGATCTTCTTTTCCTCAGGCTTCTCTCCATTTCCGTCCCTGCAATTCCTTCAGACAGGAACAATTATGGGTCAGAGTTTTGACTGTGGGATGGCAATCCTCTCATTTGATGTCCTGTCTTCCTGTTGGAGGTGGGCTCTAGAAGTTCCCTCTCCCTACTCTCAGACATTTCACTTAAGGTCCTTTTCTTTGAGTCCTAAGAGTAACTTTTAAAAATATTTGTATTGTTTACTCATTGAAAAATATATATACATTAACATAATTTAGTGTGATGTTATCCTTTCACAATTAAGGTCTTCAGTTCCCCCATAGTGCCTCCACTTACGTATCTCCTCATAACTCTTCTTTTTGTTGCTATTAATTAAAAAATGATTTAAGAAATACTTCTTTGTATTGTTATTAATAACCTAAATCTAATTAGCTCTTCCAATCTGTGCATGGATGAGGCGTTAGCCACTAAAGTACTGGAAATCTACCAGTAGCCTTTTACCCAAAGAAGAGTGAGAACCTCCCTCTCTAACCATCACCTGTTGATATCAGTTCTACAACAAGTGGGGACATTGTAACCCATACACTATTCTTGTTGGAATTTTTCACTCCATAGACCCTCAGTAGGACTTGTTAAGATAGTATAAGGTAACTGATTTATGCAATAGTCATGTCTGGCCTAGAATTTAGTAAATTATAGCCCTTTTGTTCTTTCTGCCTACTATACATCCATATTTCCTGAGTCTTGGCAAGAAGAAGGCAAATATAGATGGTTCTTACACAGCTAAACACTTATATTTAATCGACTTTTGTTTTTTGACCAATTATGTGTCTCTGCATTAACCACTGCCTATTTAACAAAGGATAAATCCATCAAGGGAATTAACATTATAAACAGTTATGCACCAAACACACAGTGATAATGGGAGACTTTAAGACACAATTCTTTTTTTTTTCTTGCCAATAAGCACATATTCAGACAAATATTGAAGAGACACTAGAGATGTAATATCACAAAACATTTAGACATAGGTAATATCTACAACACATATCACCCAGACACTAAAGAATCTCAGCACCAAATTAATTTTCTCAAAAAATTGACCACATATTAGGTAAAAACAAAACAAAACAAACAAACAAACAAACAACCCCCCCCAAAAAAACACCAAAAACCAACCAACCAAACCAAACCAAACCACCAACAAAAATCAGTCTCAATAGACATAAGAAATTGAAATACCACCCTCCATCTTATCTGACCAGCATGGATAAAAGCTGGATATCAACATCAACAGAAACAGCAGAAATTAAACTAAATAACTCTCTTCCCAATGATGGCCGACTAGGCCATCTTCTGCTACATATGCAGCTAGAGACATGAGCTCTGTGAGTACTGGTTAGTTCATATTGTTGTTCCACCTATAGGGTTGCAGACCCCCTCAGCTCCTTGGGTACTTTCTCTAGCTCCTACTTTGGGGGCCCTGTGTTCCATCCAATAGACGCCTGTGGGCATCCACTTCTGTATTTGCCAGGCACTGGAATAGCCTCACAAGAGACAGCTATTTCAGGGTCCTTTCAGCAAAATTTTGCTGACATATGCAATAGTGTCTGGGTTTGGAGGCTGATAATGGGATGGACCCCTGAGTGGGGCAGTCTCTGGATGGTCCATCCTTTCATCTTAGCTCCAAACTTTGTCTCTGTAACTCCTTCCATGGGGTTTTGTTCCCTATTCTAAGAAGGAATGAAGTAGTCACAGGTTGGTCTTCATTCTTCTTGATTTTCTTGTGTTTTACAAATTGTATCTTGGGTATTCTAAGTTTCTTGGATAATATCCACATATCAGTGAGTGCATATCATGTGACTTCTTTTGTGACTGGGTTACCTCACTCAGGAAATCCTCCAGATACATCTATTTGCACAAGAATTTCATAAATTCATTGTTTTTCATAGCTGAGTAGTACTCCATTGTGTAAATATACCACATTTTCTGTATCCATTTTCAGTTGAGGGACATCTAGGTTCTTTCCAGCTTCTGGCTATTATAATTTTTTTAATTTCTTTTTTTATTAGGTATTTATTTCATTTACATTTCCAATGCTATCCCAAAAGTCCCCCACACACTCCCCCACCCACCCAGTCCTACTTCTTGGCCCTGGTGTTCCCCTGTACTGAGGCAGATAAAGTTTGCATGACCAACGGGCCACTCTTTCCACTGAAGGCCATCTTCTGATACATATGCAGCTAGAGACACGAGCTCTGGGGAGTACTGGGTAGTTCAAATTGTTGTTCCACCTATAGGGTTGCAGATCCCTTTAGCTCCTTGGTTACTTTCTCTAGCTCCTCCATTGGGGGCCATGTGATCCATCCAATAGTTGACTGTGTGCATCCACTTCTGTGTTTGCTAGGCCCCGGCCTAGTCTCACAAGAGACAGCTATATCTGGGTCCTTTCAGCAAAATCTTGCTAGTGTATGCAATGGTGTCAGCTTTTGGAAGCTGATTATGGGATGGATTCCCAGATATGGCAGTCTCTAGATGGTCCATCCATTTGTCTCAGCCCCAAACTGTGTCTCTGCAACTCCTTGGATGGGTGTTTTGTTCCCAATTCTAAGAAGGGGCAAAGTGTCCACACTTTGGTCTTTGTTCTTCTTGAATTTCATGTGTTTAGCAAATTGTATCTTATATCTTGGGTATTCTAAGTTTCTGGGCTAATATCCACTTATCAGTGAGTACATATTGTGTGCGTTCTTTTGTGATTGGGTTACCTCACTCAGGATGATGCCCTCCAGGTCCATCTATTTGCCTAGGAATTTCATAAATTCATTCTTTTTAATAGCTGAGTAGTACTTCATTGTGTAAATGTACCACATTTTCTGTATCCATTCCTCTGTTGAGGGAATCTGGATTCTTTCCGGCTTCTGGCTATTGTAAATAAGCTGGTAGTATCTCTAAAGCACAGAACAATATGAGGAAAACATAAAAGTAAAAGTAAAATTGTACAAATTGTAATTCATTAAAATTCAGAGAACTGAGTATAAGAATGAGAGTTTGTTTGTTTGTTTTTGTTTTGTTTGTTTGTTTTTGTTTTGATGCAGGGTTTCTCTGTATAGCCCTGGCTGTCCTGGAATTCACTTTGTAGACCAGGCTGGCCTCAAACTCAGAAATTCCCCTGTCTCTGCCTCCCAAGTACTGGGATTAAAAGTGTGTGCCACCACCGCCCAGCAGAATGAGAGTTTTAATTAAAGTGAAATGTCCTTGAATTTATACCAGATGACTCAAATCTCTAATATGATAAATATGTGAGAATAGATCAGTTTGATTTTAATTGATTACCTATTTTTATTTGTTATCTGCCTAAATTTTAGGTTTTGAATTGTTCTTTGAAACATATAAAACAATTGAATAGTATATGGTTTTCTACATTGAAAATGTTTCCCACCAATATTAATTAATTTTTGAGTGATTGCCAATAGTTGTGTAGTTCTTTGTGCTTCGTTGCTTTACTTCCACTTTACATTGATTAGTACGAGTATAGAAAAGCTGAATGTTCCTCTACACCATAATAAATAGTTTGATCATGGATTGTATTCTCAATGAATGTAATGAAAAAAAATAAGTTGTTATAAATGAGAACCCTTAGCATGGATGATACTCTCTTACTACTACAGTTGACATTTCAAAAATGTATAGTGAATACTGAGAAAAATTCATGGTTAACTAGAAGGTTTTTAGTTTTTTACTTGCCTTAAAAATTGAAAAAAATCTCTCCTATGAAAAGCCAAACTATTTAAAATTATCACTGGCAAATGTGTTTTTTGTTTGTTTATTTGTAGTAAAGAAATATTAGTAAAACAAATCATATTATCATGTCTAGTGAGTTGATATATTTTTTTAATTCACTCACTTTCTTAAGGTATATTTTTAATTTCTGCTATTTTGACATGGTTATGAACTTGAATGATTGTGATCAAAAGCTTTTTTACCATGTTTATTGTTACCAAAATCCTGTAATTTTATAAGCAGGCAAATTGTTACCAAAATCCTGTAATTTTATAAGCAGGCAAGACTACAATGGTATGAAGTTTATTACACCTGTACAGTAACGTTACTCTGCACACTAGAGAAACTTATTAAATTAGAATGTGCTTTTTAATAAGATGTGGTCTCAAAGCTCTGAATACTATTATACTGAATTCACACACAAGTCTGAGCACACTACTGGCAAGACCCTGATTAGGATGATAGTGATTGTGCCATAAAAATAGATGAGCACACAGAAGCTGAGAAGAGCTCCGTGTCTCATAGTCATGTATTTGTGAAAGTAACAGCCCATGAAAGTGCTGATTTAAACTTTTAAGAGCAATCCTGGTTCTTAATTTTATCATCTGGAACAGATGAGGAAATTCAATACACTTGTATAAATTAACTATTCAAAGACCAAACTACAATTTTAAGATCATTGAGATTTCAAACACACCACATCTCTCTCTCACACACACACACACACACACAAAATTTAATTACTTAATTATAGTAAAAATATAATTATCTCACTCTTCATTTTTTCTTTCCTCCTTCCAACTCTTCCCATGTAATACTCTAATTCTTTATCTAATTAATGGTCACCTTTTATTCTATTATTATTGCTACAAATATACAAATATAGGAAATAATAAATAAATAGAACCCACTGAGTCTACTTAGTGTTGTTATCAACTAGAAATTTACAGATGATCAGTTGTATTGCATAACAAATATGGGACTGCTCGCTCAGTGATATCAAGAAAAAGCTCAACAAACTGGTGTACACTTAGAATCCCATATGTTCACTAACTCAGAAATCTCATAAAAACAATAAATTGGAATCCATAATATAACCAGTAGGGTAAAGAGAAAATTTTCAATAATAAGAAACAAATGAATAAATAAACAAACCATCATTAAAATAAACATCTCTGTTAAAAGTAATTGATTTTCCCAGTAAGGCAACATGGAGAAAGCTCAACTTTAAATTACAAGTGGTTAACAATTAGAAATAGCTTCTTGATTAGGGATGGGGGCATGTGTTTCCATCTCCTTTTGAATTAGGACTACAGTTTATTCATATCCATGCGGAATCACACTCAGAAATCCCATACAAACACTAAACTGGGAATATATATACTCTGTCTTCTTCTTCTATCACATGGTGCCTTGAGGACTTAGGAGAGGAATTTGATGAAGACATCCATTTTAGGTCGTAGAGTTCCTACATTTATCACTCTAAATGATGTTTGATTGTGGGCCTCTGTATTTGTTATCATTGGCTGAAGGAACTTTCTTTGATAGTGGCTGATCATGGCAAAGGTCTGAGGATATTATTGTGAGTCAGGTTGTCGCTATTTTTTTATAACCCTAATATTTGCTTTTACTATTGGTCCATGTATTATCTACTTTCAAATTCTTGTATCTAGTACAGCTTTTATCCAACAGACTTGACCTTAAGTTGAATCAATTATCAGTTGGTTACTGCCCCAAGCTTTGTACCACATTTCCCTACTATGTATTGCAAGCAGGCCACCATTGAAGATCCAGGGGTTTGTGGCCGAGTTTGTATTATTTCTCTTCGTGACACTCAAAGTACCTTCATATAGGAAAGAAACTAGAATGTGGGGTAAAGGTTCGAAGTATGCCCAGCTAGATTTCTCCATGCTCAATGAGTCATGTCGACAATAGACGATATAGTCAACAGTGGAGAGTTGCTGTCAGCTTATGGAGAGCAGCCTATAGTTTTGGCAACAGCCTAGTTTATTTGAGATTTTCACGGGACCCCTTTGGCTAACAACTCAATTACATGAAACCCAATCCCAGATCTAGAAACTTGATTTGGTGGCAAGAAATGGCCAGTTGGGGCTCTGTGTTCCCCATTGTTTGGCAATTTCATTTCTTTGCTTTTGTTTTTGTTTTGTTTTGTTTTGTTTTGTTTTGTTTTTTCTTCGAGACAGGGTTTCCCTGTATAGCCCTGGCTGTCCTGGAACTCACTCTGTATATCAGGCTGGCCTTGAACTCAGAAATCTGCCTCCTTCTGCCTCCCAGGTGCTGGAATTAAAGGCGTGTACCACCACCGCCGGCGGGCAATTTCATTTAGATTGCTCTTATTTAGAGATATATTTTAGGAAGATTCTACTGTATTAAGTTTGCATAATATCCCTCAAATGGAACTTAATTTTAGCTGTCTGTTCCCTCATTCCCTCTTTCTTTGCCTCTCTTGCTTCCTCCTCCACAATTGATCCTATTCTACATCTAGCAGTACCTGCTTTCTAAGACTGTCCGGAAGACTGACACATAATGAACAAACCTACTCAGACTACTACAGTCAGACATTTCAATGTCTAATTAGTGTATAATATATTAATATGTTTTATTATCAGGTTACACTATTATTTTACTCATTTTATTACCTTACTCAGAAAATCTAGAGACATTGAGATACAATGAGATTGCTGAAATGGAACTAATGGTATTTTAAATCTTGATTTTCCTAGTAAGTTTTTTTTTTTCAACAAAAAGTAACAAAAATTGATTATATCTCATTCCTGTTTTTTAAATAAAATCACGATAGACTGAGTGATCAATGGCTTTATTTTGTTGGTTGAAAAAATTAAGTAGGGAGTAACTAATTAGCATGGTTAGCTGTTATTTACTAATGTGTCTTGACAATAGTGCTTGCCTTGAACACACAGAATAATTGTCAATAATTTCCCATGTTGTAGTTTGCACTTCTAACATCTGTATTACAGCACTGTTTTATTCTGGACAATAGATCTTACAAAATAGATTACCTCATTCTTTAGTGGTTTTAGTCATAAGAATCCAGGAGTTCTGCTTTTTTAGACTCTCTCTCTCTCTCTCTCTCTCTCTCTCTCTCTCTCTCTTTGTGTGTGTGTCCATATATACATACACACACACACACACACACATGTACACATGTGTATGTGTGTGTGCTTGTACTCTCATAAATGCTGCATGTTAATTCTAATACGAGTAAGTTATAACTAACAACTACACTTAAATATAGATGAAATACAGTTTAGATTTAACTTAAAATCTACAGATAAAACACCACTCAAATTCTTATTAGATTCAGGAACTTGATGTAGTGTTTCTTCATATTATCTTTCTTTTTCAGTACATTAAGCATTTACTTAATGCGATTAGAACAATAAGAAAAAAAATTAGCTGTAATGGCAAAAAAATGTTTGTCACACGGCAATTTCCACATCTCATTTGCTTCGGTGATCCTTAGCTTATGCGCTTAAATTAAATAACAAAAGATTAATTGCAAATAACTAAAAATGATATAAACAAAAACATTCTGACTCACTACAAATAATGTTTAAATGACCATTAATTTTCCGAAACCACATAATGTTACTTATTTTATTCTCACTCTTAATTTTAGCACAGTGCTCTTTTGCTTTTAAATTTTCAGCTTGCTTGTAGTTTTCATCTCATAGTGGGTCTAGCATTTGCCTTCTCTTCTGTAGCACTGTTCCCCAGAGATTCAAATCTGTATTATTTATCTGGCAAAATAAATGTCATACATCACTTTGATTATAATATATTTTAATCTGTAATATCACGCTCAAAGAAATAATCGACTCACATTTCTTCCCAGTTACCTTTCTCAAAATATTTTTGATTTATTCTATAGCTGCTTTTTACTAAATTAAGCAATGTTAGTCCCGGCTATTGTTGATAACACATGAAGTATTGTAAACAAGCTTTGGAAATCGAGCCTTTTGAGATATTACACTAAAATATGGAACGTTTGCTAGAAGGGAACTATGGAAGCTTCCTGTCTTAAAAACATAAAACTTCTGTTCCCTATAGTTGGACAGCTAAGGGTTTATCTATCTTGTTGATTTCTCAAAGTACCAGCTTTTGGTTTTGTTATTTCTTTGTATTATTCTCTTTGTTTCTAATTGGTTGATTTCTGCCCTAAGTTTGATTATTTCTTGCCTTTACTCCACTTATGTGTGTTTGCTTCTGGTTGTCCTAGAGGTTTCAGGTGTACTGTTAAGCTGCTAGTGTAGGATCTCTTCAAATTCTTTACCAGGGCACTTAGTGCTTTGAATTTTTCTCTTAGCACTGCTCTCGTTTCCCATAAGCTTGGGTATCTTGTGTTTTCCTTTTCATTGAATTTTAGAAAGTCTTTAATTTTAATTTCTTTACTTTTTCCTTAGACCAGGTTATTATTGAGAAGAGAGTTATTTAGTTTCCAAGAATTTCGGTTTTCTGTCTTATTTGTTTGTTTTAGACCATGGTGATCAGATAGATACGTGGGGTAGCTGCAATCTTGCATCTTTGGTTTTTTTTGTTTTGTTTTGTTTTTTGTTTTTTGTTTTTTGTTTTTTTTGGTTTTTGGTTTTTGGTTTTTTTTTTTTTTTTTTTTTTTTGGTCTTTTTTTTTTTCTTTTGGTTTTTCGAGACAGGGTTTCTCTGTATAGCCCTGGCTGTCATGGAACTCACTTTGTAGACCAGTCTGGTCTCGAACTCAGAAATCCACCTGCCTCTGCCTCCGAGTGCTGGGATTAAAGGCATGCACCACCATGCCTGGCTCAATCTTGCATCTTTTGAGGCTTGTTTGGGGACAGAATATATGGTCAATTTTGGAAAAGGTTCCATGAGGTGCTGAGAAGGTATATATTTTTGTTTTAGGGTAAAATATTCTGTAGCTGTCTGTTAAATCCATTTGGTTCATAACCTGTATTAGTTTCACTGTGTCTCATTTTAGTTTTTGTTTCAATGCCCAATCCATTGGTGAAAGTGGGGTGGTGAAGTCTCCTACTATTATTGTGTGAGGTACAGTGTGTGTTCTGAGGTTTAGTAAAGTTTCTTTTATGAATGTGGGTGCTCTTGTACTTGGGGCATAGATGTTCAAAATTGAGACTTCCTCTTTGTGGTTTTATTCTTTGATGTGTATAAAGTGTCCTTCCCTGTCTGTTTTGATAACTTTTGGCTGAAAGTCTATTTTACGGGATATTAGAATGGCTACTTGTAATTATTTCTTGGGACCATTTTCTTTGAAAACATTTTTTTTTTCAGCCGATTACTCTGCAGAAGAGTCTGTCTTTTGTCACTGAGGTGTGTTTCTTGTATGCAGCAAAATGTAGTATCCTGCCTGCATGCCAAGTCTATTAGTTTGTGTCTTTTATTAGGTAATTGAATCCATTGAATATGAGAGCTATTAAAAACTAGATGATTGTTAGTTCTTGTTCTGTTCTTGTTAGATGTAAAGATAACCTCCTTGTGTTGGTGTTTTCCTTCTAGAATCTTCTGTAGGGCTGAATTGTTGATATTGTTTAAATTTGGTTTTATCATGTGATATTTTGGTTTCTCCACCTATGATGATTGAAAGTTTTGCTGGACATAGTAGCATGGGCTGGCATTTGTGTTTTCCTAGGGTCGGCATGACATCTGTCCATGATTTCTGGCTTTTAGTCTTGTTGAGAAGTCTGGTGTAATTCAGATAGATCTGCCTTTGTATGTTACTTGGCCTTTTTCCCTTACAGCTTTCTTTGTTTTGTGCATTTAGTGTTTTGATTATTGTTGTTTCCTCATTAAGGGCTTCTACCTGTTTGCCTATGTATTCCTGTATTTCTGTAAGTTAGTTATTGATATCCTCCTTAATGGACACTACTATATTTATGAGATGGAATTCTGGGTCAGCGTCATGCTATTCAGGTCTGTTGAGGTATGCAGATCTTGCTGTTGTGGGAGAACTGGGTTCTGGTGGTTCCAAGATATATTGGCTTCTGTTGCATACAGAATATCCAAAAAGGAAGAATTCATCCTGATTATTTCTTCTTTTTATATACTTTAAGTATTTACTTTACCTTCTAATTTTATTGCATATTATTACATTAAAAATCAATAGGCCTTACTTTTTCATATTTTCTTTAATTGAAAATATTCTTTTCACTAACAAATATTCGTATAGTTTTATTTCAGTCCATTGCTCACAGTTCCTCACTGCCTCCTCTTTCCTCTGGATCCCCTTTATTTTATCTTCCCACTCCAGAAACAGCAAGAGATGGATCTTTAAGTTCCAGGTCAGACAGTTCTACACAGTAAGTTTCAATACAACCAGCAATTCACAGATAAACACTATGTAGAAAAAGAAACAAACATACAGCAAACAACAATAAAACAAAACAAACAAAAGAAAACGAATGGGGAATAGTTCCAAGCAAATGTAAAGGATAGGTAAAATGTGGAGTTTAGAAGCCACAATGGAGTTTGAAAAACTGACATTGTACTCATTTAGACAATCTCCCACCCTCTGGCTTTTCCTATCTCCTATAAAAAGTTATCTGTTTAGAAGAAAAATATTTGTTCTTGTAATGTCTAAATATTTACATAGGAATAAAAGATTAAATCTAGCACCTAGTTTTAACTATGAATTGTATATAGGTGTTTGTTTGAACATTTCTAAAATTATTTGGCAAAATGTTTGTTATGGGTGCTGGCTTCTCTACCAAAGCTCATGAGTTCTACATTCAACACTCAAACAGAGATCTCTCAATGTTTTTTAAAACCTACCAGTGACTCCAGGGCATTGGTGTTCTCTTTTAGGACTCAAAGTACCTTTGACCATGTATACATTCATATAGAAATAGAATAAATATTTTAAAAATCTAAATGAAAAACACCATCAAACATAGGTAAGAGCTGTGATATACTTCGTGCTAAAGATGTCAGTTGGTAGGTCTTTGCAATATCTCATGATCAGTTGGTTACAGTGACATATGAAGTAAAAGTATGAGAATTGCTGAATGCCCACAATTTGTAGTCCAAGAACTTCATAATACCTAATAAAGGATAAAAATAACCTGCAGAAAGTGTCTGATGACCATCTCAAAAATTCATTCTATACTGCAAGTGGAGTTGGAGAACGCTGTCTTAGTATCTTAAATTTTGATACATAGAAATCAATAATTGTTTTTATATTAGTTCAACATAGAGATGTTAGTTAGATGTGCAAGCGTCCTATTTCAGATGAGTGATGAATAAGTGTCTCATCATCCAGGAATTACCATAAGATACAACTCTGTATCTGACTACTACATTAACTTCCAGACTTTTAGGTCTTAATGCATATTTGTTTTTTCAATAACAGTCCATATTCTGACCAAACCTCTAAGCAACAAAAATAACAAATTAGTGCCACTTGCCAAAAAATTGCCTGTTATGTTTTGATGCTATGACCTTCATAACTGTCACAGAATGCAACATAAAACATACCATATTTTGTGTGATTAGCTACCCCAATCCTAAAATGTTTTAACTACCTTTTCCAAATTATTACTGACCAGAAATCAGAAATAGAGAATAAAGATAATTGCAAGAAAAATCTGAGAAAGTCCTTCATCAATGTGTTTTTGAATGGAAAATATGATTAATACCTATGAATCTTTGACAATCAGTTTTCAAACAAAAAGAGAGATCTTTTCCAATGTAATTTTATCAAGGTTAGGAATTTGTTATTTACTTTGTGACAAATGCTAATTTTGTTTTGGAATGCAGACAGGTGTCTTATAAAATTGAAAATAATTACCTAGAACAGTGTTATATTGTAGGAGACCACAGAAGGAAAATCTGGAAATAGCATCCTGTTTTAAACTAAAGAGTTTTTGAAAAGGAGAATTCTATGCTACAAGAATTTGGACCATGGCATTGTGTTAGATATGATGATCTCTTAACTACATAAATCAATACTCTGTAATATCATTATAGGCTAAAATACTTCTTTAGAGTGTAACCTAGATAGAACACTTGGGGAATAGTCACTGCCTGAGAAGATCACTGAGTGCAGAAGTCTATTAAAAGTAAAGTGAGTTCAAAAGAAAAATGGAACGTAGAAATTATGAAGAAAGCAAAGAAATGAGAACCTAGAGTATTTGGGGGGTGAAAATGGGTTTTACTTTTATTGCTTATTGATAGGACTAATTTCAGCAAAGGAGAAATTGTCAATCATAAGAGAATTGAAAATAACAGTGTAATTCAGTGATCAAAGTTCTACTTGACAAAGCAGACAGAATTAGATATATAGGACAAGATAATAGTTGGTGCCTCAGTCAATAAAGAAAAAATTTAATATATTCACTATAGAGAAATGGTAAGTTAAATGAAAGATATGCTGACCTGGTGTAATTATTATAAGTTAAACTATACTAAAGGTGAAATATTAGCTCTAGTGCATGCTTTTATGTGCCAATTAAAATAATTATATTTTGAAAAGGAAAGAGGGTGAAAATTAGTGATTCTCTTAGTTTTGCAAATGGAAATTTTCTCCATCTGTGTCCTAGATTTCCTGCAACTGAAAAGTGTATAGATAAGAGGGACTCTGGTAGCACGCTGAATGAGGTTAGTTTATGGGTTCTTGGACCATAAGTTTCATCATGGAAACAGAAGAGAAAGTTGAAACTTTAAAAAAAAAAGTTAATGATTTCTGATATAATATATATCAGAAATATATATATATATATATATATATATATATATATATATATATATATAATTGACTTTCTAAATATTACAGAGACTGATTCCTCTGAAAGAAACTTCATAAGCATTCCAATTTGGTAAACTGTGAAACCTAAACAATAAACAAATCTCTAGGTGTTATGTTACTTAAAACACAAACATATCCATTTAATCGAACAATAAGGACAACAAGATCACTGGTTGGATTCAGGATCTATTCTTTGCATGCACACACTAACAGTTTATAACTATCTGGGATTCCAATTCCGGGTGTCCTCACATCCTTGTTTGGTGCCCATGGGCATTGCACAAACAAATTGCCCTTCTATACATAAATCCCAATCATTCATAGCCATAAAATACATAAAACACTCAAAAAATATATCATTAAATTCTTTATGAGAAATAGTTTATTTCTACAGCCAAATATGTAATCATGTGCCATATACTCAGGTACATCTCATCCTAAGGAAAACAAAACAAAGCAAAACACAGCGGTAGGAGTGGATTACATCAAGCTAGTTGTTAATCATAGTTCTTAAAGTATTAGTTGCTATTGCTCTTTCTAGGATACTATGCAGAAAGTGAGTGGCAATTCTGAAGACTGCATGTACTTGTGTTACATGACATTCAGAATATAAACTATAACTTTATAGGAAATTGGTCGCTACTGAGTAGTAATATTAATGTAGAAAAAACTATGTACAGTGTTGGAAAAGAAAGTAGTTTTTAATCAAATCCATATATGAACCCTGTTAACACAGCAGCAGTTAGAGACCAACATATCAGTGGCTAGATAGAAAATTGTCCACAATGGAGAACCTAAATCTACCATTTTGTGTTGGGAACAAAAAAGGGACCCTGGGGAAGAGGGGGAAGGGGAAATCCCTCACCCCTCCAGTGTTTTACCTATTCTCTGGTCTGTCAGGCATGGGAGGACTGCTACCTTCCACTCATCCCTGAGTGGGCATCCAAGCCTCTGACCCAATCTTCAGGGGGTGGTCAAGTGGCATCCCTACCTGGGGACCCCAGAGCTACTTTGCTAAATCCACCAGCATTATAGGAGAGAAGGATAGGATGAAGTAAGTGGTTCCCAACACCTGTGAGAGTGAGCACAGCCTTGATGAGCAGAGACTCTCTATGGTTTAAGAGCTTTATTATAGAAATGCAGGCAGAGAGAGAGATAGATAGATAGATAGATAGATAGAGATAGAGATAGATAGAGAGAGAGAGAGAGAGAGAGAGAGAGAGAGAGAGAGAGAGAGAAGGCTATAGAGAAAGAGAGTAAGAGAAAGAGAGGAGAGGACAAAGAGAAAGGAGAGAGGAGAGAAGACAGAGAAGAGAGGGGGTGAGAGTGAGGTGTTAGAGGGAGACTAGTAAGAAGAGAAAGGCGAGAAGAGAGAAGACAAAAGAGAGGAGAGGGGGTGAGAGTGAGGGGTTAGAGGGAGACTAGTAAGAAGAGAAAGGAGAGAGGAGAGAAGACAAAGAGAGGAGAGGGGGTGAAAGTGAGGGGTTAGAGGGAGACTAGTAAGAGAGTAAAAAGTAAAAGGAGCAAGAGAGAGAGGTGGGTGTGTAGGGGAGTGGGGGGAGGGTACGTAATTGAGAAAAATATGTAATAAAAATATGAAGAAGAGAGAGAGAGAGAGAGAGAGAGAGAGAGAGAGAGAGAGAGAGGTGGGGCTGAACAGCCCTTTTTATGGTCTTTGCTTTTGCTAGGTAACTGGGTAGGAGTGTAGCCTGAAGGTCAGAAGTTTGGGCCATTGCCTACATGACTACTGACCAGACTTCTCTTGTTGGGGCTATGGGGGTGCGGTAACTCAGGCAGGGGCCAGAGTTCCAGGAGCATAAGGGAACCCCTACCATGTCATGTAGGTGAATTATCACCATTCTTGGGGTTCAGACCTCAGCTCAACTGGAGACCAGACTGTAATGCTCCACAATTTTGCTAAATGGACACAGTATTAAAATCACTCTTAATGCCTTACTGCTACACTCATAGATCAGAGAATAGACACAGTATTAAAATCACTCTTAACGACTTACTGCTATACTCATAGATCAGAGAATATCTCTATCCTTCTCAGAAAAGGCAAACAAATATACAAACAAATGAATAAACAAACAAATAAAAAACCCTTGTAGCAGCTGGAAATGAACTCAGACATCCCAACTGGTCCATTTGCAGAGGGTAAACGAACGAAGTGTTCATCCCCAAACACATCTTCCTGTCACACCTCTCTTCTGAAATTCAGGAATTTTTTCAAAGTGAGTGGAAGACATTGTAAGAACTAGTAGTGGTTGATAACATCGAGGATGCAGTTTTCCAGACACAACCAGCTGACTGGATGCACATATGATCACATGGTGACTGTGACAGTTGTGACAACATGCTCAAAGCCTACACAAGCCCAGGCAGAGATCACATTAGTGTAGAGGTAGGAAGGAGGACATGAAATTCCATTCCTAAGTCAGGAGCCATTTGCATCTTATAGAAACTGAAAAAGGGTTTCAGGGCTATGTTTGTTTGTTTGTTGTTGTTGTTGTGCTGATTTTTTGTTTGTTTGTTGTTTTTTAATGATGTGACACCTGGTAGGTTGACACACACACCGTAGACAAAGAAAAAGAAGGGATAATTAAAGGGATCAAGAAGAGAGATAGAGACACAAACACAGAGACACAGAGATACATAGAGAGACAGAGACCTAACTAGCTAGCTTTACTGAGTTAGTAAGGCCCATACTTAAACAATAATCTAATATCATGCCTTTGCTATACTAGTATATGCCTTTACTTCATTCTAAATTGTTTCCTTATAATCACAGATAAGTGTAGTCACTACCCCTTATCAAAGAAGCTTGATTTTACAGAAAATGAAGAGCTTCACAGACAACTAAAAATGTATACAATGAAAATGTCAACTAATAACCAAAACCACAATCCATATGGATACACCTATACTGCAGCTCCTGCAATAATGGAAGACAGGGATAAAAATTTGAGCAAGAGCACCATGCAATACAATCTCTTCCAAAAACAGCTGCATGGACAAGACCAGAAAAATGACAATCCCAATGGCTCTCTTAACATGTGAGGGACATACTTACATAGAGTCTCATTAGAGGCAGTTATTAATTGCTAGGAAAAGTAGAATTAACTTGATTCATGTTCACAATAAGACACGTTCATGAGTTTTCAGAAGAAGAGTGGTCAACCTTGAAACCACATAATACAATCAGAAAAACAGACTCAACAGGATTTATCCATCCGTCTGTCTGTCTGTCTGTCTGTCTGTCTGTCTGTTTGTCTGTTTGTCTATTAATATTCACAAATGTGATATATATATATATATCAACAATATCAAAATATAGTTTTTGATATCAATATATCAACAATAATCAAAAAGAGGGTATTAAGTGGAGAGTATTGTATCTTGAAAGGGATTCAAGGGAACATAGCTAGAAGACATGATAGAAAAAAAGGGGAGGGGAAGTGATATAACTCTATTTCAATTAAAATATTTGGAAGTGAAATAAAAAAAAATATACAATAATAAAATTATATGACATGAATTATTTTTTTCTGAAAATTTACATTTAATGATTTAGGGTTACAGGCAACTAAAATTCTGAAAGTTAAATTTTAACTTAAAGTTAAAATTTAACTGAAAGCACAGTTAAGGTTTAAAAATGAAATATTCAAGAAATACTTACTGAAACTAGCAATATGCCAGGTAAGACATGGAAGTAATCAATAAATGACTCCCAACACGGGTCAAGAAAGACCAGAGTACTTCATACCATATCAGAAACATTCCAGCCAAACCCAGTCACAAAATGATAATTAGCTATCTACTATAATGTTGAACATCTGGGATCTTTTGTTCATTATACAAATAAGTTTTTAGCCAGGAATATTATTAACTTTATCTAAGACCATACATTATATCAAAACACAAGACTCTGCTTGTTTTTAAATTACTAAAACCTATACTGTTGATTTTAGGAAAAGTATTTGCTGTGTTTTATGTATTGTAATATAAATGTAAATGTAAACATCAACATATGAAATAATATTTAAAATAAGTCATTATTTAGAATATAATGAGATATGCCTTAATTAAAATCTATATATGTTTATAAAATGAATATTTAAATCACACTATTAAATCAAAGAAGAGAGAAAGACAAAGGGGGCAGTAATGGAGACAGAGAAATTGCAAATAGAGATTTTAATTTCAAGAGGAATGATGGGACAATACAACAAAATTGAAAATCCATGGAAGAGCTCAGCTCACTGTCTTCCAAAGCCAAATGTCTCCACGAAGGCAGATATTTACATATGGTGCCACAGCATGATGAACTTGAGGGTTAAACTCACTAGTAGAAATAACTTCATTAAAAGTCTATATTTTAGAAAATGGAAGACCTTTAGACCAGTAATGTTAAATGGAGAATTAAGGCAATGACCCGAATAATTAGAGTAAAACAAGCCACATGTATATGAGAAAAATAGAACTTTGAGTTTTAAATCATCACAAATTACTGTCTACATATATCACATTGATAGTGTAATTACTCAGCTTGCAGTTTAAATACAATATAAGATTTTAAACCAATGTCATTTATGTAGACAGACAGGCACCGATTTACTGATTTTAGGCCACGTTTTCTTTCTTAATACCAGAATGATTATTGTATTTAATTTAACAAATTCTGATGTTGAAAGAGAATCTTTTGTTTTATTTTGGTTTTATTTATTTCTTTATTTACATCCCAAATGTTGCCCCTTCTTCCTGTCCCCTCCCCATCCATTCTGCCATTCTCCTCTGAGAGGGTTTTACCTCTCTCTGTATATACCAACCCTGTCCCATCAAGTCTCTGCAAGATTAGGCTCATTCTTTCCTAGTGAGGCCAGGCAAGGCAGCCCTGTGAGGATCGAATTCCAGTCAGGCTACTGTTTTAGGGACAGCCCAGCTCCAGTTTTGTAGGACCCACATGGAGACTGAGATATATGTGTGCTGCATATGAGCCAGGAGCCTCAGTACAACCATTTATGCTCTTTGGTTGTTCTTCTCTCAACATTCTTGTCATAGCATTGTACATATAAAGTTGGGATGTACTTTGTTTATGGCTGCTGGGCTGGAAATTTTGGGGAAGTTCTTTTTGTCTTTATTCTCTGTATTTTATGAAAATATTTTCTTCATTATCATAATGTTAAAGTATATTTATTGCTGATGAGGACCAACTGCAAGAAGAGTGTTGAATCCATTAGAGTATTCGAAAGAAGAATGCCATTAAAAGAAACAGTAATATTTTTATAACTTCTTTAAATTCATATATTCAAGACAGCATCCTTCAACAGATATATGATTTTGTATATCTGATATTTCTCTTACTTGTTGGAATAGAAAAATGCACTCAATAAAATTACATAATTAGAGTCTTTGCTCTTAAACCAATGTGATTTGTATGCATATCCATATGTTGTAAAAATTCTGGTCTGGAAAATAAGTTATATTGATACAGTAAATATTTAACTGGATATTTTCTTGAAATATAGCTACATTTCAACATACTTATCTTTACAAAATTGATCATAATAAGGGGAACATTTAAATGAGCTTGAAATATAATGAAGCACATCTCAGCTGAATCACTGTACAAATTCCCAAGCACAACAATTTTTAACCTAGAGTTACATATACAGGAAACAAATAAATAAAATATGAGAGTAAAGAACATTTATTTTTATTAGTCTGTTTAGAGACTATTATTAATGAATGTATCTTAGACAAATAAATGTGAAGAAAGAGTATGCTTTTTTTGTAGTATGTAGACAATACTCAGAAATACCTTACCATGGAAACTAAGACAAAACTATAGACTCCTCAGTTAAAGACCTGGGAGGAATGATAAAGATATTAATTGTGTGTTCCATGGGGTTAGAACTTAATGAATCTCAAGGACAAAACAATCAGTTCATCCAACAAACAAACAAATAAAAATGTTTGACAAGCAAACCAGAAATTGAATAATGAAAATAAAATGGAGGGATAAATATTAATAGTCTAAAAGAAAGCAGGAAGATGGGTGGTCTATTCCTGTAGCAACAGCATTTAGTAGCCTGAGAAAGGTGAGGCGAATGAGTTTAAGATCTGTCTGGAGTAAAGGGAGAAGCCAAGGATCTGTGTTGAGCATGGCCAAGAGAGACTGTAATAGCAAGTGGGAGAGAAACTTTATATCTCCTAATAATGTCAGACCTACACCCACACAATTCTACTAGCCAGTATTTGTGCCTAAACGTGAGCTGAACAAGCAGCACAGTGATAGATGTGTGAACCTGGATAGGGAAAAGCACAGGAGGCTTCAACATAACTCAAAGAAACTTACGAAATGCACACAGAGAAAGAATGAATCTTTCCTAAGGAAAACCACTTCAACTAGTGATTCAATACCAAGTGCTTAACCTTGAAAACACACATACAAGTCACAGTGTATACACTATGTAGATTATACTTATGTATTGAGTATCCATCTATACACATTTACCTGTGGAAAATATATGTAACAACAATTAATTCTAAATGAAGTTATGAATTTGAAAAAGAGCAAAGAGAGATATATGGGAAGCTTGGAAAGGGGAAAAGGAAGGAAGAAATTAAGTAATTATATTCTAATCTCAAAAATAAATAACCACAAAATCAAAACATTTATAAAAAAAAGGAAAAAGATAAAGAGAAAGGAAAGAAGGAGAAAGAGAGAGAGAGAGACAGAGAGAGATGGAGAGAGGGAGGGAGGGAGGGACAGAGGAAGAAAGGAAGGAAGGAAGGAAGGAAGGAAGGAAGGAAGGAAGGAAGGAAGGAAGGAAGGAAGGAAGGGAAAAAAGAAAGAGGTGAGGGAGAAAGAAAAATATAACAAATCCCTTTGAAAACTATCCTTGAATAAATTTTGTTTATCTCATTTAAGTGATACCTTCATGTACCAAGTAACAAAATACATCAAGGTATATTTTTCCTGCGTTTAGCTTGAGAATAAAATAAACAACCAGGATATAATGTAACAGGAAGACAAAGAAATCTCTGAAATTGAAGAGTGACTGTCTTGTAAGCTCATGTCAAGAAAAAAAAATGGCAGTGAAGTAATTCTTGTAGTTTTTTTTAATTTATTTGTATCGACATATATAAAACAACATTTTTGAAAATTTCATTTTTTCCAGTTTTTTATTAGGCATTTTCTTCATTTACATTTCAAATGCCATCCCGAAAGTCCCTTATACCCTCCCACCCCTGCTCCCCTACCCACCCACTCCTACTTCTTGGCCCTTGTGTTCCCCTGTACTGGGGCATATAAAGTTTGTAAGACCAAGAGGCCTCTCTTCCCAATGATGGCCTACTAGGCCATAGTCTGCCATATATGCAGCTAGAGACATGAGCTCTGGGAGTACTGGTTAGTTCATATTGTTGTTCCACCTATAAGGTTGCAGACCCCTTCAGTTCCTTGGGTACTTTCTCATTGGGGGCCCCGCGTTCCATCCAATAGCTGACTGTGAGCATCCACTTCTGTGTTTGCTAGGCCCCGAGTAGCCTCATAAGAGACAGCTATATCAAGGTCCTTTCAGCAAAATCTTGCTGGCATATGCAATGGTGTCTGCGTTTAGTGGCTGATTATGGGAGATTTCATTTTTTAAAGAGTAAAACAAAATAAACAAGAAAATAAATAAAGAAAAAAAATATTGTACAATTTGGTCAAAACACTAGTCTTTTAATAATACTCCATTGTTATGCTTGCAGAAAAGAACCTAGCATAAATGTCCTCTGAAAGGCATCACTGAGCAGCCAATAGAAGGAGATGCAGAGACCCACAGGCAAACGTTAGATGGAGCTGTGGAAGCCTTGTGGAAGAGTTGATGGAAAGATTTGGGAAGCAGTGGGGATAGGAACTCAACTAACTTGGACCATTGGGGCTCCCAGAGACTGAATCACCAACCAAAGAGCTTACATGGGCTGGACTTAGGCCCATCCACATATGTAGCAGAGGAGCAACATGGTCTTCATGCAGGTCTCCCAAACAATAGCAGGAGCTATCCCTAAGCTTGTTGTCTGTGGATTCTACACCCCTAAATGGACAGCCTTATATTCCTATCAGTGGGAAACGATGTGCCTAGTCCTGTGGAGACTTGATGTAAGGGAAGGGGTGACACACAGAGGAGAGTTCCCCTCCTCAAAAGAGAATGGAAAGGGGAAGTAGGGTAGGAGTTGCATGAGGGTTGGATGAGAGGAAGGGCTGATATTGGATTGTAAAGGAAAGATTAAATATATTTAATAATAACAAATAGATACATTTAATAGTAAAAAGAAATAATCAGTTAAACAAAATAGAACCAAGCAAAACAAAACAAACCAACCAACCAAACAAACAAACAAACAAAAAAACCCACAAGCCTTTCAGGGAGAAGACCTTCAGTATCTAAACTCAATTATATCTGGTACTGATTTGCCATATCAGCCATGGACATCAGAGATGGACAATAGCAGCCTGCTGTCTTAATTCAAAACCAACCAATATTGGTGTATCAGAGCTATCAGAAAGGTAAGGTTGAGCCAGTGCCTCATATCTTTCTGTATAAATTAGCAGTGTAGAAGCTGGCCTGTTTTCAGAAGTCCATATTGAAATCAAGCAGAAACAACCCTTCTTTTAATCACACTGGATGGTAAGACTTGTCTTGATCTCCCTTAACCAGCGATTGGCCACAAATGTATTCATCATCAGTGAATATGGTGGCTCTGGTGGGAGTCACAAACAAAGATAGATACCTCAGAGAGGGATGAAAAGAGGAGGAAGATGTGGGGTTAGGGTGATAGATAAGAAGATCGTGGAAAGGAGAGAGACAGAGAGAGAGACAGACAGACAGAGAGAGAGAGAGAGAGAGAGAGAGAGAGAGAGAGAGAGAGAGAGAGAGAGATTCCTCCATTCCACAGCATGTAGAATAGAATGAACAAACCTGTTTGTCTACACTGGAATTAAAATATAGTCCTGTTTTGCTTATTGTTTTTTGTTTGTTTGTTTTCTTGTTGTTTCTACAGAAAACACTTTATGCAAATGATATGAATACTCTCTGTTCCATAGCAACACTAAGGAGCAATTCCAATAACCTGGCATCCTTTATGCAGTAGCAGAGTTGTAAAAGCAGATCCCATTCATCCAGAAACAGAAGACCATCGATGCCAGGAAGTTTTTTCTGTCTAATCTCTATGTCAGAATACATAGGTCATGGATTCATAACCCTGAACACAGTGGAACAGGCATATTTAGTGAGTGTAGACAACCTTGCAGCTGGAGACAAGGACTAGTTTCCTTTTGGATGATCAACATTCAACTTCTATGTCTGCACACAAATTTGCAATGGGAGCATTTTGCCCAAAAGCCAAAAGGAAGCAGATACTTAGCAGGGGTTCTGAGTCAAGCATTTAGAATAAATTACACATGAATAGAGTTACAAGAAACTAAAATGTGATACTGAAAGTAGAGTATTTCTACTTTGTAGAAACGACACAGTAAATGCAACCACGTCATGGTATACTACAGAGCTTTATGAGGTTCATACATTTTCTAATATATTTGTAAAGAATGCAGAATATGATAAAAAATACTTTGCATGCTAAAATGCTAGTAACCCATACCATAACAACAACAAAAATCTTCACAGGAAACAATAATTTTTTATTCAATTATCATTATGTAATGTGTTTATGCTCATCTGATTTGGAGTAGATAAATTGCCAGTGTTCTCGTCCCTGAACAAAACTGATTCCTCCTCTCTCAGCAACCACGCAGTCTGTAGCTCTACTCTGAGGACTAGAACCTTGTGAAAGTTTTGTCTATGTTGGCATGTCAACAAGTATTGCTATTAAGTAGGTCTTATTTCAGTAGCCACCTTGTTGATCTTTCATGCGTGTAGCTTCCTTGCAAAACCTAAAAGATACAACCCTGATGCAAGCATCCTGTTTTTCTCACTACTGAAATGATTTTGCTTCATTTTTATGATTGTTTCCTCATCCTTAGTTGCTGAAGTTGCACTGTAAATTCATCAAGTGGTTTAGGCATGTTATAATCAATTATTTGTTTTAGTTAACCAGTTATGGATTTTGCTACAATGTAACTTTGAGACAAATTGTCGATAACCTATATATAATTGGCTTCACAGAGATTTTGAGCTTAAATTCTCAACAATCTTTGGCCTTTCAACTGTAGAGCATATAGGAACAGTTGGAGATTGGTGTTGGAGACACACAACAAGCTTGAGATGCCTAGGACCCCTGATGGCAAGGAAGAAAAATCTAACAGGGTTACCGCGTTTCAGAGCAGGAAAGAATGGCCTCTTTTGGGCCCCAGTGTGCATACCAAGAGGCCCAAGGCCTATTTCTTTGGAGCAAGCAACTCGTGATGTCATTTCTGCAATTATTCTTAGTATTTACTATTTTATTTATCTATTTACTATTCCTTTTCTTTCTTCCATCCTTGATTAAACTGGTATTTTGTGACCTGGAAAGATCTAATATGAACCCGCTTGATATTCAGAAGTTAGATGTTACCAATAATATTAAAGTGAAGGCCATTCATGAATTCAAGAGAACTCTATGTTACAGTCACTTGCTCTAGGTAGAAATGAAAGTAACCTAGAGCCATAGGCAGAGATGAGTAAATCTTCAGCTGTTCCCCAGTCTTAATCTCAATTTTATATAGTAAAAAAAAGGATATTTTTATTATAAAATTGAGGATGTAATAATACATAGATATTTCCCAGAAAGCTAGCAATGGATTCCTTTGGTTCATGAATGATGGTGGCAGTCCCATAGGAATTATCTATACAGGTTAAGTGAGGATGTTTTTGTAAACAGGCAGATGGAGTCCAAATTATAAAGACTGCAGGGTCAGCAGTATGGCCTCATGTGTGCCCTTTTATGAAATCATATATGAAAAATATATATTTTTCTGTAAAACTTCTATGTCTAAGATTGTATAGTTCCCTTTTTCTGTTCTAAATATGCATTGCTCTGTGTCACAAGAATATGTAGGCATAGGAAAATAGAGAAACATTTATACAATCCCAGTATGAATATTGTAACAAAATTTCTTTGTATGATTCCAATTAAGGACTGAGGTTGAGTAAGTCTAGTGAGCACCCTGACTCCTGAGTTCAAGGGCTCTGATTTCAATACACCAGCCAGTCAGCATTGTACCTTATCTGTCTGTTTTCTTATTTGCCAACTACGTATACCTAGTCTTTGATGACCCCTGACTCATGTTGAGGCTGGACTCCTACAGAATGGAAAATCACATTTTATGTTACTAAGATGAACATGGATTTTCAGGGAGTAGAAATTGAATATAATGGGCTTTGATAAGCACTATTTTTCAAAATGTTCATTTGTGTATAGTTTGATCCCCAGTTGGTGGGTCAAAATATTGGCATCTAGATTTACTTAGATCATTAGCCATCATCCCTTAAACTATTCAATGTAAAAAAAAATCCCTTGGTGGATTGACAATTCTGTGTCATTTTAGGAAGGGGACTTTGTGTAGATAGTTGTGGGCTCTAGAAAGTCATATGTTGTTCTGAGTTTTCTACATGGCATGACTTGAGATTTTCTTCTGTTGTGTTTTCTTCCATAACCTTAATTTTCACCACCATCCAGAAATAAGAGAGCAAGCCTACATGAATTGAAATCTGTGAGTCAAATTATACATTACCTGTGTTAGGTAGTTTTTTCTCAAATATTTGTTACAGTGATGAAAAATTCATTAATGTACCCTCCCCACAAAAAATTAATTACCACATACTAAAAATATTACTTTGGTAATTTAAAGAATGTAAAGTCTTTAAATATGCACAAATAACAAACTATTTCCTTAGAAGAACAAAAATTCACATGAGAATAGATTTCACACTGCCCATGGAAAAATGCAACAAAAACATGTAGTATAAAGTTTTCATATTCTGGCATTAAACAACTGTTAATCTCAAACTTAGCACATATCAAAATATAATGAATAATTAATTAAGAATTCAAATCATTTCAAGATTTGTGGAAAATATTATTTTACAAGTGATCTGTTTTTAAATTAAGATAATATGAATCTTTCTAGTATCAAACATTACTAAAATCTAGATTCAGCATTTAAGAAAGAAAGAAAAGAATAAATATAAACAGATCTTATACAGTAAAGGTTTTAAATTTAATTGTGGGTGTATGAGTTGTTTGTCAGTATATGTGTACAATGTACTTTCCTGATATCTATGAGGAAATATGACAGTATCATATGTCCTATAAGTGGATTTATACATGTTTGGGAGTCACAAAATAGCTACTGGAAGTCAAGCCTGATAGCCCTGGAAAGGCAGCATATGTTCACAGACCTGCTTACTTTTATGAATTAAGATATTTTGACGTTTAAAGTGAAATTACCAAATTATAAAGGCTCTTATATGTATTGAATGAAGAATTACACTTGAAAATGAGGAGATGCAATTTTGTATTTTGATTGATATGAGTTTCATGAAGTTGCAAACTTGATAAAATTCAAAGATTTACATGAATATTTGTGCCTTATACTAAATGAATATTTACCTTGTTGAATATTGCTAGAGTTTTGGGAAGGTTCTCAGCTCCAGGAGTACTAACAAAGAGTGCAGTGAATACTCATCTTCCTGTTTATCTCTCAAAGAGAAAAACAACTGCCTAGTTCAGTGATTTCAGACCTACTTTTGAGAGGCTGACAGGACGCAAACTTAGAAATTTTATAAAAAGGAACAAAGATGGGGGCTGGGTTAATGAGCATTAGATAGAGTTGGCAATCCTGAACAGACTCTATAGTCTAGATGATCTTTGTCTCAGAACAAGAACTCTGAGGCAACCTGACATCATCACTGTTATCACTAAAGAGCTAGCCAGTTATCCTAAGATGACAGCTGTTGCTAAAATGGGAAACCTCAGTTTTTCTTGTGAGATAATTGTTTTCGTTTTCAGGGAGGTACTCACTCCAGAAGTAATCTTCTCTGTAAGGCTTAGCAATACTTAGGGATGATTTTAATTCCTTTCCATACGGACAGGTATCAATCAACCTGACGATTTCTGAATAACTGAAGCAGAAGTGACATAAGAGGATAAGAAAATTAGAGAGGCAGAATGGATTTAGATATTAAATAGAATTCGTTAGGACAATGAATCAGCCCCACATCAGAGTGAATAATCATACTGAATATGGCAAACTCACTAAATGATTTTGAAATTGTTCTCACTCCAAGATGGATGTCAGTAATGGTGGAAGGGTTCTGTTAGGATAAAACATTCCTCATTGTATATTTATCCTTGCAATCATAAAATTTCTAATATGTAATAATTAAATATCTCATAATATAAACAAAATTTATATGACTTACAGTACTTACCTAAATATATGCTGGGATAATGGGGGGGGGCAGGCACAAAATAATGAACAGTTGATCAAACATTTTTCCAAATAAATAACTTTCCAGAGACATATGGCTTGTCTGAGGAGATTGGTTGCATATAAATTACTTATTGTGAAAGCGTGAAGTCTTTCAGTTTGCATCCCAGACAAACATGTAGAAATCACATTGTAGAATCGGCCTATTACTCTAACACAGGGAGATGAGGACAGACTGAAACTTGGGACTTGCTGCTAAACCTGTCTTTCCTAAACAGTAAGCCCAAAATTCAATGAGAAGCCTTATCTGGAACAATATAATGGATAGCAGTAGAAGGGGCACAGCCATTGACTTCTAGCCTCCATGTGTGCACACATGTGTAATACTTCTCTAGGCATCATTAGAAATTATTTGGTAATTACTTCAACAATATTCTTTATTATTACATTTTCATAAATGAATGCAATTTACTGTAATTCTCATTCACTCCTGTTACCCTCTTCTGTGTACTATTTGTCCATGTATTTGTCTGTGTAACCACTACTTCTTGAAAATTAAAAAAAAACAAAAAAAAAAAACAAAAAAAACGGGTTTACTACTATATATGTTTCCTTTAAAATACAAATATTGCAATTTTCTTTACTTTTCAATGGGAAGTCAAAACATACAATATTTGTATTTCTGATCTTGGCATGCTTTGCCATCATGATAATCTCCATTCCCACTTATAGTTATATACATTATGTAATTTCCTTCTTATTCCTAACTGGTACTTTGTGTCTATATATCTCACATAATCTATAGCTACTGATCTACTCATTCATCTACTGATGAACACCTAGACTGAACTTTAAGCATCTGTTTAATTGAATTTTATTACAATGATGTAGTAACAAAGCAGAATAATAGACACACATGGAGTCAGAAAACAATGCATAGACTCATGAAAAATAGTAGAAAATCACATATCATAATTCCTCATGGGGTTTACCACAACAATGAGAAAGGTAAATGGATGCATATTATAAATGATATAGAATTACCTATTGAAATGCTTCCAAGTTTTTGAAATAGAATCCATTAATCTAATAGAGTTCACATGATAGGGCAATAAATTCCATTGGAGTTTTTTGAAATAGTACGAATAACTGTTTCTGTTTTTCATAGCTTCATTATCTAATTTTTACTTCAAGTAACTTCATGAGTATATAATGATGCACTACCATATCTACTTCCCTTTTCCTAGCTCCAACTCTCTTCATATTTACTTAATCATGTTCCCAACTTCATGATTTTAAACTTTTCCTTTGCTCTTGAGAATTTCATTTTCATATTTTAGAATTTCATACAGCACATGATATAATGTAATCAGATCCTATGATGCCACCTCCCATTAGTTCCTCATTTCCTTCGATTTTTCTATACAAACATCATTTTCATTATTTTCTATAAAGCTACTTTTTATGCTTAGAGCTGCATATATGTTCATAAATGTATTGACATTTACTGGATCAAAGACAGACATTTAGGGATCCACAAGCACTATACATGAGGGAATTTTACTCTGTCTTCTTCAATTTTATCTAGCTCATTATGTGTAAGCCTTTGTATGTAGATCAGCTGCTGTAGACCCAAGTGCCCATTGACACTCTGATGCCCAGTAACTTCACTTCACTACTACTTCAACCACTACTACTGGCTCTCAAAATCTTTTTCACAATTGTTGCATGTTGATTTCTAAGTCTTGGAGGAAAGTGCGTAATATAGATATTCAATGTATAGTGCATCACTCCACAGTCACTTTTTAGCATGTTTTCTACTTTGTGCAACCCTGTATTACTCTATTGCAAGAAAAAGCTTCTCTAATGAGACTTGAGAAATGACCTATTATATGGGTATAAAGGTAAAAAAAAATATGGAACAGTTTAATTGTATCTCTATTTAACAGAATAGCAGAACCAGGTTCTATTCAAGGGACTATGGCATAAACAGTCATAAATTTGAGACCCAGTTAACAGGTTCTATGTCATTGCTTTAATTACAACTAAAAAGGTCTTCCCATAATGTTCATTCCCCAAGTAGACCAGTGAACATATCTTGCCTGTCCAGTCATTATCATAACTCAGATTGTTCTAAGCCAGGTAAAAGTGTTAAATCACTTTGACTCTTAGAACATTCAAGTCACTCTTACACCAGTGGCTAGATCTTGCCAGCCCAGTCATTGTCTCAAAGAGTTAATGCTAAGTAAGAATGTTAAGTAGACTTTATATGGTAGTTAAATAGAACCTATCTACACTACGAAAACCAGTTAACAGGGATGAGATTTCAAAAGAAGTAATGAATTGGTTTCTTTATATTCTATGTCTCATGTTTTTGTGTGTGAGTTTTACGGTAGTCTCTTATCAAATTCAAGAGGAAGAACAATGAGATGCATTCTTTTTTAAAAAAATATATTTTATTATTATGTATTTTCCGAAATTACATTTAGAATGCTATCAAAAAGTCCCCCATAACCTCTCCCCACCACTTCCCTACCTACCCATTCCCATTTTTTTGGCCCTGGTATTCCCCTGTATTGGGGCATATAAAGTTTGCGTGTCCACTGGGCATCTTTCCAGTGATGGCCGACTAGGCCATCTTTTGATACATATGCAGCTAGAGACACGAGCTCCGGGGTACAGATTAGTTCATAATGTTGCACCTAGAGGGATGCAGATCTCTTTAGCTCCTTGAATACTTTCTCTAGCTCCTCCATTGGGGGCCCTGTGATCCATCCAATAGCTGAATGTGAGCATCCACTTATGTGTTTGCTAGGTCCCGGCCTAGTCTCACAAGAGAGCTATATCAGGGTCCTTTCAGCCAACACTTGCTAGTGTATGCAATGGTGTCATCGTTTGGAGGCTGATTATGGAATGGATCCCTGGATATGGCAGTCTCTAGATGGTCCATCCTTTTGTCTCAGCTCTAAAATTTGTCTCTGTAACTCCTTCCATGGGTGTTTTGTTCCCAATTCTAAGAACGGGCTAAGTGTCCACACTTTGGTCTTCGATCTTCTTCAGTTTCATGTGTTTTGCAAATTGTATCTTATATCTCGGGTATACTAAGTTTCTGGGCTAATATCCACTTATCAGTGAATACATATCATTTGAGTTCTTTTGTGATTGTGTTACCTCACTCAGCATGATGCCCTCCAGGTCCATCCAATTGCCTAGGAATTTCATAAATTCATTCTTTTTAATAGCTGAGTAGTACTCCATTGTGTAAATGTACCACATTTTTTGTATCCATTCCTCTGTTGAGGGGCATCTGGGTTCTTTTCAGCTTCTGGCTATTATAAATAAGGCTGCTATGAACATAGTGGAGCATGTGTCCTTCTTACAGGTTGGGACATCTTCTGGATATATGCTCAGGAGAGGTGTTGCGGGATCCTTCGGTAGTACTATGTCCAATTTTCTGAGGAACCGCCAGACTGATTTCCAGAGTGGTTGTACAAGCTTGCAATCCCACCAACAATGGAGGAGTGTTCCTCTTTCTCCACATCCCTGCCAGCATCTGTGTCACCTGAATTTTTGATCTTAGCCATTCTGACTGGTGTGAGATGGAATCTCAGGGTTGTTTTGATCTGCATTTCTCTCATGATTAAGGATGCTGAGCATTTTTTCAGGTGCTTCTCAGCCATTCGGTATTCCTCAGATGAGAATTCTTTGTTCAGCTCTGAACCCCATTTTTTAATGGGGCTATTTGATTTTCTGGAGTCCACCTTCTTGAGTTCTTTATATATATTGGATATTAGTCCCCTATCTGATTTAGGGTAGGTAAAGATCCTTTCCCAATCTGTTGGTGACCTTTTTGTCTTATTGACGGTGTCTTTTGCCTTACAGAAGCTTTGCAGTTTCATGAGGACCCATTTGTCAATTCTCCATCTTACAGCACAAGCCATTGCTGTTCTATTCAGGAATTTTTCCCCTGTGCCCATTTCTTCGAGGCTTTTCCCCACTTTCTCCTCTATAAGTTTCAGTGTCTCTGGTTTTATGTGAAGTTCTTTGATCCACTTAGATTTGACCTTAGTACAAGGAGATAGGAATGGATCGATTTGCATTCTTTTACATGTTAACAACCAGTTGTGCCAGCACCATTTGTTGAAAATGCTGTCTTTCTTCCACTTGATGGTTTTAGCTCCCTTGTCGAAGATCAAGTGACCATAGGTGTGTGGGTTCATTTCTGGGTCTTCAATTCTATTCCATTGGTCTACTTGTCTGTCATTATACCAGTACCATGCAGTTTTTATCACAATTGCTCTGTAGGAAAGCTTTAGGTCAGGCATGGTGATTCCACTAGAGGTTCTTTTATCCTTGAGAAGAGTTTTTGCTATCCTAGGTTTTTTGTTATTCAGGATGAATTTGCAGATTGCTAGTGCAGAGTTCTATCAGAACTTCAAAGAAGATCTAATTCCATTTCTGCACAAACTATTCCACAAAATAGAATTAGAAGGTAATCTACCCAAATCATTCTATGAAGCCACAATTACTCTGATTCCTAAAACACAGAAACCTCCAAAAAAATAGAGGACTTCAGACCAATTTCCCTTATGAATATTGATGCAAATATACTCAATAAAAGTCTCGCTAACCGAATCCAAGAACACATTAAAACAATCATCCATCCTGACCAAGTAGGTTTTATTCCAGGGATGCAAGAATGGTTTAATATACGGAAATCCATCAACGTAATCCATTATATAAACAAACTCAAAGACAAAACCACATGATCATCTCATTAGATGTGGAGAAAGCATTCGACAAGATCCAACACCCATTCATGATAAAAGTCTTGGAAAGATCAGGACCTCAAAGCCCATACCTAAACATGATAAAAGCAATCTATAGCAAACCAGTAGCCAACATCAAAGTAAATGGTGAGAAGCTTGAAGCAATCCCACTAAAATCAGGGACTAGACAAGGCTGCCCACTTTCTCCCTACCTCTTCAACATAGTACTTGAAGTCCTAGCCAGAGCAATTCGACAACAAAAGGAGATCAAGGGGATACAAATTGGAAAAGATGAAGTCAAAATATCACTCTTTGCAGATGATATGATTGTATATATAAGTGACCCTAAAAATTCCACCAGAGAACTCCTAAACCTGATAAACAGCTTCAGTGAAGTAGCTGGACACAAAATTAACTCAAACAAGTCAATGGCCTTTCTGTACACAAAGGATAAACAGGCTGAGAAAGAAATTAGGGAAAGAACACCCTTCTCAATAGTCACAAATAATATAAAATATCATGGCGTGACTCTAAGGAAGTGAAAGATCTGTATGATAAGAACTTCAAGTCTCTGAAGAAAGAAATTAAAGAAGATCTCAGAATATGGAAAGATCTCCCATGTTCATGGATTGGCAGGATCAACATTGTAAAAATGGCTATCTTGCCAAAAGCAATCTACAGATTCAATGCAATCCCCATCAAAATTCCAACTCAATTCTTCAAGGAATTAGAAAGAGATGCATTCTTTCAGTTGGTGTTTCTTGGCTAACATCTTGAAAAGAGGTAATTCTTACCTGATACTGGTCTTTTGACTTGAAAACATATGATATCAGGGAGAGAAACTATACTCACTAGAAACTACATTTTAAATTATTTTTATTAATATTCATATTTATATATTTTATGAAGCTTCTATAGTAATCAATTTTGATATGGAATTCTCAAAGTACTTTAATGACAGTTATTCTTTCAAATAATCCCTCCTCTATTCTAATCTCCCAGTCATGAACATTTTTAATGGTTACTGCTCTAGTATCCTCCTGTGCTCCTTCTTACCGTAACTCTGTTCTATCCTATATACCATAGAATTCACCACTATGGATATTTTCTAGTTTCCTGACTCCTATAGGAACATCACTTTAGCTGCACATAGCTACAGATTCCGAGTTAGTATTTATATTCAACCTAGGGAGAAGAGGATGCTTCTCTCTGTGTGTGGATCATCTGTCTCCAAATGATTATTTACAGCACAATTTATTTATGTATAACTTTTATAATTTTATTTTTTTCAGAAAATGTTCCAGTGTGCATTGCATAATTTTTTTTATTATTATCCATCCAGGATAGTGACCTTGGGCTGTTTTTATAGTCTGGGTATTGTGAATAAACAGGTATGCACTCGGCAAGATAAAGCTTGTATCTATATAGTAGGTTACAGAGTCTTTTGGCAATATTTTTTGTAGAGGTATAGCTTAATAATATGGTAAATACCTTTCTATTTTGAGGAATATCCACACTGGTTACTATAGTAAATGCTCCAGTTTCCATTTTTACCCGCAGTGATCAGAAATCTTCATACCCACACCCATTTGATTTCACTTGCTTGTAGTTTGAGCCATTCTAACTAGAAAAACAAGGAATACAAAATCGGTTTAAAATCCCATTTTTTCTTAGAGCTTAGAATTTTGAACTTAATAAGGTATTTCTTAAACACTATTATTTTTATTTTGAGCATTGATTTTATTTTTATGTTCCCATTTTTAAATTTTTTTTGTTTATTTACATTTTGACTCCTACCTCCTATCCAGGTCCTCCCTCCTAGAGATCATCATCTCATTCCTCCTTCCTCTCACCTCCTACAGGGTGCTGCCTGCTTTCCAAAGCCAGGCATCCACCTTTTCTGGGGACTCAAGTCTCTAGAGGATTAGGCACATCTATTATCGGCCAAGTCATCTTCTGTTATATATGTGCTGGGTCCTCTGACTGGCCTGTGCATACTGCCTGAGTGGTGGTTTAGTCTGGGAACTCTCAGATGCCCGGGTTAGTCAATACTCCTGGTCTTTCTACGGGTTTGCCCTCCCGTTCAGGTTATTCAGTTCTTCCAGTAATTAAACCGGAGAGGTCCCCAGTCCAATGGTTCACTGTAAAATCTGCATCTATTTTCTGGTAGGGCCTCACAAAGGACAGACATGCCAGGCTCCAGTCTGTAAACACACCATAGTATCAGTAATATTGTAAAGCCTTGGTTCCCCGCCCCCCAAGATGGATCCCAAGATGGGCCAGTCACTGTACTACCTTTCCTTCAGTCTCTTCTCCAATTTTTGACCCTGTAGTTCTTTTAGAGAGGAACAATTCTGGGTCAGAAATTTTGATTGTGGGTTGTAAACTTCTCCCTCAAATCGAGGCCCTGTTTACTACTGGAGGTGGATTCTTCAGGTTTCATTTCGCCACCACTGGGCATTTTGCCCAAGGTCATCCCCATTGAGTTCTGAAAGTCTCTCATCTTCAAGGTCTCTGGTACTTTCTAGAGGATCCCCTCACTTCTCATCCCCAGAGGTTGCATATTTCTGTTCATTTTCCTGGCCCTCTTGGCTTCTCTCTATGTTCTAATGTTTATCATATCATTTTGTTTTCTCTGTCACTTTCTCTTCCATCACTACAAGCACACACACACACACTCACACATAAACACACACACACATACACACACACGTATGTTGCTAAATATAATATGCTTAATCTGTATAATGTCTCTAATATGTACAATTTCAAGTCAGATCACTTTATGTTAAATAACTAAGCGATGTGTTGGAGAAGACATTCTCACACAACAATCCTTAGCTGCTTTCAGTTCTTAGCCTAAGGTTGAGGCCACGTGGGCTTTTCAGTGTCCGCTTTATCAAGGGCACTAACGTCATCCTTGTTCCTTTCATGTTTGGGCAGTCATGTTGGTGAGACTTCATGAACTTAGTTTTTGACTTTACCAGGAGACACGCTCTCTGAGCAACATCTCTGATGTTCTAGCTTTGAAATTTTCTTCATCCTCTTATCCACAGTATTCCCTGAGCTTTAAGTGTGGGATCTTTGTGTACATGTATTCATTAGAAATAGGCTCACACACTGTGGTTTATTGTGGGTTTTGGTAACATTTGTAGTCTTTGAGAACATATTTTTTTTTAAAAAATTGTATTGCTGAAAGGTAAAGACTGAACTTTTGAGTGCCTATAAGAACACTTAGATTGTAAGAAATTATGGTGATTGTAGGCTGTTCTCTAAGCCTTTTCTGACACTAAGTGGCTGGATTTCCAGTAGCAGACACAGCTTCCCACTCGTTCAGTAAGTCTTAAGTCCAATATATTACCACAATGGCATTTGTGTTACTGCTATACCCCTAAAGTTACTGTACATGCTAATCCTTAGTGCGGTTCATAGCAGGCAAAACTAGATAGGAATATTGGTGATCTTACCGCTTTTAGATACTTGTCTGTCATCTTTTTGTCTCAACCCATGTAGATATTATTTACTCATGGAAGAGGATTTCATGTCAATCCTAGCTCAGGAGCCTCTTAGCATTACATCTGACATGTGTGATATTTTCAGCAAACACTAGTATATAGCTTCCACCTCCATTGAATGACTAAAGGCCAAGGCAATAGTCTATTTGTATTGAAAGCATCTTGGACAGCCCTGACAAACAATGGAAAATAGGCATTCTAATATCTGATGTTTTTGTTAGATGATCTTTGGATCTTAGAGGGAGCTTTGTCCCAGATCCAAAAAGGCAATTTTTATTTTGTTTTCCCACTGGAGGCCCTTAGATACAAATCTTCATATATAAATACATCTTTCAGATTTATGTACAGGAAGTATAAAATGAAGAAGGGAAAATTTCATGACAGGAGAGTTTGGTAAATAGTATGTAGTGAAAAAGAAGGGTATTAGTAAAAGGAAATAGGATTTTCTCTGAAGAATGGAGGAGAATGGAGGGAAATTGCAGAATACAATTATACAATAGAAGACATGGGGAAGAGGAACTCTTTCAGATGAGGGTAATTAGAAGAGAGTAAAGTGTAAATAATGAAGTTTGGAAAAGCCATAAGGATAAAGCTATTATCTAAAAATAAGTTATAATTTACATAATTTTGTATATATATTTAGATGTTATTTTACTGTATATGTAATATACTATAATATATTATACTGTAAAAACTGGATGTCTGAGACAATGATGGGTCAATCTACTAAGATCTGCCTTTTATCTCATCTCTATTTAGAACAATATAAAATCAAATGAAATAAAATCAGGCAATTATTCCCAAATTTATTCTTTTTCTTCTAGTCAAGAAACTAATTTTGTGTCTGATAATTGTGGCAATGATGCTCTTGTGCTTCCAGTTTTCTCTTTGTAGTTCAAGAGTCACCCATAAACTAAGGACAATGCAACTCTTATTTCTCTCCAGTGAATATTTGATTATGTTATTAACATCTTAACTTGTACCAGAAAAAAATAATAAAATATATATTTTGGGCTATTTACAAAGTGCATTGCAGATTCTTTTCTGCAAAACAAAGTGCAAATTTACTCACACAATATAAAATAGAAAGTGTCCCTGTCAGTCTACTCTTATGACAAGTCTGTTCTGCAAAGATGAGTAGCATTTCAAAGGGAAATGCCCTTAAAAATGTCAAGGAAAGCAATATGGCCAGTAGAACTTTGATCTGCTGCAACAGATGGCACAATTAGAGAAGTTTTGAATTCTTCTTAAGTCTTATAAAAATAAAAATCTAAGATTTATATGCATATATAATACTAGAGGAAGAATTATACAGGACCAATTCTATGGTCGTAAACACAAAGCAAGAAAATATAATTAATATAATAAATACTCTGGTAGGGATACCAGAGTAAAGACTGTTTCATTACTAGAATTTAAACATTGCCATATTAAGGGGATTTCGGTGTTGGTAATGAGCTTCTAGTGTGGAGTTTCACCTAACATTCGTATTTTAGTCCACTATTGTGTAATGAACAAAAGCAACTGGTGTTTTACTGAACTTCTTTATATTGAACATGAAATATGTCAAAAAAAAGTCTTTATCATTCATTATAAGTAATATGATGGCACTGCAAGTTCACAACACAAAGAAATAAGTTCTTAGTATAAATTATATTATCCAATATATATGATGTCGAATACCCTAAATGCAACAGACAAAATACACATTCCCTAAGTAGAGTAAGATGAAATATGGCAGATGCAGTGGATGATGGTAAAGAGCTGGTGCTTTCCATCTACAAAAGGGCAGTGAACACAAGAACTTCAAATCTCAAGACAAAGGCAGAGCAAAGAAACTTGAGTTGAGAAAAATTCTCATCCTTGGATAAGGAGCATTGGAAGTTGATGGCTGATGCTGCAGGGAGTGTCAATGCATTTTTGTTTTTGTTGTTGTTGTTGTTGTTGTTTAATAGTGTAGCCTATGGTGAGATGGCCATAACACAATAGTATGTATGAGCAAGGTAATTTGAACTTCATGAATACAAGAAAAAAACATCTAATGAGAATGCAAAGTTAAGTGGGTATGGAAGTGAGTTAGATCTGGGAAGAGGTACAGGGGTGTTGATCGTGCTCTGAATCTACTGTGTGAAACTCTCAAAAAATTAATTAAAAAGAGAATAGCAGAGTCAGAAAATATATAAACTGAAAGACATCTCGTTTGCATTTTATATTTAAGTGCAAAAATTACAAGACTATAAGCAAAACATCTGTGTAAATTAATGGCACATAAAATTAAGTTTGATCTTTTTCTTTTTACTGTCTAAAATTGTAAGAATTTTACTTCAGTGTTTAGCACATTCTTTCTTACTTGCTACTAAATATAATATAAGCAGCTGAGCTAAAGGCTGCAGGATGTAATGACTAGTGATATAGAAACATTTAAAGTTCAAAATTCCTATTAACTTTCCAATTTCAGTCCTCCAAATTGTGGCTTCTTTCATTCCACCTGATGATTGCCGATTTGGGTCTAAACCTACACTCCCCACTAAATGTCAGATTTTAACATTTTTATCATGTGCTACACAGATAAAGCAAGCATATTGCCTGACAGCATAGCAAGAAGACATTCTATTAACAAAACAAGATACCAATTAGATTAGGGAATTCAAACCACTACATAATGCAGACAATTGTTTGGATATATCAACATTCTAATATATTGACGGTATATGTAAAAATAGAGTTTTCACATACTTTATGATTAAAGGATGTAGTATGAATTTCGGTTTATGTACAGATGTATCTGTTGGTCCATAACCAAATTTCAAAATCTACCATAAAATATGTAAAATATTTCCATGGGTGACCTCGTCCAAATTAGCTTTTATTGTCATATGTGTTTATACATATTTTTGTGCATATTTTTTGATTTATCATTGATATAGGAAAAGCTATTGTATAACTTCAGTCAAAAACTCCATAATATCATTTTCTTTAGGACATTATGGAGAGAAAAATTAAATATCTCTGGCAAATAGTAGGAAAATTTGATTCTGAAATGTATTTCAGTCATGATAGATGCTTATGTAATGACCATCAAAAGATATTTGTGAATTTAGTAAGACTGGCCTTTTCTTTTAGAAACTTTTTAGAACTTTAGTTTTTCAGTTCTTTTTAGAACTTTAATTTCATAAAATAAAATGTTTGAGAATATTTACAACTTATTAGTGAGATAGAATTTATATATTATCTGTGACATTCACATGATCTAAAACTATACATAGTTCATTTGATAAATATATTGTCTTTTCATTTAATGATTTCAAAATTTAACTAGTATACAGCAGCCATAGGACAAGTTTATGTGTTGTTCCTCTCCCTCTACTTTATTTGAGACAGCATCACTTGTTTGCCCTGCGTATGCCAGAATAGCTGCTTTTAGAATTCCCATGGATTCTTCTGTGCCTTCTTCTTATCTCATACAGAAGTGCCTAGATTCCAAATTCCTTCCAAAATTTCTTGCTTTCAGTGAGCTCCTGAAATACAAAATCAAGTCATCATGTTCAGAGTAAACACGCACTTGATAACTTGCTATGTCCATTAACCACGTCCATTTAACAATTTTAATATTTTTAATTTAAATAAAAATTAAGCTCAAGCAGTTTCCCATTCAGCATAAACAGAGATGGAACAGTAAGAAATTAAAAATTCATTTCACAGTCTTTACCTCCCTTTAACCCAAAAAATTATGGTATGGTGACTTTAATTATTGATGTATACAGAGCTCTCTCTCTCTCTCTCTCTCTCTCTCTCTCTCTCTCTCTGTGTGTGTGTGTGTGTGTGTGTGAATTATTGAAGGTATTTTTTAAAGTAAATTCAAATTTTCAAATATGAAATGGCATTTTGATTAACTTATTTGGGATTAATTTGAGGTACACACCTGGGTCTTAGTACATTGAAAGATTCCAAGTCAGAAATAGCTCCAGGAAGGAAGTGAATAATGGTTACTGGTTTGTTCATCATAGCTTGCTTATCATACTTTCTTAGAAATTCAAGTGCTACCTGAGTGAGTTGGGCCATCCAATATTAATCAGTGACCAAGGAATTGTCCCTACAGATTTGCCTAAAGAAAATTTGGTGGAGGAATTTTAAGAATCCTTTTCCCAATTAAATCTAGCCTCTGTCAAATTGATGGGGAAAAACAGGGCAAGGTGATTATATATTGAAATGACTACACAATCTCTATATTAATGATGAGTAATAGTGGAGTTTGAGAAATATGTTCCAAAGCACAGTTTGTTAGAAATAATATTTCAACATTCTACCAAAATAAAGAGTGTAGATAGAATTCAAAGTAATATATTTTATATTTAATTGATGCATAAAATGCAAACACTAAAAGGCTCCAAACACAGAGATATTAAGAGTAATATTATTTAACCTGATTAAATCAGTAATATTGTGTGTATTAAAATATTATATTGCTCACATAACTGTGTGATATTGTAATGTTATTAAAAATTAAGCAATATTCAAGAAAATGGGACTCAATAACCTCTAAAGAAGGTTTTCTAAATAGTGATTTTTGAAAAATGAAACAGGATTACTATCTTTTTATTATCCATGAAGGGTGCATGTTTGCTTTTGAGGCTTAACCAGTCTTTTGCTCTGATGTTTTGGTCATGGTTAAGATAAGGACATTATGAGCTAAGTATTATCTAATATTCACTAGTGGTGCTCAGCTGCTAGAATGCCTTGGTGGCCATTTTTTCTTGCAAGCTCATGTCTTTGTTTCCATCCCTTCTCATTAGGGGCTTATTCTGTATCTAAGACAAAAGCATCTCCTTTGTAACTCAAGTCTGGCATATTCCATAGCCTACAACCTTAGCCTTTATCATATTTGTAACAAGAGGTTATTTTATTGTAGCTGTAGACTTTTGAGTTCAGTATACTTACGTAATTTAACAATATTTCATATATACTCTAATTTTTGTCCCACAATCATTTTTCAATCATTTCTTCCATCATGATTTCTCAATCTCAAAGCTCCACTCCTGCTACCAATCACTCAATCAAGGTAGATAAATGACCAATGATAGCAATATTTAATCTCCTGAGGAAAAGCATTATTTCAAAAAGCTGTTATAATACTTGAACAGTCAGTTATTTTTCCATTGTAAAAATGATAATATTCTTACAAAGAGAATGCTGAGATGAAGGAGGAGAGAAGACAAAGACGAAGACGAAGACGACGAAGACGACGACAGAAGAGATAGAAAAGAAGAAGGAGAAGAGGAGGAGGAGGAGGAGGAGGAGGAAAACGTTAAAGAACAACAGGATGGATGTGACCTGAGGAACTCTATTTGATATTTTCCTTTGTCATACACATATGCACATATATACATATGCATGCACACTTGGACATATGACTACAGTCTCACACCATCTACAAACACACACAGAAAGCCACACTGTACATTATTTACAAAGCTACTCATTTTTAAAGATAAAAATTTGCTCCTCAACAAAAATTATTTGAATATTGAAATGTAGAACAGAATTACAATATTTGAAATTCTAAACTAAATTCAATCATAATTCTTCTAACCTGTAGACACTTGGGTATATCAGTAGTAATTTCTATAAACATATGCCCAATGGAAAAATTAGTATCACTATGACATATAATTTCCATGAAACAAATAAATCTACTTTAACATGAAGTTATCTGGAAAATATATCATTTCATGGGTAAGACAGACAGTGAAGTTCTACAGTGAATTCTTTATGGTATCATACTCCCATGGCTTGACTGCGTGTGAGCATGTCATTCCCATATCTTAAAGATTAAAATTGTAACTAATTTATGTGAAAATGATCACAGTGAATTATATTCTTCTGATATGTTGTCTGATTATAACTATTTGTTTCGATGAGTACTGTAAGATATGTGTATTTTCCTACAAATGTATTGTTCTACTTTAGAAAAAAAAATGGACTTTAACGTGATTGTACTACTTTTTTAAAAAAAAATAATAGTTAACTTGAAGAGGGTATTGTCAGAAAAATATGTGTATCCTGACTTTTGAAGAACAAAATCTTAGTTGTACTTGCTGGATATATAAAGCAGGTAAATGGATACAAATTCAATTCTCATTTACTCCATGTATAAACCAAAGAGGTCAAAGGGGTCTATTTAGAGAGCAACTGTATGGGACATATGAGGTGAACACATATTTTAAAAATTATTGGACAAGTTCTGGCATCTAACTTTAATAGTACAAATAACTGATTTAATACTTACACTCAATATTCAGGTATTTATGTTAAAAATTTAAAATTTTACCCACTTTTATTTAGGTAATCTTTGTCTATTTTATCTAAGTGGTAAAGTTTATATTTCCTTTTTGTTCCATTGTATTTGCTATGCTTAGTCAGCCTTTTCAAAAACTTTCCAATGCAGCAGAGGCTTAGCTATCCATTATGTGAGCTCTGTTATTTAGGATCACTGGTTAATGGATTTCTGATGTAGATGGAAGTTTTTGTGTAACTGAGATATCAGTTTGACAGATGGGGTCACAGTAGCTGTAACTGATGTTCTTTCAAACATCAGGGGTGTGTGCTTACATGAAGGCAGCTTGGAAATTTGAGAGGCTAAGCCTGATGTTGAGGAGCCTGCATTGTAATTAGCAGACATTTCAGTACATTTTCAATATTGTTTCAGAGCTTTTAACAAATCGTCAAAATTGATCATAGCAAAAGTTTTATCTTGGAATATAATTTTCTTAATGGTTTTAAAGGGCTAGACACATTCTGTAAAATGATGTATAGTTTTTGGTGTAATTCTCTTTTCTAAATATTTTAATTCAAATGTGTTACATTTTTCCTGACAAACAGGTGCCATTTCATTTTCTAAATAAATAATACAAAAATAAGTAAAGTTAAGAAAATAGTTTTACTGGAAGCATCATTCTTTTCCTTTCTGCAAAATACACATTTACTTCCACTGTAATTGAAATTTACTGTGTAATTTCTTTAGAATAATAGTGAGTTGACTGGTTTTTCTAAGAGTGTCTTTTAGTTTTAAATAGAAAATTAAGAACTATATGTAAAAATACTTTTTTAAAACATAATTTTACTTATGAGACCTATAGCTGTCAAATCACAGAGAATATGCTAGTGTGAATACCCAGTATTAATTGATCTGCTCACAATTCAAGCCTTATGCCTAAGCATAATGTTAAATAATGGGAAAGGAGTAAAAAAGATTATAAGGGAAAGAGGACCAGGATACCTGTCCTTAAACAATGCCTTCTAGAAATGATGGGGAAGCCATTCCCCTGAATCTCAACAAAATGGTTACATATAAAATGTCATCAAAACTAACACATGATTGGGCATGAAAATGAGGACTGAAGAAAATCCTAACTGGAATTGCAAAACAAAGAAGTATGCATACATTTGCATGTTTACACCTGAGGCACACACCTTTAATCCCAGAACTTGGGAGGCAGAATCAGGTGGATTTCTGAGTTGGAGGCCAGCCTGGTCTACAAAGTGAGCTCCAGGACAGCCAGGGCTATACAGAGAAACCCTGTCTTGAAAAACCAAAACAAACAAACAAACAAACACAAACAAAACAAAACAAACAAACAAACAAACAAAAACCCCTGTTGCTCACAACTCAAGCATGGCACACAAAACACTTGAGAGGCAGAGGTAAGAGGATCTTCTGGTGTTCAAAGACTGTTGCTACCAAGGCAGTAGAGTGACATGTTATATTACTACCCAAAGCAGAATAGAAATATTTAGTCTATGCTATTGTATATTAGAAGAATCTAATTTGTTTGTTGCTTGTTTGTTTTTGTTTTTAAAAGCGGGACTCATAGATAAAGGATTGCCATGAGACTCAGAAGAGACAATGAATGTTGTAATTCAAATACTGTTGCAAATGAGAATAGATTTTCAACAAGTATTTCAAACATTTACCACATTCAGATATTAAGTAATTAATTATTTGAGACATTTTATTTGTATTTGACTCTAGGATATGAAAACATAGTATTATGAACTGGTTGCTTGTGTGTAAATAGTACATAGAATTTTATGAATAGTTAAGGAATTGATATGTACATTTCATATAATATGAATTACTTTCAACACTACTCAAGTATAATCTGTTATATTTCATACATTTTACATAAAACATAAAGATTAAACCAGGCTAATTTTCTTTTTTGGTCCACTAGCTGACAAGACATATGTTATAAATGGCACAACTCTATTTATCCTGTAGGAAAGGACAAGTTGGTGAATGGCAATTAGACTGATGACAATAAAAAATGGTGAGTGTAACAACTATAAAACATTGCTTAACAACATCTAAACGTCATGCCTCTTGTAGCACTGTTCATATGTAGCATTTCCAAAACTGTCATGGGTAACAAGCAATTATTAGAGCTGTATTTTAGTCTCTGAGTTTTAAAATAGTATTTTACCAACATTACAGTCATTTTCTCATGACAATGTTGAATGATGGTTTATTGGATATATTTTTCTTATTTTTACAGATATAAAATTTGTTGAGATATTAAGCATAATGGAAAGATATGAAAAACATATCTATGAAAATATATATTATATATTATATAATTATGTGTATAATTATATATTATATATTTTATATGTATATATATTAACATAGATTACAATATTTAAAATGAAGAATTCTCTGGGAAGGGATCACATTTTGTTTAGTACACAGGTGTTAAGAACACAGTGTAATTTTGTAAAGAAACATTGAATACATGGTTTAAATAAAGCATAAAATTTGATTTCATAAGAAATTTCCACTGGCAACCAGATGTCAAACAAACATCTATATCTAAAATGTCTGAAATTATGTTGACATTGAATGACACAAGCATTATTTTTTCATCAGTTAAATGGACATTGAGAAAAATGACCAAAGGAAATCTACATTTCAAAATTTAAGGGGAGAGTTATGTTATTTTATCAGATAAATGAATAGTTTTAGGTGAATAATTAAAAACCTCTTTAAACTTTGTATTTTTAAGTAGAACTAACTATACTTAATCAATATCTTCATACAGAAGTCTGTCATGATTTTTGACATGCCCTAGATACACTTTTCAGCTAGCACACGTCTTTACAGATATCTGAAAAAGATTTCTTCTATTCAAAATAGAATAGATGCAACAAGAAGAAGAATTCAACAGTGTTGGCTACAAGATGATCCAAAATATTCAAGATAATCTCAATTGCAGAAAATCGGAGATTGATGAATGATTGTATAAATAAATCTTTAAAGCTTTTAACAAGAATATTTTTAGGTGTCCATATGCAGCCTGAATTGACTGATAATTCTTCTGAAACATTCCAATACTTCTGATGAATCACCTGTACCTTAATATTACAAAACCTGCAGAAAGATAAAAAATATCACTGTAGAGTGTTGAAGATCCTTACAGACTTGGGAACAAAAATTCTTAATGAATATTTTGTTAGGTGCTTCTCGGGCATTTGGTATTCATCAGTTGAGAATTCTTAGTTTAGCTCTGTACCCCATTTTTAATAGGGTTATTTGGTCTTTTGGAGTCCAACTTCTGGAGTTCTTTATATATGTTGGATATTAGCCCCCTATCAGATTTAGGATTGGTAAAGTTCTTTTCCCAGTCTGATGGATGCCGTTTTGTTTTATTGAAAGTGTCCTTTGCCTTATAGAAGCTTTGCAATTTTTTAAAGATTTATTTATTATTATATCTAAGTACACTGTTGCTGTCTTCAGACACTCCAGAAGAGGGCATCAGATCTCATTACGGATGGTTGTGAGCCACCATGTGGTTGCTGGGATTTGAACTCAGGAACTTTGGAAGAACAGTCGTTGCTCTTAACCACTGAACCATCTCACCAGCCCCAGAAGCTTTGCAATTTTATGAGGTCCCATTTGCCAATTCTTGATCTTGCAGCACAAGCCATTGATGTTCTGTTCCGGATTTTTTTTTCTCCTGTGCCCTTATCTTTGAAGCTCTTCTCCACTTTCTCCTCTATAAGTTTCAGTGTCTCTGGTTTTATGTGGAATTCCTTGATCCACTTATGCTTGAGCTTTGTACAAGGAGATCAGAATGAATCAATTTGCATTCTTCTACATGATAACCTCCATTTGAGCCAGCACCATTTGTTGAAAATGCTGTCTTTTTTTTCCACTGGATGGTTTTAGCTCCTTTGTCAATGATCAAGTAACCATAGGTGTGTGGGCTCATTTCTGGGTCTTCAATTCTATTCCATTGACCTAAAAAACTGTTAAAAATCCTTAATCATCAGGGAAATGCAAATCAAAATAACTATGAGATTTTACCTCACACCAGTCAGAATGGCTAAGATCAATAATTCAGGTAACAGCAGATGCAGGCGAAGATGTGGAGAAAGAGGATTGCAAGCTGATATAACCACTCTGGAAATCAGTTTGGTGGCTCCTCAGAAAATTGGACATAGCACTAACGGAAGATTCAGCAATACCTCTCCTGGGCATATACCCAGAAAATGTTCCAACTTGTAATAAGGACACAGGCTCCACTATGTTCATAGCAGCCTTATTTATAATAGCCAGAAGCTGGAAAGAACCCAGATATCCCTCAACAGAGGAATGGATACAGAAAATGTGGTACATTTACACAATGGAGCACTACTCAGCTATTAAAAACAATAACTTTATGAAATTCTTAGGCAAATTGATGGATCTGAAGGATATTATCCTAAGTGAGGTCACACAATCACAAAAGAACACACATGATATGCACTCATTGGTAAGTGGATATTAGCTCAGAAACTCAGAGTACCCAAGATATAATTTGCAAAACACATGAAACTCAAGAAGAAGGAAGACCAAAGTGTGGATACTTCGATCCTTCTTAGAAGGGGGAACAATATACCCATGGAAAGAGTTACAAAGTGTGGAGCAGATATTGACAGAATGAGACCATCCAGAGACTGCCCAACCTGGGGATCAATCCCATAAACAAGCACTAAACCTAGACACTATTGCAGATGCCAACAATATTTTGCTGCCTGATATAGCTGGCTCTGCCAGTTACTGGCAAATTCAGAAGTGTATGCTCACAGTCATCTATTAGATGGAGCACAGTGTTCCCAATGAAGGAGCTAGAGAAACTACCCAAGGGGCTGAAGTGGTTTGCCGCCCCATAGGAGGAACAACAATATGAACTAGCCAGTACCCCCAGCGCTCCCTGGTACTAAACTATCAATCAAAGAAAACACATGGTGGTACTAGTGTCTCTAGCTGCATATGTAGCAGAGAACGGCATAGTCGGTCATCATTGGGAGGAGAGGCCCTTGGTCTTGTGAAGGTTCTATGCCACAGTATAGGGGAATGCCAGAGCCAGGATGCAGGAATGGGTGGGTTGGGAGCAGGGGGAAGATGGGGAGGGTATAGGGGATTTTCAGAGGGTAAAACTAGGAATGGGGATAACATTTGAAATATAAATAATGATATTATCTAATCAAAAATGATAAAATAATTCTTAATGAAAATTATTTTGGGGTTTGGTAGTGAATGTCTTTAATACTAGAAATTGAGAGGCTTAAGCAACCTTATGGGTTGAAATTAGCCTGGTTTACATTGTTCCAGGCCAAATGCGTTATACAGGTCTCTCTTTGGAGAGAGAGAAATAGAATCAAGCATTAGAGTAAACAAAAGGAAGTATCAGATATTATAGCATCACATTAACGAAATTGCATACCATTACAAAGGTAGACTTATTATTCCAATTTCATGTAAAACGTGAAAATTATTTAGTTTAAAATAAAACTGAAGGAAAAATACAAAATTGCCTCTGTTCATAGGTGTTTTTTGAGATTTTTTTCCTTGGGAATTAAACAAAAGCATATTCATCCCACATATGGAATTAGTGGTAAGCTTAAGAAACAATTCTATCAAAGCCCAGCTCATGAAAACAATGAGTTTTTGGAAACTGCTTTCAAAGAATGGATAAGAGGTAATTTACAGGAACAAAGATTCCTGAAATTCAGATACATCCCTGAGTAGCTCACCCCATTGTATGCATATACTTACAAAACTGCAGTGCTGCCCTTCACTGTAGGATGCTCCAACAGTTCCAGAGCTCTGAATGACTCTTCTCCAGCCATCTCATCTCATCAGGCAGTGTTATTCTCCACCTGTTGCCCCGAATCTCTACAAACTTGTATGTCAGGGTTTTGTGAATCTTGTAAGTTACATATTTAATAAATATTGGTCACTGGTTTATTTCCTGAGTCTCCTGTTATTTCTCAGAAAAGATTGTTCAGTTTAGAGAAAACTTCTGCGTAGCAGTTGATCTGATTTTATAAAGAGAAACTTTAAAACTGTACATGCTCACCCATATGCATGTGCACACACACACTGCACAAATTCAGCAAGATGTGAAAACTCAATAACAAATACTACACAGTATGTTTGTATGTAATTAATGAGCATTATAGCAAGAAAAAAGAAGAGAATTCTTTCTAAACAGAAGAAAACTGAATTTCTTTGGAATTCATACAATCAAGTAGGCAAAGAAAAATATAACAATATATATGGAATTGGAAAGGAGTAAAAACAAGGACAAATAAAAAGATGATTCATAGGTTGTCTGTCTGCTTGACTACATCTGGAATTAAGCACAATCCTAAGGTCTGGGTACACCTGCCAGTGGTTTCTTCCTTCTCTCTCTCTCTCTCTCTCTCTCTCTCTCTCTCTCTCTCTCTCTCTCTCTCTCTCTCTCTCTCTCTCTCTTTTAAATAACAGTCATATGAGGTGGGAGAAGATACTTTTAATCCAGATTATTGTGGTAGGATGATCCCCCCTTTAATTGGGGCCACACCTTCTACTGTCAGTCTATATAAAGTACATGGTGAAAGTGTTACAGCTCTGAGCTGGAGAGTTTCCCAATGTATGAGTTACAAACCCAATAGGAAATGTTTGCCTGCAGCAAATGTTGTAGCTCTAAATAGAAAGGTATTCCAGAAGTCAAAAGTCAGGGGATACCACAAAATCACACCCCACAACAAACCCAACGAGAGATCTATTGGGAGAAACACAAGAATGTGGGTGCCTCGGTTTGTGGGAGAGGAAGCAAATTGAGTGGAAGAGAGGCTAGCATAGGGTTTCTAGGAGGTGGGGCTTTCTAGGATTGGGATTGTTCAGATTTTAAGCTCATGGGTTGGTGGGCTTTCAAGATCAAATATTGTTGGGTTTTGAAAACGTGGATGTGAGCTCAGGTTTTGACTCCGCACATGGAAGAAACTTGATCATCTTTGCCTATGTATCTCACGTTCAATGGAGAGCTCATTTCTTCACTAGCACTAAAACCTGTTGGACCAATTGGATTTCATCAAGCCATCTTTGGACCTTTTAACTACCAGCTAGTAACAGTTCCAATTATGTTTTTAATGATGTAGTAAATACAGGACTTTTAGAACTACTTCTCTAATAAACCTTGCAAAACTTTACAAACTTGAAGTTACAGGTCCTAATACATACATAATTTTCATGTCTTTCATATCCAAGGAAAAACCAATAATAACAACAAAACACTCCAGTAATTTCAGATTGTCTTAAATACAACAAAATGAACAGTAATAGGGAGATAAGTATCCCAGTTCTGTGCATTTTCTATAAAGTATTTTCTTTTTTACAATGCAGAATTTGTATAATTTTCCAAGACATTTTTTCTTTTTTTTTATTAGATAAATTCTTTATAAATGTTATCCCCTTTTCTAGTTTCCCCTCCAAAAATCCGTTATACCCTCGCCCCTCCCCCTTCTCAACAACCCACCCACTCCTGCTTCCTGGCCCTGGCATTCCCCTATATTGGGGCATAGAACCTTCACAGTAACAAGGGACCAAAGCATTTTTAGGTTTGTTTTGCTCAATGTTTATTGATTAAATTAGTAAACCTTTTCTGAATTTTCATATGAATTCTGAAATGTATATGCTAATGATATGGAAACAATGTACAACAACTAATTATTCATGTGTAAATATTGTCTCATAGTTCTTTACTACACTCTTTGAGTTCATGTTGAATAAATCCATATAATGCTAACTTTAATGTGTAATAATTGATATGCAGTGTATGTATCATTGTATTTCATGTTTCAAGATGGTATTGTGAATTTCATATATAACTTACGCTTAAGAAAGGCAGGTCATCTTGAAAACTATTAAATTGTTCCTAGTTATTCTCTCTACTTTTGTAGTTTTGGTTTCAATTAAGTAGCCATGTTTGCTTCATACTCTGTAAGGCAGACTTACATTTTCAATGGCTTGGTGGTATTTTTACATAAAGATATTTCCAAAGGGAGAAAGTATCAGAGAAGAGAGATTGAAGGCCCAAATGTGGTGAGCTTGCTAGGTATGAATTTGTATATTGTATAGGTGATTCTGTAGGGTTGGATATTTAGAGAGGTGCTTCAGTGATTCTATTTTTCTTTTTAGAACTGAAAATTGTAGAAAATATGGTGATAATATTATCTATCAGAGAGATCCATTGATAGAACAAAAAGGTTCACTTTTATAAGAGCTATACATTTATTCTGCCTCCTTGTTGCATAAACTGAAAGCAGACAAAAATGGATCAATTGTCTTTTCTATAAAACTGGAAAATTTATTTAATATTATAAAATACAGATACTTTGTACTTTTGAAAACTGTTGTATAAACACATTCATTCCAGATAACTTCTTTACCATAGTTTTGAATGCTTAAGTTTCATTTTTTCATCATATTTTAGTTTTAATGGAGATTTTTAGTGACCCTAATTATACTGTGTTTATACTAGGAAGATGATACTTCTGTATCTTTAATAGGTATTAACAAGGGACTTAATTACCACTTCACTCTGGACTAACTTAATTCTATTCAAATGAGGGTTGATTGGCATCAGTTTTATAATTAAGACATTTTTCATAATGAAGTCAGCCTGAAGCCTGTCCTTTTTCTATCCACCCTATATTAAATATTCCAGTAAGATTAGACAAATTAAAATATAGAATGATTAGTGTTTATTTTCTTAAAGTTAGGCATGCTCATATTTATCTATAATTTCAATAAGAAAATAAAGTGGGGCTTTATGTATTATAGAGAAGTGCTTGGTCTGTGAACACCATGACTTGTGTCTCTGAAATAGTCTACTTCTGTAACCCAGACTGGCCTGGAGCTTCCAGTCTTCCTCCCTGCTAAGTACTGGTATTGCAATTATACACCATCACGTCTGGCTTAATGCCCATGTTATTTTTTTAAAGGATGTTTCCTAATAAGCGATAGAAAGAAAATAATTTGTTTGCCACTGCTGAGTAACAGATTATGTCTTTATAATAACATTAAATTACTTGGAATATGATGAGGATGACATTAACAAAGGGTATGGTCACAGGGTAAAAGTAAATTCATGTCATTTATGCCTTCATGTTAAGACAGGACATGTGTTAAATAGATTTTAATAGAGGTTAAAAATAAAGAATTCAGAAATATATAAAGAAGTAGAGATTAAAAAATGAAGTAGATATTCAATTCCTTATTTATTTTTAAACTTTGTTCTCCTTTATTTAGCAACATACATATGTGAACATACAATTTGCCCAATTGTAAAACAAAACATAGAATTAAAATCCACAGATTCGTTCTACTCTGACTCTACTCAAGTTGTCCCAGTGTTCCTGCCATTTTATTTCAGGAGACCTATTTGCAAATGTGGCAATATCATTTCATGTACTCTTTTAACATGTGTGTTTTTAGCTGTTAATCAGGTAAACATAACATTTCTGTGATCTAAATGTCCTCTGGAGTGAAATATCCTTTACTCTCTGCTTTCTTATTTCATGAAACTTTATTACTTCCTATTTTGAGTTTGCTGACTGCAAGACTAACTTAAGAGAGTCAATAATAAGGAAAATTACCAGCTCAATATGTTTAATTCTCAAAAAAATAAAATAAAATGAAGTCTTTTCCCGCTGTCATATTGAGAGTAAACAAACCAAACCTACAAAGATTCTAAGCCAATGACTGTTCAAAAGGCCCAAAGTCCTGTAGTGAGGAGAAGGGGACTCTCTACTGTTTCTGAAATGGTCTATTACCAGACTAAGACATTAAACCATCTTCCCTAATCGTTTTCACTCAAGGGTTGCTTTTCTCCCCCACTTCAACCTATCCTGAACAGTCCACTCAATGAAGGAACAATTCTTTGTAGGAGAGCAAGTGCTTATGTGCCTACTTCTAAACTGGATATTTTGAGTATCTGAGTGAAAAAAAAGATGGCACAATGAGCAAGGTCAAAAGGATATTAGTTCCATGACACATATTTAGATTAATTAAACCTGATGGATACTAAGGGGCAAGGAAAGACAGTCTCCTTAAATGGGAAAGTGTGAAACAAGAAGAAAAACAAATTGCACATCTTTAAAAGGATTAGATAGTTAAACCGCTTGCTTAAGAATGAAATGATTACAATAATTTGAAAAGACAAAATATCCAATATGACTGGGAATGTATCACGAAAGAGCTAGGAGAGAAATATTCGATGCCAGTGTGACAAGGATTATGAAATATATGCGAAAACCTTCAACAGGGGTATTACCCAGAAATAGAAGAACACAATTCTCTCATTTATTCATTCATTCATTCATTCACTCATTCATTCATTTTCTGTTTCCCCTCTTCCTCCCTCTTTCCAACACACACACACACACACACACACACACACACACACACCCATATCACTGTGTGTGTGTTGTGTCTATGTGTCTGTGTGTCTATTTTTCCTTCTCTCCCTCCTGTCTTCCTTCCTCTCTCCCCTGCAACTCCTTCTCTCTCCTTTGTCAGGTTCAAGTCCAGAACTTCCTGAATACTAGATAAGCTCTCTATCACTGAACAACATCTCCAACTTTATCTAACTTTTGAGATTATCTGTTGGATTTGTGACAAAGAATTTTGTACAGAAACAGAAAGGAATGAAGATCCCTGTAGATAGTTACACTGTGCAGGAGACAATAGAAAGAAAATGTTTTAACCTCAAAATGTCATTATTAGACAGGTATAACATTAATAGACAATTGAAAAAAAATCACAGATTGTAGTAAGCATGTAATAAAAACACAAAATTCTGATTGTTAAATGATTGCAGTTACATATGTGTGTGTGTGTGTGTGTGTGTGTGTGTGTGTATTTTTTCAGTAAATTGGTACATGAAAATTTTATCAAGAAAAGAATATATATGAAATAAGTGTATTTTTTGTGAAGGCTATTCTAAAATCTAATTTTTGACATATTTATTATAGCAAATTCAATTATAGGTGGCCCAAAAATCATCCCAGATTCATTCAATTATTTTTGATTAATGACAGTTTATTAAAAAGGACTATGTATATATACCAGGTACTTTTCCTAGTGTAATTTTAAAGTAGGTTTTATGTGATTATGCATAATAATGTAAATATTTGAAATATACTCTCTATTTACTAAATATTTGATTTAGTGACTTCTATGTTTCAATTTAAAACTTTGGCTTTTTTTGAAAAAGTGTTTAAAAAAAAGAGAAAAGTTAAAGGTGTCTGAAAAATTTAAAACTTCTTTTTCAAGCTTTACAGGTATATTTACAAATAATGTGATTTTTTTTCCCTGAATTTTGGGTGTATACAGTTATCAGATGAATAAATATTTTATTGACCTAAAGTCTGTTTAATATTTAATTTTTATTTTATAGTGACTGAAAATATATTCTGTTAAAGGTTATTTAAAATTTTTATTTTTCATCAGTATCAAAACATCCCAATTAAAGTGAATTAAATAAGACAAGAATTGTATTTACAGTAAGTAAAGATACATTTCTCAAAATGTTAAGTATGTGTTCTTTAGTTTCTAGTAATTAACATTAAGTATATGATTGTAAGAAAAAGTATGAAGGGGAAGAATTGTTTTAAAAAAATTGGAAATTTAATGGGGAGAGAAGCTGAAAACGAGACATTCTACATCCAAAATGATGGAAACCTGATTTTTATTGGTAAAATCACCTCTCAATGGCTAAACAAATGTCTCAACAAAGGGGAGGTATTAAAGAGAAGTTCAAAGTTGAGCTTTAAACTAAAATTTTTGTGAAGGTTTTTGTAATGGCACAGAAAAAAAATAATTTGTACATTTCTTTCTGTGTGGGAGAGTGGGGAGGAGGGCAAACAAACCTTGACAACATCGTGTTCTTTTATGGAAGCCAAGGGCACCATTTTTCTTTCTCCTCATCCCAAGGTTCAGTCTTGAGTCAAGGGCCAAGAAAGAAGCAGGAGTGTGGGTTGGTGGGGGGGGGTGAGGAGAGATAGGGGGTTTTCGGAGGAGAAACTAGGAAAGGGGATAGTATTTGAAATGTAAATAAAGAAAATATGTAATTACTCTGTCATCTTAGCTGGCTGACCAGCTGGAACTCAGAAGCAGCCAGCTCTGTCTCCTGATGTTGGAACAACAGACACAGGCCTAGCTTGTTACCTGAATCCTGGGTATTTACTTTCTCAGCTGACTTCTTTTTGATTTTCTCTTAATTCCAAACGACTTGAACAATACTGTGATCTTCTGTTTAACACTTTATGTGTATGTAATTAAAATATTAAGTATTATTTTTTTTCTAGTTACCTACCCAAAGGAATAAGCACCACATTGCATGTTTTCTTTAGAAGCCAAAGAATATTGCATGCACTAAAGAATTGGATAAGAGGTACAATTTTAACATAACTCGATCAAAATGTAAGTATTTAAAAAAAAACATGTGGTTTAAATGACTGTTTAATATGTCTTAAACAGTTCACTCGTTCTAAAAATATAGTAATTTTTATATATAATAATTTTAGCTCACATAAAATTTAAATTATTAATGTTACTTTAAAGAAAATTGCATGTCTATAAATTGTCACATGTTTGGCTTATATCATGATTATGTAAATGTATTCTAATATTTAAATTATCATTTGTTGTGAGTAAAGAAAACACATTTTACCCCTCATACTATTATTACTATTCTGTGTCGCTTCCATGTTTTCTACCTTTCTCTTCATACAATACACTTAATAATTTCTTACATTCTCAATTACAAAAATAGATGATGAGGAATGATTTTACCAAACAATTTTCATGAAAATTTGCATTGCGTTCTTCATAAAAGTGAATTGATCCATAGGAAATGATTTGTGAAAATAGAAACAGCCCAGATTAATAGAGACCTTTTAAAAATGTATGATAGCAATACCTGACCAGGAAAATGAAGCCAGGATGGAGCACACATTACACTAAAGCGTGAACAAGCGTCTTTAAATTCTAGCTTGTGAATTACGCGTATGCTGCTTTTATATTGCTTTATTCACATGAACTGAATGTGATAGCCTGAAAATGAATAAAAGTCGCAAAATTTATGACTACTTATTGACATTCCGTTTCCTATTCTCCAGGAAGTTCTTTCAATATCCCTTCCCTTGAAGTCAAAGTTACGCTTATGTGCATGTGTATGTGTAAAAGAAAGATAGAGAGGGGAAAGAGAGCAAGGACAGAGGACAACATCCCATATACAGTCAACAAACCCAGACACTATCGTAGATGCCAAAAAGTGCTTGCTGACAAGAGCCTGGTATAGCTGTCTCCTGAGAGGCTTTGTCAGAGCCTGGCAAATACAGAAGTGGATGTTCACAGCCATTCCTTGCACAGGGTCCCCAATGTAGGAGCTAGAGAAAGGACCCAAGGAGCTGAAAGGGTTTGCAGCCTCATAGGAGGAACAACAATATGAACTATCCAGTACCACCCAGAGCTCTCTGAGACTAAACCGCCAACCAAAGAAAACACATTGTGGGACTCATGGTTCCAGCTGCATATGCAGCAGAGGATGTCCTAGTTGGTCATCAATGGCAGGAGAGGCCCTTGATCCTGTGAAGGCTCTAAGCCCCAGTGCAGGGGAATGCCAGGGCCTGGAAGCAGGAACGGATGGGTTGGTGAGCAGGGGAAGGTGGGAGGGGATAAAGGGTTTTCAGAGGGTAAACCAAGAAAGGGTATAGCATTGAAATGTCAATAAAGAAAATATAAAATAATAATAATAATAATAATAATAATAATAATAATAATAATAATAAGGCTGAAAGAAAAACGAGTGTTATATATATATGGCTGCCCTCTGAGAGTCCCAGTTAGAAGCTCACTAAGGAAGATGTAGATACTAGCACACAAACAATGGAGTGAAGTTGGAGCCTCTGTGGCTGAATTAAGTAAAGCCTGGAAGAAGCTGAGCAGGAGGGCGACCCCATAAAAAGAACAGCATCCTCCACTAACCTAAGTCCCTGAGATCTCTCAGACACTGAGTCACCCACTAGGCAGCATTACAGGAGCTGATATGAGGCCCCCAGTACATATACAGCAGAAGGCTGCCTGGTCTGAGGTTAGTGAGAGAAGATGCCCCTAACCCTCAAGAGACTTGAGGCCAGAGGGAGTGGGGAGGTTTGGTGGGGTGTGTGGAGTGTGTGTGGGTACATCCTTTTGGACACAGGGGGGAGGAGAAATGGGATGAGGAACTTTCAGAGGGCAGACCAGAAAGGGAATAATGACTGGACTGTAAAAAAACAAAAACAAAAATCAACAACAAAAAAGATTAAACATAATTTTTTTAAAAAAATGAGAATGTTATGTCTGAGTATATTTAAGGATCAATGTCTGAATCTCTTCCTCTGTGCCTTTTATGGTTCTGTTGTGTTCCACCTCCCTGCAACTTTTTAATATATGGACATCTTCACAGCATGGTATTGAAATTGTTTTAATTTTTGTATTTTTATTTTTGTACTTATGTTTTGTGCGTGTATACTATATATGTGCATGCATGTGTGCATGTGTGAGGGTATGTGTTTTGTTCTAACCAAAGCACTCGATAGTCTAGGCTGATATATGACCAAAGTACTAAAACCTAGCATGTTTTACATGTTTTATTGTAGTTTTAAATATTTTCTAAATTTGCTTTACATTAAATGGTGTTTGAATTTTTGTGGCTTTTTGTCAAATAAATTGCTATAATCTTAAGAAGCAATTGTAATTTTATATATATTAAAACAACTTAAATCTCATTAGATTTGTTGAAGAATGTGATGTTTGGAACAAATCTTAATTTTGATATGAGTATTTCTTACCTGTATCTATTTCCCTGAAAAGTTAATTGACTTTTTTATTATTCTGTCTTCATATAAACATGTTGGATGCTCAGATAGTTTCTGCATAAAAATTGACACTATCAGTAGTGACAGGTCCTGAAGAACTCATATAAAATCCTAATATCCATGCAAGACAAAAATCTAGTGAGCAGGTGGTAAGATACAACTGTTAAATGTGCATCTTAAATGCATTAAGAACATCTGGGTTGGAAATCTGAAGAAAAATTATACCAGATAAACAAAAAGAAAACAGTTCATTAGAAATACATTTACTTAAAGGCTAATTGTAAGATTTTTTTTCAGCACAGAAAAAATTTGTCCATAAGACATTAAATATATTATACTTTGTAATAATTTTTATTTCATTCTTTATAAACAGAAAATATGATTATATATATATTAATTGCATTTATTTATTATGTTTAGAATCTAATATGTATGGCTTTATAAATTTTCCAAATTTTTTAATTTATATAAATTTAGATTTTGTAGAAGTTCAAAAGATTACTTTGTTGCCAATCGCAATTGTTAATGTTTATGAGTATAGGTATAAGATATATACACATATATATATGTATATATCATGTATGTATATTAAATACAATAATATATTATATATCATTTTCATTAAAATATTATAATATTATTATATCTTATGCTTTTCCTGTTCTCCCTTATTGCTTCCTATCCACCCTATTCTGTTTCAAACCTGTAGTCTCTCTTTTATTATGATATTTACATATATGAATATTTTATGAATAAGATGTCACACTGTGTAGAACATTAGAAATACATATATAGGCCTGTATTTCTGGAGCAAACTTCTCTCCCTTACTGATTTTTAAAATACAATATAATCTACCCTAAAGAATAGCTTTGTATTTTAGCATTTAAATCATCTGTATTTAGTGAAATCGATTCAGTATTTCACTTCCAACATAAACTGCATAATCTTTCTCATCTCTGTTTTATTCCTCATTGCCCAAATGTAATTGACTAAAATAAAATTAGTTCAGCAGATCTTTCTTCAGATTGTTGAAGACACGAGCATTGAGTCCTGACAACATTTTTATAATAATGAAAGATAAAGATCAGCATCATTAAATTATGGAAGAGAGCTGTCTCAGTATTCTTAGTGAACCAAATAAACTGACAGTGGTTATTAAGACTTTTCTCACCACAGCTTCTTGAAAGCTCATAGACATAGACTGCAGACTCGGATGCAAACCATTACGTTTGCTATTAAACAATCTTATCTTAAATGTCGATAGTTTAGTGCATTATTTTCTCATTACATACAATGTTTATTTTATGTATTGCAGTTCAACCAGTGTTCTAGCAAAACAAAATATAAATTACAAATTATAAAGGCAAAATGGTCTCTAAATTAAGAGGAAATAAAATGTGTATGAATAAAAACTAAGTGGATGAAACAGTTATTTTTGATACTACTTGGGAACACCTGTACATCCAAAATATGTAAGTAACAAATGTATCTGAATCAAGAGTAGCTCAGGAAGCCAAGGATGAGGATAAACTACTTAAAAATTTCAGTGTGTTGGCTGTTATTACTGATGAACTATTTCAAGTCTTCCCTGTCAGCAAAGGAAATCCACAGTTCAGTTCAGATGCTAAATTGTAAGAAATGAAAATAGAAATACGAAACAAGAATTTAATTCCTTTACCTGTAGGCCACATTCCTGTGGCATAAAGTGATTTTATATTCAGTCAGTCATTAAGCAATTTGTTTTTGCTTTGTTTTGCTTTGTTTTGCTCTGAAAGAAATCTATTGTGTAACTATCAAAACAGCCTAAATCTTTGAAAACTTAACCAATGGTGTTGCACATAAATTGTTTTGAAACCTAATAGTAAAATGAAAGAAAAAAATCAGAGAGGGTGCCTGAGAGATAGCTCAGTGGCTAAAAGTTTGTAGTATTTTTTTAGAGTACCTGAGTTCTCAACAATCAACTATAATTCTATTTCCAAGAATATTTAATGTCTCTGCTCTCCACAGGAATCAGTGCTCATGAGCACATACCCACACAGAGACTCATACACAATAAATTTGTAAAATAAAATAAATATGCCTTTAGAAGTAAAAGCAAATCTCTGTATATACATGTATATATTTTATGGATGAAAAAATCTTTTTTAAAAAATATAGTTGCTGATAAAAATTGGATTGTATTACAAGAAACCAAGTGAAGTTCTTCCTCATGGATCACAGACTTATCCAGATCTAAGGTCAGGGAATACACAACTAGTGAAGTAGAGATGAAGTCATCCTGAAATACAATCGGTTCCATGAGACCTTCATAAGACCAAAGTACATGGTAAGATACTGACATGTCAAATCACAGAGTAGACTTGACCTCGTCCAGAAGAGCTGTGTCAAGCAATGGCAACCTACAACACGAACAAAGGAACAGTCCACCGACAATTTTTGGCATGCATTCAATGGAACATGGCAACTCTAAACCCTTAACTAGACTTGTTGCAACCAGAGCTGTGAAGCAATACCTTCTTATTACTCCACCTCTATTTCTATGGTAGGTAGTAACATTCCCCTTTAAGCAAATAACCACAAGTGTTTCTGGTGCATGTGAGAGTATACACCTGCCTAATTCCCCTATATTCATTTTATTGACCTCATGTCATTATATATAGTTTACTTGAGAAAGGGTGTTTTCATGTATTTCTTGCTTGCCATTAAATTATTGCGCTGCCCAGACTGGCCTTGAATTTACAGACTTCCTATGTTTGCCTCTATAGTTATGGAGTGACATTTCTGGGCAAGAATATTTCTGATCCATCAGACTCATGTTTTTATATTTTATCTTTTTACCAAATTCTTCTGAGTAGTGACATGGATTTTAGAATTTTAAAAATTAAAAATTATTACCTCTGTCTTAGATCACTCTAATGAAGACAGGACTTATCAACCAGTGAATGAACTATATCTCATTAATGGGAGTATGGTAATCCTGTAATTTTTAATTTTTTTGTTTTCTTTTATGTTCTTATATTTTTTTATAGAAGACTCTCACTATGAATCCCTCATTGACCTGGAATTCAATATATATATACTAAGCTCTTCTAGAATATCAAAGCAGTCTGCCCTGCTTGCCTTGAAATAACTGCATTATAGGCGGGTATATTGCAGCAATATAGTTTGGTTCTTCGAATTTACTTAAAAGGGGTGAATGTCTAAGCCGAACTGGTTAGGGTATTCAGGACAAAGTCTCTTGTACTAATGACAGGGACAAGAAGAATCCATCAAATGTAGCCCTCCTGTCTTAAACTCCACTGTCCTGAAACTATGAGTAGTATTGTTCTTTTTTATAGGTGATTCTGTTTTAACTCATCAAAGGACTAGGGCAGAGTCCTATCCCTATTTTACAGATGGCAGATCCCAGGCTCACAGAGGTAATTCCTCCCCCCTCCCTCTCCCTCCCCTTCCCTCCCCCTCCATCCCCCTCCCTCCCTCCCTCCCTTCCTCCCTCCCTCCCTCCCTTCCTCCCTCCCTTCCTTCCTTCCCTTTTCTTTCTTTCTTTCTTTCTCTATTTCTCTCTCTCTCTCTCTCTCTCTCTCTCTCTCTCTCTCTCTCTCTCTCTCTTTCTTTCTTTTCTACCATACGACTGTTCCACATCCCATACTTTCTACCTGCCCGCTGTCTCAATGAAGATTTTCCCACCATCCACCACCCACCACCCACCACGCACCCCATTTGACCTGTAAACTCCCGGGGGCCTCCAGTCATTTGAGGGTTAGAGCATCTTCTCTAACTGAACCTAGACCAGGTAGTCCTCTGCTATATGTGTGTTGGAGGTCTCCTACCAAATGGTATGTGCTGCCTGGTTGGTGGTCCAGTGTTTAAGAGATCTCAGTGTCCAGCTTAATTGAGACTGCTGGTCCTTCTACAGGATCACCTTTTTCCTAAGATTCTTCCAGCTTTCCCCTAATTCAACCACAGAGGTCAGCAGCTTCTGTCCATTGGTTGGGTGAAAGTATCTGCATCTGATTCTTTCAGCTGCTTGTTAGGTCTTTCAAAGGGCAGCCATGCTATGTCCCTTTTTGTGAGTGCTCCATAGACTCAGTAATAGTGTCAGGTTTTGGAACCTCCCCTTGAGCTGGATCCTACTTTGGGCCTGTCACTGGGCATTCTTTTCCTCAGGCTCCTCTCCATTTCTTTCTTTTCTTTCTTTCTTTTTTTTTAAAAAAATTTTTTAATTAGGTATTTTCTTCATTTACATTTCAAATGCTATCCCAAAAGTCCCCCATACCCTCGCCCTCCCCCCGCACTCCCCTACCCCCACTTCATGGCCCTGAAATTCCCCTGTACAGAGGCATATGAAGTTTGCAAGACCAAGGGGTCTCTCTTCCCAATGATGGCCAACTAGGCCATCTTCTGCTACATATGCAGCTAGAGACACGAGCTCCGGGGGTACTGTTTGTTCATATTGTTGTTCCACCTATAGGGTTGCAGACCCCTTTAGCTCCTTTGGTACTCTCTCTAGCTCCTCCATTGGGGGCCCTGTGTTCCATCTAATAGCTGACTGTGAGCATCCACTTATGTGTTTGCCAGGCACTGGCATAGCCTCATAAGAGACAGCTATATCAGGGTCCTTTCAGCAAAATCTTGCTGGCATATGCAATGGTGTCAGCGTTTGGAGGCTTATTATGGGATGGATCCCCGGGTATGGCAGTCTCTAGATGGTCCATCCTTTCGTCTCAGCTCCAAACTTTGTCTCTGTAACTACTTCCATGGGTGTTTTGTTCCCAATAATAAGAAGGGGCAAAGTGTCCACACTTTGGTCTTCGTTCTCCTTGAGTTTCATGTGGTTTGCAAGTTGTATCTTGTATCTTGGGTATTCTAAGTTTCTTGGCTAATATCTACTTATCAGTGAGTACTTATCATGTGAATTCTTTAGATTCCACCTCACACCAGTCAGAATGGCTAAGATCAAAAATTCAGGTGACACAGATGCTGGCGAGGATGTGGAGAAAGAGGAACACTCCTCCACTGTCGGTGGGATTGCAAGCTTGTATAACCACTCTGGAAATCAGTCTTAAGGTTCCTCAGAAAATTGGACATGGTACTACTGGAGGATCCCGCAATACCTCTCCTGGGCATATATTCAGAAGATGTTCCAATTGGTAAAATGGACACATGCTCCACTATGTTCATAGCAGCCTTATTTATAATAGCTACAAGCTAGAAAGAACCCATATGTCCCTCAACAGAGGAATGGATACAGAAAATGTGGTACATTTACACAATGGAGTACTACTCAACTATTACAAAGAATGAATTTATGAAATTCCTAGGCAAATGGATGGACCTGGAGGGTATCATCCTGAGTGAGGTAACCCAATCACAAAAGAACTCACATGATTTGTACACACTGATAAGTGGATATTAGTCCACTCCATTTCTATCCGTGTACTTCTTTCAGACAGGAAGGATTATGGGTCATAACTGTGACTTGGTGCATTCTAGGGTTCCCCCAACCTCTTATTTCCTTAGGTTGCCTGTTTACATTCTTTCTGTTGACCCTCAGGGGACAGTGAGGAAGAAAATGGAGCATAAGGATGGCTAAAGAAAAGGAATGCTTTTTAAAGACCCACTAGAAATAGAAAATTTGTTTTTACATTAATTTTAAGGAAAAATAATGACATTTAGTATATAATATCATTATAATGTCCAAACACATTTATGTTTTGTTATATATTGTTTTATTCATTGTTATCTTGTTTCCATTAGTAGTCAATTACTTAAGTACTTATCAGATGACAAATAAATTGATCCTGAGTAGAAAACTGAATATGTGAATTTGAATTTTAAAATAAAATAATTTGCATTTCTAAATTAATTGTAATATTTCATCAGAAGGTTGGATCCAATCACCAGATTTTTCTTTATTTATATACAACTCCATGTTTTTGTTAAGCAGCTTATAAACAGGGGCATAATATTTTGTTTAGAAATTCCCAAGTACTATCAAAATTTAACTGATTCAGAAAATATCAGGCATAAGTAATAAAAATTTGATACTAAATCTTTCATTTTGTATTACTATCAATCCAGTTTTAATGGAAATTTGTAAATAACCATTGCAACTTTGGTGAGCATTAGCTAGCACTAGATGTGCTAAAACCTATTTGTGAAACACTGGTTAATTTAGTGTTCACTAATAAAAATCAACAAACCACAAGATAAATACACATCCAGCTGAGGAGAAACATTTTAATTATAATTATGAGTTAAATAATGCTTGACCATACTGAAACATCCATATTACCAGTAAGATTTTTCTCTTCACAAATTACAAAAACGACTAAAGAAAATTTTTCTGTACCCTTTCTGTAAGTTTAATCCCTTTTAAAAACCTAGTCCCTTAAGCAAAATAAATCGACAAATCTGCAGCAAAAACAGTTCCAGCTGAAACCTGAAAACAGCAAAATGTTGATATATGTAACGAAAATTTTGTTTCTGAACTAGACTGTCTGAAATTGAAATGAAATCAGGGGTGACCAACTTGACTTCTAACTTCTTGTGATTTGCATATCTCAGAAATTGGTGGTTTCCTTAAAAGGGTTCTCCTCTCCACGCACTTGACATGGCTTCTTGTTCCTACCTAGTTTGACTACCCATTGTTCATAAATTAAATTTCAGAAGACACTGTGTTTATCTGTAACAATTCTGCTGTGTCCCTTAATCTCTTTCTTTGTTTTTTTTTTTTTCTTTTTCTTTCTTTTCTTTTTTTCCAGAGCTGAGGACTGAACCCAGGGCCTTGTGCTTGCTAGGTGGGTGTTCTACCACTGAGCTAAATCCTCAACCCCACTCTCTATCTGTGTATAAACCAGTGCAATAATATCACCAATTATTAGCATCCACTTATGTCTCCACAGTAACCATCTACAGCGATAGAGCTGAAGTCAGCTAAATCTCTATACTAATAGACACCATGCACACCAGTGCTCCACTCTATAGAACTATTACTTAAAGTCAATTGTTAACCTTTTTCACCCAATTTTTTATTACAACACTCATTGTAATCAAACAATTTAAATTAGAGGCCCTCTAATATTAACAGAATATGTCATGATAGAGTATCACCTTGTTAACCCACTTATATATGAAAGAGATGAGAACAGTTTTTCACTTTAATAACCACCGAAGTGAAAGTCAACCAAAGTCTGTATGATATAACTTGGCAGACTCTACCACAGATCATGATACTATTGACAAAATTGAGATTTAGCTTTCATTTGAAGAAAGAGAATGTTTGATCCTTAGCTTGCCATTGTTGTTTAGGGTTTGAAGATTTTTTTTCTATTTCTTAAATTTTAACTAAAATATAATTAAATCAATTTCTCCTCATGCCCTTTCACTCCTTTCTCTCCTGTGTCTCCACACACATTTCCCAAATCATGGGTAAAGTTCCTTATTATCAGTGGTATATTTTGTATAAATTATTATTTTATATGCATGGTGAAATAGATTTTTGGTTCTATCCATGAAGCCAAGTACTGGGTGAGTAATATGATTATATATTTGATGGTTCATCTTGACAGCCAATGATTAAATAATAATAATAAAATTGAGTGTAATGAAGAGCTTCTGTTTTAGAGGAGAAAAAATAACCCTTAACTTTCTAATTTCATCCCTGATTAAATACTTACATTATTTACATATATCGTTACACATTCAAGCACAGCACATTTGTAGTGATAATGAAAAATATTCCAAATATTTTCTTTTCCTTTTTTTTTTAAATATTCATTCTGTGACAAATCAAATCATACTTTGCAAATTGCAAGGTTAATATTGGATCAGGTTTCCCCTGGATAATTGCAGTTCATGGCAGCTCAGAACTCAGCAGAAGCTGAGAAGAGGCTGCCTCAGTTGAGAGAGACCTCATTGATTTCACAAGGGCTTCCCAGTAAATGCTGCACCCCTTCTTGCTGCTCTCCCAAGCACTGCTTGCCTGTATTGATTACTTCCTCTCCACTGCGGTACTAAATTGCTATTGTGGAAGCATAATGATGCTGAACATTTGTGGCACAGATGATAGGGTAATGTTTAAAGACGGTGAGCCCTGTTCTTTGTGGATGTACTAATAACCTCTTTAATCATTTCTGTTCAAAATACCACAGATTCTGAAGCAGAACTGGCCTAATGAGAAACTAATATATGGAGCATACCATTTAACAATCTGAAAAGAAATAATCTCAATTATTTTTCCATCCATTACCCTATATGCCATCTTCCCCTAGCAACATTTCTAATAGACCTGAAGTAATTTTTGAACATTTTAAGTTTGTGCTCTCTTCTCTTCCTAAACAACGTTGGCCCTGGTGATTATTTTTTACCCTGTAACATAGAAGATATGTTTAATGATCTTTCGAAAAATAACAGGAGCTTCAAAAATCGAGTATGTTTTCGGTTTAAAATGATGACACTTGTATGTAGGAATTGCTAATATTTAAAGTAACTAAGACAGCTAATCTACAGAGAATATCAAGTTGTAATTAATCTAAGATTTTTTGTTTGTTTGTTTTATTTGGATGTTTGGCGAAATAATCAGAACTCATGGGATACGATGGTGTAATCTGACTCAACAGGATTTACAAATGACTTCTGGAGCTTCTACTCAGGTTCTCATATTTGTATGGGAAAGTACCTTATTGCCTTAACAATCTCCCCAGGACTCTTTTATATTGAGCATGTCTCACTAGGTAACTCAAGCTAACCTTGAACTCATAAACCCCCTACTTTACCCTCACAAGGCTAGGTTTCAGATTTATATAACTATACATAAGTGTTGCAGGATATTTTTGGTCACACTGGGAACCCCAAGATTGTGTGGTTTTTAACTGGGAAAACCTGTTTCTACTTGTGGCATGGCTCAGTCTTAGCACCTACTTTTATTTCCTCTGGCTGGAAAACAGACATGACCTTAGGACATAATTTTAATCCCAAATAACGAAGGTATCAGCAATGGTTATCCTGTACTTTATGGCTAACATACACTTATGAGTGAGTTCTTACCGTGTCTTTCTGGGTCTGGGATAACTCACTGATGGTGATATTGACTAGTTCCATACACTTGCCTGTAAATTTCATAATCACCTTGTTTTTAATAGCTAAGTAGTAATGCATTGCATAAATGTACTGCATTTTCTTTATCCATTCTTCAGTTGAGGGAATTTTAGGTTGTTTTCCATTTCTATCTATGAATAAAACCACTATGAACATAATTGAACAAATGTCCTTGTGGAGCGTCTTTTATGTATATGCTCAGGAGTGGAATGGCTGGAGCTTAAAATAGAACTATACCCGATTATCTGAGAAACTGCCAAATTGATTGCCAAAGATACCGTTCAAGTTTACACTCCCACAAGCAATGGGGGAGTGTTTCCCTTGCTCCACACTATTGTCAGCATGAGCTGTTGCTTGGGTTTTTGATCTTAGACATACTGAGGGATATAAGATGGAATCTCAGTGTCATTTTGTTTTGAATTTCTCTGATCACTAAGGATATTGAACATTTCTTTAAGTCCTTCTAGCCATTTGAGATTCCTCTGAGATAATTCTGCTTTTTTAACTTTGGGTAATTGCTTTGTTGGCATCTCATTTCTTGAGTTCTTTATATATTTTGGACATCAGGTCTCTGTTGGATGTAGGTTGTGTGAAAATATTTTCCCATTTGGTAGGCTGCAATTTCGTACTATGGAAGGTGACCTTTACCTTAAATTAAAACCTTTTAAATTTCATAAGGTTACATTTATTAATTGTTGATCTTAGTGCTTGAGCTGTTAGTGTAATCTTAAGGAAGCTGTCTTAATAGGTTTTTGAGTTGGGATGTATACCAGTCCTCTGGTGTCTTAATGACACTATTCTATTGTAATCTTGCACATGAGGCACTCACAGTCTTCATGAGTTCTTTCCCACATAAAGCCATGACCCTTGAGTTTTAATAAAAAACATCTCAGTTGGGGCTGAGTGCTCCAAACTCTTTCAATCTGAACATTATCCATGTGTGACTCAATGTTAATTACAACCTACCACAAGAAAAATATATTTTGGTGAGGGTTAAATGGTACTGTGCTCTATCGATACACTAGCATATCATTAAGAGTACAATCACTTTTTGGTTGGACTTATGGTCCATTCAATGAGACAGAACCGATATCTGGCACTTAGAATCCAAGAACCTAGGATTTAATATTTCATGACAAAAGGGAAAGCCCACTATATTATTTTTTGTGTGCTAGAAAACTAAACCAAATGTTATTTTTCACGTCTTTAAAACGTTCAAATAGCCTCCTTTGAAAAATATCGAAGTTCAGCCTATTCTATTGTCCATTGCCTGAATGTCAAGTTTCTGTCAAGAGTTGTCTATAAACTTAATCCCCACTGTCACAATTTCCATGCAGTTCTCAATACGGTCATTTGTAAGTGCCCAGTAAGAATGTGAAGACAGTGCTTTATAAAGTCTGCATTTACAGCCTGCATGTCAATCATTGTACACTTTCCTTTTTGTTTGTTTTTAGTGTAAACTAAAACTAAGTCTCTATCCTTTGAAGGTATCTATAAGATAATTCATTTTAATTCATTGAGCCTTAACTCAATCTGTATTTTTTTTTAACAACTAACTTCATGTGTTACCATGAAAGGACGTTTATTATGTCTACAACAAGGTAAGTCCTTAAGAAGAAACTTATTGCACATAAGTCTCACCACTTGTTGGGTTTGTTATTCATTCTATTTTTTTTTATTGTTTTGAGACAGGGTTTCTCTGTATAGCCCTGGCTGTCCTGGAACTCACTTTGTAGACCAGGCTGGCCTCGAACTCAGAAATCTGCCTGCCTCTGCCTCCCAAGTGCTGGGATTAAAGGCATGTACTACCACCGCCCTGCTATTCATTCTATTTTGAGGTATGCATTGAAGTGTGTTGTGAAAAAAAAGAAGGGATGAACACTTGAGCACTAAAATGCTTTTAGCTTTGTATATTAACTATTGGTGTAAAGTCATAAAATAATTTGTTCTCATCTACATGGAAATTTTACCTTCAATGGAAATTTTATCTTCAGTTTATTTTTTTCTGTTCCCTTTCTCCTATCATGTAAAATTGATTACAGTTTCCCTTCCCTTTACTTTACTTTTCCCAGTGACTGACTCTCTCTCTCTCTCTCTCTCTCTCTCTCTCTCTCTCTCTCTCTCTCTCTCTCTCCCCCCTATATCTCTGCATATTGTCTGACTATGATTCTTTATATTTGTTATATCAACTGCAGGAGAAAGTTTCACTCATGATGGTTGTACTGGCTGGTTTTTTGTGTCAACTTGACACAAGCTGGAGTTATCACAGAGAAAGGACGCGTGTTTGAATAAATGTCTCCATGAGATCCAGCTGTAAGGCATTTTCTCAGTTAAAGATCAAGGGCCCATTGTAGGTGGTGACATCCTTGGGCTGGTAGTCCTGGGTTCTGGAAGAAAGCAAGCTGAGCAAGTAAGGAGAAGCAATCCAGGAAGCAGCACCCCTCCGTGGCATCTGCATCAGCTCCTGCCTCCAAGTTCCTGCCCTGTGTGAGTTCCTGTCCTTACTTCCTATGGTGAACAGCAATAGGAAAATATAAGATGAATGAAGTCATTCCTCCTCAACTTGTTTCTTGGTCATGGTGTTGTGTGCAGGAATGCAAACTCTGACTAAGACAATGGTTGAACAGGGTATTGATATCTAAGTATAACAATGTATCACTAGGAGTAATTTTATTGCTATATTTTAGCAGTTATTTTTATTTATTCATTTGTTTTTGTAACAGAAGTATCCAACTTTGTCCTGGGGGCCCTGGACTATCTATCTCAGGTGCTTGGGAGTATATAATATCTCATGGATTAAGCCTTAAATCAAATCAGATATTGCTAACCATTGCACTAGCATAGCTTCTATACAGGATACCTTGACAGATCACAGCATTTGTGGCTGGGTATAGGTGTTATCCTCTCCTTTCCGTTGGTAGCATGAAAAGTACCTCTTTGCAGCAAAGATACTAGCAGTAGATATGAAGGGCTTTATGTAGGCAATAGTTCAACTTTCATATTCAATAAGTTATGTAGATGTTGCCTTCAGCAATGGGGCCCTTCTTGATATTTGTGGAGAGAAGCCCATGGGTCTTTGTTTGTTTTGTGGTGATTCCCATGGGATCTCTTTGGCTGATATCTCCATAAGATATAACCCAATCAATGCACTGCAAACTTTATTTCATCACAGGAGGTAGACATGTTTCTCTGTCTCTCCTGTTATTTTGCAGTTTTACTTAGATCAACCTCATGCATGTATCTATGTTTAGGAAATTTCTACTGTATTAGGTTTCCACATTACTACTCCAATGACCTTAGTTGCAGCAGAGAGTGAGGAGAGACTGTAGATGGTGTTCTGTTACAGGACTGGATGTAGAACAGAAAGGGGAGATCGGAAGCTCACCAACTCTTGGCCTGCGTGCTGTTTTGTCTGGCTTGGCTGGTGGGTTCCCAAAGAAAGCCTGTTGGAGACACCAGGATAACAGGATGACTGAAAAAAAAAGAAAGAAAGATGGTTGGAAGAGAAGGTCTGTGTGTTCTGAGAGAGATGGGGACAAAGAGGAGGGGCAAGCTTCCACACATAATCTACTACAGAGATAGGAGTGAGAATGGAATATTGGATATGGATGAGAAGAGGGAGAGCTGCAGTTCTATGGTTAACCACCTGCTTCTCTGGCACTATTTCAATTCATTTTATTTGCATTCTATTAGGCAACATGCTTAAGGATGCTGTCAACTATGTTACTAAGTAACAATAATAATTGGGAAGTGACCTCAGGTTTAAATATAGGACAAAACATTATTTTAATAATGATCTGGTTTAGAATTCCTGCATTTGGCAACTTTAGTAATTTGGACATGCAGTGCACAGTGCTTGAAATTTCTTTTATTTATGGGGTTAGTTTTGAAGATGCTGGATCCTTGCTGATGATGGGAAGTTCTTAATGAAAGCTGTACTTTGTGGATTTTATCTTGTATCTGAGCTATAAGCTTGGAAGACAGTGGCTCGCAAATGATTTTGAAATTTCTATAAGGACCAAGTGTTCTGTCAAGAATACAATGGGAGGGTCAGAATCAGAAGAGACAGGAGAGAGAGAGACAGAGGGACAGAAAAATGAATGGCAATTTGCAGCTACCAAGGCAGAGGAGGGGTTAGGGGAAATCTTAAGGAAGCCCTAGAGACCTGGGATGAGGGAGGAATTCAGGTGACCATAACTAAGATGCCTAGTAGTGGGGACATGAATCAAGAAGAGGTCACCTCCTATACCCAGACAGGACTCCCAGTAGAGGGGTAAGAACATCAACTGAACCAAAAAACCTTGCCACACAAAATTTGTCCTGTGGAGAGAAAATGCAGGAATAGAGCACAGACTGAAGGAATGGTTGATCAATAGCAAGCCTGCTAAGTCCACTCCAATTTGAAATCCATTCAGTGGGCAAGCACCAATCCCTGACCTTATTAACGTCAGTCATGAGCCCAGCATAACTGTCTTCTGAGAGGCTCCAACCATTAGCTGACTTAAACAGATACAGATATCAATAGTCAAATATTGGACAGAAGTTTCAGAATTCTTATGGAACAGTTAGGGGAAGGATTGGAGGTCTTGTAATGACTCGGAATCCCACAGGAAGACCACAAGAATCAACTAATCTGGACCCCTGGAGCTCTCAGAAACTAAGCCACCAACCAGAGAACCTTCAGGGACTAGAACATAAGTAGCAGACGTTCAGCTCAGTTTCCATGTCTGGCCTCAGTGGAAGAGGATGGACTTAATTTGGCAGAGACTTGATGGACCAGAAGATACACAGGGAGCCACACACACCTTCTCAGAAGGAGAATGGGAGAGGGACAGTGTGTTGTGGGACGAGCAGCATTTGGGATGAAAAGAGAGAGAGAGAGAGAGAGAGAGAGAGAGAGAGAGAGAGAAATCTTAGGATCTCTCCAAAGATAAAGAGTTAGCCTGCATATTTTCACTTTAGCCTCTCAAAATGAAAGCCCAGATCATTGATTTGATTGGTGTTTTTGTTTTTGTTTGTTGTTTTGTTTAAATTATGCATTTGGTGATATACAATAAATAAATAAAATAAAAAATAACATAACATAAACTAGAGAATTTTACCATTGTGACTGTAATATATATATATATTTTACAGATTCTAAACTAAAGCATAGAGAACAGAAAGATAGAGAAAGATATACAAATAATAAGATATACAAGCAATAATAAGGTATACAAGTAAATCTATCTGTGAAATAATAGCATATTTCATGGCAAGAGTGTTTTATAGAACTGATAGCATTTTTTAATAGCATGAAGAAAATTTAAATATTAGAAAACAAATATATTCAATAAATTGAAGGTCTTACTAATACATGCATATTAAACCATCTGGTTAATTTGTGTTCAATTAAATTTTATTAATTGAATATACGTGTTTTTCAGCATTCATTAAATTTCTCTGCATTTCCAAATGTGTGTAGAGTAACAACATATGCAGAAAATCTAGCATGTTTAGAACGTGTTTAATAACATTGTCAAAAATAATCAAACTCTTAGGCAGTAAGATAGCTCAGTTACTGTGACAAATTCAGCATGGATTTCTTCTTTTTTAATTAGAAGAAATCTTATGGTTCACTAATTAAGGTTATCTTTAAAATTGACAGCATGTTTTCATTTTAAAAGCAAATTTTCTTTACAGGATATTTACAGTTTAATTAAAATTCAGAGTCTTTTTACTAAACAATATTAAACTTTGCTTGTATTGCTCTTAGATACATTTTTATTTTTATTACTAGTTTTTTTTTTAAAGACTTTCTGACCAACCTACAGAAAGCACTCATAAATGTGGCCATAAGTAATTCTGAGTTTCTAAATCACAAATGATTAGGAGAAATATTTTCTAAAGTTCTGGAATCTCTGCACATTATATCATTTATGCTCACCAGTATAGATATAGTTATTCCCTCAGAATTCTCATAAAATTCAGAGATACTTTACATACTTATTTTCCACACTAGTAATGTGCAGTTGACATTTTATAAATCGGAGAAACAAGGATTATAATATTTCAGTGTTAAATTTTCTTAGAGTCTTGTTTGGTTTCTAGAACAAGAATTACTTAGTTCATTCTATTTCAACCTATGGTATGAAAAATAAACCGGATGTAAAGACACCAAAAATTGGACTCAAGTATTTTTATTTAAAACTGTTAACATGCATTTCTTTGGTTGGTGGTTTACCCTCTGGGAGCGCTGGGGGTACTCCTTGGTTCATATTGTTGTTCCTCTTATGGGGCGGCAAGCTTCTTCAGCTCCTTGGATCCTTTCTCTAGCTTCTTCATTGGAAACCTTGTGCTCAGTTCAATGGTTGGCTGAGAGCATCCACCTCTGTATTTGTCAGGCACTGGCAGAGCCTCTCAAGAGACAGCTATATCAGACTCCTCTTAGCAAGCACTTTTTGGCATCTGCCCCTGTGTAAGGGAATCCCAGGACAGGGAAGTGGGAGTGGGTGGGTTTGGTGAGCAAAGGAAGAAGAGAGGGGATAGGGGGTTTTTGGAGGGGAAACAGGAAAGGGGATAACATTTGAAATGTAAATAATCAAATATTTAATAATAAATAAAACTATTAACATGCATTTCAAGATTCCCCTTAAAATGCAACTGGTAGATCTAATACAAGAATATAAGTTTGTGTCATAAGTGTTAGGAAGTATATTAACACTTAGAAATTTTAGTTAGTTTGTAACTGAAGTGTAGTCTATGCTTCGAATGAAAATTAAATGAACCTATTTGATAACATTAATAGTGATATTAAAAACTTTATTTCTTTATTAAATGTTTAAAATATGTATAGAACTTTATTTTCACTATACAATATTTACAGAATCAGATTTAAAATTTTAGTAAAATAACTATTCCCTTTAAGAAAATTTGTGATCAGATTTCACTTTTGTGTGCTAAAATCTATCTATCTATCTATCTATCTATCTATCTATCTATCTATATATATATATATATACACATATATACATATATATATATGATCATTGAAATGGGGAACAGCAGGCAACTAGAAAATGAAGTAACATAAGTGAATCATCTCAAATAGTATGAACTCTAATAATGATGATGAATAATAAAATATGAGAAATATATTATCACTGCATACAGCAGAGTCAAAATGTTATGCAAGATATGGATACAAAATGTAGTTACTAAGAACTATAACAAATGAATGACAACTCTAATGCCTGAAAAATATATCACTGTCTTTATTCAACATGCAAAAGGCACTTATATATTAATTATTCTATTTTGAGACATGCATACATTTATAGGTAACAAAATATTATTTGTTTTTATTTGACTACTCAAATTTTATACTTATATAAAATAGTAAGTTCATAGTAAATTGAGGTTATTGCCTTTAATTATATAAATTTTATTATGGTTCTTTGGAGAAATAACATGAATGTTGTTCGTGTGTGTGTGTGTTTGGGTGTGTGTGTGTGTGTCCATATATACTTAAATTGAAGTCAGAAGTAAAGTCTGTGAACCTTGGATTTCATTTTGTCTTAATTTTTGAGAAAGCGTCTCCTACTGTCCTGTGCTTTCCTTTCAGCCTCGTTAGCTAACATCTCAAATGTTTTCTGTTTTGCTTTTTGTTTGTTTGTTTGTTTTGTGTTTTATAGTTTGTGTTTTGCTTTTTGGTTTTTGTGTTTCATCTTTCTGAGAAGAAAATCCTTGAGGACAAATGTGTTAAGTCATTCTTTGAGAGATTCATAATGTAATTTTATCATCACCTCAAAAAATAATTGCAAAATAGCAATGTACAGAGCACAATTTAAAAATGGTATGCATCTAGAAAAATGGGAAATCAGTAACATAAACTTCTTTCAAGTGTATATGAGGACATGTTTAAATGAATAGAACCTTCCCAGCCCCAAGGTTCATATGACTAGAATTCAAATAAACGACCCTGGAGCCTGAATAGTATTGAAAGGCTACAGCCCAATGAGTTCCCACCTCGGTGTCATTTGAAACCACACCATTTTCACTCAAGTGATACTCAGGAAATCTGTTATACAGTAGATTCTGAACAGAGTCACAACAGCTTGAAAATTTTAGAACTATAAGTCATTTACCTACATGAAGCAATATAGTATTAGTAAAGAACAGTAATGGATCAGCATATGATGTGTTTCCTACAAAGGCCATTTAAAGTTTTTTTTTGAAAACTTTATAAATAAATGTTTCATTTTACTTGTATACATCAATTAATTAATCAAGTTAAAAATTTTTAGCTAACATGCTTGCAGTGGTACTGTAAAATTATTAAGAAAGTTTTGCCCCATATCATCAGAAGAGTTAAAAAGATAAATAACTTATCAGAGACACAAACATTTAATAACAGACATGCTACTACGAACAAACATGTACCCTGTTAATTTGTATAGCAATTTTTATAATATTGCATTATTCATTAACTTATTTTTAAACATGTTTAATTTTTACATAAGTCATAAATGTTGACCGTCTTGTATTGTTTGTTACTGTGGTGGTTTGAATGAAGTGCTCCCCTTACTTCTGAGTATTTAAATACCGGATTCCAGTTAGTGGAGCTGTTTGAGTATATTTACAATGCTTGAGATTGCTGGAAAGGTTAAGTCACCGAAGGAGAACTTTGAGAGTTTCAAGGCCCGTGATATTTTTTTCTGTTAAATTTTCAAATAATTTATATTTTTATTCATTTCACATCACAAACACAGTCCACTTTCCCCTTCTCCCTGTGCCACCCTTACAAATCCCGCTCTCCATTGGCCCCTTGTCTTCTCCTTAGAAAAGGGCATATCCCCTTAAGTACCCCTACATCCTAGGATATCTAGTCCCAGGAGTCATCCACTGATATTGAACCTGGCAGTCTGTTAGGGGAAAAGGAGTCAATGACAAGGAACAGAGACACAGATGGGCCCACTGCAATTGTATGGGGGGGGGGGGGGCTCCCATGAAGACCAAGCAGCACATTTGCTGCAAATGAGTTGGTGTTCTAGATCCAACCCATGCATATTGGTGACCCCAGCTCAGAGTGCATCATGGGCCCTGGTTAGTTAACTCTACAGGTCTTCTTGGAATGTCCTTGACCCGTCTTGCTTGCTCACTTCTATCCCCACTCTTTCATAATTCTCATGAACCTCCTCTTGATGTTTGACTCTGGGCTTCGGCATCTGGCTCCATCTACTGCCGGATGGAGCCTCTGAGGAGACAATTCCACTAGATTCCTACGTGCAAATGTAGCAGAGTATCATTAATAGTGTCAGGAACTGGCTCTCTCCCAATGAAAGGTGTCTCAAGTCGGGGATGGCTGTTCTCTTCGTCCTGCTCCATCGTTATCCCTGTACATCTTGGAGGCAAGAAAAATTTGTGTTGAAGGTTTTGTGGGGTGGATTGATATACACCCCCGTCCTCTGAAAGTCCTACCTTGTTACAGGAGGTGGCTATTCAGTCTCTATAATCTCAGCTAGGGTCTCTCCCATAGACTCTCATTATTCTCCCCATTCCCAGGACTCCAGTTAGTCACCAGAGATGTCCCAGTAATTTTCATTAGCACTCCCAGCCCTCTCCTGACCCCGACTCTCCACCTGATCCCCATTCCTGTTCCCCTCCTCACTTCTTCTACCCAGAGACCTATCTACATCCACATCCAGGAACTATTTAACTTCCCCTTCTGAGTGAGATTCTTGTATCTTCCCTTGGGACCTCTTATTATCCGGTTTCTTTGTGTTTCTGATTTGAAGCTTGGTTATACTGCACTTTATGTTTAATATACACATAAATGAGTACATTTCATGTGTGTAGTCTATCTATTGATTACTTCACTTAAGATTATGTTATCCCCCATTTTCCTACAAAATTCTTGATATCTTTGTTTTTGGTAGCTGAATAGTATTCCACTGTGTGGATTTACAATTTCTTTAACTGTTATTCAGTTAAGAGAGAACAAGTTGTTTCCAGGTTCTGGCTATTATAAATAAAGGTGCCAATGAACATAGTTGAGCAAGTGTCCCTGTTATAGTAGGGCATCTTTTGGGTATATGTGTGGAAGTGGTATAGCAGGGGCTTGAGATAGAACTCTTCCCAGTTTTCTGAGAAACTGCAGAAGGAGTGTTCCTATTGCTCCATATCCTTGTCAGCATCTGCTGTCACTTGAGTTTTTCATCTTAGCTATTCTAACAGGTGTAAGATGGAATCTCTGGGTTGTTTTGGTTTGCATTTTCTGATTACGAAGTTAGTTGAACATTTTTAAAAATTATTTTATTTATTTACATCCCTGTTTCCTGAGTCCTCTGCCCATCCTGGCATCCTCCTTGTATGAGAAGGCACTGAATCAACAGCTTAGAGTCCAGGAACATGTGGGAATGCTGCAGCAAGCTTGTTCATTTATTCTCAGAGAGCAGTGTTTATACCCTCCTCCTGTGTCATATTAGTCCCAAGCAATCATGTCCTCCAAGTGGCCGTTCCAGATTGGCTGCCACTACATCACAAGTATCTATCTGGGCTTTCAGGCAGACTTCTTTTTGGCCTCATTCAGAAGTTGCCTCTGCATTGAGCTTCCCTAATTGTCATTTACAGACATTAATGATTAAAGGACCATCACCTTGTTAGTGAGGCCTGTCATTCCTCCTCCACATGCCAAACTTTGCTCCCTACCAGAGTTCTTTATCCCATCCCTATCCCCTTCTCCCCTGAAAGTGACCTCCCCTCAGGAATTCCTCTTGGGTGAGGAATCAATACTCAACAGGATTAGCCACTCAGGGCAGACAAGGCAGTCCTCTGCTACTTATGTACCATGGACCTCTTTGATTGGTGGCTTAGTCTCTCAGGGGTCCAGCTTAGTTGACACTGCTAGTTTCCCCTTTCAGCTCCTTCAATCCTTCTAACACTTCCATAGGGGTTCCCAACAATGGGCTCTGGTTGGCTGTAAATGTCTACATCTATCTCACTCAGCTGCTAGTAAAGCCTCTCAGAGGACACTCATGCTAGGTTCCTGTCTGCAAACACAACATATCAACAGTGATAGTGTCAGCGGTTGGTGCCTGGCTATGGGATGGATCCCAAGATTGGCTGATCTCTGGTCAGTTATTCCTTTCTTTAGTGAATCTCCTCCATTTTTTTCCTCGCCTTTCTTTTAGACAGGTAAAATTCGGGGTCAAAATTTTTGAAGGTGAATTGGTGTTCCAATCCCTTCACTGGGAAGCTCTGTTTGACTACTGGAGATAGTCTCCTCAAGTTCCACCTTCCTACTGTTGGGCAATTCAGTTAAAGTCACTCCCTAGGAGCCTCTCACATCCCATAGCACAGGGACTTTCTATAGGTTCCCTCAAGCTCCCCAACCCACCCATGACCTCCCAGTCCTGTCAGGCACATATTTCCCCTAATTCTTCTGGCCCTCTGGGCTTCTCTCCCGCCTCTTCCCATACCTGATCCTGCCTTTTCCTCATCCCCTTCTCCTCTCCCATGCAGGTGTCTCCCTCGCTCTGACTCCTGGCATTACTATATTTCATCTTCTAAGTGGAATTAAAGCATTCTCACTTGCGCCTTCCCTCTCTTATCTAACTTTTTAGTGCCTATAGGTTGTATCATGAGTATTCTGTAATTTTTGGCTAATATCCACTTATTAGTGAGGGCATATAAATGATTGCATGTCATCGTCTGTGTGGGTTACCTCACTCAGGATGATTTCCTAGTTCTATCCATTTGTCTGAAAATTTCACAATGTCCCTGTTTCTAATACCTGAATATTATTCCATTGTGTAAATAACCACATTGTATTTGTCTATTTTTCTTTTGAGGGCCTTCTGGGTTGCTTCCAGTTTCTGGCTATTATGAATTAAGCTTCTATGAACATAGTAGAGCACAGTCCTTGTGGTATGAAAGTGCTTCTTCCCCATTCAAGATTTTTTGTTGCTGAGGGACTCTCAGGACTCAAAGATAAGGGCCATAGATGAAGTGCCATAAAGTCATTAAAGTTGTACCAACCCCCAAAATGCCAGGGTCAGATAGTTTTAGTGTAGAATTGTACCAGATCTTTACAGAAGAGCCAACCCCAATACTCCTCAAGCTATTCCACAAAATAAAAACAAAAGGAACACTGCTAAATTCATTCTCTAAAGCCACAGCCATCTGGATACCTAAACCACACAAAGACTCAATAAAGAAAGAATTTCAGACCAATTTCTCTTATGGACATTGATGCAAAAGACTTAATAAAATACTGGCAAACCAAATTCAAGAACACATCAGTGCATCATCGAGCGTGATCAAGTCGGCTTCATTCCAGGGATGCAAGAAGGGTTCAATATTTGAAAATCCGCCAACATAGCCCACCATGTAAACAAATTGAAAAAAAAAGACACATAATCATGTCATTAGATGCTGAAAAAACCTTTAACAAAGTCAAAATCATACCTAAACAAAATAAAAAACATATACAGCAAGCCATAAGCCAACATCAAAATAAATGGAGAGAAATGCTAAGCAATTTCATTAAAATCAGAAACTCACACAATCTTTAAGTTTGCTCTCTCCTTATCCTGTTCGTGAGTACGATGTGAGCCCTCATGTTGCTTTCCCAGCTGGCAGTCTGCTGCTTGTTCCCATGATCTAATGGACACTTTGCCCCTTCCTAGAAATGTGAACAAAACACACATGGAAGGAGTTACAGAGACGAAATTTGGAGCTGTGACAAAAGGATGGACCATCTAGTGATTGCCATATCCAGGGATCCATCCCATAATCAGCTTCCAAAAGCTGACACCATTGCATACACAAGCAAGATTATGCTGTAAGGACCCAGATATAGCTGTCTCTTGTGAGACTATGCCGGGGCCTAGCAAACACAGACGTGGATGCTCACAGTCAGCTATTGGATGGGTCACACGGCCCCCAATGGAGGAGCTAGAGAAAGTACCCAAGGAGTAAAGGGAACTGCAACCCTATATGTGGAGCAACAATGTGAACTAAGCAGTACCCCGGAGCTCTTGACTCTAGCTGCATATGTATCAAAAGATGGCCTAGTCAGCCATCACTGGAAAGAGAGGCCCTTTGGACTTGCAAACTTTATATGCCCCAGTACAGGGGAACGCCAGGGCCAAAAGGGGGAGTGGGTGGGTAGGGGATTGGGGGGGTGGGTATGGGGGACTTTTGGGATAGCATTGGAAATGTAAACGAGGAAAATACCTAATTAAAAAAAAAACTTGAAACTGTAAAGTCAAATGAATTTTCTTTCTGAAAGTTGAATTCTCTTGATGTTTTATCACCTATACAAAAGTAAATAATGTAGTTATTAATTCCAGACCCATGATGAAATTATTCAAAAAATACAGATGTAGCATTCTATATGATAATGAGCTTTATTCTGAATTTATTACTCTGAGAAGATAGAATATCTTTCAGGTTAGAGATTAATATATTATTTAGAATATTATTTTCTTTAATAATAAAGCCAATGCCATTGCATTTCCTAATTGTTCTACATATACTTATATTATTTCCTTCCCTGTTACTTTTAAGGTAGAAATTCTGGAATAATTCTTTGCTGGATAAAATGTCTCAAATATGTCAATTTTGTGTTTATGAATTCTTAGGTAAATTTCATCTCAAAGTGTTAATTTGTTTCCTGAACTTCATTAGAAAAGTGATCATCTATCTAAATGTAGAGGTTCACTATACTAACTATAATATTCCATGAGCAGCATTTTACCTCAGGCATAAACTAGAAATTTTAATAACTTTTTATAATGCAGTGTTTCTTTCCTTGCTTTATCTTATATCTTAGTCAAATAAAAGTGAACACTTCCTTTTATGATTTAATTTTGTTGTGTTATGTGCAGGTGTTCTCCTAAGCACTGTGTGTTCCTGTGCATTTGTATGTGTGCATGTGTACATGAATATGTTTGTGCGTACATTTATGTGTGTGTGTGTGTGTGTGTGTGTGCAGAATGGATGCCAGAAGCTTCATGCTCTCAGGAGCCTGTGGTAAGTTAGTTGTGAGTTATCAAATCTGGATACTTCAACTAAGACCCAGAGCTGTTTCTATGTTCTTTTTTTTTTTTTTTTTTTTGGTTTTTTGAGACAGGGTTTCTCTGTATAGCCCTGGTTGTCCTGGAACTCACTTTGTAGACCAGGCTGGTCTCGAACTCAGAAATCTGCCTGCCTCTGCCTCCCAAGTGCTGGGATTAAAGGCATGCGCCACCACGCCTGGCTCTGTTTCTATGTTCTTAATCACAGAGACATCTCTCTAAGCAAATTTCTTTTTCTAATAACCTTATCATATTAGTACTTCTTGAAAAAGTATATCCTCTATGCCTATGATTTTGTAAGCAGTCAAAGTTGGTACAAATTTTAGTCAAAGTCTGTATGATATCTTAGAATAAGAGATGTAGAAATTGCATTCCCTACCCAACTTTTATCTTTGTACCTTTTATAATAGTTTTTGTGAGGTAAAACTTCATACAGGAGTTTCTTTTGAATTTGTAAATTTTATTATTAAAATCATGCAAACAAATTAAACCATTAGACTCCAAAATGAATCATCTTAATATGATAATTATAACTTTATCTACAGATAGTATTTTTGATCGAATACTTCTTCCCAAGATAGTTATTGGAATAACAAAAACAGATAAAATATGTGAAATTACATAAGATTCTAACTTATACAGATACTAATAAAAAACATAGTTTAAGTAATGTCTTTCCTTCCTTGTACTCCTGCAGTAGGCCTCCAACCATCAGTAAATAATTTCTTATTCTTTAATAATCATTCACTCTTAAGTTGCTGGCCACTGTATTCCACTGTTAAAGACAGCTGCAGAGTAAATCAAGCATCAAACAGACTGTAATTCACCCATATTCGCTCTGAAGTGCTTTTACAGCAAGGTTATATAGATGTCATAGAATCCTTGATTAACATTCTTTTGGGGTGAGCAATATTGCAGTGCAAACTTTTGAAGCTGAACTGAATCAATGAAGTTCAGTAGGTATGAAAATCAACTTTACTGAGCCCTACAGAGCAGGGGGCATGACAAAATTCACTCTGGAAGAGTGGTTATTTCTTGTTTCATATTTTGCTTTGAGTAATAATACTCGAGGATGATTTTATTATGCCTCTTATCACTGGCATAGAATATCTACGATAGTAATAACAAACCAACATATCTGTGCAATGCTAGGCTTCACAACTCTTATCAAGAAAGCAAGGATGGTCAGGGACATTTAAAACTTCCTTTTAATTTAAAATCCTCTCATCACTTAATCTCTTGTGTCAATTTTTTTCTCGATATTGATTTCTCTTTCCTTAATTCCCACCAGCTTTATCAGCAGGCTCAGTAATGTTGACAATAAAGAACAAAATATATTGCTCCAGTTTAATCATTCTAGAAAAATATCTGACACAGATTTCAGTAGTACTGAACTGAACAGACAATGGGTTCAAGTTTCCTCACATCTGTTATCTTGATGATTTATTTGTTCTTTCCCTTGTCCATGCAACCATCAGTGTTCAGACAACGATACAACAGACAGTTTATTACATCACCCAAAATATCTGATCTTTAAAAAATTTTTTTTTAGATATTCTCTTGATGTCTGAACCTGGCAACTATCTTTTGGCCCACTGAGTAGATACTGAAATTCCACCGAGGAAGACTTCTACACTCTTTCTCTATTTACCAGACACTAGAGACATTTCTGTATTTAAATAAGTTTCTGTATTTAATATACTAATATTCCTTTTAATAAAACTGTCACCAATGTTATATGACTTGTACTGTAGAATATATTCCTCAACAAGTTGTAAGAAGAAAGAGCCTGTTTCCAGCCTAGGTATGTTCATTTAATAACTCATGTTTTCTGGGAAATCACTGTCTACCCTCAGAGTCTGACCTCCCTTCAAATCTTTTCCCTTTATATCTTAATTTTCACAAACTAGTACAAATTAGAATAAATAAAATGTACAACTGTATAAAAAGTATAAATTATAAGGACTTTTGCATATGTTAAAGGTACACTGCTTTTTATTTCACATGAAAGCTGATCACCACAATCGATGTAACTACTACATCGATCTCTTCACACTGTTAAAATTTAGATTTGTGCCTAACCTAGTAGCTTTGTGGAAAAATACTTGTAATCTATCTTTGGCAAACTCATGGGATAAATATAACACTTCTAATATGACACTTAAATTCACAGAGCTCAATTACCAGTAATAGGTACTGAGATTTTCTTTTGATGTTTTATATATGCATACACTCTAACTTGATCACACCTACTAGTTACTCCTCCTCTCTAACTTGATATACTCCTTCTTATAAAGGGTAATTACAAAAACATCCCTCATCATGTGAAATGACAATGGAAAAGTGCAGGGGATTAATGAGGATAGGCAAAGAGAATAGAGCAAAGAAACAAAACAGATGCGGTGAGGGAAAGAAAACTATATGCATATATATATGATATAAAAAGTCTTTTGAGATGATTAATATGAAAATTACAAATTAACAATATGCTTTACAAACTAAATATATACAATAACAATACATTTTCAACAAACCTACAAGGGTACACATGAATATAAATAGTAACTGTGTGAAGAGATCCTTACAATGAATTTTGTACTAAATTAAATGTAGTATACTTTATATGTATGCAAATTTCCTTTTCATTTATACTTTTTAAACATTTATACATTTAATTTATATTCAGTCTTTCAAATATTCTATTTTTCTCCATTTATACATGTATGGTCAATATATCTTACACTCGATATTTTAAATATTGAATTCCTCAAAGTGAATTCAATATTTACAATGTTTACAATATTTACAATATTTATTGTAAAACCTTCCACTATATTTAGTGTAATATTTAAATAAATGTGTACTGTTAACTGTATAGATTAAACAAGTACAGTATCCTTTATAAGAACTAATACAAAAATCATGTATTTTATGCAAATATTTTTTAAATGTTGTGTGGAAAAAGGATGTTAGGCTGTTTAATTTTTGTTTGTTTTCCTCAGAGAACTGGCCTCCTACCTCTAGAGCCATGATTAGAAGCAACACAAGCACACTTAACAGTCTCCACATAATTACTCAGTGGTTTCTTATCTTGAAATAAAATTCTAAAAATCTTTTTACAAAACATTTTAAGGTTGATAATGGGAGATGTCAGAAGTATCTATCTGTCTATATGTCTGTCTATCTGTCTGTCTGTCTATCTATCTATCTATCTATCTATCTATCTATCTATCTATCTATCTATCACTTACCTATCATTGAACTATCTATGTGTGGCTGTATATAGTGTGATTTTGTGAGTTTCTGAATGTGTGTGTATGTGTGTGTAGGTATGCATGTTCAGAAAAGGACTTTTGCTGATACTATTCAACTTATTCTTCTTTATCATATTCTCTCTCGTTACACTAAGATCTCAAACTCGTAGTACACATGTATTTTCACCTCTTCAGTGTTATATTATTAGAACACACCACCAAACTTACTTTTTTGGTTGTTGATAGTGGCTTAGTTTCATGGGTTCACAGGAAAAAACTGAGGTTCTTAAAACGTTCAAGGCAAACCTTCACATATTTTTTAAAAAATAAGTAATTTTTTTCAATTTATCAAAAATATAATGATGGCATTGGGAATAAGATAAATCTTAAGAAAATTACATCAACTTTAGAATTACTAGTGGCCTTGTAGTTAAAAATTATTTGGACCAATGTCAAAATGAAAATTTTTGTAATTCTGTTTTAAAAACTGTAACAGTTTGTGATCTGCTTTTTATTCTCAATTAAATTTGCAGCAAAGTGTTTGCTTTGTTATATTGGTTTAATGTGAGGAGTGCTACTACAAATCTCTAATCTCATGTCAGACATTGTTATCCAATGCCAAATGTAGTTCTGTTTGAACAATATCCAAAATACTGATTCATATTTTATTTGTTATTTTATAGCAAATTATTTGGTTTATTGTTATAATTAGAACATAGATAAGATACAGTTAAATTATTCTTCAGATTCAAATCATTTTTGGATAGTACATTAATATTTTCTAAGATATCCATTGATGTTACTTTTTTGATCCATCAGTCTGCTTAAATTATGAAAGCATTATTCATTTTGCCATGTAATTCACTCTTCCATTTAGCCTTCTCTTTCTTTCTTCCAGCTATCTTTCTTAAACAATAGGAATAATAAACATTTTCACCTCTTATTCTAAATATGTATATCACAAATTGGAAGAAATAAAATTAATTGGCATATTAGATGTTTGAATGAAAATCAAAACTGGGAAAGGGATGATTTCATTATAGATCATTTGAAAATTATAAGCAAAACAAGATAAAAATATCAAATAATCTCAGCAACTTTATCTTTAATGAGATTCTTGCTTGTGTTGATTTTTAGTGATTTTTATTGGTATTTTCCCTGAAAATACAATCAATAATACCATGGTAAAAACAAAAAGAATGAGCTAGACAACACTGAGTGGCAAGCAGGTGAGTTAACCAAGGATTTCTTGCTGGAAACCCACTAAAAAGAAATGCTCATAACTGAAATATTTGCTTAATATTACTACATAGCCAAGTGATTTGTTTCAAAGTACTAACTTTCCTATTCTATTAACTTGGTTTTCTTCTTCTTTTTTATCAATCATATTATTCATTTACATTTGAAATGATATATCGCTTTCAGGTTACCCATCCACAAACCCCCATAGCATCTCCCTTCTCTCCCCTAACCTTTGCCTCTATGAGGGCGCTCCTCCATCCATTCACCCACTCCAGTCTCACCCCTCTAGTACGCCCCTAAGGTGGGACATCAACCCTTCCTCCCCTCCCACTGATGACAGACAAGGCCATCCTCTGCTACCTATGCAGCTGGAGCCATGTGTCCCTCCATATGTACTCTTTGCTTGGTGGATTAGTCCCTGGGAGCTCTGGGTGATCTGGTTAGTTGATATTGTTCAGATATTTTTTTAAAAAAATATTTTTAATTAGTAATTTTTAATCTTTTTAACAGTGCAGTCATTATCCCCCTCCCGATTTGCCTCTGACTTTTCCTCATCCCATACCACGTATTCTGACCCCAAATGTTTTTATTACTTAACATTAAAAAGTTGCCGTATTTATTCAGAGAAAATAGTTGAATGAAAAATATGCCATTACAGGTCTGAAGAGATTGCTTCAGTGTTAAGAACACTGACTACTCTTCCAGAGCTGCAGAGTTCAATTCCCAGCCATCACATGGAGGGTAATGGGATCTGATGCCCTTTCTGTGTGTCTGAAGAGATCAACAGTGCACTCACATGCATAAAATAAATAAATTTTTAAAAAAAAAAGTGAAAAAAACAAAAATGATAAAAGTATTTGTAGGGTTTAAATCGGTTTAGGCATGTTTCTTCTAGGACTGTACAATTCAAAGTTTTTGAAATGTATTTGCTCATAACAAAAGTGGTGGTGAAAAGATAAGTTATTGTGATTGTCCATGAGTAACATTATTTTAGACATCATTTAGAGTAAAATAGGCCAGTAAAATAATAGTGAATTATGCATTTCTAAAAAACATTATTTTAAATATAAACCTTGCCAAATATATTCATATCAGATGTGTAATTTGCAAAGAAATTGTATAAACCATTTGACAATAAATGGACTCTCACAATTTTAACATCATGCACCTGGCACTCTCCATCTTCCCTAAAGCTGGAACTGTAGCATTGCCATAGAATAACGCAGATAATTATCTCCTTGTTTTTGTTCACAATTAGTTTTTGGTCCACATTTATGATGAAAATATTACTGGTTTTGCAAATTAATAACAAATTTATGTTACACCAAATACTAAATAAATTAGGCCAGCACTTGATGAGGTTTCTGAAGTAAACTAGCTTTAAATTACAATTCTAAGAAGCTGTAGGAAAAGAGCATGCAGGACATTGCCCAGAAAACAAAAACAGAAACAAAAACACTAATTTACTCTCAATGGCTGATTGAGTTTCAAATATTGCTTATATTTAATAAGATTATGTCATAATAAGTAGTAATGGTAGCTCAAATGAGAGTAGACAAGAACTGAAAACTCTAAAATTTTACTGTAATTATTCCTTTCTTTTTCTGTTTGATTAAGTAAAAACAACAACAAAAAATTGCATAAAAGCAAATCTGGGCACTATCATAACACTTAGAGACTTTTTTCTACAGTTTTATATTTAGTTTTCACATTTTGTTGGCCTGTTTGGATGGTTAATATTAATTATCATTTTATCAGGATCTAGGATCATGTAAGAGACAGACCTTGGGGCATGCATGTCAGGCTTTACCTAGATTAGGTTGAGTTAGAAGAACTGATCTACACGTGGGCAATGCTCTCCAGTTGACATTGGGTTTTTGCTGAAAAGAAAAAAATGATAAAGTTCCCTCAGCACCATCAGTCGTCCACCTCTGCTGACCATGGCCAATGCAGTGTGAACAGCTGCCAGAGCCATTACAGATAGACTTACCGCGGCAAACTACATCCTCAAAATGGAAGCAGAAATCAAATTTGCTTTTATCAACATATTTTACACAAGGAATGAGAAAAGAAACTGAGATAATTGCATTTAAATTATTTTATTATTTCTTTCTATTGTATTTCAACTGTAGTTTTTTTTCTTTCTTTTTTTTTTTTTTGTTGTTGTTGTTTTTGTTTTTTTAAGTATTGAATGTTTCGCGAATTTGTCTGTGACCCTTTGCACAAAGGCCATGCTTATACTTTTGAATCATCCCAAGTTTAGTATTGGGATGCTTCAGCCATCACTGTATTTAATTGTATGTCAAATGTATTTGATGAAGCAACACGAATAAATTAATTACTTAGGACTTTTAGTATAGCCCAGTGGGAGAATGATATGCAGGTGGGAATAAGGCTCAGTGTTTGATACTGAGCATTCAAAAATCAAACAGCACAAGAAAGTAATATTTACAGAACATTCCAAGTATTTCAAGGAGATTGGACACACATAATAAAGTGTGAATATTCAAAAATTCTTTCTTCTTTTTCTTGACCATGAGATTATATATCTTTTGTAGAAAGAAATCTTTATATTTTATTAAATTGAAGAGATGTGTATTGAAAATAGTTTTCAAGGTTACTTGAATATATTCATTTTACCCTGAGTCCTCAAGCTCATTTGAATACCCATTTTATATAAATTTTCAAAGAGAGTAACTGCCTAGAGACATGATTAAGGGACAAACTGTTGAAATAATATGCACATTGGGTTTGGCAATGGAGGAAAGGATTGTGATAAAAATATGGTGGCATCCAGAATCCAAAAAATACCAAGGAAACAGATTTCTGGATCTTCATACAGTATGGGTCTCTCAATGTCATTTTATGACAGAACAATATTACAAATTTTATAAATGGAAAATGATGCTTTTCTTGTGTGAACACATTTGGTGTTCTGCAAGGCAGCAGGGCATAGCTTTTAAGATGAGGTTGGTGATCACTTTTAAGATGATGGAGCAATGTGTCTCAGAGGGGAAAAGACAAATTCTCCATGGTTTATGATGGCTTGAACTTCACTTATGCTTTACCGGGTATAAATTTGACATATATTCTGTATAAACCACATTTCAAATTTCGAATTTCAATCATTTATACACCCAGAGCCATGCTGCATAACATTCCTCAGGACACTGGTATTAGTAAGGAGTCACAGCTCCTAGATGATCTATATTTATAAATATTGATAAGCTATGATGTTCCACACAATTAAGGAAACAAATGGTTTTCCAAGTGCAACTCTGTCGATTTAAGTATTTTATTGAGATACAGATTTATTTACCTCTTGTTTGACATGATTAGCCCTGCAAAATAATTCCTATTTGTATTTTTCTGTTTACTTTAATGTATGTTCGTGTATATGCCTGACTGTGTGTATGTGTGTATATTTATATGAATGTATGTGTATAGGTTTGCATGTGTGTGTGCATATGTGTCTGTGTGTATGTGTGAGTGTATATGTGTGTGCGAGAGTGTGTGTGTTTGAGTATATGTGTGTGTGAGAGAGTATCTGTGTGTGTATGAGTATGTGTGTATGATTGTGTGTTTGTGTGAGTGTTTGTGTAAGTGTATGTGTGTGAGTGTATGTGTGAGAAAGAGTGTGTGTATGTGAGAGCATGTGTGAGTATGTGTGTTCATGTGTGTGTGTGTGTGTTTGTGTGTGTGTGAGGGGGGGGGAAGAGAGAGAGAGAATGTAAGAGTGGGTGTGCATGTGTATATGTTTGTTGAGGGCTGTGCAGGTAGAGGTGAAGGAGGGTAGATGATGCCTGATAACTGGGTTATTCATCCCCTATATAGTTACCAAACCCAGACACCATTGTGGATGCCAAGAAGTGCATGCTGAAAGGAACCTGATATGGATGTCTCCTGAGAGGCCCTGCCAATGCCTTATAAATACAGAGGCTGATTTTCACAGCCAACCATTGGACTGAGAGCAGAGTCCACAGTAGAGGAATTAGTAAAAGGAATGAAAGAGTTGAAAGGGATTGCAACCCCATAGGAAGAGCGACAATATCAACCAACCAGACCCCTCAAGACCTCTCAGGGACTAAGCCATCAACAATAGTACACATGGCTCCAACTGCATATGTAGCAGAGGATGCTCTTGTCATGCATCAAAGGGAGGAGAGGTCCTTGGTCGTAAAATTAGGGGGAGGGGGGATGAGATAGGGGTTTCCAGGAGGGAGGAAGATGGGGAAAGGAGATAACATTTGAAATTTAAATTAAAAATTCCAATTAAAAAGTATGTCTAAAGAAACAACAATAACAAAAACAAAAAGAAATTTGAAACATTCCACTGTGGATGCTGAATTTATGTAGGCGTGTTAAGCAATCTTAAGCACTGAACCCTCTCTCCAACCCAAGCTATTGTTCATTTAAAAGAAGGTTTAGAAGAGAAGCAACTAGTATAGCAAAGATATTAAAGAAATGAATAATTTATATATGTCAAAATTGAATTTCCCAAATTAAAATTCAATACATTTGTACTTTAGAGGTTACTAGGGCCTACTCCGTATTTTGGTTAATTATTATCAACGAATTTTCAGTCTTTGAAAATAAGGTAATATAAAAGGGAAAGACTAAGTCCAGCTCTCTGCTTCTTGTTGATATTGGTCATACCAGCTGCTTTTATCACAGCTGTGGCAAAAGCATCTAACAAAGGCAACATAATGAATGGTTTCTTTGTCTCCTGCTTTGAAAATCAGGCAACTGCACACAGTGAAGATCAGTGGGAAGTGGCTGTTAAAGTTCATTGTGCACTTGAGTGGGAAGGGGAGATGAGATATAATGCTCCCTATCGTTCTGCTTCTGCTAATGCTAGGACCACGGGGATAGAACTGCCCATGTTAAGCACTATCAGTCATTCCCTAACATGTTTTTGTTTGGAACAAAATCAACACCGAATAAAAAATGATACAGAAATAGAGAGAAAAACTTCATTAATTTAACATCTTTTATATACACATGAAAGAAGACAATGTCCTTATATTTTAGGTTTTCATCTCTATAAAACTAGTTAGTGTCAGTACATAATACGATAAAATGTTCTAAGCATGGGTAACCATTTTGAATATTGTATGTCCCATGGGAGGGGCATCTAATATTGAGATCTGTATGCTGCACTAACTAGCCACTTTTGAGAATAAGGATGATCTGCATTTATCATAGACTTTGTTCTGTACATTAATCAGCTTAGAACAAACATAAAAACATTTGCTTCATTTAACATTCTCTGCATGGGTAACCTCTGAAAATTCTAATTGCAGAAACATTTTTTGCAAGGTTATACAAGATCCATAATGAAATTTAAACAAAAATATCAATTCAGATATAGTCATTAACACAGTAATAATAAACCCCATAATTCTTTTACCTAAGAATTTCCTTTGTATTGTAATGACAGATGACATATTATGATTATCGTTATCCACTGGCATACTTGGAGAGATTATTTAATTATGCTATCATCTACCTTTTCACATGAATGAATGAAGAAATATGTTGTAGCCAAGTGCATAGCGTTTTTTTCACAAGCTACTTAAAGAAGTAAATAAATCAAATAATTATTTCTGAATCACACGAGCAGCCATGGATTTCTCTAGAAATGCCAGCAGAGGTAATCAACTTCTTAGGCTAGCTGTTTAATTTATCATGCTGGCAGAATGAAATGCAAGTCTTCCACAGACTTTCAGGGAAATAGACAAGGCAGTGTGGCCTGAAATCATAGAATGTTAATGAAATAATGTAACAATTTTCAAAAATGCCAATGAACTGTTCAAGAAGAGCTTCTCATTAAGTGTGTATGGCACTCAAAAAAAAAAGGAAAAGTTAATTTAAAAAAATTTATGTAAAAATATGTATCTTTGATTCATAATACAAATAGTGAATAGTTAAGCTAAATATAAAACTGAAATTTGAGAAACACTAAACCTACCGTTCCCAATTTGGTTTTCTTAAAAATAAACTTGGGAGAATATATACTAAACTGACACGTTTAGACATTTGACATATATCTACCATATTTTTCTTGTCACATAATTCTTCCAATGTAAAGTTAAGTAGGAACATCTGAAAAGACTGCAAATTGTCATAATTTATACTACTTAGAGATTTTATTTGTTTTTTATTTTGAAGATGTAGATACGTTTTTTTAAAAATTATGTGTGTGAGTGTTTGCCTGGATTTATAAATGTGCATCCTGTAGGTCTCCTGTGCTTACAGGAGTTTTTAGAAATATTGGGTACCCTGAAACTACAGTTACAGATTGTTGTAACTCCCCGTGCGTGAGCTATATAGTGAAGCCTGTTCCTATGAAAGAACAATACGTTGCGAATTTCAACTGCAGCTTAATTTCACTCTTGTCTCCCTTGTCCACAGTTTCTGCTTGTTGACTATGGGGAAGGGCTTCTCAGGAGATTTTTTTTTCAAATGATGCTCATTTGTAGACTTAACTAACAAGTTTCCATAGACTCAATAAAGCAAATGCGTTGCTTCTATAAATTCTTAATTCAGAATGCCACATGAAAAAACCTTGTACAATATTTGCTTCCTTCTGAAACCACACAAGCCGTGATTCCCATCTCCACATTTCTCCCAATACTTTCATAATCTGTCTTCCACAGAATTGCCCTTTAAAGCTTGAGATCTCAATGACTTTTCTACTCCAAATTTGTAAATTTTCCTCTACCATATTTTCACAATATCATCACGTTCATTAGGCCAGCATTACTTTTCTTGTATACAGTTCTACTCGATTCCTTTCCATGACTTTTGTAAATGCAGTGATCAAAAGCCCCCTGGGTAAGAAAGGGGTCATTTTATGGAGCAGGATAACTGTTAGACATCTTGTGCAGTCAAAAGAAGCTCAAGGCAGGCAATTGACAGACAGGAGACTGGGGAAAGCTGCTCAATGCTTTGCTACCTGGGTCATATTCAGCTTTTTTTGCTATACAACCCAAGCCCAGAAATGTTACTACACACAAGGGTGGGCCCTATTATATCTATCATTCATCAAGAAAATGCCTCCTGAGACAAGTACATAGGTCAATCTGATGGAGGCAGTTCCTCTCCAGTGGTATTACTCTTTCCAAGTGTGTTTTGTTGACAACTGTGATTGGCCAAAACAGATGGTAAATGAGAAAGATACAGACACAATAAGGCTCCTTAGTAGCCTTATTGGGAATAAGGAGAACCTTATTATAGGAATTTGAAGAAGGCTCTGGTCTTCAAAGAGTTATAAGCACTCATTGTTTAGAATTAATAATAGAAGGTAAGAAATTCCTTAATATAAGTAAGTTTTCTGGATGAATTTTAAATATTTTTTAATTGAAACAGAAGTACATCATGAAGGGACACTGATATAGGTGTCTTGTATGAGGCTATGCCAGTGCCTGGCAAATACAGAAGTGGATGATTACTGTCATCTATTGGATAGAACACAGGGCCCCCAATGGAGGAGCTAGAGAAAGCATCCACGGAGGTGAAGGGGCTGCAACCCTATAGGTAGAACAACAATATGAACTAACCAGTACTCCCAGAGCTCATGTCTCTAGCTGCATATGCAGCAGAACATGGCCTAGTCGGCCATCATTGGGAAGAGAGGCACTTTGGTATTGCAAACTTTATAGGTCCCAGTACAGGGGAAGGCCAGGGCCAAGAAGTAGAAGTGGGTGGGTAGGGGAGCAGGGTGGGGGGGAGGGTATAGGGAACTTTCAGGATAGCATTTGAAATGTAAATAAAGAAAATATCTAATAAAATAAAAAAGAAGTATATCATTTGCCTATCCATTTTCTCCCTTGTTTTTCCCATGCACCCCCACTCTCAAAATGATAGGAGCCACTTCTTTATTATTGTTAAGCATATATATGTATATTTATGAACACACACACACACATACATACACACAAATATATACACACACAAGTCATGAACAACTCATGTTTCAATTAGCATAAGTATGTTAGTGAATTGGAAATTACTTCATTCTAACATGCTTTTAAGTTCCCATTTTAAAAACACTCTTTTCTACAAAACAGAAGGATCTTGTCCTCAACATAGTTTTGTTTAGATCAATGTTTATGCATATATGATTAAAAAGCAAGAGACTTACCTATTAAATTCCATAATCTTGTCTAGAAATGATTTATTAACATGTAATTACCTAAAACCTTGCTGCTGCTATATGATAAAGTACAAATTTCTGAATAAACACATTCATATTATGACAACTTCATAAAAATATTCTATAGAAGTTATAAAACTGTTTTTGAATGACTTCAAATGACATACTAGATAAAACTTCTAGCCTCAGGGCATCAAGTTTTTATATTACTTTTTCTGTTTCACCCTATTTTATTATCCTTTGCCAAAGGCAAGTGATATCATTTGATATTTATATTTGTTTTCACATTTATTATGCCTAATTTGAAATGACTCAAAGGCTAACGCATTGAGCTGTCATGTTCTGAAATAAATCTAAATTATTAGAATGCTGGGAAAGAAACATGTTTTATGAAATATATATATATATATATATATATATATATATATATATATATATATATATACCATCAAGCCACCTTGAATTTATGCTGACTTGTCATATAAATTTAATGAGACAAATATGTCTATCATAGACTCCATAATTTAAAAAAATACTATTTAATTCATTCTTAAGTCAATTTATTAATTAAACTAGGAATATTTATGCCATATTTGTTTCTGTAGACAACCATTAGCAATCACTAGAAATTGAGTTATTTTAATAAAAGTACTGTATATTTATATCATGAAAACTGTATCACAAATCTGGAATTTAGGTGCCTATAAAACTGAAATTTTTTTGAACATTCTATAGATTGTGAGGGAGAATGCGTCATACCTCTTTCATGGCTTCTTGTTTCTCAGCATCAGTGTTTGGCACTCATCTGATGCTCGCAGCATACCGTTGCCTTCTGAAGGTATTCCCTCAAGTTACCTGTATCTCTCTCAATGTTGGTCCTTCAAGCAAAGAGAGCAGGCACCAGTAGCATTAGATTTGGGTTTACCAAAGAGCCTTCTTATGTAATAGTTATGTAGGTTTAGTCCAAGCATGCCAAGAACCCACTGAACGCAGTGTAGCTTCTTCATCTGCAAAGGAATATTTTCATGAGTGACCTTGCTGCTGTAACCAGAAGAATGAGGCAATGTTATACAGGCGAAGATGGTGACATGGAGTCCCCTGTACACTGAATAGAGTCAAATGGCTTGAGATATGTCCAGTGAAACAAGCAGACAAATGATAATAAGGAAACTGGGGTTGGAAAGCCTGTTGGTCCAGTTGACCAACAGGACCAGGTAGTCTGCTGATTAAGTAATTATTTTTCTAAACATTGTATATATACAACTTCTGATTTAAGACTTGGAACCATAGAGATGACACAAATAACTGACATAAAATTATATAAATCTTTCAGAAATTTTAGAAGTGTAAGAGCAGTAAACAAAAACATTCAGTGAAAATATTTAAGTAGAAATATATATGACCTGAAACTCTAAAATATAGTATACCTAGTTTAAATAAACTTGAATGTTTCCTTATTTATATTTTTTTCAACAATTCTCTCAAGTTTTAGTAAATTTATATTTTACAAATATAAGTTTTAAAATTTGAATTGTAAATATTAAAACAAGGATGTTAAATAAACAAGAAACTTTATTCTAAATTTTTTGTGTAAGAGAAAATAAAATTCAAGAAACATATTTAGGACAATGAAAACAATTATATAATGTGAAACCTATGGGATACTGATATATTAATGTTTACAGTGATATACAGGAAGATAGGTAGGTAGGTAGATAGATAGTAGATAGATATAGATATGCACATGTATATCTATACATGTACATGTAGATATGTACATGTTGATAATGTAGATAGATATGCACATGTATACAAACATAGTATATGTTTGTATACATATATAATGAAAATGATATTGAAAATAAGATTTTTTTACCCAAGGTTATATTTTATCACACTATAAATAATTTTAAAAATGAGTAATTTTAAAAAGGAATACAAACAATGTCCAAGTGGAATTTGTCCAAAAAATTGAATTATTTGAATATTAATACAATAATAAGCTTGGATATTAATTTAAAATTTCAGCCAAGTATACTCTTTATAGCATGTAAAGAATAAACCTTTGTAGACTATACAGTAGACACAGAAAAGATATTTGATAAAAGCCTAGCAGTATTTCAGGGAAAAAAATCCAACAAACAAACTAATAAATTATCCTCAATTATGATGAAACACATTTATGATGATTAAAGCCAAATTTATCAAGTTTTTTTTTTTTTTTTTTTTTTTTTTTTTTTTTTTTTTTCTTTCCATTTTTTATTAGGTATTTAGCTCATTTACATTTCCAATGCTATACCAAAAGTCCCCCCCATACCCACCCACCCCCACTCCCCTACCCGCCCACTCCCCCTTTTTGGCCCTGGCGTTCCCCTGTTCTGGGGCATATAAAGTTTGTGTGTCCAATGGGCCTCTCTTTCCAGTGATGGCCGACTAGGTCATCTTTTGATACATATGCAGCTAGAGTCAAGAGCTCCGGGGTACTGGTTAGTTCATAATGTTGATCCACCTATAGGGTTGCAGATCCCTTTAGCTCCTTGGGTACTTTCTCTAGCTCCTCCATTGGGAGCCCTGTGATCCGTCCATTAGCTGACTGTGGGCATCCACTTCTGTGTTTGCTAGGCCCCGGCATAGTCTCACAAGCTGAGATTAAAGGGTGGACCATGTAGAGACTGCCTTATCCAGGGATCCACCCCATAATCAGCATCCAAACGCTGACACCATTGCATACACTAGCAAGATTTTATCGAAAGGACCCAAATTTATCAAGTTTTAAAGGGAATTTAGTTACATGATTGCATGCAGACTAAGACTCTGTAGTTCTAGCAGCCAGGATCTTTTTAAAGTGTATTAAGGACTTCATTATTATTTAGAACTATATCTAAGCTTAGTTTATAGATCTGTGTAATAAATCAGAGCCTGCAAAGTAAGTTGCATCAATTTTATTCTTCTGTTGCATGTGTTAGAACCTGTAATGTAATGGAAATAGTTGCTGCAGCAGTTGCTTTTTTCTTGTCAAGAAGATAGGTTTTTCAAGGAGGGACATGTACAACATTCCAGGATTAATGTAGTTCATTCCTGAATCTGGAAACATGGAGGAATGATCCTAAAAGGACAGGCTTTGATTGATATTCTCCCTTCCAGGAAACCAAAGTAAATTAGTTCATGTTAGAGGCTGACACATCCGGTTAGATAACACAACTCAAAATCTTAAAACAACAGATATCACAGTCTCCAAAGGATACATAGCTTTACTTTGTTTTTTGTTGTTGTTTTTTTTTTTTTTCTGACCCTCATATATTTCTCCGAGTCGATATGCTGTTAACTTTTCACTTCTCAAGTGAAACAAATATTCATGAATGGTCATGTGGTTGTTCTATGCCAAACATGATCAAAGGTCACAATGGAGAAGAAATTGTGAAAGTGTGCCCGCTAACAAGAGCTATCACAAGAGACTGTCCTGAGCAAAATCTTGTGAAAAGGTCACTGTATTCTTTCACACACACACACACACACACACACACACACACACACACACACACACACACAAATGTACTTCACAAGGTCATCAACTACTAACTCTCTTTCACACTTGGACTGATACTACACTCCTTGTTCTTTACACAATAATTATTTTGAAATAATGTTTTTAATATTCACTCTTTAGCCAGTCACATCCAATTGCCTTTGGTGGACTTAAGAAGAGGAAGGTAACTCCCTATTGCTGAAGCCACCAGTAACATAAGACACATAGCCTACAAACCCCTGAACTGATAATGTCTTGAAAGCCTTCTCCCTGAACAATTGGCTTTCATCATACCAGAGGTTTCCCACAAAATTCCAAATGACAGATGTACCCAACATTACTATTCAGTTATGGTACCTAGGACACACAAATGAAAGATACAGGACTATACATAGGATGCAGTAGGGGTATGCATACATTGTCAGTAATTAATACATCTCTAATTGGACTTAGGATCTTATCAATAATAAGAAAATCATGACTGGTAGTGTATTAAATTTCCATGTGACACATGAAACTGAAGAAAAAAGAAGACCAAAGTGTGGACACTTTCCCCCTCCTTAGAATTGGAAACAATCACCCATAGATGGAGTTACGAGACAAAGTTTGGAGCTGAGACAAAAAGATGGACCATCTAGAGACTGCCATATCCAGGGATCCATCCCATAATCAGCCTCCAAACGCTGACACCATTGCATACACTAGCATGATTTTGTTGAAAGGACTCTGATATAGCTGTCTCCTGTGAGACTAGGCCGGGGCCTAGCAAACACAGAAGTGGATGCTCACAGTCAGCTATTGGATGGATCACAGGGTCCCCAATGGAGGAGGTATAGAAAGTATCCAAGGAGCTAAAGAGATCTGCAACCCTGTAGGTGAAACAACATTATGAACTAACCAGTACCCCGGAGCTCTTGACTCTAGCTGCATATGTATCAAAAGATGGCCTAGTCGGCCATCACTGGAAAGAGAGGCCCATTGGACATTCAAACTTTATATGCCCCAGTACAGGGGAACGCCAGGGCCAAAAAGTGGGAATGGGTGGGTAGAGGAGTGGGGGGGGGGGGAGGGTATGGAGGACTTTTAGGGTAGCATTGGAAATGTAATTGAGGAAAATACGTAATAAAAAATTTAAAAAATATTTTTTCCATGTGACAGCTCACACAGTCGTTCTACATGTTTTTCCCAAGCGTGCTGTTCCCTCCTCTGCCCCAACTCATCTTCCAGGCCCAGCCTTACTCATCCATAACTATGCTATTTCCACCTCCTAGGGTGATCCATTACTACCCGCCATCTGTACCTAACCTCAGCACTAATATGGACTACAGCCCGCTTATAGAAGACTTATCAGCTCTCGGGGGTCTGGTTGGTTGATATTGTTTTTCTTCCTATGGACCAACCAGACCCTCCAGAGCTCCCAGGGACTAAACCACCAACCAGAGTACACAAAGAGAGACCCATGGCTCCTGCTGCATGTGTAGCAGAAGATGGCATTGTTTGGATCAATAGGAGAAACCCTTGGTCTTATTGACGACCAATGCCCCAGTGTAGGGGAATGTGAGGACAGGGAGGCCGTAGGGGTGGATTGAGTGAGAGAGCACCCTCATAGAAGCAGAGGGAGTGGGGTGGGAGAGGGAGATCCAAAGAGGAAACTGGGAAAGGGGATAACAGTTGAAATGTAAATATATAAAATATCCAATAAAATATTAAATTACAGAAAAAGAAGAAGACTTAACAGCTAATACCCACATGTAAGTGGATAAATCCAATATTTGTCTTGTGGGTTCTGAGCGACATCATCCAGGTTGATTGCTCTTGTTTTCTTTGTTTTCATTTACCAGAGAACTTGAGGATTTCACGTCTGAACAGCTGTGTAATCTTCCATTGTGTGACGTTACCATGTTTTCTTCACACTTTCATCTCTGTTTTCTGTATTTGTTCATCCATTGACAGACATCTTTTTGTTTCCAAATTCTGGGTACCATCAATAGAACAGCAATGGACATTGTTGAACAAGTGCCTCTTCAGTAAGATGGGGAGCCCATTGTATATATGACTAAGGGTTGTCTAGCTGGATTTTGAAGTAGATTTATTCCCCACTTCCTGAGAAGCAAACACACTGATTTCCCTAGAGTGGAACATGTTTACACTTAGAATATGTAAGTTTTAAATGTATAATATCAGAGTCTCAGCCTGAACTATAAATTCTTATTTCTTTTTCTGGTTCCCTCCCTCCCTCCGTCCCTCCGTCCCTCCGTCCCTCCCTCCCTCCCTCCCTCCCTCCCTCTCTCACTCACTCACTCACTCACTCTCTCCCATTTTCTTTCTTCCTCCTTCCCTTATTCCCTTTTGCCTTTTCTCTCTTCTTCCATTCTGTTTCTTTCTTAGTTGCTTGTCTGGCTTAAAATTTAGCTCTCAGTATCCTGCTGTCTACAGCCTGCAATGATGCTGACATTACAGGTATGAGGATCCTTGTCACTTTCACATGGATATTGAGGAGTTAACCTCAGGTCTTTATATGAACAATCCAAGTACTCTTACCCACTGGGCTATCCTTCTTTCCCTAGATATGATTTTTTTTTGTAAATACTATGAACAGTAGCTAAAATTTTCACTGATGTTTTTATTCTGTTGCTATAACATGATATTCTCAAGCCTTAAATTTCCACCAATATTAATGACTTGTAACAGTACTGTAGTGATTTTATATGGACATAGACTTTTTTAAAATCAAGGCACAACATTTTATTATGTTACTCAATGTGACACTGAACAAACCATGTAGCTGAGGCCAACGTCAATGGAAAGATGTGCATGCCTCGGCTTCTTGATTTCTTGCCTCAAAGGTACATACTGCCACATCCAAGTTAAGTTGAACATGTTCTGTTCTGCATAACATATTTTTTGATAAGTAGGTACTAGCTTTCAAAAAACAGTACCATATATGAGAAATGAAATAAATCAAGCAGTTCATTTAAACATCTAAGTTTTAGCTACTTTAACTTGATACTGAGATTTAGAATTTGAAAACGTTTCCCTTTTTTATTAGATATTTTCTTTATTTACGTTTCAAATCCTATCCCCTTTCCTGATTTTCCCCATTCCAGATTCCCCCTATCCCACTCCACTCCCCCTACTTCTATGAGGGTGTTCTCCCACCCACCCACTCTACCCCTCCCCACACACTGGGACATCGAGCCTTCACAGGACCAAGGGCCTCTCCTCCCATTGATGGCCAACAAGGCCATCCTCTGCTACAGATGTGACTGGAGCAATGAGTCCCTCCATGCATTCTCTTTAGTTGGTAGTTTAGTCCCTGGGAGCTCTGGAGGTGGGGGGGGGGGGGTGCGTGTCTGGTTGGTTGATATTGATGTTCTTCCTATGGGGTTGCAAACCTCTTCAGGTCCTTAAGTAAAAAATTTAGTGTGTCTGTAATGTGACCATTACTGAGACCATCAGATTTTTTTATAAATGAATCATTTCATATATTGCTATAACTATTTATACTTCTAGTTTCTGACACTGGAAAATTTCACTGGATAATTAAATAAAAATTATATATGTCAAGAAAATATAATTAACTATACTCACATGTATATATATTTACACAAATACATATGTACTTCTATATTTCTGTAAACTAAAATAATAAAATTTAAAAAGAGTTTCCCATTTTTTAAAATTTAACTAAATTATTGAGATTATGATATAATGACATTATATTTAGTCCTTTCTCTTTCTTCCATCCAGCACTTCTCAGATATCTATTTTGCTCTTGCTCTCAAATCCATGTCCAATTTTTACTGTTGCATGCATGTCTATGTGTATGTGTATTTCTAAATATGTAAATAAGCCTGTCAGTTCATATAATGTTTCTTGCATCTATCATGTTCCTTTTCCTAATTTTTTTCTATTTTTAAAATAATTTATTTGTTGTATTTCATGTGCATTGGTGCATTTGGTGTTTTGCTTGCATGTCTGTCTGTGTGAGGGGTGAGATGCCCCCTGGAACCGGAGTTACAGACAGCCTTGAGAAGCCAGGTGGGGGTTGTGAATTAGCACAGGCCCTCTGGAAGAGAAAGCATTGCTCCTAACCACTGAACCACTTTTCTATACACTATCATGCTCTTTTAAGCAAAAGGGATAGAATCAACATGGAAATGCATGGATATTTTAGCATGTACGCTCATTATATGTCATAAATATTAAAAAAAGAAGAAGGCAAATTTACATTCCTTTTATAATTTTTCTTCTTTCTTTTCTTTTAGATTGTTTTCTATGATTTTAATCTCTAACAATATTCAGATAGCACTATATTGGATTTATCTTCCAAATTGATTTAACTTCTAAACAGTTTTTAGATTCAAAGAAAATTCAGTATTCTGCTGACTGTAGCCAAATGTTATTCTCATAAATCAGAAAAGCACATGTATAAATCATATGAAAGAAAGTACCTGCAATTTATACAGATGCTAAAATTATATCATTAGTAACTGTGTATGCACTCAATTTAAGTGACTTATTGTAATGAGATGTGTCTTGTGCTATAATATTTTAAAAATCTGAGACTGACATTTAAGAATGTTTCAGGCTCATATGAACTATGAACAACATTAAGAATACACTAGCAATTAACAAGTAATGTGGTTTATATGGCTGTGGGTTTCTGTGTGTGTGTGTGTATGTATGTATTTACTGTTGTTTGATGGTTTCATTGATTTCTATAGTATGTTTTAGTCATTTTCTTCCATTCTCCATTGCCAAACTCCTTTCTCTCTTTCTAAAATGTTTCTTATCAATAACTGTCCTCCTGATATCAATTTGTCATTTTTGTAGTCCACAGAGTTCAGTTAGACGATCTTCTACACATGATATGTGGAGGATGTTTATTATAGACAACTTTTCAGTGGTCATACCACTGAGAAAAATGACACTCCTTCTGCAACTATCATTAACAGTTCTTCTTGTTACAGATTCTCTCGGAGTGTTAGGGCCTCACTGATACTTCCCCACCCAACATAGAATGCTGAATTGTCCAATTTTGTTTTCTGTCTGCTCAAAAAGCAATAGTCTTTGTCCACCATGATTCTACGAATGCCACTGAAATTCATATCACCCATATGAATGCTTGTTTATATTTATATAAAGTAATATGTGTTTATATACAATTGTTTTGCTAGCACATGAGTACAGTGCTTGTGTAGTAATAGTGGAGGCAAAGAAAAGGTTTCAGATAACCTGGACCTGGAGTTGCAGGAAGTCATGAGACATCAGTTGGGGATGAATCCAGTTCATTAAGTCCATTGCTTAACCACAATGCCAACTCTCCATTTCCTCATTTACATTTTATATCTGTTACCTATTACCTAATGCTATCTTAATTAATTCACTAAGTATTAAAACAAAACTATATAATTGTCAATAAATTATGAGAAATAAAATGAGATAAGCACCAAAATTGGGTGTAATACATGCTCAATAAATCTTTATTTTATGTCATATTGTCTAAACACATATGGAAAGATCCTTTTATATATATAAAACAAAGAGAAAATTTTTAAATTCTTGTTTTTTATTCCTTTGTCTTTTAATGATACAAAACAAAACAAAATAGGCCCAACTAGGGAGACAAAAATAATAAGACTGTACTCCCTAAGATTCTTTAGGTTTTTTGTTTTTTTGTTTTTTTAATATGAAATTAGAGTATGAGTGTCCTTTACTCTTTGGCAGAGAATCAATCCACTGTATTCATTTTCTAAGATTTCCATGATACTTCAGGCATTTCATATTCTTCACCTGAAGCTACATGACCACTATCTCTAAATTATTATATGGGGTTTAACTCTCAGTGCTATGTATCTATAACTTCACCTGAGAGAGTGCAGATCACATTACATAACAACACACAGTAAACATGTCATCACTGTTTGATTGTACCTATAAAGACCATGTCTTTGAATAAGGTCATTGTTACAGACAATGGAAAATGTGCTGTTAGTATGGTGGCTTGAAATTCAAGTTACAGTATTTGTAATTCTATAAAGCATATTCTAAGAAAGAGAAAGAAAGAAAGAAGGAAAGAGAGAGAGAGAGAGAGAGAGAGAGAGAGAGAGAGAGAGAGAGAGAGAGAAAGCCTATCTTCCTTTTATATCATGCCTGTCCTTTGATTTTTTTTAAATCACATATCCTTCCAAAATCTCAGAAACAGTTTATCTTCATATCATGTAGAATGCTGTTACTAATTGATTTGTGTTTGTAACACAAATATGATTATGAAAGAAGCGTTTTGACTCTAGGATGAATTGTTTATTGAGCTTTGAACCATAGAGGATGTATTAAATATTTCAGAAACTGAAAGTTTGTCTTTTTCCTTCAATATTTGATGGAAAGAAAACAAAACATTCTGCCCCGCTTTGATATATTGTGTCCTTTGAAACAGCAGTGAAGTGAACCATTAAAAAGTAAAACTCTCCACTGAACTGAAAAACCAACTCTGATTGGGAACGCTAATGCCTGAGGAAAAAGCAGCTTCGGCAATCTCTGTTTTCTTGTCTCCCTCCCGTGTCTTTGATGGATGGTAAAAATAGCTACGAAGCTAAATTTTAAACAAAGTACCATAGTAACTTAAATGCTATTACTTGTTTGTTTGCATATCAACTGATGTTTAAAAGAATTCAGCAAAATAGAGGCAGAACGTCAAACATCAGATGGTAAGGAAAATAAATCCATTTCATATAGGATGATAGATTGCAAAATAAAATTTAATATACATTTTGTATATTTAATATAAATTTTGGCTATTTTGCTGTGTCATGCTACTAGCAGGTACATGTATATATCAAATAGTCAAAAGGTAAATTATTAATGAAATTTAAGTCCTTTTTTAGAATGTGTTGGCTACAGAGCATGATTAAGAAGCATTTATATTTTGAATGACTGATATTGTTTTAAAATAACAGTCCATAACACTAATTGCATGGAGTACTTGTGCATGAAATTAGTACAAGGAATAAAGCAACTTAAAGGAAAACTTAAAAGTCAAAGGGGATAAGTTTACAAAAGAACATAAAATAATGTAATTGAACTGACTTGAATGGAGAGATACATTTGAGAAAGATGTGATAGAGGTCAGTTGATTGACCAAGACCAAAGAACAAACCAACAACAAAAAATGATTATTCTTCTAAATCAGGAGTTTTTGGTGGAGAGGATAGAGTCCAAAAGTTGGGAACAAATACGCAAGATGAAAGAAGCAGCAGAAAATATTACAATGAATGCAGGAATTAGTTTATATTTTAGGAACATCTTAGGTCTGTAGTTTTATCTTTGAAAATCCAAACTAGGAAGTCTTGGCATTTTCTGTTTTGCTTACCTGAGCAATTTTCCTTTCTGTAATGAAATAATGTTTTATGGAGCAATAAACAATGCATAAAGATTTATTGGAAACATTAGGATGGATCCTAGAGAGTACTGGTGGTAAACTATATCACCAGAGAAGGTATTGAGAGGTTTGTAGTATCATTTTATATATATGCTGGCTCTCGTGTTCTGACAGAATAGATGCAGCAGAGGTAAACAGAAGAACATTATGTTATTTTCAGGTCTGTACATGTGTGTGTGTGGGGGTGGGGGTGGGGGGTGGGTGTGTGTGTGTGTACCTGTACGTGTTATGTGCATGTGTATGCCAGTGCTCACATGGCCAAGGGAATACAAGAGGCACGGGCTGGATATCTTCTTTTATCACTTTTCATTTTATTTTTGGCTAAAAGATCTCTCCTAGAGTATAGAATTTGTCAGTACTGTCAAACTCCCTAACCAGCTAGCTGTAGGCATCCCACTGTCTCTAAACCATAGTACTAGGGATAAGAATACATACAATAACTGTGGATCTAGGGATCCAAACTTTAGTCCTTATGCCTGTGAAATACTCTTCATTGAAGAGTCATCCTCCTCACTACCAATTCTTTCACTTTTAATGGAGAGCATTTGCTACTATGTTACTAAGAAGGGTTAAATATGTTTTGTCCTCTTTCAACACCAATATTTTAATATGCTTAATTATATATAACTAAATATTAACTGTTTCCTACTAAAATACACCTAAAATACTATAGTGAATATTAACAAAAATGGTATGTCTGGGACTTTTACATTTATATTAGAGTACTTGCTTGTAGGGCAAGTAGAACCACATCACCAGACAAAAACTGGGAAGTTGAGAGGAGTAAATGAATAAAAACTCAATTCTCAGAAATCTTATTATGAATCCTAAACCATAGTTTTGAATTGCCATGAAATGGAATCCAACATTCGCATGTGCTATCAAAGTCATCAACACTTTTCACTAGAAATTTCAGCCTGAGCTGAAGTTCTGGAATGCTGACAGAATTAAGCATGAGAACACAGTGACTGGAGAAATTCATTTAAAAAGTCCTTTCAAGTAAGAGTCATAGAGGAAATTTGAATAAATATGAACTAACACATTACTGAAAAGCTATATGCAAACAATTTTATCCAATAGAAACAAGATGAAAAACAGAATCAGATCATTTAAGTTTGTTTATGAAAAATAAAGAATTCTAAATAAGATCAAGCAATAAATAAACAAAATATGGCAAGAACAATTAAAAAAATATCAGATTTTAATTCAAAGATTTAAAACCTGTAGTATACATGTGATATAATACATTTCCAGTTGCAATATGAACTGGTATGAAAATCATTTTTGTTAAAAGAAGAAACCATAAGTCATGATGTGTGTAAAACGCATTCTTCTGAAGAAGACATCATTAAGGAAGCCATCAAAAATGCTATCTGCAGTGGACTGTGTGATGAACTGCTGTGGAATGAATTATTCAGAATTTGACTGCTCTTAGGTAAGCCAGTTAAATAGAGCAGGGTTTACATCCAGATGTAGTAGCTGAGGTTTGGGGACAATGAAGTCCATGGATAAAGAGTGTGTCAAGAGCAGGCCAATTTGGTTAAATTCACAAAACAAAAGTAAAAGTTTGAGCAACTGGAGTCTGAGTATCCAACTTATTTCAACCATATTCTGCCAAAAAGAAAATGGCTATAAGTAAGACAGTCAATAGAAAAATAAAGCTTATAAATCATATTCAATAGAAGAATAAAGCTGCTAAATCATATAAAGGATGAGATAATAAAGTCCTCGATAATTCAAATTATTCTGACTAAATTGCTGCTTTTACAGCTTGACTCGTAGTTTGTGAAGACTAAAGTTTTATAAATTATTGTAAGAGACACATATGTTTGCTTACTTCATCTAATAGAATGTGTAATCAGATGCTTGAATTTGAACTGTTTCTAATTTAGTTAGACTGCTACGAACTTTTGACGATTTTGGAAATGTATGAGAAAATTTTTGAAGTGATGGCATGTCAGTAAAGACTTATTGTAGACATGATGGATTGGGGTTTAAAACTATTAAAAGCCAGGAGGAACATCAAAATGAACTAACCAGTACCCCCAGAACTCTTTGGAACTATACCACCAATCAAAGAAAACACATGGTGGAACTTGTGGCTCTAGCTATATATGTAGCAGAGGATGGCCTAGTTGGTTATCAATGGGAGGAGAGGCCCTTGGTCCTGTGGAGGTCCTATATCTCAGTATAGGGTAATGCCAGGACGAGGAATGGGAGTAGGTGGGTTGGGGAACAACGGTAGGGGGGAGGGGATAGGGGATTTTCAGAGGGAAAACTAGGAAGGGGGATAACATTTGAAATGTAAATAAAGAAAATATCTAATAAAAAATTTTAAAAATTATTAAAAGTAATTTATGATTCCTACCACTAAGAAATTTCATTTCCCACCCTTTAAATGTGGGTGAGCCTTTTCATATGTTTATTTAGATCTTAGAGGATAATAAAAACACTGTCTGCTCTAGAATTTATTTACAAGCTTCTTTGTGACCATAGAATTTATCTAAGAAAGGAGGAGACAGAATTGAAGAGAGAAAAGGAGAGTGGTAAGGAATGGGGTTTATAAAGAGGGAAAGGAAGTAGAAGAAAGAAGGAGATCAAAAAGAGGAAGAGGACTGATAGAACTGGCTGTAAATAACTTCACAGTGCTTCAGGTTTTCTATCTGAGTGAAAGACATGATAATCTGCAAAAAATATATCCCCATCCTTCTGTCCTTCTGACCAGGTGATGACTGAGGGTGAGAAACCCCCAAGAGATACTTTCATAACTGAATCATGACAACAGTACTAACTATGGTTGACAGAAATGATGGCAGTTTTGGACCATGATGATAGAGACTCCATTTATAGAACTCTTGATAATATTAATCTCAGTTTTAGAGATGCAGAAAAAATGTTGGTCTCCAGTCTTTAGGAAGTAGTCTGTGTGAGGGGGTTAGGGGAGAAGCACTCTGGGAATTGGAATTAGGTCTTCAAAATGACAAGACAACCTTCATCCACAGCCCACTCTTTACTGGTACTTTGACACAGAGCTTCAGTATTTTGGTCAACCTTTGTCATCCTCCCCTGCAGTGGGTGGGTGGGTTGCAGACCTATGCTACTAAGCCATTTACAGATGGCTAGTTTGTTGTTTGTTTGTTTTAAAGATGTATTTATTTGTTTTCACTGTAAATCTCTTTAGACACACCAGAAGAAGGCATCAGATCCCATTACAGATGGTTGTGAGCCACCATGTGGGTGCTAGGAATTGAACTCAGGACCTCTGGAAGAGCAATTAGTGCTCTTAATACATTGAGTCATCGCTCCAGTCCAGATGGTTGATTTTTATCATAAAAAATTTCTGAAGAATCTTAACAACTCTTAGTATGAAATAAGATTCTATCCTCACTTGATTTATGTAAAAAGTAGACAGTTTACCTTTTTTGTTTTATTTTCTATTCTTTGTCTTACTACTTTAACAACCACATTTCACCTGAAGTATATTTGCTAGGTGGTCCAGCTGGAGGTTAATCTTGCTGACATCTTAGTACATACATTAGATTCTAAAATAAGTGATATCACTTGGTGAAGAATGCATTGGTACTAATACTACTTATGTGTTTATCAAGTCTTGCTTTATACTTAGCTTCTCTTTTCTTTGTGCTTGTTTTTATTTTACTTTTTTTCCATGTGTTTCTTTGTATATATGTCTATGAATGTTGGATATACAAGCATTTATAGATCAATGCTAAGAATATCTTTTCAGAAGGCACTGTAAGAATAGAGTCATTCATGGGACTATTGTTGGACTCTGGTTATCCTCTCATCAATGGACTTGATTTTGATCTGTATCTGCACTCGCAAGGGAAGGAAGTCAACACTTGTGTGCTGTCCTTGAAGACAAATAATGTTTCTCACCCTTAATTATTTTATTATTGGATATTTAAATACACGAACAATTATTAGAAAATTGTTTTTATTACTAACTACTTACCTTAGCTGTCAATCTGACCTAAAGCACAAATTTTATGGAACATGAAATAGTGACAAAAATATTTTCCTGTGTTCAAGAGGATGTACTTATGGTTTGTAATTCTTTAATACCTTTGTCATCACCTTTGCCCAATTATTCCAGTGGAACCTTTCTGAATATATCATTACTATAATGTAGAAATGATCATTTAAAATGAACATATTCATAAACATAAAAAACTTTGTATTTATTTTATGTATGTATTCAAATCTTACATATTAATTTATATAATCATGGGAACATGAATTAATGATTAATTAAGCCAACAAATGGTATACTTAGGTGTTTTTGAGCATCAAGAATAACTCTCTCTCTCTCTCTCACACACACACACAGTTTTCCTTTTGGGAGCTAAAAAAAAAACAAACACACAAGATGGATTTTTGAGAACTGGCACACTTGATTGGGTTTTATGTGGAGGGAACATATATGATTTGCAAATAAGTTTGAATCACTTTCCTATCCTTCTTCTGGTACTTCTTTGGTTCAACTGGTCTAATTTATCTTAAAGTTTGTAGCTACACATCAAGGCCATCACTTAAGCACAGCATTGACTGTACTCTAACTTATTGCTTCTTGTCATGAGTTAGGTTATAGGATCTATAACTTTTTTCATAATTAAAATCCTTCCTCATAGGAAGAGAGAACTCTTTATACATAGCATGTTTTATGACTTTTTCTTTTTCTCAAGAAATTTACATGTTTAGATAAAATGATGTAAATATATCTTATAAAATTTCCTTTTGGGGGCAAAAATAAATCTCCAAGGCCTTACTTTAGACATATCATTTATGAATTTTTTAATCAAACAGTATAAATCATATATTGTGTAGACAGCCATTTTTAATTCTCTATATACAAGATACTACACAATATTTGTTTTGTGGAAACACCCAATTTCTTTGTTACTGTCAGCTACCATTCATGATTAAATTTTTCTTTAGTCTCTCATAGCATTTGATTGTAAATCATCAATGCTTTCTCTTCTAAAATGGTGATTGTTTGTGCCATTAGTATGTTAAGTGGGTTAATTTTTTACACCAAACAATACAAAACAATTATTTCTGCTAATGTCAAGAACATAAGCCAAGATATAAGAATCAGCTTTATATGATTGCATCTCTCATCCAATGTGAATTTTGTGTCAGAAATATTGGGATGTGACTGGCAAGGACCACAAGGATTCACAATTTATCTTATAGAAGTTTCTAATAATTTGAAAATATATAAATAGCACAGAAAAGTAAAGAAAAATTTAGTGACATAAATTCAACACAAACTATAACTCATGCTTCAGCATAAAGGATCAAATTTAGGTATAAATGACAAGAATCTTCCTTGGCCACATTTTATCTCTATAGTAGAGCATCAATTATGTGATTGCATTCTCCAGAGAAAGTTTTCCCTTGAGTAGAGCTATTAGGGCAATGAATACTCTCAGAAGAAATAGCAGATTTCTATAGTACAGAAATCATTATATCAGGCCTTCAGATAAACCTTTTTAGTAACACTTCCATAAAAAACTTACTCAGAATTATTCTTGGCTTTCAGAAATCTAGACTGAGCTGGAAACACTGGCCTGTTTCATTTAGGTTAAGAAAATCCTCAAATTTTTGATCTTAGCCATTCTGACTGTTGCGTGTAAGGTGGAATCTCAGGTCTCTTTGACTTCCACTTCCCTGATGACTAAGTATGTGGAACATATATTTAAGTGCATCTTGGCCATTTTTTATTAGATATTTTCTTCACTTACATTTTAAATGCTATTCCAAATGTCCCCTATACTCTCCCCCTGCCCTGCAGCTATAATCTCCCCAACCCTTCCACTCCCACTTCCTGGCCCTGGCATTCCCCTGTACTGGAGAGAGTGCTCTGTTGAGAATTTTTCTGTTTAGTTCTCTGCTCCTTTTTAAGCTGGGTTATGTGTTTTTTTTTTTTTTTTTTTTTTTTTTTTGGTGTCTAACTTCTTGAGATCTTTATATATTTTGGATAATAGACTTCTGTTAGATGTATGAAGTATTTGGTATATCACACTTAGAAAAATATTATGAGATGTTGATTTAAGTTAATCATTCTTGATAATAATTATCAGTTTTAGAAATTGGGAAATGTGGTGGTTTGAATATGCTTGGCCTAGAGAGCACTATTTGGAGGTGTGGTTTTGGAGTAGTTGTGTCCTTTTTGGAGGAAGTGTGTCACTGTGAGCATGGGATTCAAGACACTGTCCTAGCTTCCTGGAAGCTGGTCTTCTCCTAGCTGCCTGTGGAACAGGAGGTAGAACTTTCATCTCTTCCAGCCCCACATCAGCCTGGACACTGCCATCTTCCCACCTTGAAAATAATGGACTGAACCTCTGAAACCGTAAGTCATCTCTAATTAAATGTTGTTCTTTATAAGATTTGCCTTCGTTATAGTGTCTGTTCACGGCGGTAAAACCCAAACTATGAGAAGAAAAATACAGAAAAGTCATGAAGTTATATCACTATTGAAACCTACCCAATATAAAACTTGAATTCTGAGGGCATCTTGATTTCCAAAGACAGGGTCTTCAAAGATGAAATGCAAATCAGTGCCATAGTTTCCCAAAGTACCATGCTTCAAGCATTTCTTGTATCATTGTCATTAATCATATGAACTAGGATTCATTTAGAACATCTGTGTTCTACATCTTGGAACAAGTTTCTATTTATAGAGGAGAATGAGGAAATACATGCATGACTAAATTACTGAAAAGTAGGAAGATATTTAAATAAATAAACATACCTGGTTACTCTTACACAAAAATTTATAAATTCTATTAATTTAACAGAATGAAAATCTTAGAAATTTGATGGAGCTGTAAGTATAAAGTCTTATACTTTACATACTTACATACATACTATACTATACTTACTTATGTCTGTATAAAGTAACCCAGACCCAGAAAGAAAACACTGCATTTTTTCTCCTATGCAAATACTAGATTATAATTTTTGTTAATGTATGTTTAAATTGGAATACTAACAGATATTTTAAAAAAGTAGAAAGCAATAATGGAGAAGAGAAATTTCAAAGAAATTGCACTAACTCTGGTGGTATGAAATGAGAAAGGAAACAAAGTTAAAAGAAAAGTTAATTGGATTAGGGTGTGAGAAAGGCCAAGTAGAGAAGAAATATGGTGCCCTAGCACTAAACATCTTTGAAAGCACTGTAAGGAAGCCCACTTCTCTATAAGGGAACGAAAACATGTTAATATACATATACATGTGCATATACATTTTTATCTACATATACATATATGCATGTGAAAGTGGTTTAAACAGAATTACTATATACGGGAGGAGGATAAAGTCTCTCCAAGACACTATAAGCCCACTCCAAAAGATGGAACATATCATGTCTTATAAACTGCCAGCTAAAATGAGGGTCAATACTAAATTGATCCCTTTGAGGAAACATGAAAAGTGGATCTCAAGATTTTCCAATAAAATCAGAGATGATGAAATTTTCACTGCCAGCAGTCATGTTTCAGTAGTTGAATGTCACCCACTGGATCAGTGAACACCTCAGCATTTCTGAATTTACAAGTCACCAAAAAGTCTCTCACATTCAACAGGCAAGCTCAGTTGCTATAATGATGTTAGGAGTATAAAGCCAAGGCACAAGATTGAGTAGTTTATAACTAGTCAAATTTTCCTTCTGCTTCTCCTTTTTCTAACTCTATCTCTCTTTTAAGCTTTTGTTTTCTCCTGCTCTCTCTCTCTCTCTCTCTCTCTCTCTCTCTCTCTCTCTCTCTCTGTGTGTGTGTGTGTGTGTGTGTGTGTGAATTTTAGACACATTGAAATATTTCCAATGATTCATCTTACCCCTTTAACATTGTAGTAAATCAATAAATGAAGGTGAATGAAGGGAGTGTATCCCACTTATTATTTGCCTCTTTTTGTAACTTTGCATCTTTGGGTCATACTTCAAAGTGTTAATTTTTTAAATAATATGAGCTTTTGTGCTTTTCCATGCCAAGTTTATTTTTATAGTCTCTCATTTAATGTTATATATGTATATGTATATGTGTACATATGTACATATATGTATACATATATATACACATATACATATTCAATATATATATTGAATGTGATGCATGTAGGTTTGCCATGGAGAAATGAGACACATTCTGTGGACTAATGGAAAACTGTCTTCCCTGGAAACCTAGGTGAATTCCTTTCTTGTTCATAAGAGGTTCTGGCTTTGAAATGAAAACTGGGTATAGCTATCAATATACATTGTAGGAGCTAGTTAGCCATCTGCTGAGGAGTTCTCAACTATCTTCTGGTTATAGAAATTAATTAGCACACTAATTAGATTTCCATCTGTGTGAACATTAAGAGTATCATGATTTATTAGAAATTGCAGTAGATTTTGTGGGGAAAAGCACTTACAGGAATAACCAATCTTGACGTTTATTTTTGACATTTAATAGGATTAACTCTGGTTTAAGAGTGGGCATCCCTGTTTCTTTAATTCCAGAATCCATACAGTGGTATTTGACAGACAACCTTTGTGGTTTCACGTTTTACTGGTAATCACAGACAAGACAGTAAACCACACTTGAGAACCTTATATGTGTATCTCTGCATTACTTAACAATTTGTTCCTTTGTAATGAAAGTGATCTGTTTTACAACTTTATTTTTATAGAAAATTATGAATTTTTAGAGTCCTATAGCAAAAAGAACATATGAAATTTAATCTACACTACCTCCAGAGTCTTCTGACACTATTCTAAATGTTTAATTTTATTAACCAAAGACCATTGCTGTTTCCAAGGATTTACAAGCAATTTCAAGTGTGTCTCCATGTGTCCCTGCAAGACTATGCATCACTGAATTGCAATAGTGTCGGCTGATGTCTGCAGACATTCAAATGTTTGTTGTTTGTTGGCAAAATCTATGTCCTCAATGAAGCTATTAACAAGGAGAGTCCACAGAGGGATACTAGAATTTCAGTGAGAAGGGGAAAATAGAATACATTGGTAATAGAGGACAGGAAGAAACAGTATGGTAGGTGGTCAGAGGGATCAAGCAACAGCTGGGAGGATGGAATGAGACAGTACTGGGATAAAGAATTTGAATAGGAGTGGTGGGGGTGATATATCTCTGGGATGAAGTAGAAACCTAGGACAATGTAAACTCCCAGGAATCTGAGTGTGACCCTGGGTAAGAATCCTACCAACGTGGGATATGCAACCTGAAACATCCATCTCCTGTAACCAGGCAAAACTTTCAACTGAGGGACTGTGCAACCAACCCAGCCACAAAACCTTAGACCAACAGTTTATCCCGCCTATAAGATAAGGATAGGTAAAGACAGAGCAGAAATTGAAGTAATTGTCAAAAAATGACTGGCACAGCTGGAGACTCATGCCATGGGAGAGAGCCCACACCTGACATTGTTAATTATATTCTGCCATACTTGCAGACAGGCACCTATCCTGTGAGGCTTCACCTAGCAACTGATAGAAACAAACACAGAGACCCACAGAAGACATTAGGTGGATCCCCTTTGGAAGAGGAAGGAGCCAGTAAAGTCAAGTACACCACAAGACAACCTACCAAATCAAGTAACCTGTACCACTAGGGGCTTCCGGAGACACTGAACCTCCAAACAGAGGGCATGCACAGATCAGATGTGGGACTTAGGCACATATGTACCATTTGTGCAGTTTGGTCTTCATGTGAAAATCCCAACAGCAGGAGTAGTAACTGTATTTGACTCTGTTGCATGTCATTTAATCACTTCGCCCTAAGTTGACCATCTTGTCTAGCCACAATAGAAGATGTACCTAGGCCTGCTGCAACTTGCTATGGTAAGGCCCATTGATTTCCATGGGAGGCCTTCCATTTTCTGAGGAAAAGGGAGGAATGGAGGATGGGGAGAGGGGGTAGGACAGAATGGGACTGAGAGAGGGGAGGGATAAGAAGCTGTGATTGTATGTTAAGTAAATACATTAATTAACCAAAAATTAAAATCTGGGCCCTATTCATTTTGGCACATGCTCTCTAATATTTTTGAATATATATATATATATATATATATATATATATATATATATATATATATATATTAAAAACTTTATTATTTGTCTCCTACTTACTAAGAAAATTCTCATACTGATTACCTTTGTTCTGCTATACTCTGTCCTACTTAGTGATAAGAAGGGATAATTATGACAGGCAATGGACAATACAACGTTAATGTTAAATGGTGTCAGGGTTCGGCTTGGCTTCCTCCCCAGAAGAAGGAGAGTTTGGTGTGGTGAGATGAGCTTTATCTGACTGATGTACTTATTTTCTTTCATCACATTCCTCACATCTTGTAGAAGTTGGTGCTTTTTAGATTGCATAAGGGGCCCCTTGGTTCTACAGCTTTTGTAAGTCTGAAACACTGAAGAGGCGGATTTTATGATGATTACATTACTAGCTCCCAGCTCTCTCTAATTTCATTTTTCCGAATCTTCCAAAAATATTTTACTCAGTTTGGCATAACCTTTAACATTACCATAGTTCTCACCTTCACAACCGTGTGCAGTTATAACACAAACCATAAAGTTTCTACTACAAATGCCAGGCTAAGCCCAGAAGAAATCCTATCAATTGCAATCTTAGCTAATGCCAGTTACTGACATCGCTTTACTTACCATCAGCACTGGGAAGCTTATTGGGGAACTCGAGTGTAACGCCAGTCAGTAAATAAAATCATTGTCGAGCATCATGGTTCTTTCTTCACTGACTCTGATTTAACCTGAAAGAACAGCTCATAAATGTTTTATATTCATCTGGAACAGAAGCAAGAACTCAACAAAGATGTAGTCCTCACCAAAGAAAGAGAAAATGAAATTAAAAGATGGGTTGTTTGGAACATCATCTCTGTATAGAGTTATAATCTTATTAGGAACTTGAACATTCATTTTAAATTATACTACATAAAAATCCAATGAGGGTCATGGTAGAAAAATGCAAAAAAACAATCCCATTGGTCATAGATTGTAGGATGATATTTAAATAATTGTGCACATTTATATGGACATAAAGCTGATATCTGAAGATATTTTGTTAAATATCTGAGGATTTAGAGAGCATAATATCTCTTTCATACTTCTTCTTTTGTTAAAAAACATGTTTAAATATATATTCAAACCTTAATACACACCAATTTTACTTTTCAAAAGTGCTTGGGAAGTTGTCTACATAAAGTGTAATCAGTTGAAACCACAGTGAATGTTATCACTTAAAGTAGAATACTGAAATCTCCTGCTATTTTTATGTATGCCTTCCATATGTGATTTAAGCTTTGGTAATGTTTCTTTTCCAAATATGAGTGTTCTAGTGTCTGGGGCACAGGCAGTCAGAGCTGTGAAGTCATCTTGGAGGAGTTTTCCTTTCATGACTCTTAAGTGTCTTTCCCTACCTCTTTTGATTAATTTTGGAATTGAAGGTTATTTTGTTAGATATTAAAATGGCTCTACTTGCTTGCTAAATGTATCCATTTCCTTGGGAATTTTTTCCATCCCTTTGCTCTAGGATAATGCCTGTCTTTGATGTTCAGGGATTTATTTTATGCAGCAGAAAGACGGACCCAGTTTTTGCATCCATTCTATCAATGTGTGTCATTCCATTGAGTAATTGAGTCCACTGATATTGAGAGATATTAATTACCAATGATTATTAATTCTTTTTGTTTTGTTTTTGGTGGTGGTGGTGGTGGTGGTGGTGGTGGTGGTGGCAAACACACTTGTAAACGTCCTTTCTTCTGGATTTGCTGGTACAAGATTATTAATTTTCTTTGTTTTCTTCATGGCCTCCTTAGAATAAGGAATCTCTATTCTAATATCTCTTTCATTTTTCTTTCTTCTTTTGTGACAAAACATGTCTGAACATATATTCAAATCTCTATTCCTCTATTCTTTAGACTAGAGATTTCCTTCTAATTCCTTCTGTAAAGCTGGATTTGCGGATATTGTTTAAATTAGACGTTGTTATAGAATATCTTGAGTTTGCATCTGTCTGCTTTAAATAATAAGACAAAAAATGAATGAATACTTAAATATGTTATGGATGTAGATGAAAACCAAGATGTTGATAAGAAAAGTTATTTTGGGATCTTGTGGACAAAGATAGGAAGTAATATCACATATAGCCAATGGCAAGAATAGTTTTGACAAATGTTTATGACGAAGAAAGAGGCAGAATATTTGGATATTCAGATTCCAGTACATGGGAATGCTCAGACAGAGTGAAAACAGAAACTGATTTCTGATACTTTCTATTTCTCAGTCGTGTGATATTATTGAATATGAGTGTGGAAATAAAGAGAAATGAGTTCTCACACTCAGTGTTGTGGTGAATTGATCACGGAATATAATTGGCTTGCTGAGGTTTGAATATACATAATATTGGTCTCCATGGATATAGAGTGAAATGATCTCATACTGTTGGGCTTGCATTTGTGAACATGAGTGTTATTTCTATTCAAATACACAAAGATAGGTCAAGTAGTATACGGGAATAAATGTATTTGTATTGGGATTTGAAAGTATAGAGAGAGACTGAGATGATCAGATATGAAATTATTGTATTAATATAAAATCAATTTAATCAGGAAAGAATAAGAAGAGTGGGATAGAGGAAAGTAATTATTCAGTAAACTGGAGATGAAGAAAATTTAAAGCATTTGGTTTCTTTTACTTTTAAATGGTAAAATGAAGGGAATCTATATACTTTTAAATGGTAAAATGAAGGAAATGTGTGTGTGTGTGTGTGTGTGTGTGTGTGTGTGTATCAACATAAGCAATCAATGGCAGAGAATTAGAATATAAATCATAAAGTCATTCAAAATATAAAAATAAAAAATAAAACTTAAACATTTAATAAATGAAACCACGTTTTGAAACCTTTCTAGAATATTTTTAAATACATGGTGCTTATCTCAATGTTGGCTGTTTGTTCTTACATGAAAATAAAAAAGTAATATACATAATGCTTACCATAAAATGCCTTTTCCTTAATTATCCTTTTATATTATGATTAAAAGGCTTCATTTTATTTTTTATCCACAAGTGCATTCTGATTTTTCAGCCTTTAAATCTGCAATGGTTTTTCTCAATTGCTTTGTCTAATGTTACATTAGGAAGAATTATCAAAACAGAGATCGGTAAGAAGTTGAGCGCTGCGGTTGACCTGATTTTATAATATTTTTAGCATTTCAAGTGTCATGAGAATCCCAGAGTATGCTTCTGCATAACAAGAGACACAAATCCCAGTTGCTTTCAATTTTCCATTAGACTGCCAACTGTCTCAGCCAATCTTTTTATCACAAATCACTTATTTTCTTACAACAGAAAATACATGGGCAAAGTGAGGAAAAACTTTCTTCATAGCATGCAACTTTAAAGCCCCAGATCTTATTATATTTTAATTGCCATTTTTTTCTGTGTGCTTGTGTAGTATTGTATACACATGTGTTCATATGCTATATGTGTTTCCGTGTCTAGAACACAGAGCTTTACATGACATGTTTGAACTAATGTTTTTCATCTTATCTTTTAAAACAAGTTATTTCCTATTAGTTTCAGAAATTACTGATTGTCTAGTCTAACTTATAACCTCCATTTTGTATGATTTCTAGTGATAGGGTTGTACATATGTGTGACTGTACCCTGCTATTTACATGGCTGCCAGTGATTCACACTGGGATCTTTCTTGTCAGGTTAGTGTCCAACTGAGCCATTTTCCCACTGTTTTATAGATATTTTCAGGGTGGTTAACAAGTAACTGTAGTATAATTAGAAATAGCATTGAGACAGAAGATAGTAATTTCTTTTAAAGATATTGAAGGAAAACTGGAAAAATGATGTATGAAGACAAGCATGTCTGACTAGCAATTGTGCAGGCAATTGCCCAACCTGGAATGAGCTAGAGCGAGGTACAGGGTTGGAAGCAGGCCGAAAGACTGATGATCTCCGGCCTTTTAATTCTTCTGTGTTAACAAGCAAACAAAACAACAACAACAAAACTTAACTCTATTACTGCCCCGTGCTTCACTGAGCACTAGAAAACTTAACTCTTATTTACTTTATAAACTTACTATATAATTCTCTGGCAATTAACATATGCTGTATAGTGGTGGCGAATTCACTAGCAGATTTATTGCCCAGAAGCCTCACCTGTCACTGATCAGGTAAGAGAGAGTCTTGGAGCAATTACCTTTTATTGAACCAGGTAAAGAAAGCCACTCACTGGAAGAAAGAAAAACACAACTAAATATGCAGAGACACACAAACATTCATACACGCATTTACATTTTTACTCACATTCCCATTTACACATTAATACATTCACATTTTTGTTGAACCCCACCACCCGTCTAGTCTAGTTCACAACTCTCCATTCATCCTTACATATATGCAGTTATACTTACACACACACACACACAAACACACACACACACAGGTAAGTAGAGCAAAAGCCCAAAGGCAAGCACAAAAAGAAAGCATTCACTCTGGACATAAAGTAAGCTCCAACCTTTATTGCATGGAGAAAGAAAAAGCTTCTAACTTTCTATTGCTAAAGGAAAGAAACCCATGTCTGTAAGAAAAACAAAAAACAAAAATAAAACAAACAAACAAAAACAAATACAAAAACAAAAAAACTCTCCTTCTTGTCAGTAAGAGGAAGCCCTGCTGTGAAGAAAGATCCCTGTCCCATGGTAAGAAGCCTGCCTGCTCTATTTGCTCCCCTTGTAGCTCCTTCTGTTCTGCTATTCTGGGTTCTTCTCATTTCTTCTCTGCCCTCAGGTCTCTTAAGAGTCTAATTTATTGTCATCATTCCTAGTTTTTGTACTTATACAGAATAATAGATCACATCAGATTCAAAGTATATTTTTTCAAAAGATCCCAGGTTCAAACATAAAGCCATAAATTCATAGAAGCAAAAGAGGGGATAGGGGGTGTCTGGGGCATGGCGGGGGGACTGGGAAAGGGGATAATATTTGAAATGTAAATGAAGAAATTCTCCAATAAAAAAGAGACTAGCAAAAAAAAATTAAAGCAAAACAAAACAAAACAAACAAACAAACAAAAAAAAAACAACTAAATTCAGTAAGGAGTTACAACAGAGATGCTTGCATGTGTTACCACTAACACTATTTATCTACCTAAACACTTGTTATCTGTGTTAAAAACTCTACTTCTTAGGTCTAAGTTAACAAGGAATGTCACAAGACAAATCATCTGCTTAGTGTCTCTTTACTATTGAAGTTTTGTATAAATAAACCCATTCGATATTTTGTCTTCTGTCCTTGCACCTACAATAAATCGCTGATTCCCAGTTTATGGCCTTTAGTTATCAGATGGTCATTTTACAATCTAGAGGAATGTTTCCCTTAATCTTACATCCTTATATGCCTGCTTTTTGTCTTAGTGCAAATAGTGTGTGACACACGAAGGATTATACACCACCAAACCCAGACACTATTGTGGATGCCAACAAGAGCTTGCTGACAGGAGCCTGATATAGCTGTCTCCCGAGAGGCTCTTCCAGTGCCTGACAAATACAGAATTGGATGCTCACAGACATCCATTGGATGGAGTACAGAGTCCCCAATAAAGGAGCTAGTGAAAGTACCCAAGGAGCTGAAGGAGTTTGCAGCCCCATAGGAGGAACTACAATATGAATTAACCAGTACTCCCCCCCGCCCCCCCCCCCGAGAGCTCCCACTGACTAAACCACCAACCAAAGAGTACACATTGTGAGACTCATGGCTCTGTCTGCATATGTAGCAGAGGATGGCCTAGCTGGTCATCAGTGGAAGGAGAGGCCCTTGGTCCTTTGAAAGTTCTATGCCCCATCATAGGGGAATGCCAGGGCTAGGAATCAGAAGTGTGTAGGTTGGTAAGCAGGGGGAGGGGAGAGGGGATAGGGGCTTTACAGAGGGGAAATCAAGAAAGGCAATAACATTTGAAATGTAAATAAAGAAAATTTCTAATAAAAATAGATTTTAAAAAAGAGTTCTAATTATAGTTTTTTTCTAATAGAGGTTTTCAAAATCATTTGTATAATTTAGGAATTCTATATAATCACTGATAGGAGTTAAAGAATTATCAATTTTTCTACATAGCATTGCTACAAAAGATGACATCTTCATTAATCTGCTGGAAATCTGTTCAATATGATGGGCTATTGCCCAGAGACTATTATAATAATTTAAAAATGACATTTAAGGCATATCAGCTGCAAGAGTCAATTTAGAGATGGCATTTCTGGAAGCCATAGAGTTCAGAACTATCCATTGCAGACCAGGCAATAGGAGGTGTCACCTCCAGAACGTCACTTGTATGCCTTTAGACTTTTCCTTGATGGCTCCAGACACCATGGTTTCTGGCTTAATTGGAAGGTCAAGCCTGCTGTAGGATGGAGCTGTGGTACCAAAGAGCGATATATCACTTTACAAGGTGGAAAATCACATGCTAATTTGTGTTAAGATAGTTGGCAAAACTGTAATCCTTTCTGCTTTATAAGCCGTATATGTCTGCTTAAAGCTTGAGACTAGCATATTCTCACTTCTGCACATTGATAAAAAGAGGAGAACAGGTGATTTTCCTGCTTATGTGCAAGGAAGTACTTATAATACTTTGCTTTCTTATAATTTTTGATCACAGACCTTAAAATGATGAATCAGTCATTTAACGGCTAGGCTCACAACCAAAAATAATAATTATGGGTCATAAAAACTTGAATTTACATAAAAACCAGAAGTGAATAAAACATACTATTTGCTTGGGTTCAAAACAAACAACTATTTTCTATGAAAAAAAAAAAGACAATTTTTACCAAAAGTAGCCAATAAATGGTTGTTTGATTGCCAAAACCTACAAATCCTTTCCTTTCTGAGAATGGTTATGACTTTCTTTGGTGGTGTATTGTGAAATATCAATGAAGACTGTTAATGTTCAATGTATATCTCTGCATTAAGATGTCTTCTCCTGAAACTTTTGTAAGCATACAATTATAGTTTGAGGAAATTCAAACTAGTTCGATTGGCAATTAGAAAAATTAAATTCAAGTTTATGTGTTACCTCAAAAGATAACCTATTCCAGTCACAGAGACTATTATGGACACCAATGATTTTCCAAATATAAGTTCAACTCCACATTGATAAAAAGTAAGTGTGCAGACCGAGCCAATGAATGCTGTTCTGACTCAGGGTGAGTGTTGTACCGGCCAGGACCAATAAAAAGCATGAGGTTAATGTTTAATTTCTATATTTGGAATGCTATTTTAACAAGTAAAAATGACTGAAATCCTTATCTTCATGAATCACTCTGATGTCAGCAGGCTTTGAAACTACTGCTGCATTAAATTGAATCCTAATCACATTATAATCTTTTTATAATGTGGTAATAACATTGTCTTTTAACTTCCCATAATGATATAGATAAACATAATTATACCAATGTGAAAAAAGATTATGAAAACACAAAAGAATAAAATCCATCCTGGCCCCCTTTTTTTTATACTATAAAAGACTTGTAGATCTGTGGGAAGTGTTTTAAGTATAAGATTCAAGATATCATTATACACAGTAATTATAGTCTTATCTGTAGGCTTCCTTCTTATTACATGATAAATCTTTTCTTGTGAAGATAAAACTTATTGAATAAATAAGCATTAAACACTATATATTCATTGTTTTATGTAATTAAGATTAGTCTAAATACATTCCATTTCTTTCACTTGTGCTTAAATTGTTATCCCTACCTATGGAAAAAGGCAGTGAGTAGTTCGAATAGGGGCTAACTCACTTCAAATTGTCTGAGAAACCATACAGATATGTTTTATTTTATCACTTGAAGAAATAAAAACCCTTTAACAGATTCACTGTAAGTTACATACTCACATTCCTAACAATTAGACTTTGAATGGTCAGACAGAGCTCTCTTCTTCTTATCTTCAGCCCCAAACAAAGGCTATATCATCGATTTTCCATCACCTCTAGATTCTTAGAGGAACTAACATTATTTTGATTTTATATTGAAAATAAAATAGGTATGCTGGAAAATAAAAATGGATTTTGACATGTTTTTACCATTCAAAAGATTTTAGACTCAAGTAATGCTGATTCTTTATAGAACACTCTCCTGTAAGGCTAAAGTCAATAATCATTCCAAGCCTGGATGTATATACTAGAGAAATTGGGAGAATAATAAATTGAGATTAAAATTATTCCTTTTCTGTGTCATGAATGCAGTGCAGAAAGATTAAATAGCATTCACTTAGTCTACTGCAAATAAGATCTCCCATAAATCAACTTGCTACATCAAGAATTTTCTACTAGTCTTAAAATTCTTCTATAAATACCAAGGAGATTTTATTTATGTAAACTGTTAAAAGATGAGTTCTATACTTTTTAAAAGGATGGCATATACTGAAAATTAACAAAAGATACAGCTGTCTATAACTTTCATAGTTTTTTTCTCTAGCTTATGTACATGGTAATACAGGTCCTCTCAGTCTGCATATCCCCTCATATATGATAGAAAAAAAAATGGTTTTTCAGAAACAACTAAACAAAATTTGAGAGAGGCAGACTGTTAGGAAGTATGTACCAAATTGAGTACTTATTAAAAAGGAGAATGGAAAATCATTAATGCTAGTTGTTGAAGTGAAAATTGCACTAATAAATCAGTTTAAACACCCAAGATCAACGATCTTTCCAAGCATAAAACTAACTCAACAGGAAGTCTAGTTTAAGTGCATACTGGATTGTAACACTTTAATTACAGAAATCAACCTAATCAAAATATTTTATTTATCTAATTAATTGGACAAGATTCAAAGTCAAAGTTGCAACTGCACATGTTTCATTCCAAATTTTATGATTATGGAGAATTTAAATGATAAGACTAGTATCAAGTGCTCATCAGACTCCGTGTTTAATTAGGGCAGAAAGTTCAAATTAATCAGGTAGAAAAATTACAGATGGAAAAAGTGTGGAAATTATTATAGGCTGAATGTTGAGTGATACGCACATGATTTATATACTAATCTAAACACCGTATTGTGGAAGAGGTTTAATCTAACAACATGGCTGCTCTAGTAAGGAATAATATCAAAAGTCCTTCTAGAACTGTGTGATCTGGCTGGACACACCTTTAATCCCTGTGGCTGAAACATTCACATGACCATAATACACATTTTTAATCTGTCTGTCTGGAATACAGACCTTTATTCCCAAACAAAGATGTCTAAATGAGGGGCAGACGAAGTGGTGAATCAGAGCAAGATTTGACAAAATGAGTTGGAGATGGGATATAGCCCTCTCATGGGAAAGAAAATCTATTAAATCTATTTAAGAGAATTCTTGGAGTAGAGTTCAGTTAAGTGCAGTTAAGATAAATTCAATTGAATTTATCTTTGAGTTCAGTTGAGTTCTTGCAGCTTCATTGGTTTCATTAAGTTCATTCCATCGGGGCAGTCATTTCCTGGTGTTCAGAGGCAGGTTTATTCAAGCAGAAAAAAATATTTAGCTATGACTAAATATTTATTTGTGAAACTTTGTACAATCTTCCTTCACATAGATTCTTCTCACTCTAATCAAATCTCAGTTCCCAGATTCTATAGGATCACCTGTCTTAAAATTCAGCATATAAATTAAACAGATTTTTTCTAGGTTTTGCATATTTCCCTTAACATAAAAAAACACTAGTTCCATGAATGCTGTTATATAAAGAAAGATTCCCATCACTTTGCAGCCTAATGACATTTTATTTTGAATGTTGGCCATATTGTCTCCATCTCCTAATCCATCAATGGATATTTAAACTCTTTCTACTCTTTCTCTAATATAAATAGTTCTGTAGTGAAAATGGGAAGTATGAAGACTCCTTTGAAAAATGGCTTTGATATTTTTTTGGGTCTTCATCGTTAAGAAAATTACTAAATCACAGTATGGTTATCTTTATTTTCAATTATTTGCTATTATTCACATTATTTTTTTCAATTACTGTGGAGGTTTGAATATACTTAGCTTATGGGGAGTGATAGTGTTAGGAGGTGTGACCTTGTGGGAAGAAGTGTGTCACAGTTGGGATTGATTTTGGAGGTCTCCTCCTGTGCCCAGGCTCTACCCATTGCAGAAGTTAGTTTATTCCTAGATGCCTGAGAATGTTCATATCTCTTGGTTGGCTTCTAATCGAAATACAATACTCTCAGCTCCTTCTCCAGCACTATGCCTGCCTGCAAAAGAGTCAGAGGCAGCCCCACAAAATCCCCAATCGTGCTTGCATGCTGCCTTGCTTCCCACAATGATGATAATGGACTAAACGTCTGCAACTATAAACCAGCCCCAATTAAATTGGCTCTGGTGATGGCGTCTCTTCACAGCAACGGAAACCTCTGCTAAGACTGTGACAACACTAATTTATATATATGTCCAACTTTGGTGCTTTAGCTTTTACATATAATTACAAAAAGCTGTTGCTCACATTTTAATAACTGCCATTTATATAATTGGAGTAAGGGAATGTAGATGCAGTTCACCTGAACATTCATTGCCTGACATGTTCAAGATATCTGGGACAATCCTCATCACCTTTACAATAATGTCAACCAAAATTTTACAGCGCCTTATTAGTTAAAATTTCGTTTTGTTGATGATCATTAATATACTTACACATTTTCTTACTTATATGTCTTACTTATACATCTTCTTTCATACTTATACATCTTCTTTTCCAAAACATTTTCAATGTTATTTCAAGCATTTTTTTAATTATGTATTTTCCTCATTTACATTTCCAATGCTATCCCAAAAGTCCCCCATACCTCCCCCCCCCACCCACCTACCCACTCCCACTTTTTGGCCCTGGCATTCTGCTGTACTGGGGCATATAAAGTTTGCAAGTCCAATGGGCCTCTCTTGCCAGTGATGGCCAACTAGACCATCTTTTGATAAATATGCAGCTAGGGTCAAGAGCTCCGGGGTACTGGTTAGTTCATAATGTTGTTCTACCTATAGGGTTGCAGATCCCTTTAGCTCCTTGGGTATTTTCTCTAGCTCCTCCATTGGGTGCCCTGTGATCCCTCCAATAGCTGACTGTGAGCATCCACTTCTGTGTTTGCTAGGCCCCAGCATAGTCTCACTAGAGACTGCTATATCAGGGTCCTATCAGCACAATCTTGCTAGTGTACGCAATGATGTTAGCGTTTGGAAGTTGATTACGGGATGGATTCCCGAATATGGCAGTCTCTAGATGGTCCATCCTTTTGTCTCAGCTCTAAACTTTGTCTCTGTAACTCCTTTCATGGGTGTTTTGTTCCCAATTCTAAGAAGGGGCAAAGTATCCACACTTTGGTCTTTGTTCTTCTTGAGTTCATGTGTTTTGCAAATTGTAACTTATATCTTGGGTATTCTACGTTTCTGGGCTAATATCCACTTATCAGTTAGTACATATCATTTGAGTTCTTTTGTGATTGGGTTACCTCACTCAGGATAATGCCCTCCAGGTCCAAACATTTGCCTAGGAATTTCATAAATTCATTCTTTTTAATAGCTGAGTAGTATTCCATTGTATAAATGTACCACATTTTTTGTATCCATTCCTCTGTTGAGGGGCATCTGGGTTCTTTCCAGCTTCTGGCTATTATAAATAAAGCTGCTATGAACATAGTGGAGCATGTTTCTTTCTTACTAGTTGGAACATCTTCTGGATATATTCCCAAGAGAGGTATTGTGGGATCCTCCAGTAGTACCATGTCCAATTTTCTGAGGAACAACAAGACTGATTTCCAGAGTGGTTGTACAAGCTTGCAATCCCACCGACAGTGGAGGAGTGTTCCTCTTTCTCCACATCCTCGCCAGCATCTGCTGTCACCTGAATTTTTGATCTTAGCCATTCTGACTAGTATGAGATGGAATCTCAGCATTGTTTTGATTCACATTTCCCTGATGATTAAGGATGCTGAACATTTTTTCAGGTGTTTCTCAGCCATTGGGTATTCCTCAGGTGAGAATTCTTAGTTTAGCTCTGAACCTCATTTTTTAATGGGTTTATTTGATTTTCTGGAGTCCACCTTCTTGAGTTCTTTATATATATTGGATGTTAGTCCTCTATCTGATTTAGGATAGGTAAAGATCCTTTCTCAATCTGTTGGTGGCCTTTTGTCTTATTGACTGTGTCTTTTGCCTTTGCAAAAATACAGAAGCTTTGCACTTTCATGAGGTCCCATTTGTCAATTCTCGAACTTACAGCACAAGCCATTGCTGTTCTATTCAGGAATTTTTCCCCTGTGCCAATATCTTTGAGGCTTCTCCCCACTTCCTCCTCTATAAGTTTCAGTGTCTCTGGTTTTATGTGGAGCTCCTTGATCCACTTAGATTTGATCTTAGTGCAACGAGATAGGAATGGATCAATTCGCATTATTCTACATGATAACCACCAGCTGTGCCAGCACCATTGGTTGAAAATGCTGTCTTTTTTCCACTGGATGTTTTTAGCTCCCTTGTCAAAGATCAAGTGGCCATAGGTGAGTGGGTTCATTTCTGGGTCTTCAATTCTATTCCATTGGTCTATTATTCTGTCCTTATACAAGTACCATGCCGTTTTTATCACAATTGCTCTGTAGTAAAGCTTTAGGTCAGGCATGGTGATTCCACCAGAGGTTCTTTTATCCTTTAGAAGAGTTTGTGCTATCCTAGGTTTTTTTGTTATTCCAGATAAATTTGCAGATTGTTCTTTCTAATTCGTTGAAGAATTGAGTGGAATTTTGATGCGGATTGCATTGAATCTGTAGATTGCTTTTGGCAAGATAGCCATTTTTACAATGTTTATCCTGCCAATCCATGGGCATGGGAGATCTTTCCATCTTCTGAGATCTTCCTTAATTTCTTTCTTCAGAGACTTGAAGTTTTTATCATACAGATCTTTCACTTCCTTAGTTAGAGTCAAGCCAAGGTATTTTATACTATTTGTGACTATTGAGAAGGCTGTTGTTTCCCTAATTTCTTTCTCAGCTTGTTTATTCTTTGTGTAGAGAAAGGCTATTGACTTGTTTGAGTTAATTTTATATCCAGCTACTTCACTGAAGCTGTTTATCAGGTTTAGGAATTCTCTGGTGGAATTTTTAGGGTCCCTTATATATACTATCATATCATCTGAAAAAAGTGATATTTTGACCATTTCTTTTCCAATTTGTATCCCCTTGATCTCCTTTTGTTGTCGAATTGCTCTGGCTAGGACTTCAAGTACACTGTTTATTAGGTAGGGAGAAAGTAGGCAGCCTTGTTTAGTACCTGATTTTAGTGGGATTGCTTCCAGCCTCTCACCATTTACTTTAATGTTGACTACTGGTTTGCTGTAGATTGCTTTTATTATGTTTAGATATGGGCCTTGAATTCCTGATCTTTCCAAGACTTTTATCATGAATGGGTATTGGATTTTGTCAAATGTTTTCTCCACATCTAACTAGATGATCATGTGGTATTTGTCTTTGAGTTTGTTTATATAATGGATTATGTTGATGGCTTTTCATATATTAAACCATCCCTGCATCCCTAGAATAAAACCTACTTGGTCAGGATGGATGATTGTTTTGATGTGTTCTTGGATTCAGGTAGCAAGAATTTTATTGAGTATTTTTGCATTGATATTCATAAGGGAAATTGGTCTGAAGCACTCTATCTTTGTTGGATCTTTCTGTGGTTTAGGTATCAGATTAATTGTGGCTTCATAGAATGAGTTGGGTAGAGTATGTTCTACTTCTAGTTTGTGGAATAGGTTGTACAGAATGGGGATTAGATTTCTTTGGAGATCTGATAGAACTCTGCACTAAACCCATCTGGTCCTGGGCTTTTTTTGTTTGGGAGACCATTAATGACTGCTTCTATTTCTTTAGGGGAGATGGGACTGTTTAGATCGTTAACTTGATCCTGGTTTAATTTTGGTACCTGGTATCTGTCTATAAATTTGTCCATATTGTTCAGGTTTTCCAATTTTGTTGAGTATAGCTTTTTGTAGAAGGTTCTGATGGTGTTTTGGATTTCTTCAGGGTTTTTTGTTATGTCTCCCGTTACATTTCTGATATTGTTAATTAGGATGCTTGCCCTGTGCCCTCTAGTGAGTCTGGCTAAGGGTTTATCTATCTTGTTGATTTTCTCAAAGAACCAGCTTCTCTTTGGTTGATTCTTGCATCCACTTGGTTGATTTTGCCCCTGAGTTTGATTATTTCCTGCCTTCTACTCCTCTTGGGTGAATTTGCTTCCTTTTTTTTTCTAGAGCTTTTAGGTGTGTTGTCGAGCTGCTAGTGTGTGCTCTCTCCAGTTTCCTTTTGGAGGCACTCAGAGCTATGAGTTTCCCTCTTAGAAGTGCTTTCATAGTGTCCCATAAGTTTGGGTATGTTGTGGTTTCAGTTTCATTAAACTCTAAGAACTCTTTAATTTCTTTCTTTATTCCTTCCTTGACCAAGGTATCATTGAGAAGAGTGTGGTTCATTTTCCACGTGAATGTTGGCTTTCCATTATTTATTTTGTTATTGAAGATCAGCATTAGTCCATGGTGGTCTGATAGGATGCATGAGATGATTTCAATATTTTTGTATCTGTTGAAGCCTGTTTGGTGACCAATTATATGGTCAATTTTGGAGAAGGTACCATGATGTGCTGAGAAGAAGGTATATCCTTTTGTTTTAGGATAAAAAGTTCTGTAGATATCTGTTAAGTCCATTTGTTTCATAACTTCTGTTAGTTTCTCTGTGACTGTTTAGTTTCTGTTTCCACAATCTGTCCATTGGTGAAAGTGATGTGTTGAAGTCTCCCACTATTATTGTGTGAGGTTCAATATGTGCTTTGAGCTCTACTAAAGTTTCTTTAATGAATATGGGTGCCTTACATTTGAAGCATAGATATTCATAATTGAGAGTTCCTCTTGGAGGATTTTACCTTTGATGAGTATGTAGTGTCCCTCCTTGTCTTTTTTGATAACTTTGGGTTGGAAGTCGATTTTATTCGATATTAGAATGGCTACTCCAGCTTGTTTCTTAGACCATTTGCATGGGAAATTGTTTTCCAGCCTTTCACTCTGAGATAGTGTCTGTCTTTTTCCCTGAGATGGGTTTCCTGTATGCAGCAGAATGTTGGGTCCTGTTTGTATAGCCAGTCTGTTAGTCTATGTCTTTTTACTGGGGAGTTGAGTCTATTGATATTGAGAGATATTAAGGAAAAGTAGTTGTTGCTGCCTATTACTTTGTTTTTAGAGTTGGCATTCTGTTTTTGTGGCTGTATTCTTTTTGGTTTGTTGAGGGATTACTTTCTTGCTTTTTCTAGGGCATGGTTTTCGCCCTTCTATTTTTTTTGTTTGTTTGTTGTTTTTTTCTTTCTGTTATTATCCTTTGAAGGGCTGGATTCGTGGAAAGATAATGTGTGAATTTGGTTTTGTCATAGAAAACTTTGGTTTCTCCATCTATGGTAATTGAGAGTTTGGCTGGGTATTGTAGCCTGGACTGGCATTTATGCTCTCTTAGGTTCTGTATAACATCTGTCCAGGATCTTCTGGCTTTCATAGTCTCTGGTGAAAAGTCTGGAGTAATTCTGACAGGCCTATCTTTATATGTTACTTGACCTTTCTCCCTTACTGCTTTTAATATTCTATCTTTACTTAGTGCATTTGTTGTTCTGATTATTATGTGTCGGGAGGAATTTCTTTTCTGGTCCAGTCTATATGGAGTTCTGTAGGCTTCTTGTATGTTCATGGGCATCTCTTTCTTTAGGTTTGGAAAGTTTTCTTCTATAATTTTGTTGAAGATATTTGCTGGCCCTTTAAGTTGAAAATCTTCATTCTCATCTACTCCTATTATCCGTAGATTTGATCTTCTCATTGTGTCCTGGATTTCTTTGATGTTTTGAGTTAGGATCTTTTTGCATTTTGCGTTTTCTTTGATTGTTGTGCCGATGTTCTCTATGGATTCTTCTGCACCTGAGATTCTCTCTTCCATCTCTTGTATTTTGTTGCTGATGCTTGCATCGATGGTTCCAGATTTCTTTCCTAGCTTTTCTATCTCCCATGTTGCCTCACTTTGGGTTTTCTTTATAGTGTCTACTTCCCTTTTTAGGTCTTGGATGGTTTTATTCAATTCCATCACCTGTTTGGTCGTGTTTTCTTGCAATACTTTAAGGGATTTTTGTGCTTCCTCTTTAAAGTCTTGTACCTGTTTAGCACTGTTCTCCTGTATTTCTTTAAATGAGTTATTAAATTCCTTCTTGATGTCCTCTACCATCATCATGAGATATGCTTTTAAATCCGGGTCTAGTTATTCAGGTGTGTTGAGGTGCTCAGGACTGGGTAGGGTGGGAGTGTTGCATTCTGATGATGGTGAGTGGTCTTGGTTTCTGTTAGTAAGATTCTTATGATTGCCTTTCGCCATCTGGTAATCTCTAGAGTTAGTTGTTGTAGTTGTTTCTGGTTGGATCTTGTTCCTCAGGTGTTTATGTTAGCCTCTATCAGCAGACCTGGGAGACTAGCTCTTTCCTGAGTTTCAGTGCTCAGAGTACTCTCTGCAGGTAGGCTCTCCTCTTGCAGGGAAGGTGCCCAGATATCTGGTGTTTGAACCTGCCTACTGGCAGAAGTTGTGATCTAGTCACAGAGGTCTTAAGAACCCGTGGAGGGTCCTGTGTATACCTTACTTGTGTCTGCAGACTCCACGCCCAAGGTACCTGTGCTGGTGTGGACTGGAAGGGACTTGTGCCCCTGATCAGGCCAGGTTTTCTGGTTCCTTAACTAATGCAGTCTCCACTTCAAGCATTTTTATCACTGGATTATTTCTATTTTATTACTATGTTCTATACATGTAGCATTAATTATTCTTTAGGCTAACCATTTCAGCAAACATCTAGAAGACCTAACATAAATCCTTTCCAGTTCCCTGGTTATAGCTACAGTCTCTGTCAGCCTCTGCTTAGTTGATTCTGTAGTTCCTGTTCTCCTGGTGTACTTTACACCTTTGGCTTCTGCAATTCTTCCTCCCTCTCTACTTTGAGGTTCCCTCAGCTCCACCTAATCAACTTCCAGGAGATCTGGCAGCTATACCTGACAGCCCATTGATCTCCAGGGTTGACTGAAGAAGGAGAGATCACAGAACCTTCAAGGGTCTGTACTATTTCCTCTGCATACATGTGATGGCAGTGGGCCTGGGGGTTTTGTGGGGTTGTCTTTGACTCTTTTGCCTGATCATGAGACCCTTTTGCTTCTACTGGGTTGCATTGCCCAGACATGATATGAGGAATTCTGCTTAGTCTCATTGCATCATGCTATGCCTTGTTTGGTTGATATCCCTGGAAGGAGTGCACTTTTCTGAAGGGAAATGGAAGAGCCATGAATTGGGGGTGTCCGAGGATTGAGGGGAGAGAAAAGTGTTGTCAGAATGTATTGTATAAGAGAAGAATATGAAGAAACATATATAATGAAACTTGAGTCAAAACTTCTGGTTTCTGATGAGCCTTTGGTACTTGGCGTCAAATTTTACAACTTGGAAAGTTATGAAATGAATCTGGGAGTCCATGTTTCCCCCAACTTCTAATAAACTTCATTACTATATCTTTCTTGTGATGTGTTGTACCTTCTTGACATTTATTCAGACTTTATTTAGTTTGGGCTTGTTCATGTTCCCTAATTTGAACAGCACTCGATATGGCCCTCTCTCTGTCTCACTTTTCACTGTTTCTTGAAAACGCATAGCTAAAATATTTGTTACTAGACATATTTACAGCTTAAAAAAATAAGCTGGCAGGGCCCAGTTTGGATTCTATTTAAATTTTAGAATTAGTATATGAGAGCATGTATAAAATAAGTATTTAGCATAAATTAGTAAACTCACCTGTCCCATGTCAATAGCCTATTTAAAAAGTATAAGTATTAAAAGCTAAAGTTAAGTATTAATGAATGTATGTTTTAAACTTGGTATAAAATAATGTGAAATAAGCCAACATTATTTCTTTATTTATAAGTCTTGAGATTGATTAGGGATTTCATCCTCTTTCTTTACCAGTGCTTATTGTTTTATATATATATATATATATATAGATAGATAGATAGATAGATAGACAGATATACAATAGACATAATCAATATAAAATATGTATTTGTATGATTGTATTATTGTATGATATGTGTTATATGATATATTAATCTATATTATTTGTCATATAGTATATTAATATACAGTAACTTATAGTTACTTTCAACATATTTTTGCAAGGTAACCCAATTGAAGACATTGCTTTAAAAATGCAGCAATGGCAGGGCAGTGGTGGCACACACCTTTAATCCCTCCACTTGGGAGGTAGAGGCAGGGGGATTTCTGAGAATCAGGACAGCCTGGTCTACAGAGTGAGTTCCAGGACAGCCAGGACTGCACAGAGAAACCCTGTCTCAAAAAAAAAAAACAAAACAAAACAGAAACAAAGCAAAATGCAGCAATGGCCAGATCTTTATGTGAAAGAAGTACATATTAGAAGGATTTCCTCATTACAGTTTTCAATTATTTTTTCCCATTATTACTTTTCTTTTTCTCCTCTAATTTCTTTTCCTCCTTAGAATGTGGTTCCACAAATTCAATATTTTGGTCCTGTTTAAAACTGATTTGTTGGGCTACCATTTTCATCTCCCACTCTCACTTTCTCTTTTCTTTGGTGAGTTCAAATTTGTTCTAGGATGTGAAGGGACAAGCTATTTTGTCTTAAATGCTATATATACAAAGTAAATAAATGTTTTCTTCTGGGCCAAAATGTGTTTGATTTAAAGAATTTGCTGTGGATAATTCACTAAATATTTCTTATACATTAACTGGACATGATTATGAGCATATCAACAAAACTGCTTTTATACATGTGACTGCCCCCTCAATTAATACAGTAATGTAAAATGATATTTTTAAATATTATTGATATAATAAATAAACCACTTGGAAGTTTGATAAATGAAGCAAATAACAATTATTCTTCCTGATCTGAATCTTGGAGAAAGCACGCACCTAGAATATGTGTGATTTTGTTTATGTTCTCATGTGTGCATATATGGAGGTGTGCATATGGATATGAGCATAAGCTTCTGACTTATTTGTTTAGCAGTATTCATACTAACACTTAGTTTCTTCATATGAGAATCAAAAAAAAAAAGCAGTTTGGTGGATCCTAATTTTTACAAAGGTTAAGGAATGTCAAAATTATTCTAAAAATATGATCCTCATGCTAAAACAGTTTGACACAGAGATTATGCAAATTTTATTACAAATATTCTTCACGAGGTTAGGCAAAGCCATTTTGTTCACACCAGACTAACCAAACGTGTTGTACAAAAAAGTCACAATCTTGACAAATATTTAGATGATACTAATGGAGATTGAACAATTTTTAAATAAAATCTTCTGTGAAATTGAATTTACTTATCCTTGTTTTCTGGATGAGATGTTAGATGTATTCCCATCCAGAAATAAAACTGTACAAAAATATTGTAGGTTCTCCTAAGTGATTTGGAAATCACAGTGTGCCAATGGGTGTCAGTTTCTAGTGTCTGGAGCAAGTCTCATCCTTTACATTGCTTCCACTTTTCTATGGCAGGTGTGATCCTCTCCAGGTATTTGTTTAACAGAAAATTGCGATTTTATAAATTCTCAACATGGACTCCTAATCAGAGGCAATGCATTTGATAATCATAGGTGGTCCATACCAGGAAAACTGATCAGGACATGGGGTGAAACATAAGTTTCACTTATTAAAGTGCTGTCAGTGTTTAAGTGAAATATTTTCTTTTCACTCCTTGGTGAAAAGAAAATCTACGTTAGACAACACTTTCATGACTATTTCCAAAACACATTTAAAGTAGAAAATCATGCTACCATTTTCTTGTTATCTAGAGAACATGATAATTCTTTGTTTACTTTATTCAGTGCATTGTGTGAGCTCTTGCATATATGGATACACACTGAATATATAATATTTGCCTAAAGAAGCCAGGAGAAAGCATCCCATATCTCAAACCTGATGTCAACAATTATGCTGACTATGATGGTCTGAGATGACCCTTGTGAAAGTGTCCTTTAACCCCCAAAGGATTCATGACCCACAGGTTGAAAACCACTGGGCTAAATTGGCCTCAGTACTAGGTTAAAACCAAAAACTCCTAGTCTGGAAAATAAATAACAAAGTGAATGTTCTGTGACATTTTGCTCTACTCATAAACAGCCTTACTTAACCATCATCAGGCTTCCTCCTATAAAAGATGGGAGAACCACAGACAGACATTACTCAGAGAGAGATATCCTGAAATATGTACCTCTAAATGAGATATCTCCATCAAACCCTTCCCCTTGGAGCTATAGGAATCCTTTGGATAAAGCAGAAGGAGTTGGTTGGACTGGGTAAGGAGAACAGCAGAAGAACAGGGCTCTCTAATCATTTTATTCATTTCCATTTCAATTAATTTTCGCTTTCCCGGTTACACCTCCACAACCCCCTCCCCATCACCCTTCCCCCTTCCCCTCTCCCTCTATGAAGGTGCTCTTCCACTCATCTCCTGCCTCACTGCTTAAGAATCAGCCTTCGCTGGGGGATCAAGCCTCCACAGGACCACCACAATGGCTTCCCCTCCCATTGATGTCAAATAAGGCCATCCTCTGCTACATATGTATCTGGAGCCAGGGATCCTTCCATGTGTAGTCTTTGTTTGGTAGTGAAGTCCCCAGGAGCTCTGGGTGCTCAGGGTAGTTAATATTGTTCTTCCTTTCTTCAATCCTACATAGAAGGTGGGAGAGGGGACAAAATAAACATGGGAGGTAGAGAGAGGAAGGGCTCTGGGAAGGAGAGAGGAGGAGGAGGGAAAAAGGAGGGGAAGGATCAGGTATTGGAAGGGACAGGAGAGAAATAAAGAGGGTCAGGAAATCAAATAGAAATACGTAATGGTGGGGCATGGGGGATTGGCAGTAGCCACTAGACAGTCCTTAATATCCAGGACTTCCAAGACCCAACTGGATGACTTCAGCCAAAATACCTGACAAAGGGGATATAGACCCTCCAGAAACCATCTCCTATTGATAGGCACAGCATCCATTTGGGGGATGGGGCCACCCACCCTTCTCAAAAATTTTAACCCAGACAGTTCCACCTCTATTACTGTGCCATATGAAGCACTCCCAGCCAATCATAAATCTTAGGCTGCTCAACTCCACAACTGCCTCTGTCAGTGGTGGTCATCCAACAACCCTAGTATCTCTGATATGAATGGGTCTCAACAGTTTTTCTGTCCTCTCTTGGAGATTCTGACCCTGTATCATGTGCAAAGACTTAGCTTTCTCTAAGACACCTCTGGACCTCTGAAGCCCTTGCTACTACATCTATGCAGATACCAATAGCATATTCTCAATTCTCACAATGGCTTAGCATTTTCCATGGTCCCTTTAATCCTGCATCACCCATGCTACCTGAAACAGTAACTGCAGAATCTTATACCTGATCAAATTTGGCTGCCTGCTGGAAATGCAGCCTCGGCTCTCCCCAGGTAACAACTTCTTTGTGGGAAGTCTGGAAAAATACTCTCAGAAGATTTAGAGATGTTTTTCTCTTCTTAATTACAGCTGACTTTCCACTCCCAGGTACCAAGCATTGACTGTCCCAATAAACCAAAGGTTTCACAGCAGTGGTGCTGGTCTCTTGTTAATCAAAGATGATTTTCTATCACAGGATGATCAGGCATTGCTCACTGTTCTGCTTTTCATAGCATCCTCAGTTTTTGTTCTTACATAATCCAGGGCCACTGAGCTGAGCAATTCCTACAGGGAACTTGGCCCTCCCATAGCCACTCATCAATCAAAAAACAAAAACAAGAACAAAAACGAAAAAAGGAATGAAAAGTATCTCACAGACATGTTGTCTATCTGTTGGAATAATTATCTCAATTGAGGTTCTCTTTTTCTACAAAACTATGGCTTGTATAAAGATGACAAAAACCTGGCACTCCCTGTTTCACTAGAAAACGCTGACTGATAAATGGTGTTGGATATTGACTCGGACACAGCGTAAAGCCTCTTAAAATTATGGCAGAAGAAAACCTTGTATTTTAAAAAGACATCTTTATCTCAAAAATATCCTTAATGTTTATAATTTGAAAATAGTTTGAAGTATCAAAAAAAAAGCATGGCATATAATATCCACTAAGTGCAATCCCATTCTGTAGAAAATGACACCATACTGAATATAGATAGAAAATTGTTATACATAATAATATATTTTTAAAATCTATTTCTATAGGCACCTTAAAATATTTAATACTCTCAGGTAAATTTAAGAAGCCAATTATTTTTATTTAGAAGTACATGGATACTGGTTCATTGTTAAATTATGTTTTAATCATAATATTCTCCTTTCACTTCCTTCTCTAGAAACCCTAGTGTATATCATTCCCTGCTTTCTTTCAGATTCCAGTCATCAATAATAAAAAAAAAGGCAAAACTCACAGACATGCTATCTATCATTGGAATAATTGTTATTTCATGAGTGTGTGTGTGTGTGTGTGTGTGTGTGTGTGTGTGTATCTGTATTTATGTTTAAACATAACCTGTTGAGTATATACAATGTTACTAGTATATATATATTTTTTCAGGGTTCATAATTTGGTATTTGTCCAACCAATTGTATTTTTCTTTGGAGACACCACCCTCTATCACTAATAACTCAGTGGTCTATAGTTCTCTTTGTAAAGAATAGGTTTCATGGACTTTCCCCCTATAGTTTTGCATGTATGTTGTTGAGCTCACATGTAGGCAGTCGTATTGGTTACCCCTCTGGCTTGTGTTTTATTTTGATGCTTACACCTCATCACACCTAATGTCTCTACAAATAGCATAAAAGGCAATCACTCCAATGATACCTATCTTTGATAAAAAAGAGAAGAAGGACCACTCTGCCAAGAAACTTGGTAAGACTAGGACAAGAACCCCCTGGCACCCCTCCCCCAGGAAGGTAGGAGTTTCCCTACTCCCAATCAGACTCCTGAGCTGAAACACGTGACCACAACCCCCCACATAAGAATGTGACCTTTGGTCAAGTAGCACAGCACAGAGTTCTCCATGTTAATGAGTTATCTAAATGGGACCTGAAGGTTTAGCCAATGAGCTTCCTTTCTCAGACATTTGATCCTGTAAAAGGTATGTAATAAAGGTCTACCCTGAGGAAGTGGAATGCATCAATTTTCCAAGATAAACAGCGAATAAACAATATGGACAAGCAAGACTGTCTCTCTCTCTCATCAAGACCACAGTGCGGAAAATGGAGGAAGCCTTCATCTACAGAGCCAGCTGCCTAAGTTTCCCCCAGAATGTCCCTCCGTGTTCCAGTACATTCATCTACTGAGCTAAGCCAGAGTTCTCCCTCCCCCAGCCCCAGGCTCATCCTCTCAGTTTCCAACTCCTCAAGATTTCCGGTGGCATCTGGATGTGCATGGGTCAGGGAACCCCAGCTTCAGCCTCAGCCTGTACATTTTGCCACTAAAGCTGAGGTCCCCTATCTAGGCTGCATTCTCCAACCCCAGAGTGGTGCATCGGTGCTTCCTGTGTAGGGCCAATGTAGCCTAGCATTCCAAACTTCCTCTGCTCCGTACCCACACCCCTTCTGCAAGGCAGAACACAGAACAGCATTTTCCTTTGCCCTCTTTCTGAATCACATGCTATCTGCAGAAATGGGGATTTCCCTTCTACTTCTGGGGATTAGGCAAAGGCAACGCCAATAGACTGTCTTGGGTGTCTCTTAGAGTGAACTGTCCAACTACTCAAAAGAAGAAAGAGGCCAGTTCTTAAGATGGAGAACACAGGAGGATATATTAGCTAGTAAGTTGTCAGAATAGTTTATAGGCCTCCCTGAAGCTGATAACCAGAGTTATATTAGAAAAAGAAATAAAAAAAGAAAAAAGAAAAAAAAAAACAAACGAAAAAAATCTGATTGGGTTTTGAAAAAACATCAAGACATAATTCTATAAAAGAAACTATAAATATGCTTACCATTGTGTCTTCTAGAATTGTCTAGATCCCACTCTTTACATAAAAGTTAAATCTTTCATGTTCCCTAAACATAAGTTTTCATTATTGGTTCATTGAAGTTATGTCATTGTTACTGCATTGTCATTGTTATTGTTTTGTTGAAGCCTTCCTAACTTACATTGATTTTGTTTTTGTTTATGTGTGTGTTATATATTCCATTGAGTCAACACTGTTCTAAACTAAACACTGTTCTAAAAACTTTCGTGTTTTTAGGTAAAACATTAGATTTCCTGTAACTTTTCCAGTTCTTCTGTGCTTAGATGAAGGAGCAAATAACAAGTGTGAATTTCTATTAGCGTGAATCTCTCTTTACCAACCAGAAATACAGTAGTACTTGACACCCTTGGAATCAAAATTAGAGGAAGACTTTGACTTCTTACAGCTCAGCTCTCCAGAATCGAACTGATTTCTCTAAAGTTAAGATGTCAGAGGCAATGTATAACACTACACAATGTCTACACAATCAAGAAACACACTGCCAGCAAGACTTACTCTCCATGTGGATGTGGCTCAACTCCATTGGGAAATGCAGAGTAACTGAGCAGATGGAGAAATCAATATCGTATTCTCCCTGACAATCTGTGATGAGTTGCTGAGTTCTATGTTAAAAAAAAATAATTAAATGCACATGAATCAGAAAACTCTTGTGAAGTAGGTCTTAAATGTGAAATGATTGATGTCTGGTATAATTCTAAATGTAAAAATTTAAAGATAAATCAAACATAAATATTATACAAAAAACATATTGTAGGGTCATTAAGCCAAAAGAACACTCGCAAGATGTATGTAGTCAGAGCATGACAGTTTGTGGAGAAAATATTAGAAGCTGTAACTACATAATACAGTAGAAAAATAAACTTGCAATCTTACATACTGACTATGGGCCACAATTGATATTATATTACATATTGGAATTTTAGCATAGAGTAGATTTTTGTCACTCTCGTAAACTCCCTCACAACAGATGCACAGTAAATTTGTACAACAAAGAGAAACAGTGGATGAATAAGTCATGAGGCTAATCAAAACCTCACCTATATTGCTTGAGTTTAAATTCACTTATGAGTAAATAAGATTCTGTGGTCATATTAAAAATAAACACTGAGAACTTGATTGCTGTGTATTTCCATTTCGTTTAGAGGTAAAAGAAGTATTATTGCATTTGTATCTGAGCCATAGAAAATTAGTATTTAGCCGGGCGTGGTGGCACACGCCTTTAATCCCAGCACTCCGGAGGCAGAGGCAGGCAGATTTCTGAGTTCGAGGCCAGCCTGGTCTACAAAGTGAGTTCCAGAACAGCCAGGGCTATAAAGAGAAACCCTGTCTCAAAAAAAAAAAAAAAAAAAAAAAAAAAGAAAAGAAAAGAAAAAGAAAAGAAAAGAAAAAGAAAATTAGTATTTTATTATTGCAGGATGTAAATTTATATGAATAATATATCAAGGTTAGAAAAATTCTAGGTCACAATTTATAAATTTTGTTCATGACTATATGATTATTTATAAAAGCTTCTGTCACAAACTAATCGACATGTATCACAGCTTAATTATCATTTTATGTATCATAAAACTACTACTAAAACACTTCATAATAATTGGTTATTTGGATGCTGAAATATGATATCTCTTGATTCAGGTCAAGAGTTTGGATCTGATTTTGGTTGGCAATATTTTTTTTATTCATTCATAATTTCTGTGTGTACATTAGTTATTTTCTTTCTTGTTCCTCTCTTACACCAGTTTTCTTCTAATAACCACAACCTTTATTTCAATCTCTCTTTCTTTCTCTCTCTCCCTCTGTCTCGTATTATGTACATGTTGGTTTTTTTTTTTTATGTGTGTGTTTGTGTGTGTGTTCCACTATACATAATTAGGAATGATGGTGTGGACATCAATGGCAGATTAATTATTTTCTTGAGCAAGTCCATTTTACCAGTCAACATATAATTGAAGAACATGGCTCCTCTCTCAGAGTAACCATTAAGGACTTACACTTCTCAGATGCTATGGATTCCCCCCTCTCCACCCACTGTGGACTACTGATATAGTATACCAAGGCTTACACAAGCAACCACTGCCAAGACATCTTAGGTAGACCAAACATGCAATGATCTTGCGGAGCACTCTGCTGCACCTTCTACAACTTTCCTCATTATGGTGGTTCCTTACAAGTGTTCCTTGAGTTTTTGACAGGAGAAATAGATGTTCTATGAATATTTTAATAGAATTATATCTTATTTTGCCAATTTTCCTAAGCCCTATTATTCTAATTTTACTCATGACCCATTTAACAGTTTTGTTTTTGGTTTTACGTACATGTGTGAGTGATTGTGTTTTGGTTCGTATTTCTTGGCTGCAGACTGATTATCAGAATTTGCACAAATTGAGGAAGCACTTTAATACTTAGCCATGTGCCCAGCCAACGTTTGACTTTGCTTGTATGATTTTGCTTTAAATTGTATTAATATAGAACATTTAATAATATGTGTTTTAGTGTAGTCATATGTAGAAAGTAAAAGCCTCACACAAAAAAGGAAAATAAAACTATTATGAAACTCTAGGAGATTTAATAAGGAGTTTGTACTTTTTTTCTTTTCTACACAAAGATAGGTATGTTGGAGTCACGGTAAAATTGGATTTCTATGAAATTAAAACAATAAACACACCTGCATCTGAAGATTGTAAATTTAATGAAATAAGATTCCAATAATGTAAAAGGCAATGCGAAAGTTCCATCTATTACTAAGCAAAGGATGGAACAAAATCTAATATACTGCCCTATGGAAGTTCAGCATACTAATTGAGCACACATCTTGTGTGGTAAAAGGACGAATAAAAATCTGCAGATTTCCCATCTAGCTATTACTTATACTAACATCAAAGAAGTAGCATGAAGAGGGCAGGCAGATCTTGTTAATGCTCACTAACTTCTATGAATGTCCGGACAATGAAACCAAGTAGCTATTCATCATGGTCAAAAGCATTAATTAAAGATATATATATATATATATATATATATATATATATGCATATACATATGCATATATACATACATTTATACATACATTTATTTCCCCCAAAAGGTTTTATGCTGAGCCTGGAAGATCACCAGTCACCTGAAAAAGTATAAATATGTGGGTGTTAAATTTTTCAGATAATTCAAAAATACATGTTCAGATTTTAAAAATGGGACAACATTTGAGATTTTACAAAATACAGCATATCATAGTACTCTAATTTTCTCTATTCACTTATCAACTTTTCTGCTTTCATGATCTAAAGGGTGTACATTGCAAAAAAAAAAAAACACTCATCTCTCAAATATTAACAAGAAAGAAAATGAACTTGGCTCAAATGTTATTGTTAAGGTAGATTAAATGTTAATTATAACCAAATACAGGTATATATCAGGTATAACCCAAATAAAACTGAAAGAAGGTGAGATTTTAAGATATGAGGAAAATCAGGAAAAATGAAGGCATAAGGAAAAAAACTTTAAGTGGTCTAAATTTTGGAAAATGATAAGAACATGGAGATTGTAATATTTTACAGTGGTGAAAACTACAAACTAATGAAACTCACGTGAGTCTAAATTACCAAGATTAAAAAATAAAAGCAAAAAGTAATCTGAAGCAAGCCATAACAACACTAATACTGCCAACAGAAAGCAATCCCTCAATACTGAAGCAACTGAGACAATCACCTCCTAGCAACCTGTGTCTTAAACATTTATGGTGTCCAGTCTAGAGTGTCCTTATACAAGACACACCACCTAGTAGAACCGCCCAGGGAACTAGGTTAAATTAGTTAAAACGACAAAGCAAAACTCCACCATAAAAAATATATTACAGTCTAAACACATCTTCAGATCAATTACATATTTTCCTAGATTGACTCTAATTTGAACCATAGCTTATCTTATAAATTTAATGTCTTAAGTCATTCAAACCATGTTCTCAGTCAATAGGGTATTAAAACATTAAGTCTATGTGAGAAAAATCCTTACTGAAATCAATGAGAAGGAAAGTTAAAAAGTCATTCGTAGTTAATAAATATATAACTGTCGTGTATTGATATCTGGATGTGTCATTGAGAAAATTGATGTGTAATAGAAACGTATCTATTGAGAAGCATAATTCTCCACTGGGACATATTCACTTCTAAGGCCTATCTTCTCGATGCAGGTCCATAAAAGGGCAGGGCCATTTTACATGGGGTGTAGTTCAGTAGCAATGTGACATCATTGGTATGCTGTTGTAGCTTTCTCAATCTATGACAGTTTTCCAAGTGAAAAACAGAAAATATGGTTGCAGCTTTTTCAGGCAAATTTTACTCTTTCTTTGCTTTTCTTCCTTCCTTTCTTTCTTTCTTTCTTCCTTCCTCCCTCCCTCCCTCCCTCCCTCCCTCCCTCCCTCCCTCCCTCCCTCCCTCCCTCCCTCTCTCTCTCTCTCTTTCTTTCTTTCTTTCTTTCTTCTTTTCTCTATTATTATTACTATTACTATTATTATTAACTTAAGGGTGAATTCTGAACACTTTTACTTTCATGGATGCACTTATCCTGACATTTTAAGTTTTTCTAGTATTCAAGTGAGTGAATGAATGCTTCATTAATGCTTATTTTATTTTTGATTCGTTTGTCTCCTTTGAAAGCTTATGACATGGTAGTGTTCCTGATGAGAAGGAATGTATTTAAAAATGAAGCAAGTAAAAGAATAGAACTGAAAGAATAAATGAGGAGTACTGTGATTAACAGTAGGCATTTAAGAGATTTCATAAGATCCTTGATGCTAATAAACTCTACATACAGAGTAGAGCAAAGGTAGGAGACAAGGGCCAGTTATAAAGATCCACATCTGAGATGAGAAGTATTCCATTCTGTAAATCAACCTCATTTCCTTTAGCCATTCTTAAGCTGAGGGAAATTGGGTGGCTTCAAGTTTCTGACTGTTATGAATAAGGCTGCTATGAATTTTGTGGTGCATGTGTCCTTGCTCAAGAGTGGTACAGTTGTGTCTTCAGGTGGAACTATTTCACTTTTCTGAGAAATTGCCAGATTGATTTCCAGAATGGTTGTAACAGTTTGCCACAAGCAATGGAGACATTTTCCCCGTTTTACATCTCCTTACCACTCTGTGCCGTGCCTTGAACTTTTGATGTTAGTCTTTCTGCCTGGTATACTGTGGAACCTCAGGGTTATTTGCATTTGCATTTTCTTCATGACTCAAGATGTGTGACATTTCCTTAAGTGCTTCTAAGCTATTTGAGATACTTCTGTTGAGAACTCTGCATTAGCTCTGTATCCCATTATTAAATTAGGCTATTTAGGTTTTTGAAGTCTAACTACTTGAATTCTTTATGAATTTTGGATATTAACCCTCTGTCAGATGTAAAGTTAGTCAATTTCTTTTTTTTTCCATTTTTTATTAGGTATTTAGCTCATTTACATTTCCAATGCTATACCAAAAGTCCCCCATACCCACCCATCCCCACTCCCCTGCCCACCCACTCCCCCTTTTTGGCCCTGGCGTTCCCCTGTACTGGGGCATATAAAGTTTGCAAGTCCAATGGGCCTCTCTTTCCAGTGATGGCCGACTAGGTTTCCTAATCGATTGGGCTTTTGTTTTCTCCTATTGATAGTGTCCTTTGCCCTACAGAAGATTTTTCAGTTTCGAGAGGTCCTATTTATCAGTCGTTGATCTTTGAGCCTGAGCCATTGGTGTTCTGTTCAGAAAATTTTCTCCTGTGCCAAGGCTCTTTCCCACTTTCTTCTTCCATTAGAATCAGTGTATCTGGGTTTATGTTGAGGTTCTTGATCCACTTGAACTTGAGCTTTGCACAGGATGATAAATGTGAATAAATTTGCATTCTTCTACATTCAGACTGTCAGTTTTCCACAGTTTCCATCTGTGGAAAAATACTTTCATTTTTCCACTGTATGGTTTTGGTTTCTTTGTCAAAAATCTTGTGTTTATAGGAGTGTTGTTTTATTTCTGGGTCTTTAATTCTATTTGATTAATCAACCTCTCTGTCTCTATACAAATTCCATGCAGTTTTTATCTTCAGTCTCTGTAGCACAGGTTGAAGTCAGGGACATTGTTTCTTCCAGATGTTATATTATTTAGAATTGTTTTGGTTATCTTGGATTTCTGTTTTACCATGTGAAGTTAAATATTGCTTCTTCAGTGTCTGTAAAAAAACGTATTGGAATTTTGACACCAATGGATAGAACTGGAAAATATCATCCTGAATTAGGTAAGACAGACTCAAAAAGACATGCATATTATGTGCTCACTGATATATAGATATTAGCCAAAAAGTACAGAATACCCATGATACAACCCACAGATTCTAAGAAGTTAAACAGGAAAGAATACCCAAGTGAGGATGTTTTAATCTCACTTAGAAACGGAAACAAAATAATCATGGCAGAGTGAGGGAGGGCTGTGGGTGGGAGAGGAGAAGCAGAGGGATAAATGGGGGCAGATCAGGTATGACAGGAGAGAGGAGAAAGGCCCAGAGAGTCAGGAGAATGAAAAATGCTGATGTCAGTAGGTCAGGGTTGGGGTAACCTCTAGAAAGTCATAGATCTGAGATGGGGGAGGCTCCCAGGACTCAACGTGGACAACCTATACCAAAAAGCCCAACAGTGGCGATATGGAACCTGACCACCTCCAGTAATCAGATAGAACTCCCAGTAGAGGGATGTGAACATGAACCCATCTACAAAACTTTTGACCCAAAATTGCTCCTGTCTAAAAGAAATTCAGGGACAAAAATGAAGCAGAGACTTTAAGGAATGACCAAACAGTAACTGGCCCAACTTGGCATCCATCTCTTGGGTGGGCACCAATATCTAACCTATTACTGATGTTATGCTGTGCTTTCAGACAGGAGCCTAGCATGACTGTTCTCTGAGAGGCTCTGTCTGCAGCTGACAGAGACAGATGCAGATACTCACAGCTAAAGCACTGAAATGAGATTGGGTACCCCTATGAAAGAATTAGGGGAAAGATTTAAGGAGCTGAAGGGGATGGCAATCCCATAGGATGAGCACCAATATCAACTAACCTGGACTTCTGGGAGTTCCCAGAGACTGAGTCACCAACCAAAGAGTATGAATGGTCTGGCACACATGTAGCAGAGGTCTGGCCTCAGTAGGAGAGGGTGCACCTAATCCTGTAGAGATTTGATGACCAAAGGTGGGAGAATCAAAAGGGGTGCCATCTCAGAGAAGATGAATGGAAGAACTATGTGATAGGAAACCAGGAAGGGGGCAACCTTTGAGATGTAAATAAATAAAATAATAAAAAATATACATGGGTTGCTATACTAATTATTTTAAAAAGGAATGTAAAGAGATATTCCATTCATTACTCTCTGCCTTTGAATCTATTTATAATTTTCCCATAATAAGTGTTAAATTAAACAAACAAACAAACAAAAAAGAAATAAGTGATTTCAGCACAGGTTTAAACAACAACTAAAAGATACAACTGTGACATATGGTAATGGAAAAGGTTCTTGCTGTCAACCAAGCTTGTGAACCAAGCTCCATCTCTCGGACCCCCATTGAGGAAAAAAAGACATGCTTCATAAAGTTGTCCTCTGATTGAAGATACAAGCAGGGCTCTCTCTACACACATGCACATGTACAAGCACACGCACACGTACATGCATACACACACATGCATACAGACACACACACACACATACACACACACACACACACACACACACACACACACACACACACTAGAGCAGAAGGAGAGAGAGAAATATAGAAAAAATGAATGAATAAACATAGGTAAAAAGCACAACCAAAACAGGATTATGATAAAGAAATTGATACTAATTCATTAGATTACAAGAGAAGAAGGAATTTCCAGACTAGAGATTCTATAGAAAGAATAAATCATGTGGATACATGTTGACCAATGTAATAGAATTGAAAACTCAGAAATAAAACCATACACTTATGGGCACTTGATTTTTGATAAAGAAGCCAAACATATACAATGGAAAAAAGAAAGCATTGTCACCCTTGTGATTGAATTAGGGGATGCTAGAAGAAGCTAAGGAGGAGTGTGACCCTGTAGGAGGACCAGCAGTCTCAGTTAACCTGGACCCCTGAGATCTCTCAGACACTGGACCACCAGCCAGACAGCATACACCAGCTGATATGAGTACCCCAACACATATACAGTAAAAGACTGCCAGGTCTGGGTATAGTCAGAGAGGATGTACCTAACCCTCAAGAGACTGGAGGTCCCAGGGTGTTTAGAGGTCTGTTGGAGTGGGGTGGGGATGGGGGTTGGGGACTTCCTAGTGGAGACAGGGAAGTGGAAAGGAGGTATGGGATGTGGAACAGTCAGGGGGTGGTCATGGAGGGGAATAAAATATGGAGTTGAAAATAATAATAGTAAAAAAACCGGTCTAATAAATCTTATGCCAGATCATAGCATTTTATAAAACTTCTCACTTTATTGAAGTTTGAAAATTCCCTTAGCTACAGTAGTTTAGTTATTAGAAGTAGTGTAACTTTATTCTTTGGATTTTTGAACTGCTAACCCAGTACTGGCTACTAAGGGAGAAGTGAATACATTCTCTACCATTCTTTAATTAAATACCTAGAGTGATGCTCATCTGAGGGCCAAAAATAAGAAACAACAACAACAATGACTACAACAACAACAACAAAAAAAAACCCTTCCATTTCCTGTCCCACACTCTGACTGTTCTATAACTACCCAACTTCTTAGCAAATGGCTTGTTCCAAGCCAATTGTTTTCCTTTCTTTTCTTTTCTTTTTTTTTTTTTTGGTTTTTTTTTTTTTCCCTATCAAAACCCTACTACTAAGGTTCCTCATGAAAATAGAGAAGTTGTAAATAACCATTGAAAGATTGAATTCAATCATGTAAATGTAACACTGCATTTATTGACATGTAAATTTTACGTAAAGAATCCAAGACCCACTGGAAAACATACCCATGTGGTTCATGGAATGAGAAAAAAATATTAAGACTAATGGCCAAACACTGTAATCCAGCAGAAAGGCTTCATTAACTGTGTTAGCAATGTAGGACAAAAAGTTCATTCACACGATATAGAGTATATGTGATAGACTGACAGCTAAATAGTAGGTAGTGATGAGAGTCTCAACAGTTAGAAACATGTCAAAACAGACATACCTACATATACTTGCTTAAGACAGCACTGTACTGTAATTTCTAAATCAGTAATGGATAGACACATAACCAATTGGAAATCAATGAGTAATGCTTTCTTTGCACAGAATACAAGAATTTTTTTACATCCCAGGAATATTAAATGACCTTGAAATTTTAAAAGAGGTATGTTGTAGTGAGAGATGACCTTACTTTTAAAAGGTAAATTTCTGTGTTTCTCATGAAAACAGATGTTACATGTAAAATTAAAAAATTACAAAAATGTTATAAAAATTACTGTTTGTTCATCCTGAAGGTGAAAACTATAACTATATGAGATAATTATAAATCAATTGATATTATTAAATTCTCTCAATCATAAATTCAACAATAAAGAGAAAAGTAAATATAATAATATAAATAATAATTAAGATAAATAATTGAAATTGCCAATGAACTGTGTTGTTAAATGACTTTTCTTTCTTTTGAATAATAAAATAATAAACTCATTTCTACTTTGAACTCTTCATGCACTTACAGAACATAGAGTGATGATATTCATCCTCCCTTAAGTCCTGCCAGAAACCACTAAAATCTACAACCTAATTTCTTTTCCATGACATGCATTGAATCCTTTTTACTGTCATTAAAACCCACTGATTCTAACAAGTGCAGCCCATAGACACATGGGTTTGGGGCCATCCAGTAGGGCATAAGCAGCCTATCAGTGATTCCAACCTTAAAGTGGAATGACAATCCTCACACAAGTGATCAAATGTCAGAAGGTCCACATATAAGTATAATATTCATTATAGTGCAGTTTTTATGGAAAATAAAATTTTCATTTGGAGATATACTAAAGAGTTATTTCTATGACATGAATATATCATTTTGTAATGATAAGTAATCTTTATTGTATTTCCAAAGTTATTACCATATTAGGTCCTTTTCTCTTCTTTTATAAGAAAAAGAAAATGTTTAACGTGTGTACACTCATTCTGGAGATAAGTTACTGTTTTACTATGAGTAAAGATTGTAACCTAGTTATTCATATTACTGAATTAAGCACAGAGTTAAATAATTGCACAAAGTAATCCGGTAAATGCAATCACTGTGCAACTAAGAGCTATAAACCAGATATTTTCCCAAAATTGACTTAAGAAAAAGAATCCATTTTCTGTACCCATGGCCTTATTAAAGGACAATTTAGAATAGCTGTCAGATGTGCATATACAAATTCATTAAAATAGACAAGGACAAAATCACGAACAGTATTATGACATCAACAAACACATTAAAAGCTTTCCTCTTAATGTTTGTCCCGATTTTAACTAATTGAGGGATAATTCCTCTCTTTAAGTAGCTTCTGAAGGTGAATAGGTCTTTTTTTCTGTGGGCTTTATGCATCTCTTGTTGCCTGGCAACACTCAATCACAGCCGCTCCACCTTTTATTTCACTAATCATCATCTAATTGCATTTGCAAATTTAAGCATTCATTTTGTTTTTCAAAACATTTTTATCTCTGTGCAACTAAAATTATTGTTTAAGCAGAATATACTGAAATGTTGCCAACCTATACTACTTTACTTTAAGAGCTTAATTTGCATGTACTCTATGTTACTTTATGAGACAACCAGAAACAATTACAAAGTATAGGACTGACGAGTCTATTTTCATCTACACTAAAATTATGACATAAATCTTATATTTCCATCAAACTTACCTTGTTTTGCTTAAGTTTCCATGGTGAGAATAGTGCTTCAGATCAGTATGAATGAAAAACGAATCCTTAAAATAGTTACTACATTTCCATAGGAAATATTGCTCACATATAGTTCATATATTCACCCCAATTTTAGAAAGTTGTAAATATTGTAGATGGAGAAGTGGAAGTTTGCATTTTTGTGAGAGAATCCTTAGCTTCTCATGAAAACAGAGATGACGAGATCAGCACGGTTATGAGGCTGGATTTGATTGTACATGAATAAACCAAAGATTTTGTAAGTTAATACCTTCAAATCCTCAGCGAATGGACTGATGGCTTTGATATTTATAAGTACAATGTTTTGTTTGTTTGGAGAGTTTTCTGCAAAGCAGTATGTTGAGATGTGCTTTCTTTCTTTTCTCTTTTTTTTTTAGTATTTATTTATTTATTTTTATACTTTTTATTAGGTATTTTCCTCATTTACATTTCCAATGCTATCCCAAAAGTCCCACATACCCTCCCACCCACTCCCCTACCCACCCACTCCCGATTTTTGCTTTCTTTTACATCCTTCTGTCTCCTCTGTTTCCATGTCCTCTGTTCCTCTGTTCCTCATCTGTAAAAGCATTATTTGGGCCAAATCTGCTTTGGTGGGACTAAACTCAGATTGTACTATGTAAAAAAGGTTATACAATTCATTATTATTAATTATGGCGTAGATTTTTTTTTAAATGGCAAACCCATTATGTTAATAAATCTCTACCCACTTTTAACATTTTCACTGCTACACGTGTCTGCTAGAAAACACAAAGATAAATACCATTTTTATATGGCCATACTAAAAAAATCACAGAAAAAAAATAGAAAACTAAAAAGTACTTCAGATAATAAATATGATGCTTCACAAAAATGATTGAAAAACATGTTCTAATCCTATACTATTTCTTACATGTTACTTAGGGTACATAGACTTAGAAATACTGTATAGTGATCTGATCACAGAAAAAAAATGAATATAAATAGAAGGTGAATAAGACTCTTTCTTGCTAATCAAACTCAATGGCCAGCCTATAATGAATCCACTTGTGGAATAATTTCCTACTTGTTGGTAAAATTACAAACCTTCAATATAGACATCTTAGCCACTAAATATTAATCTCTGAATTCTAGAAATACAAAATGCAAATTTGAGCATATTTTCTCAAGATTTTAGTCATAAGACAATATTAAAACTATATACTCCAGCTGGAGAGATGGCTCAGTGGTTAGAAGCGCCGACTGGTCTTCCTAAGATCCTGAATTCAAATCCCAGCAAGCACATGGTGGCTCACAGCCATCATAACAAGATCTGAATCCCCCTTCTGGAGTGTCTGAAAACAGCTACAGTGTACTTACAGATAATTAATAAATAAACCTTAAAAAAAAAACCTATATAATCTTTTCTTATAAAGCTCAAGTTGCCCAAATAATTTAGTGTTCATTCAAATTAGCACTTGAAGCTAGAATCTGCCTTTCACCCAGTTGAACAGTAACAAACTAACTTTAAGAACTTCCATTTATTAAATGATATGATTGTCCCAGCTAGAGTTGCTATTGCTGTGATGAAACACCATGTCAAAATTTAGAAGATTTTGGCTTATACTTCAAAAAAAAATCACTTCACCATCAATGGAAATCAGGGCAGATACTCAGGCATGGCCAGAACCTGTAGGAAGCAGCTGAGCAGAGACAATGGAAGGTGCTGCTTACTGGCTTGCTCATCATAGCTTCCTTATAGAACCCAGGAACACCAGCCCCAGTACGACCCACTCACAATGAGCTGGGGTCTTCTCCATCAATAACTAATTAATTAAGAAAGTGTCCTCTATCCATATTTTTTGGAAAGGCTTTTCTCAGTTGGGTTTCCTTTCTTTCAGACAACTCCAGTTTGTGTTAAGTTGACATAAACTAACAAACACATAGTTTAAATCTTAGAGCAATTCTTGCATCCTACTTTACATGAATATTTCTATAACTTTTCTTAAGCTGCTTTGTTTGTCTCTCAAAATCCCTATTTAAAGGGTGGGTTGGAGAGCAGGGTGGGGAGGTATAGAGGATTTACTGGATAGCGTTTGAAATGTAAATGAAGAAAATATCTCAGCCCTTCAGTATTCCTCAGTTGAGAATTCTTTGTTTAGCTCTGTACCCTATTTTTTAATGGGTTTATTTGAATTTCTGGAGTCCACCTTCTTGAGCTCTTTGTATATATTGGACATTAATCCCCTATCAGATTTAGGATTGGTAAAAATCCTTTCTCAATCTGTTGGTGGCCTTCTTTTTTTCTTATTTACAGTATTTTTTGCCTTACAGAAGCTTTGAATTTTTATGAGGTCCAATTTGTCGATACTTTTTTTTTACAATTATTTGTTTACTTATTTTAATTAGGTATTTTCTTCATTTACATTTCAAATGCTATCCCAAAAGTCCCCCATACCCTCCCCCCCACTCCCCTACCCACCCACTCCCACTTCTTAGCCCTGGTGTTCCCCTGTACTGGGGCATATAAAGTTTTCAAGACCAAAGGGCCTCTCTTCCCAATAATGGCCAACTAGGCCATCTTCTGCTACATATGCAGCTAGAGACACGAGCTCTGGGGGTACTGGTTAGTTCATATTGTTGTTCCACCTATAGGATTGCAGACCCCTTTAGCTCCTTGGGTGCTTTCTCTACCTCCTCCATTTGGGGCCCTGTGTTTTACCAAATAGCTGACTGTGGACATGATATGTACTCACTGATAAGTGTTTATTACCCAGAAACTTAGAATACCCAAGATACAAGTTGCAAAACACATGAAACTCAAGAAGAACGAAGACCAAAGTGTGGTCACTTTGCCCCTTCTTAGAATTGGGAGCCAAACACCCATGGAAGGAGTTACAGAGACAAAGTTTGGAGCTGAGATGAAAGGATGGACCACGTATAGACTGCAGCACCCAGTGATCCATCCCATAATCAGCCTCCAAACGCAGACACCATTGCATACGCCAGCAAGATTTTGCTGAAACGACCCTGATATAGCCTTCTCCTGTGAGGCTATGCCGGTGCCTGGCAAACACAGCAGTGGATGCTCATTTGTCGATTCTTGATCTTACAGAATAAGCCATTGATGTTCTGTTCAGGAATTTTTCCCCTGGGCCCATATCTTCGAGGCTTTTCCCCACTTTCTCCTCTATTAATTTCAGTGTCTCTGGTTTTATGTGGAGGTCTTTGATCCACTTAGACTTGAACATTGTACAAGGAGATAAGAATGGATCAATTCCCATTCTTCTACATGATAACAGCCAGTTGTGCCAGCACCATTTGCTGAAAATGCTGTCTTTTTTCCACTGGATGGCTTTAGCTCCCTTGTCAAAGATTAAATAACCATAGGTCTGTGGGTTCATTTCTGGGTCTTCAATTCTATTCCATTGGTCTACTTGTCTGTCGCTGTACCAGTACCATGCAGTTTTTATCACAATTGCTGTGTAGTACAGCTTGAGGTCAGGCATGGTGATTCCCCCAGAGGTTCTTTTATTGTTGAGAATAGTTTTTCCTATCCTAGGCTTTTTGCTATTCTAGATGAATTTGCAAATTGCCCATTCTAATTCATGGAAGAATTGAGTGGAATTTTGATGGGGATTGAATTGAATCTGTAGATTGCTTTTGGAAAGATAGCCATTTTTACTATATTGATCCTGCCAATCCATGAGCATGGGAGATCTTTCCATCTTCTGAGATCTTCTTCAATATCTTTCTTCAGAGACTTGAAGTTCTTATCCTACAGATCTTTCACTTCCTTAGTTAGAGTCACACCAAGGTATTTTATTTTTGTGACTATTGTGATGGGTGTTGTATCCTAATTTCTTTCTCATCCTGTTTATCCTTTGTGTAGAGAAAAGCCACTGCTTTGTTTGAGTTAATTTTATATCCAGCTACTGCCCAGAAGCTGTTTATCAGGTTTAGGAGGTCTCTGGTGGAATTTTTAGGGTCAATTATATATACTATCAGATCATCTGCAAATAGTGATATTTTGACTTCTTCATTTCAATTTATATCCCCTTCTTCTCCTTTTGTTGTCAAATTGCTCTGGCTAGGACTTCAAGTACTATATTGAATAGGGAGGGAGAATGTGGGCAGCCTTGTCTACTCCGTAATTTTAGTGGGGTTGCTTCGAGTTTCTCTCCATTTAGTTTGATGTTGGCTACTGGTTTCCTGTAGATTGCTTTTATTGTGTTTGGGTATGGGCTTTGAATTCCTGATCTTTCCATGAATTTTATCATGAAGGGGTGTTGAATTTTGTCAAATGCTTTCTCAGCATCTAATAAGATGATCATGTTGTCCCTGTGTGATAAGGAGTCTTGCTGGCGAGGACACACACACAGGATACACTCAGATCCTTCTGCAGCAAAGCTTTAATGCATCTCGAGAGAAAGATGATCAGCTTCTGGGGAGGAGACCCAGAACACAGGAAACTCTGTCCTTAAATAGACCACAAGAGCGTTTGGAGATGTGTTTCACCCTGACTGGTTGCTCACCATCAGCCCAGATGACGCCACAGGACAGGCAGGGCACAAGGAATGGAAAACTACCCCAGCACATGCACAGACTACTTGTTTACTAGTTAGAACACAGAATGTCAGTGCCATCTTGTAATGGCGATTGCAAGGGCAGCTCCTCACATCATGTGATTTTTTTATTTGAGTTTGTTTATATAGTGAATTACATTGATAGATTTTCGTATATTAAACTATTCCTGCGCTGCTGGGATGAAGCCTACTTGGTCATGATGGATAATCATTAATAAATCAATAAATAAACAAAATGTATAAATTATGGTAAAGTTTATCTTCAGTTCGTTTCTTCCTCCTATTGCCGTATTTATTGAAGAGAATCTGCTTTTTTTTCAGATTTAATTTTGCACTAATTTATTAGTCTTGTCATTAGGGACTTCATGATTTTCAAAATGGTACCCTATCACAGATTATTATTTGAACCCGTTTAATTATTTTCCATTAAATATATTGGTCAAGAAAAATTTTGTAAATCACGGGAGAGAAATATAATTTTTCCACAAGAAATTTCATTTTGTATTAAGAGAAAGCAGAACAGATCTACCAGGTATTTAGATGCCACAGAATATCACAAAGGACTTGGCAAAATGCATCTTTTTGTGATTTGCTGATTACAAGGTAATAGAATATTTAAAGCATACTGTATTTTATGTAACAACATATATGAATGTGGATGCATTTTTTTTAAAGTGCTGGTGCACTTAACATATAACCAGTAACAACACTGAGATGAATCTAGACAGCCCAGCATGTAAACAGAAATTATCAAAACACTAAGACAGCTCGGTTTTATACAGAGAAAAAAAGCAGTCAGCTAAACTTCAGGATCTAGATAAGGACAAGCTCTGCAAGGAACTTCAGACTAGGAGATAGGATCTGAATGTTTTTGTAAATATACTTAATAGGATAATAACAAAATAATAACTGTACATCTTAAACATCAGTAGTGCATGGTTCTGTTTATGTCTTAAGCTGTCTGGATATAGCAACATACAATATTTAGATAACTGAACATAAATGTAGAATGAAGAAGTTGTAAATGTTTTCAACATTACAGCACAATTCCTCTCTCTCTGAAGGAAGTGGACAGTTAAAGGTGTTATAAGTGGAGGACTTCTAATTTAAATAATACTTTATATCCAAGCTTCATAAAACTAAACTGTAAATTAGCAATTTAGTCTTCATGTGGTTCCCTGAAAAACTGGAGCATGGGCTGTTCCTAAGCTTGCTGCCTACCTATCTGCCTGTGAATCCCACACCCTCAAAAGGACTGCATTGTCTGGCCTCAGTATATGTGGGGAGTACAAATTGGGAGAAGTGACACCCATAGGAAGTCTTAAAAAGTGAGAAAGGACTTGTGTAAGGGTGTACTGAGAGGAGAGGAAGGGCTAAATAAACAAACCATATATATAAATATATATATAGAGAGAGAGATATTATAACGTTAATTGTCTATTGTTTAATTAGGAATTAAATTTAAGAGATTACTTTATTTAAAGCTATATTACAATTTAAATCTAAGAAGATTAAAATTATAATAAATACATCTAATGAACTATTTAAGAATGTGTAAAACCATATTTACACATTACACTTTAGTAAGCCCAATTCATAAATATCATAAAATAACTCCTCATCCCTTAGGATAAAATTATATGGATAAGCAATATCAAATAATTAAATATCCTCAGAAATGCAGATTTTAGATGAGTATTATTAATAATGAACTATTAGATAATTATATATAGTTTAAATATCTCTATAAAAGAGCTTCCTGAAACCAAATAGCTTTAGTGAAACAGGAACTCTAATTCCAGATATGTGTCTGAAGGAGAATATTCAATGACAATTATATTAAGTTATTTCAATTTACTTACATAGGTGGCATGATAAAATTTCTGTAGCCAGAGGGGGGAAAATATCATGTCATATTCACATAAAATATCAATTAGTATCTCTGCTGGGTGTGGAAAAACATTAAAAATTCTCAAAACATTTAGGAACTCACAAATAGTACACTTGTATGTTCATTGTTTTTCATGCCTCAAAACATTTACAACAGTAATGTTTGTAAACAGCTCTCCAGATGAGTGTATATGTATTGCTGAAATGAGCAACATGTCAAGAACCCAACGCCTGAGACCCATGGGATTAGCAAGCCTTCTCCTTGTCTGAATACTGGCGTTGACCGTATATGAATAAAACATCAGGCATAGCTTTTTCTTTCTGAGGATCTCAGCCTAAGCATGCTTCTTCAGAGATATGCTGCCGAGATTAGCTAACCTGCCTCATTGTTTATCTATATAAAATAAAAATGCTGAATTTCTAGGCTGCTAGAGCATCCCCATCAGAATGGAGAGCCCACCCAATGCCAACTTTTCTGTACATGGTCTGTCGTTTCGTCATACCCAGTGGACCAGTAAGATCCACCCAAAGCTGGGTTGGAGGCAACTGACTCCTAGATTAAAATAGGTTGTGCTAAAGGGAAAGTTCGATCAAGTGAGTCATAGACATTGGATTATGTTCTTTGTGTTTTCATGAAGGAAACCAGTAATGGATGAAGCAACTTCAGAATGTTCTTATTCTTATTGTATCTCAGAGTTCACATGCCACCCACAACTGAACATCCCCCATCCCCACGCCCATAATCTTTCAGCAGGAATCTAGCAAGTTCTAGCCAGTTCTTGGCTTGTAACATTATTACTGTCACATTTTAGAGTGTGTGGTTTACTTTATATGCCTCCTACCAAGCTAACATGAAATATAATCATTATGTACAACAGAAACTAAAACTCCACATGACTCTCTTGTAATAATTTTCTGCATCATAATATTTCAATGTGCAGTGTCTCCAAGGAACATCCATATTCATTTATAGAATTTAATTCATCAGTTTTCATGTGATACAATTTTATGCCCTTGCTGTCCTGATATATAATATGGTTTTATATTTCATTAGGTTTGAACTATCAACTAATATTAGCTATTTTGCTGTTCAATATTTATATTGACCATTTTTGGCTTGATTTTTAAAAAAAGTTCCTCTAAACAAATAAGAATTATGATTCTATAAGAAATGATCTCATTGATTCTAGATATTTTACAAAGAGGGACATTTAAAAGCTTGAACTAAAATGCATACATTTTTTTTCAGTTTGATACACAGGTAATGTGAAACCTGACATCTTGTTCAGTGGTATGAGATTAATTCTTTCATTTGTGGTCCTTTGCCTGTCTTGGTACCCACTCTGTCTAATCATTTGCTTTTGTCAAAATCCTATAAATCCTATTCTGTCTCATTTTTTTAAGGTTGAGAGCAACAAGATTGTTGGGAGCCGCCCTCACATTCACCATTGCAAGATGGCGCTGACATCCTGTGTTCTAAGTGGTAAACAAATGATCTGCGCATGTGCCAAGGGTAGTTCTCCACTCCATGTGCTCTGCCTTCCCCGTGACGACAACTCAGCCGATGGGCTGCAGCCAATCAGGGAGCGACACGTCCTAGGCGGAGGATAATTCTCCTGAAAAAGGGACGGGGTTTCGCCATTCTCTCTCTTGCTCTTGCTCTCTGGCTCCTGAAGATGTAAGCAATAAAGCTTTTGCCGCAGAAGATTCCGGTTTGTTGCGTCTTTCCTGGCCGGTCGCGAGAACGTGGGTAAGACAAGATAATAGTAATGTTGGCTTTAACCTGTCAGTTTTTCCAATGTCCCATTCAATGGTCCCCAAAAGTTAGGTAAAGATTTCTGAGCTCCTGCTGCATAGTTTGAACCTATTCTGCACATTTTTTTAAATTTCATGATATTCTGTCTTTGCTCTTTTTTGCTATTAGCTCTTAAAGTAAACTTGGTGGCTGTAGTATATATGCTTTGTAGCAGGACAGGATTGTCATCTGCTTCCCTCCCTGGGAAGTTTTCATAGTACCTTCTTGTACCAGGAAAGCTGTTCCCCAGGGAAAAAGTTTTGGGGAAATGATGCAATTATATTGTATCTCAATACTTAAAATAAATAGATAAGAAATAGCTTCACAAAATATGTAGGCAAAAAGTAAGCTTTGTAATTGTAAGGGAATTTCTGAAAGAAGACCCCAGATTCAAATAGTATGCAAAGACAAAGAGTGTTTATTCTTCAGAAAGTCAGCAGGAGGGGGTCAGGCATCCAAGCAATGTGGCCACCACAAAGGAAGGAGGGAAGCTCCCAGGTCCCTTTTAAAGGCAGTAGGGATTTTCCAGTTGTAGTTAAGTCAACTTCATCAAGACTGGTTGAGTTTATAGCGTGGGACATTTTTGCACTTCTCATTGATTCATACCCTGAGGGAGAGAAGGTTACCTTATATAGACTTTTTCATATCTGCTTGAAGCCCCTGGCCAGTTGTTGGAGCAGTTGCTGATTGACTGTCCCTATTCTGTGTTTTTCCCCCAGAGGGCTGGCTGCCCTTCTGGAAAATTGAAGCTTAAGACCTAACATGACTGCCTATTCTAAAATAGGGTGAGTTAGGTCATTGCCATAGTAATAATATGACATCAAATATTAACTCCAAGATTGACTGTTGTAAAAGAGTACCACAGAGCATTGACTGTCACCCTACTGGCCCAGAGATGGTGCGAGAACAGACGGGTAAGGAGCACAACTCTCCAGCATAGATTGTAGAATTTCTTCAGATGCCATATTGCTCTAAAACTGATAAATCCTGGTACTGCTTTCAGTACAAAATAGATGAAATCAGTTGGAAGAATTCTCAACACTCAGTCAGTTGGTAAATAACTCCTCTAATCTTCACTGAAATCCCATGAAGACCTTAGCCTCCCCCACATCTTCACAGATTTCAAAGGCCAAAGAACTTGAAATCCTTGCATAATTGGGTTCAAGAGGCTGCTTTATCTCTCCATGTGAAACCTGGGATTGCCTCCGATTAAGGTGCCTGTGCTATAATTAATGTTAAACAGATTTCCAGGGCCTGAGATGGTGCTTTCCTTATCATTTTATTCTTTCATTCCTACAATAGCTGTGTTCTGAATTCTCCCTTCATCTAGAAAACAAGTCTCCCTGCTAAACATATTGTCCCCCCACCCCTAGTTTGACAATGTTTACCTGTTTCCTGAAGCTTATGTTGTGATGGCATGTTGAGTTGTTAATGGAATCCAGCCTGACATGGAAAAATCAAGATATTATGAAATCTGTTTTCTCAGTTGGAAAACTATAAATAACAGGAGAGACAAGGCTTAACTCTGGGGATGGATTTTAACATAAAGAGTGAAATTATAAATACTAAGGCAGTTCAGGTTCATTTTGGCTATCTTGTTTTCTATTACTCCTTCTGAATATCACTCTTTTCTTTTTAAGTTTTTTTTTCTTGAAAAAGTCATTGGTTTTTCAATAATTTCCTTTATACTAAGCATCATGTCTCCTTGCTAGCAGTGCACATATAGAATTTTCAATGGACTTACTGGAAAGAGCTTCCCCAATGCAATTAAAGGAAATAAATGTCTGGGATTTACCTTCTGAACTAAGGGGCAGAACTTCGAGTGGTGAGCCAGGTGTTCACAGAACTCCAGGGAGATGTAATTTTCTTCCACACCTCCATATACTACTTCCATTATTGCTAGTTTCTAGAAATTAGAATGTTCTTGGAACCTACACAACATTGCACAACAAGAAGAATAGGATGTAAACAGAAAGGTCACTTAAAGATATTTTATATGTGACTCTTAAATCATCACTACTTGGATTGCTGAAATTATTTTTAATACACCTGATATAACATTTATGATATTCTTGTTTCAGAATTTATAACTGAAATATTTACGTGATGATTTTCTCCCTAAATTACATACTGTAAGATCACTTTTGTTATTTCCAATTATTTAACAAATGAAGAAACAACCAAATAAAAATACATTCAAAAAACACACATAAATAATCAACACATAATCAACTGTGTAGATGTTTTCTGGTAATTTAATTTTGACTTTTAAATTGCAAAGAAAATCCTTCTGAGGTTTTTAAAATTTAAATTAAGGCACTACAATCCAACATACTTACCATTGCTTTGGTTCTTAAAACTAAGTGTCCTTTGAAACTGTAAAGTCAGCAGTGTGTTTGAAGTCTCAGACATTTTTGTCGCCATTTCAAACATATTGTCGACCATATAAAAGGTTATGCTTTGCCCTGAGTCCATGCATATAGAATTCTGATTGATGTCAATGGGAGCCATGTGCAAAGTTTGCAGGCACTGTGTAGTTTGAAACTTTATGGTGTTTTCAGAATATCTTTGAAGTTGAGTTTCTGTGGAAAAAAATACAAAGTTTAGAAAGTAGTTCTGCAGGGCTTATTCTTATCCACTGAGAACATGTTTAGATTGCCTGTTTAAAATGCAGAGCTAGGCTGGAATTCCATAAATGGAGCATGCATATGGAGTGAATGATTGCAAAGGGATTATTCCCATTGAGTTCAGTTGCTAGACTTGGGGACTGCATTATTAAGATCTCTTGATCCTACGCGCCGGCATTGTTTTTATACAACAGTGTTTCTCCTGCATCCTGAAAGTTATATATTGCTATTCATTTTAATGACAAAATTAAATTAATTTCCATTCCTGACATTTTCAATACTATCTAAACAAAAGAAGCATTGAAGTACCATTGAGTTGACAAACCCATAACAAACTGATTTTATATTATCACATTGAAATATATAAATTTGAAAGAATATTTCTTAATTGAGATCTATTTTGACAGTTAAAATTATATTATTTAAGGGTAAATAGCACTAAGCTTACAAGTCACTGCTGAATCTGAAATATTATTAGTGCTGAACCCTTCTGCAACCAAGGTTCTCATTGCAAGATACAACTGACATTTGTCAAATCTCACGTCTCAAACTTTACATTCTGGATAACTACACTATTCATTTTCTAGCGTAAGTAATTTGTGTTTAGATTTTCTGATTTTTTTTTCTAGAAAGTCTCTGCCACTTTGACACCTGGAGTAATTTGCACAATGCAGGCTCAATACTCCTGACAGCCCATCTAGCAATAGCTTGCTGATCTATCTCCCTGAAACAGACGAAAGTGCTGACACAGCACTCAAGAACTCTGGCTCCTTTTGATGAGAAAAATAGCAGAGGTGATTCTTTAGTCAGGAAATAAACTTTCTTCCTACTAGAAGTTTCTGGATGAGTAGGAGGCAACATTAAAATATCTAAAGAAGAGAAACTACAAAGACTAATAAAATAGGGGTAGGAGGTGGGTATTTTCCTTAACTTTCCTCGTTAGACACATGGAAACTCAGCACTTTTTCTCTCTTAATTATTCTCAAAACGAGTTACTCATAATTGAGACACATGACTATTAATTTTATTTAACTCAGTGAAATTGCATCTTCTTTCATGCCATATTATCCAAAATGAATTTTCAGATTAAACCAGTCTGAATTTTCCTTAAGTTCCAAGGATTCCCATAGAAACACATTTGAATAGGGCACTCCCCGATATGTAAAATATACCTATACATATGCATAGAAATCTACATATATGTACAATTATACTCTCTCTTCACCTTAACAATATCTATATAGATATATCAATATCAACAGATATAGACATAATATTTGTGTCTCTTGGAGTTTAGATATGGATTATTCTAGGCACAGAAGAACAGGTCTTAGACACATTTACAAGTGATGAACTGGGTTGTCTCATTTGTTTTCTCTTTTCCTAGCAACCATGACTCAGACAGGCCAGCTGCTCTTTACTCTGTCAGAGTAGTTGAACTCAAAAATACATTTGGCAGCTGAAATTTCCTCTCAGGTTTGGAGTTCTTGGCTACAGTTATTTGTCAGAACAGTCATGAGCCAAAAATGGGAAATAAAAAGACAACTAACTTGAGAAATCCACTTACAAATGGGGCAACGGCTGAGCACAGGGAGTTACTGAGAAATTGCAAGTTTAACCTACAGACTTCAGAAGTTCTTGTAGTAGAAAGAGAAAAGTATGAATATACTCATAACTACTATGTTGCCAGACCAGAAAAAAAGAAACATTGCTCTGCAATGATCACTTCAAATAAATAAGAACAGTAGATCAAATAGGCTTACAAACTGTCTACCTAAAAGACTACAGAATTACAAGTCAACACAAAGATATCTTGCCTTTTCATGACTGTAGAAGAAGGTTTCTCCTTTAATATATGTTTCCATTGACAGAATTTGTTGTAGATAATATTAAGATAAAGATGCTTATATACAACTCTATCATATATGTTTTTAAGCTTAAATCATACTTTTTCTATTCTAACTCTTTATAATCACTGCTGATACCGTCTATCACTATTGATTATTTCCATTTCCCTTCTTCTCTACAAGGTATGTAAAGATGGCACCAAAATCGACAGAGCAGCCAAACCATGACTGGTACAGCTTGAGTCCCATCCCACGAGAGGGAACCAATCTTTAACACTGTTCAGAGGGCCAAAAAATAGAGGCCTAGAGTAGAAGCCAAAAACAAATGGAAAAAAAAAGGGCTAAGGTCATGATTCCTAATATTATTCTGCTTCACATAGGATCTGTTGGAAACATTTGTATAGACTCACAGCCAAACAAAAGTGTTGCTTAGGGGATTCTGTAGAAGAGAAGGAGGAAGGATTGAGAGAGTAAGAGGAGTCAAGAACACCACAAGAACAGTCACAGAAACAACTAATCTAGGTCTATAAGTGTTCACAGAGACTGAAGTGCCAACTATGGAGTCTTCACTGGAAGGAACTAGAACCCCTGCATCTATGTTATAATTGTATAGGTCAGTCTTCTTGTGGATCTCCTGACAGTGGATGCAAGAGCTGTCTCTGACTTTGTTGTCTGCCTGTGGAGTCCTTTCTTCCTACTGGGCTGTCTTATATAGCTTTAATAGGAGAGGATGCAGTTAGTCATATTGCACCTTGATATGCCAGGATTGGTTGATCTCTATGGGTAATCTACCCTTTACTGAAGAGAAACTAGGAGTGAATGGGAGTTGGGGTAGGCAGAGAAAGGGACTAGGAGTAGAGGAGGAAGGGAAACTTACAGTCAGTATATAAAATTTATTAGTAAAAATAATGAAGAAAAAAAGTATTTACTCCATTTAAATCCAATCAGGTCCCTGTACTGTTCTTTTGGCTTCGGATACATTTGTTTTTTAGCATCTGTCATCAGGTAAGACCAGATCGACTTTCCTTTTTACATCTGTATTGACCACTACTCAGACAGTAAACATTTTCCTTCAGTTATTGTACAGCACTGTTGTGAAGTCAACATATAAACGTCTTCATGTCTTAATTCTGTTCCATGCCAATTATCATAAATTTAAACAAAATAATTTAACAAGGTGCTTGCATTTGAAACTATTTCAACGAAAACAAAATTATGCAAACATAAGAAAAATTTATATGCACTGTGTTGTGGATAGCCTTGGGGCTAATTATATTTGATGTCAATTCAGTTCTCCAGTGAGGGGTTGGTTGTGAACTAGGAATGAGTCAGCACTCAGGTGATTTCCTGTAAACCTGCTTCTCACCTTATTTGTAAAATAAAGGACAGTTGATGATTGGGTAGAGAAAAGGGAAGGTGGAGTAGAAGGGAGAGAGAGAGAGAGAGAGAGAGAGAGAGAGAGAGAGAGAGAGAGAGAGAGAGAGAGAGAGAGGGAGAGAGATAGAGACAAAGAGAGAGAGAGAGAGAGAGAGAGAGAGAGAGAGAGAGAGAGAGATAGAGAGAGAGGGAAAAATGGGAGTGGGAGAGGATGCAGAGGAAGAGGAGGAAGAAGGAAGTAGAGCAGAAGTCCATGGCCTGGAGAATCCTCAAGTTCTAGGGGTCTCATAGATGTGGAAGATGGTAGATCTGCCCAAACTAGGCATACAGCATGTATTCATGTTAATTGAGTAGTGTTTTCATTGCCAGGGCATATTTGGATGGAGAGATTTATTGCAACAGTACTGGATAACTTTTTCTCATGTTATATGAATTCACATTTTAATTTTCTGACACATTGAAAATGCCTGACCTTTTAATGTCCTGTAGATCATCTAAGAAACAGTGACTTCAAGGAAAGTTCACCTGTGCTCCTCTCTAGCACAATGTGGTCGTTTCAAAAGTTACACACATCTTAAGTCTTCCCAGGATATTTTTTAACACATTTACTGACAGAGACATTTTAAGATAACATTGTAAAGAACCGTGAATTACATTAGTAAGAAAATATTAACTTTACTTCTATGTAGACATATTTTAGAATTTTGTTTAGAAATTCTTTTTGACCTAGGAATTATGTTGACTTCATGGTAAAAAAATTTGTAAAAACAAGCAAAGAAAATGCACAAAAAACAATAAGGAAATAAAAGATTATCAGATTTTTCCTGATTCTAGGTATACTCAAAAGAATGCCTCAATAATTTTATATTTTTAAAAGTGATAACAAATTGTCTTATTTTTCATCAAGTTTCCTTTGGGAAAGTATATAAACACAAAAATTACAAATCTGCTTTATTTTCTGTAGCATACTAGACATTCTCATTTATAAAGAAATCCTGTTGTGAAATACAAAATACATAATTATCTTACCTGGATCATTGTGGAGGTTTTGTTTGTTTGAATGTTGAGGCTCTTTTTCAACTCATGGAATTCTCCCTTCTCAGCCTTCCTTGTGAAAGGGTTATATTTGTTTTCTTTTCTTTTCTTTTTCCTTTTGTCCAGGACTAAACTTTTTAATTAGTCAAATTATGAACATGTTTTTCAATCTGTATGTTGAGCATAATATTGGCACCCAGTTAGACATGAAACTTACAAAGAAGAAATGAATTATGTCACAGCAATCTGTGTCATTCTAAAATGAAGGAAATTCATTATTGCATAGCTTAAAAATTATTTAGATTTATGCATACATTATATAGCTCTGCATTAGTTTTTTTCCAACAGTTCTTTTGAATTTTATTTATAGTTTACTTAGAACCCAAGGAGTTATTACTTTTGAAACACAACAGATTTTTGGTTTTTTGTTTTGTTTTGTTTTGTTTTGTTTTGTTTTAATTCTTGTCTCACATATTATATCCAGAGTCCAGTTTTTCCTCCCTTGCCTCTCCTAGCCTCTACCCACCCTATCTTCTTTCTCCCCCAGATCCAATCCCCCTCCACCTCAAGTCAGAAAGAAGAAAGCTCCCCGGGGACATCAACGAAACAACATAACAAGCTACAGTAAGACCAGGCACATATCATCACACCAATGAAGGATGACACAACATAGGAAGAGAAATAAAATTACCCATTTAGGTAAAAGAATGAGGATAAGCCATTCTCATTCTCCCAGTGTTAGAATTCCTTCCCATAAGAACACCAACCTACTCACCCATAACATATTAGGAAAAGAACCTAGGCCAGAGAAGTTCCGACTCCCTGATCTGCGTGAGCACCCATGAGTCCTGGTCAGTTCATACTGTGTTCTCCTGTTCTGATGCTGTCCCTTGACATCCTTTCTTCCTCTCCTCCACTTCCTCTCCTCCACTAGACTCTTTAAGCTCTAGCTAGTATTTGGCTGTGGAACTCTGCATATATTCCCATTGGTTGCTGGATGAAGTCTCTCTGGCTTCTTTGATGATAGTTCTGACAGTCTCCAGTCTCAGAACACTGTGCAGGCAAGCCAAACTGTAGGCCAAAGCTATTGTGGCTGGTATTGTGTACCAATCTTTCCACTTGAGGACTGGTTACAAAAGATGGCCAGTTTGGGTCTAGTGTCCTTATCATAAGGAATTTTGCTAGGGGTTACCATGGAGTTTCCATTGCACTAGGTTTTCACCTCATCCCGATGACCATAAAATCCAGTAATGTCTTTTAGAATTTTCTTCATCCCTGCCACCTAAAACCTCTTGTCTCCAATACGACCTGCCCCAGTCTACCTGTAAAATCTCTTCTATTTCCCCACCTTAAGTCGTCCTTGTTACTTACCCTTCTGGGTCTGTTAACTGTAGGATGCTCCTTTTTTACTTTATAGAAGATACTGAGTTATACACTAGTAGATGCAATGTCTGTCTTTTGGTAAGGATGTTTTTCTTTCTAGTTGCATCCACTTGTCCAGAAATTTCATAATAGCATTGTTTTCTAACAGCTGAGTAATATCCCATTGTGTAAATGTAACACATTTTCTTCATTCTTTTTTTTTTTGTGGTACCTTTACATTGTTTATAGTTTCTAGCTATTATGAAGAAAGCAGCTATGTTGAGCAAGTGTCCTTGTAGGATAGAGTATTCTTTGCCCCAGGAGTGGTATTATAGGGTCTTGATGTAGATAGATTTTAAAATTTCTAAGAAAGTGTCATATTGAGTTCCAAATCACTCTCACCAGCAATGGGTGCTTGTTCCCCTTGATCCACATCTAGTCCAGCGTGATCTCTCACTTTGTTTTTGATCTTCTTATTCTGACATGCGATCTTAGAGTCATTTTGGTATGCATTTCCCTGATGGCTAAGGATGTTGAACATTTCTTTAAGTTCTTCTTGGCTGTTAGATGTTCTTTGGCCAAGAAATTTCTCTTTAGGGGCTAAAGAAATAGCTCAGTGGTTAAGATCACTGACTGCTCTTCCAGAGACTTTAGTTCAATTCCCAGCAACTACATGGTGGATCACAACCATCTGTAATGGAATTCCATACACTCTTCTAGAGTATCTGAAGACAGTATCTTTTTTAAAAAAGAGAGAATTCTCTGTTAAATCTGTACCCCATTTTAAATTGAATTATTTGGTTTGCTAATGTCTTGTTTCTGGCTCTTTATATATTTTGCAAATCAGGCCTTCTTCAGATGTGTAGTTGATAAAAATCTTTGTCCATTCTGAAAGCTTCCATTTTGTCCTATTAAAAATAGGGTCCTTTCCCTTATAGAAGTTTCTTGGTTTCATGATATTCCATTTATTAATTGCTGATCTTAGTGCCTGCAGTACTGATATTCTGTTCGAATTAGTTGTCTACTATACCAAAGCACAGCTAGTTCTATAAATCTAGAATTAATTTTCTGCATTTATTTATGCAAGTTTTTGCAATTACATATGAAAAAATAAATTTGACTGTGATTTAAGAAAAATTAAAACAAATAACTTACAAAATAAATCACATTTATATCTCTAAACACTTTGTTCATTTATTTTTAAAACCAGATTTCAAGGAGGTAAAAACAAATAGGCACACATCAAAATTAAAATTTCATGATTTTTTTTCACTAACAGCAGTCCTATTTTTCCTAGTACTTATCTCTGATCTTTATTCAATATAAGGGACATAGTTTTATGAAATACTTCAAAAATGTTTGAAAATTGCCTAACTTGTAGAGAAGCAATGCACTGCAATGATCAAATTAAATCCTTGTTTAATAGATTTATTCAAGTGGATCCATTTCAGAACATGGTCCATGAATGAAGGTCTGGGAGGAGATTTCAGAGAGATTTTGAGAAAACTACAAGAAAACAAGAAAAGAGTATTGTAACCTTTGTTCTTCCTTTACATGGATTTGTTCTTTGAATGTGCTTTCTTGCCCTGCCAGGTATGATAGTTAGGAATAGGTTTATTTTAGATTCCATATCATCTTACCCATTCTCGAAAAGATATTTCCAAAGACAAGTTTTCCTCATGACTGTATAAATTTTTTAAATTTTTATTAGGTAATTTTCTTATTTACATTTCCAATGCTATCCCAAAAGTCCCCCATACCCTTCCCGCCACTCCCCTACCCACCCACTCCCACTTCTTGGCCCTGGCGTTCCCCTGTACTGAAGCATCTAAAGTTTGCAAAACCACTGGGCATCTCTTTCTAGGAAATCAGTCTGGCGGTTCCTCAGAAAATTGGACATAGTACTACTGGAGGATCCTGCAATACCTCTCCTGGCATATATCCAGAAGATGTTCCAACTGGTAAGAAAGACACATGCTCCACTATGTTCATAGCAGCCTTGTTTATATTAGCTAGAAGCTGGAAAGAATCCAGGTGTTCCTCAACAGAGAAATGGATACAAAAAATGTGGAACATTTACACAATGGAGTACTACTCAGCTATTAAAAAGAATGAATTTATGAAATTCCTAGGCAAATGGATGAACCTGGAGGGCATCATCCTGAGTGAGGTAACCCAATCACAAAAGAACTCACATGATATGTACTCACTGATAAGTGGATATTAGCCCATAAACTTAGAAAACCCAAGACTGTATACTTCATAAACTGATGTGACCTTGCAACAAGAACTCAAGTGCACATTGCTCCCATGACATTACTTATCTGTCAGAATACCTTAAGAATATAAATTATCTGATGCACTGAATAAAACTGGCTATGTAGACTCCTTGTTTCAGGAAACTCTATAACATACAGTTAGGCAAAGATTGGAAAGAGCTTCTGTCACTAAATGCATGGTAGAATCAGGTATATGATCTTTGTCAGTTAAAAAGGCAAATCAATACCATCCATCTACTTATGGATTATAATTGGAGAAACTGTATGGCTGAAAATAAGCTATGCTATGAGAATGTAAGACTTAAATCTTATGTGCCAATCTAAAGGCAAGATGAAATGAGATGCTAGTCTTCAGTTGTTTTTTTTTTTCCTGCTGTTTTGAAGCCTTAACTGGTATCACCAATAACTATAAACCCTCACACTTGACAGTTTTCTTGAAATATTTTAAAGTGATACAAAAGTATCTTCCCTACTCCACAGTCCGTGTATATTACTTTTTTGTCTTGATAACATATAAAAAAATCATGCTATTTTTAATGATTACTAATTTATTATAACCATAATGCTATTTTTAGTTATAATTAACAAGTGATATACTAGTGCATATAGTTTCTCAAAGTTTCAATTAATTTGATTATGTGTATGTATATATATATATATATATGTATATGAATATTTATACATAAGTTGATATGTATAGGACACACATTTACATACATATTTCTTACTGTCTCTCAAATAACTGATATGCTCTTTTCTCATAGTAAAAAAGACCATGGAGGACATTTGTAAAATCAAGCACATCTGGGTAGTAGTAACCATTTTTCATTTCCTTAAAATTTCTGCCTGACAAAAGAATCTACGTGTCTTATCCACATTTGGCCCCTGTATTCTGGTCAGATGTGGCCACAGGTAAAGAGTGGTTTTATCACTATTGTGGTAACTTTCTAATTGATTTCTAATTGATCACTTTCTAATTGATTAAGAGGCTTCCTTTACAGTAGAATTTCATGCATGATATTGTAAAACTTTTTTCACTGAAGATTAGTACCCTGGCAGAGATCTCCTGCTCTTGTTTTTGCAAAGTCATTCAGCTATCAAACTACATTGTAAATATTTGTGCTAAACCTATGGATTTATATGGTTCTCACCTTGGGTCAAAGATGTTTCTTTTTGCAATGGGTAGTGGTTAATGCAGACACACATAACTGGTCAAACTTCTGAGTGTAAATAATTCTGAGTGCTCATATGTACATGGATCATTTACATCAACCTCCCACAATCCAAGGCTCAGAGCACTTTTAGGGTGAGGAAAGAGAACGAATAAAACAAGCCACTGATGTAGATGAAGCTGTAAATGTGCAGTTCTGGCTATGGCATGTCTATTAGATGTATCATTCCTGCAAGTTTGTTTAATCTGCAAATGACATGCACAGGAAGAAGACATTCCACATTCTAGCAAGGGCTGATATCCCTGAATCCCCTTCCTTATCAAATGAGATATAAGATATTGTTTGCAGATGAAAGGAATTGTCACTTCACCTTGCAGATATGGCTAATTGTAACCACACATGCCTGGGTGGATGGCTACACGCCCATGTGCATAGAAGTTGCAATAATTTGTCTTAAAGGGTTATGAAACAGAAAACAAATTGAAAACTTGAAACTTGGAAAGAGATGGGATACAGCTTACTAGGAAAAGTTAATACAAAAGGCACTGATAGGAAAATGGGCTCACTATTCATTATTTAAATATATGAAATTCTTGAAGAATGTAATAAATCTGTTTTTAAAATATAAAAATCTCGTTCTTTAAAAATTCCAATTCTCTATTAGGATAATAAAGTGGCAACAAACACTAAATGAGATTTAAATGATAGTAAATACAATAACACTAGAGAAATTTTGTTATTATTGTTTGATGATGTCATCATAGATGATGATTAAGTTTCTAAAACTTGCCTATCAACATTCTGTTCAAAAGATTAATATTCTTCTAAACTACAAATGCAAATTCATCCTTGTAAGAGCTAAATTGTCCCAATAGTAAACTATATATTGAATTTTTCAATAATCACATTATAAATTACAAAAATATGCAAGGTATTTAATATTAATGAGTTAAGAAATAATCAAGGTACAATCTGTCCCTTTATCCATACTGGAAGAAATTTATTACAGTTTGCCAATATTTTAATTGAAAAATAATTTTTATTCATATACTATTGTATTTATACAAAATAAAAGACATTTACTGGGAAATACATATTAAAATAATAAAAGGAAGCATTGCAAATGAGAATTTTTATCAAAATTATGTCAAAATACTGCATATATAATTAAAATTATAATTGTGTATATATGTTCACATTTTAAATTATTTCAATTATTCAAAATTTTAAACCAATTAATGGGATACTATAGGTATAAATTAATATTTATATATGAAGACTTCTTTTTAACAAGCTTAAGAAAGCACATAAGATTACCTGGATAAAGTTGTCTTTCATTGTTAATGTTAAATGATATTTAGAATCTAAAAAATAAAAAAAAATCTCAAACTCCAAAATGTTTGTTTTCAATTAATTAAATATTTTTATTTACTATCATTGAGTTTCAAGAAAGCATGAGTTAAACAGAAAAACTTTGTCTAAGTAAGTAAGGAAATATATAAGTAAAGAGGGAAAAATAAAATCTAGCATGCTTTGAATAGAGACAAATATTTTTAACTGTTATTTTGGGACCTTAGGTCTAAAATTCAAGAATAATCCCAGTTACTCTGATATATATTCACCATCACTTCAAGAAATCCAAGGGCATTAAAATACATAGACTTTCAATGTTTCTTAGTTATGAATTAAAGAATAATTATGTTTCATTTTCATTTATTTTATCTTATCATGCATTCATATTATGAGATAATATTTAGATAGAAGGGAGAGAGAGAGAGAGAGAGAGAGAGAGAGAGAGAGAGAGAGAGAGAGAGGAGAGAGGAGAGAGGAGAGAAGAAAAAGAGAGAGAGAGAGATTAATTAAACACAGATTCCTGACTGTAGTTGATAAAGGAGTTTGAGCCCAAAATACAGACATTAAATAACGCTGGTGTTATGGTTTGTATGTGCTAGGCCCAGAGCGTGGCACTATTAGAAGATGTGGTTCTATTGAAGTAGATGTGGCCTTGTTGGAGGAGGTGTGTCACTGTGGGCAAGAGCTTAAGAATGTCATCCTAGCTTTCTGGAAGTGAGTATTCTGCTAGCAGCCTTAAGATGAAGATACAGAACTCTCAGCTCTTCCTCTATCATTCCTGACTAGATGCTGCCATACTCCCACCTTCATGATAATGGGCAGAACCTCTGAATCTGTAAACCAGCCCCAATTAAATGTTGTCCAAATAAGAGTTGTTTTAGTCATGGTGACTGTTCACATCAGTAAAACCCTAACTAAGACAGTGGTCTTAGTAAAAAATCATCTCTTTTGAAAGTTCTCCTTTTTAAAAAAAAATATGCAAGTGGTATATATCATCCATTACAAATCTAACTTGAAGGTATTAAAGAAAAGATTTGTTTTGAATTAATGATGCAGAAAAGAAAAGCCACATCGATTGGAACACCAATGAGACCAGAAATTTGAAGAAACTGAAAGCAGTCTAAACTGGTAACCACTGGAATACGATAGATCTTAAAAAGTGGTACACAATTTTGTAATGACCATGTGTCTCCAGGAGATTATGAAATCTACAGTGTGATGGACCTGAAACTTTAATACCGATAGAGGGGAAGTCCTTTGTCTTGTCCCATTATGACTTCCTCTCCCACCTTTCATTTAGCACTGGTATAGATGCCCATTATCACAAGTCACATCAATAAACCTTTGATCCTACTTTTTATAAATAAATAAATAAATAAATAAATGAATGAATGAATGAATGAATAAATAAATAAATAAATAAATAAATAAATAAATAACAAGTCTAAGCTACCACAACTCAAGTCCATTAATATCAATGTCATGATTCCTAAATCACTTTGTCCTTCTTAAAGCTGTGTCTCTTTCCAATTATTGTTTTATGATCTGTCCTATCCAACCCAGTGGTTAAAAAAACTACATTGTCCTTGTGTGTTACTGATATTGAAGCACATTTTTCAGAGAAAAATCAATTGATTGAGAAAAGTCATCTTTTATCATGTCATCATTTTGACAAATCAGAAGCGGTGATTTGATATTTTAGGAGTAAGAAGCAATTGAACAAAGGATTACTTCCACAATATGTACAGATCCCCATGTATTTTACAACTTGTCTAAGTGCTATACAACGACACATGAGAACGGTAGCTGTGAAAATCCTAACTGATAATGAAAAGCAAATGCCAAGACTGGATTAACATTGTTGTAAGAGAACTCACTACAACAAATATGCTGGAAGCAGGAAAAAAAAAAGTGAACTGACAGACAAGTCAAACTTATACCATATATCTTTTGGCTCAATTTGAAATAGGAGGCTGTAAAAGGCACTCTGCAAAACATTTAACTGTGAGAAACAGTTACATAATGTGCATCTACAGCCTGAAAGTTGCTGTGAAATGTAACACATTTTTTTAAACATAAGATAATTATCAGCAGGTTTTCCTCTAGTTACTTATCATTTGCACTCATATTTAAATACTACTATCTCTGGCTGTCTTGACAAGATGCGAAATGGTAATATTATTTTTTGAAAAGGATTACGACAAAAATGCCTGTATATATCATCGTAATAGTGATGATATTAATCCAGTATATAGATAAATTCCTCCCTGGAATGTTAGATTTAAAGAAAAGCTAGAGGGAATGCGGCACAGCACATACGGAATGTGCCTCATCTTGAACAAGATAATTCTCATTTCAGAACTGTTCTGTCTTCAGTGTAGAGCTACTTCAATACATCTTTCTCTACTTTGGTGCTAGTAATTCAATTAAAAGTATGTAGAGTAGGACATTTTTATCTTTGAAGAGAGGTTGTTAAACATACAAAAATTATTTACTAATTGCAATTGCCAGTGATTTTGCCCATTTCTTAAAGCTCCATGGTATTTCACTCCACTGCCCCTAATACAAAGGGATTTAATTATCTACTCCCCCATATAAAATCATCCTGGCAATATCTCAGCATGCAAATTATTCCCATAGACAAGCACATTCTCAAGACATAATTTTGTAAGCAGAGCTACAACTGAATGATACACTCCTATCACCCCACTGGGATAACATTGTTAGCTTATCATGAACTGTACTGTACTAAATCTCTCCAGCCAATAGCAGAAAAAGAGAGATCTAACTTTGAACAACACTTCTATTCTTCCTGTTATCATATTCATGATAAAATTGCTTTGATTTACTTTTAACTTTTTTTTACTGTATGGAGCATCTCCAGGAGTGTACAAGTGCCAGCTTTTAGGTTTACGTTCTGATTTCAAGAAAGATTGAATTAAGCATTGCCTAACAAAACCCCTAAAATCTCGATCATAGGAGAAAAAACATTTAAAAATGAAAGGTGAATACCACAAGTCATTTTTACTTTGAAACTTTCATTGTATCCTTATGTTATCTGTCACTGCAACAAACTTTAACCTATTTCTCACTTAGTAACTTTGCTGTGTACACTTACCCTTTACCTTTTGGAAATTTTTTGTAGAATCATTTGTCACCGTGACAAGTAAGTCAGTGCTTCGCACAATACTTTAGCATAATAGACATCTTCACTGAAATGTGGCTGAACAGCTTATTATACACTGGAAAGAAGAAAAAAAAAGCCAATAAGCAGCAGTTCAAAAACTTTCTCATATGCCAACCAATTATGTGCTTCAGAGATTTCTCTGATAGATTCTCAAGAAGTGTTTTCTGACTATTCTTACCTGCTGCACTATTTACTTAAGCCTCTTCTACTTGATATTTGGTAACAAGTAGCAATCAGAATTACTCACATATAACATAGAGTTGGTGTGGTGTATCACTTACAGTTTCAAGTGGATATCTAGATACAATGGGTAAAACTAAGACAACACATAATTTATTTATACGAATTCAATTTTTCTTAAAGTCATAGGCAGTTTCAAATTTAAATACGATAATGAAGTCATCATTAGGCATTCCTGTGATATAGATTTTTAAACTTAAGATCATAAAGATTGCTTGGATAATTGTAAAAAACCCCAAGAGCACCAAGTTATTAAAAATTGCCACGTAAAATAAGGACAGAGATGACTAAGCAAACGGCCCTAATGTAGCATACGTATACTTTGATTCCAAATTTAATCCCAATACTCATGCTGAGCTGAACACAAGTTCTGTAACTCCATGTGAAGGGTCAGCCAAGAATTCTCTCTTCCAAAGTCACCTCATGCATATGCATCATACGCCTCCGACAGAACTTCATATAATAAAAGTGAATAGTTTAAAAAATACAAATATTATAATTGGAATATTATATCTCAGTTAACAGAACAGTTGTATTGAGAAAAATGATTAAAACTTTGGAGAAATCCATCAAAAGTGAAGTAATCATGAATGGTAAAAGTGTTAGGTCATCTAATATTAAAATACAAATTTGGAAATGTATAAATTTATACGAGACATATTAGTAAAGTATAAGCAAATAAATGAGAGCTTCTATGGGTGGATCCTTAATGTTTTTTTTTTAATTTTAATCTCTTAAAATGTGTCATTAGTAAACATTCTACATTTTATTCACATTTTCATTGGCTGTTTGTGTCATGGACTAGAACCAGTTGGTTTCTCAATGCACGGGAGAATCAGGGTTCTGATACTCAGGTGGGCAAGGAGTCAGCGGCAAGTGACAAACAGATGTGAACACAAGAGAATGTTGATCTGAATGTAATTTCTCAAAGTGAGCATCAGATTTATAATACAGAAGAAAAACAAGGAAGCTAGGTGATACATCAGCCAAGGATATAACAAATATTAAGGTTAGGTTAACTACTAAATGTCATGTTTCATTTCAGTATATTTGTGTCATGCCATTACCTCATAATGCAACCATTGATTTGAGAAAAGACTAAGGCTCATTTGCAGGGAGTGTGGAAAAATACAGATATTTCACATGATATGGAGCAATTAAAGACAGAAATTTCAGATATTAACAGAAGTCCTTTAGATACTTGGAACATTGATAAACTGGCCAGTGATTTTAAAAAATAATCTAAGTGCATTAAATCCCTTAGATTAGGATCAGTATATAATCTTGCCTGCTATTACAATTGGCATTATTTTATTAGTAACTGTTGTGTTTCCACTTACCTTTAGAGTTCTTCTGGGATCAAGTCGGGACATTCTGGAACTGTCTAAAAAATATAAATGCCACACCCACTCCAGTGAAGTCTGTGTGGCAAGTCCAAAAGCTTGGACGCAGTCCTGAGGCCAAAAGTTTCACAGAAACTTTTCTCCTGGAGCCTTGGCATCCCACAGCACAAATGGTCCAGATTGGTCCTCGCGATAGTCGGTGTTATATTACAGGTAATGCTACTCATTCTGTTTGGCCTCATATTAACATTGTGGATGTGCTCTAATCTTCTGGCTCCTTTTCATTTTCTTGCTCAATCTGTCTTCACCTCTGTCTATCCTGTTTTCTCTGCACTTTGTCTCTGTTAAACTATCCTGGTAATACTGCCAAACACACACACACACACACACACACACACAGAGAGAGAGAGAGAGAGAGAGAGAGAGAGAGAGAGAGAGAGACATGTTTATGTGCACACCACACTATTCCACACTGCACCTTCTCTTCCTCTACACTTGTATGTAGTCTTTCTTTCCTGTGCTGCTCTCATGAGAACTGTACATATCCTATCTCTGACTCATTCTGTTCAGTCATCTCTGATTCATTATTTTGTTTGCTTCTCAGTTAGATGTCACTTTCAAATTTGACTGCTTCCTTCTACAAACTAACCTTATCTTCATTGTTACAGATTAAAGGTGTGTGGTGCACTAAGGGCATGTCTGTATTTCAGCCAGATCATAGTGTAATTGGTAACATGTCCTCATTCCTCCTAGATAACATACACCCTATTCGTCTTTGTATAAAAGCTGTTGCCAGAAGAGCCATATTGCTGGATTTAAATTACTCTACATGTTCAAATTTCAAAAGCTATCAATCTTCTTACCAAGGCTTAGGAAGTTTTATGAAAGAGAGGTAGACAGACTGAAAGCACCAGAGTTAAATGGTGACCATGAGGGAGCATAGCTTGAATACAGTAGGAAGCTGTGTGTATGAATTTACAGCAATGGTGACACCATTCTCAAGCCCTGTGCTACATCTTTTGAGACCCAGCATGGAGATGACTGCTCTAGTTGAAGCACTATTTCTTCCCTTATCCTATACATTTTATTATATCATTCTTTGGTACATAATAGCTGATGTCTTTATAGTCTACAAGTAGAGGCATATAGTGGGGATGTGATATATTGAAAATCAGAAAAAATACTGGAGGACCCACAAGCCAAGAGGAAGAAAGCAAGAGTATTCCTATAGCCTTTGGTGACATGAGAGATTGCTTAGTTGGGAAAAGAGAGAAATAATATGATTATATTATGAATTCATAAATAAATAAAAATAAGACTCCACCGTCTTAGTTAAGACTTTATTTCTGTGAACAGACAATGTGATCAAGGCAACATATATAAGGACAACATTTAATTGAGGATGGCTTACAGTGTCAGAGATTCACTCCATTATCATCAGGCAGGAGCATATTAACACCCAGGCAGTCATGGTACAGGAGGAACTGAGAGTTCAACTTCTTCTTTAGAAGGCAAGCAGGAGAAGAATGGCCTCCAGGTAGCTAGGATGAGAGTCTTAAAGCTCATGTCCATAGTGACACACTTCTTCCAACAAGGCCACTTCTACTCTAACAAAGCCACATTTCCTAGGAGTGCCACTTCCTGGACACCACAGCCACCCAGTGGAAAATATTTTGAGGCACATCCAAGAAAATTTATACTATTATCTTCTAAAAGTGTAAGAGAATTTATTATCAACAATAATAAAACTAAAAAATATAAGGATGCCTGTGTTGGTGGCCAATTATGGCTATATCCTGCATGCATTCATTGCGTTGTATTTTTATGATTATAGTTTACTTATCTTGTTATATAACCATTTTCACCATTTTTTTTATACTTAAGAGATTTTTTACCAATTGTTTTTTACTCATGCACATATATAGTTTATATAGTAGGTATATTTCATTACTAAGTAGAACTTGTTCAGTCTTATAATCTTGTGTCCATGAGTATTTTCTGGCTGACCAGTTGGAATGAAAAATAACATAGTCCTATGTATTGAATATAAGAGAGAGGTAATTATCTTAACGTTAACTCATATTCTCAATTTCTTAGTCCCAAAGTCTTAGTTTTATTCAACTATGGGAGGATTTTGAGGGATGAAAAGTTGGGGATAAATGTTATGATTATAATCTCAAAAATAAAAGAAAATAATTTATACCCAAAAGGTCAATTTAGTTGTTTTGCTTCAAAAAATAAAGGCATTTCTTTCTGAAATAGCCATAATAGGTTAGGGAATTTATATTTAACTAATTTATGTAAATGATCATTTGGATAACAAGTAATTTCTAGAGAAAAATATATGAGTCACCTTTCATGATAATCTCTAGCGAAGAAACGATTTTTTCCTCTTTTGAAACAATTTGATATAGACTTATTCTACTTACTAGCCTATCTGTGTACTACTATTAAAATAACAACTGTTGGTAAAGTCAGCCTCCTTAAACCTAGTAATCTTCAAAAGGTTTTGTTATATCCATTTTATTAGCAAAGTGTACTTTCCTTAGACACTGTAGATCTCAAAGAGTAAATGCTGTTCATTATGACAAAACAAAGTTGTGAGGAAGCAAACCAAAATTGAGAGGAATACAAAATAGAAATTTCCCATGCTTCTTTTCCATGAAGTGAATAGACAAGTAATTTTTGTAATAAGTTAGTAAAATAAGAAACAAAAAGCTATGTGAATTTTTTCCAAGCAATGAAAGACTAGACTTCCAATGAATTATTCTTATTTGAGTACAAGCATTTGTGTGTGTGTGTGTGTGTGTGTGTGTGTGTGTGTGTGTGTGTGTGTGTGTGTGTATGTCTGTGTGTGTGTGTCTCTCACAGGGATTCAGTATTTTCAATATATTCTGGTTTATTGTTCCCATCTCCTTCATCAATAATTCAGCAACTCAATAAAACAACTCTGCATGCTATTCTTCAAAGTGCAAAAGACTAGCAGTGATGTACTTACAATAATTTGAGGAAGTAAAATAATCTTATGAAAAGTATAACTTATTCCCATGATTCCATAACAAATTTCAGTGACACAAAAAATGTTTCACAAAATTTCTAAATATTTAATTAATATATTAGAGTGAAAGACTAACTTTAATACAAATTAATAAATTAATATGTTGGAAAGAAATTAAATATGTGCATCTCTACTGAATCTTCACTTTCTATGTATATGAGCATCATTTTTTTTTCTTTTTTAATCTTCTCTGTATTTACCTTTTAAAGCAGAATGTGATTGGGCACTGGTATTTCCATTCACAAGCCTTGCTGAGTTACAAGACCTAGAAAACTTAGGGTTTTCTTCTCCGGACTTTGGAAAACAAGCCACTTGGAGAGTTCCTATCAGGTTGCTTTAACTTGTGTTTACTTCAAAGACTAATAATACATGCAGAATTAACTACAGGGAATGAAGATTTTAAGATGTAATTTAAGCCATCTTAACTTGGTCTACTAAGGAATCCAGCTCAACAGCTAAACACTTCAGACCACAAAGTTAACATTAACAGTAGGTTATACTATGTCTTACAACAAAAGTTCTAACAACCTCTTGAGTTAAACCTATATTATCACAGTATCACAAGTAGAAATATTATCTTCCCCTTAGTTTTCATGCCACACAGATGTTTTAAATGTTAACAAAAATAAATAATAATCATGGAAAATATATTATCAGAAGGAATGAAGGTAAGCAAACACATAGTTCTGGTGAAACTAAGTCTACTTCTTCCATGTGTGATGAATGTGGAGAAAAAATATGGCTGATGTGATAGTAGTGATTTTTACTAATTCTGATAATTGAGAATAAGTTTTCCACATCCATTCGAGACGCCACTTCATCCTTCCGTTCTGGTGTACAGTGTACATGAACATCTTGAAGGAGGAAAAGGAGGGTGTAGAACCACAGCTGTCTCCCAAGATGTGTACCACAATATTCTACAAATATTTTGGCTGATATTTTTTCTATAACATAAGATGCAGCATTGGATCACATACCTTATTTTATTTTATTACAGTGAAATATATAATTATGTAATAATTATATTCAATATATTACATATTATATTATATATTATACTAAAATAATGGTTGAGTTCTATTTTAATCTTAAAATATTTCTTTCAATTAATAGTAGTGCTTAGTTGAGGCTCAATATGACTGATCTGTAATCCTAGAAAACATTTTTATATTCTGCTTTATTACCATGTAGTTATTTACATAAAATCAAACATCAACAATACCGAAACATAAAAATTTTGTTCTGAAAATATAAGCTATTTTAAAACATATTTGTATCATATAATCTCCAGCCTATAATGTATCTTCTTTCATAATTCCATGATGTCACACAGACCCCATACCACCAGCTTCACTTTTTCCTATGAGTCCTCCTATAACAAAAAATCTTGCTCTCTATCCCAGCCACACTTTTAATTTTGTCATTTATTTATATAGGCATAACAAATTCACTTTTGGAATATGTGTATTGCCTCTTTCCTAACATTAATTGATTTCTGTCTTCAGATTTTGTCTCAGATTGCATATTCTTAATGAAGGCTAAAGAAGAATTTTGTAGCTAATAAGAGGCAATCCTCGGGTTTATTGTTAAGTAGAAAAGTAAGAATTGGTGCCAAATTGCTTGTTTTCAATTTGATCAGTAATAGTGAGTTAAAGTATGTATTAAATAATAGTAATGATAAAATATAAACTGGAATATAAAAAATGATCTATGATGTGATTTAGGATAAGAAAATATCAAAGAACTGAAAATAGAAGAAAGATTCATCCACTCATAATTTAATTAAGTTCCTATATTAACTATAAAATAAACTTTTATTGGTCAAATCTAATCATCATCTTGGAGGCTTATTGTTAATCAGTTAACCCTTTCTGGTTCTTTCTGAACTCTGGCTGGCTGGCTGGCTGAACTCAGCTATTCTGGCTTAAACTCCTCTCTAAGCTGACAGGTTCAATCTGGCTTCTCTCAGCTTCTAACTGATTTACTCTTCTTGGGATCATACTAACTCTGGAAATTTGTTCTAAACTAATGGTTTCGTCTTTTTCTTGGCCTAAAACTGCCTCTGCTAATTTTCCCTGAACTGTATAAACTCACCAACGAACTCAATTCAACTTCACTGACTCCCAACTGACTCAAATCTCAAAGAGTTTTCCTTTCCTATGCTGTTATCTGAGAGTTGGGTATATCCTTTCCTTGCTCATTCTGTCATAGCGTTCTCTGATTTGTCACATCTTTCTCTGGTTTGTCACTTTGTATGCCTCTCAATTAGATTTCACTTTCGAACATCACTGGGTTGTTCTACAAAGTTTAAGTTAAAGATCTATACTAAGGCCATGTCTGTATTCCTGTCAAAGGTATTAGAGGTGTGAAGCTTGTCTGTATTCCAGCTGCATCACACAGAGATAGCTGTGATGTGATCCATCGCCAGCACAGCCATGTGGCTGGCTAAAAATCCTCTACTGCTGGCAATTTCATGAAGATTATATGAGAAAAATTAATTTATATAGGAGGTACAGAAAGAAATAATAGTTTACTGATGTAAAATAAAACAGTATCTTCATCATGTACAAGGAACCAACTATCTAGATGAGGTGCTTATATTTGCTGTTTTGTTATGACACCTAAGAAGATGTGTAGTAGAGAAAATAATAACTGCATTTGGGAGTAATGACACACAGCATAATATTAAGGTCCTTGGGTAGCTTAGAGTATTTCATTTCACTAATGGCAACTTTTAATGTCTAGTAACTATTGTGTTCTGAAACCCTGCTCCCTCCCAGATAGCTATAGCCATTTTGTTCCAGGCCTGTCAGCTATTTCATATTGTTTCTGCAACAAGCCAGCCAGTCATTGACACAGAGAAATGACTTGATTCAAGGACATGATGACCACATACCATGTTTTGTTCTTTATGTTCTAAATGTTCTATATGAGGTTTGTTAATCTTGGGAAATTCTACAAAACTTTATTTAGGGCCCATCAAATCTAAGGTCAATATGAACTGTTATGTCTAAAATGGCTTTATTCAGAGCTGATCCTCAGTGTTCCTTATTTGCATAGTTTATATTATGTCTTTAAGATTGAGTCAGATAAGATTGTTGTAAACCAAGCAGATACATATTACAACAAAGTCCAAAATGTAATGATTTTCTCATTTCAAAATGAAGGATCATGGAATTCTGATAATATAGAAATAGCAGTTTGATTTTCATTATTAGGAGAAACTATCTTTAAAAGTGCATACTGTTTCTAAAGATTTTAATCACAAGTATAGGTTTTCCTTTTATACACTCAGTTCACCTATTTGATTCTTGTGACTTGTAGAACAATGGCCCTGTTACTTGAAAATGCAGGTCAACTTCTGGGATAATTTCTAGTAAACGTACCAAGATAGTATGTGGCAAAATGTAAACCTGTAAATGTAAGTGAACCCTGAATCATCATAGAAGTAATCATGGTAAATGATAACTTTCACTCACTATTGTAATCAATAAACAATTCTCTCTATTCAGTCCTTTTGATAGTTCTTAATTCATTTAATAGTTTAATGCACTGACAAAGCAAGGAATGTTATTCAAGGAACATCTTAGGAAAAGCCTACACGACATCTTTATATGCATATGAGTTCGGTGTAAGAATAGTTATTCCTCTGGATGTTAGATGTCTCCTGTGTCAGAAGCCATTGTAATGACTCAGCATGTACAGGGTTGCTGAAGACAATCCCAGCACTCTTTCAAGAAGAGGCTCAGACTGGTAAAGAAAATAGTACTATGTGACAAAAGAAGTTTCTGGATTTCAATTTGTGGATAACAGGTCAAATTCAATAATTAATTAAGAAATGGAAACTAAAGTACTAGATGATTAATTACTTCTATAGACTTAAAGCACTCTGGGGTAGCTTAATTTATTTTGGCTTGATTAATTGTCTGAAAATGAGAATTCTATTCACAAGAAGAGACAGATAGCAGGAATTAGATATCTGGGATTGGAAAACATAGGAAAGATGAAGAAGATGCAAGTATCTCATGCAATCCATATATTCATTAATGTACTAACATATTATTCTTCTAATGAGTAAGTGTACAAAAACGTTTGAGTAGTTTAGGCAATTAAAAATGAATGCTATCCTGCAATCAGAACAAGGTTGATTTTAAAAAATATGTAGGCTCATATGTTTGAAGAACTATTTCTTTGAGATTTGGAGTAGAATTTTGGGCAGTATAAAACAAGTCACGAGTGTGTTTGAATATACAAAACAATTTTGAAATATAGTTAGTATCATTAACTTCTGAAATAAATAAGCATAGGAAGTCAAATGAATAATGTCTGTTAAAGCAGACATGCTCCCTTGTGATGATAGGAAATACCCCTTTTTAATGGAAATAATAACATCCTGGGCTTCCCAAAGCCAAAAAAATGAGTGCTTTTCTACCACTCATTGTCTAGAAACAGCAGTGAGAACATGATTAGGAACACTGTATTTTTAACAGTACATGCATGGTAAATAGAGACTACAGTGTGTGTTATGGTTTGTATATGCTCTGCTCAGGGAGTAGCAGTATTGAAATATGTGACCTTGTTGGAACAGGTGTGGCCTTATTGGAGTAGGTGTGTCACTGGTGTCGATGTTAAGACCCTCATCCTAGCTGCCTGGAAGCCAGTATTCTGCTAGCAGCCTTCAGATGAAGATGTAGAACCAGATGAAGATGTAGAACTCTCAGCTCTGCATGTACCATGCCTGCCTGGATACTGCCATGTTCCCAACTTGATGATACTGGAGATGAATCTCTGAACCTATAAGCCCTCAGGGCTTCAGTCCTTTTCCCTCACCCAATACCAAATCAGGTTCCTCTCTCTACTCCCACTGCTCCCTCCCCATCCACTTTCCCTCCCAGGTCCCTCCCTCCCTCCTACCCACTTATGATTGCTTTCTTCTTTCTCCCAAGTGGAACTGAGGCATCCTTATTTGGGCACTTCAACTTGTTGAGCTTGTTGAGTTTTGGAATAGTATCTTGGGTATTCTGTAATTTCTTGTTTGTTTGTTTGTTTGTTCGTTTGTTTTTTCTTTGGCTAATATCCACTTATTATGAGTACATACCATGCATGTTCTTTTGGTTTGAGTTATCTCACTCAGGGTGATATTTTCTAGTTTCATCCATTTGCCTACAAAACTCAGGATGTCTTCGTTCTTAATAGCTGTGTAATATTCCATTTTGTAAATGTACCACATTTTCTCTATCCATTCTTCTCTCATGGGACATCTCGGTTGTTTCCAGCTTCTGGCTATCGCATATAAGTCCGCTATGAACATAGTGGAACATATGCCCCTGTGGCGTGGTGGGCATCTTTTGGGTATATTCCCAAGAGTGGTATATCTGGGTCTTCAGGTAGACTGACAGTAGGGAGAGGGAACTTTTAGAGCCTACTTCCAATAGGAAGACAGGACATCAAGTGAGAGATGGGGTTGCCATCCCACAGTCACAATTCTGACACATAATTGGTCCTATCTGAAAGAAATACAGGGATGGAAATGAAGAGGAACCTGAGGAAAAGAGGGTACAGCAACAGACCCAAAGTGGAGTCCAACTGAAGGGGAGGTCCCAAGGCCTTACACTATTACTGAGGCTATGGAGCACTTACAAAAAAAGACCTAGCATGACTGCACTCCAGAAGACCCAACAAGCAGCTGAAAGAGTCAGCTATTTTGCACACAGCCAATGGACAGAAGCTGCTGACCCCTGTTGTTGAATTAGGAAAAAGTTGGAAGAAGCTGAGGAGAAGGGCGATCCTGTGGGAGGAACAACAGTCTCAATTAATCTGGATCCTCAAGATCTCTTAAACATGATACCACCAAATATGCAGCATACATCAGCTGATATGAGGCCCCCTCCAGTAGACGACTGAGTTCATTCAGGGATGATGCACCTAGCCTTCACAAGAGACTGGGGAGGCACCAGGAAGTTTAGAGGTCAGGTGGGGTCTGGGGTGGAGGCACCCACGTGGAGACAGGGGGTGGGGAAGTGGTATGGGATGTGGAATAGTTGGAGGGTGGACAAGGGTAAGGAACAAAATATTGAGTTCTAAAAAGTAAATTAATAAATTAAAGAAAATAAATAATCTAGGAATCTTCACGTAAGTGATCAAAGACAACATTATTGAATTAGGTAGTAAGGAAAGTGAGAACACATCGCATAACCTTCATGAACAATACAGACTATGTCTAGGTGAACCACCGATAAAATGAAGAACTTAAAACCATACGAATGAAAAGAGAAGGTATATTTTTACAAATTTTACCAACAAGTAATAGCACTATTTCTAAATTAACCAGATACTAAATCAGAGAATTTGGATGCCTTAGTTAGGTTTATATTCTTGTAGGGGAAAAATACCATAGCCAAAAGCAACAGAAGAGGAAAGAGTTTGCAGAAAAGTCAGGTAATGAGCTTTTTAAAAGGGGAGACCGATGTGGTATCTTTCAAAATTTTGACGAGTGTTGGAATAATGGCAATATGAGTGTGAGGAAACATGTTTTGATGTATATTCCAGATTTGATATTAAAAGAAATATCATCACCATTGATTCCAGTTTCCAGATACTCAGGGTCATAGATGGGGGTAGAATGTATAGGGAATATACAGGAACTGTGTGGGATTCTGCCATTTAAGGGTCTAGGCATAGATTATAGGAACGCGTGGTGACTTGGACTAGTCATTTTACATGATTGTGGTAAATAGATTTGGCTTCTAATCTTTTTTCTACTAGAAAAAAAAGAGAGAGAAAAAGCCAAAAATATTAGTTTGGCTGATATTAATCAAAATGTGATTCTCAGTTGCCACAGAGAACATATTAGGCTTCATATGCTTATTTGTTTCAGAGGTCAATGGTAAAAAGTCTGTCATCCTATAGAAAATCTTGAGTTAGTATGTATAGTCAATCACTCAGATGTCTTACTCAGATGTCAGATTTTACACTGCCCAAGGCTTCTTCCAAATTTGAGGAAAATACTCCTTCAGCCAAATATGCTCAAATATTTTTCTAAGTATCAGTCTACATCTCTTTGCAGGATAGCCTTCAATTTAAACTGTCCAGACTAGTGTCACCAAACCAGAAGGGAAAAGCGTCCCAAGGGATTTCAGTGGTCATTTTTAAGCAGATTGGTAGCCCACTTTTTTCTCTTCCCTCTGCTTCTGCCATTTATTAAAAAGCTGTTTCTTCAAACATCATTCTCCAATTAACTTTTTTAAGCTTTTACATCCCCAGGGAAACAAGCCTACTGGGGGTAGGGAGGAAAAATATTTCATGTGTGAAAGTTGATAAATAACACAATTTTAAGTTACAAATGTAATGTTTTTGGCACACTTGAATACAAACTAGAAATTGCTATTAAAAGTTAAAAGTGTCTTATAACAATTTTGTTAAAATTATGTGTATAATTTAAAAATACAATATGTAATATATGTATAATATGTCATATTAATATATCATATTATACTTTAATTTATATATTATTAAATAAATATATTTAAATTTAAGTATTATATTTGCAATATTTTGGAGTAGGTATTTCAATCTCTTCTGCTTTCAGATTGCAATATTCATGACAATTTTTCATAATTGTTATTTTATTCTCTTCTCCTTCATATACTTTTCTTAGTTTTTGATCTATCTTTCCTTTAATTTCCTCAATAATTCCAACATTGATGTTCTATCTATTATAATTAATTTTTACATGATCACACTTTACTTTATTGAAGAAGTAAGGAATTGGTTGGTTGCATAAAGAAGTGTTCAAATGTTACCTTGTATCTTCTAAAAATATTTTATTTGTTCTAATTTATTTTCTGCATTGAAATCCTTCACTAAGCAGCCAATATTTATTAAAATATTAGTGGCTAATAGGCATAAAATTTAATATTCTCCTGTATTCATAGAAGTACATTTTATAATTGTAGAACAGTAATTAAACAACATGGAAATATCTAAGTGAGAGTAACACTTTTAAATACTTAACAAATTGTAAGACCCTTTCATAAAACCTGACAGAAAGTGATTTGAGTACATAAACGCCAGAAAGAGCTCATCAGCTTATTTATTTACTGAACTATTGCAGTCTTAATTATGAAGTAATTGGAATGACAGCCACATTCAAATGACTAATAAAGATGTTTCATGATGGATTTTCTTCACATTTACCTTATGAAAGGTTAGAAACTGTAGGTTTACTCCCATTTCTAAGGAATTTATTTATTCTTCAGTTCAATTTTCGTGGCCAGCATACAAACACCACTGTGCAGTCATTAAGTAACATAGCTGCTCATCAGAGTAGGCAATGGCTGTGCTCTTCAGCATTTGCACTGCATGGCTGTTCAAAATAGTATTCAGCATTTTTATATTAATTTCACTTCATCTTATCATTGAAATTAAATGATGTAAAGAGGACTAAAAATTTAATATATTGTATATAATATATGTAATATATATATATATATATATATATATATATATATATATATATATATATCTTCAGCAGTTCATTTCTCATGTATATCACTGATGCCAAGCAATGAGTCTCACTTGATTTCTACTGAACTGGTTTTAAAAGTGTAGCTTTTAATTAATCTCCCTTTTTATTAGTATGTTTCTACTTTGTAACTCCCATTTACTTTAAATAATGTGTTGCAGGCCATCAATTTTTATGCTTTTGTTTTGTTTAAGAGTTTGAATAAACTTGACTACTAAATGCTTTACCCAGAATCTTTAGACAGGGTGGATGCTTTCTATTCTACCTGGTATTTCTTCATAGATCATATCGACAGAAACTTCTTGTAGGACATAAATTATATTCTCATACATTCCTTAATAGGATTTACACATAGCATGTTATTCTCAGGAAGAACAAATTATATTACCAAGATTCATTAATGTTAATTTGCTCATGTTCTATTAGGACTTTAATACCAAACAAATGATAAAATTATCTTTAAAATATATAAATATATGCACATATATTTTGTCTCTCTTTTTCTCTCTCTACCTCTCTCTACCACTCTCTCTCTCTCTCTGTGTTTGTGTGTATGTATATAAAATTAACTTTTATTCCCCAAATGTAATTGTTATCTCAGAAGCTTACTACAGAATAAACTCACCCTTTATAATTCTTTCTGAACTCTGACTGGCTGACTGGTACATTGCAGCAGTTCTGCCTCAAATGCCTCTCTAAGCTGACTGATTCAATCTGGCTTCTCTTAGCTTCTCACTGAATTGATCTGCTTGGCTTCAAACTAAATATGTGTCCTAATCTATTGGGCCCTTCTTATTCTGTGTCTTGTTCTGTCTTCATCTTTGTATGCATAAAACTGTCTGAGTAAAATTGCTTCTGCCCTCCACAAACTGAACTACACTGTACTGACTTGCACTAAACAGAACTTACTCAACTGAACTCACTACACTCCCCAGACTCCGCACTAAATTGAACTGAATGGAACTGCATCAACTGAACTGATTCAACTGAGTTGATCTGACTCCTCAAACTGATGATTAAACACTCTCTGTGATGCTCTTAAGTAGTCTATATTTCCTGTCAGTTCTTGTCAGAGTGGAGCATGCCCTATCTCTGATTCATTATGTCTGTCTCTCAAACAGGCATCACTTTCAAACATGGCTGCTTCCTTTTACAAATTCATTTTACTTTCATTGTTTGGGGTTAAAGGTGTGTATTACTGGATTACTAGCATGTCTATATTTCAATCAGAGGAATTAAAGGTGTGTAAAATTTCTGCAGTTCATATGACTTACATAGACCTAGATCTCAGAGCAGCCATATCACTGGATGAAAATTCTTTTCTCTATAAACTAAAATAAAATGAGAAAGAAATCTATTCTTAAGTGTTCTAGTATATGTGTCTGATCTCCAGAAATGTAATTCATATTCTTTTGTAGAGCACAGAACCAGAGACAAGACATTCAGAATTCAAAACCAATACCTATTAAATTATCTTGGTTTTTATAATCTTAAGCAAGTCGACTCACATCAAAACCCATTCGTATGAAGGAGAAATCAAAAATGAATGAAAGAAGTTCGTTTTCTGAAAACATGGGATCAATGTCAATATTTGACTACTTCTTCAAAACCGTACCAGATATTCATTTTTCTGATAATGATATAATCAAATTTCAATTTTATATTTGTATTTAATCACAGCAGTTTTACTATATCAGGATTCACAGTGCTAAAATCCATTTTCACACACCGTCTGGCAGTCCTTTTCCATATTTTTTAGCTAAGACTTTCACATATGCTTTAGAGATTTCAATTCTTGACACAATCTATACATCTTATTTACCTCATTGGAATAACAACATTTGTCTGGTACATCACCAATCTAAAATTCATATTGTAAAACTGCTGTCACCTGAATGTTTGATCTTAGCCATTCTGACTGGTGTGAGATGGAATCTCAAGGTTGTTTTGATTTGTACTTCCCTGATGATTAAGGATGTTGAATATTTTTTCAGGTGCTTCTCAGCCATTCAGTATTCCTCAGCTGAGAATTCTTCGTTTAGCTCTGTACCCCATTTTTAATGGGGTTATTTGATTTTCTGGAGTCCAGCTTCTTGAGTTCTTTATGGGTACAGGGGAAAAAATTCCTGAACAGAACAGCAATGGCTTGTGCTGTAAGACCACCCAGTTCCTCTCAGAACATTTTCACTTCCCTACACATTCAACTTACCTAAAGATAACTTATATATCAGTCCCTATCTTTGAGACTCAGGGAATACTAGGAATGAAGGGTAGAAAGAACATAAAAGTAGAAGTGAGGGTGGAATATTTTGATATGTTTTCGTTAAGAAAAGACATGACCACTGTATCTGTTAATTCACATCACCTGTGATTACCTTCACAAGCTTAAGTAAAAAGTATCAGTCAACTTTTTGAACAACAAGAACAAAAAAGCATGCCATGAAGTGGGAGTGAAAAATGTTAGACAGGGTTGGGATTGAGGAGGTCGGGAGGGTGAGGATGGATGGATGTATGGATGGATGTATGGATGGATGGATGGATGGATGGATGGATGGATGGATGGATCTATCTATCTATCTATCTATCTATCTATCTATCATCTATCTATCTATCATCTATCTATCTATCTTTCTTTCTATGTCATCTTGATTACACATACATACATGTAATATATATATCCATACATATATATTGAGGATATATATGAATATATTGATGATATATGAATATATATAGATATATATAGGTCATGTATGCATGTATATAATCAAGAAGAATTGTTTGCTTTGTGAATTTTAAATTGTCAAGTTTAGAAAAGGCATTCTACTTAAAAATCATTAAATTTATTATCACTTATTTTTTGTTCAAAGAACCAAATGGAATTTTTCTGAACTATTTTCTTTTTGAGCAGGAGAAAATTTGCATGAATATTGATTAATAGAATGCTATAATATTGCTAAGGTCATGATGGAGCAAGCCAAGTGCTTCATCAGCATTTCTGAAACAAGCTGAAAATTCACTAATAGTCACATTATTGTCTAGTGTTAGTTGGTGATGTATCATCCATTTTTCATTTGCCAAAATAGGATTTTTTTCCAAGAACATGGAAGCTATTTTAGAGATCAAAATAAGCAGTTTTATAAGATGTTTGAGAAATAAAGGTAGTTAATTAGAAAGAGAAAGTGGCCCACTGAACTCTAAATGTCATTGACTTAAAAGAGACATTACAGTTTTGTTTAAATACTCATTTATATGTAGAAAGATTTTGATGGTTATAATTAAATTTTACTTAGTTTTCTATTTAATCTTCTTCACTTTTAGTGAGTGAAAGGGTTAAGATCTGCATAGTGCCTTACACTTAATTCATTATTCATCCTCAGTAAACACAAATTTTTCTTTGTTTGTAGACTTTAAGTGCCACCAGAATATAAAGCAATCCCCATAGGAAAGAAAATGAATTGGGAATACTCAAGTAAATGTGTTTATTGTACTATCTCTAATGCCCTTTTCCATATTAATTTAGTTTATAAGAAAAACAGATTCAGGATTAAGAAAAAGACCATAGGAAAATGTGATTTTTCATACTGAAGTAATTATTTCCAATTTGAAATTTTCTAATGTAAGCTTCAAATGAAGAACGAGCCTCATAAAAAGGCTCAGATGGAGTCTGATTACTCTTGAATTTTTAATACCTCGTTATGAGGCTTACAAAAAAGGCAGAGGCTTTCTGCGGAGACTGATAAGGCTACAGGATAAAGGGAGAATGCCAAGTCCATGGCCATGAAGGATAATTAGTTTCTGAATCTTCACCCTGCTCTCTTCTCATTTGATGTCAGAATCCAAGATGGCTGCAGAGACACAGATGGCAGCAAAGAAAAATAATTCCGTGTGTGAGTAAATTTCAGTTTTGTATTATTGGCTGAGTTCCACACTGAAAATCTCATCTACAAATTATCATTAAAGAAAAAGTTTGACTGAGTCACTGGGAGAGGAGTGGCCAAAGCCAGTATGAGACTGCTGTTTTGGAAGATAGCAAATTAAAATGTAGACAGAGACAACAGGCATTTTTATGCAAGATGGGAAAATGCTATGAATGCACAGGAATAAAGTGGCTTCCTTCAAAAGAGAAGAAGCATCACAATGGCACAAGTCACTCACTATGGGGGAAATGTTTATTGTTAAGACACTTTTTTTTTTTCCTGTTGGAAGACAGAAAATCAGTTTTCCTCAATGGAATGACACTGGGTATAACGGCCACACTTCAGGACAATTCCATGCCCAGCAATAGAGAGTCAACTAAAACCCCAAAGTCATTTTAGTGATTTTTAGTGGCTTTTTCCTTTTTTTTATTAGATATTTTCTTCATTTACATTTCAAATGTTATCCCCTTTCCAAGTCTCCCTCTGAAAGTCCCCTCCCCTTATTCCCTCCTGCCTCCCCATGCTCAACTTCCAACCCACCCATTCCCACTTCCTGGCCCAGGCATTCCCCTACACTGGGGCACAGGACCAAGGGCCTCTCCTTGAATTGATAACCAACTAGGCCATCTTCTGATGCATATGTATCTGAAGCCATGAGTTCCTCTAGGTGTGCACTTTGGTTGATGGTTTAGTCATTCTTAGGCAAATGGATAGATCTGGAGGATATCATCCTGAGTGAGGTAACCCAATCACAAAGAATACACATGATATACACTCACCGGTAAGTGGATATTAGCCCCGAATCTCAGAATACCCATGACACAATTCACAAACCACATGAAACTCAAGAAGGAAGACCAAAGTGTGGATACTTGGAACTTTCTTAGAAGAGGGAACAAAATACCCATGGAAGGAGTTACAGAGACAAATTGTGCAGTAGAGACTGGAGGAGTGACCAGACAGAGATCTTACCTGGGGATCCATCCCACATACAATCACAAAACTCAGACACTATTGTGGAGGCCAACAAGTGCTTGCTGGCAGGAGCCAGATATAGTTGTTCCCTGAGAGGCTCTGCCAGTGCCTGAAAAATACAGAAGGAGATGCTCAAAGCCGTCCATTGTACTGAGCACAGGGTCCCCAATGAAGGAGCTAGAGAAAGGACCCAAGGAGTTGAAGGGGTTAAGATGTTTTATAGTTATTGTTAAGTCTGCATATTCTGTTATGACCTATTGTGCGAGGCATTTAAGGTAGTCCTGGGTTCCTTAGGGGAATGACATCATTGAGAAATCCCCGTTTCCTATCTAAAAGAGGTCATAAAACAGGAATCAAACTATTGAAGTTTGAAAATATTCAAGTTCGAAACTTTCAGTTTTCACTAATCTCATGGTGATGATTGGACAGTGTATTAACTCCAATAAGAGACAGAGATTAATTATTTTAAAATCACAATTTAAATCAATAGATTTATTGGAAATATAAAAAGGATTTAAAATCTGATCTTGAATATTTAGTTTTATAAACTTCATATAACCAAGGCCTGCATTTCTTGTGAAGAACAGAAGATGAATCAAAAGTCTTCATCATGTCGAGGAACATTAAAAATAATAATAATAATAATAATAATAATAATAATAATAATAATGGTCAAAATATAATGATTTCAACTCTGGGACACTTTTCCTCCACTGGGTTGCCTCACCCAGCCATATTGTGAGGAGTTGTGCCTCGTCTTATTTTAATGTGTTACACATATTTGCTTGATAACCCTGGGAGGTCTGCTTGTTTCTGAAGGTAAATGGAAGGGAACAGGTCTAGGGGAGAGGCGAGGTAGAGAGGGAACTGAGTAGAGAGGAGGGAGGGGAAACTGTGCTCAGATGAAATAATTTTAAAAAACAAGATAGTTGAAAGGCGGTTTTCAAATGACCTAAGTTTAGTTTCATATAAGAAACGTGAAACTATTTGTAGATACCTAGTATAAAACTATAAAAACCAAACAATTTTAAGACAATACACATCTCCTTTCTCATTTTATGGTAACACAGCAACACACATAATGAAGCATTGTTACTTAGATGCAGAACCACTTATGTCTCTATCCTACTATCTTGACCACTCTAGCAATGCATAATGTCATGAAGCTTGATATTTTTAAACTTCAACATTTAGTTTTAAATATTATAGTTACAACAATAAGTTGTTCTGAGTTTCTTTTTAAGTTATTCTGTTGAATCTCTACAATCAAGTTGCCCAAGGTATTTAGTCATCTTGTGAAGAACATGGACTATAATCAGTTTTCTTATATCTTTGCTTTGAAGTTTTTAAGTGGATCATATATTGACTAAATAATCAAGTGGATTATATGAAACAATAATTTATTTAATTAGAGCTTGTATTTTATATACATATACACTGATCCATATACAATAAGCCTAGGTCTTTATCGTGAACAGATGCTGTTGCATCCCAAATTTAGTTTGTAATTCATCATTCTTGTTATACATAAATGCAATCCAATTTTGAACATTATGTTTGCCATATACTTATTTTCATTCCAGTGAGTTCTGCGGATTCTGTGTAGTTTCTACATAAACATTTGTTTCATGAGTGGAAAGAGGCCATTCACTCTCCTCTCACATGTGAACATTTTGCTTTCTTGAATGCCTTTCTTACCATCTTTCTAACCAGGAGAGAACCTTGTTTCACAAAGCCAAATACGAATTTTGCTATAAGATTCCCAAAGCTGTTCCGACTTCAACAACTTCCCAGTGCTAAACAAAATCTCAAAAGCTTAATATATTACAATTTGGAATGTTTATACTACTTCACAATTAAAATAGTTCAGTGTAAACTGTTTAAAATTTTTCTATTTTTATTGGATATTTTATTTATTTACTTGCAAATATAATCGCCTTTCCTGGTTTCCCCTCCGGAAACACCTTATACCAACCTCCCTTCCCTTGTTTCTATGAGGGTGCTTCCCTTCCCACACACCCATTCCCACCTCTCCACTCCCACGTAACCATCTTCATATTACCCAACACTGGGTTATCAAGCCTTCTCAGGACCAAGGGCTTCTTCTTCCATTGAGGTCCAACAAGGCCATCCTCTGCTACATATGCAGCTGAAACCATGGGTCCCTCCATGTGGACTCTTTGGTTGTTGGTTTAGTCCCTGGGAGCTCTAGGAAGGTCTGGTTGGTTGGAATATTCTTACTAAGGGTTTTCAAACCCTTCAGCTCCTTCAGTCCTTTCTTTAACTCCTCCACTGGTGTCCCCATGTTCAAACTAGGTGGACACTGCCAGCATCCACCTCTGTATTTGTCAGAAACTGGCAGAGCCTCTTTGGAGACAACTAAATAAGGCTCCTGTCACCAAGCACTTCTTGGCATCCACAGAGTGTCTGGGTTTGGTGACTGTATATGGGATGAATCCCCAAGTGGGTCAGTCTCTAGATGGCCTTTCTTCAGTCTCTGCTCCACATTTTGTTGCTGTATTTCCTTCTGTGAGTATTTTGTTTCCCCTTCTAAGACAGACCAAAGCATCCACACTTCCTTCTTGAGCTTCATGTTATCTCTAAATTGTATATTAGTTACGCTGAGCTTTTGGGCTCATCCACTTCTCAGTGAGTGCATGCCATGTGTGTTCTTTTGTGAGTGGGTTAACTCACTCAGGCTGACATTTTCTATTTACATCCATTTGCCTAAGAATTTCATGAAGTCATTGTTTGTAGTAGCTGAGTAGTACTCCATTGTGTGAAAGTACCACATTTTCTGTATTCATTCCTCTATTGAAGGATATTTGGGTTCTTTCCAGCTTCTAGATATTATAAGTAAGGCTGCTATGAACATATTGGAGCATGTGTCATTGTTATATGTTGGAACATCTTTGGGTATATGCCCAGGAGTGGTATAGCTGGGCCCTCAAGTAGTACTATGTCAAATTTTCTGAGAAACAGCTAGACTGATTTCCAGAGTGGTTGTACCAGCTTGCAATCCCACCAAAAATGGAGGAGTGTTCCTCTTTCTTCACATCCTTTCCAGCACCTGCTACTACCTGAGTTCTGGTCTTACCCATTCTGTCTGATGTGAAGTGGAATATCAGGATTGTTTTGAGTTCATATCCCTGATGACTGAAGTTTTCAGCTTTGTTTTTTGTTTTGTTTTGTGGATTTTTTTTTAGCTTTGATTTTTACATCTCCAACTTAATTCTGTGTAGTAGATAAATACCACTAACAACTACTTAACTTTCCCAGTTGTCTTTACAAAACCACGAGCCTTTTACTATATTAGAGAAGTTTTACTTTCGTGAATTTTTGGTCAGTAAAGTCACTACTTTAACTAATGAAGTAGAAAATGCAGATATTGTTCCTTCTACATATCATTTGAGCAAGGGAATTAGAACTACTCAAGTCACACATTGCAAATATTCATAGCTTGGATTTGGAGGTACTATATCATGCATATGATGAAATTGCTATGGTAACAGCAAATTATAAGGATGGTTAGTACTGTGGAACAAGAGTTGGTTTTCTTCACTTAGTGATTAATGACTGTCTGACTTATATATTAAAATTATCTTTAATTTTCTCCATATTGTTACTTCATCTTTATTTTTGTTGGTGATATTCTCATCCACATACAGCAATTGTGCTGTCTGGCTCTCATTTAGATTTTGCATAAGGTTTAACATCAGTTTTTCATCTTATTTTTTAAGTATTTTTACATGTTACCCATTACAGTTTAATGTTATGTGAATTTTTTATTTAAAAATATTCTTTAATCTTTCTTTATAGTCCAGACTTAACCTTCCTTCCAGTCCACTCTCTGACTGTTCAACATCCCACAATTCCTCTCCTCATCTCCAAGGGGTTGTCCCCACCTCACCCTTACTCCACCAGACCTCCCCACTCCTGGGGGCTCTAAGTCTTTCCTGGGTTATGTGCATCTTCTCTCACTAAATTCAGACCAGGCAGTCATCTGTTATTTATGTGTTGGGAGCCTCATATCAGCTGGTATATGCTGCCTTGGTGTAGGGTCAGTTTCTGAGAGATCTGGGGTGTCCAGGTTAGTTGAGACTAGTCACTTGCCTCTTCAGCTTCTTCCAGCTTTTCCATAATTCAACCACAGGTGTCAGCCATTTCTGTCCATTGGTTGGGTGCAAATATCTGCATCTGATCCTTTCATCTGCTTGTTAGGTCTTTTGGAGGGCAGTCATGATGGGTCCCTGTTTGTAAGCACACCCTAGCATCAGTAATAGTATCTGGCCTTGGGGATCCAGATACTGAGCTGGATCCCAATTTGGACCTGTCACTGAACTTCCTTTTCCTCTGGCTTATCTCCATATTTGTCCCTGAGTTTTTTTTCAGACAGAAACAATTCTGCATCAGAGTTTTAAACTGTGGGATGGCAACCCAATCACTCCACTTGATACCCTGACTTTCTACTGGAGGTAGACTCTACAACTTCCCTCTGACTACTGTAGGGAATTTCATTTAAGGTCCTTTCATTTGATGCATAAGCTCTTACCTCCTAGGTGTCTGGTACATTCTAGAGGACCCCACTCCCACACCTCTTACCTCCCGAAGTTGCCTGTCTACATTCTTTTTGCTGGCCCTCTTTTTAAAGTTACATTTACTACTTACTAAAATATTCATCGTATGCCAGCATTGATAATAAACTTTGTGTGAGAATTATAATTAACTGGTTTTAATCTTTATTTATAATTTGGATATTTAGTGAGACTCTTCACTTATATCTATTAAGAAACATCTGCTACATTAGTTTATTATTATATAATGGAAATTATACAGCTCATATATGTTGAGGTACATTGTATGAATGTCTGTCTATGTACCTTCAATTGTTAACTCTGTAATGACAGAAAGCTAAATGCTGGCAGGATCTAAGTATTCATATTTTTATGGCCTATCCCTGTCTAATATTTTATAAATATTTGTTTTCCTTCATTTGCCTACAGTAATACAGAATTTGTATCTCTTTGGCTATAATAAAGATCTGATGCCTAACGTCTGAGAAGTGGAGGGCAGATCTTGTGGGGTGAGGGGTTGGGGGGAGAGAGACAGAGAAACAAAGAGACAGAGAGATTTGCCAGGAACACAGTGGTGGACAGACCAGAGTGGAGCTAAGAGGTAGAGCTGGCCTCATGGCAAGACACAATGCCAGGAATAGTCAGGTTAGAGTGTTGGGAGACTACCCCCACAGAAGGCCTAAGCTTTAAAACATTAAAAAGGCTCAGTGTCATTATTCATATTGTTAGCATGTTCAGAATAGTCCTGCTATAGATAGATATAGCATAAGCTAAGACTATAAGAAGTTCATAAGGACTTGGCAAAATGAGACAATAGAAATTATATGAATAAGTACAGACTTATGAGAGCAGAGCTACACTGTTACTTAAATTTTAAATAAAAATTTAGATGTGAAGTCTTCAATATTGGAAGGATTAGCAACATGAAATCATCCTTAACAGTGATTAATAATTTAGACAAAATCTTAATATTCCTTAAAATCACCAATAGACTCTAATTTCATTTCCTTTTCCTATCTCAGCATAGCAATATGCACATGGAGATAGTGGTTGGATGTAAAGATATATTATACATAAATACTAAAATAAGGCATTTGCCTATTCAAGTGTAAGCTCAGAGAATTTTATTATCATATTCTTGTACAAGATTCTTTTTCTCCTCTTTTTATTTGTATAAGTAACACATTATGACATCTACTATGGTTGAAGTATCTGATTTTTATTGATTTCTCTAGAGATTTTATATTCAAATAAAACAAAAGAACTTAGAAACCATTGTACAAAAAGGATTGCACATGTAGTTTAACAACATACAATTAATTGATAGGTATAATGTACAATTAATTAATCAACATCAACATAATTGATATAAATGCTAAATATTTTCAGTGTTAAAAGAAAATATAAACTACACTTAATTGTCTTTTCCCGAGTGCATGGACGTATTTCAGATACAAAGTACTATAATTAAATTGCTGTGGGCAAGACTAAATATATGAAGTAGGCAATGATTCCTCTTTTTCTATTCTTTAATTTGGATATGATCATTTTGAAGCTGGTGAGTCTTGATTGCTTCTAAACTCTTGAAAGTATCACTTCAGTATTATATATGGCCATGTAACCATTTATATCATTTAAAAATAAATAACAGTTTTTGGTAAGTTTTGAACTCTCATTGTCCATCTTAAGGAGTATTAGGATGAAGTTCAATCATATCTTTAGAAAGCAGAATATCAGACACAAATTGCGAGCAAATAAAACAAAGCTATGTTTCTTTTCCCTAATTAGGAGCCAAGAAATAGTAGAAAACAAAAATTTTAAAAAAATGCATAGGATATTAATAAATCCATATTTTTATACTGGAGGAGATCAAAATAGCATGCAATATGAAACATAATCCAATTAACATATAAATGGTCCCTTCAGGGTCATGAAAGTTGATGACTTTAAACCCACAGAGAATGAGACACAAAGATAACACTGTTGAGTTCCCATTCCCACTCCAGCATAGCTGTAGCAATTTTGAACGTGCCTGCTAGCTATTTCCTATTGTTGCTGTAATATGCCTGAAAGTCACTGATGCAGAAAAATAACTTGACTCAGAGCAGGGTCATGCTGACCACAAGCCATGTTATGTTCTGTATGTTCTGAATTTTTTTAACCTTAAGAAATTCAAAAATCTTAATTAAGCTCCACCTAGGACCAAACACAATAGGGGTCAGTTAGAACTGCCCTGTCTAGAGAGCCAAAATAGGTTGAGTTAGAGCAGACCATGGGGCAACATTCCCTGTACCTGCACATGAGCACATCGTGGTTTGTTTGTTTTTCTTCCTTTATAAGTCTACCTTGAGAAATTTTTAGAGTTGTAACCACAACCCTAAGTTCTGAGCCCTGATCAGTCAGTCTTAGTGTGTGCATTCAGTAAACCATCCTTATATGACTGAGATCAGTGTGTGGTTTGTGGGCAATTCCTTGACCCCAACAATCAAATGTTAAAATAAATCTATAACACATATATTACAGTGTGCAATATTAATTCATCTATTCAACTGCAGTCTTATGTAGGTCACAACATAAAATAGCTGGGAAGAGGAACCTCAACTGAAGAACTGTGTTCATGAGACTGATTTACAGTACTTTTTCTTGTTTCCTTATTGATGGAAGGGGCCCCTTCCCAATGTTTATTTTATCACTGTATGGCAGATAGATTCACCAGTCTTCCTACATAAGCCTGTCTAGTATGTGATGGAGCCAATGAGATACTAAACATTAGTGCAGGGTTTCTCTTTCTCTTACATGATTTTTCTCTATATTGTGGTTCCCTACATCTGAATATAGCATATCCAGTGAAATCAGTCTGGGCTGTGAGAGTCACATTCAAGTGCCCCCTCAGGAGCTTTTTCCATCATCATTACAGTACAGAAAGTTGAATGTGAATTATCTAGAGAATCTTCAGCGCATTGACTTGAGAGAAAAATTGTATTCATCAAATTATAGTAAATCACTTTGCACAGAAATAAGGAAAAACATTTTTAAGTAATATATACTGGAAATCACATTTGAACTAAGTTCCATGTTTTTCTTTTAAGGAATATGGATATGAATATCATCTCATATTAATAAGAATTGGCAGAGTACAGAAAATTTTTCAAAAAGCAAGCAATCTAGTAGTTAATTTATCTTGATGCCTTGAAGGTTTGAAAAGTAGCCGTTTACTTATCGGCATATAAAATGAGCTCAAGAAATGAGACAATATTTCAGGTTATTCTGTTATTTTCTGTTGTTTTTAAAATGTGTTCTATACCCTTTGGACGTTTATCACTATCTTCACTGGAAAATAAATAAAATATTTTACAATTGTCCTAAATTGATACTTGTTTTTAAAACTCACTCTTGGAAGAATTGTATTCTTTTCCTTAGTTAATCTGCTGTGACTAGATTGTTCTTAATATATGTGAGTTTGAAATGTATTTAAAAGTTTTTAATCAAATGAGTATATTATCCTTGTATTTTTTTTTCTTTGTTTGTAATGTGCATCTGGTAGTTAACCTAAAGGCATAGTATCTTAATTGCTCCATTTTTCTTATTGCTATTTACCTTTCCTTGGTCCACACAATGTATTTACATGTCCTGAATTACTGTAATTATTCAGATACTACCCAGCTTATCTTTTTGCATGCATTCTCTGCACCTGGAACAGCTCATTTGCATATTAGGTGCAACATTCTCTTTCCTTCTTGTGTAACTAGGGACAAATAGGGACTGTTTATCACAAACTAAAAGATTCATTCCCTTACCTCTACACTAAATCCTTTCCTGATAAATGTCTCATCAGCTACTTTCTCTTTGTAGAAGTGTGATTTTTCATAATAACTTGAAAGAAATCTTCTTCTACGGTTGGTACTATGATTTGTTTATAGCCTTTACCCTAGAAAATAAATAAAGAAAATAAATGATGAGAAAAAACAGAGAAGCAGCAGTGAAATAACAAGAGGAAAATGGATGGAGAAAACAACATCTGTTTAGCTACATCAATTTTGTATCTCATTTATTTTGTGAATGATATGTTTTAAATATTTTCACTAAGATAGTTTACATAAGGATAACAGACAAAGGCATACCAATGTGAGCTGAATCCAAGCCTTCTCCAAAAACCCACAGGCCACTAAGGAATGCGGAAAGCAGGAGAAATAGTTTTCCTTCCAGAAGAGCACTCCTATTGCTTATCCAATACCAATTTTTTAAAAATTAGGTATTTTCCTCATTTACATTTCCAATGCTATCCCAAAAGTCCCCCATACCCTCCCTCCCACCCCCCTAGACCAGAAGGGACTTGTGCCCCTGATCAGGCCGGGTTTTCTGCTTCCCTAATTAATGCAATCTCAGGTCCAGAGCGATTAAATTGGAGCAGCAGCTGTGTTCCACTCACAGGGTCTTAAGATCCCGTGGCCTGTCTTGTGGGTAGCTGGCAGGTGTCAGCCGACTCTGCGCCCTAGCTACCTCAATTTTTTGAAGCCTGGGAATGTAGAAAAAAAAACTATTATGTAAGCACTAAATAGGTTTAGACTAGCACAGACATAAATCGAAGCATGTAATAACATGAATGAAAATAGGCCGTGTGTTAGAAGAAACACAGGTTTTTATACAGGAGCACTTGAAATGAGGAACTATATTATAATCTCAGAAAAAAATCACAATGAGATAACACAATTTTAAAGTTATATGTGATCCAATTGGTGAGATAGAATGGGAAGATAAATATCTCAACATCAAATAAACTCTTACATTATGCTTAGTAAACTATTATAATTTTTTCAATATATTCTTAATTTCAAAATACATTATTATATTAGAAATAAATAAGGTTGGTAAAACAAGAACATAAGTAATGATAGAAATATAAGGTAAATAAAACATACTCTTGCCTCTTAAAAAAATAAATACAGTAAAGTCCTCTTTTGTTTTTTTGAGATTATAATTTAATTATGATATTTCGTTCTTCCACTTCCTCCCTTAAAATCCTCCCATATTCTCCTCCTCCACTCCTATTCAAATTAACTGAATAAAGTCCTCTTTTGTTTTTTTGAGATTATAATTTAATTATATTTCTTTCTTCCATTTCCTCCCTTAAAACCCTTCCATATTCTCCTCCTTCACTCCCATTCAAATTAAATGAATTAATTTTCAGTAATTTTTATTGCATACATATGTGGATTTTTATATGCATACATATTCTCAAATGTAATCTGTTAATTCCATACAAGGTGTGCTGGCTGGTTTTGTGTGTCAACTTGACACATTTTGGAGTTATCACAAAGAACAAAGTGTCCTTTGAAGAAATATCTCAATGAGATTCAGCTATAAGGCATTTTTGGAATGAATGATCAAGGGTGGGAGGGCCCACATCTGGTCTGGTAGTTCTGGGTTCTATAAGAAAGCACAATGAGCAACCCAGGGGAAGCAAGGCAGTATATAACATCTCTCCGGGGCTTTCTTCCTGACCTGCTTGAGTTCCAATCCTTACTTCCTTTGGTGATGAATAGCAATATGTAAGTGTAAGCTAAATAAACCCTTTCCTCCCCACCTTGGTTCTTGGTCATGATGTTTGTGTGGAAATAGAAACACTGACTAAGACACAAAGTTACTTGTAAGCTTTCATAATCCAACATTTCGCACCAGAAAGCCAAGGAAACTTCCTATTGCAACAGATGGAAGCCATGAGAAAAATCACAGCCAATCAGAATGCAGAGTTGTGAAGACAACATGCCACGGATACATTTACAGAATAATCTGGCATGTAAGGATCAGGAGACATTGTGGAAGAGAGGGCAGAAAGAGTATCAGAGGGAATATTTGCTGTGGCATTGGGCCTCATAGTAACATCAGAAACTATACATTTTCATGAAATGGCCATCCAAACAGGAACTGAACAAGGATGACACAAGTGACCATGCAAAACTGAAATAGAAAAACCTCACATGGCATAAAACCTACTACATATCACACACACACACACACACACACACACACACACACACACCACCAGAACAGAACAAAACAAACAAAACAAAAACAAAAACAAACAAACAAACAAACAAACAAACAAAAAAAAAAAAACACTTAAAGGCAACTGAGTAAAGCTGTGGACCAGAAAAGGTCCAGGGAAAATGCAATAGAGTTTTCTGACACGGAAAAGAAGAATTGGAGTTTATTTTCCTATTGTGCATCACCATTGTGTGTCTCATTCTTTCAAGCAATAAAATCTTCCTGTCAACACGTTTCCTTCTATGAATATATATATATCTCCTATACCTTAAAAATTTTGGTTAACATCAATAAGACGAGAAGAAAAGCAGGTATAATCCTTTCTGACAGTTCTCTAAAAGAAAACGACACCACTAATCGCTACTAAAAGTATGCCCACAGCAGCTGAGAAACATATGGGCTCGCTAGTAGGAAAACTGCAAAGAACCTGCACACAGAATACATAGAAGACAGCAGATGCTGGTGAGGATGTAGTGAAAGAGGAACATTGCTGGTGAGATGGCAAGCTCATAAAATCACTTTGGAAATCAGTCTGTCAGTTCCTCAGAAAATTGGAAATAGTTCTACCAAAAGACCCAGCTATACCACTCCTGGGCATATACCCAAAAGATGATCCAACATATCACAGGGACACATGCTTCACTATATTTATGGCAGCCTTATTTATAATAGTCAGAAGCTGGAAACAACCCAGATGTTCCTCAACAGAAGAATGGGTACAGAAAATGTGTAGATTTACAAAATGGAGTACTACTCACCTATTAAAAACAGTGACTTCATGAAATTTGTAGGGAAATGGGTGGAACTAGAAAATATCATCCCTAGTGAGGCAATAAAAGAACACACAAGGTATGTACTCACTGATAAGTGGATATTAGCCCAAAAGCTCAGAATACCCATAATACAACCCACAAATCATATAGATCTTAGGAAGAAGGAAGACCAAAGTGTGGATGCTTCAATCCTACATAGAATAGGGAACAAAATAATCACAGGAGGTAGAGGGAGAGAGGGTCCTACAAGGGAGACAGAATGGGGAGGGGAAAATGGGGGGCAGGATCAGGTATTAGAAGGGACAGGAGAGAAATAAAAAGGGTCAGGAAATCAAATAGAAATATGTAGCAGTAGGAGATGAGGAACTGGGGGTAGCCACTAGAAAGTACCAGACACCAGGGAAGCCTGAGGCTCCTAGGTTGCATCTGAGATGACTTTGGTCAAAATACCCAAAAAAGGGAGATAGAACCTGTAGAGACCACCTCCAGTAGATAGGCAAGGTCGCCAGTTGAGCATGGGGCCATCCAACTATCTCAAAAATTTCAACCCAGGAATCTTCCTGTCCAAAGGAAAAACAAGGACAAAAACTGGAATATAGAATGAAGGAAAGGCCACCAAGACACAGATCCATCTAGGGATCCATCCCATCTGCTGACATCAAACTCATACACAGTTGCTGATAACAAGCACTTGTTCACAGGAGCCTGGTATGTCTTTCTCCTGAGAGGCTCTGCCAGCACCTGACTATGTACAGATGCAGATACTTACAGCCAACCATCAGACTGAGCCTGGGGACCCCAGTGTAAGAGCCAGGGAAAGGACTGAAGAAGCTGAAGCGGTTGCAACTCCATTGGAAGAACAATATCAACTAACTCAGAGCTCCCAGAGGCTAAACCGCCAACCAAAGATTATACATGGAGTGATCCATGGCTCCAGCAATATATGTTGCAGAGGATGGCCTTATCTGACATCAATGGGAGGGGAAGCCCTTGGTCCTGTGGAGGTTTGATGCCCCAGTGTAGGGGTTTGCTCGAATGGTGAAGCTGGTGTGGGTGAATGGGTAGAGGAGCACCCTCATATAGGCAAAGGAGAGGAAGGCAGGGGATATGATATGGAGGGTTTGTGGAGGGCAACCTAGAAGGGTGATATTATTTGAAAGGTAAGTGAATAAACTGATTAATAATAGTAATAATAATTAATAGAATAGAAAGGAACCACCAAAAGGCAGAAATTTGACCTTCTGAAGTTCATTCAGTATTTGAACCTATCATGAAGCATTGATGATCATATATGAAAATAGGATCTCAGAGAAGTGGGGGTAGGAGAAAGTATAATTAGAATATATTATATGCCAAACTTCTATTTTATTAAAAGAAAATGCAATACATATGTACAAATGTAAAGTAATGTGACAATTACTTTGACAAAATTTTAATTTCTTTTTATACATGAAGAGTAGCTTTTCAACAATCTGTTATATCACTAGGATAGAAAACTTCTGGAAACATTAAATATGCATTAAAATGGAATACTGGGTACGGAGGCACAAACCAGCAAGTCTCAAAATGGGAAGAATTAGGTAGAAAAATTGCCCATTTGAAATGAAATACTCATGAATCATATGAAATACACATCATACTCATGAACGATGTGTACGTCGCACATCAATATACACAGACACAGAAACACACAGACACAGAAATAAATACACACACGCACACACATACACACACGCACACACACAACCTATACAACTAGACTTTACCTAACTGGTTAGAAAGAAATTCGTGTATATGTAAATTTCATTCTTTATTTTAATTTACAAAGTTGAATACAAAGCACACAGTCAAAATCAAGAAGCTATACCAGTGGAGACAGATCCAAATGTCTACAAGATGCTATTCAGGAAGAAAGCCAAGTTTGGGTTTGCAGAAGTCTCTCCATCAACAAAGCCAGACCACAAGTTTAAAGAGGATTTGGCATTTCTTTTTCCTGTGCCAAAACTTCTTGAAAAATGCTAGAAAATACTAAATTTAAGCATTGTTATTTATTTTTAATGTTTCAAAGCATTTATTTATTTTTCTTAAAATTACAGGGAGAAAAGGTTTCTCTAAAAGTATACATTACTTAATTTTAATAGTTTTACAATTATGATGGACAAGATTATTTACTATCACATATATCTTAAGGTTTAGAATTCTATCAGATGCTGAGGCCAAAGAAGTATACAAAAATGTTTTTTTATTAATTCAATTTTTCAACATGGCTGAAACACAATCTTAAAATTTCTGTGTAAACAGATTAAAGCCATAAATCTGAGTTTATCACACCACTTTTGATTAGTCAAGGAAGCAAACGGTCCCTTTTCAATATCTAGACAAGAAATGGAAATGGTAAGCCTGAGAGTGCCAAATAGAGATTTCAAATAGCAGATTTACAATCTATGGATCAACATAATTCTGCAGAAATAACTAGAAAAATTGTCGCAAAGTTTACTTCCTGAGAGACAAAAGCAAAGTTTGGAGATACTATTCATACTAGTTGGCCGGACAATAAAATTAGCTAGACTCCACAGTTCAAAAGTAAACCCATGTCAGCACATAAAAGTGAATACTGCATATGGTGCCACATCAAAAGCATATGCAAAAACACTGAAGTGAATATATGTAGTGGGTTTTTTTTTTTTTTTTTTTTTTGGATTCACTCTTCTTTTAACAGATTTTCTCAGAAAATTTTACATTCTTATCTCTAGATTCATGAATATTGTAGCTACTTTGGCTTGAATGTTCTTCAAAGTATCAGACTCACTCCATTCTTAGAAATTTGCTCCAAATTGAGCACTGTCAACATTTAAACACACAGAGACAAGCAAAGCAAATGTTCCCTATCAACCTCAAGCAACTGACATTGAAACACAAAGTGTGCAATCTTCTTGTTATTTACTTTGCTGAAAAGAGCTTTTCTTCAAAGTCACAAGGGGGAAATCTGACTTCAAATCTTTCTGAAGTGAGTCTACAAAATCTGATGGTTTCTTCAACACAATTCTTGTTTCTATTTTAGTTCCATTTGCTCTCAGTTCCATTTGCTTAAAACCCACAGTAGAACTACTTCCTATTGATTTATAGCTATACCAGGCACAACATAAAATGCAAACAGAAAAACAACAGGAATGTTTATGGTAAAAAAAAAAATTGAGAGGGTGTCAAGTCACAATGTTTCAGACACATAAAACACATAATGCAGTTTTCATGAGGGTGAAACAGCAAGCACTCAAGGACAAGAAAAGAATGAGTCACATAGAGAGACCGTGCACCCAAATAAACTGTGGAATAGAATTCAGTGATAGATTTCCAATGCTTTGATTTAGCATGTGTGTGAAGCTGTCAAACAATTCTAAAGTTAGCATTAGTAAATTAAGTAGGTAAATGACATAGTCTTCAGGGTTTGAGCAACATTTGTTTTTATTGAGGTCAGCAACTCTTTGTTTAATAAAGCCAATATTAATTGTAGTTATCGCAAAAAAGTCTATTACAGTTTTTCAGATTTTGATACATATATATATATATGTGTGTGTGTGTGTGTGTGTGTGTGTGTGTGTGTGTGTATGTGTGTGTGTGTGTGTGTGTGTGTATACAATTTTGCTATTATAACACCAGAGACCCTGTTTACTTATTTTTATTTGAAGTATTTCTTCAATAGGATTATAATGTAATAGATAGATGGGTAGATAGGCTGATAATATTAACCTACTTTATTATTTCAAGCATTATGAAAATAAATGAATAGATCCTCTGTGGCATTCTTAAGGATATTTATCAAAGTCAAGTATCAACCAGATGACATAGAAGAAATCATCTAGTCTAAATACATATGGAGAACCTAGTACTATCATATAAAATATTTTTGGTCTTGCTAAAAAGGAACACAAGATCATGGCTTTATCATTTAAGTACAAATATATTTAAATAAAATATTACGTAGAATATTCCCTTATATATAATATAAACTTTAGAATTCACTCCACTGTTATTAATACTGATGCTTGTGTATTTAATTTGATCAATCCTCAGTACAATGAAGAATTGTGAGTACTGTGTCTTGGAGGATGCATTTTATATTTATTGCCAGGATTTCTTGAATACATTCATAGTCATGCACTTTTGTTTTAAGATAAGAAAGAACACACAAAAGTAGTTTTTTCCTATATAACATATTCTATTACATTTATATGAACCTGATCTTAGCATGTCTTTCTCTAGGAATACTTATATCAAGCAATATACAGGCATTGCATAAGCACCCCATATAATGATCTTTAGTTTCAGTCAACAATATTTCAACCTCTGGATGGACTTAAGCTTTGAGAACAGAATCTTTAAATAAACATAAGTAAAATCTTTGTGTACTCTATTTCTATTTTATTTTTATTATCATTCTTTTTTATGTAGAGTGATTAAGCACTACAAAAAGGGGCCTGGAGATTGAACCATAGACACTTAATTTGAATTTGATTTGATAGAACAATATAAAAAGATACGAGAGCAGCTGGTGTCTTACAGTTAATAAGTAGCTAAGCTAAGTCTAGCAGCAGCAGTCCTCCAAATAGCAAGAAGTGTTCAAGGACAACAATGGAGCTGATGTCATAGTAGGAAGTAGATTTGCAAGGACAGAGGAAATCCAAGCGTTGATAATAATTGACATTTTCTGTTTTGTTAATTTCAGTGAGTTCTTTTGGCATTTTGAGTAGTTTGACTTTCTTTTGGTTTCTGATGGGTTACTGATTGTAAATTACAAAAAAGCCATGCTTTGCAAGGTATTTCACTGTTAGAATATATTGAAGTATTTCAGCTTATTGCTATAGGCATTTCTTTTCCTTGTATGAAATAGAAATTCTTTATATTCATTTTTTTATGAACCTATGTGTTCACCTTAAAAAAAAAAGAAAATGAAATGGTTATATTGACTAAGTCCGTGGCACGTTATTCATTTACCTTTCATCATTTACTCATCACGCTAGAAGCAGATCTCGCATATACATGCCAGGAAAAGGTTCTTATAAAATATTCTGCCACATACTAGAAAGAAAAATGAAAAAAATTTGATATCACTGATTGTGGATCAACTAGGCATAGTTGGAATGTAGCTCCTTCAGGTCATGCAGAATGCTAATTCTAATTGTACAAAAATTGTGAAAACAGTGTAAAATTGAATTAAAGAGCAATTTGATATTTCACGAATAATTTAGTGAATAATTAAAATCTTCTGTATGAGAGAGTATTATTATCTTGTAAATTTGACAGTCAAGGAAACGATGGGAACTGACCCTCTCAGCCTGTTTGTAAGAGATTATTTTGGTTACTTTCATTGGTGTGAGAAGATGCAACCTAAAATGGGATGGTGCTTCTCTGTGCAGGAATGAGCAAGCAACCATGCATCACTTCCTTGCTTTTTACTTCTAACTTCACCTGTACTATGAAAGTGCTACACTTTTCAGTTTTCTTGATTTTGCTGCCAAGAAGAACTATTAGGAACCACAGTACTTCTAGCACTGTTGTTTGTCTCTCACGGTAATTTGTTATAGCATCAAGAAAACAAACAATGAAAATGACTTGTAGTGTGTGTTTAGTAGCCATAGTGATGATTTCGAGCCTTTCTGTACTTACAGTGATGATTAACATGCACATAGATTCACTATATCTATGTACCCACCTATTCACTTGGGAAATGACTCAATTACAAAGAGTATTAAGTAAATGTTCTTGGAGATCCATGCTAATTCTGGAATTCAATGTACATTTCCCTAAGTACTCTTCTCTACCTTCATTTACACAAGGAAGAATTAAACTCACAGCATTGTTGTAAAGTGTTCATTGAAGAGTGGGAAATGAATATCTTTGAAGGAAAATTTCTAAAACTTTTATAGTATTTTAAATACATTATAAAACTAGGAATAGACTAAATATGCAAAATTCCACTCTGAAAGAGCATAAACCTTGGCTAATGATTGCACTTTAAACTTTAGCAGTGGGAACTACAGTGGTGAAATTGTGCCATTACCTAGATGGGCAATTTAAAAGTTGTTTAAAGACTCCTTCAGTGGAATAGTTTCCCAAAAATAAAAGAAAATTTCGAGCAATTTAAATAAAAGAACACTAAATAATATGTATAGGTAAATTAGTACCATATGATGCTATTTATGACATTAAAACATAGACATTTTGAGACGAAATTAAATATGATGTTTAGATAAAATTTCACAATAATGTTGATATATTTTTCAAATTGAACTATACATATATATTCATTTAGTAATTATACAAATGTAGAATAATTATACTTAAAATAATTCTTAGTCATGCAATTTACTAAATATTTTATAACTTTTCTAGTTATAAATATCTATTTATATATGATATATAGTGTGTAACATAGATAATATGTAAGTGGCTATATGTATTTACTTAATTTACTATAATATTTTTATTTCTGCATATATTTAAGTGGACTGGAAAAATGTGTTTGCTCATGGGGTAAACTTTGGACAACTGTAAATAGCTCTCTGATTTTTTTGTAATATTTAATATGTTTTGAAATTTACACCTCATATAACTTAAATTTCAAAGAGTAGTGGTTTATACTTTATAAATCCTTACTGATCTGGAGTGAAATAAATATAGAAGTTTGTACTACTTAAACATGGAAAATATTTTACTTTGAAAGGAAACTACATGGAACTTTCTATTTTTTTCATATTAAGTCTGGGCAAGGCAGTTCAGTAGGAGGATAAGGATCCTCAAAAGCCAGCAAAAACCTCAGAAAATGTTCCTGCTACATACGGTAGAGATCCCACAAAAATGTCAAGCTACCCAACTATAATACATACATACATACATACATACATACATACATACATACATACATACATATACACACATACATACATACATACACATACATACATATACACACATACATACATATATACCATGGAGCTAAGTTAGACCCATGGGAGCCCCAGATCATCTGCTCAATCTCAGTAATTCCACATGAGTCCAGTTGGTCGATCTGGTGTTTTCTCTTGTAGTAATTTTTTTTAAATCATAAATGATGATGATTTTTACCTGAATAATTTCTATTTGATCTTCAGCATAGGAGGTTTTTTGTTCTCTTGAATGAGGTGTTTACGATAGTATAATATCACACTCAGTTAAAGAGAAGTACCTGTGATGGTGTATGTTTTTCTACAGGATATTTTGATGTCTGCATAGAGTCCTGAGAAGAGGTAATGCACAGATTCTAACTGAATAGAGGCAATAAGTTCCTGAATGTTATATATGTGCCTATCATTAATACCTCCAATAGTAACAAACTCTTAAAAACAGAGTTAAATAGATTTAATCTTCACAACTTTCAAAGTATTAACATAATGAGTAAATATAAACTTTTACTTAACTATAAAAGCATACAAAATTGAAAAATGTCTCCAATATAGACATCATTACAGGCTTAAAACTGTAAAACATGATGCATCCTTTGTCCTTTAGCACTATGTTGCTTTCAGCCAAGATATGGATTTTTTTTTACTTCTAAGAGAATTATGAATTTTTTGTTTACATTATTGATGAAACAAACTTCTCTATAAAAGAAATATCCAAAGTAGTTCACTTTGGATAATATATTTCTGATATGAAGTCCTACTATTGACTTAAGCTAAATATAAAGCTTAACTATGTTTGGCTTCTTAAGGAAAAATGTTTAGTAGGGTAAGAAAAGACTAATAGAAAGACAACATTTTTCTAAATAACTAAATAATATTAAGTGAATAATTTAAAAAATCAGTTAAGATATTTATGTATTTTATAAAGTATTCGCATATCCTTAGCAGGTATGTATGGTTGTATTGATTGATTGATTGGTTGATTTTACATGTTGAATTATGATCTGCTTTGTCCTTAGCAGATGTGCCAAATAATTATGATTCCATACTTAATCATTGGAAAAATCCTTGAGTTATGTGTTTCAATAATTAATATTTGGTAAGAAAAATATTTTTTAAATTATGAAGTGTTCTGCATCAGCCAATGTTGGACTTATTTTGTAAATCTGTAGGCTAAGGAGATTGTGAATGCAAATTGCTTGCATAAACATGGTAACTTGTAGATAAAGGTGATCATATTGGTTTGTAACTGCAAGACTCAGTGTTGAAGAACAGAAAGATGGCCTGAATTAATGGATCTGTGAGTTTGCTATGAGATTGTTTCTCAAAGTAATACTGGAAGCTACACCCATAAAACTTCATTATCACTAATTATTTTGCAGTGAATCTTTTAATATAGTTAATCATTCAAGTTGATACCATTGGAATTCATTTTGTTTTGCTATGAATTTATGATACATTTTTCTTTTAATAAAAACAAACTATTGTCTATACTACATACCATATATGCTATATTTATATATGTAAGAAGACATAATATAAACAAATGTCATCCAGGCTTTTGTTAAATTGAAAATGGATATAGTTAGTGTGTTTATATGGATATATAAAGTTTATATGGATATATAAACTTTGGATATAGTTAGTGTGTTTCTGCTACTGAGTGATTTGATGAAACTTTATTATCAGCATGGTAGTGCTGGAGGGTGGTTATGTGTACTTTAAAGACCCAACAAGCAGCTGAAAAAGTAAGATGCAGATATTTGTACCCAACCAAAGTACAGAAGCTGCTAACCCCCATGGTCCAATTAGAAAAATAGTAGAAGAAGTTGTTGAGGAAGGTGACCTTGTAGGAGGACCAGCAGTCTCAATTAAGCTAGACACCCAAGATTTCTTAGATACTGGATCACCAACCAGGCAGCATACACCAGCTTATATGAGGTGCCCAACACGGAGGACTGACAGGTCTGAGTTCAGTCAGAGAAGATCCACATAATCCTCAAGAGACTGAAGGTCCCAGGAAGTTTAAAGGTCTGGTGGGGTAGGGGGTGAGGGTACATCCTATGGGGACAGAGGGGTAGGGAGGAGGCATGGGATGTGGAACAGTTAGAGGGTGGACCAGGAGGGGAATAGTACTTCCTGAAGACCCAGTTATACCACACCCAAGCATATATCCAAAAGATTCTCCAAGATATAACAAGGACATATGATCCACTATATTCATAGCAGCCTTATTTATAATAGCCAGAAGATGGAAAGAACCCAGATATTCCTCAACAGAGGAATGGAAACAGAAAATGGGGTACATTTACACAATGGAGTACTACTCAGATATTAAAGATGAGTTCATGAAGTTCTTAGGCAAATGGATGGATCTAGAAAATACCATCCTGAGTGAGGTAACCCAATCACAAAAGAATACACATGATTTGCATTCACTCTAAGTAGATATTAGCCCCAAAGCTAAGATTACTCAAGATACAATCCATAGACCACATGAAGCTCAAGAATAATGAAGACCAAAGTGTGGATGCTTCAGTCCTTCTTAGAAGAGGGAACAGAATAGTCATGGGAGGAAATATGGAGACAAAGTGTGGAGCAGAGACTGAAGGAAAGGCCATCTAGAGACTGACCCACTTGGGGATCCATCCAATATTGAGTCGTCAAACCCAGATACTATTGCAGATGCCAAGAAGTCCTTGCTGATAGGAGGTTGATATAGCTGTCCTCTGAGAGGCTTTGCCAATATCTGACAAATACAGAGGTGAATGCTTGCAGCCTGCCATTGGAATGAGCACAGTGTCCCCAATGGAGGAGTTAGAGAAAGGACTGAAGGAGATGAAGGGGTTTGCAACCCCATAGGAATGAACAATAATATCAACCAATTATACCTCCCCACAGCTCCCAGGGACTAAACCATCATCCAGAGTACACATGGACTGACCCAAGGCTCCAGCTGCATATGTAGCAGAGGCTGTCCTTATCAGACATCAATGGGTAGAGAGGCCCTTGGTCCTGTGAAGGCTTGATGCCCCAGTGTAGGAAAACGCCAGGACAGGGAAGCAGAAGTGGGTAGGTGGGTGGGAGAGCACTGTCATAGAAGCGGGAGGAGGTAGGGGGAGGGATGGGATAGGGGGTTCCTCGAGGGGAAACCAGGAAAGAGGATAACATTTGAAATGTGAATACATAAAATATTCAACCCTCCACCCAAAAACAAACAAAAAATAATAGTAATAATAATAATAGGAACCAAAGAGAAAATAACTAGGTCAATTTCTCAGGAAGAAAATTATAGTTCTTTTGCAACGTTGACTACTATTCACAGCAATTGATATGATGAAGTTAGCCTAACGTTCAAACACTGACTTCTCATACCAGCACATGCTTACATACTCATATACACACTCATTTTATGATGAGAAATTCGGAGAGGCGACATTACTGTGTTTGGATCCTCCACATCTAAAACTGAGATAAATACATTTCAAATCTTTAATCACATACTCAGCCTTAGGTATTTCTTTACAATGGCAGGGGAATCACTCTACTTCAGAGAGAATCCGTAAGAGACAATGAAACAGTTAGCTATAATTATCATGGATATCACATTTGGTAAACATATATGTTGTCTTCATTTATGCTTTAATTGAAAAATAAAGAATATAGTATATCAACTGACTTATGTAATTTATTATTTTGCAGTGGGTCAGAGCTATTCTTCCATATTTACAAAATACAAATACTTAAAGGAGGCAGAAATGCTAAAATGCTATTGTCTTTTGCATATGTCATTTATGTGCATATGTGGTTTATTCATGTTTCTTATTTGACTCTAAAGAAATCTACCTAATATATATATATATATATATATATATATATATATATATATATATATATATATATACACACATCCTGCTGGCTCTTGTTTGAAGTAAGAATCAAAGAAAGCTATTATACAGATGGAATAAGTCATCTTAATGATTTTACTTCTTATGATCATTCCAACAAAGATTTTTAAATTGTAGAGAGGCACAGGAAGAGAGAAGAACTGAGAGACATATGGTGGGAATTGGAAGGCGACTGGGATAAGTCTGGTCATATTGAGTACAGGTTTGAAATTCTCAGGGATAAAGAAAAAAATAAAATTAAAGGATGTATTCTCATCACAGGAACTGAGAGCAGGATTCTCAACACACCCTGAAAAGAATAATATGTGAGTAGCTTTCAGAAAGCCTGTTGAAGCAAGCAAGTGCTGTTGCAGGCAAAAAATGAAGATAGTAGATCAAGCATTTTATTGGGTGCAAAATTAAGTGCAAAAGCAAAAGGCATGAGAATATTTTATCCATATGCTTGAAAGTAATTGTGTAGAAAGAAGGTAGCAAGGAGAACTTTGGACAAAGTCCAGGTGGAAGACAACTATGGTTACACTCTCACCTGACCTGATTATTCACAACCATAGTATGCAGATTCTGAAGCATCAGAAATCCATGAAATTGAAAAACTTATCCAGACAGAAATGAATTGTTTCCTGCTTAATATCCTGGGAGTAGGCTCACTGGTTGAAGAATATCATCTCCTTGTTCCTCACCTAAATGTCTGCCATAAATCCCCGAAAAGCACATAGAACAACAGTTTAATGCAGCCCCATTTTCTTAGATCGAGTCTGCCATTCAGGATCTCTGCTGACTTTTCTCTGTGAAGCACCTACCTATAATTCTAAATCCTGAAATAACAAAACTAGAATTTTTTAAACTACTTCCTCTCATTGCTCCTGGAAATTATCCTTTGAATTCATGAGACAAGAACTCAGGACTATGGACTCAGTAAGAATTGTGTTGCTGTGGGGTTGTAGAGTCCTAAATGCTGAACTCTCTTGAAGCTGATGATAGTTCTGTGTTGCAGTCTGGGATCCCTATTTTTCTTGCATTACCTAGATTTCCCTTCAAAACCCAAATTGCAGATGACCACTTAGTCTTGTAAACTGTTACAGGGAGGGAAGGCTGCCCTGAGAGAGTGTATGTGCATTTTTATATGGGCATGGCCAAGATGAGTTCTCAAAGTAAACAAACAAGAAAAACAGCAAAATGATGAGTAACAAGAGATGCACAACACCAAAGAGTCTACATGAAACATGTACAAGGAAATTTCTGTGAATGTACTGGATACAAATCCTGAGACTGTTCTTGGGGATAACCTTGCCTGTTCCTAAGATCCTGAGTGACAGTCTCAGAGAACTTTCATGCCGAAGAGTAGCTATGCCTCAATAAAAAGATAACATTCCAGTGTGCTTGGTTCAAACTTTGCTTTGTCACAGAAGGCAACTGTAGAGGGTTAGAAATAAAAGCACTGTCTTGCCTGAAGATAACTGGTATTTCTCATGTGATATTTTCTAACTTTTTTCTACAACAGTTTACTGTGATAAAATACCCTGACAGAAAGCAACTTAAGTGAGAGATGGCTTCTTTTAGCTCATAATTCCAGGCAACAGTTGATCACAGGGATGTCAAATAAACAGGTAAATAAATCAGCCTGTTATATCACATCCAAAGCAAAGATCAGAGGAAAAATCAATGCATGTCTGCTGCTGGCCTACCTGTTTGTGCTCTTTTTCAATTTCTCCATTCTTATCTAGTTAGGTTCTGGTCCTCAGCTGAAGAAATGCTGCTGCCCACAATTGACAAGTTCTTATCATGTCAGTTAACTAAAGTAAGACCATCCTCCAGTCATGTCAACAAGCCAACCCAATGAACAGACAAAACTAGGACAGAATGACAAAACTAAACACCATAGCCATCAATTGAATTCCATTATCAAGACAGAATATGTAATGTATTACTAGAGAATTTTATTTAAAACAGCTATGCTATATGACTTTTTTTAGTGCAGATTTCATTTTAGATATTGTCTTAATTGAGGTTTCATTGCTGTGAAGAGACACTATGACCAAGGCAACTAATATAAAGTACACCATTTAATTGGGTCTGACTTACAGGTTCAGTGGTGCAGTCCATTATCAATCATAGCAGGAAGGATGGTAGTGTTCAGGCAGGCAGACATAGCCCTAGAGAAGCTGAGAGCTCTACATCTTGTTTGAAGGTAAACAGGAGAATACTGTCTCCCACATGGCTAGGAAGAGGATATCAAAGCCCACCCCCCACAGTGATACACTTCCTCCAACAAGGTCACAACTACTCCAACACCTAATAGTGCCATTCCCTGGGCCAAGCATATTCAAACATCCCCAGTTATGTATACTTTATTATTGACAAAATTACCTTCCATTGTTAATACTAGTCTGTTCTCTTTAAAACCGTGCCTCTTCAACTTCATGATCATTACTGGCACAGATTTTAATAATATAAATTATCCGGTTTTCCCTCTTTGACTCTGCTTCTATCTGTAATTTCTCTGTTTTGGTTCCCAAGTATACAAAAAAAAAATCCAAATTTTCATTCATTTCAGTAGGTTTCATAGCACATAGACTTCAGCACAATTTACCTTAAGGCTGTGAGTGTATTAAGCACAGCACTTTAAAGGATAATTGTGATTTATTTTGTGTGTTTTAAAGATATATGTATAGGTAAACATAAATGTAAACTATATAAAAATATTCTGCTGAGTCCATTTTCTGTTTGTATATATCCATTTCAAGGCTAGCAACTGTTTCTTTATAAAGAAAAAAAATCACTTACCTTTCTTATGTAGTCCTAGTCTGCAAATAGCACAATATTTTTCAGTGCACACGTTTAAGATATCATTTTACGAGTAAATATTGAATCTTAGTAATTTCTCATAGATAGTATTTTTCCTGAATGCTTGCTTATTTTATTTGTCTTTAGAGCTATGCATTGTGATTCTGCCATTCAATTTTCCTGGTATGTGTCTGTAGGAAGGGTGTTTTTCAAATCTCATTGAACTTGATTATTGTCAGGGACAGTTTTTGCTCTTCATATTTTCTTACAGCTTATAGTCTGGTTGGATTTTTTGGTCATGGATGCTTTTAATTTTGTCTCACAGCATAGCACATTCAAAGGATGGCCATTTTTACTATGTTAATCTTACCAATCCATTAGCATGCAAGACCTCTAGCTCTTCCATGTAGATAGATATTTGGATATATCTGGCATATCCGTATAAATATCTTCTTCAGATATATTCTTCAATTTCTTTCTTCAGAAACTTGAAGTTCTTGTCATATACGTCACTATCTTCTTTGGTTAGCTACACCAAGATATTTTATGTTATTTGTGGCTGATGGGAAGGGTGCTGTGTCCCTTATCTCTTTCACACCTGTCATTTTTTTGTTCTTATTGACTTCAAATATAACGAAAGGAAAAAAAAAACATGTCTCTACACCTTATATTTATAAAGATTTTTTTTACTATTTCTAATATTTGGCAATACATATAATGATCGTAGTGAAGATTAGAAATGTTCGCCTTAAGGAAAACCTAAGTAAAATTAGATTAGCACATTTGATGGTTATGCATAAAAATGGGAAATGGATTATGTATACTTTCCATTATCACACATCCATATAAATATAATTAGGCTCTTATTTAGACATGAGTAGTAATGCATTTGTGTCTTCCCTTTGGGTTTTAACTGGGTGCTGATGCTGTGAACCATATGTACATATTTATAAATGGCAAATGTTAACTGATTTGCTTTGTAGAAAGTATTGCTATAATCTTAAGCATAATTTTTATTAGTTCAGGCTCATTATCCTAATGATTTCAGGAAGAGGAGTATCCTTACTGTAAAATCATACTGTTAAAACCAAAAATTTTAAGAACTAATAGTACTGGATGATAGTGTGACTTCCTCATTCCAAACCTACACACACAGAATAAATTTAATTCTCTTAATTTGCTTTCTAGTTTGTTGTATATAATGCATGAATGGCTGTGTTTCAGATACCCATGAAAATAATTAAATAGGACTATTACCAGAAGGTTGTGTCTGCTTGACATTATCTATATTTTGGATTGAAAGAAAAATTATGTAAATTAAATTCATTAAGATAAAGACATTTAGACAGACATGGGGTCACAGTCCTATACTAGCAGTTTTTGTGACATATAGGACAGAGTTTTATGTCATCTTTCTCTGTGTAGGAAGATCCTAATTCAATGTGAATGGGTTAGAATGAAACTCAAAAAGAAAATGAGTGCATATAATTTAATCAATTTAAAAATGTGATATACCTATATACATATATACATACATATATACATATATATATACATATATACACACATACATGCATATGATCATAATTTGGGCTAAAGCTTTTGCAAGAAATATGCACTATTCATTCATATTATTGATTTCTGCTAATCTTCTGATTTTTCCCAACCATTCCTGGGAACATTTATGAAAAATTCATGATCTTAGATTGCTCATATGTATATGAATGGAAGTTTAAATGTGTGATATTTATTTGATTTATAATGCCATTTAGCTCTGACTTTTCTTTACTAATTTTTAGTCTTGATGATTTTGAAGCCACCCAGAATTCTTATGCTGATGTTCATGTGTGCATCTAGTTTTATGGTGATGTATATATGATGGGAATTTTGACACTCTTAAAAATACCTTTGTCTTTTTTATTTAATCTTCATGAGTGGTTTATATCCAGTTGTGTATGTGTAGGTAGTATACACTGAATGCCCTCTGAAGTAAGATCATTATGTCAGATCACTTAAAACAAGAGACACAGAGTTTTCAACTACCATAAGCATGTGGGGAAATGAATGTAGGCCCTGAACAAGAGTAGTGCTTGCTTTTAACTACTGTGCCATCTCTTCACCAAATAACCCTTCCATCCATCCCACCCAAAGCCTTCCCTATACTGCCCCACTTCCTTTTCCTCAAAATTTCATGTGCACTTTATTATTTTAGACTCACTCAATTCTCCTACTGTTGTAGTTATATGGAAGTATATAAGAGCATCTACTGAAACATGGGAAACCAACATGGTCTGAATTAAAACAAACAAACAAGCATATAAAACACTAACTCTTTAGACACTAGTAGCTATCAATTCTCCATAGCTCCTCAAGTAGGTATGGACAGATATTTATGACTTTATCCTTCACCCATGCTTGGGTTTGTATGTACTCCCAGACACACTCAATTCATGTGCTCAACGGTGCTATTTTTTTTCAAGAAATGCAGTTTGATGCAGACATATACTACCTTTGTTTCATATTATCTTTCAGTCTCATACAGATTATTTATGACCCTGATAAAGGTTGCAATATAGAACACTAGAGAAGAGCACTCTACAATTTCATATTATCTTTATATTTTAAGGTCAAATCTTTACAGTAATAATTATCTGTCCTGTAGAATAAGATTCTTTGATGATGGCTGAGAGATTCACACTATATGTCTAGTGATAAGCCATTAACACTATTTCCATGTATTAGAATAATAGCATGGGCTTCTCCACTAGACCCTATGACCTATCCAAACAAGGTTTTGCCCCATATAATTGGACTAGACATAATGTCCATCTTCTGTAGTGAAATTTAAATATCACTGGTAAGGTTTTGTTTACTTCATTAACATTCATATAATTATCATACTAATTGTTATATCCTGAGACATCAGTTGTCAAAGCAGCTCTCTGTGTCCATGGCAAAATAATTCTGCTCATTATTTTTCTCCCACAGTAGCTTGCAGCTTGGTTTCTCCAAGTGGTATGACTTAAGTGTGTGGTGTCCTCAGCAATAGGGTCTTAACACCAAGTTTTAGAGAGCAACCAGGACTAATAGTGATAGCCTCCATTGTTTAGCATTCAACCCAGAAATGAGTTTTCCATACTCAGTACAGGGGACTGATTTGCTAGTATATGGTGAGAATAATCCTATTCCGTTCTATGAATGGTTCCATTTTTCTAGAGTAACTCATTTAAAGTCATTTTTTCTGCAGGATTCTACAGTGGTGGGTTTATATGGAGAGGGGAATAATTTTAAAGGTCTTTAGCTTTCATTATTTGTCCCATACTCATTTTTTTTTACCATGGCATCACTAAGCCAAACACATTTAATCCTTTCTTTCCCATTATTACAGTGTCTCCCTCCATCCCACCTGTATTATGGACCCTTTCTCATGAAATTTCCCCATTTTCACTAAGCAGTTTCTGGATACCTATTGGTACACCAATTTAGACACACATATGTAGAGAATCAAATCTGGCATTTATCTATGAGAAAGAACACTCATGTTTAACTTCCTTTGGTCTTTCTTGAATTTATTCAAAATGGTTACTTACAGGTATATCAATGTTTTTCAAATTTCCCAATTTATTGTTCAGTATTGAACAATATTCCAATATGTATATTTTATTATTGAATAATCATTCATATGTACATGTTTATTATTGATAATTTTCTACTGTGTATAAGTCACTATATAATTATCCTGTCATAATTTTATTCATATTTAAATTTCTTCCATTACATGACTATTATAAATAGAGCCAAAGATGTTGATGAGAAAGTATTAGCATAGCTTCTAAATTAGGATATAAAACTTTTCAGGAATATGGTAAAGGATGTATAGTGTCATAGGTATATTTATATTTGAGGAACTTACACATTATTTTTTATGGACCAATGACTAGTCCAACTTGGGACCTACTCATGGTCAAGAACCAATACCTGACACTATTAATGATACACTGTGATGCTTTCAGGACAGGTATGTTTCATAACTGTTGTCTGAGAGGGTCCGCCCAGCAACTGACTGAAACATATGCAGAGACCCTAAGCCAAGCATTATATAGAGCTCAGGGAGTCTTATGGAATAGTAAGGGGAAGAATTGAGAGATCTGAAGGAGATAGTGATAGTTACCCCACAAGAAGACTAACAGTCAACTAAACGCTTGCAGGCTCACAGACACTGAACAAAGAACAAGCATGGGATAGCCCTAGACCTCCAATACATATTGAGCAGATGTACAGCTAAGTCCTCAGGTAATTCACCGAACAATTATAGTGTGGATATTTCATGACTCTGTTACCTGCCTATAGATCCTGTTCCTCTAACTGTCTGGCCTCAGCTGGAGAGGATGTGCCCAGTGCTGTGAGTTTATAAATGAGTGGTTTTATCAAAAGACACTGTTTTGCCCCAGTCCTCCCTAACTCCCAGATTTTATAATCTTTCTGACTTATAATCTTCTGTCTTGGTTTTTGAGCCTTGAGATTGCAGTGATAAGAAGTTTCTGTTTCATTTGTGGATGAACACACATTTGCTATTTATTCTCTGCACTTTGGCCAGGTTTTGCCTTAAATATAAAATATATTTTATAGCTAGTTGATATTACACTCCTTAACCCCAGAATTTTGAAGGTAGGATCATGTGAACCAGAAGTTCAAGGTAATCTTTAGATGCATAGTGAGTTCCAGGATTGCCTGAAATATGTAAATTTGTTTTGCAATTGATATATCATTTTCAGTCTGTTATTCCTTTTGAAGAGAAGCTTTCCCTGAAATCATTAAGGAAGACAGCTCCCAAGAATCCAGCCATGCTGAACTATAGATTTGCTCAGAGATGTGTAGTACACTGACTGTACTTTTACATTCTATACTTAGCTCTTTTCGTTTTCACTTCTCCATCTTCTAATGCAACTGCTATCAGATTTTGTATCTTGCACCCTCTCTCCTCTCTCACTCTGTCTATTGCTGTGTCTCTGTCTCGGTCTCTCTCTGTCTCTCTGTCTCTCTCTGTCTCTCTGTCTCTGTCTCTCTGATTCTGCCTATCTATCTATCTATCTATCTATCTATCTATCTATCTATCTATCTATCTACCTATCTATCTATATATCTATCTATCTATCTATCTAATCTGACAGTAAAGGTAGAGAGTGTCCTTCTGTAGCTTTGATTTTTCCTTTAAGCCCAGTTTACAAACTTCTTGGTTTCCACTCACTATACTGGTAGCAAAATAATCTTCAGCTTGCCTTTAACTCTCTTGAATGGACACAGCTCATAGTCATTGTATTCTTTATGAAGTTCCATTACTATTTCTTACCTTTTAGAACTAATATTTGCAGGTATTAATCATGTAAGATTTTGTCACTCATTCTACTGTCTTCTAGAAACTTCCCAGTCTATCTTACATTGGTGTTTTTAGACTAGACTCTACATTGTAATCAACCCTGACTTCATACTTATGGTCTCTTAGCCTCTTCCTGCCTCCATCATCTGAGGGAAAGGACTACAAACTTATCATTCTTCCATTCAGTGAGTTTATTTTCTTTTTAGTTTATAGTAGGTCTGAGGGAAAGTTTTTCATCACATGCATAAATATATGTACCAAAATTACCAAGTGTGTTATATTAATAAACTTGTGGTCATCTCTCAAATGTCAATGGCACAGCTAAATAAAATATATTGACTTATTGAGATAATTATTGTATTCATTATCCAGAAGAGCAGGCAATTAACCATAGCTTTCACATATGTAAGGCAAATATAATCTCCAAAGTCTTCCATGGTTCTATTAATTGCCACTAGGGAAAATAATGTCCAATTTCAAGTGAAATGAAAAGCTTGAGTAACAAGTGCAGCTAAATTCCATTAAGGAAAATACAGAGGACAAAACAAAACAATAGCATATTATTTTAAGAGGCTCTACTTCGTGTATCAACACTATCAATTTCCATTAATTCACAAAGATTAAAGTGATAAGGATACATAAGAAGATTTTCCCATTATCTCTTAATTTAATATTCTTCTCTTCTAATAATTATCCAGTGAACTAGAGACAATTTATAAAGTTACATGTATGCAGACAAATAGTCTATATTATTTTTAATGTTTAATATATTACTTTATGTAATTATATTTACATATGTGTGAATATTCACATAGACCTAAGTGCATATATAATTACATAGATGTAAATATTAGAATGTGTGAAAAGGTGTGCAATATATACATATAGGTAAATTAATTTATTTCTTTACTATGCAATATGGCTTTATATTTGGAAAATAATTTAATATTTTACTCATCAACTTTAAAGTTATATATAACGAATGAACTGGACAATATTCTTAAAATGTTAGTATGGCTGTCATTCAAAAATTTTAATTTGTTATTTGATTTTATTAAAATTTATTTTACTTTCACACATTTTTATAAAATAGCCAAAGGAAATTAAGATTTTTATATTCCTTTTTAATGCATTTGTCAAATTAATCCTATATCATTATAAGCTACTAATATTATAAGCTACAAAGCTATAGATGGTATCATGGATATATATATATGTATATATGTATTAATATTTTGTAACTTAACTGGTTATTAAATTCAATCATCTTATTTTTGAATTAATGATCAAACACTGCCATCTCCTGTTGTTCTCAAAATAATTTTTATTAATATTGAATATTTCTGTAGCACTGAAATTTTCAGATGCGGGAGTAATCAATTCTTTAGGATTCCCCAAATAGCTGAGAGATAACTCAACATCTTAATATAATTTGTTGCCATTATGATTAAAAAGATATTATAGAACCATTAAGCCTTGATATAAAACTCTTATAAATTGTTTATTTTATAATTATAGAAATATCAGTGAATAATATTATTTATGAATTATAATAAAATAATAAAAATTATTTATTCCAGTTCCAATAACTACCTGCATATGGTCTCTTCTCTTCAATATGATCAAGTGTTAACATATTTAAATAGAAATTTTCAACAAAAATAAGTATCTTTCTGAATGTCTTGAGATGGTTGAAGCTAGACAATGAAAGCTGAGTCGTAGTGAAAACACTAAGCTGTTGATATGCTAGAGCTATGAGATATCAACGAAGCAGAGCTGTATAGAGACAACAAGTGAAAATGCATGCTCAGAGAGCAAAACTGGAAGCCAAAGCCATTCAAGACCCTGACATTGGAAATTCAACTGCAAGTGGTCATTTCCCTGTTAAATGTTGATTCTGCTTTGGTCCCGTGTTTTTACATTACAGCACCAGTCTCCATTTCTCAATGGTAATGTATATCCTGTAATAATATAAATTAGGATTACTTAATTATTTTACAAAGGTGAGTTATAACTTAGCGATTATCTTGAGTCTCAGGAAAGCTTGACTTTTAATCAATTCTGAGACTGGAAGGTTCTGAAATTTTATTAAAAATGTATTTTAAATTTTATGGATTGTTATTATTATTATTATTATTATCTTATACATTACATCCCAACTGCAGTTTCCCCTCACTCCATTCAAACTTTTCAGTTGTGAAAAAGCAAAATGCCTTCTACATTGTGGCATAGCCATGAGACTATGAAGTCTACAAAGAGGAATGAAATAAGGATAAATGCTTGAAGGGTAAATGCTCCTCAAAAATCTCAGATAGAATAGTAGCTAATCTTCATTGTTTGCCTCTGTTTTGGGAGTCTTAACAAGTGAGGCCTTGTTGGAAATAGTATGGCCCAGTATGGAATAGTATGGAATAGAAGAGAGCAAAGATTCCCAGCTCAAAGGACACAAAAAAACATCTTCAACAAAATCATAGAAGCTTTCCTAACTTAATGAGATGGCCATAAATGTACAAGAAGACTAAAGAACACCACATATATTGGACTACAGAAAATAATCGTCTTGTCACATAATAATCAAAACACTAAATGCACAGAACAAAGAAAGAATATTAAAAGCTGTAAGGGAAAAAGGCCAAGTAATGTCTAAAGGCCAACCTATCAGAATTGCACCACACTTTTCAACAGATACACTAAAAGCTAGAAAAGCCTGGACAGAGAATATGCAGACTGTAAGAGAATACAAAAGCCATCCCAGCCTACCAGATCTTGCAAAACTTTCAATCATCATAGATGGAGAAACTAAAATATTTCATGATAAGTCCAAATTTAAATAATATCTATCTACCAATCCAGGCCTAAATAATAATAAAAGGAAAACTCAAACAAAAGGAGAAACTGTACACCAAAGAAAAGACAGGATATTAATCATTTTACCACAAACCCAGAAGGAATCAGACACAGAATTCTGCCTAAGACAACAAACATGACAGAACTAACAATCATCTGTCTCCAGTATCACTCAAAATCAATGGACTCATTTCCACAATAAAAAAACATCATCTAACAGATTGGATATGAAAAAATCAACCAACATTTTGCTGCATATAAGAAGCCCATCTCAATGACAACTAGGGAAACAACTCCCTTCACAGTAGCCACAAATAATATAAAATATCTTGGGGTAACTCTAACCAAACAAGTGAAAGACCTGTATGACAATAACTCTAAGTCTCTCAAGAAAAAGTCCAAGAAGACCTCAGAAAATGGAGAGATCTCCCATGTTCATGGATTGGTAGGATTAACATAGTAAAAATGGCCATCCTACCCAAAAGTAATTACAGATTCAATGCAATCCCCATCAAAATTCCAACTCAATTCTTCACAGACATGAAAAGAACATTTCTTGATTTCATAAGGAACAACAAAAAAACTGGAGAGTGACAATTCTTAACAATAAAAGAAGTTCTAGGGGAATCACTATCCCTGACTGCAATCTACACTACAGAGCAATAGACATTGACATGGCATGGACTTTGTACAGAGACAGAAAGGCTGATCATTGGAATAAAATTGAAGTCTCAGAAATATAACCACACACTTACGGACAATTGATCTTTCACAAAGAAGCCAAAAATATATAATTGAAAAAAAACCCGCATCTTCAATAACTGGTGCTGGTCTAACGTGAAGTTGGTATGAGAAAAAAGAAAAGCAATCCATATTTTTCATGTTACAGAAAGCTCAAGACCAAGTGGATTAATGACCTCAACATAAAACAGATACACTGAATCTAATAGAAGAAAAATGGGAAAAGCCTCAAACTCATTGACACAGGAGAAATTCCCTAAACAGGACCCCAATGGCTCACACTCTAAGACCAAGAATTGATAAATGGAACCTCATGAAACTCAAAAGCTTCTGTAAGGCAAAGAATATAATCATAGGACAAATTAGCAACCTACAGAGTTGGAAAACATCTTCACTAACCCCATATCCAATAGAGGGATAATATCCAAAATATATAAAGAACTCAAGACACTAACCACCAGAAATCAAACAACCCAATTAAAAACGGTATATAGAACAATAGAGAATTCACAACAGAGGAATCTTGAATGGCTGAGAAGCACTGACAACATGTTCAAAGTCCTTAGTGATCTGGGAAATGAAAATCAAAAGGACCCTGAGATTCCATGGAGAAAGAGGAAATCTTTTCCATTGCTTTTGGGATTGTAAGCAGGTACAACCACTGTGGAAATTATTTGCTGTTTTCTCAGCAAATTGTAAATAGATCTACCTGAAGATCTAGCTATACCACTCTTAGGCATATGCACAAAAGATGCCCCACAATGCCACAGGGGCACATGTTCCATTATAGTCATAGCAGCCTTATTTATGATAGTTAGAAGCTAGAAAAAACACAGATGTCTCACAACAGAAAAATAGAATGTGGTTCATTTACACAATGGAATACTATATATATATATATTACAGGTATTAAGAACGACAATATGAACTAACCAGTATCTAAACCCAAGCCCCAGAGCTTGTGTCTCTAGTTGCATATGTAGCAGAGGATGGCCTAGTCGGCCATCAATGGCAGGAGAGGTCCTTGGTTTTGAGATTATATACCCCAGTATAGGGGAATGCCAGGGCTAGGAATCAGGAGTGGGTGGGTTGGGGAGGAGGGTGGGGGGAGGGTACAGGGGACGTTCAGAGAGGAAACTAGGAAAGGGGATAGCATTTGAAATGTAAATGAAGAAAATATCTAATAAAAGAAAAAAGAGGAAAAAAAGAACGAGGAATTTATGTTTTTGAATGTAAATGGATGGAGCTAGAAAATATCAATCTTAGTGAGGTAAGAGAAACTCAAAAGGGCGTGCATGAAATATACTCACTAATAAATGGATATTTAGCCAAAATAATTATGGAATACTCGTGATACAAGCCACAGAATCCAAAAAGGTTAACAAGACATAGGGCCCAAGTGAGGATCTTTCAGTCTTACGAGGCAGGAAGAACAAACCAGAGGGCAGAGGAAAGGAGGGAACTGCATGGGAAAGGTTAGGGGAAGGGGAAGGCCAAAGGGGAAAATGATCAGATATTGGGGGAGGGACCAGGAGTGAAGCCTTAAGAGCCAGAAGAATGAATGTAAATATACAACCTTAGGATACAGGAGCTAGGAAAACCCTCTAGAATGCACCAGAGTCCCAGGAAGCGAGAATCTCAAGACTCAAAAGGAGGGACCTGAGATGAAATGCTAACAGTTGGGAGAGGAAACTTGTAGAATCCATCTCTAGTAGAAAGACAGGGCATCAAGTGGAGGGATGGAGTTGACATCAAAAACTCTGACTCAGAATTGTCCCTGTCTAAAAGAACTGCAGGGACAAAAATGGACAAGAGCCTGAGGGAAAGGAAGTCCACTGATAAGCCCAAATAGGGACCCATCCCAAGGAGAGGTTCCAAGGCCTGACACTATTACTGATGCTATGATGCACTTACCGACATGAGGGTAGGCTAGCATAGCTTCCCTCAGAGAGAGGCACAACAAGTTGCTGACTGGAACAGAAGCAGATACTTACATCCAAACAATGGGCAGAAGCCATGAACCCCTGTAGTTGAATTAGGCAAAGGCTGGAAGAAGCTAAGAAGGAGGGTGACCCCATAGGAAGTCCAGCAGTCTCAAATAACCTGGACCCCTGAGATCTCTCAGACACTGATCCACCAGCCAAATAGCATACACTAGCTGATCAGAGGCCCTGGACACATACACTGCAGAGGACTGCCCGGTCTGGCCTCAGTGAGAGAAGATGCATCTAACCCTTGAGAGCCTTGAAGCCCCAGGTACTAGGGAAGCCTGGCAGAGTTTTGGATGTGTAAGGGTGTGGGAACATCCTCTTGGATATGGGCCAGTAGGAATGGGATGGGAAACTAATTGTTGGAGGGCAGAATACTAGGAGGATAACTCTCTACTATAAAAAAAAGGGGGGGATTAAAGATAATAATAAAAATATAATAAAGAGCATAAGTTTACCATTTCAGTAATCTACATCTTTTTTTTTGAGTTCTTTATTTCTGGGTAAATACTTCAAAAGTAGGTCAGGGTTATTTTTCTTTGTAAATTTTATTTAATTTGCAAATAATAGTCATATGCAATTGCAGAGTTCAATATGATGTTTCATTACATGATTCAAGGACTTTTAAGTTTAAATTGAAATATTTGGAATTTAAACTTTCCCGTACTTCTCTCACACAACATGCCATCTGTAAACCCACTAGAATTAATTACCTAATTACAGGGAATAAAATGTCATGCCTTTTCAAGGATCTAAAATGCATTTCCTACAGTGGAGATTTTACCTGACCATCAGACCTACACAGTTTGCCCCCATTAAGTAAAGAAAATAATCATGCATTTGAGATCACGATTTTAACATGAAAATAAAGGCAATAGAAACACACCATAATTTTCAGTCATTTTATGTTCTAAGAACTAGGTCTTGCCATTGTAATTTTTAATCCTTATCCATAACCACTCATCTAACCAATTATCCTCTCAGATATAAGGACCAACTTTATTGTTTTAATTATTTTCTTGGAACCATTTAAATGTATATCATAGCAGTACAAAACTTGCTACAAGAAACACCTAGATATATAGTATCCTGAAAGGAATTTTCAGCAGTTCATCTTGATGAGTTTTATATATAGATGCAATTAGGTGAAAAAAAATACACACATGAAATCATACACACACACACACACACACACACACACACACACACAGTCACATCAAGCCTATGTCTTTATGTATATTGTTATTTCTATATTCTTTGGGAAGACTAATTTCCCTATATTTATATGTCATATATTTAAAATACGTTTTATTCTTTATTTATATTTTGGATAATGTATTCTAGTGCTTCTAGCTCCATGGAACACGAATGATAATCCTATCAATGTTACGAAGATATACCTCTAATAAAATTATATGATGCAATGAAAATATCTGAACAGTTGTAAATAGCCTTATAAAATTTTTCTTAATTTTTATTATTTTTAATAAAACATGTCTTATTGTCTCACTTTAACCCATCCAATATCGCACAACATGTGTTTCACAGATTCAGCATCTCTATTTTTTTCATTATTATTATAAAAATACATGAAACACACAAATATATAAATACAACCATTTAGTGTTATATATATGATTGGGTTCAAGGATGAATAATGGGTACCAGATAACGAATTAGGCATCTTATCCTGGAAGAAAGCTAAATTTCCCAACTTAGGATTTCTTAGTTGCCTCTCATCTTTTTTCTGCAGTTGGGGACCTATGAGAATTCCTTCTTCCATAGGAACGTATCCATTCCTCTCATCCTTGTTAAGCTTTTCTTTAGGCAGCCATGCCTTTTAGGTACCAAGGAGAACTTTACATGTCAATTCTAGGACACATGTCCTTACAAATTTCCTAGCCATCTGTCTCTTATAATCTTTCAACCCTCTCTTCCACAATACCCAGTACACCTTTAATCTTGTTAAAATATATATAGAAAAATAAAGTTAAACAGAGACATTTTCAGAATCTTTTTGAAAAGTAAAGAAGAAAGAAAATAATGCGCAGTGAAGTTTTATATATATATATATATATATATATATATATATTCATATATATATAGTATGATTTTCAGCTATATATTGATTTGTTGTTGAATTTTATATCAATCTTTTCTCTGTACTTATGTAACTATCCTGTAAGAAAAACCAAAAGTTAAAAAAATGTTATTTATTTGTGTTTTGTAAACATACTATTAATGGTAATAATAATTTATTATTTATTTATTTATTTATTTATTTTATCTTAGATATTTTCTCTGTTTACATTTCAATGTTATTGCTTTTCTTGGTTTCACCTCCGAAAATCGCCTATCTCATCCTCCCTTCCCCTACTTGTATGAGGGTGTTCCCCTACCCACCCACCCACTTCCCCTTCCCCATCCTGGCATTCCCCTACACTGGGGTATCAAGCCTTTACAGGACCAAGGGCCTCTCCTCCATTGATATCAGACAAGGCCAGTCTCTGCTACATATGTGGCTGGAGCAATGAGTCACTCCATGTGTATTCTTTGGTTTTTGGTTTAGTCCCTGTGAACTCTGGATGATCTGGTTATTGTTATTCCTGTGGGGTTGCAAACATTTTCTTCTTCTTTACTCCTTTCTCTAAGTTCTGCATTGGGGACACTTTGCTCAGTCCAATGGTTGACTGTGAGCATCAACCTCATTATTTGTCAAGTTCTGTCAGAGTGTCTCAGGAGACACCTATATCAGGCTCCTGTCAGTAATTACTTCTTGGGATAAACAATAGTGTCTGTATTTGATGACTGATATTGGATGGATCCACAGATAGGGCAGACTCTGAATGAACTTTCTCTCAGTCTCTGCTCCATACTTTTTCTCTGTATATCGTCCAATAGTATTTTGTTCCCCCTTCCAAGAAGGTACAAAGGATTCATATTTTGGTCTTCCTTCTTCTTGAGCTTTATGTGGTCTGTGAATTGTATCCTAGATATTCTGAGCTTTTGGGCCAATATCCACTTATCAGTGAGTATATACCATGTGTGTTATTTTGTGATTAGGTTACCTCACCCAGGATGTTATTTTCTAGTTCCACCCATTTGCCTAAGAATTTCATGAAGTCATTGCTTTTAATAGCTGAGTAATACTCCATTATGTAACTGTACCACATTTTCTGTATCCATTTCTCTGTTGAGGGACATCTGGGTTCTTTCTAGACTATTATATGACTATTATAAATAAGCCTGCTAAGAATGAAATAGAGCTGTGTCCTTGTTATTTGTTGGAGCATCTTTTTGGGTATATGCACAGGAGTTGCATAGCTGGGTCCTCAGGTAATACTATGTCCAAATTTCTGAGGAACCACCAGACTGATTTCCACAGAAGTTGTACCAGCTTGCAATCCCAACAACAATGGAGGAGTATTCCTCTTTCTGCACATCCTTGCCAGCATCTGTTGTCACCCGAGTTTTTGATCTTAGACTTTCTGACTGTTATGAGGTGAAATTTCATGGTTGTTTTGATTTGCATTTCTCTGATGACTAAGGATGTTGAATATTTTTTCAGGTGCTTCTCAGTCATTTGTTATTTCTCATTTGAGAATTTTTGTTTAGCTCTGTACCCCATTTTTAATAGGGTTATTTGGTTCTCTGACGTCTAACTTCTTAAGTTCTTTGCATATATTGGATATTAGCTCTCTATCAGATGTAAGGTTCATAAAGATCTTTTCCTAATCTGTTGGTTGACGTTTTGTTCTATTGACAGCATCTTTGCCTTAAAGATGCTTTGCAGTTTTATGAAGTCACACTTGTCAATTCTTGGTCTTAGAGCAAAAGCCATTGGTGTTCTTTTCACAGAGTATCTAAATTAACAAAATCAGAGGGAGACATAACAACAGAAAGTGAGGAAATCCAAAAACTCATTAGATCCTAGTGCAAAAGACTATATTCAACAAACTGGAAAATCTAGATGAAATGAACAATTTTCTACACTGATACCAAGTATCAAAGTTAAATCAAGATCAGATAAACCATCTACACAGTATGATAACCCCTAAGGAAATAGAAGCAGTCATTAATATTCTTCCAACCAAAAAAGCCCAAGACAAGATGGGTTTAGTGCAGAATTCTATAAGATCTTCAAAGAAGACTTAATACCAAAACTCTTCAAACTATTTCACAAAATAGAAACAGAAGAAACACTTCATTCTGTGTTGCCACAATTATGCTGATACCAAAACCACACAAAGACCCAACAAAGAAAGAGAACTTGAGACCAATTTCCCTTGTGAATATTGATGCAAAAATACTCCATAAAATTGTCCCAAACTGAATCCAACAGCACATCAAAACCACCATCCATCAGGATCACGTACGCTTCATCCCAGGGATGCAAGGATGTTCCAATATATGGAAATCCAACTAGATAATCCACTACATAAACAAACTCAAAAAAAAATGATTGACAAATTCAACACCCCTTCATGATAAAAGTCTTGGAAATATCATGAATTCAAGGTCCATACCTAAACATAATAAAATCAAATACAGTAAACCAGTAGCCAATATCAAACTAAATGGTGAGAAACTTGATGCAATCTCACTAAAATCAGGGACTAGACAAGGCTGCCCACTCACTTCTTACCTACTCAATATAGTACTTGATGTCCTAGCCTGATCAATTAGACAACAAAAAGAGGTCTAAGGTATATAAATTGGAAAGGAAGAAGTAAAAGTATCAAAAATATTTGCAGTTGATATGATAAAATACTTAAGTGACCTGAAAAATTCTACCACACAACTCCTAAACCTGATAAACAACTTCAGCAAAATGACTGGATATAAAATTAACTCAAGCAAATCACTAGACTTCCTCTACTCAAAGGATAAACAGGTTGAAAAAGAAATTATGGAAATGACACCTTTCACAATACTCAAATTTTATAAAATACCTTGGCATAACTGTAAATAAGAAAGTAAAAGATCTGTATGGCAAGATCTTCAAGTCTCGGGAGAAAGAAATCAAAGATCTCTGAAGATGAAAAGGTCTTCTATGCTCATGGATTGGCAGGATTAATATAGCAAAAATGGCCCATCTTGATGAAAGCAATCTACAGTTTCAATGTAACCCCCATCAAAAAAAATCTAACTCAAAAAATATATATTACTACAATATATTTTTATCAAATTTCGTTCTGATCTCTTTCCTTCCAATGTTTCTGCTATTTCTGATGCCATTTTTCCAAATTTCTTTTGTTGTTGTTTTGCTGCTGTTGTTTTTTAATCCACTGGTTCCACTTAATTTTGCCAGTATAATCATGATTATAGGTCCATCTGTTGGAATATTATGAGTCTCTCTAGAGAACTATCCCTGAAGCAACCTAAGGCTTTCTCTTTTAGTAATAACCTGGGGCCAGTAGATCTTCTCCTAAGAGTGCACTTCATTGTTCAACATTATCTATATAATTTCTCTGGTAAAATGAATAACATGGCATTGAAAATTTTAGAAATATTACATACTAGAATTTTAAAAAAACTAGTATCAGAGACAATGATTTCAATTTCCTACCTTCAAAACTTGCATATTTAATAGCTGTAATTGACTAAATCTGTGGATGCTTGAAGAAGACAGCCATATTTTCACCTAAGGGAACATGGTTTGAAATATTTTTATCATTCAGTATAACAAGGCCAAGTGTAATAACAGCAGAAAGTCCTATATTCAACATAGGTAGCAGAAAACACAGGGAAATGAATATAATAACAATAGTTGTTGAGACTCAGTTCATGAACTAATGATACCGAGAAACATGAAAATGAGACAAAAGAAAAAAATTAACTTAAATAATATAAGAAAGATATGTTAATAATCACAAGAAAGAACAAAAAAATAAATGCAACTCTCTTTGTACTTTGAAGTCTTGAATGAAAAGGGCACCTTCTTGATTTGTCTACTATCATCAAAATAATAGCACAGATGACATTGTTGCTTTTATACAGTGTGAGTTGCCCTACCATATGCTAACCATGACACATTTAGTTAAAATTCTGCTTGTATGTGTGTGGGTTTTCTTAACTTAAAATTGGAAATCGTTAACATGAAATTCTGGTTACCAGAAAAATACTTCTCTACTGGCATTTCAATTGATTATTCTGTAATATATTGATCTGCCCTCTAGACCTTAAAGGACATAAAAACAATATAGCAATATTCTCAAAGTTTCAACAGGACAAATTCAGTTTAACCTGGTGCATTAGTGATGTTTTTAGATGAATAGAATCCATAAAATAAGACAAAGGCTAATTATTAGATTTGATTAGAAAATACAGGCTTGGTATTCAAAAATGTCTGCTTGTACACTAAAATACCTACCTTTTATTAAATTGACTTAGTTTGTGTCCATCAACAGTAACAATGTGACCCACACTAAATGTCAGGAAGATTTCTCAATAAATACTTGTGTTTAGAACGTATAGACCAAAAGTAAACCTGTACCAGTTTGTAATCCCAGCAATACTGAATGTGGATTCTCACCCCCCCACATCTTCTCCAGCATTCCTCCTTGTCAATTATATTCTCTATTTTAATTTTAAAATACTTCTTTCATCTATTGCAAACCAACCTCAGTTTCTCCTCCTTGCCCTCCTTCCAGTCTCTCCTTGACCTTCCTTTCCTACCAAATCCGCAGCCTGCTGCCTTTGTCTCTCATCAGAAAAGAAGAGGCCTTTCAAGTGTTTCAATCAAACAGAGAATAACAAGCAAGATTTAGATCAGACACATACCACATCAAGGTTTGAGAATGCAATCCCATTGGAAGAAACAGGTTCCACAAGTAGGCAAAAGCATCATTGACAATCCTGCTCCCCTTGTTAGGCTTCCCACAAGAACACCAATCTATTCAATCATAACATATATTCAGAGGACTCCTATGGGTTATCTGATCTCTGTGACCCCCAAAGAGTCCCAGTCATTTGATTCTGTGGGCCATGTTCTTGTGGTATGTCCCTGACACCTCTGGATTTTCCAATCATCCATTACTCTTCTACTCCAAGTCCCTGAGCTCTATCTAATGTTTTGTTGTAGGACTCTGTATCTGCTCCCATCAGTTGCTGGTCTCTCTAGTCTATTAATGAAAATTTATTAGGCCCCTAGTCCCAGAATATTATGCAGGCAGAAAACAAACTGTAGGTCAAATGTTTTGTGACTGCATTGGTATCCCAGTCCCTCAACTTGAGGCCTTGCCTAGTTAGAGAAGATGGCTGGTTCAAGCTACATGTCCACCATTACTAGAAGTCTTTTCTATGATTACTATAAGAGAATCTATTGAGTGCCCTTTGCTCTAGGTTTGCAATTCCCCCTGAAGGTTCTACAAATCCCAGTTTTTTCTCCCCAAAATGTTCTCCCTCCATTCTCTTCACATGATGGTCTCTCATGTTCCTAACTTCACCTGCACCCAGTCCACTTGTAAGATCTTTTCCATTTTCCCTTGCCAAGGAGAATCTTATGTCCTTTCTTAAACACTCCTAGTTACTTAGATTTTCTGGTCTGAGGACTGTAGCAGGATTGTGTTTTACTTTAAAGCTAGTATCTACTTATAACTGAGTGCATACCACATTTTTCTTTCTGGGTCTAGGTTACCTCACTCAGAATAATTTTACTACAAATTTGATGATATCACCAACTCGCCATCTGACAGAGGGCTAACATCTAATACATATGAAGAAATCAAGAACGCAGGAATCAAGAAACTAAATAGTCCAATTAGAACCTGGTGTACATATCTGAACAGCAGATTCTCAACAGAGGAATCTCAAATGGCAGAAAAGAACCCTCAGAGAAATGCTCAACACCCTTAGCCATCAGAGAAATCCAAAACAAAATGACTTGATATTCCTTCTTACACCTATAAGAATGGCTAAGATTAAAAAAAATTTGTGGTATTTTATATTGGCTGTGGAGGCAGTGTGTGGAGCAAGGGGAATGCTCCTCCAATTCTGGTAAGAGTACAAATTTGTATAGACACTTTGGAAGTCAATACGGCTGTTTTCAGAAAATTAGAAATCAATCTACATCAAGACCTAGCTATAACACTCCTGGGTATAGATTCAAAGAATGCTCCTTCTTCTTACAAGAATACTTGCTCAACTATATTCATACCAGATTTCCTCATAATAGCCAGAAACTGGAAACAGCATAGATGCCCTTCAATGGCGGAATGGAAAAGAAAAAGTGGCATATGGCATATATATATATATATATATATATATATATATATATATATATATATATATGTATGTATGTATGTATATATATATATATATATATATATATATATATATATATATATATATAATAGGCAATGCGATAGAGATTTTCTGAGTGTGGATAAGAAGAAAAATATCTTAGGTACTGAGGAAGGAAAGGTAAGAATTAACAAACAACTAAGAAAAGAAACTCCCGCAAACTAAAATGACAGAATGATGGATAGGAAACAGAATTCTCAGATTTTTTTTCTTCACAAAACTCTTAAGCTTTATATTATGACTTCAAAGGTCTACCTCTCTATTTTTTTCTTTGCCAATCTATCCTTAGTGCTATCCTTCTCTTTATGGATCTTCTACCTCTGAGCACTGCTGGTTCAACTTGTCATCTAATGGATCAACACAATGTCAAATTTCTTGCCTTAGAAACACATCCAGCTGTAGCTGTCTCTTGTGAGACTAGGCCGGGGCCTAGCAAACACAGAAATGGATGCTCACAGTCACCTATTGGATCGAGCACAGGGCCCCCAATGGAGGAGCTAGAGAAAGTATCCAAGGAGCTAAAGAGATCTGCAACCCTGTAGGTGCAACAACATTATGTACTAACCAGTGCCCCGGAGCTCTTGACTCTAGCTGCATATGTATCAAAAGATGGCCTAGTCGGCCATCACTGGAAAGAGAGGCCCATTGGACAGGCAAACTTTATATGCTCCAGTAGAGGGGAATGTCAGGGCCAAAAAAATGGGAATGGGTGGGTAGGGAAGTGGGGGGGGGAGGGTATGGGGGACTTTTGGGATAGCATTCTAAATGTAACTGAGGAGAATACGTAATAATAAAAAATATTTTAAAAATAATAAAAATAAAACCAAATGAAAAAAAAAAAAAAAAAAGAACCACATCCAGCACCATTCCCTCTCTTAACCTTGGTGAAGGGAGGAGTCATGTAGATATAACTTGTTCTTGTGAATAGAGAATTTGCCTAACAAATTCTGGCTATACTTGAAAATGAAGGAAATGATTTCTTCCACCTTCTCTATTGAAGAACTGCAAACTTTTAGATTACTATCCTCGTCTGGCACACACACATAACTCAGGGGGATAAGTTATAATTTTCCTTGGCTTGCTTATTATTTAAAAAGTGGTATATTTATAAAATGAAATATTTACCAACTGTTAAAAAGAAAGACATGGGGCAGCACCCTGTGTGGGCCGGGGACAGCCGGCCACCTTCCGGACCGGAGGACAGGTGCCCGCCCGGCTGGGGAGGCGACCTAAGCCACAGCAGCAGCGGTCGCCATCTTGGTCCGAGACCCGCCGAACTTAGGAAATTAGTCTGAACAGGTGAGAGGGTGCGCCAGAGAACCTGACAGCTTCTGGAACAGGCAGAAGCACAGAGGCGCTGAGGCAGCACCCTGTGTGGGCCGGGGACAGCCGGCCACCTTCCGGACCGGAGGACAGGTGCCCGCCCGGCTGGGGAGGCGACCTAAGCCACAGCAGCAGCGGTCGCCATCTTGGTCCGAGACCCGCTGAACTTAGGAAATTAGTCTGAACAGGTGAGAGGGTGCGCCAGAGAACCTGACAGCCTCTGGAACAGGCAGAAGCACAGAGGGGCTGAGGCAGCACCCTGTGTGGGCCGGGGACAGCCGGCCACCTTCCGGACCAGAGGACAGGTGCCCACCCGGCTGGGGAGGCGGCCTAAGCCACAGCAGCAGCGGTCGCCATCTTGGTCCCGGGACTCCAAGGAACTTAGGAATTTAGTCTGCTTAGGTGAGAGTCTGTACCACCTGGGAACTGCCAAAGCAACACACTGTCTGAGAAAGGTCCTGTTTTGGGCCTTCTTCTTCGGCCAGGAGGAGGTCCAAATACAAGATATCTGCGCACCTTCCCTGTAAGAGAGCTTGCCAGCAGAGAGTGCTCTGAGCACTGAAACTCAGAGGAGAGAATCTGTCTCCCAGGTCTGCTGATAGACGGTAACAGAATCACCAGAAGAACAATCTCTAAACAGAGTCAACTATAACTACTAACTCCAGAGATTACCAGATGGCGAAAGGTAAACGGAGGAATCTTACTAACAGGAACCAAGACCACTCACCATCACCAGAACCCAGCACACCCACTTCGCCCAGTCCAGGGAACCCCAACACACCTGAGAACCTAGACCTAGATTTAAAAGCATATCTCATGATGATGGTAGAGGACATCAAGAAGGACTTTAATAAATCACTTAAAGAAATACAGGAGAACACTGCTAAAGAGTTACAAGTCCTTAAAGAAAAACAGGAAAACACAATCAAACAGGTAGAAGTCCTTACAGAAAAAGAGGAAAAAACATACAAACAGGTGATGGAAATGAACAAAACCATACTAGACCTAAAAAGGGAAGTAGACACAATAAAGAAAACTCAAAGCGAGGCAACACTAGAGATAGAAACCCTAGGAAAGAAATCTGGAACCATAGATTTGAGCATCAGCAACAGAATACAAGAGATGGAAGAGAGAATCTCAGGTGCAGAAGATTCCATAGAGAACATCGGCACAACAATCAAAGAAAATGGAAAATGCAAAAAGATCCTAACTCAAAATATCCAGGAAATCCAGGACACAATAAGAAGACCAAACGTACGGATAATAGGAGTGGATGAGAATGAAGATTTTCAACTCAAAGGTCCAGCAAACATCTTCAACAAAATTATTGAAGAAAACTTCCCAAATCTAAAGAATGAGATGCATATGAACATACAAGAAGCCTACAGAACTCCAAATAGACTGGACCAGAAAAGAAATTCCTCCCGACACATAATAATCAGAACATCAAATGCACTAAATAAAGATAGAATACTAAAAGCAGTAAGGGAAAAAGGTCAAGTAACATATAAAGGCAAGCCTATCAGAATTACACCAGATTTTTCACCAGAGACTATGAAAGCCAGAAGAGCCTGGACAGATGTTATACAGACACTAAGAGAACACAAACTGCAGCCCAGGCTACTATACCCAGCCAAACTCTCAATTATCATAGAGGGAGAAACCAAAGTATTCCACGACAAAACCAAATTCACGCATTATCTCTCCACGAATCCAGCCCTTCAAAGGATAATAACAGAAAAAAACCAATACAAGAACGGGAACAACGCCCTAGAAAAAACAAGAAGGTAATCCCTCAACAAACCTAAAAGAAGACAGCCACAAGAACAGAATGCCACCTTTAACAACTAAAATAACAGGAAGCAACAATTACTTTTCCTTAATATCTCTTAACATCAATGGTCTCAACTCGCCAATAAAAAGACATAGACTAACAAACTGGCTACACAAACAAGACCCAACATTTTGCTGCTTACAGGAAACTCATCTCAGAGAAAAAGATAGACACTACCTCAGAATGAAAGGCTGGAAAACAATTTTCCAAGCAAATGGTATGAAGAAACAAGCAGGAGTAGCCATCCTAATATCTGATAAGATTGACTTCCAACCCAAAGTCATCAAAAAAGACAAGGAGGGACACTTCATTCTCATCAAAGGTAAAATCCTCCAAGAGGAACTCTCAATTCTGAATATCTATGCTCCAAATACAAGAGCAGCCACATTCACTAAAGAAACTTTAGTAAAGCTCAAAGCACACATTGCTCCTCACACAATAATAGTGGGAGACTTCAACACACCACTTTCACCAATGGACAGATCATGGAAACAGAAACTAAACAGGGACACACTGAAACTAACAGAAGTGATGAAACAAATGGATCTGACAGATATCTACAGAACATTTTATCCTAAAACAAAAGGATATACCTTCTTCTCAGCACCTCATGGTACCTTCTCCAAAATTGACCACATAATAGGTCACAAATCAGGCCTCAACAGATTCAAAAATATTGAAATTGTCCCATGTATCCTATCAGATCACCATGCACTAAGGCTGATCTTCAATAACAAAATAAATAACAGAAAGCCAACATTCACATGGAAACTGAACAACACTCTTCTCAATGATACCTTGGTCAAGGAAGGAATAAAGAAAGAAATTAAAGACTTTTTAGAGTTTAATGAAAATGAAGCCACAACGTACCCAAACCTTTGGGACACAATGAAAGCATTTCTGAGAGGGAAACTCATAGCTATGAGTGCCTTCAAGAAAAAACGGGAGAGAGCACATACTAGCAGCTTGACAACACATCTAAAAGCTCTAGAAAAAAAGGAAGCAAATTCACCCAAGAGGAGTAGATGGCAGGAAATAATCAAACTCAGGGGTGAAATCAACCAAGTGGAAACAAGAAGAACTATTCAAAGAATTAACCAAACGAGGAGTTGGTTCTTTGAGAAAATCAACAAGATAGATAAACCCTTAGCTAGACTCACTAAAGGGCACAGGGACAAAATCCTAATTAACAAAATCAGAAATGAAAAGGGAGACATAACAACAGATCCTGAAGAAATCCAAAACACCATCAGATCCTTCTACAAAAGGCTATACTCAACAAAACTGGAAAACCTGGACGAAATGGACAAATTTCTGGACAGATACCAGGTACCAAAGTTGAATCAGGATCAAGTTGACCTTCTAAACAGTCCCATATCCCCTAAAGAAATAGAAGCAGTTATTAATAGTCTCCCAGCCAAAAAAAGCCCAGGACCAGACGGGTTTAGTGCAGAGTTCTATCAGACCTTCAAAGAAGATCTAACTCCAGTTCTGCACAAACTTTTTCACAAGATAGAAGTAGAAGGTATTCTACCCAACTCATTTTATGAAGCCACTATTACTCTGATACCTAAACCACAGAAAGATCCAACAAAGATAGAGAACTTCAGACCAATTTCTCTTATGAACATCGATGCAAAAATTCTTAATAAAATTCTCGCTAACCGAATCCAAAAACACATTAAAGCAATCATCCATCCTGACCAAGTAGGTTTTATTCCAGGGATGCAGGGATGGTTTAATATACGAAAATCCATCAATGTAATCCATTATATAAACAAACTCAAAGACAAAAACCACATGATCATCTCGGCAGATGCAGAAAAAGCATTTGACAAGATCCAACACCCATTCATGATAAAAGTTCTGGAAAGATCAGGAATTCAAGGCCAATACCTAAACATGATAAAAGCAATCTACAGCAAACCAGTAGCCAACATCAAAGTAAATGGAGAGAAGCTGGAAGCAATCCCACTAAAATCAGGGACTAGACAAGGCTGCCCACTTTCTCCCTACCTTTTCAACATAGTACTTGAAGTATTAGCCAGAGCAATTCGACAACAAAAGGAGATCAAGGGGATACAAATTGGAAAAGAGGAAGTCAAAATATCACTTTTTGCAGATGATATGATAGTATATATAAGTGACCCTAAAAATTCCAACAGAGAACTCCTAAACCTGATAAACAGCTTCGGTGAAGTAGCTGGATATAAAATTAACTCAAACAAGTCAATGGCCTTTCTCTACACAAAGAATAAACAGGCTGAGAAAGAAATTAGGGAAACAACACCCTTCTCAATAGCCACAAATAATATAAAATATCTCGGCGTGACTCTAACTAAGGAAGTGAAAGATCTGTATGATAAAAACTTCAAGTCCCTGAAGAAAGAAATTAAAGAAGATCTCAGAAGATGGAAAGATCTCCCATGCTCATGGATTGGCAGGACCAACATTGTAAAAATGGCTATCTTGCCAAAAGCAATCTACAGATTCAATGCAATCCCCATTAAAATTCCAACTCAATTCTTCAACGAATTAGAAGGAGCAATTTGCAAATTCATCTGGAATAACAAAAAACCGAGGATAGCAAAAACTCTTCTCAAGGATAAAAGAACCTCTGGTGGAATCACCATGCCTGACCTAAAGCTTTACTACAGAGCAATTGTGATAAAAACTGCATGGTACTGGTATAGAGACAGACAAGTGGACCAATGGAATAGAATTGAAGACCCAGAAATGAACCCACACACCTATGGTCACTTGATCTTCGACAAGGGAGCCAAAACCGTCCAGTGGAAGAAAGACAGCATTTTCAACAATTGGTGCTGGCACAACTGGTTGTTATCATGTAGAAGAATGCGAATCGATCCATACTTATCTCCTTGTACTAAGGTCAAATCTAAGTGGATCAAGGAACTTCACATAAAACCAGAGACACTGAAACTTATAGAGGAGAAAGTGGGGAAAAGCCTTGAAGATATGGGCACAGGGGAAAAATTCCTGAACAGAACAGCAATGGCTTGTGCTGTAAGATCGAGAATTGACAAATGGGACCTAATGAAACTCCAAAGTTTCTGCAAGGCAAAAGACACTGTCTATAAGACAAAAAGACCACCAACAGACTGGGAAAGGATCTTTACCTATCCTAAATCAGATAGGGAACTAATATCCAACATATATAAAGAACTCAAGAAGGTGGACCTCAGAAAATCAAATAACCACCTTAAAAAAGGGGGCTCAGAACTGAACAAAGAATTCTCACCTGAGGAATACCGAATGGCAGAGAAGCACCTGAAAAAATGTTCAACATCCTTAATCATCAGGGAAATGCAAATCAAAACAACCCTGAGATTCCACCTCACACCAGTGAGAATGGCTAAGATCAAAAATTCAGGTGACAGCAGATGCTGGCGAGGATGTGGAGAAAGAGGAACACTCCTCCATTGTTGGTGGGATTGCAGGCTTGTACAACCACTCTGGAAATCAGTCTGGCGGTTCCTCAGAAAATTGGACATAGTACTACCGGAGGATCCAGCAATACCTCTCCTGGGCATATATCCAGAAGAAGCCCCAACTGGTAAGAAGGACACATGCTCCACTATGTTCATAGCAGCCTTATTTATAATAGCCAGAAACTGGAAAGAACCCAGATGCCCCTCAACAGAGGAATGGATACAGAAAATGTGGTACATCTACACAATGGAGTACTACTCAGCTATTAAAAAGAATGAATTTATGAAATTCCTAGCCAAATGGATGGACCTGGAGAGCATCATCCTGAGTGAGGTAACACAATCACAAAGGAACTCACACAATATGTACTCACTGATAAGTGGATACTAGCCCAAAACCTAGGATACCCACGATATAAGATACAATTTCCTAAACACATGAAACTCAAGAAAAATGAAGACTGAAGTGTGGACACTATGCCCCTCCTTAGAAGTGGGAACAAAACACCCATGGAAGGAGTTACAGAAACAAAGTATGGAGCTGAGATGAAAGGATGGACCATGTAGAGACTGCCATATCCAGGGATCCACCCCATAATCAGCTTCCAAATGCTGACACCATTGCATACACTAGCAAGATTTTACTGAAAGGACCCAGATGTAGCTGTCTCTTGTGAGACTATGCCGGGGCCTAGCAAACACAGAAGTGGATGCTCACAGTCAGCTAATGGATGGATCACAGGGCTCCCAATGGAGGAGCTAGAGAAAGTACCCAAGGAGCTAAAGGGATCTTCAACCCTATAGGTGGAACAACATTATGAACTAACCAGTACCCCTGAGCTCTTGACTCTAGCTGCATATGTATCAAAAGATGGCCTAGTCGGCCATCACTGGAAAGAGAGGCCCATTGGACACGCAGACTTTGTGTGCCCCGGTACAGGGGAACGCCAGGGCCAAAGGGGGGGAGTGGGTGGGTAGGGGAGTGGGGGTGGGTGGGTAAGGGGGACTTTTGGTATAGCATTGGAAATGTAAATGAGCTAAATACCTAATTAAAAAAAAAAAAAGAAAGACATGCGTTATTTATCTCAAGCATACTTTCAATGGTAGGGTGAAACCTTGATGTTTGTATTTGCATTTTTTTAATCTTCTAAAAATATTTGGGATATTTTCCATGCATTTTTATTTTCTTTGAGAACTCTGGATTAATATCTTCTTTTTCCTCTTCCTCCTCTCCTCCTCCTTTACCAGAAATATGTCTGATAGAATATATACATTATATATATTTAGATGATCTAAAATATATACATTAAGTGTGTTATACATATTTTACTTTCAAAAATAGAAAGAACTTAGTGTTTCAATATGTTTTATGCATTCTTCTCCTTTTACTCATTCTAGCAGCAATTTATTCCTCCTTTTATATAAATTTAGGTCAAAACTCAATCTCATATGCTCTCATAGTGATTTTCTGGGTTCTTTAACATCTTAGTCAATGTTCCATTGAGTGAAGAGACATCATGACTTTGGAAACTCTTATAAAGGAAGACATTTGTTTGGGGGCTTGCTAAAAGTTTATAGTATTAATCTGTTATCAGCAAGGTAGAAACATGTCATCACATGGGTAGATATGATGCTGAAGAGACCTGCTTCTATATTACAGGAAGTAGGAAGAGAGACACTGGGCCTGGTTTGAGCATTTCATATTCTAAAGCCTACCCCATGACATACTTCATCCTTCAAGGTCACACTTAATTCCTCTCACGTAGTACAACTCTCTAAGTACCAAGCCTTCAAATATATGAGCATATGGAGATAATTCTTAACCACGCCACAACCATTATGAAGAAGAAATAACTTTTAAAAAAACTATTTTATTGTTTTTATATTAATTATTTTACATCCTGATCATAGCCTCCCCTCTCTTCTTTCCTCCCATTCCCCTCCACTCATCTTCTCACCTTTCACCTGTTCTCCCATATTCTCAGAAAAAGCTGAGGAAAAGGGAGACATTTCATGGATATCAACCCTCCTTGTTATATCAAGTTTTAATAGGACTAGGCCCATGTTCTCCTATTGTGGCTAGGCAAGGGAGCCTAGTTAGGGGAAAGGGAAGGGCAAGCAAAAGGGTCAAATAAAGTTGTTGTTCCAACTGTTAGGAGTATCATATGAAGACCAACTACACAAATCTTATATATGTGCCAAAGACCTGGATGTGTCCTGTCTATGTTATTAAGATATTCAATCTCTGTGAGCCGCTATGGGCCCAGACTAGTTGGTTTTTGTAGTGTCCTTGACCTCTCTGGCTCCTTCTCTCTGACTCCTTCCATCCTTCTTTCTTCTCTTCCTTAGAATCTTCCTTGTTTGTCTGGGGGTCTCTGCATCTGTTTCCATCAGCTGCTGGGTGAAGCTTCTCAGATAACAGTTATGCTAAACCCCGAATTGCAAATGTAGCAGAATATCATTAATAGTATCACAGATAGGTTATCTTTCATTGTGTTGCTCTCAAACTGGTTGTCATTGGTTGACCATTTCTTCAATTTTATCTCCATCTTTACCCCTGCACATCTTGTTGGAAGGACAAATGGTAGGTCTAAAATATTGTGGCTGGATTGGTGTCCCAGTGTCTCCATTAGAAGACTTCTCTGGTTACAGAAGGTGACAATTTTTTGGCTTCATATCCCCCATTGCTATGTGTCTTATCTACGGTAAACCATATAGATTTCTGGATTTTCCATTTTCTAGATTTCTATCTCATCCCAGAGATGAGTCCCTAACAATTCAACATCTCTGTCCAGTATTGTCACCTTTTTCATCCTCCCTCAACTTGGTCCCTCCTGTTCCTTTACTCAACACTTTCTTCAACCAGTTACCTCCTTCCATCCAGCCCTGATGTCTATTCTATTTCCTCTCTTAGTGAAGCTAAAGTTTCTCTCTTGTGCCCTCCCTTTTAGCTCCTTTGGGTTTGGGGATTGTAGCATAGCTTTCCTCTACTCTATGGCTATTATCCCCTTATAAGTGAGTACATACATTGTTTGTTTTTCTGTGTCTAGGTTTCCTTAATAAGGATTATCTTTTCTAGTTCCATCTATTTGCCTAAAAATGTCATGATTTCTTTTTTTTTAAATACATATATAGCTGAGTAATAATCCATCCTGTAAATGTACCACATATTCTTTATCCATTCTTTGGTTAAGGGATATCCAGGTTTTTTTCCAGTTTCTGGCTATTATAAATAAAACTGTTATAAATGTGGTTGAAAAAGATTAGATAAAAGAATGTCTGTGTGTTCTTTTTAAATAAAGAAATGCCTAAAAGTGTCATTTGTATTCTGAAAGTCCCTACCATAGCTTAAAGGCAACATAGTATTTTAAGTGACAATCAAGTACTCCTGATATAAATACTGGAGAAATTACCTTAAGAACCTGCATTGTCTTGTATGATAAAATATTCATTCCTTGTAAACATAAAGTATAAATATCCTAACTTTATAATTTAATATATAATGACCAAAGGTAATTCCAGGCTTTTTTTCTAATTCGTTAAACCAATCAGTGTCATCCCTAGAATTGTCTTGAGCAGTGAGTTTGTAAAAGCATACATTCATTCTACTTATCTTATCTTGCTTATTTTGTTTATATTTCATTTCAATATTTTACTAAATAAAATTAGGATGATTAGCATTTACATATAATATGTAAACATAAATTGGAAACATATACTATATTGCGTGAACACTTTTTAGAACAGAAAATGTTTTTCATGAAAGCTAGAACATAATATTTTCTCTTGAAAATAAAAAATAATAACCAGAAGTAAATATTCAGGATAAATCTTACTTATTTTTTCCACTGAAAGATGTAGTGAATAGAAAAGAATTTCAGTAGAATGTAATGAAAAGGAGACATGAACTACTGAATGGTCTTTTCACACTGAATTACTTATAATGTGAAGAATAATTACATGAGATTATTAAAGTTAGTTATTTGTAATGCTATTATTAAATAAATAGATCATTACTAAACACCTATGTAGTAAAACTTTACTTCAGTGTTAAATTATGACTAGAAATATTTCACTTATGTTTCCAAATGATATAATATTATATATATATATACATATATATGTAATTTCTTTGTTGCTAAATAGTATAAGATGTGTATACTCATTTATTATAATTGACCATGGAATTAGACAATTAGGCAATTTTGTCATGTTTAACAATAAGACTAAGTGCCAAGGAAAAAGAATGAAGAGTTGCTGAGAGAAGAATTGGGTACCTTTGAAAAACAGACACTTTAAGAACTTGAGGAAGCTTTGAATGAATGAAGGCTATAAGAAAGCTGTCAGTGATGGAATGGAAACTATTAGACAGTGAAACACAAAGCTGCCCAGTAAAGACAATGGGGAGACTTTAAGTAACATCCTTCCCACAAGTTAGTGAATTGTTGATCCATCACCATTTCTCCTGTGGAATTCAGGACGCCTGGCCAGGATGATTCTGATTGTACATCGTTATGGTCCTGCTAGTGAATTCAGAGAAAGCATCAATAACCATAACTCAAACTCACTTATAGAAAGACAATATATTACAATGTTAAATAAAGATACAACCATAACATTGGTTCTTGATCCATCAGCAAAAGACTTTCAATCTTTTATTTATTAGGTATTGATTAGAATGAAAGAACCCTGGGGGCCTAAAGAAAGGTTTATTGTATCTTAGTGTTTTCATGACTATACTATGTTTTTGAAATGTTTAATAGTTCTTTAAAATTTTTTGTACAAAGTATTGTGATTATAGTCACTTCCTCAAACAACTCCTCCAAAATTCATATTCCATTGCCTATCCACCCAACTTTGTATCCTCTTTTCCACTTTGTTTTTATTTTATCTGTTTAGTCCATACATTCATGAATGTGTTAAACATACCAATATTAATACCCTTAAAATTCTAATACTCTAATTCTTCTTGCTGTTCTTCCACAAGAGTCCTCAATCTCCATTCACTGCTTGACTGTGGTTGGCTGCATCTGTCTGAGTCAGTGTATTGGTGGAACCTCTCAGAGGAAAGCCATTTTAAACTCCTGTCTGCAAGCATAACAAAATATTATTAATAATGTCAGGGATTAGTACTTTGCTATGGGATGTGTCTCAAGTTTGGCCAGTGTGCAGCCTGGTCTTCATGTAGGTTCCAAACAACTGGAGCTGAGGCTATCCCAAAAGCTGTTGCCTGTATGTGATATGTTCGGGTATCTGAGTTGCCTTGTCTGGCCTTAGTAGGAGAGGAGGCACCTAGCCTTGCAGAATCTTGAAGTGTTAGAGTAGGTGATACCCAGGGGGAACTGTCCACTTAGAAGAGAAGAGGTGGAAAAATGGGGGAAGGACTGTGGGAGGGGTAACCGCAAGAGGGGCAATGAGTGGGTTGTAAAAAGGTAAAAGGATTAGTTAAAATTTAAAAAGTCTAATGTTTCCCTTTCCGAAAGGTTTCAATTGCTAATAGCTAATAGGAGTAGAACTTCATGCTTACCTCCTTCTCCATAGTGAGGCTTTGCTTTTGCTTGAGGTTACAGGGAACTCCCTCTGACAATATTCTCTACCCTGCTGTTTCCAGGAAGCATTGTAGTCACCAACTGCCTTGACCTCATGTAACTTTAAAAATTCTTCCTTGGGGATCTTTGAGCTTCTGAATAATAGATTATGATATAGATGTCCCATTTAGAGCTGCACACTACAAAATCCTTTATTCTCTGTGCCTTAGCTAGTTTGGAATATGGTGTTAATTGCCATCTACTAATGAAAGAATGATTGAGGTGCTCATTAATATACAGTTGTAATAATAAGTTGTTAGAACTCAATTAACACCATGGCCATTTGGCAGAATAATAGTATTCTATTCTTCATCAGGGCCTCTGGCCAGTCTAGCTGTAGTTACTCACCACCAATAATGGCAAGAGATTTAGTTTCATCTTGTGGAGAATTTTTAAATATAATAGGAAAATTGTTGGTTATTCTAATGCTATCCTATGACACTATTCCAATGATGGGCACATTTTGTTGTTCTCTGATTTTATTAGCTATCATTGCTTATAATATATTAAGATTAATGATAACATTTCTCTTCAAGTAGCAAGCATAGCATCTTCCAACAGTATGAAAGCATTGGCCAGTGAAGTTCCATAGACATCAAACATTATAGGCTATTGTTTATGCTTTTAGATACCTTCCAGAATTTGACCATAATACCTTTCATTATGGATTATGAAAAATAAAGGGGTAACTCATCTGGATGCTTCCTCCTTGCTTGCAATTTAGCATTTGGTAGTGATGGAGATAAACTGATCTATGCCATATACTTAAAGTTTATGTGCCTATAAAAATATGCTTGCAAAAATATAATTGAAATGAATAGATTCCCATAGCTTATACATAGGTACAATTTTAAAAAGGATTGATTATACTGCAATTTCTTAAAAAGCAACTATATTTGGAAAGAATATATCATAAATTCATCAAACTATACGTAACACTCACAATGTTAAGGAACATAACTCTCATTTGTATTTAAATCAATTCTAATGAATTAGGAACTTTTTAAAGTATATAGAGTCTGGATGAAATATCAACATTGGATATTTGCTTCATAACTAATAGCTTTTAGCAACTTCATTAATTGTGGTCCAGTTATAATCCATAGTCATTTCTAAACCAGTTACATTAAGATATATTTCTTGAACATGCCAATGTTCTAAAGTCATGTGAGATGTGTAATTCACAGAACTTGCTATATTTATAAGTTTCTTCCCTTGTACAACAAAATTGAATTTCATGCTTTTGTATTATTTGGCTGTAAATAAAAGTGAATCATGATGATTTCAAGACAATATGAAGAACTGGAAATACAGACCCAGACCCAGATACACATGCATATGTGTATATATATTGTGTATAAATATATATATATGTGTGTATATATATATATATAATTTAAATCCAGAAAGACAAGAAGTATATGTATTATCTATTATATATGAATAGAACTTCAAAACTTTTGTTTTTATTTAAATTTTAGCACAAATGGAAGATGGGAAAGTAAAATGGCACCTTTGGCAGGACAGGTTAATGGATGAGGAATAATGGGCTATAGGTCAAATGAAAGTGGAATATGAGTAAAATGCTATGAGTAGAAATTTTTAAGGTAAGAGTATTGGATAGCATTAATGCAGAAGCCCATTAAAATCAATACTCTTAAAATTGTTACTATTCCCATGAAACACATGTGATTGACAATGACTGTAGACTCACAGTAGAGAAAGAGAGACATGGAAGTCTTCTGTAACACCACCCAACCCCACCCTAAACAAACAACCTACACAGGATTAGATTCTTAAGTGTAGCTTTGCATGATAGATGTGGCTGCTGCCACAGGTGGGCATAAGGGAGGTCTCACTTTACTTGAAGAGGTTGGACATCTCTAGTTTGACCATCCTCCACTGACTATATGGACAACGCAAAGTGGACCTGGTTTTCTTTGGGGGTGGTGGGTGTTGGCAGTAGGTTGAGGGGCCAGACCTGAGAGGACTTGGAAGTAAGGGTAACCAAGGTATATTATATGATATTCCAAAATAATCAATAAAAATATTAAAATCAATTATGATTATTTTTCTTCAAATATCTTAATAATGAAGATTTATATTTTATGCAAAAGATAGAAAATAAGTGTCAAGGTCTTAGCATCATGAATAATTATGGTATGAAAATCTTTATAATTAAACTGTGGCACATTTTTGGTTTTCGGAATGCATATTCCCAGTGCACTAGGAATCAAGCCAAGGCCTTGACTACTGCAGTGCATCTAAGCAATGCAGCCATTACCTGGAACCCTGGAGCATTTCAGAATATTTTAATAAAATAAATCTCCAAACAGACTTTTTAAACTTCAAAACTTCTAAAGTGACAAGTTAAAAAAATCAAATTGGTTGTGTACTCTTATAATTTATAATATGTAAATTATAAACTTTTCTTGAATGATATACCCAGCAGTTTGAAAAGGTAGAGATGGAACAAGGTGTAAAAAGCATTTGATATTTGTTTGATTACTGAATACAGCATCCAATTAATCTCTTTTTTACAGAGAGTGTTTGGGGAATGAACTAAAGAAAAGAACTAATTGTTCAATGACTTTTTATATAAAATACTGTTTATGAGTTTACTTTTCTGCTTCCCTGTGAATTTTTATTTCAAAATATAATATTAACAACAACATGTATACAATCAAACAAATCTATTCTTAGCTTGTATTAGGTTGAAGATGGTTTTTCTAGAGTATAAACAGTTAATGTGTAAAATATACATGAGACAAAGTAGAAAATATTTTAATATGTTATGATAAAAACTGTCATATTTTTATGTCAAGAATTTACCATGTGTACATTTTTAAGCACTAAAATATCTAAAAATGTGAGACTGCATCAGTAATTGTTCTTATAATATTCACAATAAGGATGCATAAAATATAAATTTTTAAAATGACAAAAATAAACATACATTGCACAGTAAAGTAATACACATTTAACACTGTTCTAAATTTGTTTTTCAAGTAAACTAGCAGCATTCTTCAAAATAAATATTTAAGAAAATGATTTAAAATTAAGTATATTCTGTAAAATAAGAAAGGACATACTACCACCTAGTGGATGTGTTGTTTGCTCAAGGGTGGTATTTTCTCATTTAAAGCCCAAAACATGTACATTGAGGAATGCTGAAGACAAAAAATAGTTTAGAATTAAACATGTTCAGTTCAGTTGAGTAAGTACTTGATTGTGTCAATTAATTATTAATAAAATGTTCTTAGACATTTAATATGTCATTATTTTAAACACTTTTATTATAGGGAAATGGATAAATTTGACTGTATAGAAGATAACATGTCAACTTCTTCCCTTACTCCAAGGATACAAAATTAAACTTTGAAAATAGTAGATTGCATTTTCTATTACCTGGAGGAAATACATTTATATTTTCATGTTTTAACATACATGGAAGGAAATGCTACAGTAATCATAATTACTATTAAACTAGATATTTAAACTATCACAAATCCCCTAAAGGAAAAGATTTGAAGAGCTTCCAGGAGTACATGTATTAAAACAAAAAATTCAAGTAGAAAAATATTTCTGAAAATCAATTTATAGCATTGTTCTGGGTATAAGCTAACTTGACTCAAGCTTGGGTCTTCAGGGAAGAAGTAATCTTGAAGAAGGAAATATACCCATAGGATTAGGCTTTTGCTCTCTGTGGGTTGCGTCATTTCTAGGCACATAGTTTTGAGTTCTAAAACAAAGCAAATTGGGCAAGCCACAAGCATGACCATAAGCAGTTAATTTCCATGGCCTTGTCTATAGTTCCTGCCTTGATATTCTTGCTTTGAGTTCCTGCATTGACTGACCTCTTTTTATTATGGAAGACGTTAGGGACATGTACACAGAAATAAGCCATTTCCTGTCTTTTGGACACGGTGTTTTATCACAATAAAAGAAACTCAACTAACATAGTAGTAATTATTAATATTTTTCTCTGTGTTCTCTTCCGCTTTCATTGAGTATTCTTGCATAATTATACATTTCAGTTTGTTAATGTTATAGGGTATAAAGTTAAATAATTTTAGTATATAGCATATTTTCAAAGTTTATAAATTGTAGTTTATATGTGCTATTTGTAGAATAATTTTACTCTTAATAAAATATAACTAATTGTTACTATATAATCCATTCTTTTTAATTTACTCATTTAAAAAATCCTACTTGTATTTTGATAATTATCAAATTTAATTTTTATAATAAATCACACAAATTGTTGAGGTTTTAATAAGGATAATTTCATTCAATTCTTGTTTCAAAGATCATTATTCTGTTTATCAATTAAGAGGTACACATATCTTTCATTCTTTATAGAAAAATACAGCTATTAATCTGATCCAAGGTCATGATCTATGAAAAAGTAGACAGCAAAAACAGATTAATTTTGTGAATTCAATCCACATATAATAAATGCATTCTAAGGGCCACCTAACATTCTAGCATCAATGGATCCCAGAATGAAAATTTGAATAAAACTGTAAGTTTTTATTCTTCTGTGATTACTTTGCTTGGAGCCTATAGTCACATGCAAGATTAATGTAACAATAGAAGAAAAGAAAAGAAAACAAACAAACAAAAAAACAAAACAAAAACAAACAAACCAAAATCCAGCACAGGTTTGTTGGAAGAGTAAGACATGAAATATCCAGAAAACAAATTTTAGCCCCTGAGAAACACACAGATGTTTGAAAACTGAAATGGCTTCAACAAGGGCAAATACCAAGAGGGTAGGAATTTAATGAGTGCAGAACAGAAGTTAAGCAATGAAAGACCAGATAGGCCAGCCACAACATTTGGATTTTGTTAGGAATATTGTTACCTGAAAATCCTGTTATTCTAGTAAAATAGTTTTTATAATTATATATAAGAAACAAATATATCCCAGTAAAGGAAGGAAGGTGGTAAATGGAAATCAGCGAGGTTGATGATGCTAATGCTGTCTGTGCAAAGCGTGTGGAATAAGGTGTGAAGGTTGTCAGCAATAGCAGGTGTTTCCACCTAGAATGCAATGGCAGAATATAAATGTCTTTTGTTCTTTACAATGGCTCCCTGATTAGTGTTACAAAGATGCAGGAAAATGGAAGTATCATCTGCAACAATTGTAAAGCATCAATTTACAGAATATTTCTTGCTTTACAATGGTGTAAATGAACCTTTCCAAGACAGGGAGGTGAGAGTTATCACCTTATTCAACTCATGAAACTTATTATCACCAACAGTGAGACAATCACACATTAGGTACAACCTGACCATGGTACAAAATAATTGCTTATGTGGTGCTCTTCACACTCAAAAAAAAAAAAAAATCAATGTATTCCCTAGAGCAATGCAATGGCCAAAATAGCCTAGAGATGCCCAATGAAAAGGCAGGTGTGAAAATGAATATTTATTCAGATTTCCAATAAGTCAATTATAAATTTATACCAAATTAGATCTTAAGGTTTTAGTGTGTGTGTGTATGTGTGTGTGTGCACTTACATGTGTCATGACACATCTATTGTGACAGGAAAAAGTTACAGTTAGTTATATTGTTCCACCTTTTACAGGGATCCTGAGGATTAAAATCAGACAGTTACATTTAAGAAGTGAGGGGATTTACCTGCAATGCAGAGTGATGAGTCCTAATAGCACATATCAACATATAATTTTAAAAAAGACTCAGCAAGTTCTATTTGTATATTTTTAAATAAACATATTTTGTATGTAATAAAAATAATGTATGTAGTAATGGCATGCAAATATAGCAGATATTTGTATGTGGGAATAATAATCAAAGCAAAAGAGGCTTTCAACTTGAGAGTCTGGAGTGACATGGAGAGTTTGGGGAGGATTATTCAGGCAAGGATGGAGGAAGGAAAGGACGGACATCATTCTCTTTCAATTAGAAAACTTTAAACCAAACAATATCAAAAGAACCAGCTTCCGCTGAAAAGAGCCAGAACTACAGACAACAAAACACCTTGAGCTTGTAATTGTTTTTATCTCAGAATTTTTGTATATTCTTACTATTTATCACAGGTACAGTTAAAAAGGGTGGGGGAACAGTGCTGAAAATAAAAGTCTTAATTTGTGACTATGAAGATTAGAGGCCCTCATGAACTCACGTATTCATGAAATCGAGTAAATTCTAGCAGGTGATCAGGCTCACTGGAGCCCTTGGTCATTAACATTACACCTTTTTCAATGCCAAAAATGGTTGAGATTATTCTGGTTTTGCTCAACAAGTATTCTACTAGAACTTGCTCAGCCATATAAAGAGTGGGGTAAGACTTAGAGCCTTAGCTCACTCTGCTGAATTTACTTGAAAATGGCAGGGGAGGAAGTTTGGGGGGAGAACCTCTTCTGAATGTCAACCAAACATGTGCTTCAGATAGATAGATAGATAGATAGATAGATAGATAGATAGATAGATAGATAGATAGATAGATAGATAGATAGATAGATAGATCTCACAGCCTTTGGCTTGGCGATTGTCTTTTAGGATTTCTATTGCTGTGAAGAAACACCAGGACCAAGGTAACTGTTGTATAGTATGACATTTTATTGGGACTGGCTTATACTTGGAGAGGATCAGCCTATTATTTTCATGGCAGAAAGTATGACAGTGTTCAGGCAAACACTGTACCGGAAGAACCAAGAGTTCTGCATCTTGATGCAATGGAAGTCAGTAGAGTTTGTTTCCAGGCAGCTGGGAGAAGGGTCTCCAATCCCACGCCCACAGTGACACACTTCCTCCAACAAGGCCACACCTACCCAAATAAGGCCACACCTCCTAAAGTGCCACACCAAGGGCTAAGCATGTGCAAACCACCCCATCAATGTAACGTGAATATTCTGTTTCACTAAGAAGGTTAAAAAAAAATGATGTGATGTAAGTAACTGTCACGAGTATGGTTTATGTCTCTCATGAGAAGGTAAATTGTCACCTCACCATCAGAGAAAAGGAGATAGTAGTGCACATTAAATACTCATTAGCCTATTCAAGTGACCTGCTTGATTAGATGAGCTAGAAGATGTCTTAAGAAGGTAGAGATAGAGGATACGATGACATCATCATCATACTTGTATCTTTCTAATCTTCTCAATCTCCTGATGCTACTAATACATGCAGAGACCCATGGGTGCAATGCTATTTCTAATCACACATACTGGCATATATCATCTATTATTTCACACACCTTTTAAAATGTTTTTTTTTAATTTCAGTTACATAGATACAAATTCAAAGATCATGTATCCTGATAAATGAGAGCATGAACTGACTATGCATGTACAGGTAGCAACATCCAACGCTTTTTCATTACAGTGTGTTTGGCCCGGAGAATCATTATTGACTCTGGATAGACAACTTAGAAGTGGCATTACCCTTTAAATATGACCCCAGTAAACCTTAGCTAATGAAGCTCTGGTAGCTCTGTGTTCTTCTGGGTAACATTTCATTGGACCACACACACTCTAGCTGAGAGGCAGCCTTCTTAATTTATACTTCAAATTGAGGCAGAAGTGAGTAAGGTGACAAAATGCCTATGGGAGGAATAGTTGCAATACTTGTCTCTATGATAAAATTAAAAATTTAGGAAAGCTTTGCATTCAATATTTATATGGGATTGCATTTAACCATCAGCTTCTGAGTTTTTTTTAATAAACTAAAAAGTATTTCCCTGTTTCTCTCAGTTTATTAACAAGATATCTAGTTATTGAACTTTAAAAGGATTATCAAAAATTTACAACATTGCAGATTTTTTTATCCTCTGCCTTTTTAAGGAAAAGATGTTTTCAAACCCATGATTGATTTCAGATCTATCATATCTTTTTACTTCAGTGATGTCTTTCACTATATTCAAAGTGCATATTTTAAGAAATTTTTGAGCAAGAAAGATAATTTACAGATGTCATCTTACTGAACATGCCTACCTATTAATATTTAAAAATACTTGTGATGGATCAGTTTTCTTAGCAATTTCTCCAATGAACATTTACCATCCTCTTAATTCTGCATCCCCACTGATGTCAGGAAACTTGTTTTTGTTGATCTTTTTTAGACCATAATATATAAAATATTCATGTAACCAAATGTTAGTCAGTATACAGGTTTGAAGACAAAGTGCTTCATGTCTCTAATTTCAAGCCCCCTGCTCACGTATGTCTGAGCATGTGTCTGTTTCCTCTCTCTCTCTCTCTCTCTCTCTCTCTCTCTCTCTCTCTCTCTCTCTCTGTGTGTGTGTGTGTGTGTGTGTGTGTGTGTGTGTGTGTGTGTGTGTGTTTGTGCCAACAAATATAATTAGAATGGATGATGCTGTTTTAAAATTGAGTAAATTATCTGGTTATACTTATTTTGAATCCAACAATAATACCCTGTAGTTACATAAAGTATGGTAAGTGGCTATATGATCCCTTTGCTTCTATCTTGAAAGCTTAAATTGCAAATATCTCCAGGTATCTATTCACCCATTGTATTACTCTAAATCACTATATCACTACTCTGATCTTAATTATCACTATTTGATTAGCCCTGGTAATACATATGTTTAATGTTAAACACACAGGTGTAGTTTCAAGTCAATGCTGGCAATTGATTCCCTTCAAACATAGTTTTCCTAAAAGTTGTGTCCTGGGGATAACTAGCAAACTCTTTAATGTGTCTTGAAACGTTCTCTGTATATTAGATCACAATGCCTATGTCTCTTACCATGTAACACATGATTTCTGCTCCTTCTGAATACATAGTGTCTAGCTTCTCAGTCAAGTACACAGACAAATGTTTCCATCTGTCTAGAATAATACTTCCATGTTGTCTTTCCTTTTCATTGTTTGCAATAAATTGCTTCTTTTGAAATATAAACAACAAAAACAGTGTATTGGATTCCAAACACACTTGAAATAATATTGAATGGCACAAGATCCGTATGAGGAAGAGATAGCTTACTTACCAATAAATAGATTTATCAGATGTAAGAATTAAGGAGTAACCTACGAATAAAGACTAGGATGTATTTTCTCACAAACATTTCACATTATCATTTATTCACATATTAAAAACTCAAAGTGAAATTTAATAAAAATGCAAGCTACAAACATACTCTCAAATGAACAAGTACTTTATGAATGTTTAAATTGACAGCTGACAAGTTTATAATGAGTTAAATACAATTATCTGTTAGACTTCGTACTAAGGTGTTTAAAAATATTGCTATGTTCCTAACTGAATTTGAATGTATCAGTTGATATTAAATAATTCTTTACACTCATCATACATTCAGGTTTTCAGAAAACATGTAGCTATTTGCATCCACAAATTTAACAGGTACACTGGGACTTGTTAAAATTCTCTAATAAATATTCAGTAAACAGGCATGTGAATGTAAATAAGAACTCACACAACAAACTAATATCATAAGCCTGGTGAGTCTCTTTTATTTTTCTCTAAGAAAGGGATAAGATCATTAAGTTCATATGCAGGACACATTCCCATGGGCAAACTATGTGTATGACAGCCAAAAACATCACTATGAATTTTAACACCTTGAACAAGTGTTTGCTATATTTTCAGCAATCATTCTGTACATGTATATTCAGTTGGTGTATTTGGCGTCTATCCACAATCTCAGTGAATACAATTTCAGTGGGACCCTACCAAAAATCTAATTAAATCTGGAAAAAAAATAATTTTAAATTTTAATGTTTGTTGATTTATTAGACTCATATAATGTGAATTACTTTAGTTTGCTTGGCAACATTCTCACCAAATATGTTAACAGAGATTGTGACTAGAGAGCCAGGTTTAGCCAAGCTGGAACTGACCTACCTGTGAGTAAATCCTGTAGTTGCTTTGTATCAGGAATTTCATCATGGATTTTTTTCAAAGTTGTAACTAATAATTGGATATACTGTCATAGATAATAGTCTTTATGTGTTATGAATTAAATAATAGTATAAAGTGACTGAGTACTCCCACCATGTTGAATTCCAAGACTCAATATGATGGCATGTGAAGTTAAGGCTTTGGTTCTTCAGGTTTCCACCATGGTATAGATTGGCACTAAATTATAGTATTAGTGTTCATATGATAAGGGAAACTGAACATCAGCATTCACTCCACCACCAGGTGAAATTACAGAGAAATTGTCCTTCCCAAGCCATCAGGAATCACAGAAATAATGTGGATACTTTAACATCTTCCCTTGAAATTCCTTTAACATCTTTCCTTGATAATAATAAATCCTAGTTGTAACTGCAATCAGTTTTACAATATTTTCTTTTCTTTTTCTATTTGTTCAGTATTTTGTAATAAAAGCGCGCACTTTCCAAAATGGTGATAATTATATATAATATCTAAATTAAAAAAATAACACACAGTGAGGGAAGGAGTTAAGGGAGGAACATAGAAGCACACTTCATATTACGTAAAACACTTGATAGTAACGTATTAGTGAGGTAGATCCAGTTCCCTTCCTCTTATCTATAATTTTAAATACATTCAGTTGATGAGAAATGTACTGACAGTGCCAAACACTTGAATACATTTTTGACCATTTTGATACAGAAAAGTATTTTCTGCCATCCTTAGTATGAAAAACAGAACAAACTGAGCTTTATAAGCAACAGTTAAAGAAGAGGATGGAGGACCTTGAGGTGAGCACATCCTATGGCATAGCTAACATTTAAATGTGAACTCAGTGATTTATCTGTGTGTTTGTTTAGTGCTTGGGAGTGTGAGTTTGTCTATATGTGCTCATGAACTGCCACATACACGTTTAAGTCAGAGAAAATCAAACAGGAATTGTTGTCATCTTCTAACCTGCTGACATAGGAATCAGATCATCACACTTTGCGGCCATTGCCTTTGCAAGATGTGTTATCCTAGGGGCCCAGCTATTATATATGTAGAATGGTTCTGCTATTATTATTTTGAATCAAAAAGAGATAGTAGCACTAGAGGCTTATCAGAAAAAGAAAAAAAAAACAATAGGGTATTTAATTGGTTTGTTTCAGTGCATCATTAATGATCTTTCCATAAGAAAGCTCTCATGGTCCCAGCCTATCTCTGACATCCACTCAGACAATGGTTCCTAAAAAATGAGAATTTAATAAGTTGTACATATCCACCTGCTTCTCCCACATGAAATATCTTCTGAATGAACTTTTTCCATCTACAAAGATGGCAGACAGCTAGGATTTTAATCCAATGGCATTGGAGTCTAATCTATTCTCTTTTCACTCCAACTATTTCTTTTTGTCATTTAAAATCGTTTCCAATCACAAAGGAACTCACACAATATGTACTCACTGATAAGTGGATATTAGCCCAGAAACTTAGGATAACCAAGATATAAGATACAATTTGCTAAATGCATGAAATTCAAGAAGAACGAAGACCAAAGTGTGGAAACTTTGCCCCTTCTTAGAAATGGGAACAAAACACCCATGGAAGAAGTTACAGAGACAAAATTTGGAGCTGTGACGAAAGGATGGACCATCTAGTGATTGCCATATGCAGGGATCCAACTCATAATCAGCTTCCAAAAGCTGACACCATTGCATACACTAGCAAGATTTTGCTGAAAGGACCGTGATATAGCTGTCTCTTGTGAGACTGCCCGGGCCTAGCAAACACAGAAGTGGATGATCACAGTCAACTATTGGATGGATCACAAGGCCCCCAATGGAGGAGCTAGAGAAATTACCCAAGGAGCAAAAGGGAACTGCAACACTATAGGTGGAACAACAATATGAATTAAGCAGTACCCCGGAGCTCTTGTCTCTAGCTGTATATGTATCAAAAGATGGCCTAGTCGGCCATCACTGCAAAGAGAGGCCCATTGGACTTGCCAACTTTATATGCCCCAGTACAGGGGAATGCCAGGGCCAAAAAGGGGGAGTGGGTGGGTAGGGGATTGGGGGAGTGGGTATGGGGGACTTTTGGGATAGCATTGAAAATGTAAACGAGAAAAATACCTAATAAAAAATAAATAAAAAAAAAAGAGTTTAATTCTACAAAGTTCTGATGATTCTGCCTCAAATTTCAAACTTAAACGTTTCATTTTCTAAAAAGTTATCCAGATTTAATCCAGAGACTCCTTATGGATATTGTCTATACTCAACTAAGAAAAACATGTGAAATAGTAATAAAAACACACCCACCATGCACAATTTCTCCTATGCATTCTGCTATATGTCACAAAATATTTTTTTTAATTTTTGATACTAAAAAGGTATGTAAATATTTTCCCATAGTAATCTAGTTTGAATAAAACAGAACAATATTAAGATGAAAAAATTGTTTTAACTTTAGCATGAAAGACGTGTTTGTAATCATGCATGCTACAGTTGTAGTTGGAAGCTAGATGATGGCTTCCTTGAGTGAGTCTCTGCTTTCGCCATTCAATGAGAGCTATAAATTGAGCAAATGTTGTCAAGATTGCACTACAGGCCTCTTTACTTTTTGAGTCATCATTGTCTACCCCAAAAAGATTGTTTTTAAATCATCAACATTTCTGTGAATAGTTGTGTATAAAATGGCTCTGTCATTGTTGTGATGTAAAAAAGATAGGTATCAGGCATAATATATAGTGATGCTTATAAATTAATAATTTTAATACAATGAAAACACATACTGTGTGTAGTGTGCTTTGATTCCTAGGAAGTTTAGTATAGAGACAGCATTTCTGATAACATCCATTTTCTTCTTAATCTTTCTTTTTAAAATTTTGTTCTTAGTAGAACAAAATCAGGTACTATGGTTGTCAATTATGCAGATTTACCAAAGGTTATGTATTATTTTCACTGTAGCACTGAAATTTTATTTAAATCTCAGTGATTTTTTTCTCAGCATACCTCATTCTTTAATAAGCTCCATATATTTATAAACAAATTTTCTTTATAGATACATAGATAAATAATTATGAACTCATTAAAATCCGGTCTCCAGGCACCCTTACCAGAGTTATCTAGAGTCTCTAGGAAAGCAAATAGAGCATTCTCTCAATTCTACAGTAGAAGGGCAGTGCCATTTTATTCTATGTAAAGCATACATCATTACAAGTTAGGTCACATTCAATGCCACTTCATGGTCACAAAAATAATTATTCTGCAGTTTTCTCTTAGGACTCTACTACATAAAAATGCATAGATTTATAGCACTTCAAACTAAATAACATTTGAACATAAAGTTTTTGACTTACTGCCCTCTGAACGGTGTCAGATTCAGAGCTGTAAATGATAAAATCTAGTTTTATAGATTGTTAATTTGTCTATGCTTGAGAAGTAGTTAGTACCAGCCAGTTTAAATCATTTCAGAGTCCTTGATCCAGAATAGAACCTCTGCAGAAATTATTTTCTGCAGTGTATTTTCAAATTTATTAATTCAATTCACTTGAGTATGTTCACAAAATAAAATTAGAGTAAGTATAGTTCCATCTGACCTTTATATAAGCTTTCAAATAACAGTTTGACCTCGGTAGCCCCCTCCCATAAAAAGTTACATCTACACATCTGACATCACTAAAGATGCCTTTCTCGATAGTGTCCATGATCACCTGATCAGAAATTGAATTTTTTTACATTTCTCTCATATTATCTTACATACTGCTATCAGAGACAATGAGTTTTAGGATGAGGTATTCCGTTCATATTTAAACTTCCTCCCTTAATGATATTACCTGTCTGAATTTTAGGGGATACATTGCCAGTCAATAATGCCATTTAATCTAAATAGGGATTTATTTACATTTAAAATATGAAATGTGAAGACAAACGTTTTTTAAATCATCCTTTAACACATCTTTAAAACGTGATTTATTGTAAAGGAGAAATTTCCAGTTATCCAACACCACAACAAACAATTTTGAAAAAATCATAATTAAGATTAATTATATTGGAATAATTTTCTAAATGTTACTATTTTCTTTTCCTAGGTCTTCTTCCTTTGGTATGAATAGTCATAATATTACCAGAAAAAAAAATTGAACACATCTTTCACTTAAACATACCTGATAGATCCTGATAGATGAGACCCGGAGAACCTACTATAAATATCTTGTTATGTGACATGAAAATTATAATAGAGTCTGAACACTCAGAAGATGGCAGATCTGTGAAGCCCATCCTATATGATGACCTGTTCTGTATGTTATGGTACAGTGTGCTTCCCTGCTATGAATAATAGGGAATCATTATAAGGTTGAGCTCCAAGTAGGTGAATGGTCTTCAGCAGAAATCTGAACGTGTGTCTTAGCCTAGAGCATGCTCAGTGGCACATCTCCGTGTTGATATGTGAGTCTGGTGATCTCCCCAGTTTTTTCTCTTGCAGAAAAGGAAATGCAATGGATTCAGAGGAAAGGTTGTGTGAATAATATGCATTATATGAGCCTCTGATCTGACAAGAAAAACAGAAGAAAAGAAAAACAAGATTTGTCGGGTAATGGGCTAGGCACAGGCAGTCTGGTCTCCAGTCGAGCAGAGGTGTGGAACCCTGGCACCCAGTAGTGGTAATTCCCACTTACATGGCACAGATGGAGTTCCCTCATGTCTTCTAGAATCCCCTGGCCCCTGTCAAAGTTACCACCCTCACAGCCCTCACAGCCCCCACAGCCCCCACAAGAGAAGCTGTGACTAATAGTCACATAGACAATGTCCCAAGCTTCTGACCTTCATGCTAAACTCCTCCCAATTACCTAGCAACAACAAGATAACAGTCCACCATAAGAGGGGCTACTTGGCCCCACCTCACTCTCTCCTCTCAATCTCTTACTCTTTCTCCCTTTTGCTCTCTCCATCTTACTCTAGTCTTTCTTTTCTCTCTCTCCTTTTCGCCCTTGTCTCCTCTTGACCGTGGCCTGCTCCCCCCCCTCCACCTTCTCTCTTTCCCCCTGCCTTTATACAATAAACCTCTAAAACACTGTCTTTGTTCATCAAGGCCTGCTGTGCTTAGATGATGGGATAGGCTTTCTTCTAATGAGCCACTTCTAATCTTCTGATGGAAGGCCTTGCTGTGCTCCAGTCAAGGTCCAGATTAAGGACAGTTGCCTGACTGGGAACCTCTCTTCCTCAGCCCTTTCTCCCGTATCTCCGGGACCTAGGGTGTCGTTCCGAGGTCCCTGGTATCGGGGACTGCCCCTTGTCCAACCCCCACCCCTTTCTGAGTGGGGTCAGTGGCTTAGATGACCACCAGGACCAAGTGGAAAACTTCTGGCAGCACTCCTAAGTCCACCTGCCCAGAGCACAGGAGCTCTGGCCGAACGTGGGCTCTCTCTCTTCCCCCTCCTTCCCCTACCCCAGTATCCCACAAAGATGAAGGTCTTAGCTTGTAACAGTGAAGTTAGCTACACCACTTTGTGCTCCTTGTGGGTCCCATGTTTCCAGTTTCCAGTACAGGAAGTCTTTGCATCCAGGAATGAAAGGCAGGCACACATACACATACACATACACACATACACACACACACACACACACACACACACACACACACACACACACACACACACACACATACACACGCACACATAAACACAAAAACACACACAAACACACACAAATACACACACAAACAAACAAACAAACACTGTCTTATTTTTGAGGTGTCATGATTAACTCAAAGGCATGGCAGTTCTAGCCCTCTGCTAGGTAAGTGGCCAGTGTCCACTTACCTGAATTCTTACATGGCTTTCTGGTTCTCAATTCTGAAGCTCTAAATATGGTCATCTATCACACATCATGGAAATCCACCTCTCTCTTCTTCTCTCCCACCTCCTAGCCCTCACAGATCTAAGGGCCCTGCCCCATCTCCAATTGCCCAACTATTGGCTACTGGAATCTTTATTGATCAATCAAAAACCAATTGGAGACTGGGGCCTTCAGTGTTTTGATACAGATTACCGATTAAATTAAAGCATTAGAACTGATACCCAACATTAGATTTCCATTTCTCACAGCTGATGGGATACAATCCATAAAGGAAAAAAAAAATAGTCTGTACTAAAAGTGTTTTTATGAGCTACAAAACTTAGAACATATATGTATGGTTTGAATGTGAAAGAGATTACAATGTAGAAGTAAGAGTCACTAATTTTCAGGTCTGACTTTTAATATCCAAGACAAACTCCCTAACTCAGAATCAAGACAGGGACCTTGATAAGATATCCAGCAAAAATAAAATATGATGTATAGGGAATATTCTGCAGTTGACCTGTGTGAATTGTGAAAGTCTTTTAAACAGGTAAAGAAGGCTTCCATAGAATGGCCTATGAGACTACAGGAAAAATGCTGTAGATGGGATCTGTATTCCAAGGACCTAGAAAAACAATCCTGAGTCGTTAAATCATTGAATCTCCCTTGAAGGAAAGATGGTGTCATACAACACGGTATAGTAAAAATAAGTCCCCGAGAAACTGAGTCAAAGATCCATAAGAGACACATACTATTGTCAGTTGAAGTTAGCCTGAAAAGTGGAGATTAGAAAACAGTAGAGAAAAGATAGAAACTGATGAGGAAAAGTAGCACATTTCAGAGAGGATTCAATGTCCAGTTTTATGGGCTGGGGGTGAAGAAAATAATATTAAACATGACCTTTAGGAATGGCATGGGGTATCATTGGCTTTTCTTCCCTCACAGTGTAGCTTGGCCTTTAATGTTATAGCTACAGATGAATGGACCTCTCACCCTTCAATATAGGTCAGCTATGAATATAAACCAATGAAGATTTATGTTTGGAGCCCGTGTACAAAATTTGTTAAAGCTCAAGGCCGGTCAAATCCCAGAATGGCCATGGAAATGCATATAAAAGCCCATCACTAGCTATGGATGAAAGCATGAATATTGGATAGTTCAAAGGATCTTGAAGGATGAAAAACAAAATAGGAAACCCTGGGTGTTTTAAGAGTGGGAATTAAGAAGAGTAAGAGGAAGGAGGAAAAATAGAATAATATATATTATAGTAAAAGCTCAAAGAACTGATAAAATAAAAGAAATACAGGATTTGATAAAGCTGTCTGATTGAGAACAGCATATAAATCATATTCATAGGTGCTGTGTCACTCAGAATAGGATGACGACCAGGGCAAGGAGACAGTGGAACCTTCTTAGTTCCCTAAAGACACAGTGTGCCTAAACTTCTCTTGAGTTTGAATGCCTATGAGAAATAATTTGCCAAGATGTTGAATTCAAAGGATGTACATTCCTGGAAAACTTTAAAGTGGGAAGGGTTACAAAAGAGAAAAAGAAAAAGCAAATCACTTTGTAGGTGAATAACCACAATGAAAGCTTTTCATAAAGATAAGCAGTTACCTGTTTACACTATGCTAGGTATACTCTACCTTAGAATGAACTGTACTGGTGGGATATTTGCAGCAAGCTTTGAATCTTTTTGCAACTCCATGTGTCTAATAGAGACAGAAGCTATCTATGGCTTTCCTGTTCGATGAAGGAAATGGCAGGTATTAACTGCATTCCCTCTTGACCCTGGAGGTTCAAAGCAGAACATTAAAGTCTTGGAACTTGTCACAAATGATAGATTTTACAAAAATGGCTCCATGGCATTATTCCATGATGAGACTCTTAGTAATTCACAGGAAATAAGTATGGACTATAGATAGGGCTATATGGTATAGTAATCCCTCACCCATGTTTCTATCCTCACTATGGCTCATTTGCTGAGATAACTGTTTTAATAGGTAAAGTGGTTTTATGTTTCATTATACTATGATAATTTCCCCCTTAGTGGAACACTGCACAATGGGTAAGTATATTTCACACATGTGATAGAGGACTAAAATCCAAAATATATAAAGAGCTCAAATTGCTAGATACCCAGAAACAAAAGTAACCTAATTTTGTTGGTGAGGATGTGGAGTAAGAGGAACACTATCCACTTTCTATAAGATGGTTTTATTAAAGAAAAGGGAAAAAGGCAGACAGGCAGACAGACAGACAGGAAGAAAGAAAGAAAGAAAGAAAGAAAGAAAGAAAGAAAGAAAGAAAGAAAGAAAGAAAGAAAGAAAGAAAGAAAGAAAGAAAGGAAGGGAGGAAGGAAGAAAGGAAGAAAGAAAGAAACAGTTAAGCTTTAAGCAAACAGTTGGAAGAGCAGTAGACACAGCTCTTGAGCAATTTTGAACAAAGTGAACATGGGTAGGCAAAGGCACACACAAAAGCAGTATTTTTTTCCTGATATAGCTATAGCTGTTTATCAGTAGGCTTTTATTATATATTGAGATGATTGTCACCACAAAGACTCCCAAAATTTCAAAGTGCTTACAATAAAGGACTGTGGCTATAGCATGTTGGCTGAATGATCAAACATACATTAAAGAAAATTCTCACACATCTATATTACCTTCTATAAAGTTTACAGAACATTACAGAAAGGAGAAAAATATAAGAATTGAAGGAATGGGTAGAGTGTTTTGTATTTGTTTCTTCTCCATTAACATGTTCCCTCCAAGAGGTATTTGGAATCTCTAATCTTTTAAGAGTTTTAGGTTTTTAAGTTTTAAGAGTTTAAAAGCCTCACACAGTCACAAAGTTTTACTCAGAAGGACTATTCCCAAGGTTTTATAATAGTAAATGAATGCTTAAGGAATGGTAATCATTCAAAAATAAGTTGTGCAGTGGCTACAATGATGTAATTTCCAGGATTAATCTCATTCATGCTGGGCAGAACTGCCTTTGAGTTAAAAATTTATGGAAACCTTTTATTCATTCTTTCAAGTAAATTCAATACACATTCTGTTTACACCTCTTTCTTATGCCTGTCATTCATTTCACTATCTGGGATGTCTATCATTTCTCTTAAAATTATCACAATAAATAAGTGAAAAATATAGGCAGTGTAAGACCAAGTAACTAACTTAACAACTCATACATTTCAGGTCTTCTACAGATGGCTATATTAGACAATGTATTGAATAGCCTCTAAAAGTTCAAATATGAGACAAATTACCACTTTACTATATAAATTGACATATATCTGAGGTGAATCTAAAAGCCCTTTTGCTACATACATGATGATTGCAGGAGACATAATGACATGACCATTTCATTATATCAAAGTTGCTGACATTTTTCAAAATAAAATTTATTTTTTTCTTTTCTTTCATTGGATATGTTCTTTATTTACATTTATGCTGTTACTATATGACCATTTGTGAATATGTTATTAAAATAAAACACATATAAGAAGATAGTCAAACTACTATGCATTTTAATGAAAAATCTTATCAAATGTGATATTTTGTACATAAAATGGAAAGTGTGTTTACTTCTATGTGTCTCTAGATGTAAGAACACATCTCTGAGTTTGTATACTCTCAATATTACTTTCATATTTGCTTCTATGAAGCATATATTCTCCTTGACAAACAGCTACCTATGTCCCAGAAGCATGGGAAAATTATGCAGATGTTTGCTTAATTACTTTCATGTCCTGTTTGTGAAGTCTGACTGAACATACCTTCCCATAACTTGCATAATTGTAAGTGTTCCATAGTTAGAAACATAACTCTAAATTCTGTAGATATTAAGCTCGAGTTCATTTTAAGAGAAAAATATGCAAACAATAAGCCTAGATACCCACCTGCTATTTTATGACTTTATGCCAGTAATTCATTTTGCTAAGATACTGAACTTTAAATGAAACATAGTGATAATAATAGTAGACCATCATATCTTTTAGAGTCAATAAATGCAAGACCATTTAAAATAGTTAGGTTTCATTTACATAAATTCAGTTGGTACAACTGAAATGATAGTGCTTGTTTGTTGGCCTAACAATGAAGGAGATTATAATGCCTAACTTCTCTTGTTGAATCTAAGCCATAGTTGTTCACTGCCTAGTTTGCTGGGTCATCTTTAGACTTCAACTCGAAGTAATAGCATCCAGTAACATGGACATGTAGTCTTAATGCTACCTATTTCCAAATCAGTGTTTGAATGAAGCCTTTGTATCTTTTATTTGAGACAAGTCACTAGAATACATATAAGATAATCAAACTACTACGCATTTTAATGAAAATATGATCAAATGTGTTATTTTGTACATAAAATGGAAAATGTGTTTACTTCTATGTGACTCTAGATATAAGAAAATATCTCTGAGTGTGTATAATCTCAATATCACTTTCATATTTGAGTCACAACGAACTCAAGTATCAAATAGAGAGAAGGAATCAACAGCCCATATTTCTAATCCCCAAAATGGTAACCTATAAAAACATACCATAGAAATAGACTTATGCTTATGGCTTAATTATCCATGTCAATAGATAATTTGCAAAGCAAAAAGTAAAACTTAAGTTTGAGAGGTTTTTGTAACATATTTCTTACAGAATGATGAGCATTGCACCAGCATCCCTAGACAATTTAGTTTCTTAATTATTGTGCAATCTTATTGCCATTAAGTCATTAGAGTAGGAAATGCACAGACATGTAGATGGAAGTCTAATCAGCTGTGGTTTTCCTTGATTGTTTCTAAAGCTCTAATAAGAACAAGAAAAAGAGAAAAGAGATAAAATAAGACAACATGAAATAAAAGATGGAGTGTACTATAGAGGAATGAGAAATACCTGGGAGATGTGTTATCATTAAATCAGGGAATGAACAAAGTTGTAAGATGTGGCTAGATGTAGATTTCAATTGTGTGAAAAAATTTTGGCCGGCAACTCAAATTCAAGAGGAAAGAGGGGGAAGATGATATATATCACACACACACACACATATATATCTCAGAAAGAGAAAAAATGATAGGGAAATGGATGCAGGATAAATACAATCTTTGGGGATATATCAAACAGGCTTTCTTAATTGAGGAAAATGAGCGATAGTGGTGAATATAGAATTCTGTCTATTTCCGTATTGCACTTAGTTTATCTTGAGGATTGCTTTATGCCACATTGGCTAGTTTTGCCATTGTAATTCTTGCTATAGAAAATACTTGAGAAGGTGGAACACTACCTTCTCAATATGAAATTTCTATCTGTTGCTTCACATGCCTTTAATCCCAGAACTTGGGAGGCAGAGGCTGGCAGATTACTGAGTTTGAGGCCAGCCTGGTCTACAAAGTGAGTTCCAGGATAGCCAGGGCTACACAGAGAAACCCTGTCTTGAAAAACCAAAAAAAAAAAATCTATGAAATAAATGAAGATTAAAAATTTTTAGGCTTTCACCAGAATATGAGAAATCCTGTGGACACAGATTTAAAACAGTAACAAATAAGAACAACAACAACAACAAAATCCTTATCCATCAGCAATTGATTTTTAATAAATAACTCTCAAAAAAGGATGAAATCCTTAGAGCACATTTCCAACCTATGCTAAATGTTGGCTAATTTGATCTTGTCCATATCTTATGCTTGAAAACCTTTTAGTGAGAGTTCATACATCCAATCACTATTCCAGGTCCAGGAGATAGCTTGTCACAGTTCTATTCTTCACTCAGTTCTTATGCTCTTTGGGGGCCTAAACTGGAGGGTATTTGTGGGAAATTGGGAAGAGAAAATTGATTCAATTGTACTTCATAGTATGGAAATATGGAAGTATACTTCATATATGTATGGAAATTCTAAATAATACATAAAAAATTAATGTAAACATGAAGCTCACTAGATGTTGCGGTTAAATCTCCAACCCAAATATGCCCAGCAATGAAAACACAACACAACTAATATGATTACATGCTGTGTGCCTACATTGGGCAGATCTTCCACCACACTACCATCTTCCACATCTATGAGACCCATTAGTACTTGCAGTTTCTCCAGGCCATGTGCTTCTGTTCTGCTTTTCTTCTTCTATCACCTCCTCCTCTCTGTCCTCTCCCTCTACCATTTTCTCCTTCTTTCTCCCTACCTTCCTGTCTACCTTCCCTTTATCTGTCCAATCATCAACTCTCCTTTATTTTTCAAATTGAGGTGGGAAGCAGGTTTACAGGAAATCACCAGAGTGCTGACTTATTTCTTGTTTGCAGACCCTCACAGGAGAACAGAATTAACATCAAATATAATTAGCCCCAGGGCTATCCACAACACTTCCCCCTCTCTGTCCAATTAAAAGACTATTTTATCTCAGATATTATTGAACATAACGATTACTATTTTGTAATTTATAAAGTACAAGAGATCTAACACCAAGCCCATCATCTTTGTTAATTACATAAAACCTCTGTCATCTATCCTTACTTAAAAGCCTATAGTTCTGTCCCTGGCTATGTCTTGGCTTTAGATTGAATGCCATTGGAAAGCCATCCTCTCAGATCTGTTTCTCTCAAAGTAAAAAGCCTGGGTTGGCTAGGAGTCTATGCAGTTTTTCCACCCCATCAAAAATCCAAGAGTGACTAATATTATCTGAAAATATCTCGGAGCCTAACACAGTTTTGAAAATGTAGACAATTTATAGAGACCACTGATCATTTGGATATGCTGACTACTTCAACATGACTTCAACACATTGGAGCATTGACTAGATATTGTGTGTAGTTAAACTTATATCTTGAGCAAATAAATAAGAAAATAAGGAAAGAAAACACCCTTTCATTGAGTACAATAGTTATAAATTCTGAAACACTGACATCTTTCCAAAAATGATAAATATTTATGTTTAGCATTTCATAATTGGATTTGCAATTAGTGTCTAGTTCTGTTTATGAATAATTCTACCTCTAACTAGAGAGTTTCTTCCCCAGAGCTGTTCTCCATATAGTTCAGTAGCATTAAAATAAGTCCATTCTCATGGGTAACAGTAGCTGACAAAGCCTCTCCCCAACCAGACAGTGAAGTCAGTGAAGAAAAACTGAAACAAACCTAAACAACTTCATGTTTACCACCAATCTGATGATTTTCCCTTATATTAAAACTAGAGTTACAGTTAATGAACACACCATTCAAATTATCTGTATAGAATTAAAATTATAGAAATTATGGCTAGTAGTTAGTGACCACAGAAATAAATTCCATCTGACCTATGAAGACATGTCTTTTATTTACATAGCTTCTTCCCTACTTAATTATTTTTCATGAAAAACTTGTCTAGCTCAGCCTTTGAGTTCTCACTTTTTCCTTTTTCATATTCTTTCCTGTTTGTTAGCCCTCAGTGTACTGTTTTCCTTATTTCTTATGAAACAGTAAGAGGCAGGTCATGTTTATTTTCTGGGTTATTATGCCAGTAATGCAATAGTGTTCATTAGCTAAGGAAACCAAAAACAACTATTTCTTAAAACATGTTTATTAAACCGATTTGAGGTGTGCTTTGTATGTAATTTACTATACTAATTTCCTAATTCTGTATTAGGAAATGTCCAGTTATTTTTCTCACAGGTATACTTGACCTTTACCTTTGAAATCCATTCATGAAAATGTTTCTGCAGCTACGATGTCCTTAAATAAGATAAAATATAATTACTGTCCAAATAACTATAGGAAAATAAGCCTAACTTAAATAAAAAGAGAGTCTTGCAATTATATGAAAAGCCTACTTGCTTTATAATTCTTGGTGTCTATAAAGTATATTCTTAATTTGTTCCTAGAGCACACAGGTTATAAAATAAAACAAATAAGATTGTTAAATAAACCCGGAGTTTAATTTTGTGTTACAGTTAGTAAGTAAGAAAGTGGTATAGAAAAACAAAGGCTCTAGAAAAGATGATATCAGAACAATGGTGATGTGTAAGAGGAAATGTATAAACTGGGTTGATAGAAATACAGAGGGAAGGATGCTGTGATCTTCACAGTTTATATGCTGCCCTACTGTACTGGCTAGTTTTGTGTCAACTTGACACAGCTGGAGTTATCACAGAGAAAAGAGCTTCAGTTGAGGAAATGCCTCCATGAGATACAACTGTAAGGCATTTTCTCAATTAGTGATCAAGGGGGAAAGGCCTCTTGTGGGTGGGACCATCTCTGGGCTGGTAGTCTTGGTTCTATAAGAGAGAAGGCTGAGCAAGCCAGGGAAAGCAAGCCAGTAAAGAACATCCCTCCATGGCTTCTGCATCAGCTCTTGCTTTCTGACCTGCTTGAGTTCCAGTCCTGACTTCCTTTGGTGATGAACAGCAATATGGAAGTGTAAGCCAAATAAACCCTTTCCTCCCCAACTTGCTTCTTGGTCATGATGTTTTGTCCAGGAATAGAAACCCTGACTAAGACAAATTGGTACCAGCATAGTGGGGTATTCCTGTGACCGACTGGCCATGTTTTGGAGAGGACTGTGGAAGGACTTTGGAACTTTGGGCCAGAAGTGTCAAGAGCTCTGTTGAATGTTGTGTAGGAGCTTGGAAGATAATGTTGAGAACAGTGCAGAGGATGGAGGCCTGGGTTGTGAAATTTCAGAGGGAAGATTAAAGACTCTTTTCAGAGCCATTGCTGTTTTGATTGTGAAGATTCTGTAGTTCTGGTTAGCTGGGGCTGAAGAATCAGCTGTGATTAACAAGAAACCAGAACTACTAAAGCAAAAACTTTGCATTAATGGGACTATTGATGCTGGTGAGCTGGACCTAAGAAATTAGCAGTGATTAAGAAGAGACCAGTGTGCTCGCTTCGGCAGCACATATACTAAAATTGGAACGATACAGAGAAGATTAGCATGGCCCCTGAGCAAGGATGACACGCAAATTCGTGAAGCGTTCCATATTTTTTCCATCAATGTAATCCACTATATAAACAAACTCAAAGACAAAAACCACATGATGATCTCGTTAGATGCAGAAAAAGCATTTGACAAGATCCAACACCCATTCATGATAAAAGTTCTGGAAAGATCAGGAATTCAAGGCCCATACCTAAACATGATAAAAGCAATCTACAGCAAACCAGTAGCCAACATCAAAGTAAATGGAGAGAAGCTGGAAGCAATCCCACTAAAATCAGGGACTAGACAAGGCTGCCCACTTTCTCCCTACCTTTTCAACATAGTACTTGAAGTATTAGCCAGAGCAATTCGACAACAAAAGGAGATCAAGGGGATACAAATTGGAAAGGAGGAAGTCAAAATATCACTTTATGCAGATGATATGATAGTATATATAAGTGACCCTAAAAATTCCACCAGAGAACTCCTAAACCTGATAAACAGCTTCGGTGAAGTAGCTGGATATAAAATTAACTCAAACAAGTCAATGGCCTTTCTCTACACAAAGAATAAACAGGCTGAGAAAGAAATTAGGGAAACAACACCCTTCTCAATAGTCACAAATAATATAAAATATCTTGGCGTGACTCTAACTAAGGAAGTGAAAGATCTGTATGACAAAAACTTCAAGTCTCTGAAGAAAGAAATTAAAGAAGATCTCAGAAGATGGAAAGATCTCCCATGCTCATGGATTGGCAGGATCAACATTGTAAAAATGGCTATCTTGCCAAAAGCAATCTACAGATTCAATGCAATCCCCATCAAAATTCCAACTCAATTCTTCAAGGAATTAGAAGGAGCAATTTGCAAATTCATCTGGAATAACAAAAAACCTAGGATAGCAAAAACTCTTCTCAAGGATAAAAGAACCTCTGGTAGAATCACCATGCCTGACCTAAAGCTTTACTACAGAGCAATTGTGGTAAAAACTGCATGATACTGGTATAGAGACAGACAAGTAGACCAATGGAATAGAATTGAAGACCCAGAAATGAACCCACACACCTATGGTCACTTGATCTTCGACAAGGGAGCTAAAACCATCCAGTGGAAGAAAGACAGCATTTTCAACAATTGGTGCTGGCACAACTGGTTGTTATCATGTAGAAGAATGCGAATCGATCCATACTTATCTCCTTGTACTAAGGTCAAATCTAAGTGGATCAAAGAACTTCACATAAAACCAGAGACACTGAAACTTATAGAGGAGAAAGTGGGGAAAAGCCTTGAAGATATGGGCACAGGGGAAAAATTCCTGAACAGAACAGCAATGGCTTGTGCTCTAAGATCGAGAATTGACAAATGGGACCTAATGAAACTCCAAAGTTTCTGCAAGGCAAAAGACACCTTCAATAAGACAAAGAGACCACCAACAGATTGGGAAAGGATCTTTACCTATCCTATATCAGATAGGGGACTAATATCCAACATATATAAAGAACTCAAGAAGGTGGACTTCAGAAAATCAAATAACCCCATTATAAAATAGGGCTCAGAACTGAACAAAGAATTCTCACCTGAGGAATACCGAATGGCAGAGAAGCACCTGAAAAAATGTTCAACATCCTTAATCATCAGGGAAATGCAAATCAAAACAACCCTGAGATTCCACCTCACACCAGTCAGAATGTCTAAGATCAAAAATTCAGGTGACAGCAGATGCTGGCGAGGATGTGGAGAAAGAGGAACACTCCTCCATTGTTGGTGGGATTGCAGGCTTGTACAACCACTCTGGAAATCCGTCTGGCGGTTCCTCAGAAAATTGGACATAGTATTACCGGAGTATCCAGCAATACCTCTCCTGGGCATATATCCAGAAGATGCCCCAACTGGTAAGAAGGACACATGCTCCACTATGTTCATAGCAGCCTTATTTATAATAGCCAGAAGCTGGAAAGAACCCAGATGCCCCTCAACAGAGGAATGGATACAGAAAATGTGGTACATCTACACAATGGAGTACTACTCAGCTATTAAAAAGAATGAATTTATGAAATTCCTAGCCAAATGGATGGACCTGGAGGGCATCATCCTGAGTGAGGTAACACATTCACAAAGGAACTCACACAATATGTACTCACTGATAAGTGGATATTAGCCCAAAACCTAGGATACCCAAGATATAAGATACAATTTCCTAAACACATGAAACTCAAGAAAAATGAAGACTGAAGTGTGGACACTATGCCCCTCCTTAGAAGTGGGAACAAAACACCCTTGAAGGAGTTACAGAGACAAAGTTTGGAGCTGAGATGAAAGGATGGACCATGTAGAGACTGCCATATACAGGGATCCACTCCATAATCAGCATCCAAACGCTGACACCATTGCATACACTAGCAAGATTTTATCGAAAGGACCCAGATGTAGCTGTCTCTTGTGAGACTATGCCGGGGCCTAGCAAACACAGAAGTGGATGCTCACAGTCAGCTAATGGATGGATCACAGGGCTCCCAGTGGAGGAGCTAGAGAAAGTACCCAAGGAGCTAAAGGGATCTGCAACCCTATAGGTGGATCAACATTATGAACTAACCAGTACCCCGGAGCTCTTGACTCTAGCTGCATATGTATCAAAAGATGGCCTAGTCGGCCATCACTGGAAAGAGAGGCCCATTGGACACGCAAACTTTATATGCCCCAGAACAGGGGAACGCCAGGGCCAAAAAGGGGGAGTGGGCGGGTAGGGGAGTGGGCGTGGGTGGGTATGGGGGACTTTTGGTATAGCATTGGAAATGTAAATGAGCTAAATACTTAATAAAAAATGGAAAGAAAAAAAAAAAAAAGAAGAGACCAGCATAGTTGAGGTGACATCTTCTGGGAAGTGTTTTCTGAAAGCACAGAGTCTGTGTTCCAGAGATAGCCAAGGTTGTACTCCTGCTACAGTGGGACTTGGTAATGTGTAAGGGTCACCCAGGTGGTACTGGTTTTGAAGGCATGGAGGGGTCACTCAGAGCAGCTGAGCCTCTGCACTGTGAGAGGCCATGGAAGGCCATTGGTGAAGATGCAGGCTCAGTTGCAATTGACGGCCCAGGACTGAAGGGGTCATGCAGTGTTTGAGAGATGCCAGTACCATGAGGTGACCACCAAGAACAGCAATAGCAGTGGAGTACAGGCATCTGGAGCCTAGAGGACAAGGCGTGTGCTACAAAGGGCATGGCTGGAGAAGTGACCCAAGCCCTTGGAGGAGCCCAGAAGATCATGAGTTGGATCCCAGACATTGGATGGTTGGAGATTGATTTTTGCTTTTGATTGTGACTGTGCCCTGATATTTTCCCTCTTGAAGAAAGAAACTATTTTAGTGGAGCCCACAGTTAAGAGACTTTTAATTGTAAAAAAACTTTGGATTTTTTTTTCCTAGAGCATCTGTCCAGATAGTTTTTTTTTCCATTTTTATTAGGTATTTAGCTCATTTACATTTCCAATGCTATACCAAAAGTCCCCCATACCCACCCCTCCACTCCCCTTCCCACCCACTCCCCTTTTTTGGCCCTGGCGTTCCCCTGTACTGGGGCATATAAAGTTTGCAAGTCCAATGGGCCTCTCTTTGCAGTGATGGCCGACTAGGCCATCTTTTGATAAATATGCAGCTAGAGACAAGAGCTCCAGGGTACTGCTTAGTTCATATTGTTGTTCCACCTATAGGGTTGCAGTTCCCTTTTGTTCCTTGGGTGCTTTCTCTAGTTCCTCCATTGGGGGCCCTGTGGTCCATTCAATAGCTGACTGTGAGCACCCACTTCTGTGTTTGCTAGGCCCCAGCATAGTCTCACAAGGGACAGCTATATCTGGGTCCTTTCAGCAAAATCTTGCTAGTGTATGCAATGGTGTCAGCGTTTGGAAGCTAATCATGGGATGGATCTCTGGATATGGCAATCACTAGATAGTCCATCCTTTCGCCACATTTCCAAATTTTGTCTCTGTAACTCCTTCCATGGGTGTTTTGTTTCCTATTCTAAGAAGGGGCAAAGTGTCCAAACTTTGGTCTTTGTTCTCTTGAGTTTAATGTGTTTAGCAAATTGTATCTTATATATTGGGTATCCTAAGTTTCTGGGCTAATATCCACTTATCAGTGAGTACATATTGTGAGAGTTCCTTTGTGATTGGGTTACCTCACTCAGGATGATGCCCTCCAGGTCCATCCATTTGCCTAGGAATTTCATAAATTCATTCTTTTTAATAGCTGAATAGTACTCCATTGTGTAGATGTACCACATTTTCTGTATCCATTCCTCTGTTGAGGGGCATCTGGGTTCTTTATAGCTTCTGGCTATTATAAATAAGGCTGCTATGAACATAGTGAAGCATGTGTTCTAAGAGGTTGAAATTTTAAGAATATGTAAAGACTGTGGGATATTTAAAGTTATTTAGACCTTGGGGATGAATAAGAATGTAAGGGTTGAGGCTTACTAGTAATGTGTTTGTGTGTCACGTTGACAAGGGGTCAATTGTACTGGCTAGTTTTGCATCAACTTGACACAGCTGGAGTTATCACAGAGAAAGGAGCTTCAGTTGAGGAAATGCTGCCATGAGATACAACTGTAAGGCATTTTCTCAATTAGTGATCAAGGGGGAAAGGCCCCTTGTGGGTGGGACCATCTCTGGGCTGGTAGTCTTGGTTCTATAAGAGAGAAGGCTGAGTAAGCCAGGGAAAGCAAGCCAGTAAAGAACATCCCTCCATGGCTTCTGCATCAGCTCTTGCTTTCTGACCTGCTTGAGTTCCAGTCCTGACTTCCTTTGTTGATGAACAGCAATGTGGAAGTGTAAGCTAAATAAACCCTTCCTCCCCAACTTGCTTCTTGGTCATGATGTTTTGTCCAGGAATAGAAACCCTGACTAAGACACCTACTTAGGGAGATGAGAGGTGAAGAAAGAAATCCTAGACACATGAAAAGTTCACTTCAGATGGGACACATGCTCTGCTCCAGTGGAGGTGAAGACATAACCTGACGACTCAGAGCTTTTATTACATACAGCAGGATGAGGAAAGCTAGACAATCATCTAATGTTGGTAGGATGTCTCTGTACTGGAGTACTTTCAGGTGGCCATCACTTCAGAGCAGGGAGCCACCATTGGTAGTTTGTACATGCACAGTTTTTAGCTGAAGAGTAACTGTAAATTTCTGTACTTGAACTAGAAGGACCTTTACTTTTTTCAACTTGACCCTGGGAAGTATTTGCCCATCTCATGAGTCTAAGGTGTTGTGGTCTTGACATAGTTATGTACATCAACAATATACATTCACTTAGGATTTACTTTATCTCTTCTCCAATAAGCTATAGAGGAAAAAAATAACATTAGGAGGACTCAAAAAGGCAACAGGAAAACAAATTCATTTGTTGTAACTTTAAAAATAGATTACACCACTTGGGGTGGTGATAACACTCCTCACCAGAACCATGGACTATCCAACAAATCGCCAGAGCCAGAAGTGGGAAACCTCACTTTGAATTGTTGGTCAGCAAAGAATAAGATAGTCCTGAAAAATGTAGCAGGTGCTATTGAATGTGATTGTCTTATAAAAATGAAGGTTACATCCTACTGATAAGGACAGAACACACTTTAAACACAGGGCATGGAAGAATCAAGGTAGAACTGACCTGGAAACCTCTTCATCATAGACTAATTCTCATATCAACCTACCAAAGGACAAAAATGAATCAGTATTCCACACATTATATAAGGCTATCAACAGCAGCAATGATCAGGACAACATACTTTTAAGGGTCCAATAGTGACACATATCTTGGATAAATCTAACAATTATTTAATTGGAATAAGGATACTCATTATAGGAATTCTAAGATTGGTATATTATAAATCTAATCAAATATCTATTACTTTTAAAGGCATTGATGTCAGAAGAGAACCTAAAACTGCCTGCTATCTTTTAACAATAGATTGTGATCTACAAATTTAAGCCAAATAATTCCTCTCCTAAAATAGTAATGGGAAAAATGATTGTACATTGAAGGTAAGAAAGTAAATTCTCTGGTTTGCAAAACTTATGGTATTTATAACCACAATATTCTATGATGCTTTTTATAAAATTTAGACTGTTTATTATGACTGTCAAAATGATGACTAAAAGAGTGTTCTACTGTACATTGTATTTTGTAGAGGGAGAAGTTAATGATGCTTTGTTTACTTCTTAATTTTTGAGATTATAATATAAAATTCTTATTTTTACATATATAAACATCAATTTTTCAAGACAAAACTTTGAGAAGTAAGAACAATTCTATATATAAAATAAATTGTTTACTATTCTTTAAGTGTAGAGAAACAGCTATTGAAGTGTTTTATTACTTATCATTTAGTCCATCTCCTGTAGTTACAGTTAGAAAGTCTTCTCTCTTGTTTATAACTACTGCTTTGGTTTCTCTTGGTAAGGAATCAGGCTCTCATATTGAACCACTGATTCTTTTAATGGTAGAAGGAGAGTCATAAATAAAAAGAGTTAAAATTTTCTAGTATGATCTTGCACCGGCAAATACAAGTGCAAGTAGTTTTTATGTCAAACTATATAGTAATTTTGAGAATATCATCACAGCTATGCTCCCTTGAAGTATATTTAACCATCAATGCATTATAAATAGAGTTGTATGTAAACAAACTTCACAGTCATTTTCTTTTATTGAGAAAGCAAAAGAATAATGATTGGCTATATGCAGCCTCTTTATAATGTAATGTGATTCTAAAATTTTATATTCTTAGCTTAGAGTAACATGAAAATCAAAAGAAAAAAAGAAAAAAAAAAGAAAGCCTCACAGATGATAAACATAGTGCTCTTTTAGGCAAGTAGTTTTTAATTTAATTTTATTTACTTATGTATCTGAGTTGAGTTTCTGTAACAACAAGAAGAGCACATTGGATCCCATGGAGCAGGAGATTCAGGAGGTCATGTGACACCTGATTTGGGGTGTGGGAACTGGACATCTACTATAAGAACAAGAAGTAAGCTTAACTATCTAGCTCTCTATAATTCCCATCAAAACGGCTTTGACTGAATGATTTTCAATCAATGTGTGTTTTAGTAATTTTGAAGAATAACTTTATTGTAAGGTCTTATGTTAAATAAAGAAATTTCTTATCTGTTTTTGCTCTGGTTACCATGGTCTCTGATGGTGTAGTGAGAGTGATAACTTCCCTTCCAGAATGACACAACATGGAATCGATGAGAGGACTCACTCAAGTGTTCTTTAGTCATTAAAGGTTTGCTGCTGGAACAAAGTGTGCCTGTAATGTCTTCAGTTCTCTCCTACACTGTACATTTCCTCAACTCATAATTCAAGAACAAATAACTTATTAAATGTCCCCACTCTCATTACCCACACCATGATGTAATACAACCAATAGAGGCATAACACAGATTGTATAGGTCACTATTAATACTTGAAACTTTCACCTTATAACTTTGAACTAAACACAATTCTTAAGTACCATGTATTGATTTCTTGTGGGTAAAATGAAATATTTAGTCTCTTTATCTCCTCCCATGGTATTTTATTTCCTTTTCTAAGAAGGACCGAAGTATCCACACTTTGGTCTCCATTCTTCTTGAGCTTCATGTGGCCTGTGAATTATATCTTGGATATTCTGGGCTTCTGGGATAATATCCATTTATCAGTGATTGCATACCATGTGTGTTCTTTAGTGACTGGGTTACCTCACTCAGGATTATAATTTCTAGTTACATCCATTCACCTAATAATTTCATAAATTCATTGTTTTTAATTGCTGAGTAGTACCCCATTATGTAAATGTCCCCCATTTTCTGTATCCATTCATCTGCTGAGGGACATCTGGGTTCTTTTAATCTTCTGGCTATTATAAATAAGTTTGTGATGAAAATAGTATAACATGTATCCTTATTACATTTTGGAGTATCTTCTGGGTATATGCCCAGGAGTGGTATGACGGTACTACTATGTTCAATTTTCTGAAGAACCATCAAACTGATTTCCAGAGTGATTGTCCAAGCTTGCAATCCCACCAGCAATGGAGGAGTGTCCCTCTTTCTCTAAATCTTTGCCAGCATCTGCTGTCACCTGAGTTTTTGATCTTAACCATTCTGACTGTTGTGAGGTGGAATCTCAGGGCTGTTTGGATTTGTTGAACATTTCTTTAGGTGCTTCTCAGAGGAACAATATGAACCAACCAATATCCCACAGAACTCTGAGGAACTAAACCACCAACAAAAGCATACACACAGAGGGACCCATGGCTCAAGCTGCATATGTAGCAGAGTATGACCTTGTGGCTCATCAGTGGGAAGAGAGGCCTTTGATCCTATGAAGACTCAATGCCCTAGTGTAGAGGAATACCAGGACCAGGAAGCAAGAGTGTGTGTGTTGATGAGCAGACAGAGGAGGGAGGGCATAGGGGTTTTGCCAGAGGGAAAACCAGGATAACATTTGAAATGTAAATAAAGAAAATATCTAATTTAAAAATAATTCTTTCAACAAAAATATGAAATACTTAATTGGTTTATTTTATATAAAATGCATGACCAAAAAAGTAAACATTCATTTATCTAATAAGATATTTTTCCTTATACTTGTCTCTCGGTTGTCAAAATGAATATAACACATGTAAAATCTTAAACATTAATCTGATTCTATGAAAAACTATACATACATTTACAAGTATATATGTATACATGTGTGTGTGCTATAATTAAGCAGATTCTCCTGCATTAAGGAAACTTATTATTTTGTCATTTATTGGCTTAATTTTCATCTAATAGTTAAGATGTGATTATATATATATATATATATATATATATATATATATACATGTATATACACATAGGTATATATTACACATGTACATATATCATATATACATATACACACACATATTGTGTGTGAAAGTGTGTGTGTAGTTTGGAAAAATTAAGAAACCATGATTTTCATTACCATACTTAAAATTCTTTCTCAGTATGGTTAGTTGTACAATTCTTTCTTTCATTTCTACATGTTTATGGATGTATATAATGGTGGATCTGCGTATGTGCCAAGGACTTTGTTTATATGCATGTGCATGATTTTGTATGCTTGTGCATATGCAAGGTGCAGGCTTGTGTAATATGATCAGGCAAAGCAACATGATGCTTACATTTCTAGGAGGTTTCACTAAAGAGACTGGAGATGAGAATTTGTTTTTCCTCCAGGGATGTAAACATGTATGTATAGAGATAAATTATTAACTTAGTTTTATTTCTTAAAGATTTAGAAACATTAAGTGATACATTTCTAAGTTACTCCATCCAAATTTCAACAGGATACACATTAAGTCCCAAATAGCAAAACAATTTTTTGGCAAAAAAATCTTTAAATGATATTATAGGAATTGTTGAGCACTTTATAGGCAATGATATTCTCTGAATCAAAAGGCATAGTAATAAACATTTTCCCAAAGTGTACTTTTCTCATGTTAAAAAAGACCTTTCATTTTGCAGTAAAAGGAAAATTAGACTCGATTTAATTACATATAGACCATGCAAAAAGGATAATTATGCTTCTGATAATCATTATAGTCTGGAATGGTCATAGTCTGTCTTGAGACCACAACTGAAGAAGAATTGGATGGATGCCTTAGCTACTTCCTACTCTTTCTTCCCCCATATGCCTGCAGCTCTACCTTGGATCTTTAACATCTGTATCTGAGCATCTGCAGATGAACATCATGACCAATGCAGGCTCATGGATTTGGTTTTTAGGCTAATCCTCACTGCCAGAGATTCCTCTGGCTCTAGCCCTTAGCCATGTTATTCATCAGAACTCGGCACTATCAGTGTTTTAAACCAGTTTTAGAAAGTGTTTGTTATTTTTCATGTAAGCAGCATAGTAATATGTAAAAGTGGAAGGGGCAATACATATTAACACCATTTTAATTTCCAGGAATTAGACATTATGCCATTGGTCAACAAATAAACTTTTAACAAGATTATGAAGTTCAATTTTTGCAGCATATAAGTTTTCACTGAGCATCTAGACATTTTCATATATTCTCCAGAGTCTGATTACAGCTGCTCACATCTCTATTTCCTCTCCTCAAAGTACAATGATGTGTTCAAAGAAAGTACAAGGTTTGTTGGTAGATACTTGCATTTTGGCTTTTGTTTTCCTAAATATATTCACATACAGAATATCCTCATACAGGGGAGTGAGTGGAAATGAACATAGCCAGAACTCAGAAGCAGGTCAGTGATGTTCCTGAGCCCATTATAGCTGTATGCATAGAGTCGGAAAGAATAGAGACCACGTGGCAATTCCTATGTCCTCAGCCTTAGAGTTTGATCTTCAGTCTCACCTCAACTCCCTTTTAGGTTTCTCCATCCCTGTCAATACCAACTCTTTCCTATGAATCCCTTTAAAGGAGCAATAATTGCTAGAATTTTGTTAGAAATTCCATAAACCATTCTATTGTGTTGGATGAGAATTGGCATTTGGTATATATTTTTCCTTCTTTTTATACTAGATTAGGTCAAATCACAGATATCTAGATAGATAGATAGATAGATAGATAGATAGATAGATAGATAGATAGATAGATAGATAGAAAGATAGATATAGATATAGATATAGATATAGATAATTTTATTTTGGAGTGTTAATTTAAATCTTATACTTTCTGAGTTGATTTCCATACTTTTAAAATATTAAATTACTGTTCTGCAATAAATGACTTTGATGTCTTTGAAATTACCTAATTGCTCATTACCGGTTAATGTCACCTAAGAATATTATATCTGCTTACCGAGTTTATTAAATGTGGCAAAGGTAAAGGAAATTAAATTAAACAGCTAATGGTCTTAAAAATTCTGAATCATAGAAGAGTATGATAAACATTTCAGTTGACCCATTGATTTTAGCTACAATCTCATTCACTTTTTGATTTCTAAAATATGGTAACCTATTATATTGGGCGATTTGAATAAAGACAAACATATTGATCCATGACTTCTCATAACTTAAAATCTTCTGATTCAATTGCTGTCATAGGGCCTTCATATTAAATTATCTCAGAGAAAGAGAGAGAGCTAGAGAGCGAGAGAGTGAGAGAGAGAGAGAGAGAGAGGAGGGTTACAGAATGTAAGAATGAGCAGGCTGAGTTAGTAGTAGTAGTAGTAGTAGTAGTAGTAGTAGTAGTAGTAGTAGTAGTAGTAGTATTTCTATTGCTTTGTGTTACATAATAATAACAGGGATCTTGATACTTTCATAGTTTGTATTATACAAATTCTTTTATCTATTCTCTTTTATTTGTTTGCTTTGTTGGTTTGTTTTTGTTTGTTTGTGTTTGGGGGTTGTTTTCTTATGTTTTCCAGAGGAAGTTTACTATTGTTTTTGAAAGTTTATAAAAATTGTGTTGAAATTTTGAAGAAAATTGAAGTAAGTCTAGATTGCTTTGGGGGAGATAGTCACTTTTACTATGTCAATCTTACCAATCCATGCATATAGTAGGTCCTTCCATCTTCTGCTATCTTCCTCAATCACTTTCTTCAAAGACCTGAAGTAATACACCATACATGTATTGGCTATAGTTATATCATGATCTTTTCTATTATTTGTGGCTGATGTGAAGTGTGTTTATTCGCTAATTTTTTTCTCAGAATGTTTCTTGTTTGAATAAAAAAGGGCAACTGATTTTTCTTTGAATTCATCTCATATCCAGCTTTTTGCTGAGGGTATTTATCAGCTATAGAAGTTCTGTGGTAGAATTTTTGAGGTCACTCACATATACTATCATATCATCTGTGAATAGCAAGCAGTACTTTGACTCATTCCTTTTCAATATGTATACCCTTGATCTCCTTAAGTTGTTTTATTGCTCTAAAATTTCAAGTATTATTTTGAATAGATATGGAGAGAGTGCACAGCCTTATCTAGTCTATTGGAAGCCCTTTAACTTCTCTTTAATTTAATGTTGGCTCTTGGCTTGCTGTATATTGCCTTTATTGTGTTTAGGTTTGTGCTTTATATCTCTGATTTTTCCAAGACTTGTATCACAAAGACATGCTGGGTTTTGTCACAGGCTTTTCCAGCAGCTGAGATGATCTTGTATTTATTTCTTTCACTTTGTTTTATATAGTGGATTATATTAATGGATTTTCAAATGGTAAATTATCCTGCTTCACTGGCATGAAGTACACTTGATCATGGTGGATGGTATTCTTGATATGTTCTTGAATTCAGTCTACAAGTATTTTATTTAGCATATTTGCCTCGATGTACAAAATGAAAAGTGCTCTAAAATTTCCTTTCTTTGTGTGGTTTAAGTATCAGAGTGACTGGGGCTTTGTCACTTGTGTTTGAGGGGATTCCTTTGGTGTCTATTTTGGAGAATATTTTGAGTATTGATTATACGTAATAATTGATCTACTTAAATTGTTATCTTGTGATTTAAGTTTTAGTAGTACTTCTTTTATGGGTGTTGGTGCCCTTTCGTTTGGGACATAGGTTTTCAGAATTGAGGTATATTCTTGATATATTTTCCTTTGATGAGTATGAAGTGCCATACATATCTCTTTTGATTCATTTTCATTGGAGGTCTATTTATTAGATGTTAGGATGGCTATCACAGCTTTTTTTTTTCCATTTGCATGGAAAGTCTTTTCCCAGCACTTTACTCTGAGGTATTGTCTATTTTTTCCCTACGCTCTGTTTCTTGTACTCAGGAGAGTAAGGGATCCTGTTTTTTATATTTGTTATGTTAGTCTCTATCTTTTAATTGCTGAATTGAGTCCATTGAATGTGGGAGATATTTACTAGCAATGATTGCTAAATCTTGTTAATTAGATGATGTTTGTGGTAGTGTGTGTGTGTGTGTGTGTGTGTGTGTGTGCTTGCTTACACATGCTCCGTGTTTTCTGTGTGGTGTTTTCTTAGATATAGTTAACTTCCATGTGTTATAACTTTTACTCTAATACCTTGTACAGGACTAGATTTATGGACAAATATAGTTTAAATTGGTTTTGCTATGGAATATTTTGTTTTCTCTATCTCTAGAGATAGAATGTTTTGCTGGGTACACTAATCAGGGCTGGCATCATGTGATCTTCTAGAGACCACAGTACATCTACCCAGGCCCTTTTGGCTTACACATCCAGTGTAACTCTGATAGCTCTGCCTTTATGTACTTCTTGACCTTTGCAGCTTTTAACATTCTTTCTTTGTTCTGTACATTTACTCATTTGATTATTATGTGCTGGGGAGAACTTTCATTGCTTGTCCAATCTATTGGTTATTCTGTGAGCTTCTTGTATGTTTATAGGTATTTCTGTTTTTATTTTAGTGAAATTTTCTTCTATGATTTTATTGAAAATATTTTCTGGATCTTTGAGCTGGATATTTTTTTCTTTTCCTATTATTCTTAAAATTGGTCTGTTCATGGTATCTCACATTTCCTGGTTGTCTTGTGTTAGGAATATATTAGATTTAACATTTTATTTCACTGATGTATCAATCACTTCAGTGCCTAAGATTCTTCCAGGTCTCATATTCTCTTGGTGCTGTTGCATCTTTAGTTCATGTTCATTTACCTAAGTTTTCCATCTCCATAATTCCCCCAGTTTTGTGTTTTCTTTATTGATTCCATTTCCATTTTCAGGTGAGCAACAGTTGTATTCATTTTTTTCACTTATTTTATTTCATTTTCCCAGATTTCTTTAAGTAATTAATTAATTTATTCTTTAAAGGTCTCTACCATCTTTCCAGGATTGAAATTAAGGTCATTTTTCTTGTACTTCAGCTGTGTTAGTGTATCTAGGGATTGTTATAGTAGGATAACTGGGCTTGGTGGTACCGTGTTACCCTGGCTTGTGTTTTTATGCAGCGTTTAGCAATCTGGTTATCCCTGGTTCAGGGAGGTCTCCAGGAATACTAGCAGAGCTGTTGGTAGGAAAAAGGAAGTGCAAAGCTCTGGGTGCAGTTATCAGTTGTTTCTCGTGTAGGGGAACTTGATAGGCAGAGGACTAAGAAGGAGAAGGCTTATTTGTTTGTTTCTGGTACCAGTAGGCCCCTAGGAATGCAGCCAAATCTATGAGCTGGAAAATGGAGCACAGGAACAGCTCGCCAATGCTTTGTCTATCCCAGTTGGAATAGGTCTTGGCAGCCAAGTAACTTACCTGGATTTTCCTGTGCTGAAAGGCATCAGAAAATGAAGAAATGGCCATGGGTTAGAAGATGGAGTGCAAATGATAGCATGCATCTCACTGCTACTACGTATACCTTCAGGAAACATGGAAGGCATGGGATGGGCATTTGGAAGGGGGGGAAGGGTTCAGCTAGTTGTCCTTGGTGCTCTCAAATCTCTAGAAATGCAGGCAGAGGTAGAAGTTCATTCATTCTATCTTTTGAATAACATATTTGGCTCAATTTTGTATGTTGGGCTTTCTGCAATTTTTTTCTTTTCTTTTAGATCAAATATATATTTTAGAAAGGATCAGGCTGGTCTGGAACTCTCTCTTCAGAAGATAGAGAACTTGGAAGACACATCATCAGACTACAGGTGTAATCCATGTCTATGTTACACTTCTCATCCTGTAGCAGCCAGGAAGCAGGGAGATACAGCAGACTAACCCTGGCAAGGTAGGCCAGCTCTGTGAAGTTATCCACATCCCCAGAACCTTACTACAATGTTTGATATTTTTTTTGAGTATTAGAGTGGTTTACTTGAGGACTTTGTAGTGATTCCACTTTTGTACCTGTCAATAAGCGTGCGCTCTCTCTCTCTCTCTCTCCCTGTCCCTTCCTCCCTCCCTCTCTCTCTACCCCCCTCTCTTTCATTCTGTTTCCATGAAACCCATCACCTATGGGCCTGAGTGCCTTGATCATACCATAGAATACAATTAAAATTGTGTTCAATCTTTTCCTAGGATTATCACCATTGTGATGGTTAGTGTCAATAAGTTTATAGGATCTGGAAACATCTCTGAGACAAGCCTCTGGGTATACCTGTGAAGATTAATGAGATTCCCTTAGTTTCTTGGCATGTCCATTATCCTCTTTATTGTTTTGGGTTCATGATGTGGAAAAATCAACCCTAAAGAGAGAGAGAGAAAAAAAAGTGAACTACAGCAATCCTTGTTCCATGCTTACTGGTTGAAGATGCAAAGTGCTAGGTTTCTCGGTCTCTTCCTTTCTTGACTCCATCACTATGATAGACCTGCCCCTCACACTGAACCAAAATAAACCCTTTCATCTATAATTTAATTTAGTCAATCTTTTGTATGCAAATGACAGAGAAATCACTAATACACTCCCTCCCTCACTTATTTTACCATATTGACACTGTACAGCTATTGTTTGATCACAAAGAGCTTCTCTCCCTGTCTGGTAGCAACATTGAGAGTTAATTTGATTATGAAGGCATGGAATTTCAATAATTCATTCATTGTTTGGTTTGCAGAGACCAGGGTATTAAAAGTTCAGACCCTGGATAAAGTCTTAGACCAATGAAGTTATCTGTTTGAAGAAAATATCTGCTTTTCTGATCATAACCAACGTCCTGATTCCTGACAAGTGCATAGAAGTCAGCTTTTCCTCTTTACTGACACAATGCTCTGCTTACTGAAGATCTGCATCAATGCACCAATGAGGAGATGGGTTGAATACTCTAGAACTGTGAGCAAAATTTAACCATGGGTGATTTACATGGCTTTACCCATATATTTTGTCGTGATAATGAAAATGATCTCAACCAGCACTTACTAATAATGAAAAACACAGTATTCGGCACTATACATTATGTCCTCATTATTGAGCATCTCCTTTGTTCAATTTGCATCAATATGTTGTTAAAACACTTATCAATATTTTCCACAGTACATGAATTTCCATTTAAAAATTGTATTTATTTTCTTACTTCCTATTTCTAAATGTGACCCACCTCTAATTATATTTAGGAGACTAATTATATGCATCCAAGTTAACCTTAAACGCATAATGTTCATGTATCATTCTTTAAAAGTTCTGTATCAGGACGCCTAACTTTTTCTCATCAGGATTTTTTAAATAAGTACAACTGAAAATATATCCTCACTGAAATGAGACTAGCAATTAACAAAGCCGGTTTACACTTTAAATAAGCCAAGGAATTGTTCCAAGATGCCAAAGCTATTTAATGAGCCATACTGGCTTGAATTGACTGCAAATTTTTATTCCATTTAATGAACATCATTAGACTTTTCATGGGTGTATTCTTGTTATTTTACTTTAACTACCAGACAGAATGAAGTTGGAAAGGATCAACCGCAAAGTCGGAAGTAACTCACAGATATAAACTAAATTTTTGGATGACTATTATTACAAGGAGAAACTATGCCTTCATTTATTACATGGCAATCATTATGCCAAAGAACATGACAGCTTCACTTTTGTTTCACTGAAATAAATAAAGTTGGGAGAAAGGAAATCATATCAGAGGCAGTTGGAAAAGTCATTCAAATTTGCAAATGAGAGGATTTGACTTTTCCTCTACAAATTCTTAGAAAGTATATACTTTGAAACATAGATAGCTTTTAAATGTACCACTCAATATAATAACATAAAAGTAATTATTACACTCCATGGGTTAAAAAGGTAACAGAATATTTATTTTACTTTTATAGAATTTATAGAAACTCTTAAATTATATTTGGAAATCTGGAAAGCCTCTTTACAGCTACTCAGCTATTTTAAGTCTTGAGGGCATCATTGGAAGTAACGAATGCCTCAGTGCACTAAATGATCCAAAGTCAGCCTCAAAATTGTAAACCATTTTCAAGAAGTGCTGAACAAGCCTTTGGGGAAATATCTTAAGTATCTAGAGGACCCGACTCATTAGTACATTGATCTGAAATGTTACTATGATGTTAAACACAAACTTCCACATATACCTCATTTATGGAAAATTTGATCATCGATATTTTATATCTCTATTATCTCTGCATTATACAAGCAAAGATAATATACTTTTTATTCTTTCCACTACATAGAGATAATAATTTACAAATAGAAAATTATGGAAATCTTAAGTGTACTCATTTATATAATTAAAAATAGATTTTAAAATGATAAAATTATTATAATGTATCATAATATAATAAATCTATGTATTCTACATTAACTTTGGACCTTTTTGTATTTTCAAAACATAAAAATAAAACAACAAACACAAAAACAGTTAACAATGATTTCCAGTTTTCAAACTAACAGTATTTATAATAATTAAAGAAAGGTAGTTTATATTTGGTATAGTTTTATCAAGATTATGTTGCATCTTGCGCTCCCTTCTATTTGAAAAAGAAAGTCTCTTCTTTCCAACCCCTACCATTTATCTTTGCTCTAAGCTCTCCCATGTGCATTCTGGGATTCCTATCAAATTAGTGACCAATTTTTCTTTGATTATTTTTCTGGCAGTGTGTGTGCGCACACGTGTGTGGTGTGTGTGTGTGTGTGTGTCTGTGTGTGTGTCTGTGTGTGTGTCTGTGTGTGTGTCTGTGTGTGTGTGTGTGTGTTTCTGTGTCTGTGTGTGTGTCTGTGTGTGTGCATGTGTCTGTGTGTATGTCTGTGTGTGTGTGTCTGTGTGTGTGTGTGTATGTGTGTGTGTCTGTGTGTGTGTGTGTATGTGTGTGTGTATGTGTGTGTGTCTGTGTGTGTGTCTGTATGTGTGTGTGTCTGTGTGTGTGTGTGTATCTGTGCGTGTCTGTCTGTCTGTTTGTCTGTGTGTGTGTCTGTGTGTGTTTGTGTGTCTGTGTGTGTGTGTCTCTGTGTGTGTGTCTGTGTGTGTGTGTGCATGTGTCTGTGTGTCTGTGTGTCTGTGTGTGTGTGTTTCTGTGTGTCTGTGTGTGTGTGTCTGTGTGTGTGTGTGTGTGTGTGTGTGTGTGTAGATATAGCCTACTCGGGCTATTAAGTGAGTTGTAAATAAATCATTTCAAGGCAGATGTGCTAATCCTGGGTAACAGTTAGCTCTTCCTCTCAGTCACTTGCTGTCTCTAGTTGTCCTTCTGGGGGTGTCACTTGATGAAAGTTCCCTTTTACGTGAGCACATTTACTGATATTTTCCTTGTTTGGGTCTTGCTTTAGTAGCTTCAATGCTAAAGTATCATGGTTGTAATACCTGATCATTTTTAGGAGTCACAATTTCACAACAAACACCTTGTTCCTCTGGTTAACCAAATCATTCCATTCCTTTTCTGAGGGTCCATGAACAAGGAATTCTGTAGGGTCAGAACTATTCTGCAGGATAAGAATTATTCTGTAGGGTCAGAACTATTCTGTAGGGTCAGAACTTAGTCTGAGGTCAGCCAACATCCTGACCTGCAACATTCCTCCTCTTCTTCTTCTTCTTCTTCTTCTTCTTCTTCTTCTTCTTCTTCTTCTTCTTCTTCTTCTTCTTCTTCTTCTTCTTCTTCTTCTTCTTCTTCTTCTTCCTCTCTCTCTCTCTCTCTCTCTCTCTCTCTCTCTCTCTCTCTCTCTCTCTCTCTCTCTCTCTCTCTCTCTCCAGATTATCATCTAAGATCCATGATATTATTATAGCCCTAGGTAATTCTCAGTGTTCTAATGTTAGGCATAATTTCTGTCCTATTATGTGAGCCTTACATTCAATGAGACATTTGATTTTTATCAATACATGACTGTGCTACTGCTGCACCTTTAGGGGTTTCTTCCCATGCTGTTCATTGCTGGATAGTCATGTGGATGGCTCCCTTCCCTTATCAGTCTACAAAAAACTCTCTGGAAATATGAAAGCTAGACTGCAGGAAGAAGTCTTTTGTATTAGAGGTAGCTTGAGTCTTCTGAGAACTGCATCCAAAATTCATGGCATCTGCACAAATACAGGAGAGGAATGAAGGAGAACAAACACCACCACAATATTGGAATTATATAATAATTATAACATTTACCAATACTATAATAAAATATAAACTTATAATATGAATAATTATATAGTACTTCTTAAACAATTATATTATGTACTTTCCTAAAATTATATATGGTAAGTATATATATATATATATATATATATATATATATATATATATATATATTCATATATATATTCATATATATGAGACTTAAATAATGTTATGCCACTTGGACTGAAAACATTCTCCCCAAGACCCTCAAACTATGTAACAAAAAGGTCAGCATCAAGCAGGGGATACATCATTTTTATCCTAATGCATCATAACTTTTTACTAATCTCTACTTTGAGAACTACCTTTCAATAGACACTAATACTGTAGATGCTAAACAGATTCATTATTTTGAAAATGCCATTCATCAACTGCCTCAAAACCTAGCTATAACACAAAACCAAAATGAAGTATGCTTTGTTGAAACTTTCAGAATTCTGATGAAATATTTTCTTCAAGGAGTTCAATAAAAACAAAGTAAGGCATAAATATTTCCCAGATTGCCTCCGTGTATTTACATTCAAAATATTAAATTTTTTTGAAGAAATGTTTATCTCTGTGCACAAATTTCTATAAAATTCTGATTTCATCAGGCAAATCTGGTCACATCTGTTGCCCACAGATGCATGGTTTGAATGTTGTCAACACAAAATTGTAGGCTTACTTTGCTATGATATTAATAGATTATTTTTTGTGATTTATGATTAAGATTTGATTGTGCAATTCTTAAAAATCAACACTGTGAATGGCAATATTGTGTTATGATGTCAAAAGCTTAGCCAGGCTTAATCGATAAATTGATATTTTCAAGGAAAAACAATAGACACAGATACAAACATACCTTAGTAAAGATAGCCCATATATCTCATCTAGTGAACAGAAACCAAAGCAACGTTTAAACAATGGAGGAGTTAGAGAATGGGCTGAAAGAGCTGAAGAGGTTTGCAACCCCATAGGAAGAACAACAATATCAACCACAGACACCCCCCCCCCCCCAGAGCTCCTAGGGTCTAAACCACCAACCAAAGAGTACACATGGAGTGACCCATGGCTCCGGCTGTATATGTAACAGAGGATGCCTTTGTTGTCCATCTGTGAGAGAAGAGGCCCTTGGTCCTGTGAAGGCTGTATGCCCCAGTGTAGGGGAATGCAAGGGCAGGGAGGCAGGAGTAGGTGGGTTGGTGGGGGCACACCCTTATAGAAGAAGGGAGGGATGATGGGTTAGAGGGTTTCTGGGGGGGGGGGCAAGAAAAGGGCTAACATTTCAAATGCAAATGATGAAAATAACTAATGATAAAACAGATGATTCCAGAATCCAGAAGAAAAAAATAAAGTACATCAGTTATCTCAAAAACCAAATAGAAATGAAATAATATTTATAGCTCAATGTAACAGCAATATAATTATTTTGTTTATACCACTGATCACACACACACACACACACACACACACACACACACACACACAAGTAGAAAGTAAGGCCTGGCAACAAAGGGAACAGGGTTTACTAAGCTGAAAGAGCGTAAGATAAAGTCCCTGTGAAATCACAGGTGTCAGACATAAGTTGCTTGGGTTCCCATGACAGGAGAGTAAAGAGAGATAACCATGTATCTCAACCTGCTCTCAGTCCTGAGGGCCTGGATGACCCGTCCAGCAGGTCCAGTTATTTGAGGGTCTCGAGGGGACCTTCTCCTAAGAACCAAATGGGGAGAGGGAGAGACGAGAGCCAAGTGCAATGAAGGACACACAGAAGCAGTCTGATTAGCATCAAGGTCTCACTGTATTCAGCAAGGCTCAAGGCTTAAATACACAAGCAAAGGAGGAAGTACTTCTCAGCAGGAGGGATGGGGCAGCAGCAATTTTTCTTTTGGCGACTAAGCCAAGCAGGAACTTGGTGGTATCGGGGTACATCTTGTGGTCAAGACATCTGGTGCTGACTTAGGGCTGGAACAATCAGCGGTTGTTCTCAGAGGGGTATATTGGTGGCCCGCTTTTGACCCCCTTTTCTTCTCCGGGGGGAGAGGCCCAATTCGGAGATCAAGACAATAGTGTTGTCTTAATAGCTCCCAACACCTGGACACAGTCAGTCAGATCTTAAAGACACTGGCACACACATACACTGAGCCTCCTTGGGCTGGAAGATCCAAAGGCAGATGAATGGAAAAGCTGGAGGATTAAGTGTGATTTAAACATGGTCTCATGAGGCATCAGCCACACAATGTAAATGTAAGAGTCAGACTGAGAGAGTCAGAAATGTGGGAGTCAGTGTGTGTGGGTGTGGGTATTTGGGGAGGGCTTTCTTTCAACATTTCCCTCTCTTTAGCAGATGTAGATATGTGTCATAAGTGGTGACTATTGTTAGCATTCTGTCTAAACTCCACTCCCACAGTTACCTTACAGTAGCCAAGTATGCTCCTCCCCACAGTTACCTGGCAACAGCCAGCAGGCCTGACCCAACATAAAAGAGATTGCTTGCCCCCTCCTCCCTCTCTTGATCTCTTGATTCTCTCTTGCTCTTGCTCTCCCCTTCTCCATTCCCTTCCCCTCCTGCTCTTTCCATGTGCTCATGGCTGGCCTCTACTTCTCTACTTTCCCTCCCTCTCTCTCTGCTTTCCTCTGCCTCTATTACCCTCAACTTCCCTCCCCATACCCTGAATAAACACTATTCTATACTATACCATTATGTGGCTGGTCTCATGGATGGGCCCGCTGAGACATCCCCTTCCCTCATACCTGATTAAACTCGCACAGAACATATGCCCCCTTCTCCCTTTATCTTTTTATAAACACATCAACTATTATGGGATTTCCAAAAGTTAAACAACGATAGTATTTACCAGAGAGTTAACTGTGGGCATAGCCTAAGCAGAAAGAATAGTACCTATCTTCCATAGGTTAATGATCTTGCCTCCTAAATGTCCCGGTGATTTTCCACACAACCCATTTGTAACCTGTTAGTTGTTAACCCAGCTAACAGGATTGCTGCAGACAGCAGAAACAAGATCTGTGTGAGATATTTGATCACCTATATAGCATCCTGGAGGAGAGGAAGACCAAAATGACCCAAGCCATCACCTGAACACAAGAGGAAAAACTGGAGCATGTCTGAACTCTTAACAGAAATTATTCCTATCACCTGGAGAACGTATCCAAACTGATGGAGTCAGGAATCCAGTTCGTGGATGAGTCGGAAATGGCAGTGTTTCTGCAGAACTCCAAGCCAAGACCTTGTTGCAAAAGATCATGGAAGGCATTTCAGATGGAGAAAATAGAACAAGGTTATGTGATGATGAGCAACTTCACAGTCAACTTCAATAAAAAGAAAAAAATTATCAGTGAAATTGTCTTTTCTAGAGAAGAGGAAGGTGAAGAAGATGCAGAAGAAATAGACAAAGGAGGAGAGGAGGATGCAGTAGGAGTAAAAGAGGCAGAAAATGTTAAAATAGTGTCTTCAGGGGAAGAGGAGACTCTGGAAAAAGCTGCAGAGCTCTCTCAGCTGGCCGCTGAGCTCTAGGCTGCCCCAGGGCCACTACTTGCTTCCTCTCCAGAATCACTTTGATCCATGCCACCTGCTGCAGATGTCCTGGTGACACAGATTGGATTTGAGGCCCCTTCTTCTCAGGAACAGGCTCCAGCCTTGGGGAGTGAGGGTGGGGCTTATTCTGAGTCAGCTCACCATGTCTCCTTCTCCTGGTTGAATTTCCTGAATGAATGATATTTATTTTCACTGCTGTTCCCTGTCTGCCTGGCTGAGAAGCACATAGGCAGCTGGAAACCTGGGTAGAAATTTACAGTGATGCATATGAAGGGGTCCTATGGACAGGTTTTCTGAAAACAAAACAAAACAAAACAACACCCTTTAATTCCAGATAACTTATCTAACTTGTTGAAAAAATGATTATGCTCAGAACAAAATTACAGAAAATACTCTTATGAAGAAACTTGATCTGCAAATCTGTTATTGTGTGAAAACCCTTCTGAATGTTGTGTAGGTGTGGTCCATGTGTGCCATCAGCTGTAAGTGCCAAGTGGTAACAAAGTGGCAGAACACACTCCTCTCTCTGGGCTTCTTGTTATTTTAGGATGCTTGTGACTTTTGCTTTTCTCCTTAGCATTGCAGGTGGTAGGGACATTCAGTGTCAGTTAAGAACTGTCCAATTTATCAAAGTATGGAGACTGACCAAAGCAATGTAGGGCACTGTAGAGGTTCCTCTTCATGGATGATGTCATGGGATGTGAGGCCAGAAGTTTCCTTTACATGTGGCCACACTTCCATAGTCCAGGCCAGAAGGCCAAAAGTCTAGGGCAACTCTTTTGACATTATTTCTAATATTATTTACACATCTCATAATCTAATATCCATGTATCGGCATTTTACTTGAAGAGTTTCTGGGAGGAACTGTCTACTTTCTTATGTGTTTGCCATAGCAGCAATTTGATAATTGGTGGAACAACTGCATATATTTAAATATGCACACAATTCTCCCCCTGTGAGCTCTCTCTCTGTCTCTCTGTCTCTCTGTCTCTGTCTCTGTCTCTGTCTCTCTCTCTTTCTCTCTCTCTCATTCTCTCCCCATGCCTTCATTATATAAGTGTAACTTTACTTTAAATGAACTCTTAAATAAATGTTTAAGAACTTTAAAAAAACAACTAAAGGTAAATCATATAATTCAATAATATGTCTACAGAAATTTTCAGTATCTTATGAAATGAAGTTCTTAAAATTGTAAATAAAATAGTTTTTTTTTAGTTTAGAAGGATAAAAATTAAAATATATAAAACTTAAGATTCACGCTTAAAATAAAGTTACTATAAAATATGTATTTAAAATAATAAAAGTATTATAACACCTTAATACTAAAATATTCACAGTACTAGCTAGTTGGAATCAGTTTCTTGAGGTTATTATTTTTAAAACCCTTTCTCTTACTTACAATGCATAAACATTGTTTGGAGTTGTGGTTTGATTTGCTTGTTTTCTTAATTTTACTATGTGTATGATTGTACATTGTCATTTTGAATAACATTATTTATATACAGAAAATAACCATGCAAATTGGATTTTGCTGAGGATATTTTCTGAATCTATGTATCATGCACAAATGTACAATTAATGTTCCATCACAGGAATTGTAATACGCTATTGCTCTTTGAAATATGGGATAGAATAAATATCACAGGTGAGAGGCACAGTACTGAGATAAAATTATCAGTAGATTTTTATTCAGAAGCTATGAATCATGCTGCCCCCTAAGTGCGTTTAACATATTCCAGGGCTCCCATTAGGCTTGAATAATGGAGCAAAGTTACATATCCACTGAATCATTACTCATTCAAAAAAAATGAAAATTTGAAAGATTAGTCTGATGTGTAACACAGATAATTTTATGTAAATTTACATTGCAGTTTATCTTGTATCATATACTGTGAGTTGAGGCAAAAGTCCCTTAACAGACAACGGCAATGTGAGTGTTAGCCTAGAGAAACATCCCAAGAACGCGGTGGTGTTACAAGTTGTGTTGACAGTGCTTTTGGATTCAGACATGCTTCTATTTGTCTCATCTTTTGGTTACTTTTGCCTTCCGTGTTTGTTTTTAATCACAATTACTGTAAGATGTTAGGTTTCATATACTATGCATAAAATGAAACTACCTTAAGGGCTTTACTATTGATATTTAACTTAATATTTTCAAACTATATGGTATAATTTTTTTCTAAACTGCAATTATATAATGAGTAAAGTTAAAAATTCAAAACACTTTTAGTCAAACATGGAGATATCAAAACTGAATATAAGCTGTCAAAGATGATTATTAGTTTCAATAATATTTAAACTTTCTCTTTTCTTTATTATGTTTTCTTAAAAACCTGTGTTCTTACTTATAAAACAAATATCAAGGTTTAGAAAAAATTTTAAAGAGCTGAAGTTCAATATTGTTTTCAATGAGTGAGCCCTTATTATTTTCTTGTGTTTTACTTACTGGAATATAAATATGTATAATACATTTATTTATATGTATTTGCATATTTATGAATTATGAATAAAAGCATAAGAATGAAAGGGAGACTACATAGTTAAACATGAACACAAATATCTATGCAAAAAGAAAGGTATTTCCTTAAAAGTATAGAATTTCTCATGAAGACAATTATTGAGCACAGAATTATATAAAATGACTTGATACCCTATAATAATCAAGTTTTCTTAGATCAGAATAGGATCTGCTGCATTTTGTAGATACAACACTTATGATTAGATGCCACTGAAGTAGTACAGAGAACCAATAATTAATAATATTTAATATATAAAATATAATTTTCTTCTAATCTGTAAAATAAATTTATATATTTTATATATCAAAATGGACTTACCTGGAAGGTAAAGAACAGGAATTTAGTCTGTTTATTTTCTTCTTAGTTGAGAGTTGACACAGACTGGATGGCACACACCTAATCAAGAATGTTTTACTCAACCGTGTCAGTGCACACAAGTGTCATTCTTATATGGTAACAGTTCCACAGAGAGAAATCACACTTAATCTCAAAAGTGCACGACTTTTGTTGGCACACTTAAGTAAATATTACAGTAACTGCCTGTATCTTAGGTGAGGAACACAGCATATGGTCTTAGGTATAAACTCATAATTCAATAAAAGTAAGTCAGTTTCAATACTATCAATCAAAATGAATCTTAAGTTGTAGATGGTATCCCCTGTTATTTAAAAATAATTGCATTAATAATATTTTAAAATATTAAAATAAGTACTTCTTCCATTATAATTATACTTTCTAGATGTTGATTGTACACATTTACTCTAGATAATAAAGGATATAACACTGGTGAATGCAGTACTGATATCTGCCTAGTATTTTCTACTTGGATGGATAACAATAAATAACAATGTATTTCTCATATGACAATAGTTGTTCTATAGATAGGCACATTAAGACATATTTCAACATGTCAAATATATTTTAATGTATCCAGTGATATAACAATCAGTAAAAGTTTTAAAAAAAGGGGTATGATATCCAGAAAAATTTCTTTGAATTTTAATTAATATCATAAAAGAAAATCCTTTGAGAAAAGTTCATGTGATCCAAGGCTAGACCTAATTTAACATAATAATAGAATAGAAGAGTACACAAGGACAAAAATAGAGCAAATCTCAGAGCCGCTATTTCATTTATAGCTAAGAGAAGATATTTACAGAATTGTATCAGAGAGTAAATTGTAAGTAAGATCTAGAATTAGTAGGGCTTTAACAACATTAAACACTGTCAGTCTTGAAAAGACTTTTTTGTTTGTTTGTTTTGTTACGATAATGTCCAGATGTATTTAATGGAGAATGTCGAGAATATTGAATAAACATGATTACTGAAATATCACTCTAATGTATGGAAATGACATTACATGACATCAAGAATTGCTCAGCCATGAGACAGTTGAAAACGTCCAAGAAAGAAATAGGGTTCAATCCTTCACAACTGTACTGAACAATTATTTTGAGTCCATGTCACATGTCCTACTTCCTACAGTGATATTTTAGTCTAACACTGACTTTCTTCTTATAGGTGGCTATTTGAGACATATTACTGATCCAGTTTTTTTTTTTTTTTTCTGAAAGTCTATACAAATAGATCTCAACTTTGGTTTTTCTGCACACATACTCTAAACAATAGAGAAACCTTTCAGTTTTCTCCCTCAGCAAAGGACTTACAGCTGTTTTCTTGTGAATAAAGTACAATAGTTCTGTTACACACACTTCAGGGGCACCTGATAACACTCCAGAGCAAGAGTTTATGCATTGCCAAATGTCAGTAGTATGAATTTAAAAACCACATCATCTTATATCTCACTTCACACACATCTCTCAGCCATGGAGATGTTTCTAGAGACATAGTCTTCCATCCTTGAAATTCTTTGCCTTTCATTTACTTTTAGCAAGTGTATAACCCATCTAATTTAGTATCTTTAGATTGAGTATAATTGAAAGACTCTAAAACTTAAATTATAGTGTAGACTTCCAGTAGATTTTAAGCAGATTCACTTCTAACTTCTGATGCATAATTAGTCATGTAAACCGAAAGTCTTCAAACTACTGGGTTTACTTTCTTCATCCTACCTGGTAAAATGATTTTTAAAATAAATCTGTTCTACCTCATCTTTAAAATGTATTAAACATTTAAACACCCTCACCATTTCTATTATTTTAAATGTTAATTAAGTAATATGTTATATATGTATATATATTTTACTTAGTTACACATCAAGGTTTATTTCTGTCCCCAGTGATCCATTATTTCCTTCTGCAAAATGCACATGACAAAATATCTTAAATGAGACCTATTTAAAATTAATAAACATTTCTACTTCTATAAATATATTACTTTCATAAAGAGGGGGAGTTGAACTCACTACTTATTAAAGGTATGCAGGGCATAAAAATCCCTAATTATATTAATGAGCCTTTAAATGATTTTTCTTCTTATAATATTTATTTGATATTTTCTTTAATTACATTTCAAATGTTATTCCCTTTCCTAATTTCCCCTCCAAAAATCCCCTATCCCCTCCCACCTCCCCCTGCTCCCCAACCTACCCACTCCCACTCCTGGCCCTGGCATTCCCCTGCACTGGGGCATAGACCCTTTACATGACCAAGAGCCTCTCCTCCTATTGATGAAAGACTAGGCCATCCACTGCTACATATGCAGCTAGAGCCACGAGTCTCACCATGTGTTTTCTTTGATTGGTGGTTTAGTCCCAGGGAGCTCTGGGGTACTGGATAGTTCACATTGTTGTTCCTCCTGTGGTGTTGCAAGCCCCTTCAGCTCCTCGAGTACTTTCTCTAACTCCTTCATTGAAGACCTGTAACCTTCCCCCCTCAGCCTGAAACCTGGTTGATCAGGTTTCACTGTTATCACCACGAAGAGCATTGGGGTGGAGCCTGCTGCCCTATCTTTCTGCCAAACACGTGGTCACCTGCAACTGGACTCCAAGGATGATTTGGCGGGAATGGGCCCCTTGCCCCTTCTTCATAACCTGGTGCACCGAATAGTAAAATTGAGCTTTGATCAGAACCTTATCTTAGCTCCGTTCTTTCTCTTGTCTGTCTAGTTCCCTTTCTTTCAGCTCGAGTCTGCCACTTCGCCACACCCCTTTCCTTGCGAGCCGCTGGACAGCACACAACAGTTTGGTGCCTGAACAGGGACCTGAAGAATGACAGAAGGACACTGAGAGAATGCTGTCCGTGTGGAGCTCCACAGGAAAAGCAAATGGTCTTTTGTATTGGGCACCAGAGTAACAAACAGGTACACATGCTAGCGCTAGCTTAAAATTTCATTTTTTAAAGTGTTGCTGAGGGTGCGGTAGGATATGAACTAAGCTTGAATTGGCCCTAACCCAACACTGGTTCTGCTTTGGTCAGCAGCATATTAATCGGAAGTAGAAACTGGAATCAGGCGGTTATCCCCAGTTTTCAGGAGCTGTTTCAGGCGAGAGGAGTAGGGCTTGAAGAACAATTGCTAAGAAATTTTTTAGATAGGATAGATAGCTGTAGCTCATGGTTCAAGGAAGAAGAAGCAGTAGATTGCAGAACCTGGGAGAAAGTTGGTGAGGCCTTGAAAATCACTCAGGCAGATAATTTTACCTTAGGCCTCTGGGCGCTCGTAAAAGATGCTATCAAAGATGCTACCTTTCCGGGGTTGGACTGTACCCAGGCAGAGCTTGTAGAATCTCAGGAAAAGCGCCTATCGGAGAGGTCCTAAATTTGATAAAGATGGAAACTCTAATGATGAACTAATTTCAAACAAAAATTACTCAGATAGAGGAACTACCCATTATATTGATGAGAATTGGCCTTCTTGCGAGTCTCCCGCTCCACCTATGGTCCCCACTTCGGGAGGTGCTACTCATTAGGGACATGCGACTAAGCAAATTACAGTTTGAAATTAGGCTTCAGAAGTTGACTAATGAGCTTCAGGAGTTAAAAAGGATGTCAGAAGTGGGGAAGAGTAAGTCATCTGAAGTTCACCAGGTGCCGCTAGAAAGAGCTATGAGTCAGGCTCGTAGGAGAGGACAGAATGCATCTGATATGCTAGCCTTTCCTGTGGTCAAGGTAGTTGATCAGCAAGATACAAGAGTCAGACTTTACCAGACTTTGGTTTTCAAAGGAATTAAAAAGAGTTGTGCAATATGTCCCTTCAGCCCCATTCACTCAAGTGTTACTGGATACAGTCGTGAAGTCACACTTAACCCCCCAAGATTGGAAGACTCTTTGTAAGGCTACCCTGTCAGGAGGAGATTTTTCTTTGGGATTCTGAATGGCGAGATGCCAGTAAGAAAACTGCCGCTTTAAATGCTCAGGCTGGTAATTTAGACTGAGATAGCAACATGCTTTTAGGAGAGGGTCCATATGAGGGACAGACAAATCAGATTGATTTTCCCGTTGCACTGTACACGCAGATCTCGGCAGCACTGTGCAGTGCTTGGGGACTGTTACCAGTTAAAGGAGATATTGGTGGGAGTTTATCTAGCATTCAGCAGAGTTCTGATGAGCCTTACCAAAACTTTGTGGACAGGCTTTTGATGTCAGCTAGTAGAATCCTTGGAAAGTTGGACACGGGAAGTCTTTTCATTATGCAATTGGCTTATGAGAATGCTAACACAATGAGCTGAGCTGCGATTCAACCGCATAAAGGACAGATAGATTTGGCAGGATATGTCCATCTTTGTGCAGACATCGGGCCTCTTGCTCAATTTCGCAGGGGACCCAAGTACAAGCAATGTTCTCCTGGAAACGAGGGAATAATGCATGTTTTAAATGTGGAAGTTTGGAACATTTTAAAAGTAATTGCCCTAAGAACAAGCAGGCCTTGCCCCAGGAATTTGTTCCCGTTGCAGGAAGGGCCACCACTGGGCCAGGGAGTGCAAGTCTAAGCCAGGCATTCTGAGCTGCCTGGTGCCGGGAAACAACAGAAGAGGTCAGCCCCAGACCCCGACTTACTCGAAGAAAACAGGTTATGGGGCTATAAATCTGCTGCACAGCCAAAAAGATCAGTTTTTGAGCTTGTCAGGTCAAACCCAGGAAATGTAAGACTGGACCTCTATTCCACCATCCACAAAGTATTAACCCCAGAAATGGGAGTCCAAACTCTGCCTACCGGAGTCTTTGGACTGCTACCTGTAGAAACCTGTGGCTTTCTTTTAGGAAGAAGCAATTCAATTGTAAAAGGCCTGCAGATTTATCCAGGTATTATAAATCATGATTATGAGGGAGAAATTAAAATCATAGCTGCTTCCCCTCATGGTGTTATAACTGTACCTGCTAATCAGAGAATTGCTTAACTTACTTTAATCACTTTACGTCAGTCACTGTATAGAGAGGACAAAGTAGCTTTGACTCCTCTGGCGTGAATTGGGATCAATCTATTACTAATCAGAGACCGAACCTTAAATTGACATTTGATGGAAAAAGCTTTGAAGGATTAATAGATACTGGGGCCTATGTTATGATTATAAGAGGGCAAGACTGGCCCTCAAAGTGGCCCTTGACTGATTCCTTAACTCACCTTCAAGGAATTGGGTATGATAGTAACCCAAAACATAGTTCCAAATTGCTAACCTGGAGAGATGCAGATGGAAAATCAGGAAAAATTCAGCAGTATGTTATGTCAAATTTGCCTGTAACTCTGTGGGGAAGAGATCTGTTGTCACAGATTGGCGTTGTAATGTACAGTTCTAATGAGATGGTGACTAAGCCGACATTCAGGCAGGGACCTCTGCCTGGTAATGGACTAAAAAAGAAGGGACAAGGAATTAAGACTTTTGAGGATCCTAAACCTCACTCTAACACAAGAGGTTTAAAGTATTTTCAGTAGCGGCCACTATCTTGCCTGCATCCCACGATGAAAAAATCCAATGGCTTAATGATATTCCGGTGTGGGTAGATCAGTGATCTTTACCTAAAGAAAAAAATAGAAGCCACTTCTTCACTAGTGCAGGAGCAGTTAGAAGCAGGATATTTGGTGGAGTCTCAGTCTCCTTGGAACACACCATTTTGTATTATCAAGAAGAAATCTGGTAAATGGAGACTGTTACAAGATTTAAGAAAAGGTAATGAGACTATGGTACCTATGGGATCTTTACAACCGGGGCTTCTCTCCACAGGAGACATTCCCAAGGGATACTATAAAATTGTGATAGATCTGAAATATTGTTTCTTTACCTACCCTTTGCATCCAAAGTATTGTGAAAGATTTGCTTTTAGTGTTTCTTCTGTAAATTTTAAGGAACCTATGAAGAGATATCAATGGACAGTTCTCCCACAGGGCATGGCTAATAGTCACCCTTATGCCAGAGATTTGTGGCACAGGCCATTCAGCCTGTGAGACAACAATGGTCAATCATTTACAACATTCATTTCACAGATGATGTTTTGATGGCGGGAAAAGAACCCCAGGATTTGCTTTTGTGTTATAGAGATTTACAAAAAGCCTTAGCTGAAAAAAGATTGCAAATAGCTTCTGAAAAGATACAAACTCAGGATCCTTATAATTATTTGGGTTTTAGACTCACTGATCAAGCTGTTGTTCCCTAGAAGATAGTTATTCGTAGAGATAACTTAAGGACCTTGAATGATTTTCAAAAATTGTTAGGTGATATTAATTGGCTTCGCCCCTATTTAAAGCTTACTACAGGGGAGTTGACACCTTTATTTGATATTCTTAAAGGAAGTTCTGATCCTACTTTCCCTAGATCCCTAACCTCAGAAGGATTGCTGGCCTTACAGCTAGTGGAAAAAGCTATTGAAGAGCAATTTGTCACTTATATAGATTACTCCTTGCCATTGCATCTGTTAATTTTTAATACGACTCATGTGCCTACGGGACTGCTATGGCCAAAATTCCCTATAATATGGATACATTCGAGGATTTCTCCTAAACGTAGTATCTTGCCATATCAAGAAGCAGTGGCCCAGATGATTATCACTGGAAGGAAGCAGGCACTAACTTATTTTGGCAAAGAGCCAGATTTTATTGTTCAGCCTTATAGTCAAGACACTTGGGCTGAAAAACAGCATAGTATGGATTGGTTGCTTGGACAAATAGGGTTTAACAGAACTATAGACAGCCACTTTTATAGGTTGATAAAATTTTTTATATAATGCTCTATTGACTTTTACTAATGGATCCTCTAAAGGGTGAGCTGGATAACTTATTAATAATCAACAAATTATCATAGAGACTCCTGACCTTTCGGCTCAGTTAGCCGAATTAACAGCAGTACTGAAGGTCTTTCAGTCTGTGCATGAGGTGTTTAATATCTTTACTGATATTTTATATGTTGCACAATCAGTACCCTTATTGGAGACCTGTGGTACGTTTATCTTTAATACGCTGTCATGATCCTTATTTTCAAAATTGCAAAACATAATTTTTGCCCGGAAAAATCCATTTTATATTGGCCACATATGATCTCCCTCTGGTCTTCCTGGACCTTTAGCTGAAGGCAATGATTGCATTGACAGAGCTCTAATAGGAGAAGTCTTAATTTCGAATCCTGCTGCTTTAGCCAAACATGATCATGAAAAGTTTCATCTCTCTAGCCATACTTTAAGGCTCCAACATAAGATCACTAAGGAGCAAGCGAGAATGATTGTAAAACAATGTCCTAAATGTATTACATTATCTCCAGTGCCACATTTAGGAGTCAATCCTAGAGGTCTTATGCCACTCATATTTGGCAAATGGATATAACTCATTATGCGGAATTTGGAAAATTAAAATATATACATGTTTGTATTGATACTTGTTCAGGATTTCTTTTTGCTTCTCTGCATACAGGAGGGGCTTCTAAAAACGTAATTGATCATTGCCTACAAACCTTTAATGCCATGAGATTGACTAAACTTATTACGACAGATAATGGGCTATCCTATTCTAGTAAAAATTTTATTTCATTTTGTAAAGAATTCGGCATCAAACACAAAACTGGAATTCCTTATAACCCTATGGGACAAGGAATAGTTGAACGTGCTCATCGCACCTTAAAGAATTGGATTTTTAGGACAAAACAGGGGTAGTTATATCCTCCAAAGTCACCAAAAGCACATCTTGCCTTTGCTTTATTTGTTCTAATTTTTTTTGCAAGCTGATATTAAAGGTCAGTCTGCAGTGGATCGCCACTGCATGCAGTTACTTCTAATTCTTTTTTTTTTCTTTAATATTTTTTATTACGTATTTTCCTCAATTACATTTCCAATGCTATCCCAAAAGTCCTCACCCACCCTCCCCCCCCACTTCCCTACCTACCCATTCCCATTTTTTGGCCCTGTCATTCCCCTGTACTGGGGCATATAAAGTTTGCATGTCCAATGGGCGTCTCTTTCCAGTGATGGCCGACTAGGCCATCTTTTGATACATATGCAGCTAGAGTCAAGAGCTCCGGGGTACTGGTTAGTTCATAATGTTGTTCTACCTATAGGGTTACAGATCCCTTTAGCTCCTTGGGTACTTTCTCTACCTCCTCCATTGGGGGCCCTGTGAATCATCCAATAGCTGACTGTGAGCATCCACTTCTGTGTTTGCTAGGCCCCGGCATATTCTCAAAAGAGACAGCTATATATGGGTCCTTTCAGCAAAATCTTGCTAGTATAGACTTGAGCCTTGCTAATTTGCATCTGAATAAAGTACCTGGACTTCCCCAAAAGAAACTTTGTATTGTTACCTTCTCATTGTCTGGGTCTTGTTTTTCAAGCAGGTCAATCAACACCCTTCAGCCTGACTGTGGCAGGTCATGCAGGTGGCAGCTACTAATTTTCATTCTAAGAGCATTCCAGCAAGTATTGTGGCTTCTGGTCTGATTTGGGATTAAGGATTGCTATCAGGGCTAGAAAGGCAGAAATTTCAGATATTAGTAATAGTCACTTGGACACTTGGAACATTGATGAATTGGCAAGAGACTTAAAAATAACCTAAGTACATTGAATCCCCTGGATTGGGTTCAATATATAATCCTACTTGCTATTATTATTGGCACTATTTTATTAGTAAATTGTTGTGTTTCCACTCATCTTCAGAGCACTCCTAAGATCTGTAGCTATGACGAGGTGGGAGATCCTAGAACTTCAGTTGAATGGTAATAGAATGGGGGAGATGCCACACACATTCTGGTGAAGTCTGCTCGGCAGGCTGAGAAGCCTAAAAAGCACTCATGAGGCAAGAGTTTCACAGAAACTCAACACCTGGAGCCTTGGCATTCTCATTAACCAGTACATTCTTAACCTATCCCCACGTTTGTCTGCTGTATGCATCCACATGCTCTCCTTTAGTGTTATCTTACTATAGTACCTTTTAAAATTGAATATTGATATAGTTAAGCCAGTGTTCCAACAGTCCTAGAAAGACCATGTAGCTGACTACTTGGAATTCAACAAGGAAGTTACCTATTCAGTTACTAATTAAGCATTACAAAAGATGGAGCCAACAGCTCAGGGCTAGTCTACAAAAATGTTTACTAGGACAAAAAGAACAGTCTTATACCAAATAAGAGTTTACCATGAGAAAAGTCAGGAATTCCCACGGAGACAGGTTTCTTCACTAGGCCCTAAGAATTCAGGCAGAACTTATAGCATAAATAAATTTTATTCCTCAGCCCAGCCTTTTCTTTTTTTATATTAACAACAGGGAGGAGATGTAACACCCCCCCCCCCAGCCTGAAACCTGGCTGATCAGGTTTCACTGTTAGCACCAAGAGAGCATTAGGGTGGAGCCTGCTGCCCTATCATTCTGCCACTCCCACTGCTGCTACCTGCCTCTTAGCTGTTCCAGAGCCAAACATGTGGTCACCTGCAACTGGACTCCAAGGATGATTTGGCCGGAATGAGCCCCTTCCCCCTTCTTCATAAACCGGTGCACTGAATAGTAAAATTGAGCTTTGATCAGAACCTTGTCTTAGCTCCATTCTTTCTCTTGTCCATCTAGTTCCCTTTCTTTCAGCTCGAGTCTGCCACTTCAACCATACCCCATTCCTTGCAAGCCGTTGGGTGGCAAGCAACAAGGACCCTGTGCTCTTTCCAATGGATGGTTGTGAGCATCCACTTCTGTATTTGTCAAGCACTGGCAATGCATCTCAGGAGACAGCTATATCAGGCTCCTGTCAGCTAGCTCTTGTTGGCACCTGCAATAGTGTTTGGATTTGGTGGTTGTTTATGGGATGGATCCTCATGTGGGACAGTCTCTGGATGGTTATTTCTTCAGTCTCAGCTTAAAACTTTGTTTTGGTAACTCCTTCAATGGGTAATTTGTCCACCCTTCTAAGAAGAATCTAAGTATCCACACTTTGGCCCTTTTTTTTTTCTTGAGTTTCATGTGTTTTGCAAATAGTCTCTTGGTTATTCTGAACTTCTGAGCTAATATCCACTTATCAATGAGTGCATATCACGTGTATTCTTTTCTGATTGGTTTATCTCATTTAAGATGACATCCTCCAGATCCATCTATTTGTCTAAGAATTTCATAAATTCATTGTTTTTAATAGCTGAATAGTACTCCATTGTGTAAGTGTACCACATTTTCTATATCCATTCCTCTGTTGAGAGACATCTGAGTTCTTTCCTGCTTCTGGCTATTATAAATAAGGCTGCTATGAACACTGTGGAGCATGGGTCCTTATTACAAGCAGGAGCATCTTCTGGGTATATGCCCATGAGTGGTATTGCTGGATCTTCTGGTAGTACTATGTCCAATTTTCTGAGGGTCCTCCAAACTGATTTCCAGAGAGGTTGTACCAACTTCTAATCTCACCAGCAATGAAGGAGTGTTCCTCTTTCTCCACATCTTTGCCAGCATCTGCTGCCCCCAGCATTTTTGATCTTAGCCATTCTGACTGGTGTGATGTGGAATCTCACTGTTGTTTTGATTTGTATTTCTGTGATGATTAAGGATGTTGAACATTTAAATGACTTTTATAAGTCAAAATAATCCTAGATAGGCCCAAATCTTTTCAATGGGACAAACAAAGAAACAAACAACAAAACAAAACCAAGTACAACAACATAATGTAGAAAACCATAAAAGTAAGACACAGTTAGCAGGATCTATTTCAAAAAATGAAAAACGTAAATATATATCTTAATAGACACCGATATTATTCAATTTTGAACTTTCAGACAAGAGTAAAAGCATTAACCATAGTCAGTTTCTTATTCTGTGTGATAGTTCTCTATATGCTTTATCCTAATTGTAATAAAATATTATATATGGCATTCACTATTGTACCTAATATACTTAAAATATTTTTCTTTGTAGTATTACCTTACTTGCTGAAACTAAGAAAACAAGATTAGGTGCATTATTTCATTTTATTTCTAAAAAGTTTTATTTTACAGATTATAACATAATTACATTTCCTTGCCCCTAGTCCTTTTCTGCCTTCAAGAACATCCTTTATGCTCCTTTTTATATGCTCTTATCCTATATACTCCTCTTTATATGCTCTCTTCCTGTATATTCTTTCCAATTTCATCATACATAGGTATGTAGTTGTTTAATTTCATTCTTCTTCATATAAACATCCACTTTTCCTAGCAACATTTTTTTGAAAATGCTATGGTTTTTCCAGTGCAAGTTTTTTGATGTCAAGAATAAGATAGCTGTAGGTACTAAACAAGGACACGTCTTCTAATTTATTCCACTGACTCATGTGTCTCTTTATGCATGAGTGCCATATTGTCTTTAGTGCAATAGTTTTATAATATAACTTAATGAACAGAATGGAATTGCTTCTGGTTTTCCTTTTCTTCTTAGGAATGCTTTAGACACCCATGTCTTTTCTGGTTCCATATGAATCACTTTTTTGTTTTTTTCTTTCTTTCTGTGAAGTAGGTTGAAGATATTTTCAGTAGAATTGCACTGACTTTGGAAATTGCTCTTGGTAGTATTTATAGTATTGATTCTACTGATTTATGAATATGTCTTTTCCTTGCATTTTCTAGTTCTTTCTTCATCTCTTTTAGTTATTTGAAATTCTTCTTATAGATGTTTTTCATCTCTTTAGTTAGCTTGACCCCAAGATATTTTAATGTCCAAATAATGGTCTGACTATTCAAACTAGAAAAATTCTCAGAATGTTGATGGCTATATATTAAGTAATTCACAGCCTAAAGAGATATAACTCAACTGATTGAAAGGCAGTAGCTCTTGTCCAGAGCTAGTCATGGGATCTAGAAGGCAAAGCAAACATATCTCTCTCTTTTTAAATTGGATATTTTCCTTATTTGCATTTCAAATGTTATCCTCTTTCCTAGTACCCACCTCAACTCCCAGGAATCCCTCTATCCCATTCCAGACTCCCCTAATTTTATGAGGGTGTTCCCCCACCCACCCACCCACCCACTCCTGCCTCCCCACCCTGTCATTCCCCATCTCTTAACACAATAGGAAAACAAATCATGAAGAAGTCATTATATCTTCATTATATCTGAAGAAGGTACTCTGCCAGTAATGGATAAGCAACATGAACAATATTTTATAAGAACTATTTTGTGAAGAAGTAAACAACAACAACCAAGACAACAACAGCAACAACAAAAAAAAAAAAAACCAAACAGCTAAAAAACAACTAAACCACCACACAACCTAGGCTTCTCTTAAAAGTAAGCAATGAAAGGGATAGATAGAAGGGGTAAGAGTAATTATTGTAAACTACATCCCATTCTCTGACTACAAGATAAACACATAGTTTTCACATAATTTAATTTCAACCTATATATCTACTTAACCTCAACCACAATGATTCATCCAAAGATGCAATCTTCTGTAGTTTGCTTTGTGCATTTGAGGGCATATGGATAATGCTGATAATGCTTTCTCATGTCATAAAATGTGTTTGTCTTGTTTTAAGACAAACACTATGGAAAATGTACATATAAGGACATCTACTTAAAATAGTTGGTGATGATAACAGAAAAATGCCTAATATGCGTGCAAGTCCATCATAATCAGGGTCTAGGATAAAGAAGGGATTAGAAACCTTCTGTGATCTTTGTGTGGTTATGTTAATAGTGGCATCTGAGCTTGCTTTTCTGCACATTCCTGTTCTAACCCTATCTGCTCTCTTACTGTCTTTAGCCAGCATGTCAGATGCTATTCTTTCACTAACAGAGTGGTGGGCTAATTTAAATTCATACTTTTCTAAAAAATTTTCCATCTGTACCATTTTCTATGTTTTTTCATGCTATAAAAAGAAAACAGGTCAGTACATATTTCCTGATATAATTTAGACTTGTATGACACTATGCTGTAACATTAATGCCTCTTTCCCTTTATACACAGAAAGGAGAGGTGAACAAAATATATACCGTTTTCTTACCTGTTTATCTGAAATATTTAGACTGATGCTATGTTTACCCCTTGGAATTATTATCAATATATAGATGCTATATTTTATTAAATATTGTGGGATAATACAAAATTCTAAAAAAAACATATTTAAAGGATAACAAATATATTCTTATGATATTTCTTACATACAACTTTAGAAGGTCCAGTGTTTTTAATTTATTGAATATATGTTTAATTTATTGAATGAGTGTTTTATTGGTTCTTTACATTTCAAACATTGTTCCTCTTCCAGTTTTTTCTCCTGCCTGCAGTAAACTTGAATTACTATTTATTATAATGCACACATTTATAAGTTTCTCTTTCTAGTGACAAAAAGAATTATAAATAAATATAGTAATTAAAGCAAATAGGTTAAGTAACATTACTATTTCAACTTAACAATTCGCATTCTCCATCTAATTGTAATCATGCCATCAGTTTCCCAAACCCTGAAGTTATTTTGTGTTTCTTGGAGAAGTGTAAATTTATACTAAAGAGTATCACAACAGGTCATCCAGAATTGTAAGTAAGGGAGGAATTTATGAAATATTTTCTCTATAAATAGGTTTGGAATTAAGAGGAAAAATAATACATATTCATACTTAGAAACTTTTGTTCTGAAAGACACAGATAAAGAAATGCACTGTAAAGTGGATCCATCACAATGTGAGTTATAGTCTGTGACAAAAGATTCTAAAGTTCTTATATTGAAAAGAATGTAACATTTTCAAGGTCAATGGACTTAAAATGCTAAGGTACAATTCGAAAATACTTTCAGAAGAATCCACATAATGCAGCATTGTAGAAAATTATGTAAATGTGTGATTTTTAGGCATTATGCTGGACAAATTACTAAAAAAGTTCTTTGAAGTATTTTGCTAGGGAGAAAGAAGCAAGCTTTTGGTTTACTGCATTTCATGCATAACCTTTGCAGAATCAGAGCAATCACAATGTAAAATAATTCGTCAAGTCCCCAGAAAATATAATGACTTTGCATAATGATCCCCATAATCATATTATCAATTTACTTAACAGAAATAAATAATAGTGATTCAAATATCAAATGGGGTAGTTATTTCTGTATACACAATTTACTTTTTAGCTAAGTATCTTTGCAACTAAATGACATATGAAAGTTATTGAAGAAAAAATTTTCATGTTTCTAGTCTTGACATTAACTTTAAGCATAAGGTATGGAAATCTATGTTGACTTGAATGTATGGTGAGGGATACCAGAAGAACATGAGACTTAGAACCAAGAGGACATGGCAACTTAATAGGGTTCATAGAGCCTCACAAAGGTAGTCACAGAACCTGCATGTGTCTGCACTGGGTCCTCTGCAGACATGCTGTGGTTGCTTAGCTTGGGGTCTCTGTGTAACTCCTAACAGTGGGAGTGGGATGTCTCTGACTCTTTTGCCTACTCTAGTGACTTTCCCTCCTATTGAGTTGCCTCATCCAGCCCTGTTTTGAAGGTTTGTGCCTAGTCTTATTGCGTCTTGTTATGCTGTGTTCAGTTGATATCAATGAGTGGTCTGCTCTTTTCTAAAGAACAGTGGAGGAGCAGTGGATTTGTGGAGGGCAGAAGGTGTAAGAGAAGGGAAACTGAGAGGAGTGGCATACGAGGAGGCTGAGTTCAGGGTGTGTTGTATGAGAAAAGAAGTTATGAAAGAAACATATTTTCAAATAAATGTGGTTTTATATTGGTTATTTTATTTATTTACATTTCAATTGTTATCCCCCTTTCCAGTTTTCCCTCCACAAATACCCTATTCCCTCCTCCCTACCCCTGTGTCTATGAGGGTGCTCCCCTACCTGTCTTCCCACTCTCTCCTCAGCATTCCCCCTATGCTGGATTGTTGGGAGCCGCGCCCACATTCGCCGTTACAAGATGGCGCTGACAGCTGTGTTCTAAGTGGTAAACAAATAATCTGCGCATGTGCCGAGGGTGGTTCTCCACTCCATGTGCTCTGCCTTCCCCGTGACGTCAACTCGGCCGATGGGCTGCAGCCAATCAGGGAGTGACACGTCCTAGGCGAAGGATAATTCTCCTTAATAGGGACGGGGTTTCGTTTTCTCTCTCTCTTGCTTCTTGCACTCTGGCTCCTGAAGATGTAAGCAATAAAGCTTTGCCGCAGAAGATTCTGGTCTGTGGTGTTCTTCCTGGCCGGGCGTGAGAACGCGTCTAATAACAATTGGTGCCGAATTCCGGGACGAGAAAAAACTCGGGACGGGAGTTTCACCGGCACAAGGAAGATCCCTCATTCCAGAACCAGAACTGCGGGTCGCGGTAATAAAGGTTCCCGTAAAGCAGACTGTTAAGAAGGATTCAACTTCATGAATTCAGAACTTTTCAGCTGGGGAACGGCGGTAACCCGTAAGTATAGCTTTACGAGGTAAGCCTGGTCTTGAACTTTCTAAGGAAATTCAAGACAGTCTATCAGAAGTAAAGTGGAATATGTTTGGCCTTGAATTTTTTCTAGTGTTAGAAGCCCTTTTGTTCCTTTTCACATGTTATCAAGTGGTTAAGGCAGGGCGGATTCTAGAGGAAATTCAGGACAAGCTATCAGAAGTAAAGCGGGGAGAGAGAGTAGGAGCAAAGAGAAAATATGGTACACAAAATAAGTATACAGGCCTTTCCAAGGGTCTTGAACCCGAGGAAAAGTTTAGGTCAGGTAAGAATACCTGGGGAGAGATTAGAAGGAAGGAAAAGAAAAAAGAAAAGAAAAAAGATCGATTAGCGGAGGTCTCTAGGAGATACTCGTCACTAGATGAGCTCAGGAAGCCAGCTCTTAGTAGCTCTGAAGCAGATGAAGAATTCTCCTCTGAGGAAACAGACTGGGAGGAAGAAGCAGCTCATTATGAGAAAAAAGGGTACCAGCCAGGTAAAGTGCTAGCTAATCAGTTAAGGAAGCCAAAAGCGGCTGGCGAAGGCCAGTTTGCTGATTGGCCTCAGGGCAGTCGGTTTCAAGGTCCGCCCTATGCGGAGCCCCCGCCCTGCATAGTGCGTCAGCAATGCGCAGAGAGATGCGCAGAGAGGCAATGCGCAGAGAGATGCGCAGAGAGGCAGTGCGCAGAGAGACAATGCGCAGAGAGGCAGTGCGCAGACTCATTCATTCCCAGAGAGGAACAAAGGAAAATACAACAGGCATTTCCAGTCTTTGAAGGAGCCGAGGGTGGGCGTGTCCACGCTCCGGTAGAATACTTACAAATTAAAGAGCTTGCCGAGTCGGTCCGTAAATATGGAACCAATGCTAATTTTACCTTGGTGCAGTTAGACAGGCTTGCCGGCATGGCACTAACTCCTGCCGACTGGCAAACGGTTGTAAAAGCCGCTCTCCCTAGTATGGGCAAATATATGGAATGGAGAGCTCTTTGGCATGAAACTGCACAAGCGCAGGCCCGAGCAAACGCAGCTGCTTTGACTCCAGAGCAGAGAGATTGGACTTTTGACTTGTTAACGGGTCAGGGAGCTTATTCTGCTGATCAAACAAACTACCATTGGGGAGCTTATGCCCAAGTTTCCTCCACGGCTATTAGGGCCTGGAAGGCGCTCTCCCGAGCAGGTGAAACCACTGGTCAATTAACAAAAGTTGTCCAGGGACCTCAGGAATCCTTCTCAGATTTTGTGGCCAGAATGACAGAGGCAGCAGAGCGTATTTTTGGAGATTCAGAGCAAGCCGCGCCTCTGGTAGAACAGCTAATCTATGAGCAAGCCACAAAGGAGTGCCGAGCGGCCATAGCCCCAAGAAAGAACAAAGGCTTACAAGACTGGCTCAGGGTCTGTCGAGAGCTTGGGGGACCTCTCAGCAATGCAGGCTTAGCGGCCGCCATCCTTCAATCCCAAAACCGCTCCATGGGCAGAAATAATCAGAGGACATGTTTTAACTGCGGAAAGCCTGGGCATTTTAAGAAAGATTGCAGAGCTCCAGATAAACAGGGAGGGACTCTCACTCTTTGCTCTAAGTGTGGCAAGGGTTATCATAGAGCTGACCAGTGTCGCTCTGTGAGGGATATAAAGGGCAGAATTCTTCCCCCACCTGATAGTCAATCAACTGATGTGCCAAAAAACGGGTCATCGGGCCCTCGGTCCCAGGGCCCTCAAAGATATGGGAACCGGTTTGTCAGGACCCAGGAAGCAGTCAGAGAGGCGACCCAGGAAGACCCACAAGGGTGGACCTGCGTGCCGCCTCCGACTTCCTATTAATGCCTCAAATGAGTATTCAGCCGGTGCCAGTGGAGCCTATACCATCCTTGCCCCCGGGAACCATGGGCCTTATTCTCGGCCGGGGTTCACTCACCTTGCAGGGCTTAGTAGTCCACCCTGGAGTTATGGATTGTCAACATTCCCCTGAAATACAGGTCCTGTGCTCAAGCCCTAAGGGCGTTTTTTCTATTAGTAAAGGAGATAGGATAGCTCAGCTGCTGCTCCTCCCTGATAATACCAGGGAGAAATCTGCAGGACCTGAGATAAAGAAAATGGGCTCCTCAGGAAATGATTCTGCCTATTTGGTTGTATCTTTAAATGATAGACCTAAGCTCCGCCTTAAGATTAATGGAAAAGAGTTTGAAGGCATCCTTGATACCGGAGCAGATAAAAGTATAATCTCTACACATTGGTGGCCCAAAGCATGGCCCACCACAGAGTCATCTCATTCATTACAGGGCCTAGGATATCAATCATGTCCCACTATAAGCTCCATTGCCTTGACGTGGGAATCCTCTGAAGGGCAGCAAGGGAAATTCATACCTTATGTGCTCCCACTCCCGGTTAACCTCTGGGGAAGGGATATTATGCAGCATTTGGGCCTTATTTTGTCCAATGAAAACGCCCCATCGGGAGGGTATTCAACTAAAGCAAAAAATATCATGGCAAAGATGGGTTATAAAGAAGGAAAAGGGTTAGGACATCAAGAACAGGGAAGGATAGAGCCTATCTTACCTAATGGAAACCAAGACAGACAGGGTCTGGGTTTTTCCTTAGTGGCCATTGGGGCAGCACGACCCATACCATGGAAAACAGGGGACCCAGTGTGGGTTCCTCAATGGCACCTATCCTCTGAAAAACTGGAAGCTGTGATTCAACTGGTAGAGGAACAATTAAAACTAGGCCATATTGAGCCATCTACCTCACCTTGGAATACTCCAATTTTTGTAATTAAGAAAAAGTCAGGAAAGTGGAGACTGCTCCATGACCTCAGAGCCATTAATGAGCAAATGAACTTATTTGGCCCAGTACAGAGGGGTCTCCCTGTACTTTCCGCCTTACCACGTGGCTGGAATTTAATTATTATAGATATTAAAGATTGTTTCTTTTCTATACCTTTGTGTCCAAGGGATAGGCCCAGATTTGCCTTTACCATCCCCTCTATTAATCACATGGAACCTGATAAGAGGTATCAATGGAAGGTCTTACCACAGGGAATGTCCAATAGTCCTACAATGTGCCAACTTTATGTGCAAGAAGCTCTTTTGCCAGTGAGGGAACAATTCCCCTCTTTAATTTTGCTCCTTTACATGGATGACATCCTCCTGTGCCATAAAGACCTTACCATGCTACAAAAGGCATATCCTTTTCTACTTAAAACTTTAAGTCAGTGGGGTTTACAGATAGCCACAGAAAAGGTCCAAATTTCTGATACAGGACAATTCTTGGGCTCTGTGGTGTCCCCAGATAAGATTGTGCCCCAAAAGGTAGAGATAAGAAGAGATCACCTCCATACCTTAAATGATTTTCAAAAGCTGTTGGGAGATATTAATTGGCTCAGACCTTTTTTAAAGATTCCTTCCGCTGAGTTAAGGCCTTTGTTTGGTATTTTAGAAGGAGATCCTCATATCTCCTCCCCTAGGACTCTTACTCTAGCTGCTAACCAGGCCTTACAAAAAGTGGAAAATGCCTTACAAAATGCACAATTACAACGTATTGAGGATTCGCAGCCTTTCAGTTTGTGTGTCTTTAAGACAGCACAATTGCCAACTGCAGTTTTGTGGCAGAATGGGCCATTGTTGTGGATCCATCCAAACGTATCCCCAGCTAAAATAATAGATTGGTATCCTGATGCAATTGCACAGCTTGCCCTTAAAGGTCTAAAAGCAGCAATCACCCACTTTGGGCGAAGTCCATATCTTTTAATTGTACCTTATACCGCTGCACAGGTTCAAACCTTGGCAGCCACATCTAATGATTGGGCAGTTTTAGTTACCTCCTTTTCAGGAAAAATAGATAACCATTATCCAAAACATCCAATCTTACAGTTTGCCCAAAATCAATCTGTCGTGTTTCCACAAATAACAGTAAGAAACCCACTTAAAAATGGGATTGTGGTATATACTGATGGATCAAAAACTGGCATAGGTGCCTATGTGGCTAATGGTAAAGTGGTATCCAAACAATATAATGAAAATTCACCTCAAGTGGTAGAATGTTTAGTGGTTTTAGAAGTTTTAAAAACCTTTTTAGAACCCCTTAATATTGTGTCAGATTCCTGTTATGTGGTTAATGCAGTAAATCTTTTAGAAGTGGCTGGAGTGATTAAGCCTTCCAGTAGAGTTGCCAATATTTTTCAGCAGATACAATTAGTTTTGTTATCTAGAAGATTTCCTGTTTATATTACTCATGTTAGAGCCCATTCAGGCCTACCTGGCCCCATGGCTCTGGGAAATGATTTGGCAGATAAGGCCACTAAAGTGGTGGCTGCTGCCCTATCATCCCCGGTAGAGGCTGCAAGAAATTTTCATAACAATTTTCATGTGACGGCTGAAACATTACGCAGTCGTTTCTCCCTGACAAGGAAAGAAGCCCGTGACATTGTTACTCAATGTCAAAGCTGCTGTGAGTTCTTGCCAGTTCCTCATGTGGGAATTAACCCACGCGGTATTCGACCTCTACAGGTCTGGCAAATGGATGTTACACATGTTTCTTCCTTTGGAAAACTTCAATATCTCCATGTGTCCATTGACACATGTTCTGGCATCATGTTTGCCTCTCCGTTAACCGGAGAAAAAGCCTCACATGTGATTCAACATTGTCTTGAGGCATGGAGTGCTTGGGGGAAACCCAAACTCCTTAAGACTGATAATGGACCAGCTTATACATCTCAAAAATTCCAGCAGTTCTGCCGTCAGATGGATGTGACCCACCTGACTGGACTTCCATACAACCCTCAAGGACAGGGTATTGTTGAGCGTGCGCATCGCACCCTCAAATCCTATCTATTAAAACAAAAGAGGGGAATTGAAGAGATTTTACCCCGAGCACCAAGAGTGTCTGTGTCTTTGGCACTCTTTACACTCAATTTTTTAAATATTGATGCTCATGGCCATACTGCGGCTGAACGTCATTGTTCAGAGCCAGATAGGCCCAATGAGATGGTTAAATGGAAAAATGTCCTTGATAATAAATGGTATGGCCCGGATCCTATTTTGATAAGATCCAGGGGAGCTATCTGTGTTTTCCCACAGAATGAAGACAACCCATTTTGGATACCAGAAAGACTCACCCGAAAAATCCAGACTGACCAAGGGAATACTAATGTCCCTCGTCTTGGTGATGTCCAGGGCGTCAATAATAAAGAGAGAGCAGCGTTGGGGGATAATGTCGACATTTCCACTCCCAATGACGGTGATGTATAATGCTCAAGTATTCTCCTGCTTTTTTACCACTAACTAGAAACTGGGTTTAGCCTTGATTCAGACAGCCTTGGCTCTGTCTGGACAGGTCCAGATGACTGACACCATTAACACTTTGTCAGCCTCAGTGACTACAGTCATAGATAAACAGGCCTCAGCTAATGTCAAGAAACAGAGAGGTCTCATGCTGGTTAATCAACTCATAGATCTTGTCCAGATACAACTAGATGTATTATGACAAATAACTCAGCTGGGATGTGAACAAAAGTTTCCGGGATTGTGTGTTATTTCCATTCAGTATGTTAAATTTACTAGGGCAGCTAATTTGTCAAAAAGTCTTTTTCAGTATATGTTACAGAATTGGACGGCTGAATTTGAACAGATCCTTCGGGAATTGAGACTTCAGGTCAACTCCACGCGCTTGGACCTGTCCCTGACCAAAGGATTACCCAATTGGATCTCCTCAGCATTTTCCTTCTTTAAAAAATGGGTGGGATTAATATTATTTGGAGATACACTTTGCTGTGGATTAGTGTTGCTTCTTTGGTTGGTCTGTAAGCTTAAGGCCTAAACTAAGAGAGACAAGGTGGTTATTGCCCAGGCGCTTGCAGGACTAGAACATGGAGCTTCCCCTGATATATCTATGCTTAGGCAATAGGTCGCTGGCCACTCAGCTCTTATATCCCATGAGGCTAGTCTCATTGCACGGGATAGAGTGAGTGTGCTTCAGCAGCCCGAGAGAGTTGCACGGCTAAGCACTGCAGTAGAAAGGCTCTGCGGCATATATGAGCCTATTCTAGGGAGACATGTCATCTTTCAAGAAGGTTGAGTGTCCAAGTGTCCTTCTCTCCAGGCAAAACGACACGGGAGCAGGTCAGGGTTGCTCTGGGTAAAAGCCTGTGAGCCTAAGAGCTAATCCTGTACATGGCTCCTTTACCTACACACTGGGGATTTGACCTCTATCTCCACTCTCATTAATATGGGTGGCCTATTTGCTCTTATTAAAAGGAAAGGGGGAGATGTTGGGAGCCGCGCCCACATTCGCCGTTACAAGATGGCGCTGACAGCTGTGTTCTAAGTGGTAAACAAATAATCTGCGCATGTGCCGAGGGTGGTTCTCCACTCCATGTGCTCTGCCTTCCCCGTGACGTCAACTCGGCCGATGGGCTGCAGCCAATCAGGGAGTGACACGTCCTAGGCGAAGGATAATTCTCCTTAATAGGGACGGGGTTTCGTTTTCTCTCTCTCTTGCTTCTTGCACTCTGGCTCCTGAAGATGTAAGCAATAAAGCTTTGCCGCAGAAGATTCTGGTCTGTGGTGTTCTTCCTGGCCGGGCGTGAGAACGCGTCTAATAACACTGGATCAAGGGACTCCTCTCACATTGATGCCAGATAAAGCCATCTTCGGCTAAAAATCACATACTAAGCTTAACAAATTAATTTTGTTAACGGGATATCCTCATATTACAGTGGATCATTTGTTATACATTATAAAAATGAAGAAAAGAAATAGAATGACATAGACTTTTGAAATTGCATAAAATGTACTTTTTCTTTTGGTGGAGAAGGTCAAGGTCAAACTCTGTAGCTCTGGTGGACCTTCAACTTACTATGTAAATGAGCCTATCCTCTAACTCATAGAAATATGCCTGCATTATAACACAAGTACTTAGATTAAAGGCCTCAATGACTGCTATTATTCTCTCTATATACATAGTAATAAGCCACCCTCTAATGTATTGTCTTTATACTCATAGAATATTCCTTCTCTCTGCCCTCCATAGAGAGCTATTTTTTTTTAGCAGATGATGACTAATACAAAGTACAAAGAATAAGACACTAAGGAATTGAAAGCCTAAAAATTGAACCCATATACCACATCTACTTCCCTCAAGCTTTAAAGATGATCTTGAAAGAGGATACAAAAGGACTCTAATATCCAGAGACAGTAGATAACTACAGTGAAACAGCATTTTCCAAATACAGCACAGAACACATACTCACAGTGGCTATAAATATAATCAAAGGATCTGCACAAGAGTAAGTCTAAAAAAGCCAGGCAAGAAGGAGCAAGGCAGTCACATGATCCTTCCCCTTCCTAAGAAATTACTGGTAATTGATGCTCTTGGGAGAGGGAGAGTCAGTTTTCTAGGTATATGACTATGCTCCAGTTGGTGGCCCTTCATCCATGTTCATACACCTGGCTCTAAATAGACTCGGTGAATTTTTTAAAGAACCACATAAAATTTTGATGGAGTAGCAGCGGTAGACAAGAGAGGTATTTGAGATAAGTTAGAGTTATTAAACATCTTCCATGTGTGTATAAAATTATGAGACAATAAAAATTTAATTTACAATCATTTTATTTTTTGTTTGACCATTTCATAGGTAAGGTGACAACAGTACAATAAGTCCATTAAGGTTAAATAATGACAATGTGAGATTTTAAAAATGTATATCTTATTTATTATCATAGTTCCCAAAAAGTACTATTTAGTTGTAACATAATTTAAAAATAAAGTTTTCAAAAGGACATGTCCTCCAATATAAACAATGTAACACAAAAGCATCTAAGTACCTAGATGTAGAAATAAAAATGAAGTGTGCATCTGAAATAAAAGATATTAAAATTCACGTTTTCTGAAATGTGCAACAAAAGGACACAAAGAAGCAAGGCTGAAAGTAGATAACCAAAACAACAAGTAATTGACAGCCAGCAATTTACATGAAAAAGCTCATGGAAGAAACACACTGAGGAAAAAATAAAAGAAATATTATAAAATGTGCATTGTAAATGAGGAACATACTTAAATATCATCTTGAGAAGTAATTCAAAAAACTCTATTTAAAGCTGTAACAAGTTTTTGAAAAGCAATTATAGAACAGTACATGCATGCCTATTAATACTCTCTTTATGCTGACCATTCAAGTGGGCAGACAGGTTTTAAAGAATTTCCATTTTCTTCATAGTGACTGAGCTTCGCTATTTTTAGCTGAGTGCAGATAATCTCCTCTTAGAAATCCAATGCCCAATGCATTATTTTTCTTCCTTCAGTCTATCATTTGCAAGCTACCTTGAGCCATACTACAGGGAACAACGTGAATATAAGATAACGTACATTTCCATCTTCTGTTATAGGGCAAACAATTGTCAAGCATGACAGCCACTTGCATCTTGGCTGGAATGCATAATTTTGTCCAAAGAATGCTTATCATTTGATTACGTTTTAACAGTCGACATCACCAAAGTGTACAGGAACCATAAAGTGTACAGGAACCATACGTTCTGCAAGCATTAGAAATATAAATCAGATACGTAAAGGAAATGATCTTTCAGATGTCATGGATTATATTTATATTTATATTTTCTTTTGTTAATGGAAGTACTAACTATGACACAAAACAAAAATCATCTCATAGTGAATTTAAAGCTCAAAGTTTGAAAATAGCCTAAATTTTGAACCTGTTCAACAAAAGTCATGTTCACTGAAAACCAACTAATGCTTGATTCTAGGTCTATACTATACTTTATACAACATTTTACTATCTTATAAATATATAATACTTTTCCTTTGGGACAAAATTTGTTACTGTAAATAGTTTTAACTCTTTGGCCATCTGAGGTGACCTTTTTTCAGATTTTTAAATGTTGTAAATGCATACATTGTGACTTGTCCCCCCACATCTATGGGTTTTTAGTGGTTGTGGCTTTGTACAACTCTATCTGTCATTGCAAAGAAAGAAAAATTGATGTGAGGTAAATACTACACTTGTCTGTATGTATAAGGAGAGGTGTTAATAAGTCCGGGAAGCACACTGTAAGTTGTGTCTCCTCATTCTGTCAGAAACAATAGCTACAAAGTCTCATCAATATGACTGATCAAACATATACTCAAAAGAACAACACCAATGGAGTAGCTGAAGCCAACTTGGAAAAACCCAGAATGCCTTAGTCTTACATGAGGAACCACAGACAACTCAGAAGAGCTGGGGAAAACTGGAGAAATACACTTCCCCAGGAAGAGCACAAAAATTGGTTGTCAAGTGTCACATGGTCAGCCCTGAAAACATTCACACAGGTACCAGTTTCCAAATGTAACAGATTATATTTAGGGATATTCATGTATCTACATATAGCTATGTATACATATTCAATATCAATTAATGAAAGAAGAGACCATGATCTTAAGAGGAGAGAAGGGTATATGTGAAAATTTAGAGAGAGAAAAGAAAAGGGGGGATTGTTGTTATTGTATTATAATTAAAATAAAAGAAATAAAACAAAACATTTGCATATTTTATAAGGTAGAAAAATTATAGGTAATTTCATATTCATTATTTTACACTGATTTACTTTTAGAGTAGGGTCTTTGTTGATTCTAATTGCTAGGTTAATTGTTTTGTGAATGCATTATTTCTCTATGTAAATTTAATTTTGCTTTTCTTATGTTCCTGAGTCATATATTGTCTGTGGTGTTTAAAATATTATCTTAAAAATAAATGAGACCTATAGAAAGGAAAGATAGCAAATGCAATTGCATTTGAAATAAAGAAATGTGTTGTAATAAATATTTATTGTCAATTGGGGGTTTCTATTTTGTCTTTAATCATTCAGTTCCTAGATTAAAAATTAAAATTAAAATTAAAAAACCCACAACTATTGTATTTATAAGCCTTTAATGTTAGAGCTGAGCAGATATTCACCCCCTAAGCTATTACAATCTACTTTCCCATCAACACTTCTGTGTTATAACTTTTCATGTTCCACCTGGGCAACTCTTAACTCGAATTGGCCAACTCTTGTGGCTATGTTTTCATGAATCAGCTACCTCATGGTTTCTTGTCCTCTCTCATCTTCCCTCTTCCCCTTATCCTGCCTCAGACCCCTAGCCTGGGAAACTAAACTTCACCTAACTCACTTCTGCCAGGCTATAGGCTTTCGGGATATTTATTTAACCAATAATTTTAAATTAAGGAGCAAGGTCATATTATAGTGTGGATTCTCTTGTCCCTCGGTGGTGCAACCAGGCTTTGAAGATCAGTATTTAGCATTGCAATATATAGCAAAAGAGGAAACCTAAAGAGACACCAGTATTAGATGCCTTTAGAGATGCCAACTTGGTAGCATAGAATTGTAAATTATCTGTCAATTAGAAGTTAATTGGGTCTGGCCTTGGCTCTTTGAGCTCCAGTGAGCTAACAAGTATATCCATGCTCATAAGACATCAGCAATGGGTTGCCAGCATTGCTGGCAGAGCCAAGGCTCTAAAAATACAAACCATCAGAGGCAGACAATGCACACACAAGGATAACTATATATTTTTAAAATATTTACCTTATTTTACCACGTCTGTCTTTTTGTATATATGTGTATATGACTACAGGTATGTGTAGAATCCAGAGAGAGCATGTGGTCCTTTGGAGCTGGACTTACAGGCAGATGTTGAGTGGCTTACTGTGCATTCTGGGAATGGAACTCTGTTCCTCTTCCAAAAGCAGTATGAATCCATAAGAGACCTCAATCTGTATAGCCCCCAAGATTTGCATTCCTTAAAGTTTGCCTTTCTAGCAGGCCCTAGACTTTCTTTAAAATATCTCTCCAACTTTGAGATAGCACATCAAAACCTCCCAATGCCTATAATGATCTCAGATCACCGAATGAGGCAGATAACAACAGATTTGCTTCAATGTCAGTAAAACTTTCATTTTAAAGGTGACATCTTTAAAATCTTCCCTTAACAGGACCAGAAAAGGTAAAAATAAGCAATTTCCTTTAATTTATGAGCCATGAAAAGACAATTTCCTGTATTACTGAGAAGGAGCCTTGATTACAAGATTTTTTTTAAGTTGGTCTACTTAGAGTTTGAAAGTCAAATAAGATGCAGTGAAGTCTGCAGGGAATAGAATGAGGACCTGAATCTCGGTTTATTTGCAGCCTCATAACTTTAGTAGGTAGTGTAAGAATTCCTGTGGATGTGAACATCCTAGGATGTTTGAGCAATTTGTATAAAATGGCATGGGAATATTTGTGCAGGACCCAGGAGATCATTTCACTCATACTCTGTAAACTATGCAAACAAAAGCACCTGAAAACTACAAAAAGACATCTATTGTAGCTTACTAATAAAGACAACATCAATAAAAATATATACACCATATTTTATTTGTTAAGACATTATTTTCAAAGTATTTTAGAACTGAGTTTGGCTAAAACCATTAATACACATCTTTACATTAATACAAATGTCACAGTGATGAAGTACATAGTTTTATGATTTCATAAATGTTCAAATTTAAAAAAAAATCATAGACTGATATTTTATCCTGCTCTCTTTACCAGTAACAGCTCTTGTGGAAGATTATGTGTTTTAAACATTTCAGGATCATTACAAGTAGGAGCATTGTGAATACTGTCTTTAACAATCTCCTGTGAAAATAACCTCATTTCTTTGTCAAATGTCTGTTACAAAGTAAAAGTGAGGACACTCAAGATTGAGAAGTGTTTTCCAATTTTCTTAAAGATGTCTTGTTCATTCACTGACTAGCCGATGCTTTGGTGTTAACAGTTACTTTCTTGACCTTACTAGTTTGATTCTTTGCCTTCTTTGTCACAGTATTTGATTTCTACATGCCACAATAGCACTGTCAAACATTTTCTAACCAGACATTACACTGATGATCCCCTACCGCTCTTACACTTTTTATGAGTGCTGTATGCTAGAAAAATGATAAGCCAAATCTTGGGGCAGTGAGTTTAACTCTTGACTAAAGTCATTCTACCTATCAAACATTTTCTTCTCACTAGGAAGTATCGTTTCTTCCCCAGCCACACTTTCCAATTGTTTTCCTGCAATGATGTAAGCACAGAATGCAGTAAGAGCAAAGTGGCAGAAAAATGTTCTTTTCTCTCTGCCATTTAAGCCCTAATCACAGCTCCCATGACAGATGACATTTTCCACAGCTGACTCTACACATCAAGAGAAATTGTAGAGAAATATGAACTTAAATATGGAAATATATGAAGAAATATTAGGAGAGATGTCTTATTTACTAGTGGGATACTAAAACTTAAATACTGTTTCTGTGTGAATTTAAAAAACAGAAACAATAAGACATTTAGCTCAGATATTTTCAAGTATAACAAAAATGATGTAAGATAAACTTAAAAATATTTTAATCTCAAAATTATCACAAGTACAGAGTATTACCATAACTAGAGCATAGAGAAAGAATATCCACAAAACTATATTTATATTAATTAAAGTGTAGCTTCCCTCAGCCCTGAAGCGGCTGATCCAGACTTTGACCTTGCTGCCACTGAGAAGGAAATTACCTAAGGTGGAGCCTAGGTGGCTCTTTTGTTCTGCCACCTGCCACTGCTCTCTCCAAGACACTGCTACCTGCTGAGAAGCACCTGAGGCATTCAGGAGGAACATCTTATTCTGCACATCCTACAGGCTGGCTCCAGACACCAAGAATGGACTGGCGGGGGATGGGCCTTCCCTTTTATAAGTAGACTCTGTTAGTAAACTGGAGGGCCTTGAGCAGAATCATGTCTTGGCTCCATTAATCTCTCTCCATCTAAGTCTCTTTTAGCCACAGCCTGCCTCCCTGGTGTACCTGGTTCAAGTATGCCACAGGCCAGCATACAACATTAAAGATTATAAAAACTTTAAATATCATACAGTTATATAAGTGAATACATAAACATAAGGTATACTTAAGTTTTATATATTATTCCTATATGAAGATTCAAGCCAAACCACTAAGTAACAATTTGCCTTAATCTTCTACGTATTAATTTTATTTATATTTTTGTGAATTCAAATTATTATTCCATAGGATAGTTTCTCTATGAGGTTTATTAATTCAAAATTCATTACTAGTTTTTCTATGTAAAAATCACTCTTTAAATAGCCCATTTATTATAGTTTATAGAGAACCATATGCATTAAGGTCAATGGTGAGATGGCATCAATAACACAGATATGAGAGTAAGAATATGTACCTGAGAAGGCTTTTTATATGTCATTAAGAAATATAAGTAACAGTTTCTAAAAATAGACAGCTAAATAAGAAATGTGGGGAATACAACAAAGGAAAATTAATAACAGTAAAAGAAAATTTCAAACATAAATAAACATAGGGAAGAAATAATCAGCCATGAGGGCTTTGCTGTTCCACCTTTAGAACAATTCATACATGTATTAAGAGTAAGTTAGCAAAGTTTAAAAAGTGATAAAATTATTGGTGAGAAAAATGATAAAATCTTTATAAAATTATGTCAATATTCAGTACACACAAGTAGAAAAAAAAGTTTGCTTGCAAGTAGAAACAAAAGTTCACATGTGTCTTGGAGCTGGAAAGATGGCTCAATAGTCACGAACATTTCAGAGGATACAGGATTCGTTCTTTATGTATACAGTATGGTTCTAGTTTTACAGGATATGATGCCCTTTTTCTTCCCTCTATGAGTACCAGGGATATACTTGGTTTTTGTACATGCTTGTAGTTAAAACACTAATAAATATAAAATAAAAAGTTTCCCAACAGTAAAAAGGCAAATATAAAAATTTTGCAACATAGAGCAAAATTTCCAAGGATTCATTCACACTCTTTTCAAGAGATTTTATAATGGAAACAAAGACTATTAAAATTGCTTTCATATCTAATAGCAAATTTATGAACTGATCTTTAATAGGTAAATTAAAACTTTCATTCTAAAGATTTAAAAGACAGCAATCAATACAAAGTAAAAAAATAATAATAATAAAATGGGAGGCTAATCTCTCCACCTCTAATCCTAAGACATGAACAATTTTGATTTTGTAGCATTTTATTAATGAACTTGCAGAGTAATACAATAAAGATCATTAAAAAAACAAAAAAAAACTCAGCCAATTACTAAAATTGAATAAATATTATAAAGGAACTTTCATTTGTCAATAAAAATAATGCCTGGACTTTTTGCAATCTGTACTAACAGATCTGCAGCTAGAATGCAAACACAGATAGATACTAGAGTACTTAGCATCTTCTCTCTCCGTTGTAAGTTAGGATGTGAGCATTTGGACTGGTACCACCCACACTTAAGTTGGGTCTTCCCATTTCAATTAACCTAATATACACAACTTCTCATAGAACTACCCGTAAATTTGTCTCAGGTCAGGCTATTGAGAATTCATATTTACTGCTACACTATTGTGGTGGTTTGAATAAAAACAGCCCTATAGGCTCATATGTATGAATACAGTGTTCCCAGTTTAAGTAATGTTTGGGAATGAATAAGAGATGTGGCTTTGTTAGAGGAGGTGTGTCACTTGGGTTGACACCGAGGTTGCAAGAGTGATGACATTTCCAGTGCTCTTTCTGCCATGGATTTATTCTGACATCGTGGATACTAACAAACTGATACTATAAGCCTAAATTATTTTCTTTTAAAAGTTGTTTTGAACATTTTTTTTTATCATAAGAACACAGAATTGCTATGAAACCTACCTATGCCTATGGATATCTGATAAAATTATGGCACACGTTAGGGTAAAGGTAGTTTTGGCACTAAAGATTTGTAAAGATAAATTACTGCTGCTGTTATTATTGTCTAATTTTTATCTGGTCAGCAATAACTGAGAGGACTCATAACTCTGACACTTCTGACTAACAGGGTTTGCTCTGGTTGTTTATACAACTGCTGTGGGTTATTGATCCAATGATGAAGTATACATGGAATAAAATATTTAAGCATCTCTCCCTTATAATAATCAAGAAGCATCGTAAAAGTGAGATTAGAATGTTAGAGCTGGAAAATTTTGTCAAACGTTGTGTAGCTGTTGACTCTGGACTGAACAGGATCACTGTCTTTCATAAACTAGGAATTGTGACCATGTCATACAAGGTGTCTTACCATTCTATTGTAGAGAATCTCACATGCCTCACAAAGTATACATGTCCTGATTATAGTATAAGCCATAAATAAATGGAGGAGAGTCTTTGCTGGTACGGTTACCACTTAGTTGTAGAAGAAGCCTGTCTTTGTGATGCTACAGGCGTTGACTTCTTTTTACTTTACTTTTGGTAAATAATCTCAAAGATCCATTGGTTTTCCAAGGTGGAGTTGGATGTCATCCCTGTCATCCCTGTTTGGTGTCCTCTCTACTGTAAAAGAATAAAAGTGTATTTTTTATTTCACTTACCAAATGTAAAAATAAGAAATTGTTTTAGTTGGTATTGGCAAATATTCCAATACCAATTAGTATTTACTAGTTAATGTTTTAGTATAAAATTACAAAAAAAGTAATCATTTGAGATGTATGATTTTCATTTAAGTTACTTAGGAGTTTCTAACCATAACAAGATATTAAATGGATAGGGGTAAAAATTGTATTTTTGTATGCATTTATGAAGCACCCGTTCCTTGCATTAAAGTGAAGTGGCAAAACCAGACATGTTGCTATGGGGAGGAGGGCTTCTTCTCACTTGGAAAGATAGAAAAATACCTGGATATGGATGTTATGACACATGCTGGGACATCCATGAGACAGAACCCCAAAAACAAAATCAATATTTCTACTAAAACATTTATATTCTGTGGGAATTAAGAAAAAAGAAGAAAGAGACATAGGTAAAATTCTCTTGGTCCAGGTAACTTTGGGGCAAGTGGAATCATTTCACCAAACAAATCAATAGTCTGTTCCTGGATCTATTGTCTTATGACCTAATTTTTGGGACTTTTGATCTTCTTTTCAAAATCTGGCCTAGTCCTTCAATGGAGAAAAATGGGGTTTATGTTGCCCTTTCAAAAAACATGCATTTATATTACCTCAGCTTTCATTTTTCAATAGCATTAGCAGTTTGAGGGAGTTTTTATAGTAACAGAAAAAAGAGAGCCATGAATCAACATGTCTGGACCATAAAGCTTGGAAAACCTACCCCTTTGTTGTAATTTAGTATTTCTACCAAAATATAAGGAAAGTCCTTTGATTTGCAGGTTTTTAAATATTTGAATGGAAACATTAAGTAAGTAGCTTACAGCACAAAGTCAGGAAGGATCTTCAGCCCCAGGTACTGCTAGGATTCTGAGTTTTTTGGATGACTTTGCTACTAATCTATTTCAAAAGTTTTTATCAATTAGTCAAAGGATTTTAGCTCAGAATTGGAAATGTCTGTTTAGGATGTGTCCTACATAGACAAGACATATCTGAATGGAAAGCTAAGAGTTCTTTGGAAAGTCAGTTGTGTTGCATGGTGTTTTGCTAGGGCAAACATGTGAAGTAGTGCTTTCCAGAAGTGACACAGGTGAAAGACTAAGGCAGACACGTGAAGGAATGTTTCACTGAAGCAGAAACCGGGAAGAGGAAGTTCTCTAAAGCAAGCTTGGGAAAGGATACATGAGGGAAGGATTCTTCACTCACCCCAGGCATGCAATGATCAATCTTACATTGCATAGCTGAACTCTATATGCCAGGACTCCATAGAGAGAAACACACCAAAAAACTTCAGGCGGTGTGCCACTTCCTCAGACTTGCGCTGATTGGCAGAGTGAAGACAGACTTATATGCTGAAGCAAGAGCCATGGAGGACACATGGTGTTTGGAGGGAGTATAAATGGGACTTGATGAGCCCTGGAGGAAGTTGAGTTTGGCTTGCTTATAAAGGTAGCTATGCAAAGCTTGTTGGTCTCTCATCTTTGCTTACCTTTGCTTCCCTGAAGGAGGCACAGCCAAGAACTCCCCCCTTCCCCACCCCGAAGTTTCTCCCAGGTCCTTCCTTCTGACTCATGCTAAAACTGAGGCCTGGCTATATCTGGTACATCATGCTACTGCTGCTCATTTGTGTTTGCTGTTCTGACTTTACCAAGCTGAACTTCTGGGGTATCTGTGAAGCGTTCGCTAGTGGATCTAGCTGTTGATGCTAACCTGTGAGCTGATCTGCTGAATTCCAGACAACACAGACAGGATTCGCTCCCAAGAACCATCCAAAGTAGGTCCACTTCCCAGTGTTCTTTCTTTTCTACACTTCTGATGGGCGGTGGGCTACAAGAGATTATAAAGCATTTAAGAGCCATCATTAAAAATAAGCATTGAAAGAATTAACATTACACATATCTATTTAGGGACTAAATATAACCCAATATAAATTTTCATTATGCTCAGGACCTGTAACATTCTAACCTTCCCAGATCACTAAAAATCTCATAGGTTAATCAGCCCTACAGACGATTCAATGGAAGGTATGGTTCTTTTATTAAACTTCCATTCCCACACAATATTTAGAATGTCTTAAAATTTTTCACTTATTAAGTAAATGCTTTATTAGTCTATAGGGGTTACTGGTAACTCTTTTAATTTTTGATTATAGGGTTTGAGAACAATGCTTGCATATTGTATGAAGATATTATTCACATAATTACATTGTTTTGTACCTTACAAGTTTGAATGTGAAACATGATGATAGGATCTTTACAATCCTTTTTAATGATTTACTATGCATGGATATTTAAATCTCTTTATCCAGTAACATTCTACCATAAGTGTAACTAAACTATGAAGTATTAAACTATTAATTACACAATTAGCATTTATAATGGAATCTCTGACAGCTTATTATATAGGTGTGTATGAGTTACAGGAAAAATAAAGCCATGCAAAATGTAAATTTCTCAATTTTAAAACCTGCCCCTTATGCCATTATTTCTTCAACTCTGTATGCTCAAAAACTATGAGAAGTAGTTAGTACAACTAAAATATTCAAAAGTTATCTGAAGTTTTCTGCCACATTTTTTAATGGCAACACACTAAAATTTAATGATACAGTTCACCATAATTATCAGTAAACTTCAGATTACTGTGTGCATTTTCCTCAAGTGTATATTAAAATTTGACTGACTACAACCTAAGCTGTGCATCTTGGATTTTTACTGCAACAGCATTTGCATTTGAGCAATGAAAATAATCAACTTAATTTGCCCTCCTAGAGAGCATGGAAGTGGCTTTGATTAGTCCATTGAAAGCCTGCCTTGTTTCCCTTGAGTTTGGATGCAGGGGGTAGAATTGCCAACAAGATGTAACCCAGCAGGGATTCAGGGTGTCAAGGATAAAGCTGACTGTATAAATGACAAAAGGGAAGACCATCAATTGGGAAGAAAAATAAAAGTTGTTTATGAAGAATCTGTCTCTCCATCTTTCCTAAGTAATCTATCTTTATTATGGTGTTTCCACCACTAATGCATGGGTTTTCTTCCTTATTGATTATCCCAGATATGTTTGGAGATATCTGCCCGAAAGATCTTGAGAAACACTTTCTAGGGCACAATGTGGGGGTTGTATCTATTCTTATTTTTAAGGCTGGAGAACCCTATGTTTCATTGAATATCAGGGAAAATTCTCAAAGCAATCTTATTTAAGCAAGACAGATTTAAAAAATACTACAATCACAAATGCACTTTAAGCCTAAAACCCATCATAAAGAAAATTTGTAGTAAAAGGTAAACTCATTCAAAATAGCTTAATTGAACCCAAGTAAAAATTCAATTGTCTTTATGAGATATATTAAAATAGAAAATACAAATTAAAGAAAAATCTGCAACATTTGCACTCAATAATATTGGAAATATTTGTAAAGAACTGGAGAAACATAGAAATCAATGAGAATATTCAGTTTAGATAAACAATGTCATTTGATTTAATTTTATGTTGCTCTAAATAAAAATCCTTGACAAAAGCAATTTAAGGAAGAAAAGGTTTATTTTATTTCATATAATTTCAAGATACAGTCCATTGAACAGTTAACATAAACCCCATTTGTCTTCATTTAAGGACCAGGCCTGATTTCAAAAAAACAAGGAGTTAAGACACCAGCTTCAGGCATAGACCATAAGTCCCTGAAACTAGGTCATAAGATGCCAGTTCTAGGAACAGGCCATAAAATCCAGAACACAATCGTAAAACCTTCTCCCAAAGAACAGCCTAGGGACAACCACAAAAATGAGGAAAGATTTTATCTCAGAATGGGCCATCTGCTGTGTTGGGCAGCACTATTTCATCCATGTGGTTGAATGTTCTTGACATTGGAATACAGACTACTGACCAGATATGATAGAAAGCTCATGACATAGGAAAGCAGACCACTGACCACCTCTGACGCCCTAGCACCCACCAATGAAATTTTGGATTGCCCAGTCATTCTAGAGCATTCCTCCTGTTCTCTATAAGAAAGCTTGCATACCTTTATCTGGGATCACCATTTAAAGAATGGTTGACCCTCACTTGCTGGTTGTTTCTGCTGAATAAATGCTCTTTGGTTTTCCATGCTATCTGAGTCTGAGGTCTTCCTTCAGCAGTTTTTAAACCCTTGCATCATCACAGCAAGGAAATCATGCTATTGCAAATCAAAGTAGTCCCATACACGTGAGCAAAAATTAATGCATATGTTTTTAAGTTCAGCTCAAATTCTCATTTTTTTTCATATAATAGGTAAGCCAAGCTTTGGAGAAGGTGCCACCTACTTTGTCATTATTTACTTACATATGTATATATTTATTCATTTATTTATATTTACTTCATTTGTCTTTAAGTTTCTTCACAAATTTGTATTCAGGATTTTTTTTTTTTCAAAAAATAGCAACAGCACAAAGAACCACAAAATTTTCCTCAGTGTATAGGTTATTAAACTACTCACTATAAACTTTCTATTCAATATAACTGAGACAATCCTCCAGAGAAATTGTTGCTGTAATGTGGGTTGTCACATCAGAGAAACCATATGTTACTGGGGAAAACACAGTTCCCTGTGGAGTTATTGGTTCTATTAATAAGTTAATTTAAGAATGAAATACAGCCAGGCGTGGTGGCGCACACCTTTAATCCCAGCACTCCGGAGGCAGAGGCAGGTGAATTTCTGAGTTCAAGGCCAGCCTGGTCTACAAAGTGAGCTCCAGGACAGCCAGGGCTACACAGAGAAACCCTTTCTCGAAAAACAACAACAACAACAACAACAACAACAACAACAAAAAATACATTTTCATTGTATACCTGGAATTTTGTGAGGGAATCCTAACAGGGAATGGGGCAACTCTGACTCTTTTACTAGCTCTTGGGACCCCTTTTCTCCTACTGGACAGCCTTGCTCAGCCTAATTTTTTTCAATTTTTTATTATATATTTTCTTCATTTACATTTCAAATGCTATCCCCAAAGTTCCCTATACCCTGTCCCTACACTGCTCCTCTACCCACCCAATCCTACTTCTTGGCCCTGGCATTTCCCTGTACTGGAGCATATAAAGTTTACAAGACCAAGAGGCCTCTCTTCCCAATGATGGATGAATAGGCCATCTTCTGCTGCATATACAGCTAGAGACACGAGCTCTGGGGGGTACTGATTAGTTCATATGGTTGTTCCACCTATAAGGTTGCAGACCCCTTCAGCTCTTTGGGTACTTTCTCTAGCTCCTCCATTGGGGGCCCTGTGTTCCATTCCAATAGATGACTGTGAGCATCCACTTCTGCATTTGCCAGGCACTATTATCGTGCCTATTGTAATTTTAATGTGTTATGCCATGTTCGGTTGACATCCCTGAGAGGCCTGCTCATTTTCCAAAAGGAAATGGAGGATCAGTGGATTTGAAGAGGACATGAGGTTGGGGGTTGGGAATAGGAGGAGTGGATGGATTGGAAACTTCAGTTAGGGTGTAATGTATGCAAGAAGCTATAAATCTCAGTAGTTACCCTCAGGAATAAAGGAGTAATCTCAAAATGTCCTCATCACCACTCCCTTCCTAAGTAATTCTATCCATGCCAATAAACAAACAAACAAGCAAACAAACAGACAAAGAAACTAACAATCACACAACTCAGTCTGCTAAGAACACATACATTTACAATGTTCATTAGCTTAACAGAGGCTATTCGCTTAAAATACTGGTACAACCATCTTCAGAGATGCTTCCTCCAGCAGTTGATAGGAGAGAAGGCCACAGTAAAACATTAAGCAGAGCTCTGGGAACTCCAGGAAGAGGCAGAGAAACGAGGGTAGGTACAAGAGGGTTTGAGGACACTAGGAGAACATGGCCGATAAAACCAACTAAGCAGTGTTGCCCTAGTCCTTTGCCCTCTTGCCCTGTTCTGTAGGTCCTTGGGGATAGGGGACAAGAAGCACAGAACCAATGACTCAGACCGAGAGAGCCAAGTGAGGAGCAGAGGCAGACTCGGTTAGTGTAATCGTGATAAATGCCTTTATACCATCCTCCCATGTCCCCTCGGTCCATAACTGCTTGTCTGGAACAGCTGGCACCAGCCGATTGGCTGCCCTGTTACATGCTCTGTCTTTGTTCATCTCCAGGTATCAGGCAGGTTCCAGAGTTAGTAAATGTGGAGGTGCCTGCTGCGCATGTATGGGCCATTGTCGGCTGCTACACAGAACGCGCTGATTCACTCCTCCTACGAAGCAGGGGTCAGCGGTGTTCCCAGAGACTGAAGTAGTAATCACTGAGCCTACACCGGTCTGCATTAGGCCCTCTGCATATATGCTGTTATTATTTAGCTTCAGGTTTTTGTGTGACTCTTAACAGCTGGATAGAGATATCTCTGACTTTTGCCTGCTCCTGGGACCTTTTCTGTCTTACTGGCATGCCCTGTCCAGCCTTGATATGATATGTATGATATGTGTGATGTGATGTGATGTGATGTGATGTGATGTGATGTGATGTGATGTGATGTGATGTGATGTGATGTGATATGATATGATATGATATGAGAGTTTGTAACCAGTCTTATTGTATCTTGTTATGCCATGTTTGGACGACAGTAAGGGGATGCCTACTCTTTTCTGAAGGAAAATAGAGGAGCAATGGATCTTGGGGAAAGTGAAGATTGCAGGGAACTAGGAGAAGAGGGAGAGGAGGCTGAGGTTAGGAAGCATTCTATGAGAGAAGAACAAATAAAATAAAATAAAATTTAAATACTTGATTTAAAAGTGAATCTATACATAAATACAAACATACTCACAATGTTCACATGAGACAGCATTTATGCCTCAAGGAATATAAAATATATCCTGATGCGAATAAAAGTAAGCATTATCACTTATTTAAGTTGCACTGCTTCACTCTGAAACATGCAGCAGTAACATTTATAATCCCCGAAAGAAGGAGCAAGGAAGACCACAGAGAAACCACCTATTGAACTGACAGATATGAAAGAGAATTGCCAGACGCCTTTGGGGAATTCCAAGGCCACAATGCCTGCCTCTTCGGCTCAGAGAGGAGAGAAATCTGATTAAGGTTGGGCTAGCTCTCTTGGGAGAAGAGAAAAACTTACAGGGTCATATAGAAAACCCACAGATGTAAGGGCTGGAAGGAAATCTGATGAGGCAGAGCAGCCTGGAGGTTTTGGGTGGTAGAGAGGCTTTTAGGCTTGAGTGTGCACCACAGGTACAGCTCAATAGGGATGTGGATCCTCCTTGTAGACAGAAAGCTATCCACAGATATCTAGGGAAGGACAAGAGCGAGCTGCCACCTCTCTGTCAGTAGTCCCATAGTGCAGGTGGACAAGAGTCCAAGCTGTCATTTTGGGCTTATTCAGTGAGCCCACCCCTTTTTAGGGTACTCTGGATATTTCCTTTTGGACCTAACAAAAATAAATTTGTGAGTAAACACATTTACCAACTCTCCTTAGCTGGATTATCATACTAACAAGACCCAGCATAACGGATTTTTAAATGAATATTCCATGTGTCCTAACATCCATACCTTTATTATCTTTTTGAAGTTTAGCTCAATTTCCAAGAATTATGTCAAGACTCATAAAGATATAAAATCAGAGTTAGAAGTTGCTGATAGCTATTGGTTATTAAAAATAAATAACAATAAGTCAAACTACTTTGTCTCTAAGTCTGTACCATTCAATGTCCCCTTGGTTATAATTTCCTAGCTATCATTAGTCCCATAGGAAAGAAGCATAGCACGCCATGATTATGCTTTTCAGCAATGTTAGAATCAATTGAGCAACAATAAGTTTATAAATTTGGTCATGTTGGCTGCAATTTGCTAAATAATAGTAATTTCCCTTTATAGAATGGTTGCTGTCATGCACAGTTTGTCGTTGTTCTAATTTTAATTAACGATGACCAATATTAAATCTCTGATCCCATACTTAAGTTAGTTGGAATATTGAGATCAATTGGGCAGGGCTGAAATTGCTACAAGCCACACAATAGAGCCCAGAAACTGAGGCATAGGACTACGTAATTGAGCCATGTGATTGAATCCTGAAAGAAAAAGCACAGGTAGATTAGTGACAGCAAATAGAACAGTGTGCATCAAACAGAACTGACTGTGAAATCCAAAGGGGTATTCAGGAATTCTCTGCATTTTGGTCCCTTGGTGCTCATACTGAACAGTTAGATGAGGACGGGGGGATGATGCTAGCACTGCTGTCCATATTCGATAGGACTCAAGCAGTGGTGTATTCTTATTTTTAGGATGTATCTTAAAAGATTATATGCCTGAATTTTCAAAGATATTTAATAGCTTTATTAGTGTAGACAATGATGAATTTTATCCCGGCTTCCACATACATTTGTGACATGCTCTGTTTGCTCATATTGTTCTAACAATTATAGCACAATGCCTCGATGATACTTCAACAACTTTATGATACTTCTGCTTTTCTTACTTAGAATGTTTACTTTTCTGTACCACATGATTTCTTTTGGATTCACAATAAACATATGTATAAATAAGGTGTAAAACAATTCTGTTAAAATAATAGTACTCAGAACTTGATCTAAATGTTAACTTGAAAATAGAAGAACCCAACACAAAGAATATTTTGCAAGTTGATTTTTTTCATGCCGTGTAAAGCTTGGAAGTAAGGCAGATCTGGACACAGTATATTAGCATGGAGCATTAAGATAAAGAAATATCATAAACTCCAACAACATACAGAACTAACAGAAACAGACTCCAGTTTAAATCTTGCTTCTTTGTAGAAATTCAGTTTGCAATATACACAAGCATATTAGCAATCCATGAAGAATAATTATAGATTTGTTTACATGCATGCTTTATCTTTCATATACCTCTATTCCTGATCTCATTTGTGAAGGACAGAAATATGTTTTATCTCTATGTTCTTACTTTTAAGCAGTGAATCAATTAGTACAAGGCAGATAAACAGGAAAGGAACCATATTTAACTCTTCAAATATACACAGGAGTCTCATAAATATATGACTGTTGAAGAATGTTGTATAAAATTGCCATGTTTTGCAGCTTATATCTCACTATGATAAAGATTGCTTCTGAGCAATTCTCTTGCAACAATCCAATGAAGATGTATGTTTCCTTCTTATTGGAACATAGTTTCAGAACTAATGCTACTCATCAAGTTACCCAATCTTAACTAAGCAGCAGTGACTATGCAAACAATGAATATTTGGGGAAGGGAATATATTCTCAGATATCTTGATACTACAAAACACACCCAAGTCACACACACACACACACACACACACACACACACACACACACACACACACACACACACAATCAACTCTAGTTCAACATTTAGAGTTAGGCCAGAAAACATGAATGCTGAATCTATATCTTTTAATCATGTGATAGAGGTATCATAAACAGGACTAACCCCCTAAGAATACAGTTTAGACAACTTCTGTCCTTTTTACCTGGTAACATAGTGAGCAATCTGAAACTATTTCTTTGATTCAAAAGGCCAAACCTTTTGGGGCAGTATATGTCCTAGTGATTTGCTCTTTAAAGTAGCAGAGGTGATTACCAGTTTGTAACTCCCTCGCAAGTCTTCTGAAATTGCCCTCTCTCAAACATGAGTATTAACTCTGTGCTTTTATCTTGATGAGACTTAAACCCACCATTGACATAAATTATTGTATAAGCCTACGATAAAGTTTTTAGATAGATTAATTGGGGCAGAAAGACAATCTCAATTCCATTGACACCATCCTGTGGGATAGTCTTCCGAACTACAAAATAAAGAAAGTAAATTAACGCGAGCATCCGCATCTCTATGCTTCCTGGCAGTGGATACCATGTGTCCAGCTTCTTTTTTTTTAAACATCATCATAATTAGTAATTGATTTCTCTTCATTATATTTTATTGTGAGAATAATACATATTTTAAATGCTAGAAAAATGTAGGAGTATTTTAACACTAATGTGTTTGTGTTATTCTATATTGTACTTGTGGTTTTCCAGGCATAAAAGAGCCTTAAAAATTACCGGCTATGTAATAAGGGTCACTACATCGAATCACAGGGATATAGTTATAAAAGATACTTTGATAGTTAACACATGACACAGTCTAGAATTCCTAGGGAAGAGGAATCTCCAAGAGGAAGTTTGTACATTTGGTTGGCCTCTATACATATCTGAACAGATTGTTAACTGTTGTGGGAAGCCAGGCCACCGAACATGACACTATTCCCTAGACAGGAGTTCCTTCATTGTGCATGAGAAATTGAACATATTATTGAGGTCCACTGGTGTCCAAGTCATGAAGTACAATTGTTTGTACTACAGCATTTCAAATGGTGACTTCTTATATTGGAAATGGTAGTATTCCATGAACAGGATTCTAGACCAGTTCTATATCAATTCGCCAAACCCTGGTATGAAGTGTAAAGTGTCTTCCTCAAGACGAACTAAATTCCTCTTGGATTCTCCAAATTGACTAACAATTTGAAAGTAGATTTCTCATGCATGGTACTGAGGCTTTCCACATAAAGATTTTGAGGATTCTGTAATTTTTCCCAAGTAAAAGATTATACTACAGTTGAAAAGAATAGATGTGGATAAGAAATTGAATGATTTATTATAAATGATCAAAATGGTAATAACTAATACCAGTATAGAACACTTGGGAGACATTGGAATTAATCAGTGCAGGTAATGTGGTAATATGCCTTAAATTGATGTTTAACCTGGATCGGTAATTTTTGTTATCTAGGCAGTCATACTCCAAGGGTGGTCAGAAAGCATTTAATTAAAAAGTCACTTTCAAGGAGGTGACTATAGAGATGTTTTATTTCATCTATCTTCTTAGAGATCTGTTCCATTGAGTTGCTACTTTTACACTTTAAAATAGGTTCCATTAGTTAAATTGGTCACGACTTGATAAATAGGGTGATGCAGATATTTTAGTTATGACCAGTGCCCTTACATAATTAAAGACAAGAATTCCAGAGAGAATCATTAGTTGGAGATAAAATGGCATTTTCACCTTACCCTTAAATGATTTGTTTCTTGAAAGATAATCTGTCAAATGTTGTTTTCAAGCTATGATCATGCTGCCCCTTCGAAAAGCTGTTTGCCAGCTTTTATTTACTAATTATTTTTCCAGACGATCTTAATTAGTGTAAACACAGGTTTCCACCAAGTATATACAGCATATTCATATGACTGTCTGCATTCATAAAATAGATTGCTTGTCTACTACTAGAAACTAAATATCGAGGAGAATAAAATATCTAAAACTATGCATTTTGTCAAGAACTTTAACTATCCATTAATCTGTAAATGTAAATGAAACATACTGCAAATTAGGACAAATGTGTGAGTAGTTTTTTATCCCAAGTTTTTCAGCAAAATGGAACCAAGCTCATAGACAAAGGAGCAGAAGTGAAAACTCAATAAAATAATATCAAAGATACTATTTTAGGACCAGCTCCACAAAATCACACAGGAAATGCAAGATACATCTGTATATCCTTCAGAATTTTTATCATGGAATTGAGTAAAGTAACCTTTGATATCCATAAATGTCTTTTCTTCATATATATTTCACAGCAATTCAATATTCAAACAGAAATTTCCAGCTCTCCTATGACATTCTGATTGCAAGCCCTGAGGTCCAGTTCTTTTATGTCTCCCCAACCTTGTTCTATTGTCATGACTTCATTCATTGTGCTACTAACTACTTCCTAGCTGTAACTCAGTATAACATTGAATATTTAATCTAAGGTGTTCATTTTTGCCTTGTCCAATCTCTTAAGTATTGGAATAATTAGAGAACCAAAGAGTAATAAAATAAATGATAAAAAAAATTACTTCCCTATTCTGTGTTCATGATATTACATCATTCTTCTATTTGTGAGCAAGGACTTATCCTAGAACTTCTAGTATGACAAAGGTAAATACTTGACTTTTCAACCAATCAGGAGCACCACACACACACATGATACACATACAAATGCACACAATGTCATATATGCAAATATATTTAGATAGTTATACACATATGTACAAACATATCTGTGTCTACTCAAATAAAATAAAATAAGACTCTGTGCATCAGTTTCGCTTTGTCTATCAGTTTGGTTCCATTTTGTTGAGAACTCAGAATACAATAACTGTTTACAGATTTGAATTTCCAACTACACACTTCACTTAAATTGAATTGTACTTTAATTGCTTTCAGTTATATTTTTGAACACATAAAGGAAATAGAATAGTATATAACGTGCAGGGTCATGTTGATGAAAAAAGAGTGAAACCAATTCCAAGCTGGGAAGAAACAGGACTTGGTGAGTTTCGGTCAAATTACTTCATCATATTCTAAGGGAACTTTTACAGGCTCAACTAATTTTCACAGCAATGAAGGGAGCTTAAGTCAGAGGACACATCTTAAGGCTTAAAAAATTGCAAGGGAATGATCTTGATTCTTTAGTATGATGGTTTCCATTATGCCCAGAATATACTACCTTCATAAATAATACATTTACTTAACTCATGGAGAAAAGTATTAACTTTAAAGCTAAAACTGAGTCAACCATCAGATTCTTGAATCACTTTTTAAAAATTATAGAAATTGAGTTCAAAGACATTCCATTCTTAATGCATCCGAAATTAGGAAAATTGATATCTCAGTTACTACAGTGCAAGAATATACCCGCAGGATAGACTATGCTGTAGAAACAAACCATTCTGACAGCCCAGACACTTTTGAAACTGTCATCTCATACTGAATGAATATATCAAGTATTTACTTTTTAAGTGTTTCTAAAGATAGAATATAACAAATTAGGCATAATCATGACATTTTTGAAGTATGTTTTAGTGACTTCTCTTCATCTTATCATCTCCCATTCCTTATTTCATCTTATTGATCTTTGCATTAGGATAAATTTGCCTAAAATTATGCTTTCCAGATACGTCCATTTTCCTGATAAAACTTGTAAGCATATTTTTATAGCTAAACAAAATGTATATATGCACATGTGCCACATTTCATTGAACAATCAACAATCATTTGTATCCATTTATCTTGCATTGTTCCAACTCCCTGATATTGTAAACAGTACTATGTAAATATCTCTGTGATGTGATACAAGGTCCTTTGGAATAATATCCACAAGGAATATTACTAATCACATGGTAGCTCTACTTTTAATTTATTGAAGATTTTCCACCCTGATTACCATAATGGTTGTAATAATTAACATTCCCATCAGAAGTAAATAAATGTTCCTCTTTCCTGACAAACAGCAGGTCAACAAATATGTTGGAAAAACCGAATATCAACCTGAAGAAGCTTTACATTCAATTCATGTTTCTCTCTATATCAAAACAATTACATTAAAAAACACAATTAAGTGGATCAAGTATATTATCGCATAAGCTGAAATAATAAAACTTCTAAAGGAAAACTTAGAGAATATATGAGGCTATAAGTACAAATAAGACTTTTCTGAAGGAAATAAAACATTAACATGGACACTAACCCCAAGAATCAATAAATGAGACTAAATGTGTTTAGACGTTTCTCTGCAGAAAAAAAAAAAAAAAAAAAAAGCAAGATCTAGACGAAAAACAAATAGCTAGTGAATTGGAAGAAATCTTTAACAGCTATGCCAGACAGGGACTAATGTCTAGAATTTCCAAAGAAATACAACAATTTTATATAAAAATTCATGTCTACCAATCAACAAGTACATAATGAAACATGCACACAGTTCCCTAAGCAAGAAACTTAATTGGCCACTTAGCATTTTTAAATATGTTCATCATCTTTAGTCATCAAGGACATACAAATTAAAACTACTTATCTCTCAGAATCATTCAGGACAGCCTTTACCCAACTGGGCAAAGGAAGAAGTTTCATATCTGCTGTCTCATTGAGGCTTGTGATCTGACTAGTTAGCTGAACCTCAGCACCTGTGCTCAGACTTCCAAAAACTGCCTTTGGTTGATTTCACTTCCTTTTCTGTGTGCTGCTAAGAAATGATGTGCAATCTCTCTCTGGCAGGCTGACATGTGTCCTGTCTACCTGTTGAGTCTTCCAAACTCCCTCAGAGTATTAGAAATAACCATTTGTTGTTGTTGTTGTTAGATATATCCCGGGTAAAGCCTCTTGTTTTATGGGAAAGCAACTGAAAATATCCCAACCATCATGCTCTAAGCCATAGGCAGAAACTGCACTTGTCTCTAACTTTTGCTTTGTATGGTGTCATACTTCCAATCCTATGACGCAGGAACTTGAATAAATTCTCAATGAATTCTTAGCTACAGATATTGTAGTCAGGGATTCACACAAGATAGAAACCACTAGATACCAATATATGTGTTCAGTATAGGAAGTTAGTATTTCTATAACTTAGCTTCTTAAATTAATTTGGCAGAGGCATGGCTAAATTACTTTTGGAATTCATTTATTTCCCTAGTACTAGAAATTAAGGCCACAGCTTCACACATGCTGGGCCTCACTCTACCTCCAACAAGCTATAACATCAGTATCATCAGTCAGTTATTCAGAATAACTCCTAATGATGGACTATAAGGAGGTTTTGAGCCACCCAAGGTGTTTGGGACTAAGCTAGGTTCTACTGGGAATATTTCAAATACTCTTAGGTACTGAGACTTTTTAATAGGTCCATGTATATATATATATATATATATATATATATATATATATATATATATATATATATGTGTGTGTGTGTGTGTGTGTGTGTGTGTGTGTGTGTGTGTGTGTGTGTATTCACCAACATGCAATACTTGTTGACTTGTTGTAATATCTGACTCCCCTCCGGGGGGTCAGTGTTGTTCTTTGTGTAAATACAGTGTAATGAGTATTTTTGTGTTTGTTGAAGTATAATTTGGTGAATTGATTAGAGAAATGCAATCTATGTATCTATCTATCTGTCTATATATATTATATATATATATATATATATACACACATATATATATATATATACACACACACATATAGGTATATATGTGTATATATATGTAGTAACATGTTTGTAGAAAAAGAATTATAATTATATTACTAGATTATAGCCTTAATTTAATTATAGGATTGTGCAAATTCTTGTTTAAAAAGAAGATTAAATTAAACCTCCAATAGGAAAAATATTTTTACATTTTAATCAATAAATCATATTATGCTACTATTTCACCAAATTAAACCAATTACAATTTCATTTTGTTCTATCTGGTTTGATTCTGAGTGCAAGGATCCATAAGTAGATGAGAAACTTAGGTATGTATAGAAGATAAAAGTTGAGGTGTTTGAATGTCAAGAAGCTATAAATGGTGAAAAGTATTGGAAATGGCATCATCTTCTCTAAGTTCTTATCTGTGCATTCATATAAAGTAGCAGCAATTTCTTGTACAGTGCAATTGTTAAAGTGAGAAGATTATAGAGATATACATGTAATTCATTGCTGTAAAATTCAAACATATTTCTGTTGATCAGATAGTAAATGATTTTGTAGCATTAAATCATGTTTCTTTAGTAGCATAAAGGATATAGTTGTTCCTCTACATACAGATAAAAACACATCATCATGATTTACAAGATTCAAAAAAAAATGAGAAAAGCTTGGTAACACTGTCACCCATACATTGGAACTTTGATTTTAATTAGGAGTTGTTTACATTATCAATTCAAGTACAGTTTATACTATCTCATTTTCTATGACTTTGTTAAGTGATTTGAAGGCAAATAACAATAATATCTATGAATAAATATTACATTTGATTCTATTGTCTATTATGTGTGATTGTTAGGAAAGTAAGTTTGAGTTCATGTCTAATTTGTTGAACTAACTCACATATTAACGCAAATATATGTCTCATTTTTAGTGTGTTATTTTTTCTTTTACACATAGCAACCATGTCATAACATAAACATATACACATACACATGTTCACACACATTGCACACATAAGCACAGGCACACACACACACCACAAATACAGCATATACATTATTAGGTCATTGAACGACATAAAGTTTCCAGTTTTACATTTTGGTTTTCAACATGCTCAACACTAATACATCTGACTTAGAAATGTAGTTTGTCTGCTGACGATACAACCGACATTTAAATGAGTTTCTCACTTGTGATTTAATTATACTTCTTACCAATCCAATAAAATATCTTTTATCTATACCTACTTTTCCTGCTTCATTTGTGGGATAGATAAAGACAACATTCAAGCCCATCGTGTGTGTGTGTGTGTGTGTGTGTGTGTGTGTGTGTGAGAAAATTCATTAACTTAGTTCACTATATAAACAAACTCAAAGAAAAAAATCACATGATCATCTCTTAGATGCAGAAAAAGCATTTGACAAAATACAACACTCCTTCATGTTAAAATTGTCGGAGAGATTAGGAATTCATGGCCCATAGCTAAGCATAATAAAAGCAAAATACTGCAAACCAACAGCCAATATCAAATTAAATGGAGACAGACTTCAAGCAATACCACTGAAACTGGGGACAAGACAAGGATGTCCACTCTCCCCTATTCAATATAGTACTCAAAGTTTTAGCTAGAACAATAAGACAACAAAAAGAGATCAAGGGGATACAAATTTGTAAAGAAGAAATAAGGTATCAATATTTGAAGATGGTATGATAGTATACATAAGCAACCCCAAAAATTCTACCAGAGAACTTCTTCAGGTGATAAATAACTTCAGCAAAATGACCAGATATAAATTTAACTCAAATAAATCAGTAGCATTCTTTTATATGAATGAACAGGCTGATAAAGAAATTAGGGAAATGACACACTTTAAAATAGCCAAAAATAATATAAAATATCTTGGGATAACTCTAATCAAACAAGTGAAAAACCAGTATGACAATAACTTCCAGTCTCTGGTTGTTTTATTTTGTTTTGTTCTTTTTTTGGTTTTTCATGATAGGGTTTCTCTGTGTAGCTCTGGCTGTCCTGGAACTCACTCTACAGATCAGGCTGGCCTCAAACTCAGAAATCCAACTGCCTCTGCCTTCCAAGTGCTGGGATTAAAGGCATATGCCACCACTGCCCAGCAACCTCAAGTCTCTTGTTGCAGTAAATCTCCAACCCTAATAAGCCCAGGCAGAGAAAACACAACTCAATTAATATGAATACAAGCTTCATGCCTAGATTGGGCAGCTCTAACACTACACTACCTTCTTTCCCAACCATGAGATCCCTTATAACTTGTTGTTTCTTCTGGTCATGTGCTTCTGTTCCACTTTCCTTCTACCTTCTTCCCCTCTGTCCTCCTCTTCTCCCCTATCCAACCTAGAAGTCCTGGAAAATCCCATTTACTCACCCAGTGATTGGCACCTTTATTCATTAGGGGATGGTTCACTAGAAGTTAGTCTTCCTTTGTAACCCCTCCCAGAAGAGCAAAATTAGCATCAAAATACAAACAACCCCAGGGCTATCTACAACTGTATTTCTAGAAAGAAATCAAAGATACCGGAAAATGGAGAGACCTCCCACTCTCAAGGAGTGGCAGAATTAACATAGTAAAAATGGCCATCCGAATAAAGGAAATCTATATATGTAATGCAATCCCCATCAAAATCCCAACACAATTCTTCAAAGACAGGGGAAAAAGCTATTCTCAAATTCATCTGGAGAGGCAAAAATAAAAAATAAAAAAATAGAAAAACAGAATATCCCAAACGATTCTTAACACAAAAAGAACAGGTAGGGGAATCACCAATCCTAACCTCAAGCTCTACAGAGCCATAATGATGAAAAACTACATGGTATTTGTCCAGAGACAGACATATTGATCAATAGAGACTTGATGACTCAAAAATAAAACCACACATCTACATTCACTACAGTGACAAAGACACCAAAAATACACAGTGGGAAAAGGAAGCATCTTCAATAAATGGTGATGGTCTAACTGGTTGTCTGTATGTAGAAGAATGAAAATAGTCCCATATTTGTCACCTTGTACAAAGCTCATGTCAAAGAGGATCAAGAACCTCAACATAAAACCAGATCCACTGAATCTAGTAGAAGACAAAGTGGGGAAGAGTGTTGAACTTATTGGCACAGAGGGAAATTTCCTAAACAGAACTCCAATGGCTCATGCCCTAAGATCAAGAATTGGTAAATGGGACCTCATGAAACAGGAAAGCTTCTGTAAGGCAAAGGATAGAGCCAATAAGACAAATCTGCAACCTACTGACTGGAAAAAAAATCTTCACTAACCCCACATCCAATAGAGGGCTAATATCTAAAATAAAGAAAGAACTCAAGAAGCTAACCACCAAAAAACCCAACAACCCAATCTAAAAGTGTGGTATAGAACTAAACTGAAAATTCACAACAGAGGAATCTCCAGTGGCTGAGAAATACCTTAAGCAATATTCAAAGTCCTTAGTGATCAGAGAAATGCAAATCAAAAATGACCCTGAGACCTTATACCAGTCAGAATTATTAAGATCAAAAGCTTGGGTGACAACACATGTTGGAGAGGATGTGTTGAAATGTGGAGAAAGAGGAACACACCTCCATTGCTGGTGGGATTGTAAACTGGTACAAACACTCTGGAAATAAATCGGGAGATTCCTCAGAAAATTAGAAATAGATCTACTGAAGACCCAGCAATACGACTCTTGGGAATATACCCAAAACATGCCCCACCTTGCCACAGCCTTGTTTATGGTAGCCAGAAGCATAAAATAACCCAGATGTTCCAGGACAGATGAATGGATACAGAAAATGTGGTTCATTTGCACAATGGAATACTACTCAGCTTTTAAGAATGAGGACCTCCTGAGTTTTGCAGGCAAATGGATGGAACTAGAAAATATCATCCTGATTGAGGCAATTCAGAACCAAAAGGACATGCATAGTATGTACTCACTAATAAATAGATATTAGCCAAAAAATAAAAGTACCAAATACCCAAGATACAGTCCACAGAACTCAAAAAGTTCAACAAGCTGAAGGGCCAGAGTGAGGATGTCTCAGTCCCACTTGGGAGGGGGAAGAAAGCAGCCACAAGTGGTGGTGGTGGGGGGGTGCAAGGAATCTGTCAGGGAAAGTGGACTTGGGGTGGAGCAGAGAGAGGAACCTGAGCTGGTATTCAGTGAGGGAAAATGACTGAAATCCCTGAGGGCCAGAAGAAAGAATGGAAACAGGCAACCTCTGGAAGTAGGCGGTTGGGAGGACCCTCCAGAATGCACCAGAGACTTGGGTGGTGAGAGACTCTTGGGCCTCTAAGAGAGGGACCTGAGATGAAATGCCCTATATTGAGGAGAGGGAACTTGTAGAGCCCACCTTCAGCAAAAGACACGGTTTCAAGTGAGGAATGGGTTGGACATCCAACAGTCAAAACTCTGACCCATAATTGTTCCTGTTTGAAAGAACTGCAGGGATGGAAATGGAGAGAAGCTTGAGGAAAAGAAGTCCCAGTGACAGGCCCAAATTGGGATTGATCCCAAGATACAGGTGATGGAGCACTCACAAAAAGGGACCTAGCATGACTACCCTTCATCCCTCTGAAGGACCCAACAAGCAGCTGAAAGGGTCAGAGGCAGATATTTACACTCAATCAATGGTCAGAAGCTGCTGACCCCTGTGGTTGAATTAGGGGAAAGCTGGAGGAAGCTAAGGAGGAGGGCAACCCTGTAGAAAGACCAGCAGCTTCAATAAACCTGGACCCTAGAGATCTCTCAGATACTGGACCACTAACCAGACAGCATACAACAGTTGTTATTAGGCCCCCAACACACATACAGCTGAGGATTGCCCATCTGGGCTTAGCCAGAGAAGATGCACAAAAAAAAAGCTCAAGAGACTGGAGACCCCAGGGAGTTTAGAGGTCAGGTGGGGTGGGAGTTGGGGGTTGGGTCAGCCATGTGGAAACAGGGGGATGGGTAGGAGGCATGGGATATGGTATGGGATGTACTGGAAGAGAAATAAAATCTGGAGTTTAACAAAGTAAAGAATCAAAACTTATTTAGTTTAAGTCATAATTTTGAGGTCTTCATGATTAAATGCTTGTTCTTTGACTTTGGAGTACTGATGACAGTTCCTTTATTTACTCTTTTCATTTTCTGAGAACTTCATACATTGTATTTTGATCATATTCACCATTCTTCTCAATGCTTCAACACCCATTCCCTCCTTTCCTACCCAACCATTTATTAGTAAGCCTGTGAAGTACAGTAGGTGCTGACCATATTCTCATGCATGTTTGGTTTTGTGCTGGAGAGTGGTCAGTTCTTTAGGGCTGACCTCCTGGATCTTCCTTTCCCAGAAGCTAGCAACTTCCAAAGGATGCTTTGCTACCTAGGAGACTTTTTTTTTTCCATTTTTTATTAGGTATTTTCCTCATTTACATTTCCAATGCTATACCAAAAGTCCCCCATACCCACCCACCTCCACTCCCCTACCCACCCACTCCCCCCTTTTGGCCCTGGCGTTCCCCTGTACTGGGGCATATAAAGTTTGCAAGTCCAATGGGCCTCTCTTTCCAGTGATGGCCGACTAGGCCATCTTTTGATACATATGCAGCTACAGTCAAGAGCTCCGGGGTACTGGTTAGTTCATAATGTTGTTCCACCTATAGGGTTGCAGATCCCTTTAGCTCCTTGGGTACTTTCTCTAGCTCCTCCATTGGGAGCCCTGTGATCCATCCAATAGCTGACTGTGAGCATCCACTTCTGTGTTTGCTAGGCCCCGGCATAGTCTCACAAGAGACAGCTACATCTGGGTCCTTTCGATAAAATCTTGCTAGTGTATGCAATGGTGTCAGCGTTTGGATGCTGATTATGCCTAGGAAACTTTTGACTGACCTTTCTTCTCTTTGCTGTGATTTTCCTGGATTGGTGGTGTGTAGCTTGTTAATGCTGCCTTAATTGGAGAGATCCACATGTGCAACTGTCTTGCTTTGTCTGGGAAACACTGGTTCCTCAATGTGGAATTCTCTTTCATCGGTTCTCTCTTTTGTGTTGGCAACTTAGGAACAAGTTTCAAACTTAGGAATCAAAATTCTGCCTAATTGAAAAATTAATTAAGAAAACGGTGTCACCCTACTTAATAATATGAACAAAAATAATATTAATTGTTGCTGTTGGTTAATGATAACCTGTTCTGAGGTTGTAACTCTGATCAGCCACAACAAAAAAAAAAGTTTTCATTAATAAAAAAAGCATTTTTCCTGTCATTCATCAGACAAATTTAGAGATAGTGACTACAGTGGGTTACATATTAAACATATCTTTTTAAGAGAAAAAATCTTTCAAAAAATGTCATTGAAACATTTGAAAGAATTCTTTACACATAAAAGAATTTTGAATACTTATTACAATTCGGTTTGCTAATAATAGTTTATCGATCTTTGAAATGTCTTACATTGTGTAACATCAGTGACTTTTCTGAATTGTATAGGACGTATACCAGGTCAGCAGTTTTTAGTTCAATTATAAAAATTATTTCTTGGTGTACATGTAAGACCTTTAAAATTTATCTCTCTGTCATATTTCAAAGGGGAAAAAGATTTTTCAAAGTCAGTTTAAGCAAAGTTTACATTCTTGCACAATGACTTTCAAGTTAACGAGCTTTAAACATTGATTACCATTCTACATTGTAATCAAAATTCAAAAGAGATGTAGTTGCAATCTTAAAAAATAAATCTTGGAATAATAGGATATTAAATTATACAAGCCAGACTGAGAAGGAAAAATAAAATACCCTTTCCATCCAGTGACGTAGCATAAATAGTAGATCCCAAATTCCAGGGCTGGGTCGGTGGTGCAATGGCTGCAGCACTATCCATATTTACAAGGATCAGATTTTGGATTCCCAGCACCTTTGAAGAAATAATGTCCAGCCGTAATAGATTGCCAATAACTCAGTTTAGGAGGCAGAAAAGGGACATCCTGAAGCAATCTGGCTTATTAGACTAGTCAAATTGATAATCATCTTGTCCAGCAAGAAACCCTGATATTATATTTAGATTGAGGAAGACACAAGACACTAACTCTGAATCAGAAACACAGAGACACAGACACAAATATAGACACACACACACGCACAAACACACACACACTGGCACAGGCACAGGCACACGCAGACACAGACACACATAGAAACACAGAAAAACACATATATATACTCAGGGTGGGGGTGAGAAGAGACAACCATATACATATGTGAATATACATAAACATATAGATTTATACCATATAAAGAAAATAAGTAAATACACGAATTAATAAGTGAAAGAAAAAAAATGTCCCTGTTTATAATAACACAAGAAAACTAAACACAATAAGAGTGATTGAAAGTATATATTCCCAGGACTGATAGGATTATAACTTATAAAAAATATTAATTTAATCTTTACAGGAAGAGTTTTATACTTGCTGACTTAACAGTTTTCCAAATATTGATGAGTGACTTCATGATATGAAGCTCATAAAACTTCTATTGCCTTACAACTCAAAGGACCTTGAGAACATACAATTCAATATTTTTCAAACACCTTATGCTTTAGTGCTACAAGCCATTACTCAAAAGAAAAATAAACCAGTCTAAAACCAGGTAAGGAGTCCAGAGTCAAACTGATTCCTTAAAAAAAAAATGTGGTTCCATTTATTGGTAAGAATTCCTTCTTGAATCCAAAAGAGGTTTCAAAATCAGCATCATCCTCCCTTCTGAAATTAAATATTTGTAGAGCAGAAAATCAGAAAGGCTCTTTGGAGTATCAAAACGAAATATAAATAGACCATAATTATACACACTCCAAATTGTCTCAATGTCAGTGCTTTTTGTCTTTTTTCTTTTTGTATTTACTCTTTAACTTTTTTTTTTTTTTACAGTCCAGAATTTATTCCACACCTGGTCCCCCCTTTGAATGTTCCATATTCCACAATTCTTCCCTCCGTCTCCAAGAAGATGTCCCTATCCCACCTCTACCCCACCAGACCTTCCCACTCCCTGGGATCTTAAGTCTCATGAGGTTTAGGTGCATCTTCTCTGACTGAGTCCAGACCTGACAGTCCTCTGCTGTATACATGTTGGAGGCCTCATATCAGCTGGCGTATTCTGCCTGTTTGGAAGCTCAGTGTCTGAGAGATCCTGGGGGTCCAGGTTAGTTGAGACTGCTGGTCTTCCTATAGGGTCGCTGTCCTCCTCAGCTACTTCTACCTTTTCCCTAATTCAACCACAGGGATCACCAGTTTCTGTTCATTGCTTAGGTATAAATATCTGCATCTCACTCTTTCTGTCTTTTGGGGGCCTTTCTGAGGGCAGTCATGATAAGCCCCTGTTTGTAAGCACACCATAGCATCAGTAATAGTGTCAGGCCTTGGGGTTTCTCTTTGAGCTGGATCCCAAACATTCCCCATCCTTGAATAAGAGGGGAGGAACCTTCTTTAAAAAAATCTATATTATACAACAACTGCAGCATACATTTTGGATACTGTGGTCCTCACACATAAACACACACACACACACACACACACACACACACACACACACACACACACACACTCACCATCAAAATCCTTTCCCATAATGATCCAGGAAAGGTAATAATAATATTATAGGCAAATCAAAAACTAGATTTCTGTAGATGTGGCTCCATGGATCTACCCTTCTCTTCAAGAAAGTGCTCTAACTAGAAGTTATGTTGGATAGATCACAGGGCTCCCAATGGAGGAACTAGAGAAAGTACCCAAGGAGCTAAAGGGGTCTGCAACCCTATAGGTGGAACAACATTATGAACTAACCAGTACCCCCCAGAGCTTGTGTCTCTAGCTGCATATGTATCAGAAGATGGCCTAATCGGCCATCATTGGAAAGAGAGGCCCATTGGTCTTGCAAACTTTAGATGCTTCAGTACAGGGGAACGCCAGGGCCAAGAAGTGGGAATGGGTGTGTAGGGGAGTAGGGGGTAGGATATGGGGGACTTTTGGGATAGCATTGGAAATGTAAATGAGGAAAACACCTAATTAAAAAAAAAGAAAAAAAGAAGAAGTTATGAGTAACACCACTTTAGTTGATGATAGTTTTTTTGGGGTGTTTTGTGAGAATATTTTAGTCAATGAAGTGTTGACAAGAGAGCTAGCAGCTATATGCTTTGGCAAAGCTGAAGGCACTCTAACATACAGTGGTATGGCACTTAGTGACAACATATACTGGCAACCAATTAGGTTTCACATTTACACCTAATTCCTGGAACTAGTTCCAAGTGTTTGACTACAATTCCAATTCCTAAAGGATAAAAGCATATGCAATGAATGCAAATGGAGTTGTATTTGTTTAAAATATAGCTTATGGACCCTTTAAGAAGGAGAAATAAGATGAACAGTTATCTATTGGGAGAGACAGGAGGAACAAAAGGGAAATGGAGGCAAGAACAGGTAAAGGAGGAATATCAAGGAAGGAGGACTAAGACTTTGGGCCTTGTGAGGGTTTTATGGAAACCTATAATAGTAGAAGCTTTCTAATATAGATAATAGAAGGCAACACAATTGAAATGTCAAATATTGGAGGGTATGGAGTAAAAACTGGACATTTCTCACTACTAAAGGAATCTTCCAGTTTCAGTTATGGATGCCATCTAATTAAGATGGACAGAGGGTCCCCTTTGTAATCCCGAAGCAACCTAGGCTATTGTCAACTTACTGGTTGCTCTCCACAAACGGATGATAAGGCTTTATTACTGAAGATAAGACCTGTACAAATAATTGAATACTGAGAGGTTGAGCTGGTGTCTACCTAGAGAGTTCACTCCCATTGCCCATCTTTCATCTACAGCGCTGTTCTGACTGTCAGTCACACTAGGGGAATGGTCCACACAGCTAGTGGGAGTAGCCAAGCAAAATCTTACTAGATGAAAGGCGCACCGCATGAAATGTGGCTACCTACGCCCTACCATGTTGGGAGATGGGGGAAGTTCAGAAGTCTAGATAGGGCAGAGGCCTAGAAGAAAACCAAATACTACTTACTGTTCTGCTAAAGTATATAGCAACAAAATGCCTCCTAAGGACACTCTGCTATGTTCCTAGATCAGTGCCTTGCTCACCCATCATCAGAGATGCTACCTCCTGCAGCAGATGGGAACAAATACAGAGATCTACAACTGGACAAAGTACAGAGAATGAGAGACATTTGGCAAACTCAGTCCTAAATGAGATCAATCAATTGCATCAATTTCCTCCTCTTGAGGTTAAGAAACCCTGAAGGAGAGTAGGAAGAAAGACCATGAGAATCAGAGCAGATGGAAGACATTGAGAAAACGAAGCTGTCTCAGTCTAGCAAGACCAATGCATATTAAGCTCACAGAAACTGGTAGCACACACAAGGCTCGCAGGCATCTGTGTCAGATATGATCGCTACTGTGAAGCGGGAAATGGACACAATTGCACAGCACTAATTCAAAACTATCCCCAGTTAATAAGTACTCACAAGGGAACAATTCGTTCTCTCCACAACAGTCTCACTGGGTACACAAACCACACTTTAGGGTAGGTCCCACACCCAGCTATAGGTGACAAAGAAAAACTGAACACACTGACATTTTTTTTTTTTTGTCTCATAATGCTTTGTTAGGTCAGTTTTGTTTGTTTATTTTCTGCTTTGTTTTTTTTTTTTAATTTTTGTTTAGTTGTTTTTTAAACCATATAAGACATTTGTGTATTTATTATGATTTTTTTTTTCTTTTTTAAATGGGGTTTCTTGTGTGTGAACATGTGTGTCTGGTATGCCTCTCTATTTCTTATGTTTTTGCCTTTGGTTCTTTTACTTCCATTTGTTTTGGCCTATTTTGCTTTGGTTATTTTTGCTTTATCTTATCTTATTTTATTCTTATTTTTAGTTACTCTTTTATAAGGTTTTAGAGGGAAAAATGTAGATTTGTTTGATAGGGAAGGGACAGAGACTGTAGGAGCAACTGGGATAAGGATATCATAATCAAACTATTATTTATAAATTAGAAATAGAAAAATTTGGCTAAGGAGTAATTATTTGATTAATAGTAAAGTAAATAACCTTTAAAATGAGAGTTAATTGTACTATCTGAAGTCCACACAGTAGGAGAACAGCAGTTTCTGCACTGTGTTCCTGATGCCCACAAGCAAGAAGGGCACCCTCTATCTCTCTCTCTCTATGTCTAAATCTCTGTTTTTCTTTCTCACAAGCATTCATAAAACAAGTAAAATTAATACAAGTGAATGGTCATTGTAAATTAAATCACTTGATCACTTCAGAAATTCATTAAACTTACAATCACGGAAACACCATGCACTGCATGTTTTAAAGAACATTTATTTTCCAAACATAATAGGCTAACAAATCCAGAATTAAGGTGTCAGCAATTTGGATCTGAACCTAGAAACTAGTTCCTCAGTTTCTATTGCACTATTACCTTTGATGTCTTCTTCATACAAAATAATTGATCAAGCTTTATTCTTTCCGGGTAGTATAAACTAGTTTGTTAATCTATAGCCATACAATCAATATGGACCTGGTTTTTTTTTACATGTGTGAAGATATGGTTGATAGAGTTTGTCTTTCTATGTGGTACATGGTAGCAGTTTAAATCAATTTAGACATGTAATATATAATTTACTAATTCCAATATTAAAATTCAGATACAATAATATATGAAAATATGAGAATAAGAAGTTTGTCTATAAACATCACTTCAATCATTTACAATTTTTCCTTATATATTTTCACTTTTAAAACAATATCTCTTTTCTCTAAAGAGATATAAACAGAATTAAGTGCCTTCATAGTAAGCATTCCAGGTACTTTAAATATTTAGTGCGTTAGAATTAATGTCCTTAGTTTAATTGAGTCAGCACGTAAATAATTAATCCCTCCTCTGTAAGCGTCTACACTTTGCTTTCACTGTGGAATTGTAGAGCTCTGCTATGATTAACTTAAAGTCTACTTAGTTCCATATAGCTGCTGGCCTTGGATCCAGAAAGAGTTGAATAATGCTCCAAATTACTTTCTCAGAGGTATCTACCTACTTTATTCACTGTTTATAATTTATTAGTTCTGCACTCTTAGTAAATGTGGTGATATTAGAAAAGGAGAGGGGGCTACAAATGGAGAAACAGCACAATCTTCAATCATCCCTCGATGAAGTCATCAATGGCTATATCCCGTAGAGTGTTGACATAATATAGAACATATTTAAATTCATCATGTGGTAAGTAATGAGATTGTCTTTCACTGAGATACAGGTCAAACCTGATCTTTGTATTAGCCTTAGGACGTCTTTCCTCTGCCCACTGGCTCTTCAACTCCTAGAATTTGGAGTTTGGTGAAACTGCTTTAGTGTTAATCAAAAAGAAAAAAAAATAGGTCTTCTAAAATATATGGTACATTACATGTCTAAATTTGGATAGCAGCATAGAATATCTTATACCTGCAGGTGTCTGATATTCAGAGGGAAACAACAACAGAAAATGTTAGTTTAAATATGAATAATTTAACCAAGAATAGAACTATGACTAGAATCCCCGCCTGTTTTTTTCCACTACTTTGCATTAGAGCATGAAGCGTGCTGAGTGTGTGGATTTTGTTATGACACTTAGCTGTCTCTACTTTGCACTTGAAAAAGAAGATTACAAAATCAAATAGTATTAGAAAAGTCTACTTTTAAGAGTGGCTAAAAGAAACTTTTACCCTTAAGTATATGGTGCGTCAGCACATTTCTGCTGTGAGGATATATGGACTTTAATGAGGTTTGGAGGTCAGAGAATCTGCTTCAGGTAATATGCAGGAAACAGAACAGGTTCAAAAGACCTGTGCTTACAAGATACAACAGCCAAGAAAGGAAAATCATTATATGCAGAGAAAAAAAATGATGTATAGTATCCTCAAAATGAAACTCAGTATCATATGATCACACACATCACATTTCCTAGAAAAAAATAAAAAGACATCCGCCGAAGATCCACATTTCAATGGACAAATGCCATCTAATTTTGTCGCTTAAATATTACCAAAAATACGGACAGAATTTGTTGCTTATTTGAATGCTTAATTGGATATTTTTCAACTTTATGTAATCGCATGTTGACTTGAAAACCACAGTTAGTGAAATTTAGGTTTATCTTTATTTGTTTTTAGATTTTCATGAACAAGTTTCAGAATTAGTCACAGAAACACGTTTTCTCAATAGTGCCAGCTAGGGATTGTTGAATCCTATTTAATATTATTTTTATATGTAGCCTTTGAGAGAAGATAGAATATCAATGTATCTGCAGACAAAAATTAGCTGTTAAGTAGAGGGTTATGATATTGATACAATAAGATAGCTATAATTGAGTAATGATAAAATCACTCTTGTGCTCTCTACTTCTGCTGTTGAGCTCATTGCAGCTCTGACACATGACCTCGCGGCTTACTGCTCTCCAGTGACAGAGAAATCACTCTGTCCTTGAAACTCATGTATTAATTTCACATTTTCTGTAAACATCGAAGGATACATTTTGCATATTTTATATATTGCTGTTGACAACACTAAAACAACTTCTGAGAGTTTTGACCTAAATGCTACTGACACATTGGAATAGATATAATCCATCAATTCCTTCTTAATCATATATAAAACATGTTTCCTCTTCTTCATTCTGATTGTGTTCTACCATTCAGAACCTTAGAAGGTGGAAATTGCCAAGGACACATCAGTTGTATTTAACTACAAAATAAATTTCTCAAGGCAAAAAGTGAAAAACGCAATAATGAAAAAAAAATCATTTACCTTAGTAAAACTTCCTGGAATCTTTGAAGCTACAAAGCTTGAAGAAAGAGTAAAAATTAAACACTACAGACACAGTGAAGCATTTCAAGAGTTATTTTATAACATGTACTTCATGAAAGAGCAGAATTGGAAAATAAAACCTTTGTAAAGAAGATCTTGAAGACCCATATCTAAAAGAAATCTGAGCTCCTCCTCGAGAGGCAGTGAACATGGAGATGATATGATTCTCATAGTAGTCATTATAATGATTCCAATGAACAAATAGTTACTGACTTTATTCTTTTTGAGAGAAAGAGATACAATTATTCACTTACTTGGGCTTTTTTTTTTTATCACTCAGGATTTTTATTTGTAATGTAGTCATGTGAGCAATAGTTCTCTAGACACTGAATTTTATCCCCACCTGAAGAGACATGTTAGACAATTTTTATGCTGTTGTTTTGTTAGACAATTTTGTTGCTGTTTTTTATGTTGTTTTTGTTTTTGTTTTGTTGTTGTTGTTTTGGTTGTTGTGATTCTTTGGTAGGTGGTTAACTGGGTGGGACCTTGAACTGAATTATAACTATATCACATGGAGACTTTTTCTGCTGAGAAAGAATTTGACAAAATTCAGCATAGGTTCATGATAAAAGTCTTGGAAAGATCAGGAATTCAAGGCCCATACCTAAACATAATAAAAGCAAGATACAGAAAACCAGTAGCCAATTGCAAACTAAATAGAGAGAAACTTGAAGCAATCCCACTAAAATCACAAACTACACAAGACTGCCCACTCTCTCCCTACCTATTCAATATAGTACTCAAAATCCTAGTCAGAGCAATTAGACAATAAAAGGAGGACAAAGAAATACAAATTAGAAAGGAAGTAGTCAAAATATCATTACTTGCAGATGATATGATAGTGTACTTATGTGACCCCCAAAATTCCAGTAGAGAACCCCTAAACCTGATAGACAATTTCAGCAAACTGGCTGGATAAAAAAAATCAGTGGCCTGTCTCTACCAACTAGGCCATCCTCTGCTACATAAGCAGCTGGAGCCATGAGTCCCATCATGTATTTTTTTTGGTTGGTGGTTCAGTCCCTGGGAGCTCTGTTGTGGGGAAGAGCCTTGAACATATGGGCACAGAGGAAAAGTTCCTAAACAGAACAGCAATGGATTGTGCTTTCAGATCAAGAATCAACAAATGAGACCTCATAAAATTGCAAATATTCTGTAAGGCAAAGGACACTATCAATAACACAAAATGACAACCACCAGATTGGGAAAAGTCTTTACCAATCCTAAATCTGATAGAGGGCTAATATAGAATATACACAAAGAACTCAAGTAATTAGACTCCAGAGAACTAAAGAACCCTATTTTAAAAAAGGGGGTACAGAGCTAAACAAAGAATTCTCAACTGAGGAGTACAGAATGGTTGAGAAACACCTAAAAAAATGTTCAACATCCTAAGTCATCCTAAATATAAATCAAAATAACCTTGAGATTCCATCTCACACCAGTCAGAATGGCTAAGATTAAAAACTCAGGTGACAGCAGATGCTGGCAAGGATGTGGAGAAAGAGGAACATTCTTCCATTGCTGGTGGGATTGCAAGCTGGCACAATTATTATGGAAATCTGTTTGGTGGTTCCTGAGAGAAATAGACATAGTACTACCAGAACACCCAGCAATACCACTCCTGGGCAGATACCCAGAAGATGCTCCAACATCTTAAAAAAAAAAACAAAAAAAAAACGGCATTTCCAACACATGTTGTTACAGGTTTAACTGGCCTTCAGCATGTAGAATGCAAATTTATGCAGTCTTATCTCCTTGTACAAAACTCAATTGCAAATGGATCAAGGACCTCTACTTAAAACCAGATACACCGAAACTAATAGAAAATAAAGTCGGGAAGAGTCCTGAGGACATGGGCACAGGGAAATATTTCCTGAACAAAACATCAACAGCAAATGCTTTGATATCATCAACAGACAAATGGGACCTCATAAAACTGAAAAGATTCTGTAAGGCAAAGGCAAAGGACACTGCCAATAGGACAAAATGGCAACTCACAGATCAGGAAAAGATCTTTACCAACTTTACATCTGATTGGGGGCTAAATTCAAATATATACAGAGAACTCAAGAAGTTAGACTCTAGAGAACCAAAAAATCCTATCTAAAAATGTGGTAGAAAACTAAACAAAGAATTCTCAATTTAAGATTCACAAATGTCTGAGAAGCTAATAAAGAAATGTTCAACCTCCTTAGTCATCAGGGAAATGTAAATGAAAACAGTCCTGAGATTCTTCCTCACACCAGTCAGAATGGCTAAGATCAAAAACTCAGGTGACAGCAAATGCTGGCAAGGATGTGGAGAAAGAGCAACTCTCCTTCATTGTTGGTGGGATTGCAAACTGATACAACCACTCTGGAAATCAGTACGGTGATTCCTCAGAAAATTGGAGGACTACATGAGGACCCAGCTATACCACTCCTGGACATATAACCAAAAGATGCTCCAACATATAACAAGTACATCTTCTCCACTTTGCCCATAGTAGCCTTATTTATAATAGCCAGAATCTGGAAAGAACCAGATATCCTTCAACAGAGGAATGGATACAAAAAATATGATACATTTACACAATGGAGTACTACTCAGCTATTAAAAAATGAATTCATTAAATTCTTAGGCAAATGGATGTAATTAGAAAATATTATCCTGAGTGAGGTAACCCAATCACAAAAGAACACACATAGTATACAATCATTGATAACTGGATATTAGCTCAGAATACTCGAGATACAATTAACAGTCCACATGAAGCTCAAGAAGAAGGAAGACAAAAAGTGTGGTTGCTTCAGTTTTCCTAAGAATGTGGAACAAAATACTCAGGGAAGGAAATATGGAGACTAAGTGTGGAGAAGAGGCTGAAGGAAAGGTCATTCAGAGACTGCCTCACCTGGGGATCTATCCCATATACAGACACCCAAACCAGATAGTATTGAGGATGCCAACAATTATTTGCTTACAGGAGCCTGATATAGCTGTCTCTTTAGTGGCTCTGCCAGAACCTGGCAAATACAGAGGCAGATGCTTGCAGCCAATGGTGGCGATATAGAAAGGACTGAAGGGGCTGAAGGGCTAAGCAACACCATAGGAAGAACAACAGTTTCCACCTACCCAACCCCTTAAGACTTCCAGGGACTAAACCAGCCACATACATTGCAGAGGATAGCCTTGTGGGACATCAATGGGAGGAGAGGCCCTTGGGCCTGGGAAGCCTCAATGCCCCAGTGTAGGGAAATGCAAGGGTGAGGAGGCAGGAGTGGGTGTGTGTGTGTGGGGGGGAACAACCTCATAGAAGCACTGGAAGGATAGATGGGATAGGGGATTTCCAGAGAGGAGTATGGGAAAGGTGATAACATTTGAAATTTAAATAAAGAAAATTTTCAATAAAATTAAAAAAAGAAATATTGTCCAGAGAAAGGAAACGAAAAAAAAGTTAAGACTAAAATATCATATGAGCATTTTTGATGTTAGAGATATGTTTGTGCTTAAGTTTATACAGCTCCTAAACTCCGTTCTTAAGATTCAGTTTGGATGTTCACAGGATTACAAATCAGATCACAGGTGTGATGTTGAAAGAGCATTGAAATAGTTATTTTAGCTTATTTTACTAGTGGTAATAGATTCTGCCATACCCTTTGTAATACAAGATCTTGTGCTATATTAAAACACAAAGAAGTAATGGGATTTTGTTTGCACACTGAGAGAAACATGAAATTTCCATTTAGAAATGGGCACTGCATATTTTAAATGATATAGTATTTCAATATATATTCATGTAAAATTAACTTATTGACTAGAAATTATTCCTATGGATACAATATATCCAATGTTGTGCTCATAAAACATATTTTACCTTTAACATAGCAATATATTAACATACAGGTGATTATAATATAAAATATGAAAACATGACTGTTACTCTATACAAAAGACATATATATGTATTGATTCACATTCCATTCAAAAAATATCAAACTCACTGACAATTATGATATTGTTGAGTAAATGATAATAATTTGATTATTACTACTCATTTTTACATGGTGAATATTTTTTCTTTTTTGTTATTTTCTATTAGATTTTTCTTTATATACATTTCAAATGCTATCCCGAAAGTTCCATATACCCTCCCCCTGCCCTGTTTCCCTACCCACCCACTCCCACTTCTTGGCCCTGGCATTCCCCTGTACTGAGGCTTATAAAGTTTGCAACACCAAGGGGCATCTCTTCCCACTGGAAGGCCAACTTCTGCTACATATACAGACATGAGGCCAACTTCTGCTAAAGACATGAGCTCTGGGGGTACTGGTTAGTTCATATTGTTTTTCTACCTATAGGGTTGCAGACCCCTTCAGCTCCTTGGGTGCTTTCTCTAGCTTTTCCATTGGGGGCCCTGTGTTCCATTTTATAAATGACTGTGAGCATCCACTTCTATATTTGCCAGGCACTGGCATAGCCTCATATGAGACAGCTATACCAGTGTCCCTTCAGCAAAATTTTGGTGGCATATGCAATAGTGTCTGGGTTTGGGGGCTGATTATGGGATGGATCCCTGGGTGGGGTAGTCTCTGGATAGTCTTTTCTTTTGTCTTAGCTCCAAACTTTGGGTCTGTAACTCTTTTCACGAGTATTTTGTTGCCTATTCTAAGGAGGAATGAAGTATCCACACTTTGGACTTCCCTCTTCTTGATTTTATTGTGTTTTGCACATTGTATCTTGGGTGCTCTATGTTTCTGAGCTAATATCCACTTATCAGTGAGTGTATACCTAATGACTTCTTTTGTGACTGGGTTACCTCACTCAGGATGATATCCTCCAGATATATCAATTTGTCCAATAATTTCATAAATTCATTGTTTTTAATAGCTGAGTAGTATTCCATTGTGTAAATGTACCACATTTTCGGTATCCATTCTTCTATTGAGGGACATCTAGGTTCTTTCCAGCTTCTGGCTATTATAATTAAGGCTGCTATGAACATAGTGGAGCATGTGTTCTTATTACCAGTTGGAACTTCTTCTGGGTATATGCCCAGGAGAGGTATTGCTGGATCATCCAGAAGTATTATGTCAAATTTTCTGAGGAACCTCCAGACTAACTTCCACAGTGGTTGTACAAGCTTGCAATCCCACCAGCAATGGAGGAGTGTTCCTCTATCTCCTCATTCTCATCTGCTGTTGCCTGAATTTTTGATCTTAGCCATTCTGAATAAGGTGAGGTAGAATCTCAAGGTTGTTTTGATTTGCATTTCTGTGGGAAGCCGCCCCCACATTCGCCGTCACAAGATGGCGCTGACAGCTGTGTTCTAAGTGGTAAACAAATAATCTGCGCATGTGCCAAAAGTAGTTCTCCACCCCATGTACTCTGCCTTACAACTCGGCCATGGGCTGCAGCCAATCAGGGAGTGATACGTCCTAGGCGAAGGATAACTCTCCTTAAGAGGGAGGGGGTTTCGCTTTCGTTTTTGGGGCTTGGGGCTTGCACTCTTGCTCCTGAAGATGTAAGCAATAAAGTTTTGCCGCAGAAGATTCTGGTTTGTTGTGTTCTTCCTGGCCGGTCGTGAGAACGCGTGTAAGAGTTGGTGCCGAAATCCGGGACGAGAAAATCCGGGAAGAAAAAACCCGGGACGAGAAATCCTGGGATGAGAAAAACCGGGACGGTTACCATCACCGGCGCAAGGAAGATCCCTCATTCCGGAACCAGAACTGCGGGTTATGGTAATGAAGGTTCCCGTAAAACAGACTGTTGAGAAGGATTCAACTGCGTGAATTCAGAACTCTTCAGCTGGGGAACGGTGGTAATGAAGTGTTCCCACAACACAGACTGTTGAGAAGGATTCAACTGCATGAATTCAGAACTCTTCAGCTGGGGAACAGGGGTACCAGTGAGTACAGCTTTACAAGGTAAGTCTGGTCTTGAACTTTCTAAGGAAATTCAAGACAGTCTATCAGAAGTAAAGTGGGAAATAGCTTTACAAGGTATGTTTGGCCTTGAACTTTTTTTAGTGTTAGGAGCCCTTTTGTTCTTTTTCACATGTTATCAAGTGATTAAGATAGGGCTGAAAATTCTGGATGAAGTTCAGGGCAGTCTATCAGAAGTAAAGCGGGGAGAGAGAATAGGAGCAAAGAGGAAATATGGTACACAAAATAAGTATACAGGCCTTTCCAAGGGTCTTGAACCCGAGGAAAAGTTAAGGTCAGGTAAGAATACCTGGGGAGAGATTAGAAGGAAGGAAAAGAAAAAAGAAAAGAAAAAAGATCAATTAGAGAAGCCAGCTCTTAGTAGCTCTGAATCAGATGACGAATTCTCCTCTGAAGAAACAGACTGGGAGGAAGAAGCAGCTCGTTTTGAGAGAGAAAAGTGCCAGCCAGATAAAATGCGAGCTAATTGGTCAAGAAAAAAGCCAAAAGCGGCTGGCGAAGGCCAGTTTGTTGCTTGGCCTCCGGGCAGTCGGCTTCAAGGTGCACTTCCGCCCTATGCGGAGCCCCCGCCCTGCGTAGTGCGTCAGCCCTGCGCAGAGAGACAATGCGCAGAGAGACAATGCGCAGAGAGGCAATGCGCAGACTCTTTCATTCCCAGAGAGGAACAAAGGAAAATACAACAGGCATTTCCGGTCTTTGAAGGAGCCGAGGGTGGGCGTGTCCACGCTCCGGTAGAATATGTGCAGATTAAAGAGCTTGCCGAGTAGGTCCGTAAATATGGAACCAATCCTAATTTTACCTTGGTGCAGTTAGACAGGCTTGCCGGCATGGCACTAACTCCTGCCAACTGGCAAACGATTGTAAAAGCCGCTCTCCCTAGTATGGGCAAATATATGGAATGGAGAGCTCTTTGGCATGAGGCTGCACAAGTGCAGGCCCGAGCAAACGCAGCTGCTTTGACTCCAGAGCAGAGAGATTGGACTTTTGACTTGTTAACGGGTCAGGGAGCTTATTCTGCTGATCAGACAAACTACCATTGGGGAGCTTATGCCCAAATTTCCTCCACGGCTATTAGGGCCTGGAAGGCGCTCTCCCGAGCAGGTGAAGCCACTGGACAACTAACAAAGATCGTCCAGGGACCTCAGGAGTCATTCTCAGATTTTGTGGCCAGAATGACAGAGGCAGCAGAGCGTATTTTTGGAGATTCAGAGCAAGCCGCACCTCTGGTAGAACAGCTCATTTATGAGCAAGCCACAAAGGAGTGCCGAGCGGCCATAGCCCCAAGAAAGAACAAAGGCTTACAAGACTGGCTCAGGGTTTGTCGGGAGCTTGGGGGACCTCTCAGCAATGCAGGCTTAGCGGCCGCCATCCTTCAATCCCAAAACCGCTCCATGGGCAGAAATGATCAGAGGACATGTTTTAACTGCGGAAAGCCTGGGCATCTTAAGAAAGATTGCAGAGCTCCAGATAAACAGGGAGGGACTCTCACTCTTTGCTCTAAGTGTGGCAAGGGTTATCATAGAGCTGACCAGTGTCGCTCTGTGAGGGATATAAAGGGCAGAATCCTTCCCCCACCTGATAGTCAATCAGCTTATGTGCCAAAAAACGGGTCATCGGGCCCTCGGCCCCAGGGCCCTCAAAGATATGGGAACCGGTTTGTTAGGACCCAGGAAGCAGTCAGAGAGGCGACCCAGGAAGACCCACAAGGGTGGACCTGCGTGCCGCCTCCGACTTCCTATTAATGCCTCAAATGAGTATTCAGCCGGTGCCAGTGGAGCCTATACCATCCTTGCCCCCGGGAACCATGGGCCTTATTCTCGGCCGGGGTTCACTCACCTTGCAGGGCTTAGTAGTCCACCCTGGTGTTATGGATTGTCAACATTCCCCTGAAATACAGGTCCTGTGCTCAAGCCCTAAGGGCGTTTTTTCTATTAGTAAAGGAGATAGGATAGCTCAGCTGCTGCTCCTCCCTGATAATACCAGGGAGAAATTTGCAGGACCTGAGAGAAAGAAAATGGGCTCCTCAGGAAATGATTCTGCCTATTTGGTTGTATCTTTGAATGATAGACCTAAGCTCCGCCTTAAGATCAACGGAAAAGAGTTTGAAGGCATCCTTGATACTGGATCAGATAAAAGTATAATTTCTACACATTGGTGGCCCAAAGCATGGCCCACCACAGAGTCATCTCATTCATTACAGGGCCTAGGTTATCAATCATGTCCCACTATAAGCTCCATTGCCTTGACGTGGGAATCCTCTGAAGGGCAGCAAGGGAAATTCATACCTTATGTGCTCCCACTCCCGGTTAACCTCTGGGGAAGGGATATTATGCAGCATTTGGGCCTTATTTTGTCCAATGAAAATGCCCCATCGGGAGGGTATTCAGCTAAAGCAAAAAATATCATGGAAAAGATGGGTTATAAAGAAGGAAAAGGGTTAGGACATCAAGAACAGGCAAGGATAGAGCCCATCTCACCTAATGGAAACCAAGACAGACAGGGTCTGGGTTTTCCTTAAGGGCCATTGGGGCAGCACGACCCATACCATGGAAAACAGGGGATCCAGTGTGGGTTCCTCAATGGCCCCTATCCTCTGAAAAACTGGAAGCTGTGATTCAACTGGTAGAGGAACAATTAAAACTAGGCCATATTGAACCCTCTACCTCACCTTGGAATACTCCAATTTTTGTAATTAAGAAAAAATCAGGAAAGTGGAGACTGCTCCATGACCTCAGAGCCATTAATGAGCAAATGAACTTATTTGGCCCGGTACAGAGGGGTCTCCCTGTACTTTCCGCCTTACCACATGGCTGGAATTTAATTATTATAGATATTAAAGATTGTTTCTTTTCTATACCTTTGTGTCCAAGGGATAGGCCCAGATTTGCCTTTACCATCCCCTCTATTAATCACATGGAACCTGATAAGAGGTATCAATGGAAGGTCTTACCACAGGGAATGTCCAATAGTCCTACAATGTGCCAACTTTATGTGCAAGAAGCTCTTTTGCCAGTGAGGGAACAATTCCCCTCTTTAATTTTGCTCCTTTACATGGATGACATCCTCCTGTGCCATAAAAACCTTACCATGCTACAAAAGGCATATCCTTTTCTACTTAAAACTTTAAGTCAGTGGGGTTTACAGATAGCCACAGAAAAAGTCCAAATTTCTGATACAGGACAATTCTTGGGCTCTGTGGTGTCCCCAGATAAGATTGTGCCCCAAAAGGTAGAGATAAGAAGAGATCACCTCCATACCTTAAATGATTTTCAAAAGCTGTTGGGAGATATTAATTGGCTCAGACCTTTTTTAAAGATTCCTTCTGCTGAGTTAAGGCCTTTGTTTGGTATTTTAGAAGGAGATCCTCATATCTCCTCCCCTAGGGCTCTTACTCTAGCTGCTAACCAGGCCTTACAAAAGGTGGAAAAAGCCTTACAGAATGCACAATTACAACGTATTGAGGATTCGCAGCCTTTCAGTTTGTGTGTCTTTAAGACAGCACAATTGCCAACTGCAGTTTTGTGGCAGAATGGGCCATTGTTGTGGATCCATCCAAACGTATCCCCAGCTAAAATAATAGATTGGTATCCTGATGCAATTGCACAGCTTGCCCTTAAAGGCCTAAAAGCAGCAATCACCCACTTTGGGCGAAGTCCATATCTTTTAATTGTACCTTATACCGCTGCACAGGTTCAAACCTTGGCAGCCACATCTAATGATTGGGCAGTTTTAGTTACCTCCTTTTCAGGACAAATAGATAACCATTATCCAAAACATCCAATTTTACAGTTTGCCCAAAATCAATCTGTTGTGTTTCCACAAATAACAGTAAGAAACCCACTTAAAAATGGGATTGTGGTATATACTGATGGATCAAAAACTGGCATAGGTGCCTATGTGGCTAATGGTAAAGTGGTATCCAAACAATATAATGAAAATTCACCTCAAGTGGTAGAATGTTTAGTGGTTTTAGAAGTTTTAAAAACCTTTTTAGAACCCCTTAATATTGTGTCAAATTCCTGTTATGTGGTTAATGCAGTAAATCTTTTAGAAGTGGCTGGAGTGATTAAGCCTTCCAGTAGAGTTGCCAATATTTTTCAGCAGATACAATTAGTTTTGTTATCTAGAAGATTTCCTGTTTATATTACTCATGTTAGAGCCCATTCAGGCCTACCTGGCCCCATGGCTCTGGGAAATGATTTGGCAGATAAGGCCACTAAAGTGGTGGCTGCTGCCCTATCATCCCCGGTAGAGGCTGCAAGAAATTTTCATAACAATTTTCATGTGATGGCTGAAACATTACGCAGTCGTTTCTCCTTGACAAGAAAAGAAGCCGGTGACATTGTTACTCAATGTCAAAGCTGCTGTGAGTTCTTGCCAGTTCCTCATGTGGGAATTAACCCACGCGGTATTCGACCTCTACAGGTCTGGCAAATGGATGTTACACATGTTTCTTCCTTTGGAAAACTTCAATATCTCCATGTGTCCATTGACACATGTTCTGGCATCATGTTTGCTTCTCCGTTAACCGGAGAAAAAGCCTCACATGTGATTCAACATTGTCTTGAGGCATGGAGTGCTTGGGGGAAACCCAAACTCTTTAAGACTGATAATGGACCAGCTTATACATCTCAAAAATTCCAGCAGTTCTGCCGTCAGATGGACGTGACCCACCTGACTGGACTTCCATACAACCCTCAAGGACAGGGTATTGTTGAGCGTGCGCATCGCACCCTTAAAGCCTATCTTATAAAACAGAAGAGGGGAATCGAGACTCTACCCCGAGTACCAAGAGTGTCTGTGTCTATGGCACTCTTTACACTCAATTTTTTAAATATTGATGCTCATGGCCATACTGCGGCTGAACGTCATTGTTCAGAGCCAGATAGGCCCAATGAGATGGTTAAATGGAAAAATGTCCTTGATAATAAATGGTATGGCCCGGATCCTATTTTGATAAGATCCAGGGGAGCTATTTGTGTTTTCCCACAGAATGAAGACAACCCATTTTGGATACCAGAAAGACTCACCCGAAAAATCCAGACTGACCAAGGGAATACTGATGTCCCTCGTCTTGGTGATGTCCAGGGCGTCAATAATAAAGAGAGAGCAGCGTTGGGGGATAATGTCGACATTTCCACTCCCAATGCCGGTGATGTATAATGCTCAAGTATTCCCCTGCTTTTTTACCACTAACTAGGAACTGGGTTTGGCCTTGATTCAGACAGCCTTGGCTCTGTCTGGACAGGTCCAGACGACTGACACCATTAACACTTTGTCAGCCTCAGTGACTACAGTCATAGATAAACAGGCCTCAGCTAATGTCAAGATACAGGGTGGTCTCATGCTGGTTAATCAACTCATAGATCTTGTCCAGAAACAACTAGATGTATTATGGCAAATAGCTCAGCTGGGATGTGAACAAAAGTTTCCGGGATTGTGTGTTACTTCCATTCAGTATGAGAAATTTACTAGGGCAGCTAATTTGTCAAAAAGTCTTTTTCAGTATATGTTACAGAATTGGACGGCTGAATTTGAACAGATCCTTTGGGAATTGAGACTTCAGGTCAACTCCACGCGCTTGGACCTGTCCCTGACCAAAGGATTACCCAATTGGATCTCCTCAGCATTTCCCTTCTTTAAAGAATGGGTGGGATTGATATTATTTGGAGATACACTTTGCTGTGGATTAGTGTTGCTTCTTTGGTTGGTCTGTAAGCTTAAGGCCCAAACTAGGAGAGACAAGGTGGTTATTGCCCAGGCACTTGCAGTACTAGAACATGGTGCTTCCCCTGATATATAGTTATCTATGCTTAAGCAATAGGTCGCTGGCCATTCAGCTCTTGCACCCCACGAGGCTAGTCTCATTGCACGGGATAGAGTGAGTGTGCTTCAGCAGCCCGAGAGAGTTGCACGGCTAAGCACTGCAGTAGAAGGGCTCTGCGGCATATATGAGCCTATTCTAGGGAGACATGTCATCTTTCAAGAAGGTTGAGTGTCCAAGTGTCCTTCTCTCCAGGTAAAACGACACGGGAGCAGGTCAGGATTGCTCTGGGTAAAAGCCTGTGAGCCTAAGAGCTAATCCTGTACACGGCTCCTTTACCTGCACACTGGGGATTTGACCTCTATCTCCACTCTCATTAATATGGGTGGCCTATTGCTCTTATTAATAGAAAAGGGGGAACTGTGGGAAGCCGCCCCCACATTCGCCGTCACAAGATGGCGCTGACAGCTGTGTTCTAAGTGGTAAACAAATAATCTGCGCATGTGCCAAAAGTAGTTCTCCACCCCATGTACTCTGCCTTACAACTCTGCCATGGGCTGCAGCCAATCAGGGAGTGATACGTCCTAGGCGAAGGATAACTCTTCTTAAGAGGGAGGGGGTTTCGCTTTCGTTTTTGGGGCTTGGGGCTTGCACTCTTGCTCCTGAAGATGTAAGCAATAAAGTTTTGCCACAGAAGATTCTGGTTTGTTGTGTTCTTCCTGGCCGGTCGTGAGAACGCGTGTAAGACATTTCCCTGATGATTAAGGATGTTGAACATTTTTTCAGGTTCTTCTCAGCCATTTGACAATCCTAAGTTGAGAATTCTTTGTTTAGCTCTGTACCCCATTTTAATGGGGTTATTTGAATTTCTGGAGTCCAGCTTCTTGAACTCTTTGTATATATTGAATATTAGTCCCCTATCAGATTTAGGATTGGTAAAAATCCTTTCCCAATCTGTTGGTGGTCTTTTTGTCTTATTGACGGTGTCTTTTGCCTTGCAGAAACTTTGGAGTTTCATTAGGTCCCATTTGTCAATTCTCGATCTTACAGCAGAAGCCATTGCTGTTCTGTTCAGGAATATTTCCCCTGTGCCCATATCTTCAAGGCTTTTCCCCACTTTCTCCTCTATAAGTTTCAGTGTCTCTGGTTTTATGTGAAGTTCCTTGATCCACTTAGATTTGACCTTAGTTCAAGGAGATAAGTATGGATCGATTCGCATTCTTCTACATGATAACAACCAGTTGTGCCAGCACCAATTGTTGAAAATGCTGTCTTTTTTCCACTGGATGGTTTTAGTTCCCTTGTCAAAAGTCAAGTGACCATAGCTTAGTGGATTCATTTATGGGTCTTTAATTCTATTCCATTGATCTACCTGTCTGTCACTGTACCAGTACCATGCAGTTTTTATCACAATTGTTCTGTAGTACAGCTTAGTGTCAGGCATGGTGATTCCATCAGAGGTTCTTTTATTGTTGAGAATAGATTTGCTATCGTAGGTTTTTTATTAGTTCATATGAATTTGCAAATTGCCCTTCCTATCTCAGTGAAGAATTGAGTTGGAATTTTGATGGGAATTGCATTGAATCTGTAGACTGCTTTTTGCAGGATAGCCATTTTTACTATATTAATCCAGCCAATCCATGAGCATTGGAGATCTTTCCATCTTCTGAGATGTTCTTCAATGTCTTTCTTCAGAAACTTGAATTTATTACCATACAGATCTTTCACTTCCTTACTTAGAGTCACACCAAGGTATTTAATATTATTTGTGACTATTGTGAAGGGTGTTATTTTCCTAATTTCTTTTTCGGTCTGTTAATCCTTTGTATAGAGAAAGGCCATTGATTTGTTTGAGTTAATTTTGTATCCAGCTACTGCACTGAAGCTGTTTTTCAGGCTTAGGAGTTCTCTGGTGGAATTTTAGGGTCACTTATATATACTATCATATCAACTGCAAATAGTGATATTTTGACTTCTTCCTTTCCAATTTGTATCCCCTTGATCTCCTTTTGTTGTCAAATTGCTCTCACTAGAACTTCAAGTACTATATTGAATAGGTAGGGAGAAAGTGGGCAGTCTTGTCTAGTCCCTGATTTTAGTGGGATTGCTTCAAGTTTTTCTCCATTTAGTTTTATTGTTGGGTACTGGTTTCCTGTAGATTACTTTTATTATGATTAGGTATGGGCCTTGAATTCCTGATGTTTCGAAGACTCCTATCAAGAAGGGGTTTTGAATTTGTCAAATGCTTTCTCAGCATCTAACGAGATGATTATGTTGTTTTTGCCTTTGAGTTTGTTTATATAGTGGATTACATTGATGGATTTCCGTATATTAAACCATCCCTGCATCCCTGGGATGAAGCCTACTTGGTCATGATGGATGATCATTTTGATGTGCTCTTGGAATCGGTTTGCAAGTATTTTATTGAGTATTTTTGCATCGATATTCATAAGGGACATTAGTCTGAAGTTCTCTTTCTTTGTTGGATCTTTGTGTGGTTTAAGTATCAGATTAATTGTGGCTTCATAGAATGAGTTGGGTAGAGTACCTTTGTTTCTATTTTGTGGAATAGTTTGAGAAGAGTTGGAATTAGGTCTTCTTTGAAGGTCTGATAAAACTCTGCACTAAACCCATCTGGTCCTGAGCTTTTTTTGGCTGTGAGACTATTGATGACTGCTTCTTTTTCTTTAGGGGAAATGGACTGTTTAGATTGTTAATCTGATCCTGATTTAACTTTGGTACCTGGTATCTGTCTAGAAAGTTGTCAATTTCATCCAAGTTTTCTAATATTGTTGAGTATAGCCTTTTATAGTAGGATCTGATGATGTTTTGAACTTCCTCAGGTTCTGTTGTTATGTCTCCTTTTTCATTTTTCATTTTGTTAATTAGGATACTGTCCCTTTTCCCCTCTAGTTAGTCTGGCTAAGGGTTTTTCTATCTTGTTCATTTTCTCAAAGAACCAGTTCTTGGTTTGGTTGATTCTTCGAATAGTTCTTTGTCTCTACTTGGTTGATTTCAGCCCTGAGATTGATTATTTCCTGCTGTCTACTCCTCTGGGTGAATTTGCTTCCTTTAGTTCTAGAGCTTCTAGGTGTGCTGTCAGGCTGCTAGTGTATGCTTTCTCTAGTTTCTTTATGGAGGCAGTCAGGGCTATGAGTTTTCCTCTTAGGACTGACTACATTGTGTCCCATATGTTTGGGTATGTTGTGGCTTCATTTTCATTAAACTCTAAAAAGTCTTTAACTTCTTTCTTTATTTCATCCTTGACCAAGGAATCATTGAGAAGAGTGTTGTTCAGTTTCCACGTGAATCTTGGCTTTCTATTATTTATGTTGTTATTGAAGATCAGCCTTAGTCTGTGGTGATCAGATAGGATGCATGGGATAATTTCAATATTCTTGTATCTGTGGAGGCCTGCTTTGTGACCAATTATACGATCAATTTTGGAAGAGGAGGTACCATGAGACACTGAGAAAAAGGTATATCCTTTTGTTTTTGGATAAAATGTTTTGTAGAAATATATTAAATCCATTTGTTTCATAACTTATGTTAGTGTCCATGTGTCTCTGTTTTTATTTGTTTCCAGGATCTGTCCATTAGTGAATGTGGGGTGTTGAAATCTCCCACTATTATTGTGTGAGGTGCAATGTGTATTTTGAGCTTTACTAAAGTTTCTTTAATGAATGTGACTGTCCTTGTATTTGTAGCATAGATATTCAGAACTGAGAGTTCATCTTGGTAGATTTTACCTTTGATGAGTATGAATTTCCCCTCCTTGTCTTTTTTGATAACTTTGGGTTGGAAGTCAATTTTATTCGATATTATAATGGCTACTCCAACTTGTTTCTTCAGACCATTTGCTTGGAAAATTGTTTCCCAGCCTTTCACTCTGAGGTACTGTCTGTCCTTTTCCTTGAGGTAGGTTTCCTGTAAGCAACAAAATTTTGGGTCCTGTTTGTGTAGCCAGTCTATTAGTGTCCTTTTATTGGTGAATTGAGTCCATTGATGTTAAGAGAATTTAAAGAAAAGTAATTGTTGCTTCTTGTTATTTTTGTTGTTAAAGTTGGGATTCTGTTCTTGGGGCTATCTTCTTTTAGGTTTGTTGAAGGATTACTTTCTTACTTTTTCTAGGGTGTAGTTTCCATTCTCGTGTTGGTGTTTTCCCTTTATTATCCTTTGAAGAGCTGGATTTGTGGAAAGATATTGTGTGAATTTGGATTGATCATGCAATACTTTGGTTTCTCCATCTATGGTAATTGAGCATTTTCCTGGGTATAGTAGCCTGGGCTAGCATTTGTGTTCTCTTATGGTCTGCATAACATCTGTCCAGGATCTTCTGGCTTTCATAGTCTCTGGTGAGAAGTCTGGTGTAATTGTAAAACGCTTGCCTTTATATGTTACTTGACCTTTTTCGCTTACTGCTTTTAATATTATATCTTTTTTTTAGTGCATTTGTTGTTTTGATTATTATATGTCAGGTGGAATTTTTTTTTCTGGTCCAGTCTATTTGGAGTATTGTAGGCTTCTTTTATGTTCATGGACATCTGTTTCTTTAGGTTTGGGAAGTTTTCCTCTATAATTTTGTTGAAGACATTTGCTGGCCCTTTAAGTTGAAAATCTTCATTCCCATCTACTCCTATTATCTGAAGTTTTGATCTTCTCATTGTGTCCTGGATTTCCTGGGTGTTTTAAGTTAGGATCTTTTTGCATTTTGCATTTTCTTTGATTGTTGTGTCCACGTTCTGTATGGAATCTTCTGCACCTGAGATTCTCTCTTCCATCTCTTGTATTCTGTTGCTGATACTCGCATCTATGGTTCCAGATTTCTTTCTTAGAGTTTCTATCTCCAATATTGTCTCACTTTGGTTTTTCTTTATTGTTTCTACTTCCCTTTTTAGGTCTTGGATGGTTTTGTTAAATTCCATCACCTCTTTGGTTGTGTTTTCCTGCAATTCTTTAAGGTCTTCTACCTGTTTAGCAGTGTTCTCCTGTATTTCTTTAAGTGAGTTATTAAAGTCCTTCTTGATGTCCTTCACCAGCATTATGAGATATGATTTTAAATCCAAATTTTGCTTTTCAGGTGTGTTGGGGCATCCAGGACTGGCTGAGGTGGGAGTGCTGGGTTCTGATGATGGTCAGTGGTCTTGGTTTCTGTTAGTAAATTCTTACGTTTGCCTTTCGCCATCTGGTAATCTCTGGAGTTATTTGTTATAGTTGTCTCTGGTTGGAGCTTGTTGCTTAAGTGATTCTGTTAGCCTCTGTCAGCAGACCTGGGAGTCTAGATCTCTCCTGAGTCTCAGTGGTCAGAGTACTCTCTGCAGGCAAGATCTCCTCTTACAGGGAAGGTGCACAGATATCTGGCATTTGGACCTGTCTCCTGGCTGAAGATGAAGGCCTGAAACAGGGCCTGTCCTAGAAAAGATATTGCCTCTGTAGTTGCATGCTCACCTGCACAGACTGGTCTCCCGGGTACATGGAACACAAGGTGGCTCTCTCAACTGCTCTACTGGTCAGAGCTCTCCTGGGCAGACACCTCTCCTCTGGCAGCAAAGATATCAGGATATCTGGAGCCCAAAATGGGGGTCTGTCCCAGTAGCTGTGTCATTTTTACATGTCCCAGAATCTGTGTTGCTTCTGTAGTCTACACTCTCACGTGAGCACACTAGTCTCTGAGGGATCTGGAACCCAAAATGGCTCCCTCACCTGATCTGAAAGAGCCCTCCAGAGTGGACACCTCCCCTCTGGAGGGGAAGGTGCCCGGAAGTCTGGAGCCCGAAACTGGGTCTGTCCCAGAAGCTGTGTTGCTTGCTTCTGCCTGTCCCAGAAGCTGTCTCTTCTGCAGTCTGCTCACTCACCTTTTGCAGTCTGTGAGCTGACTTGTGCAGACTGGTCTCTGAGGGACCTGGGACCCAAGAAGGCTCCCTCACCTCTAAGTGGTGAATACTAATGCAGATATAATTAAATATTGTTAAATATTATGGGAACTTGAAATTAAACATTTTATGTTTATGTTTATAACTATTTTATGAACTAATGTCCATTAATTATTTTGAATTTTACTTCCTACATATGTATAGACTATAGCTTGCCTAGTATACCTGACCATATGTTTATGAATCATAAGAGGAGTGTGTAAATCACCAAAGGACCCTAAAAGAAAGAGCATATATATCCTTCTTTGATTCCTTGATCCATGACTTGATAGTTACTTGATTTTGGAAACTCTGCAAGTATTAGAGGAGTCTTCCAAAAAATTCAGTACTCTAAAGATAATAGAATCATTGGGATTGTTGTTGAGAGTCAATGAGGTAATGCATTTCTAGTTGGTTAATGCTATCAATACATGTGTACCTATTACTGTGGCCATCTTCTAAGTGAAAGTTTTACATTGTCTACATTAGAGGTTGATTGGATTTTTTAACAAAAAAAAAGTATGTATTTACAATTTGAAGGACAGAGATTTTTCAATCAAATATTTCCTGTTTTTATTCACTATATTTTGTATTGGAAAAAATTCTTAGCTCAAAGGCATAAAACTAGAGCACCGATTTGGTCAATGAGCATGCCTTTGCCAACCCCTAGTTACATAGCCACATTCTCTGTAATTTGTATAGAAGCAGAAGGAAAATTACCACAGCCACAGGGGAGAGAAGAATCTACCCTGCTGTTCAATCATATATTTCTGAACATTTTACTGTTAGCTATCTCCTAGAATATATTTGTCCAACCAGTTCTTGTTAACTGAGTTCCAAATTCCTTGTGGTAAACACTGAAAAGAAAGCAGAAGTAGTGAATAAATAGACATTAGACATAATTAACATGTTCAGTTGAGGACAGTCTGTTATTCTATATCATTATCCAGATTTGATTGTCATTTTCATTCTTCTTTGAATGTTTAGTTTTGAATGGAGATATCATGTAATTGAGCGTGTGCCCCACCTTTCAACTTTTACATATGGACACATAACATAAAATTAGTTACTTTTTCTGTTCTTGGAAATTTATTCTAATGTCAGGGTACAAATGCAAAAATTATGTTACTATATCTACCTTAAATAAGCTTGTTATGGCTAGACAAATGATCCTTAGCTGGGAGATGAAGGATAGTAGACAAAGAGTAAGAGTGCCCTGGCTAGCACTACCTCTGTATATTGCACCTATAAGTCTTCACTCTCTTAAATAGATGCCATAGAACCATAATAGGCATGTCAGAACTTCCTCATTGGGGCATTTGTATCATTAATGGGCTATTAAATCCTAACTTATTGAAAAAGGCACTCTTAGCTCTTAGAAGGCGGTTTTTTCGAAGGAGAGCCAGAAAGGGACTGGATACAGAGCAGAGGAGAGTTAAGGAAGAAATCAAAGGAGCAGAGGGAAGGGAGATTATAATCAGGTTATGGTATGTGAGAAAATAAAATGATTTTAGTAGGAGGAAAGAGAAAACAAGAAAAAGCCTCTCCTAAATCTATACCAACTAACATATTATGCAGATTCCTCATGATACAAGATGCTTAAAACTATTTGCATGCCTTTATTTTGTTGCTAAGGTATTCACTATTCATGGTCTGCTGATTCTTTAAGGCAGCAGAATGCTTCTTTGGACACAGGCACAGACTTATTTCTTTCAGAAACAATAATGCTTAACCACCACAATGGTTCCTGATGCACGATGATAAGCTGAAGAAGACCTGGAGAAGGGCAGTCAACACCTGAGGTCATTCATGCCATGAAATATTTGTACTGTCCCCAAAGTATGAAATGGTGAGGAATCTCTTAAGTAGAAAACTGTTTTTTGTAGGATCAAAATATTCAGATCTGGGGCTATATAGTTTCACAGTGCATACACAGCATTTCTCCGACATAAATCTATAGTAAGTAAGGTTTCCTTTTGTTCCTATATATAAGGACTCAGGAGTAGGTGACTTGTCAAAGTATATAAGTACCTACCCTGAGATTAATTTACCGCTCTTAGCTAATTTTCTTTACTTTTCTTGTATCAACGTATACCACTATGTTACCTGAGACACAGAATAATAGATACACAATAAGTGAAATAACATACACATAGAATAACATTTAAATGATGTTCATTATGTTAATTACACACACACATAGAAGACAATGACTAAATCCTTATACTTAATAACATAAAAACAATCATCTCAATACTACACAGAAATAGTCATTTGAATGGAAATCTTATTAGGTAAAAATAGGGAACAAATGCTTTCTGACATTTGTTTTTCTTTAGACTTTGCTCTATGACCGTAAATACATAGGCAACAAGATAAAATTTGACCAGTGGGGCCATGTCAAACATTAAAACCCTTTTGAATTAGAAAGAGCAAACTGTCATCGTGGGGAGAAGATAGTTATGATATAACTATTACATAAAAACAGATTGAATTCATAATGAGATATCACCTAAACTTCATTAGATTAGCTATTATAAAAAGTGCTATGATGTATGTGGAGAAATATGAATTTATATATATCATAGATAACTGTATAAGTTAGTTTCCCTACAGTTTGGAATTCATTCTAAAATTGAGAAGCGTCTATTATTTGATAAATAATCACAGGACTATGTATAGATACAGATATATAATAAAATAAATATGTCAAGAAGACACCTCCATTCATATATTTATTCTAATATTATTAAAGTATAATTTGTTATATAGACACAAATTGTATTATTTAACTTTAAAAATAATTGAATATTTTTATTTTCAATAGCATACATAGAAGAGGATGTTGTGTTGAGAGAAATGAGCTAGATTCAGAAAGATAAATAAAATTTGCCTCATGTGGAAAATGAAATGTTGGTGTCAGATAAATGTGTAAGTATAATAATGGAGAGCATACAAATTCCAGTTGATTTTATATTGTTGATATGATGAAGCTATGTCAGATGGATGGAAAAGACTTCACTTCAGGTACAAATATTGACAGCAAGAGCAGAAAATCTCCACCATAGCTTTTCCCCCGGGAATGTGAGTCCTACAGACTGTTTTCCTATAAAAACGCTCCTACTCAGGTCACCAAAATTTGCCTGTGTAAATTACTAATGCCATTAAATACATGCCTTCTTGTTCAGTTGTATATAAGAAACACTCTGAGCTGCTTGAGGAAAAGGCTTTTCTACCAGAAAGTCCATGACACAAAATCTCATCTTTCTTTCCAGGTGTCTCTCATGTAATCATTCCTACAGTGCCTGAGTTAGGCAAATCCCTGAAACCATGCTAGTCATTGTAATTGTAGTGTGAATAATTTAACTGTGATGACATCAAATAAAGTTCACTTCTATACAATATCTGGATTGTGATCCACACATAATAATAGGCAAAGGGCCAAAAATATAAAGCTACACGATTCATATATGTGTCTGCTTGGCCAAAAAAGAATAAGATGAACGTTCAAAATTTATATTAGTATTAACATGACTGACAGAATTTTAATGAAAATTTCAAAATAGCTGTTAGAAGATGTTTTGAACGCTTTCCAGCCAAATAAATTTAAAATGCTTGAAATGGTAGAATTACTATCTTCACAGACCTAGCCATTACACATTATGTGCACGTATTAACATGTCATTCTGTTCTCCATATTTTCTGGATAGTTATATGTCAACTTGACACAAGCTAATGTCATATGAGAGAAGAGATTCTTATTTAAGAAAATGCATCCATATGCAACCAGAACCACCAGATCTCCCAGAGACTAAACCACCAACCAAAGAGTACACATAGAGGGTCCCATGGATCCAGCCGCATATGTACCATAGGATGGCCTTGTCTGACATCAATGGGAGGAGAGGCCCTTGGTTCTGTGAAGGCTTGATACTCCACTGTAGGGAATACCAGGACAGGGAAGTGGGAGTGGATTGGTTGATGAGCAGGGGGAGGGGGTATGGGATAGGGAGTTTTTGGAGGGGAAATCAGGGAAAGGGGTAATGTTTTAAATGTAAATAAAAAAATATTTAATAAAAATAAAGTAAAAAAAAAAAAGAGATGGGTTGTAGGCAAAACTGTATGGTATTGCCTTAATTATTGATTTATGGATGAAAGCCCAGCTCATGGTGGTTAATTTTAATCTCTGGAATTGCAGTCTTGAATTCTACAAGAAAGCAGTTTAAACAAGCCAGAAAAGGAAAGCCAAGGATAACACACCTGCATAGACTATGCATTAGCTTCTGCCACCAGGTTTCTTCCTTGAGTTCCTGCCCTGCCTAAATCTGATGATGAACTGTGAAGTGTAAGAGGAAGCCAAAATTCCTCTCCTCTTTAAATTGCATTTCATCATGTTTCGTCTCTGCAATGGTAACCCTAAATAAGACACCACGAATGTTATTTAATGAAGTAATAATTTAATGCAAAAAAGGTTCTCATAAGTCTATTTTATAAAAAGTATTCTTAATCAATATGAAGTTAAAATATCTCTTTACTGAAATTTTTAGTTACAGATTTTAGGCAAAGGCTGGCTTAGATAGCTCAGTCAGTGTATGTTTTTCCTTCTAAACATAAGGAATAAGTACGAGGCCAAGAATATATATAGTAAACCATGGAAGGCAAAGTACTCTATACTGTCAACATTGGAAAAGCAGAGTGATGTTTATTCCTGAGTTCCACTGACCAGCTGTATCAGGAAAAAATGTATTCAGCCTGGGGAAGGATATCAAAGACTATAATCTTGCCTTTACACACATGCACGTGTGCTCACTAGCACATGTATGAATATGGATTAAATTGTTTCTCTTTTGTGAACTTTAGGGAGAAATCTATTGCTACTTATTTTTTTTAATGGTTTTAGAGGTTTATGGTAGAAAGGCAGAGAGAAGGACAGAAGAGACAGAGACGGGGGCGGGCATGGCGACATGAAGAGAGGGGGGAAGGGAGGGAGAGAGACAGAGACAGAGACAGAGAGAGAGAGAGAGAGAGAGAGGGAGGGAGGGAGGGAGAGAGAGAGAGAGAGAGAGAGAGAGAGAGAGAGAGAGAGAGAGAGAGAGAGAAGAGATTGAGAGAAGGAGGGCTAGAGAGGAGAGTAAGAATGGTGAGAGCTAAAGAGGGTGTTGTTGTTGTTGTTGTTGTTGTTTTTTAATTTTCAAAGTATAGGGAAACTGAAATGATGCCAGCACATATTTAAAGTTTCCAAATTGTGTTCTGAGGTTATAAATTGGAAGAAAATTGATTTCCCTTTCTGAAGCATTGCATCATGCATGATGCAATTTACAAGGCTTGAAATGGTAAAAAAGAATTGAAGCAATGTTTTATTAAGATGTGGTTATTCAAATGATTCAAATTTGATCAAATAGGGATGGTAGCAAATGCAGATGCTTAATTTGATCCATACAGCACATTTTAATTATAATTATTATTTTGTAGTACTAAAGCAAATGAGTATTTTCTGCTATGTTGTTTAATTTGAGATAGACATCTAAACATATTACAATAATTTTTCCCATTACTATCTCATCTTGGCTTTTTTCATGGTTTTTTTCTTCAACAGGACATAGCTATTTCTATCTATATTTATATTTACATATCTCTCTACATATAGGACACACAAACACATACACACACACACATATGTATAGTACACATACACATGTAGACTCTATGCATAAAATTTACCTTGAATATTTCATTAATATTGGTTAAGCAAAAGTTATGCTTATTTAAAGCCTCTGAATGGAATTTAGGTTTTTTGATGACAAAATTATTTATATTTTGCACCAGGGCCCTGTCTGATAAGTGTCACTGTCACTCTTCATTAAAGAAGCTTTTCTTTGCAGTAGTCTGAAAACAGAACACCACCACTGGTCAAAAAAACAGAGAACAGACTTTGACGTGATCATCTATATAACAAGTGTATCTATATTATGACTGCTGCACCTAAAACAGAGACATCTCAGAAGAGAAGTTGAAAACATGGTAAGAGTCATCAAACTAAGCAATACGCTCTGATATTTTCTTTTGGTTAGACATTATAGAAAAGCTATATCTATGATTCTTTGAAAATATATCTGGCTAATCAAAGCGTGAACAAAGTCAGAAGCATCAGAGATGCTATTGTATAAAACAATATGCTTTAGCACCACAAACCTAGACAAAAAACTATAAGCACTTAATAAAAGGTAAAAGAGGACAATTTGCATTACCCAAAGACTGGTTATTTTTCAATAAGTGGAAAAGCCCTGAAATAATAAACATACAAGCAAGTCTCTACAGCATCAGCAGGTTGTATTTAAAATTTTATTCAGGTGTTTGAATATGTATAACAATAATGATTAAATAAATGAGGTATTGATTTGAGAGATATAGAATCAATAATAATATAGAACATATTGGATGCTAATTCTTAAGTAATTACTGTTTTTTAAAGCAAGAATCAAATTACTTTACTATTTTTTTTAAAAGAACAAAATAATTAGGGCAGGAGACTTAGTTGGCACCATGTTTGTTTTGAATATTTGGCAAAACTTTGCATATTTTGATTACATTCTTCAACTCAAAGAAAGGATGCATTTTATGATAATACAACCATCGTTTTGGAGACTTGGGTTGAACTTTTTCAGTAAAACACATGATGATGTTGGACTAAGTTCAGTGAAAATCCTGGAAATGTCTTTGCTATAGCCATGGTTATAACTTATAGCATGAAAGTTTTCCAAGGATTTTGAGGGAATCTTTTTCATAGACTTGTGTCAGAGTCTAGCATTATTAATGGCCATAAGAGCTGAAGGTTCTCTTATGCGACCGTGATGGATGGTCATTTCCCTTTATTGCCTTTTCCTACATTTTTCTTTTAGTAAATGCTGAGACTAGTAATCAATTCTCTCCTATTGCGAGAATCTACTTTACACTGAAGACTGTTTGGGTAGGAGCTTGCCAGCCCTTTCCAAAAAATCCTGCTGTCAAGATGTCAATTAAAGTAAAATTTGTCAAACAACATGTCTGGTAGCTGGATTAATGGTAATTATGCCCAGAAATAGACACCTACAGTGATGTATAGTTTTTTCTCTATAATCATAATTTGCCACATTCCAGTGACTCAGATGTATTTACATCTCATGTGAATACCATTTTTTTTTTTTGTAGAGACTTCAGAGTAGTAAATTCTTAAATGGACTCCCTATCCTCTTAAATGTATTGGAAAGAATCACTAAAGACGTTGTTATTGTGGAAGTATGGCCAAACAATTTCATTCTAACATTATCTGTGCATTTACAGAATTACAGCCAGACACAGGAGCTTTGATATCAGATGACAGGTATGGGGCTCCTGAAGACCTTCTGTGTGTTCCTAATCCTTCAATTTTTACCCTCTGCCTAAGAAACCATAATCTTGGATGTGGATGTACAGCTGCTCTTGGAAAGGCTACTTCTATGGTTTTCATGCATTTAATGGCATTAGTAATTTACACTAATAATACATACTGCAATTGGATTCTAACTTAAAACATAAATCACAAAGATAGCTATAAAGAACAAAATTTTATATGCTGTGTTAACGAACAAATTTTGTTGTTCATAATTTTTCTAAAATGTTTTCATTTTATAATCAGATAAATGAAATTCAAATTCAAATTTAAAACAAATTTGGGTGAAATTAAATTTGGATAAAATACAATAAATTTTGTATTAAAGAATAATTGAATAAAAATAAGCCAAATATTTAAAAAGCCTCTTAAAACTAAACATAGAAAAATGTCTTTCCCAAGCTGCGCGTGGTGGCTCACGCCTTTAGTCCCAGCACTCGGGAGGCAGAGGCAGGTGGATTTCTCAGTTTGAGGGCAGCCTGGTCTACAAAGTGAGTTCCAGGACAGCCAGGGCGATAGAGACAAGTCCTGTCTCGAAAAACCAACCAACCAACCAACCAACCAACCAACCAACCAACCAACCAACCAAACAAACAAACAAAAAATTGTCTTTCCCAGTATTGATGCTTTAATTGCATATTGTCCATAGTCTAATGTTGAGGTAGCAGGAAACCCAGGTCTTCGGGCAACTCCAGTAAAGATGGCCATATGATAGAAAGAAGTTTTATTTGATGAGATATAATATCTTAATGATACCTTATGAGGAAGTTACAAACAATGAAAAATCAATGCTCTGTGCAGCAAAGTTTCCTTACATAGTCTTGTAGAGACTCGTAGCCCCAGGCAAGGGGGGTGCAGAGGGGGAGGGTAGCACCCTCTCAGAGGAGACTGGAAGGGGGTTTCAGAGGTGGGGCAATACTTGGGATGTAAATAAATAAAATACTTAATAGAAAAACTAAAATAAAAAAAATATCAACCAACTTAGACCGCCCATCCCCCTGCCCCAGAGCTCCCAGGGACTAAGCCACAACCAAGGAATACACATGACTCCAGCTGCATACATTGCTGAAGACGGCCTTGTTAAGCAGCAATAGGAAGAGAGATCCTTGGTCCTATGAAGGTTCAATAGATACCCCAGTGTAGGGGAATCAAGGGCAGGAAGTTGGGAGTGGGTGGGTGGGTGAAGGGACACTCTCATAGAAGCAGGAGGAAAAGGAATGGTATAGGGGGTTTCCCAGAAGGGAGGAAACCAGGTAAGTGGATAACACTTGAAATGTAAATAAATAAATAAATAAATAAATAAATAAATAAATAAATACAATTATGCTTAAAAAATAAAAATAAATGCCCATTAAAGTATAAGTATTTTTCAACAGATATTAACTTACAATACAAATAATTTAAAATAAAAAAGTTATGAATGAGAGCAAATGGGGCAAAACATGATTAGAATTTCAAAGGTCTTATAAAATTCGCATTTTCCTATTACATCCATATGTAACCTTCTGAGGTATTAAGATACATGTTTGTAAAACTTTGATCTTGTGTTCTGAAGAGAGATATTTCTATATGCTACAAAATATATTAGTGTATATTATAGAAATAAAACTTAATTTTATTTATACAAAGTATTTTAAATTACAAGTTTTTTAAAAGACTATATTATCTCATGAAAATAAATACTGTTCAATTTTAACAGAAAAGAATATTGCCCTGCTTTTAAAAAACTGGAAAAATACAAATAAGAATAATTCTAATTCTCTTTTTTATTTTGTTTTTACAAATGATGGCTAATAATACTTCAAATACGCATGTCTTCAAACAAATATAAATTATTTCACATGAAGTATATTTCATTTTCTTTTCACTTATGTTTAAGTAATGGATAAGAAGATTCAAATAATTTTATGCCTTCTAGGCAAATATAGTTTGATTCAGTGCCAAGTATGACAAGTATGCACTAGAAATATTGCTACATCCATTCTACAAACATTACTATCACTTGCAACATTAATAAGTATTTTCTTTGAGTAATAACTGTTGTTAGCTTTATTTGTTCTTGACTTATACTGGCACCTTCTGTGAGCTAATGTCTCTTATAAGTTGGAGTGCTGAAAGACAATATAATGTGCTTCTGCACTCATAAAACGAGTACTATATTTTTACAGTAATCTCCATATTTTTCATCCTTGGAACTTTTTGTTTTAATACATTCTCAGTTTTATTATTTGAATATTTAAGTTATTTGTAGCATTTTATTATAATAAATATTTCAAAATGTAGCTATGGGAAATTATTTAATTAATGTAGTGATATTATCAAGACTGATTAAAATATGTGGATATATTTTAATGTTATCCAAAAAAAGCTTTAGATATTCTCAAGGGGAATATTTACAAGGTAAATTATTCTTAATTTCTTAAAGATCTAATTTATTTGATGTTCCTTCATATGTAATTCTTTGCAAAATTTTAATATTTGTTTTGGAATATTGATGAGAAATATATTGATATACCCATTTTTTTATCAAAACAATTTGTATCTTGTTAAAAATTCCAATATATGGGTGGCAGAGAGGGCCATATCTGTGAACTGAAGTCCAAGTTTCAGGCCAACAAATATGATATAATAAAAGCTTATCTAAAAATAAATAAATAAATAAAAATGAAAAATGAAAAAAACCTTCTCTGAAATAGATTAATAATCATATATTGTGCAGATGAAGTTAAGCCTCTACAAGGAATGGCTTAGCAAACATATGCAGCTATAAAAGAATAGCAAATGCTGGGTAATTTGAACAGTTAATATGTATTTCTCTGAGTTCTGATGAACAGAAGTTTCATCTCCATAGCTTGCCATCACCATCAGTCGCTCACAGTACTACTACTTAATTTTCAGTCCTGCTATATAAAAATAGAAAGTTCTGTCTATTTGTAATCATAGTCTAATTAGATTATTGTTAGTATGTTTTCTGCAGAATAGAACACTTCCATTACCTCATGACTGACAGTTTGCACTCAGCCTCATTCTGTCTCTTCTCTCTTGTCCTATTTTTCTTTCTCTACATTCTTTCCATCTCCTTCTCCTTACGTTTGAATAGTAAGCTTAGGTTGTTTATCATTATTGACAAAATATTGTGTGGTCAGCAATTATCTGACTTTTCTAAATTTGGTTATGTACTGGATTCCATACAGTTTCATACTCATCACAGTTGATTTTAATTCTAGATTAGAGAAGAAAAAATATATGCTCATTACAATTTACATAAAAATGCTAAGTTGAACTTCTAAGTTACAGAATATCTTACCACACATCTATTCTAACATAGCTATATGGGTGACTCCTCCTGATGCAGAAGTTGTATTAAAAGTATATAATTCTCTCTCATAATTTAGTGGAATCGAGTACAACTAGGAATCAAAATAACAAATATTTCCCTTTCCTTTTTGTTAATTATTTCTTTGTTTACATTTTCTTTCATTCATTAATAAGTTATCAACTTGACAAAATAAAGACCATTTCCCAGAATCCAAGAGCCTTGAAAATCATGGGCATTTTCAAAATGGTAAATGATACATTATGAAGTCGAAATTATCATTTGGTGTATCTGAAATTTCATCTGAAACCACACCAACATCTCAACTTCACAGCTGCTTCTACTGAAGGTTACTCAATACTCTTTACCATTTTTCAGCAGGGTTCTGCGAACTAGCTTGTTCTATTTCTAGCAATGCCCAAATGAGTTCAATTTTTTGTTTACTTTTTCTTGAATTTAAGCTATGTTTCTGATAGATTATTAGCGAGCTAAATTATCATTGTTAAAATTAAAAAAAAATGCTTGATGGATAGTCGTCTTTTAAATTTGTACAATCTAGCCTGTGTAACTAAAATTTTATTTAAAATGTGTGTCTGTTTTCCGACAAAAGCTGCCTTAAACTTAGTCTAACGAACTTAAGAGAGAACGGAATGGTACCTGTGGAAACTTTAGAGGAAGGAGCCTTGGAAGATTATATATTATGATCTCTAAATAAAAGAGACAGTTTTTAAATTAAGCAAGTGTAAAAGTTTTTCAATGCACATAGTTCAGAGCTACTAAAAGTAATAATCCAAAGTTTCCGTAGATTTTATCTATTTAAAACCATCAACAGAACATTTCAAGACCCACTTCTCACGTGTAAACTGAACTAGATGTAATAGGTGTCTTAGCTAAGGCTAAGATCTTAGCTAAGTCTAAGATCTGAAGTATGAATTACTCCGTAGGTCATCACTATAAGTTATATTGCTATAAGGAGCTTAGCAGTGAAAACTGGTCAGGAAGTCTGCATGTTTGAATCCCGGTTCTGTCACAAACTTGGTCGTGACCTTGGCAAGTTAATTCATGATTCTTTCTTTTTATTGAAAAGTCACTTTGTGACTGTGTGCTTCGGTAAACCTTTCATCATAGCATAGTGTAATATAGAGAATTATGTGATGTCATAAATATAGCCTGAGAGATGATGGGTTTCCTTGAACTAGGAAAGTGTTCCACATATACTGTCTGTCAACTTTAGGTGTGATATTAAACACTGGATGGAACCCAAGGTAAGAGACATCAATTTCAAAATTTACAGGAACTCAATAAAACTATGTCATATACATTTTGGTCATGATTTATAAAATATAATCAGAAATTCTATAAGAGTTTTATATTTTCACTCTTAGTTTTATACAACTTTTTCTCTCACGCATTCAATGCACTATAGTATCTGTAATGATGAGTTCTCACACTCATAATTGAGGATTCTCTTTTTCTTTTTCTTTTTTTTTTTTTTTGAGGATCTCAAAATTCTAATTTCACGACCCATCTTCCAGTAATTTCTGATGCTGTTCTTCTATTATTTTAAATAATACCGTCCTTGCACAGGTTGCTGTTATATCTGACCATAACTAAGTAAAATTGAGATGTTGGTGTCAAGAAGGCAGATTTTGGAGAAAGAAACTTTCAGTATATAATATCTCCAAAAGGAAGACAAGTAATTAACACTGTTTCTCCAAAGTGCACACACCAAGATGTGCTTGTTTGACTTGTTTTGAAGACAAGGCCAAGTTAAATATTTCAGGCTAATCTGGATCTCACTCCAGAGGCTTCTATTAACTTTGTAAATCAACAACCATGCTTGTATATTCATAATAATTATATATCACATAGGCAAGTTAAATATTTTAAATGGCAACTGACTATAAAGAAAATATAACACAGTGAATTGAAGTTAATTTTGAAATAATATTATAATATTAAATTTTACATTGTGTGCCATCATCATTTATAACTCCTGATACATTTCTTAAGTGTACGAGAATTAAAGAGATGATACCTTTGATATCTGACACATCAATATGCTTTTTAACAATTCTGGTGAAAACATATCTAGTTACATATAGATAATCACCAAGTTACAATGTTTCAGTTCAAAATGAACATATCAATGGAATTCACTATTTTTAACATTTTACTTAGTTGTAATACAACTTTTCAATTAATTTTGTTCTGTTGCAAAAATATTATAAACTTTGCTAAGTGATGTTTCAAATACATGTGTGTATTCATATGTGCTATTCTTGAATATCAGCTCTAGGATATTTTAGAAATTTTCCATATTCCAACATTGATTTATTCTCATTCAATATGAATTATTTTTTATCTAAGTCTCTATTTGGATTTAAAATTTCAACTAATTAGAAATATTAGCTGACCAATATGACTTTCACCATTACTAACATAATCTGATTTATATTATATTTGGAAATAGTACAATACCTAGTGTTGGTATATTCGTCTCTAATTCTTTGGTAGATTAGAATACACATAAATCTCAGAAGCTAATTCCATTCCCAAACTGTTAGCGCCTAACTCTTAGGAAACATGTATTGCCATGAGGCTGTGGTTCCAGACTGAAGAAAAAGGGAACAAGAAAGTTGATGCCAACAGAGTATCAGCATGTATCTCTATTGCGCAACGTCTTCATGAAAATGCTCTCCAGAATTTAAACTTCATGCCTTCTTCAAAATTGAGTCAGTCAATAGCTTCCTGTGTTGGAATGTATGAAGTATTTTCTCATGAAACACTAAACTGTTTTAATTAGGGATAAATCAATGTTTTTATACTGAAAGAGTCTAAAATATCTTAGATTGATACTAAAAAGAAAATGTATATTTATACTTATTATAATATATGTTTGTATTACATATTATATTATGATAATATATTATTTTAAAACAGTATCAGAAAAAAAGGTTAGTATTAAGGTAAAACTACATTTGTGATGTGAATAGTATAAAGGAGACATTTTTAAATTTTTGTTTTGTTTTTATATTGTTGAACATTATGTTTAACACTGGAGATTCTCCCTGAGATTGGATGGTAAGCTACTGCTCTGTCCCTTACTTTCAGACACTTTTCTACTGTTATCTGAACCTGAATCTCATAGCTTTCTTGGTACAGTAGATATCATGCTATAGCTCTGGCTTTGAACTGTGGTCTTTCCTAACCCCCTATAACAACTTTGGTTTCAACCTTACACCTTCTGATTCCACTGAGAAGACAGAAATGATCAACTCTCTAGAACATTGTGGTGAGCTAAATGAGAAGAGAAGATTAAATTCTAATAACGATAAATATGTAGAACACTGGAGAACGCTAATTCAATTTCATTCCAGTGTCAATTCATGCTGTGTTCTGATATCAGAAACGGCGTTGGTGAATGGAAGAAACCTGAGGTGGATAGAGACTTTTCGATAGATGGCTTTTGGAAGTGGCAACAAGCATGGGTGGGAACTTACACCTAATTTGCAGACACCATCTGGATGAATTTCACTACTTTCTGAAATGACTAACCACAGGAATACAAGCTTAGAAAGTAAGCAAAGTTTGAGGCCTGGATTAGGGAAAGGAAGAAAGGACTAAATAAAGCTGTTCCTGAGACCAGAAATATGGCACAAGAGAAGGATTGTGTTAAGCACAGAAGCAGGGAGGGAGAGAATTGTATACATGTACAAATCTAGTTATGAAGCAAGTGGTGATTATCATTTGATAAATTAGGCTCACTCTACGAAAGGTAGACATTAATTGCATGGAGTGATAAGTTTGGCAACTGAAGATAATTAGCACATGCATATGAAAAGATCTTTTTGTCATTGCATTGTTCTTACAAAAACTTCAAACTATTTACATTTTAGAGAGTGGCAGTGTCTTATTTTATAGCTTGAAGTAACCAATGGAAGACTATTTTATGTACTCCTGAGTATAATTCAAATATGTATTCTGTGCTTCCCAAGACCACCTGAAGCTTAAGTATCACTGAAGTGCTATATAAAAATGTATATTTTGTGTTATATTTTTACATTTATTAAATTCTTTCACACATGAATTTATATATACACAAACACATATAAAGACAATTGCACATAGGCACACAATCTGATTGTTTCAGTAAATTTATGTGCTCTGCCAGCTATTCCTTAAAAAGACAACAAAATAAATATATTTAGTATTCAAAATTACAGTTACATTGAATGTTATATACTGTGGCAAACATTTTCCATATAATTAGGTTTAGAGAGCACACTTTAAATATAAAAGTTTTGTGCTTTCCAACATATATAATCATGGTTTAAAAAAAAGCATAGTATACATTTAGATATCCCATTGATATTCAATGTTGTTTCTTCAACTATTCACTTTTGGCCTTTTGTATGGGTATTTGTATTTTTGGCTGAAAAATAATGAACAGGTGGTGTGTCGGTAAGAAGCCGTGTGGGTGTTAATGTGTCATCGTTTTCTACAGAACACGAGAGCATTTTCAGAATTTTAGGTTGCCAATCTACTTCGCTGGCACCTGCAGTCTAAACTGGAACACCATTTTGAGATCAGGCATGTTGCCATTGTAACAGATGGTTACGGCTACTCACAGCCAAGTGATCATGTATGTACATGGGTTGTGGGTGTTGAAAGCAAGCTGCTCATTTAGGAAGGTCAAATAGCATTTATCCAGCTCTTCTCACAAATGATACTAAGAGACACAGTTGTCTGCCTCACATCCCCTGTTAACGTTCATCTTTCTTCATAAGGTAAACAGATAGCCAGGGGTGATGGTTTTATACTGAAACCAGTAGAACTTGGCATAGCAGAGATGACTTTTAAAACTGTGTAAGTCAAAAGTATGTTAGAGTCCTTCAGTGTGGCATACAGTGTTTGGAGTTCTGGATAAATAACATATAACATATGCATTATAAGTAAAATGCTTGTTGTGGTAATACAATCTGCAAAATGGCCTCTAACCTGGCCTCGCTTGTCATTTATTAACCGTGGAAGAGAAACTTTGATGAGAATGTTGTGAAGTTCATTACATTTCTTCATTTAAAAAAAATAAAGTTAAAATCAATAGCTATACTTTAATAGTTTAACTTACTTAGTTTTGAATTAGTTGTCTGAAATATTAAGAAATCATACTAATCTTTGTACTTTAATTATAATCAACTTTGTTTAGCCAAAATTGTTTTCTTATTGAATAAATGAATGCGCATCTACACTTTGGAAGTGGGGACTTATTCAAATGGCAATACCTTGAATTATATCCCAGCTATGGTATCTACCCATTTATATATCCCTTGCCCTTTTGTGTATAGGTGGGATATCAAATGTATCTTAGCAAAATGATAAAAATGTTGATACATTTGTTAGATTTTAGACCATAACAACAGCTAAATTGCTAGGATGCTCAATAATTACCTCATCTTTTCATGATAAAACTTTCAAATCTAGAAGAATAAGTAAGGTGTCTGTATCCCTTGCTACATTAGTAAAAGATATATGCATAGATTCTCTTCTTTTTGATTTATTGAATTAATTACTACATTAAATATCAACCATTTTATTTGCTTCTCACTATTTTATTTGAAAACTAGGAATGCTTGAAGCAATTTTTGCCAGGTATGATGATTAAAATATTTTCTGTTAAAAAATGAAAAGAAAATAACTGTAAATAATGATTTTATAAAGGAGAATTGGAGGTGTAACTATGGTCACAGGAAAATAACAAAAACAGTGGACTAAAGTGGAGCAGGAGAAAACTGACATGTTGTATGGTTGAACACAGGTTTTAGGGATTCCAGTCAAATATTGTGTGTGTGTAGAAATATCATAATTTGTAAAGAAGTCAAAGCAAAGGGAAAGAAAAACATTTAAAAATATCTGTTTACAATTGCTTGAAATAATCATGAGGTAAAAACATATCATCAGTTTTGTGATGATCCATCCGTGGAAACTGGCTGAGGTTATAAAATCGGATGCCTCCCTTACCATGAGAGCAAGCTAAAGCAACTCCTGTTTTTACTATATGCAGTAGAGTTTAGAGTTTTACATAAAGATACTTTGTACTTGGCTAGACACTGGGAAGTTACACAATGACAGATAGGCTGGGAGTTAAGGGAAGGGAAAGAATAACTGAATAATGTTCCATGAATTTAGGTTACTCAGAGAAGGAAGCAGCCCTTCAGTATAAAAATCTATGACAACATATTTAGAAATTTAAGACAGAAATTTCAAGGATGTTTTAGTTATCAATGACCCAGGATGGGTTATAAAATGAGTGACAAAAATATAGCAAGTTATTTATGTGAGATAGCAATTTAATGTAGAATACTGAGGCTTCTTGTTCAGTGTAGGCAATTTCTGAAAATATGAGGATATACAGGGAATAATTATAATATCCATTAAAGAGGAGAAATGCATTAGAAAGAATACACTAAACTGACTCACAGAAGGTGCCAGATTTTGCATGAAGATTATGTGGGATAATTTGAGAGTAGGGAGCATGGCGCCATTGCTTTCCGCTGTGAATTACTCTTTACTAACTAATGAAGTTAGAGTAAACTTACAGAATAATACAATGTAATACAAAATACTGGCAAGGGAGTAGAAGATGCAGCAGCCTTAACAGTAAAGTGGGATGGAGCAGAAAATGGAGAAGAAACAGAATTGGGAAAGAAATCAAATATTTCCTAAAGACATAAGAACAAGCTGAAAGGCTGATGGTCCAAAGAACTATTTTTTTGATCGTTGACCAAGAATCAGCCAATCGATTTTGAGCTGACATTTTTATTTGTTTTCTTTTTTGTTGTTGTTGTTTTGTTTTGTTTTTTCTTCTTTAATTTAGCCGTGGTCTGGAAAGAATTTCTAGAAATTGTGCTGTGGAGCTAAGCAACAGTTTTCCTGAAGTATAGCAGCAAGTTGTGACAGTAAGATTCAAATATCTTGCTGGTGTCAAGAGAATGCCATTAGGAAGCTTTGATTTGGCTCATCTATGTTGAGGCAGAATTCTGGTCAGACAAAAATGCGTGCACCTGTTCATGGCTTTGCCTGTGGTAAAAGGGGTGCCGCTGATAAAGGACTGGGTGTTGATAAGAATTTACACTCTGCTTTACATATATAAAACATTACAAGTATAGTACCAAGGAAGTGTTCATTGATCCCAGAAGAGTAATCAGGAGCCAATCCAATGTAATCACACTAGGGTCTTTATTTACAGACTCAAGCTGGCCCTGAACTCACTGCTGACCCAATGGCAACCAAAAGGTGATTCCACCCTGGCAAGAGTCTCATTGTGGGTGCTACTTTAGCATTTAGCATAATTGTCTGTGACTGGGAGTCAAACCATCATGTTAACTTCTGCTTTCTCCCTAATTGGTAGTGGTTAGGTACAGGCGGTCTTTTAACCTGGAGGTGCAGATTAGTTACAGAGTAATCTAGAATTTGTTGGGGGAATAGCCTAGAGACTCAGGCCTTTTTGGGGGGATAGCCTGGGAACTGGAGCTAGGTTCAGGCTTTATTGAGGGTTAACTTAAAACCTGGAGCTAGGTACCAGCTTGTTAGTTTACTTAAGTTTAAACTTTGGTCAAGTTTTCTAAAATGGAGTCTGAACCCCCAAAATTTGGCCTCTCAGAAGGTTTCTAGAAATGATAAGAATAGGTCAAAAATACAGGAATATTTTTGTGTTTTTGTACCCAGACTTCTACAGCTAAATTATTAAAAATTAGGTTCACGCAACAAAGTTCACACAGTTGAAGTAATTACATGAAAGACTCATAGCACACAAAGAAAAATTCTTGTGCGCGCCGGACTGGCCAGCAGTAACGACGCTGCAATAGGATCCTTCTGCACACGTTTATTGGGAGAGCTTGATTGCAGAGGGGAAGAGACCCCGAGCCCAGAACTGGTGCTGCTTATATAGGCCTAGGAGAGGCGTGTCTCACACCAGATTGGTTATGCACTAAGCCTCATTTGCATGTTCCTCATCTGATTGGCTACTCTCTCTTTGTACCTCACAGAGCCTCATTATCATTCCTCATTTGCATGTCTCACATCTGATTGGTTATATTCCCAAAGCCTCATTATCATGCCCGGGCCAGGCAGTGTCTTTGCAAAAAACTTTACTGCATATGTACACATTGGTTGTTTGTCCAAACTTATGCGTGGTGGCCAGCAGTAGTCAGTGCCACTCTGCAATGGCACATGTGGCTTCCCACAAAAAATAAGGAATATTAGACATTAAGAACAAAAGAATAACCTTATTTTTTGAAATTAAAACAAAATTATATAATTCCTCTTCAATTTTGTCCTTCCAATCCTTCCCAATCCATTTATCCTCTATTAAATTACTGGCATCTCCTTTTTCATTTTGGCAATTATATAAATTCAATATACTATTCCATATAATGTATATTTTGTGCATATGACTCTATATACATAAATGTGGTTTTTTAAATATTTTCTAATGCTAAACATAATTTCCATGTTTTCCTTACAAAATAACTACTAGAAGTCACTGTTCCAGAGATTTAGATATAACATTTAATATGCAGTCATTTAGGCTGCTAAGATAGAAGCACACAAAAAGTGGTTTATACCAATAAAAATATATTTCTCACAGTCCTGGACACTGGAAATCCAGTCTGGAGATACTACCATGATTGGAGAATTTTCCAGATGACATAGCATCATGTGTTCTCTGTCTTTACAGGGAAGAATATTCTCAAAGCCACATGATTTACACACATAATCACACTCTACACATAACCTAGAGGGCTTTACTTTCTTAGAATATTAGATAAAAGATTTTAGGACAGTGGCAAGAGGACTTAAATCTATAGTATGGGGAATTTAGATGTCACCTAAAATTTCAGTCAACTATATGTCTTATTTTCATTATTGTAAAATTATAAAAACACTATTAGTAAATTTAAGGAGGTAAATATATCTACCTTTAATATTTGTGCACAGCTCAGTAATTTAGAAAGTTGAAGTAAATGCATTGGAGTCATATGTTATTTGCTAGAAAGAGATACAAGCAGTTTATTGTTCTTTTACATTTTTGTTAAACCCATGTTTACAGGGTCCTCAGAACTTTTGTGTGACAAGTCAAAGTTCTACTTCATGACCCAGCTTCTGCAGTACAAGTCATTGGATTTTAGTAATTATGAAATGCAGGGGAGAGGCAAACTTTATCTGAAAAAGTAGAATTGTAGAAAGACTAGAAGTTATTTAAATGCAAGTTTCATCTTTTTCATCTTCAGAAAGCTGGTGTGACAGAGTCCATCTGTTCCATAACAATTAGAGAGTGCTTTGGTCCCAAATTTCATATGATGAGGTTTAGGCTTACAAATTTTCCTTTGGAAAATATTCAAATAAATAACCTGGTACAATATGTTACTGAAAATGAATTGAAGTCTCACAATATATAATTTTAAATAGTCTTGACTATGCTTTCAGATAAAGGTTATAAGCTGGGTTTTCACATAGCCATCCCATAGAACTGTTGAATAAAAAAATGTGGATTGCTAGAAAATTGACAAGGGAGATGATTTGGTTTTTAGATTTCCTACTGATAAGCTTTGTGTACAGACAGTAATTATAGGGAGTGGGTAATGATATGTCAGGCAATCCTGAAATTTGTAAAAAAAAAAAAATTTCCACATAATTGGAATGAAGAAAACTAATGTACGCCTTAATTTTAATTTCTGCATTTTACTATATGCAGAATAGAATTGGGAACAAAACACCCATGGAAGGAGTTACAGAGACAAATTTGGAGCTGTGACGAAAGGATGAACCATCTAGAGACTGCCATATCCAGGGATCCATCCCATAATTAGCCTCCAAACGGTGACACCATTGCATACACTAGCAAGATTTTGCTGAAAGGACCCTGATATAGCTGTCTCTTATGAGACTATGCCAGAGCCTGACAAACACATAAGTGGATGCTCACAGTCAGCTATTGGATGGATCACAGGGCCCCCAATGAAGGAGCTAGAGAAAGTACCCAAGGAGCTAAAGGGATCTGCAACCCTATAGGTGGAACAACATTATGAACTAACCATTACCACGGAGCTCTTGACTCTAGCAGCATATGTATCAAAAGATGGCCTAGTCGACCATCACTGGAAAGAGAGGCCCATTGGACTTGCAAACTTTATATGCCTCAGTACAGGGGAACGCCAGGGCCAAAAAATGGGAGTGGGTGGGTAGGGGAGTGGGGGTGGGAAGGGTATGGGGGGACTTTTGGGACAGCATTGGAAATGTAAATGAGGAAAATACCTAAAAAAAAAACCCATGCATTAGGTAAAATTTATAAACTAGGTTATTGTTCATGACTGATTTATAAAACAGATTTATAAAGAAACCACATATTATGATAATGTTGAAGATGAATGTACTACTTATTATGGCTGATGGAGGCTATAGTTGTAGCTACACCACAGTGGCATGTAGAGACCTTAGCAGGTATGTGTGGCAACTGAGGACACTGCACACAAGGAGCAATGAGATGAATATTGTGAAACAGACCTACCTTCTTGCTGGGAACAAAACAAAAAAAGTGGCGGGGGCGGGGGGAGGCTGGGACCCTGGGGCAGAAAGGAAGGTAAAAGATGCCCACACCCTGCCAGAGTTTCCCTATTCTCTGGTCAGTCAGGAGTGGGAGGGCTGCTATCTACCCTATTCATTCATCCCTGAGTGGGCATTCCTCTATCCCACTCTTCAGGGGGTGGTCAAGGGGCAGCCTTGCCTGGGGACACCCCCCCCCCCCCGAGCTACTTTGCTAAAGCCACCAGGGTTGTGGGAGAGAGGGAAAGGGAAGAAGTTCCCAACACTGACCAGAGTGCGCAGCAGAACTTGAAGGAGCAAAGCAGGGACTCTATGGTTTTAGAGCTTTATTATAGAAATGCAGGGGAAAGAGAGAAGGTAGAAAGAAGGGAGGGAGGGAGGGAGAGAGAGAGAGAGAGAGAGAGAGAGAGAGAGAGAGAGAGAGAGAGAGAGAGAGAGGAGAGGAAAGAAGAAGACAAAGAGAAAGGTAAGAGGAGAGAGAAGTGTGAGAAGAGAGAGGTGAGAGGACAAAGGAATAAAAGAGCGAGGTGCGGGCTCAGCACCCCTTTTTTATGGTCTTCACTGTTGCTAGGTAACTGGGGAGGAGTTTAGCCTGAAGGTCAGAAGCTTGGGCCATTGCTTACCTGACTACTGACCATGCTTCTCTTGTGGGGGCTATGGGAAGTAGAACCTTAGACAGCAGCCAAAGTTCCAGGAGCATGAGGGAATGCCTACCTGTCATGTAGGTGAATTATGACCATCGGGATTCAGACCTCAGCTCGACTGGAGACCAGCCTGCAATTCCCAACAATTCCTCCTCTTTTTTAGAAAAAAGTTGGGGGAAGGGGAAATCACTGATGTGACTGTGTCATTAATTGTGAAAATTTAGAGTGGATGGAAGTATCAGAAGAAATATACATAGTCTAGAGAAATAGCAGAACAAGGCCAGAGTAGTAAGGAGAGTTAAGGGTAATAGTTGAGAAGGCAAGAGATTGAGTTGATAAGATAAAAGATTGTACAATCAGTCAGTTGTTTCATGGGTAGTACAATTTGAGGGAAAAAATCCATTTTTAAACAGCAATTAATCTAGATAGACATTATGCTTTCCGAATTATCATATAACTTTCCCCAAAGTTCAACAGCCATTTCGCTTTAGCAAAAAGAGTCCATCTGTAGCTGGAAGGTCCCAGGTCTGTCTTCTATAGGGTTCAGCACTTGTCTCGGGAGCCTTCAGTCAGATGAGATTTTTGGAGGAAGGCAGCTTTCATCTGTATGTCTCAGTAGATGGTGCTGTCTCAAGTGGAGCTGTGGCTTCTTTTGTGGGGGCTGTGGGAGGTGATACCTTAGGCAGGGGCCAGAGTTCCAGGAGCATGAGGGAACACGTACTGTGTCATGTAGGTGAATTATGACCATCAGGGTTCAGACCTCAGATCCACTGGAGACCACCCCTCATTACCCCACACCTACTTCAATGATGTCATGAAATCTGGATTAGGAAATCTTGACAGTGCTGTGCACTGCCTTTAGTTGAAGCATATATTCAGATTAATACTTTACTACTGCTTGCAGTTTCATTCCTTGCTGTGTTGTGAACTTAATGTGGGTAAAAAAGGTAAGCTCGGAACTACTGTTCACATGGAATTGAAACACAGCTTCACTATATAAAATAACCCAAATAAATTTCAAATAATATCATAAAGCTGCTGTCTTCATCCTTGAAATATAAAAATGTTACCTTGGAGAGGAAATGTACCTGACTTTAGTAACCTGATTTCTGTCCCACATGAAGCATACATCATTCGTCCTTACTCATCTTTTACTACAGGATGATATTCATGGTCCTTGGGAGATTCCTGTACTTGTTCACTTGTGTTTACATTTTGAGAAGTCTTTTCTATACCTTTTAGCTGCCTATTTCCTGAGAAATTTTAGGTTACCATTGTGGGCAATAGTCTTTGTGTCAATGGATAATATTATTATAAATTTTATCAGTTTAAACTACCAAATTATCTGGCAACAAAGATGACTAATAACATGTACTACTCAATTATTGATTCAGTTTTTACACTAAGATAACTGAGATATGCAACATCCTTATCAAACAAATATTTTCTTTGACATTCATTGAGATATAATGCAGAATAATATAGAATTAGAACATTCATGGATTGCATAATTATGTAAATTAATGGCTTTTTGTCAAACCATGAACTCATTACTTTTTTTTTTTTTTGTTCTGCAGCAGTTCCAATGCTTTCCCATATTCAAGATTCTAAAGTAATTATTGATATGTTACTTATAATACATGCAAGTTTTTGTTCAACATTTCCTGTTGAGATTAAAATATTTATTTAGTTTTAAAACTATTATGTAAGAAAAAAAATCACATGGTCATCTCCTTAGATGCAGAAAACGCATTTGACAAAATACAACACCCTTTTCTGTTAAAAGTATTTGAGAGATCAGGAATTCAAGGCCATACCTAAACATAATAAAAACAATTTACTACAAATCAACAGCCAATATCAAATTAAATGGAGACATAATCGAAGCATTCCCACTGAAATCGGGGACAAGTCAAGGATGCCGGCTCTCCCCATATCTATTCAATATAGTACTTGAAGTCTTAGCTAGAACAATAAGACAAAAAAAATTGATCAAAGGGATACAAATTGGTAAAGAAGAAATAATGGAATCACTAGTTACAAATGATATGATAGTATACATAAGAAACCGAAAAATTCCACCAAAGAACTACAGCTGATAAACAACTTCAGCAAAGTGGCAGATATAAAATTAACTCAAATAAGTCAGTAGCCTTCCTTTTTACAAAGGATAAACAGGCTGAGAAAGAAATTAGGGAAAGAATTCCCTCAACAATGGCCACACATAGTATAAAATATCATGGGGTAAATCTAATCAAACCAGTGAAAAACCTTTATAACAATAACTTTAAGTCTCTCAAGAAAGAAATCAAAGATCTCAGAAAACAGAGAGATCTCCCATGCTCATGGATTGGCAAAATTAACATAGTAAAAATTGCCATTCTACTAAAGGCAATCTATAGATTAAATGCAATCTCCATCAAAATCCCAACACAATTTTTCAAAGACATGGAAAGAACAAATCTCAAATTCATCTGGGGAAATCACCATCCCTGACCTCAAGCTTTACTACAGAGCAATACTGATAAAAACTGCATGGTTGTCGGTACAGATACAGACATGTTGATCAATGGAATAGAATTGAAGACCCAGAAATAAAACCACACACTTATGGTCACTTGATCTAGATGCCAAAAATATACACTGGAATAAAGAAAGAATCTTCAATAAATGGTGCTTGTATAACTGACTGTCTGTATGTAGAATTAAAATAGACCCATATTTGTCACCTTATACAAAGCTCAAGTCCAAGTGGATCAAGGACCTCAACATAAAACCAGATACACTGAATTGAATAGATGAGAAAGTGGGAAAGATCCTTAAACTCATTGGCATGGGGGAAATTCCTAAACAGGGCTCCAATGGCTCATGCTCTAAGAACAAAAATTGATAAATGGGAACTAATAAAAGTGGAAAGCTTCTGTAAGGCAAAGGACATCGTCAATAGGACAAATCAGCCACCTATAGAATGGTAAAAATCTTCACTAACTCACATCCCATAGAGGGCTAATATCCAAAATATATAAAGAACTCAAGAAGTTAATCACCCCCCCCAAAAAAAAATTAAAAATTGGGGTATAGAAGTAAACCAAAAATTCACAATTGAGGAATCTTGAATAGCTGAGAAACACCTAAAGAAATGTTGAAAGTCCTTAGTGATCAGGAAAGTGCAAAATGACGCTGAGATTCCACCTTACACCAATCAGAATGGCTAAGATCAAATGCTCAGGTGACAACACACATTGGAGAGGATGTGGATAAAGAGGAACACAGCTCCATTGCTCGTGGGATTGTAAACTGGTACAAACACTTGAAATCAACCTGGAGATTCCTCAGAAAATTGGAAATAGATCTACCTGAAGACCCAGCAATACCACTCTTGGGAATATATCCAAAAGATGTCCCACCATACCATAGGGGCACATGTTCCACTATGTTCATAGCAACCTTGTTTGTGATAGCCAGAAGCTGGAAACAACCTAGATGTCCAACCACAGAAGAATGGATACAGAAAACGTGGCTCATTTACAGAATGGAATGCTACTCAGCTATTAAGAACTAGGACATCCTGAGTTTTGCAGGCAAATGGAACTAGAAAATATCTTCCTGATTAAGGTAATGCCCACATTTTAACCATGCACAGAAATTATTAATAAAGATTTGTTCCTCATTTTCAGTTTCTTGTGCACTTTTTTGCATTTTAAATTGAGTTTATTGCTATAGTCATTGGGACATCATATGATGTTGCAGCACAAAATTATGTACAGTTCCAGAGTGCCAACTGATAGGTTAGTTCATCTTTAAATAAATCTAACAAAGTTATATATTTTACAACGAAGATTTACAAAACTATTGCTAATAATTGGTGCATATGGTGAACTAGGGCACCAGATGTTTTGTCCTCTTAAAAGAGCATGTGAAATCATTTGAGACATGATTTCCCAGAGTTGCAGCCTGTCATATTTCATTATATTTCATATAAAATGGCAAATTTCTAAAATTAATATTCACTGTCAAATACTATGCCACTAGACATCAATAACACCCTGCCAGGGATCATAATCTCAAGATCCTTTCTGCATAAGCTATAAAAGGAGAATAAAGTCTTAGAAGTCTGTAAGTTATCTATAGGTGAAATGTGAGAATATTTTGCTATAAATAGGTTTTGATTTAAAAATAACTTGTGGGGAGGGTATAGGGGGATTTGGGGATAGCATTTGAAATGTAAATGAATAAAATACCTAATTTAAAAAGAAAGAAAAACTTGTGAATTATAAAATCATGTAAGAAATAATCTAGTAATCATCTTCAATGTTAAACCTCTGCTTTCTTTTCTAACTTAAGAATCTTAAATCAGCTGGGTAATGGTGGCACACGCCTTTAACCCCAGCACTTGGGAGGCAGATGCAGATGTGTTTCTGAGTTCGAGGCCATCCTGGTCTGCAAAGTGAGTTCCAGGATAGCCAGGACTACACAGAAAAACCCTGTCTCGGAAAAAAAAATCATAAGTGATGTGCAAATTATCATAAATATTTTCAATTGGAAAGTGAAACTGACATGATACAGGAGACACACATTTTAACTTTCATAATTGCTCAATTGCTGAAATGACCAGAACTAATTACATTCTGTAACATATACCTACAGGAAAGTTATATTTAAGTTCTCTCTCTTCATGACCCCATACACTCTGTTCATATTTAAGTAACCCAAGAGAATTTCTTAGACACAAGAACAGAATTTAAGTAGTTATCTCTCTCCTCCAGTTTCTTAAGATAATTTGAACCATTTCGGAGATTTTTGGAGCAGCTTATAAAATATTGAGGGATTTATCCACTTTGGGATTATCACTAAAGATAAACCTTCATTCTGTGTCTGAATTCTCTTACATTTCCAAGTTAGTGGCATACGAAGGTAAGTTTCCCAAGTGATGTTTGTCAATGAAAAGCACTAGGGAATTCGCTGATGAAATGTTATGCCTTTGTCTATGACAGTAGGTTATTTGGCATCCCATATCTCTCAAAATTCATCATCCTTTACTTTGGAATCTATCTTTGTGTAAGTTAAAGTTCTATAATGGTCTCAGGAGGCATACAAATCTATGCTAAATATGTCTTCTACAGTAAATTATAGATTTCATTTTACTGTATGTGAACATTTTATATATTTAGCTCCTGAGTACTATTATTTGAAAACGAACAAAATACACTTAATGTTGAAAACATGATCACCAGGACCCATCTCATACTGAGAATGTACTCTCAACATCTTTCTTTTTGAGAGTACATACAGATTTGTCTTTCATTTTTAATGTAGATTGGAACTCTTGTTTTCATTAAAGCTATCTTCATCAATTCTTTAACAAGCTCCTATATTGCACATGGATAATATTCACCATGCCCTTCCTTTCTCCCTTTCTAGATGATGTCATATGCCCACCAAACATTGTTTCTCATTTTTCTCTCCATTAACTTTACAGCATTTTTCCTTGCATTTTCCTACTGCTCCTTCTCTGTAGCTTGTCAAATTCATGATCTTCCTGTGTATACACATATATTTTGCTGTCTCACTTTAGTCTTACATTTGTATAGAATACCCCAAGAGGATGCTCATTCCTATTCCAGGGAAAGATGATTTTTTTCCTCTCCCCACACACATTTGTTGCATTGACCTATGTCTGAGGCCTGCTCCTATCTAGATGTGCTTGTCAACAGGTGTCTTTGTGCAGATCTTGTTTTGGCATCATTATTACTATAACACAATTGAAATATGAAGTTCTTAAAGAATTTTTACTGAAGAGGAATGTCCTTTGAATTATTTCTTGATGAATCACTTTATTTTTTCAAGGAAAAAAGCAACCATCCTAGTATAGGTTGAAACTTATAATACTGTAAGTAGATTTATAATAGTGATATGGCTGTTATTAAAATTTGAACTTTTTCTTGTCTTCTGTATTGCCCAGCCTTAATGCCGTGAGAAAAGCAATACTTGCAGTCTCATTGTTCTGTGTTTCAAATTGCTCTAATTTGGAAAATCATTTGAACATAATTATTCTTTAGATTTAACACTAGTAGTACTGACTTAGAGTTCTTCCATGTGTCCTTTAAACAGGTTCACTGGACCTCTCATCCTGCCTTACCAGTCTTCTTGATCTACCAGAAGTACTATGAGTATATATTCTCCATATCTTTTTAAAAATATTCTGTATGATACTAGAATTTTGCACCAAAAGGATACTTCCTATTCTTCATTTAAGTACAAGGTCATGCAATTCCATTGTTGCTTTCTAAGTTTCTGGTTAGAGTAGAGGATAATTTTAGAACTCTTTAGACAAGTTGTTATATCAATAAGTTTCTTCCACAGAAGTCTCTGGTTTGTTTGATTCACCTCTGATATTGCTACGATATATTACCTAAGATTCTTTGAGATCGAATTGTTTAATAGAGATCTTCAGGCAGTAAATATTTGATCCCTAGAGAAATGTTTGTCTACCTAAAGGGTTTAAGAGAATTCCTCTTCTATTTTTAAGGTCATATTATTGAATCTTGTCAATATACCTTGGGTTGAATCCTTGCCTGGAAGCTACTTCTTAATTTGAGAATGATTTGCCATCTGGAGATGTTGGCAACATGATGCAATTTTAATTTAGAGCTCTTCAAACCCTGACTATTTGCGCACTTAACCATTCATTCCTTAACTCTTATTTGTCCTCTGTTATTTGCCTCAAAAAAATGAGAGAAAAAGCCAGGTGACATCTTCAAAACTTTGCCTGGAGAGTTCTTTCTCTAGATCATAGACTTTATTAGGCATGTTTTCATTTTTACAGAGAAATTTAGTGAAGAGTGTTGCCAAATCCCCTAACACTCCAACATAAGCATCCTTTTCTCCTCCTTCCCACTGCTGTTTCCCTTAATCCCCTAGAAACTTACACTGACAGATTTCTCCAGGCCACTTAAGCTTCAAAAACTGCCATTCTCAACTCCCTTTTGGTGTTCATTAGCAAAAATCTCAAGGCTTAGAGACAATTCCATGATCAGTTCCAGTTACTTTCACATGCCTTTCCAATGCCACAAATCCTCATTTTAAAATCATAATTTTGTATTATTACAGATGATATGGGTTTGGGATTCAATGAAAAACAGATTTATTTTAGTTCAAGGCTGATGTCAGAGGAGTCCCTATGAGGCCTAATTAGCCTGGCAAAACACTGATGCTTAGGCATGTCATTTACTATGGAGCCTGCATGGGACTAACCTAGGCCCTCTGCATTTATATTGCAGTTGTATAATGTGGATCTCAATTGCGACAGTAATTAGAGATCACCATTGTCCTAATCAGCCCCTTAAGTCCCTTTGGAATTTCTCTGAGTATGACAGATTTGCACCTTTGGTATTGGTGTTAATGGCACTCAAAGGTCTCATGTTCTTTTATGTGTCAACTTCAGGTATGGAATCATGTGACACATACAACATCAAAATCCACCATATTCAAATGAAGGAATACAGAACTAATATATTGGATACAAATGTAAATATTACATTTGAAGACAAGTATATGGCATGGGAAACCTTGAGTCTTATAATAATTCATAGAATAACAATGGAAACCCAGGTATTTCTAGAAAATAACTGTACAATTTTACTAATGCACAGTAGAAACTATCCCTTCTTCATTATATGTATTTAGGAGATTTTTTGAGTAATAATTTTACTATCCTCTGTAGTTGATTAGATGATAAACATAAATATGTTCTGTGAACCTTACATATTTAATGAAAGAATAGTTAGAATTTCAAATTGTCAGCCTTCTTTTTTTGATGTGTAGAATTCATACTAGTATTTTGCTACTTTATTTTAAAGACATCTTCCCTTCCCTCCTTTCCTCCAAGTCCCTCCATCTCCCTCTCCCCTTTTCCCATCCCTTCTTTTCCTTTTCCCCTTCTCTTCAGAAAAGAGCAGGATTCTTTTGGATATCAACCAACAATGGCATATTAAGATGCAGTAGGTCTAAGCACCTCCTCTCACATTAATACTTGTCAGTGCAATCCAGTAGGAGGAAAGTGTCCAAAAAAGCAGGTGACAGAGTCAGAGGCAGTCAGTGTTCTTATTGTTAGGAGTCTCAAAAGAAGACCACATTACACAACTGCAATATAAATGCAGAGGGCCTAGGTTAGTCCCATGCAGGCTCCATGGTTGTCAGTTCAATGCCTGTGAAGCCTATGATCTCTAGCTTAGTTGATCTTTGCATTTTCTTCTATGTCTTGGTCCCTCTGGCTCCGATAATCCTTCTGCCCTCTCATCTGAAGGAGAATCTATATCAGTGAAGTTTGACAAAATATTTATTCATTTATTTATAATCATTTCATCTACCTACATATGTGTTAATCTGTCTATGAATTTACTTATGTGCAGGTATATATATTTACCATTATGGAAACAGAAGATAACTCCTGAAAATTAAGTTCATTATTTCACCCACTGAAACCTAGATCCAGAATTACAAGTCCAGGTGGTCAACCTTGCTGGAAAGTATGTTTCACACACAGTACCATCCTGTACAAATCATTTTTTTGTTTCCAAATTTAACCACTTTTATATGGAATGTAATAAATACATGAATTCCTGCTTAAAAACTTTGGAATGAAGTTCCTTCATGGAACTACATGGAACTTTATAGTAATTTATATAGTGTTTAATTTTTTATTACTTTTATTTTTTTACAGTCCAGAGTTTATTCCCCTCCTGGTCCACCTCTGACAGTTCCTTATCTCATGTCTCCTCTGCTGTCTACCCCCACCATTCCCTCCAAGTTTACCCACTCCCTGGGGCCACACGTCTCAAGGATTAGGCACATCTTCTCTCACTGAGGCCAGACCAACCAGCCAGCCCTCTGCTGTATATTTGTCAGGCCACATATGAGCTAGTGTATGCTGCCTGGTTGGTGGCTCAGTATCTGAGAGATCTCAGGAGTCTGGGTTTGTTGAATCTGCTGGTTTTACAGAGTTGACCACTTCTTTAGATTCCTTCACTCTTTTCCTAATTCAACCACAGTTGTTTCTGAATACAGTCCATTGGTTGCATGTAAATATCTTCATTTGTTTCAGTCACCTGGCTGCTGGACCTTTCAGAGAGCAGACATGCTAGGATCCTGTCTGTAAGCACACTGCAGAATCAGTAATAGGGTCAGACCTTTGAACACTCCTTGAGATGGATCCCAAGTCGGGCTGGTCACCGAACTTCTTTTCCCTCAGTCTCTTCTCCATTTTTGTCCCCGCAGTTCTTTTAGTCAAGAACAATTCTGGGTCAGAGTTTTTGACAGTGGGATGGCAACCTCATCCCTCCACTTGATGCCCTGCCTTTCTACTGGAGGTGGACTCTTCAAGTTCCTTCACCTCACTGTTAGGAATTTCATCTAAGGTCCCTCTGTTTGAATACCAAGAGTCTCTCAGCTCTCAGGTCTCTGGTACATTCTAGAGAGCCCCCCCCCATCTCCTACCTCCCCAGGTGGCATATTTCCACTCATTCTGCTGGCCCTCAGGGCTTCTCTCCTGTTTTCTCTTCTACCCCTGCCATACCTGATGGTGTTCCCCCTTTTCTTCTACCCCAGACTCTACCACTTATGTCCCTCCCTCCCTCGGCGCCCTGTGATTGTTTTCTTCTCCCTCCTAGGTGGGATTAAAGCATCTTCACTTGGGCCCTTGTGCTTGTCCTTTTTGAGTTCTGTGGACTGTATCCTGGGTATTCTGTATTATTTTAAGCTAATGCCTACTTGTTAGTTGCAGGAAGTGGGTGTGGCCGCATGGGCCAAGATGGTGCCCTGGCCCATTGCCAGGTCCCATGAAACCCACATATTTACTGCCTTGCCCGAACATGCGCAGTTAAACTGCATGCGTAAACTGCCTGCCAAATTAGATTATTCCTCGTGATCTGGATCTGTCAGTCTATCTGTGACTACCTAAGCTCATGGCTGGAGTGTGTGTGATTCTGATCGGATGAGGTGGTGTGGAAGCTTCCTGAACCTGTCTTGGTGTCCCTGTCGTTCTTGTCTCTATGGGTCAGAGACTGCGGCAAGCAGAGACTGCGGCAATTAGTGAGTACATGCCAGGCATGTCCTTTTAGGTCTGAGCTACTGGACTCAGGATGAAATTTTTTTAGTTCCATTCATTTGCCTACAAAATTCATGATGTCCTTGTTCTTAATTGCTGAATAGTATTCCAGTATGTAAACGAACCACATTCTCTGTATTCATTCTTCCTCCATTGTGGAACATCTGGGTTGTTTCCAACTTCTAGCTATCACAGATAAGGGCACTATGAACATAATGGAGCATGTGCCCCGATAGCATGGTGGGGAATCTTTTGGGGATATGCCTAAGAGTGTTATAGTTGGATCTTCAGAGAAATCTATTTCCAATTTTCTGAGCAAATTCCAGATTGATTTCCAGAGTAGTTGTACAAGTTTACAATGGAGAAGAGTTTCTTTCTCCACATCCTTGCCAACATGTGACCTGAGATTTTGATCTTAGCCATTCTGATTGAGGTAAGGTGGAGTCTCAGGGTCATTTTTATTTTCATTTCCCTATCACTAAGGAATTTGAACATTTTTTTTAGGTGCTTCTTGGCTATTCATGATTCCTTTGTTGTGAATTCTCTGTTTAGTGCTATACCTCATTTTTTGATTGGGTTGTTTGGCTTTTTGGAGGTTAGCTTCTTGAGTTCTTTATATATTTTAGGTATTAGCTCTCAGGTTCATGGATTGGTAGGTTTAACATAGTAAAAATCACCATCCTACCAAAACCAATCTACAGATTTAATGAAATTCCTATCAAAATTCCAACACAATTCTTCAAAGACAATAAAACAGTAATACTTAATTTCATATGGAAAAACAAACAAACAAACAAAAAAACCCAGGATAACAAAAACAAATCTTACCAGTAAAAGAACTTAACAGCGAAACACCATCCTTTACCTCAAGCTGTACTACAAATCAGTAGTGATAAAAACTGCACGGTATTGGTTCAGACAAGCATGTTGATCAATGGGATAAAAGTGAAGGCTCAGAAACAAACCACACACTTAGAAACACTTGATCTTTTACAAAGTAGCCAAAAATAAACAATGGAAAAAAGAAAGCATCTGGAATAAATGATGCTGATCTACCTGGCAATCGGTATGTAGAAAAATAAAAATAGATGTATATTTGACAATTGCACAAAGCTCCAGTCCATGTGGTTCAAGGACCTCAACATAAAACCAGATATACTGAATCAAATAGATGATAAAGTGGGAAAGAGCCTCAGACTCTTTATGCAGGGGGCAGTTTCCTAGGTAGAATTCCAATGGCTCAGGCTCAAAATGAAGAATTGATAACTGGGACCTCATGAAACTGAAAAGCTTCTTAAGGCAAAGGACATAGCCAATAGGAAAAAATCAGCCACCTGCAGATTGGGAAAACATGTGTTTTGTTTTGTTTTGTTTTGTTTTGTTTTGTTTTGTTTTGTTTTGTTTTGTTTTGTTTTGTTTTGTTTTGTTTTCAATTTGTATTTTAGTCTTTTTTACAGTCCAAACTTTATTCCCATCCTGGTCCACCCTCCGACTGTTCCACACCCCACACCTCCTCTCTCTGAGCCCTCTGTCTCCAAAAGTCTCCCTCTCCTCACCCCACCAGTCCTCCCACACCCTAGGGCCCCAAGTCTCTTGAGGGTTTGGTGCATCTTCTCTGAATGAGTCCAGACCTGGCAGTCCTTTCCTGTTTATGCATTGGGCCCTGTGATTGAATCAGGGGAACAATCTTATAGAGCATTTATTTCAAATAGTAAATATATGCTAACTGTTTTATATTCTATATAGTTCGACATGACATACATTATTGCTGTCAAGCAGAGTTGTAGTATCTATCTCTTATCATTTTGTACAATAGCAATTGAGTACTAAGGAACAGGCTAAGCACATGCTACAGAATAACAGTAAAAATATCAGAATTTATTCTACCATATGATTCATTCATTTGCTAGTATTTTTATTTTTCTAGATTAACTATGATCATGGTACATTTTCTTAATTGGTGATTTATCAGATAGGACTTAGCCCAGTGTGGGTATCTCCATATCTCGTCTGGTAGTCTAGGAGCATATAAGAGAATTGGCTTTGCAAACAATGGGGAGTAAGCCAGTATTCAGCACCGCTCCACAACCTCTGTGTAAGTTCCTGCCTCTAGGTTCCTACCTTGGTTGAGTTCCTGCCCTGACTTTTTTGATCGTGAAAAGTGATATGTACATATGAGCCAAACAACTACTTTCCTCCCAAACTTGCTTTTGAGTCATGGTGATTCATGGCAGTAAGGAAAACCTTAAGTAGGGCACTCTTTAATAAGTATATTTACTAGAATAGACATGTTTAAGCAAAATTACATTCATCTTCCTCAATTATGCACATGAACACATTAAAATATTGTATTCTGCATATTCCCCTGTTGATTCTACATGTGGAACTGAGCTAATTTAAGTAATTAATTAAGGGTGTTAATTGAGAGTAAGTAAATAACTACAATAACAAACACATATTCTCAGTGGTTCTAGGATTATGTTGAGTATTACATGCAAACTTACTTAGCCAAACCAAGAATCTACTAAAACATGTAATATTATCTCAATTTAGTGTTGAATATCTAGGAAGCAGTGATAGTTTAACTACTTGGCTGCATGTTACAAGATTGCCTGATGGTAATGAACCACTGAAGAGTTAAGTAAAGACTTTATGATATAGAAACCATGAACCATCCATTGTGCCTGACTGCTCAACCAAAGACCTGTTTCAATATAGCAAAGAGGAAAGCAGAGTAGTTTTGTAATAGGAAATGTATTTAATATTTAATAGAACCCAGTGCATCATCATTGAGATGACAATAGGACAAATAGCATGTGTTATGACAACAGGATTAAGTTAGCAATGTTAAATTATCATCAACTGATAACTATTAGTCTTGCAATGGAATCAGTGACTTTGAATAATATCAACTCTAAAAATAATTTTCTCCACTGTCTTATCAAATGTGTCTCTACATTGCTTTATGAGTGATGATGGAAGCCATACATCTTAGGATACCAATTTGTGGACCTCATATTTTAAAATGAAATTTTCTTCACAAAACCAAATAATATTTTTGTAGCAGAAAAGTTATTCATGTAATGTCTTACAGTTTTTCTTGCACTCAAGAGACTGTATTGTATACTCGGCATGCAATATAAGAAGTAGCTTACACAGAACTGGAGAGATGCCTCAGCAGTTAACAGCACTGGCTGCTCTTCCAGAGGTCCAGAGTTCAATTCCCAGCAACCACATAGTGGCTCAAAACCACCTGTAATGGGATCCAAGGCCCTCTTCTGGTGTGGCTGAAGACTACTACAGTGTACTCATATAAATACATGTCTTTTTTTTTTTTTAAGAATTTGCTTACACATTTTTTCTATGTAAAATTTAAAATAAAACACAATGGAAATGTATTTTAGTTGAGGAATTTTAGTGCATTTTTTTGTTGTTTAACTCATTCATTGTGTTAGCTATGCAATCTTTAGGTTTTTCTTTGTTTGTTTTGTTTTGCACTAAAATTTCTCAGAAGGACACAGACTAGGCTGGCCTGGAGCCAGTGTTCACTAAGGCAAGGACAAATGTGAGTTTTGAGAATGCATATGTGTGTGCAGTGCAACAGATTGGTGCCTGAAGGAAGAACTGTGAAGCTGTGGATATTTCTCTATGAGAGGATTACTATGTTTAGAATGAGGGTTGATTGTCTTGTCTGCCTCAAAAGGAAAGATAACTAGTGTGACTTTTTTTTGAAGGGAGAAAAACAAAAACAGAAAAAAGTAAAAGAAAAGTTAAACCTGCCTAGTCAATTTGATGATTTCAGTTGTCACTCATAGTCACAGTGAAATATTAGAGTACATGACAGAGTGCAGTCTGGTGTACAAATGATGAATATCCCAAAGAAGACCACAAGACAAAGTAGCAACTTGAAAAATCGCCTTGCCATTTCCTTGTCCTAGACTGCTTGCTACGGTTTACAATGAAAGACTTGTGATGCTTTAATATCTCAAGTTCAGGTATTTCATTTGAATTTATTTCAGATTGCTAGTGGCATGGTTGTCTGAATAGTTACTAGTGATAAATGACGTGTGGTTTATAGCAGCTTAGTTCACCAGGTATGTATAGATAAACGGTTTATATTGAACAAACACAAATCTGAACTGTGTTTCTAGCAAAACATGATAATTTGTAAACAAATCCAGGAAGAGTTTAAGGTAGATTATTTTTACTATTCCAGAGTTCAAATTTGTTTGTGTGTGTGTGAGTGTGTGTGTGCGCGTGTGCACATGCACATGTATAGATAAGTAAGATCACACAGATGCACAGGATTGCTAATGATTTTAAAAGTTAACATTAAAAAAAACAAAATAAGCAGTTTTATTGAATACCTGGAAATAAAATAGATTATGCTATTGAGGCTGCTTTACATATATCACAAATCCAACAACCGTGTCAAACAAATTTAAAAGATGGGAACACTTGGAGTTTGATTGGCTCCTCAAATAAAATAGCACCTTAAATTCTCTAGTCATTCAAACCACATCTGACATGTACAATCACATAATGTTTGGAGAAATTTCTAAAACAAGAGGCTTGACTAGATGCATGCTTAAGTATATGAGCACAATGTTTTAGATTTTATTTGACATTCATTTGAATAATATACTGAAAATCTCTCAAAGTTGTAGAGATAACCAGAATTAGTTACTGCCTTGATCCACTTATTTGAAAAATAATCTTTGCTTCAGGAAAGTGTCTCAAATGTCTCTTGACCAAAACCCAGACTCAGGAATGGTGTTTGAATGCTCAGAGAATGAAACTATCTCTCCTACTCAAGAGTAGCAATGTAAGGAGACAGTCACTTTGCATGATCCCAAGAAGAGTATCTGTACTAGCTAGTTTTGTGTCAACTTGACACAGGCTGGAGTTATCACAGAGAAAGGAGCTTCAGTTGGGGAAAAGCCTCCATGAGATCCAGGTGTAAGGCATTTTCTCAATTAGTGATCAAGGGTGGAGGTCCCCTTGTGGGTGGGACCATCTCTGGGCTGGTAGTCTTGAGTTCTATAAGAAAGCAAGCTGAGCAACCCAGAGGAAGCAAGCCAGTAAAGAACATCCCTCCATGGCTTCTGTATCAGGTCCTGCTTTCAGACCTGCTTGAGTTCCAGTCCTGACTTCCTTGCTGATGAACAGCAGTATGGAAGTGTAAGCTGAATAAACCTTTTCCTCCCCAACTTGCTTCTTGGTCATGATGTTTTGTCCAGGAATAGAAACCCTGACTAAAACAGTATCCAAGGATACTGTGATTCTGTGATAGAATGAATCATCCTTCAAGTGTATGTACAAGAGTGGAATAGCTGGATCTTAAGGTATATTTTGCTCCATATGTGGACTTGTTTCTCAGTCTTCAATTACATTCCATTGAACAGTGTGTCTGTTTTTACCCCTACAGCTTCCAGGGACTATCAGACCAGGGATTGAACCACCCACAATGGGCCCTCCTTCTTTTGATCACTAATTGAGAAAATGCCTTATATCTGGATCTCAGGGAGGCATTTCCTCAACAGAGGCTCCTTTCTCTGTGATAAATGGCGCTGTGTCAGGCTGACACACAGAAGTAGCCAGTGCGCTGGATGCGGAGAGTTACTCACTTGATGCATTTACTTCTCCATTTTTTGGAAATTTCATTTTGTTTGACTTCATATAGTTGTATATTTTAGGAAGCTTTTACTTTCTCAGGTTTCTATATGGCACCTTAAAAGTCCCTTAACTTTATCTGCCTCTCCCCATATTCCCTCCCTCATTCTCCATTTCTAGTCCCTAATCTCATTCATCCTTAGCAAGCTGTTCTATTTCTCCCTTCCTAGGGAGATTTATTCCTCCCTGTCAGTCTCTGACTCTACAACCTCTATGGTTAAGTGGATTCCAGCTTTTCTTATCAATGAATTAACAACTAAAAATCCACATACAAGTGGCCACATACCATTATTATTCATTAGGTCTGGGTTACCTCACCTGGTTTGGGATTTTATTTTTCCTGGCTCCATAAACTTATTTACAAATTTCCTTATTTCATTTTTAATGGGTAAATAATATTCCATTGGGTAAATGTATTTACATTTTCTTTGTCAGTTTATTCACTGACAGATATCTAGGTTGTTTCCAGTTTCTGGCTATTATGAATAAAGCAGCAATTAACATCGTTGAACAAGTGATTCTGTGATAGAATGAATCATCCTTCAAGTGTATGTACAAGAGTGGAAGAGCTGGATCTTAAGGTATATTTTGCTACATATGTGGACTTGTTTCTCAGTCTTCAATTACATTCCATTGAACAGTGTGTCTGTTTTGACACAATAGCATGTTTTTTATTAGTCAATTTATTTATTTACATTTAGGGGAAGAGCTGAAGAACATGTTTTATTATTCCTATAGCTCTGTAGTATAATTTGAGATCAGTGATAGAGATACATCTAGCAGTTCCTTTATTATTCAGTATTATTTTAAGCTAGTCTTTGTTTATTTGTTTGTTTGTTTGTTTTTTGTATTCCTCTATGCAGCTGAAAATGGTTCTTAGTGTCTGTGAAGAATTGTGCTGGAATTTTGATGAGTATTATCTTGATTCTTTTGATTATTTTTGGTAGGTAGTATGAAGATATTTTTTTTACTATATTAATTCTACTGATCCATGTGACATCTTCAGTTTATTTCTTCAATGTCTTAAAGGTTTTTCTCATACAGGTCTTTCACTTATTTGATTAGCAGCATTACCTCTAGATATTTTAATTATCTGTGAATATTATGAAAGGAGTTGTTGTATCCCAGCTTTCTTTCTTAATCTGTTTATTTTGTATATAATAAGGCTACTGAGTGAGTGAGTGAGAGTGTGTGTATATGTATGTATGTGCATCTCTCTCTCTCTCTCTCTCTCTCTCTCTCTCTCTCTCTCTCTCTCTGTGTGTGTGTGTGTGTGTGTGTGTGTGAATTTTATATTCTACTACTTTCCTGAAATTTTATCAGCTGCAGTTTTCCCAGTGCAATTTTTAAGGCCACTTATAAGTACAATCATATCATAGCAAATAAAGAAGCTTTGACTTCTTTCCTTTCTGTTTGTAGCCCATTTAGTTCCCTTATTTAGCTCATTGTTTGTTGGGAGCTAAAAAGGGGGCCCAGGGGAAGAGGGGGAAGGGGAACCCACATCCCGCCAGAGTTTTACCCATTCTCTGGTCTGTCAGGCGTGGGAGGGCTGCTATCTACTTTCCACTCATCCCTGAGTGGGCATTCAAGCCTCTGATCCACTCTTCAGGGGGTGGCCAAGGGGCCGACCAACCTGGGATTCCTGGAGCTATTTTGCTAAAGCCACCAGAGTTATGGGAGAAAGGGAAGAGGAAAGAGGTTCCCAAACTCTGCGTGAGTGAGCATAGCAGATCTTGATGAACAGAGACTCTCATTAGTTTTAGAGCTTTATTATAGAAAGGCAGAGAGAAAAAGAAAAGGTAGGAGAGAGAGGGGGGTAGAGGGTAAGAGAGAGTAAGAGGGAGAGAGGAGAGGAGAGGAGAGGAGAGGAGAGGAGAGGAGAGGAGAGGAGAAGACAAAGAGAAAGTAGAGAGGGGGTGAGAGTGAGGGTAAGGAGAGAGACAAGTAAGAGAGCGAGAAGTAACAGAGCAAGGAGGGGCTGAACAGCCCTTTTTATGATCTTTACTGTTGCTAGGGAACTGGGGAGGAGTTTAGCCTGAAGGTCAGAAGCTTGGGCCATTGTCTACATGACTTCTAGCCATGCTTCTCTTGTGATAACTAGCTGCATATATATCAAAAGATGGCCTAGGCGGCCATCACTGAAAAGAGAGGCCCATTGGACTTGCAAACTTTATATGCCCCAGTACAGGGGAACACCAGGGCCAAAAAGGGGGAGTGGGTGGGCAGGGGAGTGGGGGTGGGGGGTGATAACTTAGGCAGGAGCCAGAGTTTCAGAAGCATAAGGGAACACCTACCATGTCATTTAGGTGAATCATCACCATTTCCAGGGTTCAGACCTCAGCTCAACTGGAGACCAGCCTGCAATCCCCACAATTGTTGTGGCTAGGTCTTAAAGTACTGTATGGACTGGTAGAGAATGTGGACAACTTGCCCTTGTTTCTGATTTTAGTGGAAATATTTTGAGTTTCTGTAGCTTTAAGTTAATAGTGTGCATGTGCTTCCTGCAATTTGACTTTATTATACTGAAATATATACCCATTTATTCCTCAACTCATCAAGATTTTCATAATGAGGTATTGGATTTTTTTGAAAGGCCTTTTCTCTATGTAATGAGATGATCATATGATTTTTTTGGATACACCTAGATTTACAAATGTTGACCCATCTCTGAATCTCTGGCATGAAGCTCATTTGTTCAAGGTCATTGGCGTTTTTGTTTTTGTTTTTTTTTAATTTTAAAATTTTATTTAATCTTTTTTTCCCATTTTTTATTAGGTATTTAGCTCATTTACATTTCCAATGCTATACCAAAAGTCCCCCATACCCACCCACCCCCACTCCCCTGCCCACCCACTCCCCCTTTTTGGCCCTGGTGTTCCCCTGTACTGGGGCATATAAAGTTTGCAAGTCCAATGGGCCTCTCTTTTCAGTGATGGCCGCCTAGGCCATCTTTTGATATATATGCAGCTAGAGTCAAGAGCTCCGGGGTACTGGATAGTTCATAATGTTGTTCCACCTATAGGTTGCAGATCCCTTTAGCTCCTTGGGTACTTTCTCTAGCTCCTACATTGGGAGCCCTGTGATCCATCCATTAGCTGACTGTGAGCATCCACTTCTGTGTTTGCTAGGCCCCGGCATAGTCTCACAAGAGACAGCTACATCTGGGTCCTTTCAATAAAATCTTGCTAGTGTATGCAATGGTGTCAGGGTTTGGATGCTGATTATGGGGTGGATCCCTGGATATGGCAGTCTCTACATGGTCCATCCTTTCATCTCAGCTCCAAACTTTGTCTCTGTAACTCCTTCCATGGGTGTTTTGTTCCCAATTCTCAGGAGGGGCATAGTGTCCACACTTCAGTCTTCATTCTTCTTGAGTTTCATGTGTTTAGCAAATTGTATCTTATATCTTGGGTGTCCTAGGTTTGGGGCTAATATCCACTTATCAGTGAGTACATATTGTGTGAGTTTCTTTGTGAATGTGTTACCTCACTCAGGATGATGCCCTCCAGGTTCATCCATTTGGCTAGGAATTTCATAAATTCATTCTTTTTAATAGCTGAGTAGTACTCCATTGTGTAGATGTACCACATTTTCTGTATCCATTCCTCTGTTGAGGGGCATCTGGGTTCTTTCCAGCTTCTGGCTATTATAAATAAGGCTGCTATGAACATAGTGGAGCATGTGTCCTTCTTACCAGTTGGGGCATCTTCTGGATAAATGCCGAGGAGAGGTATTGCTGGATCCTCCGGTAGTACTATGTCCAATTTTCTGAGGAACCGCCAGACTGATTTCCAGAGTGGTTGTACAAGCCTGCAATCCCACCAACAATGGAGGAGTGTTCCTCTTTCTCCACATCCTCGCCAGCATCTGCTGTCACCTGAATTTTTGATCTTAGCCATTCTGACTGGTGTGAGGTGGAATCTCAGGGTTGATTTGATTTGCCTTTCCCTGATGATTAAGGATGTTGAACATTTTTTCAGGTGTTTCTCTGCCATTCGGTATTCCTCAGGTGAGAATTCTTTGTTCAGTCTGAGCCACATTTTTTAATGGGGTTATTTGATTTTCTGAAGTCCACCTTCTTGAGTTCTTTATATATGTTGGATATTAGTCCCCTATCTGATTTAGGATAGGTAAAGATCCTTTCCCAATCTGTTGGTGGTCTTTTTGTCTTACTGACGGTGCCTTTTGCCTTGCAGAAACTTTGGAGTTTCATTGGGTCCCATTTGTCAATTCTCGATCTTACAGTACAAGCCATTACTTTTCTGTTCAGGAATTTTTCCCCTGTGCCCATATCGTCAAGGCTTTTCCCCAATTTCTCCTCTATAAGTTTCAGTGTCTCTGGTTTTATGTGAAGTTCCTTGATCCACTTAGATTTGACCTTAGTACAAGGAGATAAGTATGGATCAATTCGCATTCTTCTACATGATAACAACCAGTTGTGCCAGCACCAATGGTTGAAAATGCTGTCTTTCTTCCACTGGATGGTTTTAGCTCCCTTGTCGAAGATCAAGTGACCATAGGTGTGTGGGTTCATTTCTGGGTCTTCAATTCTATTCCATTGGTCTACTTGTCTGTCTCTACACCAGTACCATGCAGATTTTATCACAATTGCTCTGTAGTAAAGCTTTAGGTCAGGCATGGTGATTCCACCAGAGGTTCTTTTATCCTTGAGAAGACTTTTTACTATCCTAGGTTTTTTGTTATTCCAGATGAATTTGCAAATTGCTCCTTCTAATTCGTTGAAGAATTGAGTTGGAATTTTTAATGGGGATTGCATTGAATCTGTAGATTGCTTTTGGCAAGATAGCCACTTTTACAATGTTGATCCTGCCAATCCATGAGCATGGGAGATCTTTCCATCTTCTGAGATCTTCTTTAATTTCTTTCTTCAGAGATTTGAAGTTTTTATCATACAGATCTTTCACTTCCTTAGTTAGAGTCACGCCAAGGTATTTTATATTATTTGTGACTATTGAGAAGGGTGTTGTTTCCCTAATTTCATTCTCAGCCTGCTTATTCTTTGTATAGAGAAAGGCCTTTGACTTGTTTGAGTTTATTTTATATCCAGCTACTTCACCGAAGCTGTTTATCAGGCTTAGGAGTTCTCTGGTAGAATTTTTAGGGTCACTTATATATACTATCATATCATCTGCAAAAAGTGATATTTTGACTTCCTCTTTTCCAATTTGTATCCCCTTGATCTCCTTTTGTTGTTGAATTGCTCTGGCTAATACTTCAAGTACTATGTTGAAAAGGTAGGGAGAAAGTGGGCAGCCTTGTCTAGTCCCTGATTTTAGTGGGATTGCTTCCAGCTTCTCTCCATTTACTTTGATGTTGGCTACTGGTTTGCTGTAGATTGCTTTTATCATGTTTAGGTATGGGCCTTGAATTCCTGATCTTTCCAGAACTTTTATCATGAATGGGTGTTGGATCTTGGCAAATGCTTTTTCTGCATCTAACGAGATGATCATATGGTTTTTGTCTTTGAGTTTGTTTATATAATGGATTGCATTGATGGATTTTCGTATATTAAACCATCCCTGCATCCCTGGAATGAAACCTACTTGGTCAGCATGGATGATTGCTTTAATATGTTCTTGGATTCGGTTAGGGAGAATTTTATTGAGGATTTTTGCATCGATATTCATAAGAGAAATTGGTCTGAAGTTCTCTATCTTTGTTGGGTCTTTCTGTGGTTTAGGTATCAGAGTAATAGTGGCTTCATAAAATGAGTTGGGTAGAGTACCTTCTACTTCTATTTTGTGAAATAGTTTGTGCAGAACTTGAATTAGATATTCTTTGAAGGTCTGATAGAACTCTGCACTAAACCTGTCTGGTCCTGGGCTTTTTTTGGCTGGGAGACTATTAATAACGGCTTCTATTTCTTTAGGTGATATGGGACTGTTTAGATGGTCAACTTGATCCTGATTCAACTTTGGTACCTGGTATCTGTCCAGAAATTTGTCCATTTCGTCCAGGTTTTCTAGTTTTGTTGAGTATAGCCTTTTCTAGAAGGATCTGATGGTGTTTTGGATTTCTTCAGGATCTGTTGTTATGTCTCCCTTTTCATTTCTGATTTTGTTAATTAGGATTTTGTCCCTGTGCCCTTTAGTGAGTCTAGCTAAGGGTTTATCTATCTTGTTGATTTTCTCAAAGAACCAACTCCTCGTTTGGTTAATTCTTTGAATAGTTCTTCTTGTTTCCACTTGGTTGATTTCATCCGAGTTTGATTATTTCCTGCCATCTACTCCTCTTGGGTGAATTTGCTTCCTTTTTTTCTAGAGCTTTTAGATGTGTTGTCAAGCTGCTAGTATGTGCTCTCTCCTGTTTCTTCTTGGAGGCACTCAGAGCTATGAGTTTCCCTCCTAGAAATGCTTTCATTGTGTCGCATATGTTTGGGTACGTTGTGGCTTCATTTTCATTAAACTCTAAAAAGTCTTTAATTTCTTTCTTTATTCCTTACTTGACCAAGGTATCATTGAGAATAGTGTTGTTCAGTTTCCACGTGAATGTTGGCTTTCCATTATTTATGTTGTTATTGAAGATCAGTTTTAGGCCATGGTGGTCTGATAGGATACATGGGACAATTTCAATATTTTTGTATCTTTTGAGGCCTGTTTTGTGACCAACTTTATGGTCAATTTTGGAGAAGGTCCCGTGAGGTGCTGAGAAGAAGGTATATCCTTTTGTTTTAGGATAAAATGTTCTGTAGATATCTGTCAGGTCCATTTGTTTCATAACTTCTGTTAGTTTCACTGTGTCCCTGTTTAGTTTCTGTTTCCACGATCTGTCCATTGATGAAAGTGGTGTGTTGAAGTCTCCCACTATTATTGTGATATGCAACGTGTGCTTTGAGCTTTACTAAGGTGTCTTTAATGAATGTGGCTGCCCTTGCATTTGGAGCGTAGATATTCAGAATTGAGAGTTCCTCTTGGAGGATTTTACCTTTGATGAGTATGAAGTGTCCCTCCCTGTCTTTTTTGATAACTTTGGTTTGGAAGTCGATTTTATCCGATATTAAAATGGCTACTCCAGCTTGTTTCTTCAGACCATTTGCTTGGAAAATTGTTTTCCAGCCTTTCACTCTGAGGTAGTGTCTGTCTTTTTCCCTGAGATGGGTTTCCTGTAAGCAGCAGAATGTTGGGTCCTGTTTGTGTAGCCAGTCTGTTAGTCTATGTCTTTTTATTGGGGAGTTGAGACCATTGATATTAAGAGATATTAAGGAAAAGTAATTGTTGCTTCCTGTTATTTTTGTTGTTAAAGTTGGCATTCTGTTCTTGTGGCTGTCTTCTTTTAGGTTTGTTGAGGGATCATCTTCTTGTTTTTTCTAGGGCGTGGTTCCCATCCTTGTATTGGTTTTTTTCTGTTATTATCTTTTGAAGGGCTGGATTCGTGGAGAGATAATGGGTGAATTTAGTTTTGTCGTGGAATACTTTGGTTTCTCCATCTATGGTAATTGAGAGTTTGGCTGGGTATAGTAGCCTGGGCTGGAATTTGGGTTCTCTTAGTATCTGTATAACATCTGTCCAGGCTCTTCTGGCTTTCATAGTCTCTGGTGAAAAATCTGGTGTAATTCTGATAGGCTTGCCTTTATATGTTACTTGACCTTTTTCCCTTACTGCTTTTAGTATTCTATCTTTATTTAGTGCATTTGATGTTCTGATTATTATGTGTCGGGAGGAATTTCTTTTCTGGTCCAGTCTATTTGGAGTTCTGTAGGCTTCTTGTATGTTCATGGGCATCTCTTTCTTTAGATTTGGGAAGTTTTCTTCAATAATTTTGTTGAATATGTTTTCTGGTCCTTTGAGTTGAAAATCTTCATTCTCATCCACTCCTATTATGCGTAGGTTTGGTCTTCTCATTGTTTCCTGGATTTCCTGGATGTTTTGAGGTAGGATCTTTTTGCATTTTCCATTTTCTTTGATTGTTGTGCCGATGTTCTCTATGGAATCTTCTGCACCTGAGATTCTCTCTTCCATCTCTTGTATTCTGTTGCTGATGCTGGCATCTATGGTTCCAGATTTCTTTCCTAGGGTTTCTATCTCCAGCATTGCCTCACTTTGGGTTTTCTTTATTGTGTCTACTTCCCTTTTTAGGTCTAGTATGGTTTTGTTCATTTCTATCACCTGTTTTGATGTGTTTTCCTGTTTTTCTATAAGGACTTCTACCTGTTTGGTTGTGTTTTCCTGTTTTTCTTTAAGGACTTGTAACTCTTTAGCAGTGTTCTCCTGTATTTCCTTAAGTGAGTTATTAAATTCCTTCTTTATGTCCTCTACCATCATCATGAGAAATGCTTTTAAATCCAGGTCTACCTTTTCAGGTGTGTTAGGATGTCCTGGACTGGGCGAAGTGGGAGTGCTGGGTTCTGATGATGGTGAGTGGTCTTGGTTCCTGTTAGTAGGATTCTTACGTTTACCTTTCGCCATCTGGCAATCTCTGGAGTTAGTTGTTATAGTTGTCTTTGTTTAGAGATTGTTCCTTGTTGATTTTGTTACCCTCTATCAGCAGACGTGCGAGACTACCTCTCTCCTCTGAGTTTCAGTGGTCAGAGCAGTCTCTGCAGGCAAGCTCTCCTCTTTCAGGGAAGGTGCACAGTTATCTGGTGTTTGGACCTCCTCCTGGCTGAAGATGAAGGCCCAAAACAGGATCTTTCCCAGAAGCTGTGTTGCTTTGGCCAGGAAGGTGGCCGGTTGTCTGGAGCCTCAGATGGCGCCGCCTCAGAAGCTCTGTGGCTCTCGCCTGTCCCAGAAACGGCTGGCCTCTGTATTCCACACCGTCACTCGTGCAGCCTGCCCTCCGCGGAGTCCTGGAGCCAAGGAGCCTCCTGCTGCCACGACCTGAGGCACAAACCTCTCGGGCTGGCGGATCCCTGTGCTCTTAAGTTTGGTTGTATAATGGAATGCATTTCTTCCTCCATCTAGTGTTTGAAACTTTTGCTATCTGGAATATGTGCTCTATTAGAAGGCAATTCTTATTTTGATATGAGAAATCGTTCCTATTATTTTGTTGAAAGTGTTTGCTTTGACTTTTCCGGGGAGTTTTTCTCCTTCCTCTATTCACAGTATCGGTGAGTTCGGTCTTTCCATAATGTTACAGATTTACCAGATGTTTGATGTTTCAGGTTTTCTTTAGACTAAACATTTTCCATGACTGAGGTATTCATATCTTCTACCTTTTCTTCCATTCCTAACATTTTTCGTCCATTTCTTGCATTAGGTTGTTGAAGTTTGCCTCTGAGGTTCCTGTTCAGACTTCTAAGCTTTCTCTTTCAAGTTTTCTCTCAGTTTGAGCTTTCTTCAATGACTATCAATATATTTTCATGTCTTGAACTATTTTTTTTTCATTTTACTCCACTGATTGTATTCTCAAAGGTTTCACATTAATGAGTCATTCTCATTGAACCCATAGACTTCCTAAGGATCTCCAACATATCATAAAATTTGAGGTCCTTATCCTATGTTTTAGCTCATTTCATTTTTCGGGGCCCAGTGTAGTATGATTGTTGGGATTTAGTGGAGGTATATTATTTATTGTATTTTTGTGCTGGCATCTAAGCATCCGGCATTTGGTTTATGGGAATTCAAGGTTTTAATATCTGGTTTTCTCTTCCTTAGTTGGTGTCACTTTCTGTAGTTTCTATCACTATCAAGTAGGAGATGTGGTAGTTGTGTGTTGTCTGGTAGGAAATACTTCTGAGATTCTGCCAAAAATGGCATCTGGGTTTCCAGGTAGAATGTGTTTATAGGTCTTGTAACTGACATTAAGGAATATACATAGGCACAAGGAGGGGCAGCTGAAAGGCTTCACAGGAGTGAGGAAAGCAGAGTGTGGCACTAGGATATGTGGTGGTCCCTGGCCCAGGCCTAAGGATAAATGTAAAGACATGGATTTGATGGTGAAAGGGGAGTGTTAAGGATCATCAACCTGCTTCCCTGGCTACCATGACTAACTTATTCGCAGACGTTGGCTGTGGGAGTTGACAGCTGAGAAAAGGGAATATGGGGTGGAGATGAAGACCATACGGAGAAGATCTTTGTGATGCTCTGAGGACAAAGGAAGAGAAGAAAGGGAGGCTTCAATATGGACTCTGTGCACAGCTGGGAATTAACCTTATTTGTACTAGAAAAGAGAAAGTGAAGATTGTGTGTCTACTTTCTTTCCTCGATGGTATCACTATTGGTCACTGAGGTCTTTACAGAATTTAATATATTTGGTGACATGTTCTTGGATTTGTACATGTTTAAAGGAGCAAATATATTTTCTAACACATGTTTATTTTCAACACATATTTTAAATTGTGCATCACTTCATCTTTCAATACTAATCATTTTCCATATTTCAATGCCGTTTTCTAAAATTTATACAAATGAGGGAGGCAGACCTGGGAATGGTCCATTCCATTAATTCTAGCTTTCTTTAAATTTCTGGAAGCTAAGATAAGAGATGAAGAAAAAATAGTTAGGAACCAAACTGAGATACATAAAGAAAAGGTAATTTTAAATGAAAGAGAAAATAATGATTTTGTAAAATATCTGACAATCTAACATCCTTACAGTATTTTAAGATCTAGAAACGGATACAGGGGACAGAATAAAATGAAGATATTAGAGTATTAACCTAATATTAATAATCTATGAGCATAAGGTCACAGTGTGGTTTCCTGGTTTTAATCTACCATTTTGTATATCAAATACAAATTTAACTTGTCAAATCTTACTTTGAGCCTGGTAGAAAATTCACACAATAAAACACGAGAACTTGAACTTCAGGGACTAGACAAAAAGATCAGTGATTAAAGGAACTTTCTGTTCTTTCAGGAAGTGTTTTTCAAAGTTTGATTCCAAGTACTCCCATGACAGCACACAAGCATCCATAACTCCAGTCCCAAAGTATCCAATGCCCTTCTTTTTTGGCTTCTGTGGGCATGAAAGTGGTTCACAAAATATACATATACCCATACACATAAAATGGAATAAAACAAAATAATTAAATAAAAACATGTACTTCCTAGACAATGTATGTTTTAGAGAGTCTACATCATTTTACTAACTTTTATCTACCATCCCCAGTTCACCGTTTCTCAGAAGGAAAATAATTGGAAAAAAATTCTATGTGCATCTGACCCATGGGCTGCTTTGGGCATGTGCCTCAACATGCACACTTTCAATGCATTTGTGACTCTTCACTCAAACAAGTGGCAGCCAAAGAAGGAGAGCTTTTGTTTTTAGTGACAAGTCAAAGAAATTCAGCTGTATGTTACACACTCAATTTACTTTTAGCAGGAAAGTGCTTGGCTGTTATATAACGATAAAAAGTCCAGTGGAAAAGATTAAATTACTGACCTCGAGGCAGTTATATTTTTTAATGCAAGAGTGAATTTACCACCTCAGTCATTAATCAAGGAGGAGGAGGTGAAACTTTAAGAAATAAATTTCCAAGCCAAACTTGAAGATTGCAGCTCTACCTATCATGTACTATGATGTGCTAATAAAAATGGCCTTACCTGTGTGCATTTTGCCTCCGATTTCAACTACAGTAAACTAGTTTGGCAAGGCCAGACTCATAAACAGTGGCAAAAGCAACAGTGATTCTTCATCTCCTCAGATTATTTGCCTGCAACAATTTCATGTCATGTGAAAGCATATTTTATACAGTGGATAAGGAATAGATCAGAAAGATGTCCCTATAGTACACACATCAGAACTTCTTTGAAGAAAAACATATAGATGCCTGAATGGAGAGAGGAAAACATACAATAGGAAAAATAAGTTACTAAATTATGTGTTTGTATATATGTACAAACAGAATTAACACATACATTTTTCATATATTATATATAAAACCCTATATTTTATGAAAACATGATTTTAGATGTGTTATATCATAAATATCTGTAAATAATAGAGAACAACAGGTTGAAGAGTATTGCACAAATCTAAAAGTGAAAGAACAACAGACTGAAAAATTGTCATATAAAACTCACATTAACAGGTAGAATACTGATCACATTTCTAGTTTATAAATGCTTGCCTTTGTAGTCAGATTTCCAGGAATTTCTACAAGGAACATTGCTCAATGCATACTAGACAAAGGCCTAAAACTATAATCAGTAGAGGTAGTCTACCCTTGTGATGACCTATGTCTAAATCAAAATAAACATCCCAGCAATGACATCTCATCTTCCCTCTCTCTTGATTATTTCTCATTATTGTCCTACTTCTAAATTGTTTTCTACCTGCCTTCCTCTTTAGGCTTTCCTGCTTTGACTAAACTAATTTCTTCCTAGTGAGCTGAAAATCTTCAACCAGATCCAGACAGTAAAGAAACTGATATGGTAAGTTTGTAATGACCAATCTTCTTATCAGCATCATACACTAAAAAGTATTGTCCTGATGTGTAGGAATATGGATAATTAAGAGATTAAGCCAGGTGGTGGTGGCACACCCCTTTAATCCCAGTACTTGGGAGCCAGAGGCAGGCAGATTTCTGAGTTCGAGGCTAGCCTGGTCTACAAAGTTCCAGGACAGCCAGGTTTATAGAGAGAAACCCTGTCTCAAAAAAACAAAACAAAACAAAACAAAACAAAACAAAACAAAACAAAACAAAACAACAAAAAAAGAGATGAAGATACTGGTATGAAAGTTAAGAAACATCCCAACAATTTTTATGTCAGAATATAAATTCTTAATGATATAATTGGTTATAATTATAATAATAAATATTGATTGGGGCAGAGATGAAAACTATAGATAGAAATAAATCAGAACATTTTGTAAACTATGAATATCTTAAAATAAAATGAACACCAAATTTTGTTAGCACGAAGAGATAAGTTTAATGTTTCGCCATACTTTTGAGAATAAGTATGTGCTCATTAATTTTGAATAATTTCTGAAATTGTGATATGTGAAATTAGCAAAAGGCAGTAGTGAGTCAGAACATAAGTTGTATCTAATTTTGACAAAGTTATTTTGAGAAAATTAATGCATTTAAAATTATTAAACCGAAGAATATTTTATAAGAATATTGTATATAAAGAACATAGAATGCTCTTTTGGATGTCTAGTTTCACTGACTAAACAAACAAATTCCACCTCCACAGACTTCTTTGTCAAGTACTGTGCAAATGAAGCCAAATAGAGTTTAATTTTAGATTTAAGTTCAAATCAATGCTTTGTCCCATTAATCGAAGTTCTCAAAGCATGTGAAGTGTCACAGGAGCAGTGAAGTTCTAAGGATGGAGACAAAGTAACAAGTGTACATGCTTTTCATAGTTCCTATAAAGAAACAGACTGATAAGCTGAGCTATCCATCCAGGTTAATCAAAACTTCCTTAGCTTCCTGAGAAGACTAACTGGTAAATTATAAGAACTGTTGGAGTTCTTGTTTCAGCCATTTTCAATAATTATTTCCCCTAGGCTTTGCTTTGATTCTATGGACTATCCTGTACTTTGCCAATAAATTATTTTGTTTGCTAAGGAGATACTGATCTGTTTCTACCGCTTGCAAACAAATGATTACCAAAGACACAAACATTGTTTATTCGTTATCATTGATCTAAGGGCTGTCAGACAAGTTGCAGTCATAGCTTGGAATAAGCAATTTGCTAAAGGAAATCAATGCAATGTTTTGCCTTGAACATAAAATCAGATTAAAGGCAAAGCTGGTGGGGCAGTGAAAGGTTTTCTTATCCCCTCTAAAATTATGAGGATAAACAAACAATCAATTTTCTTATCAACTGATTATATGGGACAGATTCTGCAAATCTATTATTTTTATTGCCATGAATTATCTTGTAGAATACACCACTAAGCTGCCACAGTGAATGCAAGGCAAAGGCTCTTACAAGGTAAAATTGAAATCTCTAAAAGCAGTGTGTTTAATAACTTCCCTCTCCTAGCAGATGTTTTAATGCTTGTCTTTATTCTTTCCAAAGATAATTGTGTCTTGATTTACAAAGAAAACAGTGAATAAGGTGAAATTGCTACAGAATATTTTTCATCTATTTTCTTCAGGTATTTTTTTTCAGAATTAATTAAATATTTTGACCATGATTCCCTGTTCTTTCTTTTGTATTGTGCATGCACACACGTGCCTACAAACACACCTCTGCTCTTCTGTACTTCTTGCTGGTCCTATCCTTCTTTCCAAATAACCATACTATTTTAATGTCTTTAAAATTTGTAGCAGAGGATGGCCTTGCCAGGCATCAATGGGAGAAGAGGGCCTGGGTCCTCTGAAGTCTGAATGCCCCAGTGTAGGGGAACATAAGGGCAGGGAGGTGGGAGTGGGTGTGTGGGTGGGGAACACCCTCATAGAAACAGGGAGAAGGGGTGGATGGGATACACTTCTTCAAGTGGGGAAACCAGGAGAGAGGATAACACTTGAAATGTGAATAAAAGAAATATCCAATAAAAAACAGAAAGTTGGGAAAGAAAACATTTCCTTCACCCAAGCCAACCAGAGACACCACACAGCACCACATCTTCTGTCTCTATAGGTGCAGAATACTTCCTTCTGCATAGCCTCCTTAGCTCTGTCTTTACGTGTGGATACCTAGCCTAAGGAGAGCACACACCAAAAGGATAAATCTTCTTTTGTTCAATTGATGTTTTCTTTACCTGAACATTCAGTTCATGCAACAGGAATTACCATGATGCTACCATGCAATACATATTTGTTAAATTAATTAAAAAGACTTATTGAGAAAATTAGTCTAAAATAGCATCTAAAGACAACAAAAGAAAATACCAAATAATATTTTTTGTATTATGCTGCAAAAGCTCATCTTTTAAAGTCTATTTTAGGCCAGCTGGTTTCTCTGTGAATGAAATATATTTTAAGTAATGATTTCCTTTTCAATGTTTATAAGCAAGGACTGTCATAAATCAATTCAGCCAACATTCCTGAATTTATGCTCTGAGCTAGGAACTTTGTTTTTAACTTTTTATTAATTTTCAGATACTAGTCATATTAGTTGTGGAAAATGTAGATAATGAGCCAGTAATATCTAATGTTTTTTAAAAAGGGAATATTTAAGTGAATTAAATAGCTATATGATGAAAGATGAGGCAGTTATTAAGAGCGGTAAATAGATGTATGCTAGATGGGTACTAAGTTGGTGACTAAAGACAAACATTATGTTTTACATGGTGGTAAGGCTTTCTTTCTAATTTACATACTACTTACATGAGTCTTGTGTTTATACCATGAGAATTGTAATAATGTACCTTTACATAATTAATAAATAATGGCTAAATAACCTAGACAAATGATAATGATATTTACAAAGCGTTCAAATTGAATTTTATGTTTATACACTGATGAAATTTATGGTTGCAACAAGCAGTTGAATGTGCCTTGGTAAGTAGCAGTCAATATAAGTTTCTGTTATTCTAGTGAATGTAGATACATCTATGGAAAGTTCATTTAGACTAAACATTAACAGGTTTCCTTATACGAAGCTAAACCATGCCTTGGAACTTTGCTTAGAGTCTCAATCACACTTTTACTATTTTTAAGATTCAGATAAATTGAAAAAAAAATTATAAACTTAAAATAATGTCAAATCTTTCAGTATTAAAATGTTTTACAAGCTAGGCTGTGGGATCCTTCACCATAACTCTATAACTTTTAATTAGTAACTACTTGGGGAGTTTTGAATATTAAAATAACTCCACAGGAAACATTTTTAAAATTATCATCTCAAAAAAACCCCACAAAACCAAACCAAACCAAAACAAAACAACAAACAAACAAACCCAAAAGCAGTCATACACAGAGGTAGCCAGGACACATTAATGAACACTAGGATTCTTTTCAGAGAACTGTGTGAAACAAGTGCACTGAGACCTATGGCTATTTCCTAGGCTGCACCAAGATGCTTGCATGCACCCCTTCCTTTCTAGTCCCCTCCCAGATGTGTCCTCTCATTAATTTCCCCTAAAGTGGGAGCTGCAGTGGGCAGATGAAGTCCCTGTCTGAGGAGATCCTCTGTTTATTTGTAGACATGTGTGCTCCCTAGAGTTGTGGGCTTCATTTAGATCATGTCAGCTTTTCTGGCTCTAACTTTGATTCTTAGATTCAAGCCATGTGTTTCCAGTCCACCTCCACTTTCCATATTGCAGAAACTGCATGAATGTGCTCTAGTTCCCACGTTCCTCAAATGTCCCCTCTAACAAGCCCCATTCTATGGCCAATGCCAGGTGTCATATCACTTATATTTTGTCAGTGTTCTTTAGTGCTTTGTCATTTTAACAGAACTTTCTGGTTCATCGCTTTCATTTACTCTTCAGATCATCCTCCTGCCATTCCCCTCCTGAGCATGACTGTGGCAATGACCATCAACAACTTATCTTTAACAAGTAATTCTCTTTACACACCTGGAATGCATTTCTGAGATCATTCTCCTCATTGGTATTGATAATAATAATAATAATAATAATAATAATAATAATAGAAACTAGGAATTTCTTTTTTATAGCAATTCATGACATAGTCAACATTACTTCGGAATCATTTTTTCTCTCATTTACATCTTTGCTCCATAGTAAAAGTTATTTCTTATGTTTCATATTCTCTCAAATTTCTTCCTCACATACAATTCCACAGAAGATTTTCAAGTAAACTGATATTAACCATATATAGTTATGGCCACTCTCTCTGGTATATACTAAGGTCTCTTGCTAACTGAAGTATTTCACCTGAGAGGCTTTCCCTAGAGATTTGTAAATGCTAGACAGTTAAACTGTGCTTAGTTCCTTACACTTTTATGACAAGATCTTCATTCACTGAGTTCACCTCCAACCACAATCTCTTCCCTTTGGACCTGAACTTTGAGTTTTTCAAATGCTACAAACATATCAATCAAAACATATGAGGGTAAAAGTGCCCTTCTTCAATCAGAATTGTGTTATCCATTTTCATTCTCAGTACACACATACAATTACTCTAGCAAAATCAAGTGTATAAGGATATTATTTCATAAATTAAAAAGTATTAATGACTTTGGAGTTTCATTCATGGTATTGATAGGAGCATGTCTTAACAGAGTGGTAGTTTTGTTAAAAAAAAAAAAGAAAGGACAGCGTTATGATCTGTAAATAATGGCACAAACATGGGGAACTAATAAGAAATCATCTCTATCCTTAAACCTACATTTATACATTAAATCTACATTTAAACATACAAAGAATGGCATATCTGTATTTTCTGAAAATAATTTTAAACACATATCAAGACAATCTAACAGGCCAAAATATATGCAAAGTACAGAGGAATTGATTAATCTCTGGAAAAGACATTACAACAAAATATATATAGGAAGGAAATATGTTCCATATTATCTGTGCTGTTTCCCATCATGTGGATAAACCATGAAAGACTTCTCGTGATGGGACCAAGCCAAAAGTGACCTCATCCTGCTTTGTGTTTGCCAAAAATGCATCACCATTCATCAAGGACACAATCATGACTGTAAAGTATAGAGCTTTTGATTTGATCTGTTATCCAGCCCACAGCTGGCTAAGGAATTTACAATATTCGAGAACTAAGCTCATAGTATCATCTACCTTGTCCAATTTGCTTTTCTCTGTGTCAGGATTCATAAATCACCAATGTTTTAGGATTCTGGAAGACAGATAACCACAGAAATCTCTGTCTTCAACTTCTCCTTTCAGTTTTTTTCTATTTCACCCCACAGCATAGCATTTATAGTGTTTGCCCTCATCTCTGAATGGCATTCTTTTCTTTATTTATTTCTTTTTTTTTTCTGTAATGTACATTAAAAGTTTTCAAATAAAGTAAGGGATACTTATCATAGAATATAATATTGGTATTTACTTATATAAAATAAAATATAACTAAAATCACAAAATCTAGGAAAAATACATTTAAAATGGAATATCTTCTATTAAATTACATTGGAATCACTTTTTAAAACTGTGCTAGTTCGGCTATTAATAGAAATATATCCTATGGGTAAAATATATTTGTTATGTGACTGAGAAAGGACATATGCCATTTTGATGTGATATGTTTTACTAGTGAAAAGGAAAATGATATAGCAAATTATTGGTGTAAATGACTAATATCATCATGAAAACAGTAAGTACAAAAGGAACTTTGATTTCAATATTTCTATCAATATTTCCTTCTGCAAAAGCACTTGATATGAGAATATGGCATGTTTGTTATAACAGAATTAAGATTTTTTTTTAGATCCTCTAAATAACTGAACTACCTGAACATAAAAATATCTATTTTATTTGTTTTATGAACTGTTCAGTGGTGCATAAGCGCTCAGTGTCTTAGTAGGCTTCAAAAAGCAAAGCTCAATGAACCTTGAATGTTTATACTAATAAATATGTTGTGTTTATTGTTGATGAAATGATGAGAAAGAAAGAAGAGGAATTGAAAGCAATTTTCTGAGAATCCCATAAAATGGAACGCTTACATATACATATACATATATATATATGTATGTATATATGTATATATATATATATATATATATATAAATTACTAAGCAGTAAAACTATCACATAATATGTTACTTTTTTTTTTCCTGTTCAAAATTTTAACTTTGCTTATAAGTAGCCTATAATGTGAATACAAACATTTATAAAACCAAATATAATATTACCACATATGGTGTAAAAATTCCAGGACATATTAGGTTTCATGAGTATGAGGACAAACTAGGTTTCATGAATTAACAGTAGTTCAATAATTTTAAAACACTTACTATTGATGGATCTGGAGAATATCATCCCTAATGAGGTAACCTAGTCACAAAAGAACACACATGGTATGCACTCACTGATAAGTGGATATTAGCCCAGTAACTTAGAACACCCAAGATACAATTAGCAAAACACATGAATCTCAAGAAGAAGGAAAACCAAAGTGTGAATACTTTGATCCTTCTTAGAAGGGTGAACAAAGCTACTGTAACTCCTACCCATAGAAGGAGTTACAGAGACAAAGTTCGGAGCAGAGACTGAAGGAATGACCAGCCAGAGACTGCCCCACCTGGGGATCCATCCCATATACAATCACCAAACTGAGACACTATTGTGGATACCAACAAGTGCTTGATGACAGGAGCCTGATATAGCTGTCTCCTGAGAGGCTCTGCTAGTACCTGAAAAATACAGAAATGGATTCTCACAGCCATCCATTGGACAAAGCCTAGGGTTCCCAATGAAGGAGCTAGAGACACTATCCAAGGAGCTGAAGAGGTTTACAACCCCATAGGAGGAACAATATGAACTAACCAGTACTCCCAGAGTTCCCAGGGACTAAACCACTAACCAAAGAAAACACATGGTGGGACTTGTGTCTCTAACTGCATATGTAGCAGAGGATGGCCTAGTTGGTCATCAATAGGAGGAAAGACACTTGGTCCATTAAAGTTTCTAAGCCCCAAGGTAGGGGAATGCCAGGAAAGGGATGCAGGAATGGGTAGATTGGTGAGCATGGGAAGGGAGGAGGGGAGAGGGGGTTTTCAGAGGGAAAACCAGGAAAGGAGATAACATTTGAAATATAAAGAAAGAAAATATCTAAAATAAATAAGTAAGTAAGTAAGTAAATAAATAAATAAATAGCCACTGGCTTTAAATAAGGGTGTCCTGTGTAGTGAGCTCAGTATGAATCTTTGGTGCAAAACAAAATGGTCTTATTTTTTGAATACTATAGTTTATCTGTAATTCTGGCCAGTCTGCTGATAACTGTAATTGCAACGACCATTATAAAAAATAATCATGAACCTGAGATTCACAAAGCAGAATATCATGTAGGAATCAAGTCACAAATATTTGATTTTGTATTAGGATGCTTAGGTATGGGTAGATATTTTTTAAAATTTTAATTGAGTTTTGTAACCTGAAATATTTTAAAAATAATTGATGACATTGTTCTGAATTTTATTTAGTTAAAAAAAATCAGACTAGAATTATGAACTCTTTTCTATTGTCCAAATTCTGTATCTTTATTTCCTCTTAGATTACACATTTAATTGTAATCACAGGAACGATGTGAGAAATCAAAATAGAGAGAACTTTATAAAATAACTGGACAATAATATTTTTAAAAAGCAGGACTAGGTCCTGGGGAGCAGCTCAAAGGGTAAGGGCACTTGCTGCTCTTGCAGAGTACACAGGTTTGCTTCTGAGCATCTGCTTGGTGATCAACAATGGCCTATCATTAAAGTTCCATGTGAATCAAACGCTGTCTTCTGAAATCTGTGGCCTCGTGAAAGCAAATGTTGCACATACATACTTGTGGGTGAACATTTCCACACATAAATGATAATAATAAACAGGTTTTTTATTAGGTATTTATTTCATTTACATTTCCAATGCTATCCCAAAAGTCCCCCACACGCTACCCCACCCACTCCCCCAACCACTCCCTCCTACTTCTTGGCCCTGGCATTCCCCTGTACTGAGGCATATAAAGTTTGCACGACCAATGGGCCTCTCTTTCAACTGATGGCCAACTAGGCCATCTTATGATACATATGCAGCTAGAGACAAGAGCTCCGGGGTACTGGTTAGTTCATAATGTTGTTCCACCTATAGTGTTGCAGATCCCTTTAGCTCCTTGGGTGCTTTCTCTAGCTCCTCCATTGGGGGCCCTGTGATCCATCCAAGAGCTGACTGTGAGCATCCACTTCTGTTTTTGCTAGGCCCCAGCATAGTCTCACAAGAGACAGTTATATCAGGGTCCTTTCAGCAAAATCTTGCTACTGTATGCAATGGTGTCAGCATTTAGAAGCTGATTATGGGATGGATCCCCATATATGGCAGTCTCTAGATGGTCCATCCTTTCATTTCAGCTCCAAACTTTGTCTCTGTAACTCCTTCCTTTCACGCCCACCTCGTCCGGCAAGGAAAATGCAACATGGTCGGATTCTACTCAACAGCTTTATTGCAGGAACGCCTAGATGCTATGGCAACCCCGGGCACCCAGAGATGACTGCTTATATACACCCCAGCACTGGGGAGGGCTATGTGTCCTCCTGGGATTGGTCAGTCTGCTGGCACCTTAATTTGCATGAACCCGCTCGGGTGTGTTTGGCTCCAGATTCTGGCTAGCACCTGCACAGTGGTGGTGTTTATGGCGACTGTGTACCAGAGACCGGCTCCATTTTTTTTTTTTTTTTTTTTTTTTTTTGGTGCAGCCTGCCTACACCTTCCATGGGTGTTTTGTTCCCAATTCTAAGAAGGGGCAAAGTGTCCACACTTTGGTCTTCGTTCTTCTTGAGTTTCATGTGTTTCACAAATTGTACTTTATATCTTGGGTATACTAAGTTTCTGGGCTAATAGCCACTTATCAGTGAGTACATATTGTGTGAGTTCTTTTGTATTTGGGTTACCTCACTCAGTACGATGCCCTCCAGGTCCATTCATTTGCCTAGGAATTTCATAAATTCATTCTTTTTAATAGCTGAGTAATACTCCATTGTATAAAGGAATTTCATAAATTCATTCTTTTTAATAGCTGAGTAGTACTCCATTGTGTAGATGTACCACATTTTCTATATCCATTCTTCTGTTGAGGGGCAGCTGGGTTCTTTCCAGCTTCTGGCTATTATAAATAAGGCTGCTATGAACATAGTGGAGCATGTGTCCTTCTTACGGGTTGGAACATCTTCTGGATATATGCCCAGGAGAGGTATTGCGGGATCCTCCGGTAGTACTATGTCCACTTTTCTGAAGAACCGCCAGACCGATTTCCAGAGTGGTTGTACAGCTTGCAATCCCACCAACAATGGAGGAGTGTTCCTCTTTCTCAACATCCTCACCAGCATCTGCTGTCACCTGAATTTTTGATCTTAGCCATTCTGACTGGTGTGAGGTGGAATCTCAGAGTTGTTTTGATTTGCATTTCCCTGATGATTAAGGATGTTGAACATTTTTTCAGGTGCTTCTCAGCCATTCAGTATTCCTCAGGTGAGAATTCTTTATTTAGCTCTCAGCCCCATTTTTTAATGGGGATATTTGATTTTCTGGTGTTCACCTTCTTGAGTTCTTTATATATAAATAGAATCATGAAAAAAGAGGAAGGTAAAGAAATGTCAAAATTTGATCTTATAAATCAAGTGCTTTATAATAACTCATGTTAGACTGTGTCTGTGATAATAATGAGTCTCACCAGCGAGGACACACACACAGGACACACAAGGGTTCTTCTGCAGCATAGCTTTAATGCATCTCGAGAGAAAGATGATCAGCTTCTGGGGAGGAGGCCCAGAACACAGGAAACTCAGTCCTTAAATAGACCACAAGAGCGGTTGGAGACGTATTTCACCCTGACTGGTTGCTCACCATCAGCCCAGATGATGCCACAGGACAGGCAGGGCACAAGGAATGGAAAATTACCCCAGCACATGCACAGACTACTTGTTTACCAGTTAGAACACCATATATCAGAGCCATCCTGTAATGGTGATTGCAAGGGCGGCTCCTCACATTAGACCAAGAAGTGAAAATATTGATCAGAAAGAAACAACTGCAAAACTCTTTATTGTTTCTTATATAATGATGTGCTAATATGTCAATGTTGAGTTTTTAACTTTTATAAATATGCCCTACTTGCACAGAAGAGGTCCTTAGGGGACTTTATGTTAAAAGTGTACAGCCTTTTTGTATTCTCTTAGGAACTATTTGGCACAATTGGAATTATTTATAAACTGATAGTCTATACTTATGAATAATTCAAAATATCCTGCATTTTGAATGTATTAATTTCTATATACTACATACATTTGTTACCTTTATAGATTCCTCAGAGGAATGTCATCAATGGAATAACTTGATGCTCTCAGTACTTCTGAGAATAGCTGAGGTTGGTATGCAGATGGTTAGTTTAATCTTTGGACTAACTTATAATGAAAGAACTAAGAATTATCCCCTAAAGGAAATCATAAGTATAGAGCAAATTACACAACAGTCACCGATCTTTAAATTCTGTTTTGGTCTCCTTTACATGAAACAGATTGGAGAGGCATATGTAGGGTTTCCGGATCACTACTGATTTCAGAGTATGTCTCTGGAATAGGAGTGCTCTGGCTTCATTTTTACCACACTAAATCACTTTGGGGGGAAATCACATGCAGTTCTATCATCCTGAAAACAAAAAACAAAAACAAAAACAAAAACAAAAAAAAAAACAAAACAACAAAAAACCCTTTAACGGTGAGAGCTTCCAAATTGCTTAGAACCCATCATTCTCGCTTAGGGATTTAGTAAAGAAAGAATAAAAACACAAACACAGCCTTTGTGTTCTATTTTTCTGTTTTTTTTTATTCCTTCAAAACCAGAGTCAGTTATTTTTGCCTCAACTATATCCTCAAGAAAATAGTCCAATATGTCTCTGTATAATATTTTCCACACTGATAGAAGTTCCTTCTTTACATATTTTACAAGTGTATTTTAAATTATTTTCATGGTAAAGATTCTGCCTTCTCTATTGTATAACATATTAAGGAGCATATGTAAATATATGTGTATAATCTAAGCTTATACTGTTAAAGAGAAATAAAAACTTAAATTTTAATAATCTTTAAATTGTTTGTATACACACACACACATATATATATATATATATATATATATATATATATATATATATATACATGTGTTTATCTACTTGAAGAGTATATCATTTTGAGGCTATTGTTGTCAAAACTGTTCTCCATAGAACAAATAGTTTCAAATGACAGAGATCTGCTTGTCTCTGTTCAAATCTGTGATTAAACACATGTACTGCCATGCCTGGGTCTGTACATTTTTTAAAATTAATTAATTCTGCTTAAAATTTCATAAAAGAATATTGTATTTACATCATTTTGTCTTCCCTACCTACAATTGTTTTCATCTCTTACCTCTAAAATCCATGACCTCCCTTTAAAAAAAATTGGTATGTGTATGTGTGTGTTTACTCAGTCATCTGATTCCATCAATGATTATCTTATGTATATTTGTTTAGTGCTGACCATTTGAGATTGGATAATCTATCAAACACTCAACCCAGGAGAAGACTGTTGTCCCTCTCTTAGCCCCCATTATTGGCTGGATCTTTATCTAGGAACAGAGATGCTCTGTTTCAGTGCTGGCATGTCAACTTGTGTGGTCCGTGTGCAGTCTTTTTTAAGAGACTACATTTTTACAATTTTATATATGCAGCTCCTCTGTTACACCACATAGATAGTTATCATCATCTCATAGTGAATTTTCTTATTGCCTTGCTCTTCTGTCTTCTGTGATGTTCTCTGAAACTTAAGTAAAGGAACATTGTAGATATATCAACTAGCATTGGACACTGCCTGATAACATTTTCATTTCCTTTACATTTTGTCCAGTTATGGATTTCTGTAATGGTGACCGTCTGGTATGTAAAGAATCTTCTTTGCTGAAAGATGAGACCTGAACTTATTTAGACAAGGATAATATTATTAGACATTATCATGGTTTAGGACATTGCCAGTAGTAGTTTCTTCTCTAGGATCCAATACCTTACAGGACATAGGAAGTCAGCTAGGTTTACACTAAAATGTATTAAGTGGATCATAAATCCAATTATAGTTTATCATTGTCCTCAAGATATAAATGCTACAGTATCCAGAGGATATCTTGATGTGCTACTTCGTATTATTTTTGTGGGCTCTACACCTTAGTACGACTGCTTTTCTCTGATGGCACAATGCATAGTAATTCTGGATAATATGAAATCTAGTTCCCCAGGAGGAATCTGCCAGGTATGTCAGTACCAGTTTAATTTGCCAATTCTGTGTCTGAAATGTCTTCAACAAGAGGGTCCGACATTCAAATTGCAGGAGTCAGTCAAGCCTCTTGAGTTGTTTGTCATGGTATTTAAAGAGACACTCTTAGTAATATAGTATATAATATTTAGTAGCCATTATGTAGTAATGGCTATTGAAGAATCCTGAGGAAGTTTTATGTTGTTACATTGTTTCTTTAGCATCAAGCAAAATTTAGGAAACTGATTGACGTTCAAGAGTAGTTATACATAATGGATGGGAGGAATGAGGCATTGAGTGAGTGAAAGGTAGTGACCATAACAGGAGAAAGATAACAACCAAACCATTAAAACAAAATTATCTCAAACTTTGAGATTGTGATTCAATATATTAAAGTGCTATTTTGGAGCTCTTAAATTGTGTAACTCTAGATACCCACAATTAAAGCCTCAGTGTTTTTATTCTCTAACTACTATATTCACATAAAATCTGACAAGTAGATTACAGGGAGGAATACACAATATGTCAGCAAGATAAATAAGTGTTGGATCAAATCAAATGGCTGTTGGTAAGACTGAACCAGTGTACAGGTTGATTCATGGGCAGAAAAGTAGCTATTTATTTAACATTTACTTTTATCTTGATAATAATTCATCATTTTTTTCTAAATTTCTCAAAATTTTGAATAGGCTATGAAGTATATCTAAATCATATTTAATAGTGCACTGTAAGCAATAAACAAAATCCCCAAAGTATGTCTTCTTAATGAGTCAGTTAAGAAAAATACTTTAGCATCCCGATAAAGAAGTATTTTGTAAAGTACAATCTAGGAAAATATGATATTATTTTAGTGTGATTTAAAACTCTCAAGACCTTTAATTTGTCTATGTTATGTATAAGATAACCAGTGCCCAATTTTCAGATCATGATTATTTCATAGACAGTAAATATTATATTTTTCTGCAAAACTCTTTGCATATGAAGATTTAAATTGGTAATTATTAATTCTACAGATCCAATTTTTGTTATTGAGTCAGAGAAAATTGTTCTTATATTTGGAAACCTACTGACAATTTTACCATTTGAAGGACAGATGTCTTACAAATTACAAGGGATTTTTTCTGTCATTTTAAATAAGTTTTTCATTCTTTGAGAATTTCATGAATGTATATAATTGGATATTTGTATTCATTTTACTCCTTAAAATTTTGCAACTAAGAAATTCATTAGATATAGGATTTCTGGGCAAACATAAAAACAAGTTTTTCTTCTCTCCAGCCTTGTGGTGTTTTTCTCCAATGTTGAATTTCACCCTGCTACAATGATATACTATTACACATGGAGATAGATAAGAAATTTGGCCTATCATGAGTTTAATGAGAATTTTTAAATAAGGAGCTGACAACAAGCCTCTGAAGTAATTTGTTTTGTGCATTAATATATCTGTTGCTAAATAAATCACGTAAAAATGTGTTTAAAGCAAAGAGGAAGGCAAAATAAGTTGAAGGGAAAAAAGAAAAAGATAATAGAAGAGGTGTGGTTTTTTTTTTTCAGGATAAAAATTAAATGTAGGAAATCTATGAGTAAATAAAACTAAGTGTAGGAAGTATGTAAGACCTTTGCAGTTTCTCTCGTGGTATTTGTCCTACGTTGCCTCTTTGTGGCTGTGGTGAAATGATCAGTGCAAATGCTACATGACAAGGATGGAATTTATTTAATCATCTACTTCTAGATCACTGTCTGGCATTTAACACAGTCCGGACAAGTTCTCAGGGCCTGGAACAGAGTATGGGAAATGAATCAGAAACCATCTGGGAATGTAGTTCACTGGCTTCTTTGGTGGACTTTGCAGAGCGAGTTTTTTGTTTTATTGTTTTGTTGTTGTTGTTTTGTTTTGTTTTTTACAGTCTAGACCTGCAGACTCACCATGGCCACCAGAGTTTCCTGAGTACTCTTATATCAATTGAAAATCAAGAAAATGCCTCACAGATAAGATTAAATGTCTGACTAAGATTACCCATCCTGAAATTCTTACTCAAACATATCAATGACCAAAATTTTCCATAACATACCTAATATTCTTTTTTTGTCTGTCTGTCTGTCTGTCTGTTTTTAGTTTCTGTCTATGTAACACCGACTTTCCCAGAACTAGCCATATAGACCTGGCTAGCCAAGGACCCATTGAGATATGAGATTCTATGCATCCTGAGTGTTTAAATTAAAGGTGTGTACTACCATTTCCAACTGAAATCTTATACTTTTTAAAAGCTCAAAAAATGTTTTCTCATACATGGTGCCTGTCTAGCAAATGTATATGCTCCATTAAATAAGAAAATGGCAATTATTATTTTGGGAAATAATCTTGTCCATGCAAAATACAAATATGTAATATATTTGACATATTTTTGTGAGAAGTGTTAGTCATGTTTATGTATAACAGTTCCATGACTAAACACTTTTATTACATTTTCACTTGAAAGAACATATTGTGATTGTGCCAAGAAAGTAGACACTAAAACTATGGTTTTATTTTTAATTTAACAGTGAATATACATGTGATAAGATGTCATTTGGTATAATTTGGTTCAGTGTTTGCAGCCTCAAATTTTCTAATTATATACAGTTATACTCAGAGTCGCATGCACAGCACATGTATTTATAACATTTGGAGGAGGATAAGGAGGAGGACGAGGAGGAGGAAGACTAGGAGAAGGAGGAAAAAGGAGAAAGTAGGAAAGTGTGTAGGAAATTTGAGTCTTGTGTATACAACTTTACAACTGAATAGAGATGAAGAACCTCTAATAGCTTCCTAGGCAGGAAGCCAGGGTATTTAAGGAAAGTTTACACTCAGCAGGCAGAGCAAAGAGAAAGCAGTGTGGCAAAGCACTGGTCCATTCCATCCCATCTGAACACTGAGCAGCTTAACCTCATTGTCCAGCCACCATGACTGGGATGTCAAACTCCAGATGGCTTCCAGGAGAGCCTGCAGATGGTGAAGATTACCTCATGGCTAATAGTCTAAGGCCAAATTTGAGCACTGACTTAGAGTAGAAATTGCATCTAAACAACTAATTTAAATTGTAGTTTATTTGAGAAAGTAGCAAAAGTTTTCTAGTTCCTAGAATAGACAATTAAAATTCTCTTTTCATTTCTTTGATATAATTTAGAGAATGCTTTAAGGATGCAGAAGTATATTAGAATTTCTACATTTTTTATTATACATATGACTCTGGTCTTAATTTCCTAGATGCTTTTCTGCAAACACATTTTGTTTACTAATAATCCTAAACTGTTTTAGTCAGGGTTCTCTAGACTCACAGAACGTATGGGTAGACTCTATATAGTAAGGGAATTTGTTGATGACTTACAGTCTGTAGTCCAATCCCCAACAATGGTTAGTAGCAGCTGTGAATGGAAGTCCAAAGATCTAGCAGTTGCTCAGTTCCACAAGGCAAGCAGATGAAGAAGAGAGAGTATTTGTGTAAAAGAAAACTTATATTGTATAACCAAATAATGCATGTGATATTCCAAGCAGAATTTGTTTTAATGGAACAGATTATAAACTCAATTTCCCAATTATATGTTGAGTTTAAAATGCTATTCTTGATTTAGTTACTGAAAATCTTCTTCTTCTTCTTCTTCTTCTTCTTCTTCTTCTTCTTCTTCTTCTTCTTCTTCTTCTCCTTCCTTCTCCTTCTCCTTCTCCTTCTCCTTCTCCTTCTCCTTCTCCTTCTCCTTCTCCTTCTCCTTCTCCTTCTCCTTTTCCTTCCCCTTCTCCTTTTCCTTCCCCTTCTCCCCCTCCCCTTCCCCCTCCCCCTCCCCATCCTCCTCTTTCTTCTCCATAGAGTTGTTTTAGATATTGAAACTCAGGTGTGGTACTATGAAGTTATTTTCTCCTTAAAGTATCAGTTTATGCCTGGACAATTAGGAGGATGAAGGTGGCTAGTTTTTCACTGTCTACAAATGCTAGGCCACTAAACTAGCATTTAATTTATAGATAACCTGCTTCGTTGGACAGCATTATGTAAGAAAGGTAGTGCAATGAACTCTTAAGGGTTAGATTTATAGAAGCACAAATTAATCTCACCCTTTTTTCTGAAGTTATAAAACCATTCACCTGAGTTGATCTTTCCCAAAAGAAATTAAGTAGGTGAAACCGAATATAGAGAGAAAGAAAAAAAAAAAAAAGCTTCCAATATTATAAGAACATGAATCAAACCCATTTTTAGGAAGTCTACAGCTTCAGCAAATCACTTGATCTCTGTTTTTATTGTACAGTCTTTGGAAATTAGCTTCAGTGTTTATGGAAGTCATCTATAAGGCAGTATAACCTGTGGGTAAACAAGGTCTCTTAGTGTTCATATTCAGAAGATCCTACTGGCTTGCTCTCAGAGACCTAGCAGCAACTTCATCAGTCATCACCTGCCAATGCCAGGTGCTGCAGATGAAAAGGGGTTATGCATTGCTAAAATCTCCAAAGGCTCTCAGTCATCAAAATTGCCATCCTATTTTCACCTTCCTGAATAAACTTCAAGAAGGAACATTCACATCCCATAGGTTTGTTAGTCTCCAGGCTAATCGACCTGGGTTGGGAATGCTTCCTAATATTTAATATTCTCTTCTGGAAACTGATGTGTTATTTGTAATGTTTTTGTTTCTTCTTCTTGTTTTGATGGTTTTTGTTTTTGATTTTTTTTGTTTGTTTGTTCGTTTGGTTGGTTTTTGTATGTTTGTTTGTTTTCTTTTGTCTTATTTTGTTCTGTTTTATTTTCCCGAACTATATTTGCCCAGATTCTACTCTGAAGCCTTGGTAAAAGGAGTTGGAAGTCTATAGTATAAATACCACTTTATGTTTCACTGGGATTAAGTATGGGGTTTTTGTTTTACAGGGAGGAGGCTAAGCTAATTAACCTTTTCCAAAGAACTGGTTTCTAAATTGTGGTTGCACCTCAGGGTTCCCCTGTAGAGCAGAATGACTGTAGAGTTAGGTTCTGCATACCCATTCTAACAACCATTCTGCCCCTGCCCTTGCTCCTTCCTTTGCCCTGCCTTGCCCTGCCTCGCCCTGCCTCAGCCCCTGCTCCTGCCCCATCTCAGTTCTCTAACACACCTTTTTACTCCTTAGTAAATGCTTGTTTGACCTAAATCCAATGTGCACTTGTATTCTATCTCAGACTCACATTTGATTAATAAGATGTAATAATTGGGTTAGTATTTTAACTACTTAGATTAGTTAAATTTTTAGAATGTAATATAATCTCACTATTATATCTCAGATTTTAAAAGCACTAGATTAGGATTCTCTAGGACTGTGAGATAATAAATTACTATTTATATGATGTAACTTCCAATTACTTTTCCTCAAATTATACCTGAGGGAAAAATAAAAGCTAAGACAGAGAAATATTCTCCCTATCAAATAATGCCAATGATCTCAACATTTTATGTGTTAAACACAATATAAAAATTTAAAGACCTTTATAAACAAAAATCCTTGTATATTGTGTTTCTAGTATTCCAAAGCCAAACTCTACTTTTCTTGATGGGTCGCAGACTCTGTATCCAGAGTCCCTCTCTGCTTCCTAAAATCAAATGTGACTGAATGTCCATCCCATTGGAAAGGAAACATTCCTACGTGGTTCGAATATCTGAACTTGCATATTTGAAAAGCATTATCTGTCACATCTTCCTTTCCACTTATTATATGTTTCAGTTCCTGCTACAAATATTTGATTACAATTTATACCTGAAGGAGGAACATGTTCAAAAACACAGTCTATCATATATATATAAATAAAAAATCATTATTTTTCACAATATTATTATAATTACTCTATATGTGAAATAAATCAGTATAAGAAAATGCATTATTTTGCAAAACCAATGTTTTAAAAAACTAAACAAATTATACCTTCAATGACCAAATTGCTTGAAACATATCAAATCAGACTAGTAGTCAATAGAAACTTCATTTTAATAATTTTTCTTTGGAAAAATATACAATTTAAATAAAAGCTCCTAAGATATTTTATTTTATTTCTGCAAAATAATAAAATTGAAAAGACTGAAATATCTTACAAGCAACATTGTACTTAAATAATCAAATATATTGATGTACAATTAGTAAATCTTCATGTACTTAACTTTCACAACTAGAAATGAACGAACAATGACGTAGTAAAGGTAAGTTATGACATCACTTCTGTTATGACTTAGCATTATATTTTAGTGTTTAAGATGAGGTCATGTGCCATTTTCTTGTGCAATTCTTAATTAGAAACTGTATCAGTATTATATCTAAAGCATAGATAAGCTCACAATATGATGGGTATTAGAGAGCCCTCAGTATCTTCTGATACAAAGAAATATGATTATTTGCCTACATGTGTGCCTGTTGCCTGAGGTCAGAAGTGTGTTCCCTTTGTGAAATACAAGTCACCTCCTGGATGATGTCAGATTAAGATATAGAACTCTTGGCTCCTCCAACACCATGTCTACCACTGCCATGCTTCTAACCATGATGATAAGGGACTGAACCTCTGAAACTTGTAAGCCAGCATCAACTAAACGTTTACTTTTATAAAAGTTGTCTTGGGTCATGTGTTTCTTCACAGCAATAAAACCTTAACTAAGACAAAAAAAAAAGTGGGTTCCCTTGGAATAAAATCTCCAGATATTCATGAATCACCACGTGGATCTTGGACATTTGCAAATACAGCAAGTTCTCTCAACCACTTCAGCACTCAAAGAACTTCCCTTCAGCATCCAAATACACAAAACAACACAGTCCACTGCTCACATTATAGGTATTTCTAAGAGATCCAAAGATATAACAGATTAAGAACCAAATGCAAGAAGTTACATTTTAGCCATTAGCATTCATGGTGGTAACTAGTGTCTCAAACTGGCACAGGCTATTCAAAATCTTATCTGTGACATGTTTCCAAATGTTACAGTTATGGGAATTGTATTGTTTGCTAATTTGAGGGAATTTTTAAATTATTTTTTAAAAGTGATAATGTCAGAAGCTTCAGCCAGAGGGTCTCACTAACAGGACAGCCTAAACCTGAGCTAAACAAGGAGAGCAACAGTAGACAACCTGAAGTAGACAGATGAGATCAAGAGCTCTCAGTCCTACACAAATACAGGCAGCTAAGGAATTCTGAAAATCAGAGAAACAGCTGTAGCTGGTAAAGTCCACATCAGTGGATTATTCAATACCAAATGGCTAGTCTTGAAAACATAAATACAAGAGATATTATACAGACTTGGCGGTGTATATTTAAAAACACATAGAGTGATAGATGATTGATTGATATATAGATGTCAGATAGATAAATAGATTCATGTTGATGACCTTTAATAAACAGAGGCCATGGAATTGAAAAAAAGGGGGTTAATAGGGAAAGTTTGAAGGAAGGAAAAGAAAGGGTAAAATTATATGATTATATTATAATCTCAAAAAGTAAAATAATTAAAAAATTCTGTTTTGATTCTTGTTTGAAACTCATCAGCTTTACAAATATGAAAATATTTTCTCTAGTTTTCCATTTGTATGAAGGCACACATCTGTCATGGTGCACATGTAATGTTCAAGTAAGTTATCACGTCTTTTCTGCTAACTTACCTGAGTTCTGAGGATGAAACCCAGGTAATCGGGGTTTATGGTTTACCCTCTGATCCATCTCGGTGCCCTCTGAATTGTGTATTTTTTTTTTTAATTCACCAAAAGAAATTATAAAATCTCCTTTGTTAAAATATCCCTGAATTTACTTTTTTAATGGACATCAGTATTTTATTAAGAATGTATTTTCTCTTACATGATGCAAGTTTTAAATTCTCACTTACATAAACACCTGTGATAGTTGTTGTTTCCAGCATAATGAGTTTGGGGAGGTTTATATCGCTGAACTGAGAGTAGTTCTATCATTTTGACATTTAATTTTGTTTCTCCTTTGTAAATGTCTTGTAAAAAGTGACTCACTTAACATCTGCTCTGTTACCTTCTAACATCTGTCCCCGTTAACCACTGTAACCAAAACACACATTTCTTAATTCACTCACCGACTGAGTCTTGATGCAAAATTCTTAATATCACAGGCTTACAGTCAAGTTTAATGTAGTGAATTCTGACAGAGGAAATATGTTTTGTAGCAAGAAATTGTGAATGCACACATAAAAATTACTTCGACGTCAACCAATCAATCATAAATTTTCCAGGTTATTATTCTATCTTGAGAAAAACTAGAATTGTCTGTTATATATGTATGTGTGTATGTGTCTGTATGTCTGTGTGTGTCTGTGTGTGTTAATGTGTATATACTGTATTTCAACTGTACAATCCACAGCATATTTTCCTAAAATATTCAAATGGCAATTTCCAAATAAAATTAGTGTTGTATCCTTCATTTCATGTTTTGTCTGGAATTAGAATTAATATAAAATAATTGCATGCTGGTATAAGATATCTCCGTAATGTCTGTGTTTATTGCTTAGACTACTAAATGTAAGTGGGGGCATTGAATGCTGTGAAATCATCTTTTCCAAATAGAGGGGTAATATGTCTGAGTGCTTGAGCCCTTTCCTCCACTTTACATATTGACGGAAGCCTGGATTTCAAACATGGTGGTGCCATATACAAGATGGTGAAACTGTGTCATCCCTGTTGGGTTTACCACATTGGAAGATATAAACCACCCAGCTTGGTCTTTCCAAACCTTCCGTTTGATCCAGTCCTTAACATCTGCTCTACCAGGGAAATATGGAGAAGTTGTGATTCTGGGAGACTAGATGGTTAGATGTACGAAACAGTCATTGTTACAATCCCTTCCTCTTACAGTGATAGAAAATAGATTTCTACTCCTAGAATCTTACAGTCTGTGACATGTTCACTTGATAGCTTGAACATACTTAGACAAGAACAGGACTTACAAAATATATTCAATCATTACTGTGGCTAGTTTTTTAATAGTCATGGTCATCTAGATGAGACTGAATTAAAAGTGAGAAATTGAAGTGAAACTTTCTGAGAAGACAATTAGTGTTTGGGTTCTTTATTAGACTTTTAATTCTTAGTTTAGGACAAAGAAGAGGCATTATAAATTCAAGAACATTCTCTAAGGCCTTGGGAAATGGTATCAATCTTCAGGCTACCTTTTCAGAAATCATTTTCTCCAATTATTGGAGCTTTGAGCCTTATTTGATTCCTACAAATGATTCATGGGACTTTAGTTTTATATTTTTAAAAATTGTACTCTTAAGCTGTCAATTTAGCAACATCACTCTCTTGACTGCTAAATGAGCATTGAATTATTTGCAGAAATGAAAACATACATAATGTTATTATAGGCATTGTAAATTAAATCACGATACCCTAGAGTATCCAGCCTCAGCTGATACATGGATGCCTGAGCCTTAGCAAACATTGCAGAAGGGCAGCGGAAAGACTTTAAGATGCAGAGGACCTGGCTGGCTCTTGTGAGATTGTGTCTTTGAAATCTATGAAATATCAACAACATGGCTGCCTAAAGAAGTTTAAATCTAACTAGGCCCTGTTTCTAGACAAAGTTACAGGGTAGGGGCATACAGAAGAGGGCTTACCTACTCAGAGGAGAAGGGAAGGTGGTGGGGGACTCTGTAAGGGGAGACTGGGAGGACAGCAGCATTAGTGACTTCTGAGAGAAAGAGAATAATCCTTTCCTAGAGATAATCTTGTAATTATTTATCCAATACCAAGTAGTCAGTCTTGAGATCATGTACACATGAGCAACACTAAAGGGTCTATTTTTAGTTGAAAATATGATTTAGAAATGTTATAAAGCCTACCTAAACTATAGCTTGAAACAATGCTTTCTTTGCCCCCAATCCACTCTCACTTCTTGACAGTATATTTTTGCTGTGTAAAAATTATATTTTTAATGCAAAAAATAAAAAATAAAATAAATAACAGAACAATGGACACATGCAACTTTATTATATCCCTAAGTGCCATGTGAAGAAAGGAAAACATAAGTCATGACAGCAAATTATCTTAACATATTTGAAAGACCAAGACACAATTCATGATCCACATGAAGCTCAAGAAGAAGGAATGCCAAAGTGTGGATACTTCAGTCCTTCTTAGAAGGGGGAACAAAATACCCATGGAAGGAGATACAGAGATAAAGTGTGGAGTAGAGACTGAAGGAAAGCCATCTAAAGACTGCCCCACCTGGAGATCTATTCTGTATAGAGCCACCAAACCCAGACACTTTTGTGGATTCCAACAAGTGCTTGTTGACAGGAGCCTGATATAGCTGTCTCCAGAGAGGCTCTGTCAATGCCTGACAAACACAGAAGTCGATGTTCTCAGCCAACCACTGGACAGAGCTCAGGGTCCCCAGTGGAGCAGCTAGAGAAAAGACCCAAGGAGCTGAGGGGTTTGCAACCCCATAAGAGAAACAATATGAACCAACCAGTACCCCTAGAGCTCCCAGGCACTAAACCACCAACCAAAAAGTAAACATGGAGGGATCCATGACTCCAGCTGCATATGTAGCAGAGGATGGCCTTGTTAGCCATCAATGGGAGGAGAGGCCCTTGGTCCTGTGAAGGTTCAATGACCCAGTATAGGGGAAAGCCAGTACAGGGAAGTGGGAGTAGGTGAGCAGGGGGAAGGGGGATAGGACAGGGGTTTTTAGGAGGGAAAACCTTGAAAGAAGATAACATATGAAATGTAACTAAAGAAAATATCTAATAAAAAATCCTATAATTTTTTAAAAAAGACATTATATAAAGCAGATTATTTTACATCATTTTAAATGATAAATTTGAAACATGTTTTAACATGAAAAATTAATATGTTTTGAGTCCACAGGTTTTTTCAATGTAAGAATTTTTATTAATAAAATGTTGAGTTGTTTTTACTTCATGAAAGTAGAATAGTATGCCTCTCTATACTATAACTTGAAATTTTACATTCATTTTTTAAAAACAGCCTTTGGAAAGACTATCCTCCTTATGTATTATATGCATATATAAAGTATTTAAAATATGTATTAAATATAATTTTATAACTTCTATTATCAAAAACATTTATTAATTCATGTAATGTTTTCTTTACAATACATTTAGTGTAATAACCTTGTTAAATTCCTAGCACCTTATGATTTCTGTTTACTCTAAAAATTATATAGCACAGAAAATAATTGATTTTATTATCACTAATATTATTTTGATTAGTTGACAAAAATATTTTCTCATACTGTTCCAAAGAACTTTTTTTTTCAAAATTAAAAACTGTCCATAATTCTATAAATAACACATAAGATCCCAAGGGAGAGAAGTTATTAAATAGTCCTACCAAGCTCAATAAAATCAATGACTCATGAAAAGCATGCAATGGTAATAGTGTAAGACATGACACTCATGTTTTTGTGGCAACCACCAGTTTTCTAGTTAGACTTAAGACCCACTCAGCAGGAAAGAAACATATCTGTTACTGAAATTTAGCCAACATCTCAGGAGTAGTGAAGTCTTTCGCCAACTTCTCAGGAATAGTGAAGTCATGCATCTAAAGACAGAATCTGCTTCCACTACTATGCTAGATCAACATAGTTTCTTACTTTATTCTAAGTATTACAGTTATACCCAGAGATAAATGTAGCTTCCACCCCTTATCAAAGGAGCTTCTCTTTACTGTAAATCTAGACTATAACAGGAAGCCAGATCTAGACACAATGCAAAGATCCTGAGAATCTTAGCCCAAGTGAGTAACATTTCTGTATCTATGTCTCACAGAAGAACATCATGAAAGGAGCAGATTGTAAGAGCAAAAATAACAGGAGGTCTCCTGTGGCATAATCTCTACTAAAAATAGCTAATCAACACAACAGGAACAATAAAAATATCAATAGACCTTTTAATATAAAAGCAGGTAAATTTTATGGTATTCATCTGGACAAAGAATTACAGGCCACTAATAATCTCAGGGAGAAGTTTATTTAACATCTGGTAGGGATGATACCCCACCTCCTTACAGGGAGTTCAACATAGAGAGGTCGGTCTTGTAATCAACGACACACCACCATCAAAAATGCACTCAGCAGATTGAATTTATATTATATATTTATATGTATTTTGATATTCATGTATATTTATATTCATTTATACCTATGTGCTTACAAGGATGTATATACATTATGTAACAAATGCAATAAAAAAGAAGGGGCTATCTATCATCTTGAGAGAATTGGAGTCATTGAACGGGTTCCTAAAAGTATAGTTGGACAAGCTGAAGGGAGCAAAGGATCAGAAGAGTAATCTAATTCTATTTCAAAAAAAAAAAAAATCTGTTTTAAAAAGTTTTCTCTGACCCAGACCACTGAGATCTCTCAGACACTGAGCCACTAACCAGGCAGCATACATGAGCTGGTCCAAAGCCACAGACACCTATACAGCAGAGGACTGCCTGTTCTGGACTCAGTGGAAGAAGAGGAGCCTAACACTCAAAAGACTTGGGAGGGTGAACCTGGTGGTGGGAAATGGCTGAAATGTAAAAAAATTAAAATATAAATTAAAAAAATTAATTAGAAAGAAGTTTCAGAAATCTGTCCTATATTTAGATTGTTACAGAAACATATTTTGGAAGAAAAATATGCATTCATGACATTAATTATCTAAACAAACATCTCTCCTCATTAGATTGTTAAAATACATGCTGAATGTTAGCTTCACGTGCCCAGGAGAGGAGAATATAGGAGGAAAGAAGAAATGGGAAGAGTTTGCTCTATGGGGTCTTAAATTTCAAAAGAAAGAGAAGAGGATTTTGCAGGAGACATTGGGTAAATCATCAATGAACATAGCATTTCACAACCTAACAGAGAAGGATTTTGGAAGAGCTTAAAGAAATAAGAAACAGTTGAGATGAATGATTTTAGTTTGATTTAAACATTGCATATGAAATATTTTTTATGATTCCATCTATCAATTAGAAATAAAATGAAAATGTGTACTCAGCAGCCATTGTATAAAAACATAGATTAATTTTGCACATTAGTAGGAAATTATATCCACTAAATGTCTTTAAGTATCTCTTTGGGGTAGCTTGCAATTAAAAGAAAAACTTACCATTTTCTTCTATGTAGGAAAACATTTTTATAGTTACACATGATTAGGATCCCCAAGATATAAGATACAATTTGCGAAATGCATGAAACTCAAGAAGAATGAAGACCAAAGTGTGGACACTTTGCCCCTTCTTAGAATTGGGAACAAAATACCCATGGAAGGAGTTACAGAGACAAAATTTGGAGTTGTGACGAAAGGATGGATCATCTAGAGACTGCCATATCCGGGGATCCATCCCATAATCAGCCTCTAAACGTTGACACCATTACATGAACTAGCAAGATTTTGCTGAAAGGACCCTGATATAGCTGTCTCTTGTGAGACTATGCTGGGGCCTAGCAAACACAGAAGTGGATGCTCACAGTCAGCTATTGGATGGATCACAGGGCCCCCAATGGAGGAACTAGAGAAAGTACCCAAGGAGCTAAAGGGAACTGCAACCCTATAGGTGGAACAACATTATGAACTAACCAGTACCCCGGAGCTCTTGACTCTAGCTGCATATGTATCAAAAGATGGCCTAGTCGCCCATCACTGGAAAGAGAGGCCCATTGGACTTGCAAACTTTATATGCCCCAGTACAGGGGAATGCCAGGGCCAAAAAGGAGGAGTGGGTGGGTAGGGGAGTGGGGGGAAGGGTATGGGGGACTTTTGGTATAGTATTGGAAATGTAAATGAGGAAAATACCTAATAAAAATTTTTAAAAAAATCATTTAAGCCCACTGTTTATGGCGGCATTATTTGGATAGGAAGCAGCAGCTATACTTTCTTTTGAAGGACTACTTTTAGTAAGTTTGTTGGGAATAAAAAAGAAGAGAAGGATCACAGAGTATTTAAGAGAACAATTTCACTGAAATAAGAAATGTGGCTTCATTTCCAAACTGTATCCTACTCCTAGCTCTGTTCACTCAGATTCTTTCAGGTTCACCTTTGCAAGAAATGAGAGCCATTGTGTCGAAAGGCTTAAGAAACACTTGACATTTTCGAAGATGTTTCACAAAGACCCAAGACAACACCGACTATTTTATTGGACAATGCAAAAATCAAACTGACACTTGAAAACAACGACATTGTATAAGGAACAAATCCATATATTGCTTTTGTGAAGTTTTAAATCCAAATGTACCTTTCTAAAGGAAAGAAATCCTGACTCAAGTACATTTCAGAATATCTCCTATAAATATTATCAAGAGTGAATATACGTATTTATTCCTTAGATATATAACTAGTTGACTGTTTGTTTATATTCAACTTTGTTTTTCATCAGATAATTTGTTGTAAGCATTCACGTTCTTGCCATGGTCTGCAGAGAAAATGTAACAGAAAGATGAAAACATCAATTTAAATTTTTGTACACAAAGAAGAATCTGAATTTCTATCTCTTCATGTTTAACAATCAAACTGAAGTATGCTGTTTATACTACAATTTTAAAATGGTTTTCTATTCTTCAGGCATGTCTAGATGTAACATGAATAAAATAAGCTATCTACAACCTTTAGCAAAATAATGAATCTTATATTTTTAATACTGGGAGGCAGCCGTTATAGTTAATAATATTGAATATATTGAATTTTTTGCTGTTGATTTCAGTATCAGGCATTCCTCACCTCCTTGTTTATTAAATACATTGTCTCTTACCTGACCACAACTCATTCGTTAATTTTATTTCTTGAAGCTCAAGTAGTCTTCCACCTCCAGTATATAGTTTTTGTATCTTGCGACTAGTTTCTGTATGGTGCTAGAATGCTAACTGACTCACTGGCCCTCTGCTCTTATATGTGGAAGAGCTAACAAAAATTCTGATTAATGAGAAGATTTAGATGAGATGTATCATTCAGTAGTTCTCATTTGATGCCATATGAAAGCACTTTATTTTTCCCCCTGTTGGGTGCACGCCTATAACAGTAGCACTCAAGTCATTCAGAAGACACAGGTAGGTTGACCAAGATGCTGTCAAATCTCTCAATTTGAGGCTATCTGGGTCTACAGAGTGAGTTACAGGATAACCAGGTGTACACAGAGAAACTGTCTCGAAAAACAACAAAACATATTCTTTATTTTTCCATAAATTCTACCCAACTGATTTTTTTACAAGTGAGAAAGAATGATTAAAAAATAATAATTCACAAATTTAAAAGTGAGTACTCAGGTTCAACTTTGAAAGCACAACTCGGCATAGCTAACTTACTTTTGTTATAAGTTCAAATGAAGAATTTCCAATACATTTTCACTTCTTTTGCTTGTTTGTTTGTTTGTTTTTGTTTTGTTTTGTTTTGTTTTTTCGAGACAGGGTTTCTCTGTGTAGCCCTGGCTGTCCTGGAACTCACTCTGTAGACCAGGCTGGCCTCGAACTCAGAAATCTGCCTGCCTCTGCCTCCCAAGTGCTGGGATTAAAGGCAAGCACCACCAATCACTGCCCAGCTACATTTTCACTTCTTATATTATCTTGTAAAACAATAATACAATGAGTAATAGTGACTAAGATTCTGGAATACTAACTATCCTCCCATATTCATAGTTCATTTGTTTTTGTCCCCTGTGCTAGTTTAGAGATTTTAATTCCCTTATATAATATATATATATATATATATATATATATATATATATATATATATATATAATATATCACCAGGCACTATTTTCTGATTGCCCATGTAATATATTCAGCCATAAATCATGTTTGTATTGTAATCATTTCACATGTTCATTTTTAAAATAAGATATACTGTGATATTTCCATATGTTTAGGTTTTACAACAATTATGCCCATTCATCATTCTATGAATCTACAATTCATATTTACTTTTAAAACTGTTTTTGATATTTCTGTAGTCATTATCATCTGTTGCTAAAAGAAGATCACTTGATGAGGAGTGAAGGCTATCCTTACCTATGGGGAAAAAAGACAAACATTTAAAGATTGTTGCTTGCTGCTAGAGATTATGCTGGTAGTGAATTAGTGGTTATATATTTTCCTCTATTAGCTATGCTTTCACTAGCACGGATTAGTTAGCTAAGTTTCCAGTTTCAGACGTGGCATTCCTCTTTTTGAGCAGGTAGCCAATCTAAATGGGAGCTGAGTAAGGATAACACCAACATGCAAGCAAAACTAGACTGAGAAGAGCCTGTGGGGCTTCACACAAGAGAAAAAACTCCAGGTAACTGAGGAAAGCTGGGAGCAGAAGTGGTGACCTTCCTCACAGATGAGCTCAGTGACTACAATCCAGTGCCAAAGGTTAGCCCTGAAAAAAGATGTACAGGTAACAATACACAAACTGAACAGGTGATATCTAAGAAAAATATATGAAATGGCAATTATTAAGAAAGACTGGCTATGAAATTTGAAGAAGAGTTGGAAAAGATGATCTTACCCGCGTTCACGACCGGCCAGGAAGAACACAGCAAACCGGAATCTTCTGCGGCAAAACTTTATTGCTTACATCTTCAGGAGCAAGAGTGCAAGAGTGCAAGAGCTCTATTGCTTACATCTTTAGGAGCAAGAAGCAAGAGCCAGAGCAAGAGAGCAAAAGGAGAGAATGGCGAAACCCCGTCCCTTTTTAAGGAGAATTATTCTCCGCCTAGGACGTATTACTCCCTGATTGGCTGCAGCCCATCGGCCGAGTTGTCGTCACGGGGAAGGCAGAGCACATGGGGTGGAAAACTACCCTTGGCACATGCGCAGATTATTTGTTTACCACTTAGAACACAGGATGTCAGCGCCATCTTGTAATGGCGAATGTGAGGGCGGCTCCCCACAGATCCCCCTTTTCTTTTAATAAGAGCAATAGGCCACCCATATTAATGAGAGTGGAGATAGAGGTCAAATCCCCAGTGTGCAGGTAAAGGAGCCCTACACATAACCTCCTCCCAGGTTTATCACCCAGAGGGGTCCTGGTCTGGTCCCGTGTCGTTTTACCTGGGGAGAAGGACACTTGGACACTCAACCTTCTTGAAAGATGACATGTCTCCCTAGAATAGGCTCATATATGCCGCAGAGCCCTTCTACTGCAGTGCTTAGCCGTGCAACTCTCTCGGGCTGCTGAAGCACACTCACTCTATCCCGTGCAATGAGACTAGCCTCGTGGGGTGCAAGAGCTGAATGGCCAGCGACCTATTGCTTAAGCATAGATAACCATATATCAGGGGAAGCACCATGTTCTAGAGCTGCAAGCACCTGGGCAATAACCACCTTGTCTCTCCTAGTTTGGGCCTTAAGCTTACAGACCAACCAAAGAAGCAACACTAATCCACAGCAAAGTGTATCTCCAAATAATATCAATCCCACCCATTCTTTAAAAAAGGAAAATGCTGAGGAGATCCAATTGGGTAATCCTTTGGTCAGGGACAGGTCCAAGCGCGTGGAGTTGACCTGAATGATGGCAATTCTCAATTCTCAAAGGGTCTGTTCAAATTCAGCCGTCCAATTCTGTAACATATACTGAGAAAGACTTTTTGACAAATTAGCTGCCCTAGTAAAATTCTCATACTGAATGGAAGTAACGCACAATCCCGGAAACTTTTGTTCACATCCCAGCTGAGCTATTTGCCATAATACATCTAGTTGTTCCTGGACAAGATCTATGCGTTGATTAATTTCTGCCCATGGAGCATTTTTGGGATTGGAGGATGGCGGCCGCTAATCCTGCATTAGTGAGAGGTCCCCCAAGCTCCTGACAAACCCTGAGCCAGTCTTGTAAACCTTTGTTCTTTCTTGGGGCTATGGCCGCTCGGCACTCCTGTGTGGCTTGCTCATAAATGAGCTGTTCTACCAGAGGTGCGGCTTGCTCTGAATCTCCAAAAATACGCTCTGCTGCCTCTGTCATTCTGGCCACAAAATCTGAGAAGGACTCCTGAGGTCCCTGGACGATCTTTGTTAGTTGTCCAGTGGCTTCACCTGCTCGGGAGAGCGCCTTCCAGGCCCTAATAGCCTTTTCATCTGATTCAGAGCTATTAAGAACTGGCTCCTTGAGCTCACCTAGTGATGAGTATAGGCTCCTTCTCCTAGAAACCTCCGTTAATTGATCTTTTTTCTTTTCTTTTTTCTTTTCCTTCCTTCTAATCTCTCCCCAGGTATTCTTACCTGACCTAAACTTTTCCTCGGGTTCAAGACCTGTGGAAAGGCCTGTATACTTATTTTGTGCACCATATTTCCTCTTTGCTCCTACTCTCTCTCCCCGCTTTACTTCTGATAGATTGCCCTGAATTTCATCCAGAATTTTCAGCCCTGCCTTAACCGCTTGATAACATGTGAAAAGGAACAAAAGGGCTCCTAACACTAGAGAAAGTTCAAGGCCAAACATACCTTGTAAAGCTATTTCCCACTTTACTTCTGATAGACTGTCTTGAATTTCGTTAGAAAGTTCAAGGCCAGACTTACCTTGTAAAGCTATTTCCCACTTTACTTCTGATAGACTGTCTTGAATTTCCTTAGAAAGTTCAAGGCCAGACTTACCTTGTAAAGCTATACTTACGGGTACCCTGTTCCCCAGGAGTTCTGAATTCACGCAGTTGAATCCTTCTCAACAGTCTGTTTTACGGGAACACTTCATTACCACCATTCCCCAGCTGAAGAGTTCTGAATTCACGCAGTTGAATCCTTCTCAACAGTCTGTTTTACGGGAACACTTCATTACCATGACCTGCAGTTCTGGTTCCGGAATGAGGGATCTTCCTTGCGCCGGTGATGGTAACCTTCCCGGGTTTTCTCATCCCAGGATTTCTCGTCCCGGGTTTTCTCGTCTCGGGTTTCAGCACCAACTCTTACACGCGTTCACGCGACCGGCCAGGAAGAACGCAACAAACCGGAATCTTCTGCGGCAAAACTTTATTGCTTACATCTTCAGGAGCAAGAGTGCAAGAGTGCAAGAGCTCTATTGCTTACATCTTTAGGAGCAAGAAGCAAGAGCCAGAGCAAGAGAGCAAAAGGAGAGAATGGCGAAACCCTGTCCCTTTTTAAGGAGAATTATTCTCCGCCTAGGACGTATTACTCCCTGATTGGCTGCAGCCCATCGGCCGAGTTGTCGTCACGGGGAAGGCAGAGCACATGGGGTGGAAAACTACCCTTGGCACATGCGCAGATTATTTGTTTACCACTTAGAACACAGGATGTCAGCGCCATCTTGTAATGGCGAATGTGAGGGCGGCTCCCCACAAGATGAGAGGGTTTGGGAGAAGAAAATAAAAAGGGAACAAAGAGTAGAAATAAATTATAATCTCAAAAAACTGCTTTCGAATGTGAAATAGCCATAAAATTATGCTTTATTTTAAGTAATAGTATTTTACATGTCTGAACTTTCTCTTAATGACTCAGAATAAGTATTAAATATGTGTGTTTTTAATAGAGCCATTATATTTTGAAAATATTTATTCATGTATATTTATATACTTAATTAATAGAAACCATATGCGTGCAAAAAGTTGACACTATAGAAAAACAACCAAAAAGTAAATATAGCCTTTTAATTTTCAATAACTTGTTAAAATCAATGTCTACCCCAACCACACCAAAAATCTTGCTGGGATGTTTTGGAAACTGACTCCAACTTTAACCTTCATAGCCATTGAACAAGGACAATATAAGATAAATTAGTTCCTGTCAGAATAAACATGAAAAATTATGAACAAATAGTGGCAGAAAAAGAGAAGGCATAGATCATGATAATGTAAAAATTAAGGTAATTAGCGTAGACTATTGCCATTCTGGGCAATGATTGGAAATTTTTCATTCATTCATACAATGTTCATTCATTTGTAGTTTGTACATGACCTTATAATAAAAGAAAATTAGAGGCTACATGGTCCGTCATGCTTGAGCCCAAATATTCATTTTTAAATGTGTGAATTATATAATTTTCTTTTTTATTGGAATTTTTATTTAAATACATTTTAAATGTTATCCACTTTCCTGTTTTCCCCCAGGAAACCCTCTATCCCATCCTCCCTCCCCCTGCTTCAATAAGGGTGCTCCCCCTCCTACCCACCTACTTATTCCTTCCAACCCTGGCATTCCCTTACAACGGGGAATTGAGCCTCCCCAGTTCCACGGGCCACTCCTCCCACAGATGCCCGACAAGGCCATCCTCTGCTACATATGCAGCTGGAGCCATGGGTCCCTCCATGTGTTTTTACTCATCATTTATCACTTGTAAAAATTTAGTTTGGTAGAATTTTACTCTCGTAGTTAGTTATTAAAAAATAAAGATTATTTTCTTTGTTTGATATTTGAGACAGTTTCTATGTATATACCTGGCTGTCCTACAGTCATTCTCATTTTGTATCCTCAAACTCAGAGATTTGCCTGTCTCTGCCTCCCTCAATGTCAGCCCCACCCAGAAGGAAAAATTGCGTTTTTGTGATATCAAATGAGATATATTTTGAGGAATGTTCATGAAAGTGTCAGTTAAATATATGATATGCTTTAAAAACTAGACATCTGTTTCTTTTTCATTATTTATATATATTGAAATTTACTTTGATGTTTTTAATTTAGTGGTTATTAAACTATAACCACATACCAAAAATACAGATGTAGCTTAACTACATGAGAAAAAAATAATTTTCTTCCTTATATACTACCACTGAAATATTATGATACACTTATTATTTGGCTGCATAATCTAAACTATTATTACAAGAATAGTCAGATAAAATTTCATATCAAGACTGTGTCCAGTATTCATTCATGTTTTTTTCTAATTTAAAAAATATTCTCACTTTAAACACTCCTTCAAAGTTCATCATCTAATATTTCTTCCAGAAAGGCAAATTATATTGCTTATTCAGTTCTTGGCAAACCCTGTTTCCTAAAACTGAGCTAAAGGAAGGAATTGTAATGGTAGTGCATTTATTTGACAAGCTAATTGAAGCTGCACAATAAGTCAGCCTGATTTGCAAGGACAGAAAGGTTAATGGAGTATGCTTCTCTATACTTGTATAATAGCAGAGTTTTCTTTACTGAAATAACCATGATTTCCTATATTAGTGGTTGTATTATTCAAGTAGAAAAGATACATTTGAAAGGAAAATGTAATCATTTTAAAATAAACCCATTCTAGAGTACACAGTTTAGAAGCTTACTCTGAATGCATAATGTCATGTCCTTGTCAAATAATACAAAGTGTACAGTTCTTACTTTTTGTTATTATAGTGTTATGATTCAAAACTCAATGTACTGGGTTGAACAACACAACCAGAGGACATTTTAGACAGGTGGTATTTAGTTTGCTGCATTGCTGCCTTAAATGCAAAGCTGAGACCTTTACTTTGAGACAATTCAGCTCCAGATGAAAGCCAATGCAAGGCTTAAGTCAATGACAATTTTTACTTCCCATAGGAAGACAGTTTTGGAAAAATTGGTTGGTCAGAAAATAGGTATATTTGATAAACAAGTTTTGATAAGGAAAGGGAAGTATATAAATTCATATTTTACTCTACATTTAAAAATGGTTAGTGGTGAAGCAGCAGATGAATTAAATAACTCCAAAAACATCAAGAAAATAAAACATATGATTTCCAAGGTGAATAAATTATAAGATTATATGTATAGAAAGTACATGCACTTCATATTTCTGTCTTATCCACAAATTTCTCAAGTTGTTTTCATATAATCATGTACTATATTCAATGTGCAAAAATAATGAAACTTTTATCATAGATGAAGTACTTTAATATGTTTTTGTAGGCTCTCACTGAGTATAAGAACTGTTGGGACTTTTAGAAGCACATTATGAATTTAAATATAGAAAATGTTCTGTATTAATTAGACTTGTAAAATGTGTAGAAATAAGAAAACAGAGTAAATTGAACAAGAATGTAGCGATGGGAGGGGGGATCAGGTAGGGGCTTTCTGGAGGAGAAACAAGGAAAGGGGATGACATTTGAAATGTAAATGAAGAAAATATCTAATTAAAAAAAAAAGAATGTAGCAATGCTTATGATTAAGAAGAGCACTTAGAGGGGAAAAAAATGGACCATGAGAGGTCATTATTGAGATGAGGTATGATTGAAAGACTAGAGACATGCTGAAAGAATTTCTGACATTGAAAATAACTATTTTGTTTAGCTTATACTCAGCTAGCATGAATACTTTTATTGACTGAACCTGAAATATTTGACATGGAATATGTGTACTTAATGATACACACATTCTTCATGCTAGAATTGTTAACTCTCATGGTTGTGTGTAGGACTTCTGTAGGTAAAAAACGCGCTATGCATTCACACATGTAAAAGCCTTTACATACTCAAATGTCAGCCTTTCAGAGAACTATTCAGTTTCCTCTAGTTTTTACATTCGTTCTGTCCCTTCTTCTACTGTTCTCCGACCCTTATCAGAAAGGTTCGATGGTTAACAATAAAATATGAATCTATTGCTGAGTACTCATAGCCAGTCAATTGTTGAGACACTTTCAAGAGTAGTTCACCTCTCCATTAACCTCTTTCAATTAAAATGAGAATCTTTTCAGGCAAGAGTTAAGAGCAGCACAAATTTGTAGATTTAAATACAAATATTTAGAAGACATTGACAAAATGACCACTTAGCAAAACAACACCAACAGTCTCAGCTAAATATGATGGCTTCACTAGTCATTGACCATATTTATAACATGATTAAATTTATATGTAGAGTGCACTACTCAATCCAATCAAGAGAGCCATTATTATCTTCTATAGACAACCTAGTTATTATCACATAAGTGGAAACGTCTTCTCTCATAGCTCATTAGGCTAGTATGTAGTGTCCTGTGCTGAGTAAAAGCACTGACATATTTTCTCCCCAAGAGTATGAATAGCATTTACTATCACTGTAAAACCCACTCAGAGAGAAGCGAGTCTTGTGGTCAGTTCAAGATTGAATTATGTATTTTTCAATCAAATTTTGTGTTGGCTTTAGCAATATAATCATACCATCTAGTTATGATGGTCAACCAAGAACACTGTCAATATCCAGTCTAGGTTGAATGTTTCTGGTGACACAGGTCAATAAATTTTAGGAGGTAACCTGTCCCTGTCACAAATATTTTCATTTAATGACCTTTGTCTTCCTTGAGGAATGTATTATCCTAATGTAAGGGCTACCTCTTATCAAATTCCCTTTAAGAACTGTTTTAATTACTACATAGACTAGTTGGGTTGAAGGTGATTTGATAGATTATTAATTTTGGATGAACATACATTAAAATTCTATACTTTTTGATATTAGTCAAAATTCATCATCATTTTAGTACTCAGAGATTTTTCTGTTAAAAAGAAATTGGTGTATCACTTCCAATATATTAGGTTTCTAACACTGTTCAAATATTTGTTATTTATAACTATTGTCATGTGTGTTTTTAGTGTACAATAGCTTCTAGGTCTCTTGACTAGACATATTGGTAGGAAAAAAGTCACACTGGGGGGCTGGTGAAATGGATCAGTGATTAAGAGCTCCGACAGCTCTTCCAAAGGTCCGGGGTTCAAATCTAGAAACCACATGGTGGCTCACAACCATATGTAACGAAATCTGATGCCGTCTTCAGGAGTGTCTGAAGACAGCTACAGTGTACTTACATATAATAAATAAATGAATAAAAAAAGTCACACTGGAAACTCTATGCTCTAGACTTGTGCCAATTGTTCTTAGGTATTCTGTATTATAAATTCATATGGTAGGAAAATTTAACTAATCAGTCTGGGAAATTGAATATATTTTTATTGTCAATGCTGTGAAGTCATTGTTTCTAAGTAACAAGGAAATACATGGAAAAATTCCAATTGGTTCCAATCATTGTCATTTTTAATTTATTACTGTCAAATGTGTATTTTCTCTTTTAGACTTTACAAAACCTGCATAGCTAATAAAAATCAGGTGAAAATAGTGAAATATAAATGAAAACTGAAACAATAAAAAGATCAATAAAAAGATTGTTCCTTCACAGAGATTAACAAAATTGACATTCCTAAAGCCAAAATATCCAAAAGAACAGGAGTTAATTCAAATCATTAAAATTAGAGATTAAGGGAGTCTTATTCTCTCCTCACTCATCTCCCCACCTCCCCTACCAAACTGACTCTTTTCCATTCCCTTCTCAGATATATACATTTTGGTTTTATTTTCTGGTCCATATCATTTAACCAGGACCTTCTTGTTATATTGGGACCATCTGTTGGAGCCTGAGAGGATAACCAGTGGGTATAATACTGAAGGAGATGGCTCCTCCCTCTTTCCCTGAATCTATCAACAGGAAATAATTCAGCAAGAAGCAGCAGGGTCATGGTGTCCCTCTTGCATCCTTGCCTGGTCATTCTTCTACAGACCCCATCAAGTCATCCATAGTTGCTAACAGTGTGTGATTGCAATGTCTGGCATGGTCCATAAGATGACACCTCACAGTCCTTCCTTATCTTTCAGCTCTTCTACTCTTTCTGCTCCCTCTGCTGAAATATTTCTGGTAGCTTGTTTAGGACAGAACACTCAATTGTCACTTATTCTTTTTTTTTTTTTTTAAGCATTTCTTTGGATTTCTTTTCTTTTCTTTTTTCTAAGTACAATGTGTTATTCTGAATTTGTCAAAAAAAACTAACTTTACTAAAAAAACAAATAAATAGACAAATATATAACTAAATGACTTTCAAAATAATTAACAAAGTGCTAACAAGTTTAAATACTGACTTTCTAGAATCCAGTGTTTTTTATCCCAAGTGAAATCAAGTTTTCAATGTTTAAAACTGTGTGATATGTTAGCCTAATTTTTAGAGCTGGATTTCTCAGTATATTCAAACAGCTGCAGAAGGCACCTTTAGCATTGTCTGCATATGCTTTGGAAATTCTACTGAAAAACATCAAGTTTCTAAACTGTGCTTGCTTCCCCATTTTAAAGGTATCATCTGAAATTGCTCTTCATATGAAATGTCACAAAGCTAAAACAGCAATTATTTCTAAAGAGATTTTAATTTTAGAAATATCTTCATTTTTTAAAGTGTTTTCTACTTGTAAAAAAAGGAAAATAAAATCAATGGATTTATTGAAAAAAAAGAGAGATTAAGGGAGTCATTAAAACAGACACAAGAAATTCATGGAATCACAAAGATATATTTTAAAAATCTATGAATATTACAGCAAACTGAAAGAAAATAAATGGATGAATTTCTATATACATACAACTTAATATTGTGAAAGCAAGATGTAATAAATAAAATAAAATGAAATAACCAATTAGATAGAAATTATTACATAGGCACAAAAATTCTCAACAAAATACTTGCAAAAATTAGAGAATATATCAAAACTATCATGCACATTATTAAGTCAGAATCATAGTAGATGAGCAGGGATAATTCAAAATATATGAAGCAACAAATTCATCTACCACCTATAAGATAGAAACTATATGATCATTTTGTTACTTAAGAAAAGACCTTTGACAAAACTCACCAATTTCTTGGTAAAAAAAAAATGATGATACTTCAGATAAAGAAAACATATCTCAAAACTATACATAAATGTACTGACGATATAGCCAACATCATCCTTAATACTACAGCTAATAATTTAGGTCATGAAGCTAGTTGATATTAAACAGGAATAATGTGAAATACTGTCAGTGAATTCCTATTTTACATTAGCTATAAAGGCAATGTTGGTAAAACTCATAATAAAAAGTTGGCTTTTCTATATTAAAATCTGCACATCTTGCAAACAAGAATCCAAAAAGCTTTCAATTCACAAGGTTGGATATCTCACCTCCTCTTCAGTATATGCCAAAATTCTGAAGACGTAGGCTTGAATGGCAGCGAATGAATGTACTTGCCAGATCGAATGTCTCACCTCAAAAGATCTGGATTACAAGTGGTTCTTTCCATTTCAAAGTATTTAATTAAGAAAATCCTGGCACAGATTTGCCAAGTCACTTGGGTTCTAGTCAATTCCAGATGTAATTAAGTTGACAACCCAGAACAGCCTCCACAGTGAATTATATTATCTCATCTGTCTTTTCTGTTATACAATGATCCTGTATCATATTGCATACATTCTCCCATTCCTTGGGTATTTTCAGAAAGTAATGAGAAATCTTATCTAAGGATTTTTGAGGGATCAGAGATCTCAGAGAAGAAAAGTACTTTAACCCATCTTTAAGTAAAAGAGACATTACCTGATATATTTTATTGTATAAAAAAAATAAATTACACTGTTATAAATAATATGGTGGCATTTCACTCATTAGGAAGTATAGAATTTAGAATCTCCTTAAAAAACTAACAATACATTTGATTTATTGCAAAAACTTTTTACAGCACTACTAAAATTGCTATGCATTGCTTTAAGGTTGTTCTAAAACCATTAATGAAATAATGTAAATGTTGAATTCATATGGTATTAGATTCATTTACTATTAATGATGCTAAATATAGTGGAAGGAAGATATTCTAAAACTGTCTAACGCTATTCAGTAGCATCATGACAGTGGCTAACGACATGGACAACATCTGATGATAATGATCAGGGAAACAAAGAAATAAAATGTTCATGTTTTCAATGTAGCCTTTTTCTAAGCTGGTAACTCACAATTCTCCACATATGTATTCCTTCAGGAGATATATTTAGGGCTCTTGATTGAGGTTCATACTAAACTGGCTGAGATTTCTGAGTATAGATTACTTCACAGATATAACATTAGTATATGTTTTTAACCCTATCCTTAACCCTTACCAAAACAATAACACCATTTAGTGTTGATACAGTATATTTACATGTGCATTGAGAACTTGCTAGTCTCTCAGAGTTAAAGAAATGGTGTTTGAAATTATTTACAAAGGAATTTTAGTGGTGGAAAAGTAGTATCACTAATATAGAGAGGATCCTCTAAACAGGAATGTGTTCATTTGGTTTAAGGATTACAATAGATTCTAGGTTAATGGGTTGAGGTAAATCTCTGGTATGTGGAAAATGATGACAGAAGTGATTGGGCACACAGATGGAGAATGGAGGCATAATGCCTCCTGGTTTATGATAATAAGAAGTGTGGTGCCAGAGGTAATGTCACATGTCTTTTCATTTGGATTATCTTCATGTGTTAATATAAATAAATGAAAATTTATAATTTGAGTTTAAAAGAAGAAAGACACAAATCTAAAAACTCTGTGAAACCAAATATTTCCTTCATAACCTTCAAATCATTAAAGTGAATCTATTCTATTTATAGGATGCAATGTCTTCTGTCCAGATAGATTTGAAAAATATTACACAAATGATTTTAAAATGAATACAATAATAAAAACTACCAACACTTTAACATACTAATCATTAGGGTTGGTTTTTGTACAGTTGTAGAAAAAAATGATTGAGATAACAATACTTTGAGAAAGCACTATATGACGTCCAATAGAATTTTTTTCCATATTATTCTTTATAGCCATTATTACAACACAAGTAGAAACATGACACTCTGATATGAAGATATGGAAGAGCGACATGAGAGTATCATACTTGCTCATTCTACTATCATTCAGTCTTCAGAAAACAAGATTTCTGCTAAGAGCCATCTGGTAAGCTAGCTGAGGAAGAATATAAAACCTAGAGACAAGAAGCCAAGAGCCAGAGATGGAGGTACCTGGAAATCAAGATAGAGACAGTGCTTTGGCGGGAATGGGAGGGGGTAAGCACTAGAGAAGGGAATAGGAGCACACAGTTGCTATGAAGAAGAAATCGTGTAAAATGATTTAATTGAGTGATATCCTGGGGAAGCAAGATGGAAGACAATAGAAAGGGAGAGGGAAGAAAAAGGGGTAAGCTATATAAAGGATATTTAGATACTTCATTGGGAATCATGTTTTTTATTTATACTTAAAATTATCGTGCATGTATGTGTATTAATTTAAGTTATGAAGTTACGACCCCTGGAATAACAATTGGCAATGTCAACCTGATCCCATAGACTAATGAAAATGTCTGTGGTACACTTTAAAAATCTTTTGAGTGGTTAGTCAGGGGACTGGAAGAGATCTCTAGCACAATGTTGAATATATTCTATTGCCATTGCTGTTATTATTTTCAGAAGGAGGAGGAAGAGGAGGAAAGGGAGGGAGAAGGGAAGAGGTAAATTCCTAACAGTGAAGACCACACTATTTTCTGGCACAGGACTTGGAGGTATCAATCCTAGTCTCACATGGGAGCCTCCTTCCTGAGGACTAGTTTGATAGTATTGGAAGATGCATTAGAAGCTGCCAAGGGAGGAAACCAATCTATAGTCCTATCCATTGATAATTCCAATACACCTCAACAGTGGTCCACAAAGGAAGATATCCCACAATGTGCAATAGCAGCTCTTACATGCTGAGGGTAACCACAGTCACCCAATTTTACTTTCGTCCTGATCAATGGATGGAAATTCACCATGACCCTGTAAATTTACCAATGTATTTTTGGCTGTTGAAGCCAGGGAATCCAGATGAGAAATTAGTGCTGTCAGTATTCTATATGAGAATCACCTCTAATTGCATTCTCATATATGTTTCCTTATATTTGCAGGTAACTATAGGTCTATACCTGCTGTAAAAGACATTTCCTTTTTCAGTAGATAGGGATTAATGCAGAAAGCTGATATTAGCCAAATGTATAGATCAATTGACTGTGGATCACCCAGTGCTAATTAATATCACATCTATATTTAAGGCTTAGGGAACTTTCTGTCAAATGGGATATAAACACTGTAAGAGCCAGAAGACCAGAAAATGTGGTATGAGATAGTGTATTCTGTAAAATAAAACAAAAGTCAGAGTAACTAAGGACCCAAACTGATAGGGATTAGGCCAGAAGGGATGGATCTGGGAAGAGTTTGGGGTGGAATATTGGTAAAAATGATTGAGATCTACTATATAAAATTCTCTAAGAATAAAATATATGCTTTAAAAATTAAAATCCTTGTATAAAATAAGCATCATCAATCCTTGATCATCCAAAGTCCAGCGAAGAACACACAAAATGCCAAAGTCTCATGTTTGCCTTCTGATGGAAGAAGTTGATTTCATGCTATGAAAATATCCACAGAAATCATTTTTTAAAGATGTATTTATTTTCTGTATATAAATATTTTATCTATATGTACACCTTTATGTCAGAAGAGGTCATCAGGGCTCATTATAGACGGTTGTTAAGTCACCATATGGCTGCTGGGAGTTGAACTCGGGACCTCTGAAGGAGCAGTGAGTGCTCTCAACCTCTGAGCCATCTCTCCAGCCACCAGAAATTAATTTTCAGTTGAAACTCTCTTACAATCTTAATATCAAACATCAGGAAGAATAATATACAGCTGTTCTTTCAGCTGTCATGTTTTAACATGATTACTCAAGAAACACAGAACATAGGGCAAATTTGCTACTTGAAGATAGATTTTAGGAAATAAACCTGAAATATGATACTTTGACAATGTCAAGAATTTTGAGAAAGATTGAGGTAAGAATTCAGTGCTCTCTGATGAAGATAGTGTTAGAATGTTTTGCCCATTCATATGTCTGCGTAGTGAAGTGAAACCAAAAACAGAGATTTAACACGTTATTGAAAATTAGAAGATCAGTGTTCTGTACTGATAAGGCATTTAGCAACTTTATAGTCAAAGTTGTTTGGAAATACTTGAATATGTTTAACTCTCTAGTACTTAGTGTGGGATATTTGTTTCTCTGTGCCACAAGCTGACTGGTATGTATACCTATACCGCCACTAAGGATAGTAGAATTTATAAAACTCCATCTGGGAAAAGCAGAATTTACTTGCCTTTTAAATGCTGCAAGCATTTAAATCTTTAAGTTGATATCAAATATCATTTGCGTCCAAATCGCTTATACAATCCAAAGTACCTCAGGAAGTTTTGACTCAGTTGTGGGACAGAAGGATAGGGCATGCCTGTCAGTGAATGCTCCTAGGAAATCATGATGGAGTCAAAACAGTGCCTGCATGCAGATATCAGAATGCTTGAATAAGAAAAGAGATTCTGTGGGGAGAAGAGATGGAGACAGGCTGACATTATCATAGACTATTCATGTGGCTCACTATTGTACAGGGTAAGGCAGGCACAGAAGTATGTGAGAGTACATCCTAAGAAATACTTGCCTGGCCTTAGGTGAGTTAATGGATGAAAAATGAATTAGAGCAGACAGCATGCTCCCCCTCATGCATCTAAAGTACCATTGCATTTATTTGCTACCTGTAGATTTTATTTTAGTACAGTGAGAAATAGTACACTTTATTTTTTAAACTCTGAGATCATAGTCTTTTAATTCTTGAAGTTTATAGAAGTTTGAACTGGAGATTTAGGAAGCTAGTGTAGATTTTATAAACTATGTGCTATTTTAAATATTCCAAAATGTATAATAGGCCGGAGATAGCTATTGCTTTTAAAAGTCTGATGACCAAGTTAAATAGAGATCAGGTTTCTTTAGATATATCACTATACAAATGGGCCCTTGAATCAGCTGTACTAAATGAAGATACTCTTTTTTCTGAGAGAATTGTTGAGTTATGCTATACACAAATCATTGATAAGTTATTGTTGGCCTGTGAAATGAGCCAATTCAAGCAAAATTAAAATATATAAAGGCAGGTTTATTGGGAAAGTGCTCTTACTGGTCTGGAGGAACTAGGCCAGGGAAGTATTCATGGTGAGGGAGACAGAGAGCAGGAGAGAAAAAGAGAGAGTGTTCTCACACAGGAAGAAAAATGCAGAAAGGGAGAGAGAGAGAGACAGGACCAAAGTGCCTAGATTATATAGCTTCTGGGGAGGGGAAAGCACAGGCCCAGAGCTTCAAAGTCAGCATCGGTAGGAAACCATGCCAGCCATGCCCTGTCATAGGTAGGGACTAGGGCATGTTGGAAAAACCTGCTGACCAGGTCTGTTTTGGTAGTTAAACTATGCACTTCAGCTATTTTTCCTGGGTCTGAATCTCATCAGTTATGATTAGAGGTATAGAGATTAAAATATTTCTGGTGTGTGTTAACATAGGAATGAGGAGATGACGAGTAACTAAAACAAAGAACAAAGAAAACCTTTGTTTTATATAGCACAAGAAGTCCAATAGAAAGTCGAATGACATTATGAAAATAACAAAATTTCTGATATAAAACTGGCTGCCCATTGCAAATATGCTAACCTTTAACAACAAGGTCTGCCTGACTGTTTCTTTCTGTTTATAGTAAACCATGGGAAGAGATAGACGGGCAATGATCCAGGGAGATTTTTCTGCCAACCAAAATGCTAAGCTCTTAGGTTTAGCTCTTCTCTTTGTTCATTTGTACTTTGTTAGCCTGGCTGGTGATACACACATGTAACTCCAGTATATTGAAGATGGAGAGGGACAACGATTTCAAGTCCATCATTAGCAACATAGTGAGTCTGAATCTTGCCTGGGCTGCTGGAGCTGCAAATAAATAGTAACCATTAACTTCAGAGATGTGAAGAGAAAGACCACTGACCCAAATCATCATGGCCAATTAATAAAAGCACGCTTTAGTTTTATTTGTGTACAAAAGTTGTTTTTTCCTAAAGGTAGAGTTCAAGAGATTAGGTTTGGACATGGTTAAAATAAGATTTTTATTTATTTATTTATAGTTTAGTAATAAGGGATTTTCAATGGGTGGTTTGGCAGTCAGAATTATAAGATAACAGAGTTAAATAAGCATAACAAATTGGTCCTGTCAACTTCCTGAAATAAGGATAAAGGTACAAGTTGGTCTTAAAAGGGTGCTCATAACAAGATAGTCATATCAATGTGGTTATAACAAGGTGATCATTAAAAAATTTTGAAACAAAGGGATGATTGCCATTTCCTAAAACAGGGAGTACAGAACTATTTTTAATTAAGGTTACAGGGGAGGCATAGCCCGACTTTGAAGAATATATTTAATCACAAACAGGAATGAATATAACTTGATTTTTTATTATAAGGTAGCTACTAAACCTAAGACAGAGTCAAACTGGTTTATCATAACAAGAGAAAAGAATGAGACGAAAAGTAATGCTATTTGGACTCATATACTTAATGATTTAGAAAATCTTCAATCTTCTCAGTTAGAAAAAAATGTTGTATTTTTTAGGACAGGTCAAATCCAAGACACTAAGAAACAATGCATTTATAAAGCTGAAGAGATCGTAACATTTTTAATCGAGTCATTAGAAAATTCTATGAATATATGTGTGGCAGGGTTTGTAAATAATAAAACATGGGGTCACTTATCATTTCACCCAAAAATTATCATTTAAGTGTCATTCATTGTCACACTACCTCCCCATGGCAATGATTGGATTATTATTAAGGTAATATGAAATAACATTGATCCAGTGACATGGCCATCAGTATAGTTTATAAGCATTAAAGGAGATTGTATATATCCAATGCTACTTACTTGAACTTTGACTAATATAATGCAATCATTTAAAAAGTGTGATTGCACCATCAAAGTTCTACTCCCAGGAAGAGAGAGGTTAACAATGTCAGCTCCACCATTATAAATTAGGTGTGTTATGGGGAGATAGTTTGTCACAGTAGTTTCATAAGGTGGGGGAGAACTTTAATTTTCTTTATATTTATTTTCATTATGGATTTGCTTAAGGAACAAAATAAAATGTAGTCCTATTTACTATTAGGCCTTGTAAAATTAACTTTTGTTTGCCTGATATAATTGTCAACTTAGAGGCTTTCTGCTGAATAAACTCGCCCTTTCTACCTTTCTGAACTCTGACTGGTTCAACACAGCAGTTCAGGCTCAAACACTCCCCCAAGCTACTGATTCAACCTGGCTTCTCTTGAATTGTCATGGAATTGTTCTACTTGGCCTCAAATTAATTCTGAAAATTTGCTCTAATCTTCTGGGCCCTTCTTATTCTCTGGCTTCAACTGCCTCTGCTGACCTGCACCAAACTGCATGAAGTCATGAAGAAACTCAACTCTATTGCCCTGCACTCACTGCAGTGACTGCCAGGTGACTCGACTCACCACTCCCTGACAACTCATCTACACTACTCTTTTTTTTCTCTTTTTTTTTTCCATTTTTTATTAGGTATTTAGCTTATTTACATTTCCAATGCTATACCAAAAGTCCCCTATACCGCCCCAACTCCCCTATCCACCCACTCCCACTTTTTGGCCCTGGCATTCCCCTGTACTGGGGCATATAAAGTTTGCAAGTCCAATGGGCCTCTCTTTGCAGTGATGCCGACTAGGCCATCTTTTGATACATATGCAGCTAGAGACAAGAGCTCCGGGGTACTGCTTAGTTCATATTGTTGTTCCACCTATAGGGTTGCAGTTCCCTTTAGTTCCTTGGGTGCTTTCTCTAGTTCCTCCATCGGGGGCCCTGTGGTCCATTCAATAGCTAACTGTGAGCATCCACTTCTGTTTGCTAGGCCCTGGCATAGTCTCAAAAGAGACAGCTATATCTGGGTCCTTTCAGCAAAATCTTGCTAGTGTATGCAATGGTGTCAGCGTTTGGAAGCTGATCATGGGATGGATCTCTGGATATGGCAATCACTAGATGGTCCATCCTTTCGTCACACTTCCAAATTTTGTCTCTGTAACTCCTTCCATGGGTGTTTTGTTTCCTATTCTAAGAAGGGGCAAAGTGTCTACACTTTGGTCTTCGTTCTCTTGAGTTTAATGTTTTTAACAAATTATATCTTATATCTTGGGTATCCTAAGTTTCTGGGCTAATATCCACTTATCAGTGAGTACATATTCTGAGAGTTCCTTTGTGATTGGGTTACCTCATTCAGGATGATGCCCTCCAGGTCCATCCATTTGGCTAGGAATTTCATAAATTCATTCTTTTTAATAACTGAGTAGTACTCCATTGTGTAAATGTACCACATTTTCTGTATCCATTCCTCTGTTGAGGGGCATCTGGGTTCTTTCCAGCTTCTGGCTATTATAAATAAGGCTGCTATGAACATAGTGGAGCATGTGTCCTTCTTATCGGTTGGGGCATCTTCTGGATATATGCCCAGAAGAGGTATTGCTGGATCTTACAGTAGTACTATGTCCAATTTTCTGAGGAACCACCAGACTGATTTCCAGAGTGGTTGTACAAGCTTGCAATCCCACCAACAATGGAGGAGTGTTCCTCTTTCTCCACATCCTCGCCAGCATCTGCTGTCACCTGAATTTCTCAACTTAGCCATTCTGACTGGTGTGAGGTGGAATCTCAGGGTTGTTTTGATTTGCATTTCCCTGATGATTAAGGATGTTGAACATTTTTTCAGGTGCTTCTCTGCCATTCGGTATTCCTCGGGTAAGAAATCTTTGTTCAGTTCTGAGCCCCATTTTTTAATGGGGTTATTTGATTTTATGGAGTCTACCTTCTTGAGTTCTTTATATATATTGGATACTAGTCCCCTGTCTGATTTGCGATAGGTAAAGATCCTTTCTCAATCTGTTGGTGGTCTTTTTGTCTTATTGACTGTGTCTTTTGCCTTGTAGAAACTTTGCAATTTTATGAGGTCCCATTTATCAATTCTCAATCTTACAGCAACTATTCCACAAAATAGAAACAGAAGGTAATCTACCCAACTCATTCTATGAAGCCACAATTACTCTGATACCTAAACCACAAAAAGACCCCACAAAGATAGAGAACTTCAGACCAATATCCCTTATGAATATTGATGCAAAAATCCTCAATAAAGTTCTTGCTAACCGAATCCAAGAACACATCAAAACAATCATCCATCCTGACCAAGTAAGTTTCATCCCAGGGATGCAGGGATGGTTCAATATACAGAAATCCATCAATGTAATCCAGTATGTAAACAAACTCAAAGACAAAAACCACATGATCATCTCGTTAGATGCTGAGAAAGCATTTGACAAAATCCAACACCCATTCATGATAAAAGTCTTGGAAAGATCAGGAATTCAAGGCCCATACCTAAACATGATAAAAGCAATCTACAGCAAACCAGTAGCCAGCATCAAAGTAAATGGTGAGAAGCTTGAAGCAATCCCACTAAAATCAGGGACTAGACAAGGCTGTCCACTCTCTCCCTACCTATTAAACATTGTACTTTAAGTCCTAGCCAGAGCAATTAGACAACAAAAGGAGATCAAGGGGATACAAATTGGAAAGGAAGAAGTCAAAATATCACTTTTTGCAGATGATAAGATAGTATATATAAGTGACCCTAAAAATTCCACCAGAGAACTCCTAAGCCTGATAAACAGCTTCAGTGAAGTAGCTGGATATAAAATTAACTCAAACAAGTCAATGGCCTTTCTCTACACAAAGGACAAACAGGCTGAGAAAGAAATTAGGGAAACAACACCCTTCTCAATAGCCACAAATAATATAAAATATCTCGGCGTGACTCTAACTAAGGAAGTGAAAGATCTCTATGACAAGAACTTCAAGTCTCTAAAGAAAGAAATTAAACAAGATCTCAGAAGATGGAAAGATCTCCCATGCTCATGGATCGGCAGGATCAATATAGTAAAAATGGCTATCTTGCCAAAAGCAATCTACAGATTCAATGCAATCCCCATCAAAATTCCAACTCAATTCTTCAACGAATTAGAAAGGGCAATAGGCAGATTCATCTGGAATAACAAAAAACCGAGGATAGCAAAAACTCTTCTCAAGGATAAAAGAATCTCTGGTGGAATCACCATGCCCGACCTAAAGCTGTACTACAGAGCTATTGTGATAAAAACTGCATGGTACTGGTACATCGACAGACAAGTAGACCAATGGAACAGAATTGAAGACCCAGAGATGAACCCACACACCTATGGTCACTTGATCTTTGACAAGGGAGCTAAAACCATCCAGTGGAAAAAAGACAGCATTTTCAACAAATGGTGCTGGCACAACTGGCTGTTATCATGTAGAGGATTTCAAATTGATCCAGTACTATCTCCTTGTACTAAGGTCAAATCTAAGTGGATTAAGGATCTCCACATAAAACCAGAGACACTGAAACGTAAAGAGGAGAAAGTAGGGAAAAGCCTTGAAGATATGGGCACAGGGGAAAAATTCCTGAATCTACACTACTCTTAAGCAGCATCTCTTTCCTGCGCTGTTCTTGTGAGAGTAGGCACAGTCCAACTCTGACTCATTCTATCCAACCTTTCTCTGACTTGTCACTTTGCCTTACCCTCAATTAGACTTCACTTCCAAACAGGGCTGCTTCCTTCTACAAACTAACTTTACCTGTGTTTGGGATTATGTGATCCCTTGCCAGAGTAGCCATGTTACTGGATTAAAATTCCTCTACAAGGCTTGATACAACAACAAGAGGTTAAACTTGAGCTGATGATCTAATGAAGGAGATTTGGGGAATGATTCATGAGAAGCTGACTGCATTTTATTGATAATAGATATATAAATCATTGAGGCTAGGAAAGATAGGGACTTTCATACTTCAGTGGGGTCTCCAGTGAACCCTGTGCCTCATCATTGAAAATGTGTGCAGTCTCATATATTTTACAGGGTGTGTTAAACAGGAAAGGCAGAATCAATCCCCCCACCCCCCACCTTCTCTCACTCTCTTAATGAAATAAATGATGTATTAGGCAGGTATGTGAAGAGGCATACGCTGTGAGGAACTGAAGCCTCTGACAGCCTGTAAGGAAATTAAATCAGTGCACCATTGAGTAAATGGTCTTGTGTTTGCGAAGGCCCAGGTTGGGCTTTGAAACTACTGTTCAGGTGAGAATTCTGACCCTGTTCCTTACTGCATGCTTAATCTGCCCAAATCAACCCCTGCTACAGTTATGCCTGACAGAAGTTTCAAGAGAGCATTCATAGAAAGAGTATTGAGGTGTCATATTTTAAAGTAATTTACCATACAGCATTATATGACATTCACAGTTGAATGTCATATAATGTAATATAAAGACATTGATTTTCACTTTAATAGATGGAGATTTCAGCTATTTTATGTATGCATTATGAGGAAGCCCTTATCAAAATGGATTGTGTTATCTGAGTTGCTTTACAAATATTAGTATGTGAAGGTTTGCAATACCATAATATTCCTTCAATTAGTGAATATTGATATAATATAGGTTATCATTTGTTTATAAAAATTCATTTCTACATGAATATAGCTGCTAAAAAGATTTGCCATACATTGGAGGCTAATGATTATAGGATAGCCTCTCTCTTTAGTGAGAACATGACTCAAACAGCATTTTTTACTCACTTAACATCCCACTCACTGCCCCTCCTCCAGCTCACCCCTCCCTCTATCCAACGCTCGATATGCCCCTTCTTTTCCCCTCTGGGAGTCTGGAGTCTCCAAAGTATCCCCTGACCCTGGCCCTTGTACTCTCTTGGAAGCTAGAAGCTAGATGCATCCTCTCCCACTGCAGTCAGAAAAGAAAGCCCAGCTAGAACATATCCCACAGACAGGCAACAGCTTTTGTGACAGCCCCCTGCTCCAGTTGTTTTGGATCCACATGAAGACCAAGCTGTATATCTGCTACATATGTGCAAGGAGGCCTAAGTGTAGCCCGTGTATGCTCTTTGACTGGTGGTTCTGATTCAAGAGCACCAAGGGTCCAGGTTATTTGATGCTGTTTGTCTTCTGGTGAAGTTCCTATCCCCTTCAGGGCCTGCCATCCTTCCTCTTATTCTTCCATAAGAGTCTTCAAGTTCCATCCACTGTTTGGCTGTGAGTGTCTATATCTGTCTGAGTGAGCTGGTGGGTAGAGCCTTTCAGAGGACAGCCATGCTAGACTCCTATCTCTAAGCATATTAGAGTATCATTAACAGTGTTAAGGATTGGAGCTTGCCCATAGGCTAGGTCTCAAGTTAGGCCAGTTATTGTTTGGCTATTGTCTTATTCTGTGCACCATCCTCTCTGCCAGCACTTCTTGTATACAGAATAAGTTTTGGTCAAGAGTTTTGTGGGTGGGTTGGTATCCCTTTCCCTCCATTGGGGTTCCTGCATAGCTACAGGAGGTAGCCTCTTCAGGTTCCGTATTCCCAATGCTGTGAGCCACAGTTAAAATCACCTCCACTGATTCTTGGTTACCTTTCCTATCCCAAGTCTCTGTCATATTCTCAATATGCCCTCCTCTGCACCCCTGTCAGTTGCAGATTGCCATTCATTTGGCCTTCTCTCCTGTCCCTTGTCACATCTGATCCTGACTTACCCTCATTCCCCTCTCCATTCACTCTTTCACCCAGATCACTCCTTCCACCTGTTTCCTATAACTATTTTATTCCCCCTTCTAAGTGAGAACCAAGCATCCTATCTTGGGCCTTCCTTATTATTTAGCTTCATTGGGTCTGTGGGGTGTATTATGGTTATTTTGTCTTCTATGGCTAATATCCACTTATAAGTGAATAAATACCACCCATATTCTTTTGGTTCTGGGTTACCTCACTCTGGATGCTTTTCTCTAGTCCTTTCCATTTGCTTGCAAAATCCATGATGGCTCTTTTAATAGCTGAATAATATTCCATTATTATGTGCACATTTTCTTTATCCATTCTTCAGTTGAGGAACATGTAGGTATTTTCCAGTTCCCAGCTATTAGGAATAAGGCCTCTCTAGACATAGTTGTGCAAGTGTTTTTGTGGGACAGTAGAGCAACTTTTTGGGTAAATGCCCAGAAGTGTTATAGCTGGGTCTTGAGGTAGAAGACACAGCCTTCTGAGAAACTGCCAAATTGATTTCTGAAGTTGTGCAAGTTTGCACTCCCATCCACAATGAAGAAGTGTTCCCCTTGCTCCACAACCTTACCAGCATCTGCTATCACTTGAGGTTTGCATCTTAGCCATTCAGACAGGTGTAAGGTGGAATCTCAGATTTGTTTTAATTTGCATTTGTTTGATTTCTAAGGACTTTTGCCAAGTGCCAGCCTCAGCTTGGAGAGGGGAACTGAAGAAGGGGTGTCTGGGAGCAACAAGATAAAAGACTAGAAGTCAAGTTGTCTGTCCAAGCAGGTGGCCTATGTTCTGTCCCAGACAGCTCTCTAGGATGATTTGCTCTGTTCTGCTTTCTCTGGAGATCTCCAAACAGCTGTCTTTCTAGACAGGTTTCTCTTGCTATTCTCTGCAGGAGACAGTTCTCCAAGCAGTTCTCTTTTGCTATTATTCTAAAAAATTCTCTGAATTACAGAGCATAACCCCAGGCTTTTATTGTACATATCAATCCAGTCATTTACTCCAGGTTCCCTTTTGATTATCCTATAAATCAGCGTACCAAACAATGAACCTAGCTCCTTAATTCTCAGGAGATAGCATGCATATTTTCTTCTAACATTGCAAAAGAATTCAGAAATCTGCCTGTTTCTTTTAAGCACAGATGAAAATCTACCTGAGTGGAACCCAGTCCTGAAATTACCCTTTGTACCACACCAGGGCTTAGCCTTCCTCTGTCCCAGGCTGAACCTAATCTCAGGAATATATCTGCTTTTGTAAGCAGAAACAATAATCTTAGCTGGGTAGGATCTACTGTGATCACAACTCCCTGAATCTCTTTATCTCCTTCCTTAGTATCTTTCTTAGAAGTTGGCTCACAGTACAGCTGCTTTTGTTCCTTTAGGTTCATGAAGCCCCTCATATGATTCATATTGCATCCTTATAATTTGCATTTTTGAGAAAAAATATGTATTTTTGAACACCAGTTTTTAGAGTTTGGTTCCACAGCTTTAAGGGCTGTTCTGAAGGTCCCAGCATTTACCATTCTGCTAAGACAATAGCCACACCTTCCACTCCCAGCCTACAGCTGTCTCTGATTATCATGGAATCATTAAAGTGAACAGGAGGACATTTCTTGTGAAAGGGATGTAAAAATATATGCATTATTGTACAAATAAGGCTTATACCACAACTGTCATCCACACTCCTAGAACCCCATACCTGCTCTCCCTGTCCCATGGGCAGGTTCCAAGCCCCTCTGTCCCTTGTAAGGCCATGCCAGACCCTGCAGATTTTGACCTCTTCTTTAAGTGCTCTTAGCCATTCGAAATTCCTCTGTTGAGAATTTTTTGTTTAGCCTTGTACCACATTTTTGAATTGGGTTATTTGGATTATTGGTCTCAAACTTCTCAGAGTGCTTTATAAATTTTGGGTATTAGCCCTCTATCACATGTAAGGTTAATGAACTTCTTTTTCCAATCTGTATGCTGCTTCTTTATGTTATTGACAGAATCCTTTTCCTGACTGAAGCTTTTCAGTTCACTGAGGTCCCATTTATCCTGTTGATTTTAGTACCTGATCCATTGGTGTTCTGTTTAGAAGTTGTCTATTGTACCAATGAGTTCTAGCGTATTCCCCATTTTCTCTTCTATTACAGTTAGTGTATCCTGTTATATGTTGAGGTTTTTGACATGGTTTGAATATGCTTGGTCCAGGAAGTGGTATTAATTGGAGGTGTGACCTTGTTGGAGTAGAAGTGGCCTTGTTGGAGTAGTTGTGTCACGTGGTAGGCATGGATTTTGAGATACTCATCCTAGCTGTCTGGAAGTCAGTATTCTGCTAGCAGCCTTCAGATGAAGATGTAGAAAGCTGAGCTCCTTCTGCACCATGCTTGCCTGAATGCTGCCATCTTCCTGCCTTGATGATAATGGCCTGAATCTCTGAATCTGTAAGCTAGTCCCAATTAAATGTTGTCCTTATAAGACTTGCCATGGTCCTGGTGTCTGTTCACAGCAATAAAATGCTAACTAAGAAAGTCTTTGATCCACTTGGACTTGAATTTGTGCAGGGTGATAGTTATAGATCTATTTGCATTTTCCCACATGCAGACATCCAGTTAGACCAGCACCATTTGTTGAAGATTTTTTTTTTTTCCAATCCTGTATGGTTTTGATTTCTTTTTTTTTTTTTTGGTCAAAAATCAGTTCTCCATAAGTGTGTGGGTTTCTTTCCATTCCATCAACCTGTCTGTCTCTATATCATTACCATGCGGTTTTAATTATAATTGCTCTGCAGTATTGCTTGAGGTCAGCGACAGTGATACCTCAGGAAGTTTTTGTATTGTTCAGGACTGTTTTTGGTCTCCTGGGTTCTCTGATTTTTCAAATGAAGTTGAGAATTTTTCTGTCCAGGTCTGTAAAGAACTGGGATGGGAACTTCACTGAATCTGTAAATTGCTTTTGGTAAGATGGCTACTTTCACAATGTTAATCTTACAGATCCAGGAGAGAGGGAGATCTTTCCATCTTCTGATATCTTCTTTAATTTCTTTCTTCAGCAACTTGAAGTTTTTGTCATATAGATCTTTCACTTGCTTGAATATAATTTCACTAAAATATTTAATATTATTTGTGGCTAGTGTAAAGGGCATTGTGTTTATCAGTTGTATAAAGGAGAGCTACTCATTTCTTTGAGTTATTTTTATATCCAGCTACTTTCCTGAAAGTTCAAACAACATTTTCATAACAAAGTTACCTGTTAAAAATGCAAATTGTAAGTTCTTATTTCTCCAAGTAGTGTCTAAGTAGTACATTGTGCAAAATTTAACTTATCAATGTATAAATATAATATAAAACATAATTAATGTCTTAGATATTTAGCTTAACTTACTTATTTATATCACTTTCTTTCTGAAGCACAAGTTAGATCCAAACTGAAGGATCGGAGAGACAGGGAAAGGTAATTCATTTCAGGAACTAAGTAGAGTTAAAAAGTAAGACGATTGAAATTATCTACTTTATAAAAGCACTCATGACTCATTGCCAATTAACCTTTTCAAGCTAAATGATATGATCCAAAGATAGATAATGATAAGCAAAATGATAATCAGCATGTATTCTTTTTTTTTTTTTTTTTACTAGAAGGCTCAATGAATATGTAGGTAAATCCATCAATAGAAACTAGTTTAGCTATGATTTTGCTTGAAGATGCCCTGAGTTTTTTCTAGTTGCTGGAGATCATATGTCAAGAATGTTACTTGTGAACAGCATTTGTTAATGAGGAAAGAAAACTGCAGGCGATGCCATCAATGGTTTCTGAGGTTCTTTGTGCACAAGACTCCATTCTGAGTAAATAACAGGAAGTGGTGGACACCAGCATGTTTAATTCCCTCAGCCATAAAGTGTATCTAATTTGTGCTTCTTTTCTTATTATTTAGGGCCAATGAGAGAAGAGAAATTTGTTTTCAAGTATTGAACTGTCATATATCACATGAGGTATGTCAGATGAGAAATGAGAAGTGTCAGTATATCAGATGAAAAATGAAATCAGAGCAAAAAAAAAAAAACCATACTGAGCTAATAGCTATCCTGTGCTGTGCACTTTATATGTAATCATCTTGTCGGGCTTGTTATATTTTAATAATTTCCTATTCAAAAAGTTCATGTTCATAAAACTCAAACATGAAAGCCTTTACATAATTATGTTCATTTAATATCACTGTACAGTTTTTGAAAAAAAATCTCATTGTAATTAAGTGAACATTTTACCTTATTCTTATAGCTCTGATGGAACAAGAAATTCCTGAAAACAGCCTTAGGATAATGCTATCCTCATCAAAGGAAATGGGATGACATTTCTACTGTCAACATCATTGGATATACAGTCCTCTAAAGCACTGGACAGGTGAGGTTCTGTGAGGGTCTGTGAGGGGATTTCCAGAGAAGATTTACTGGGGGAAAAAGAACCTCCATAATGGTCTCATCCTATGTGTTGGTACCTCAGACTGAATAAAATGAAGAATAAGAGAAGACCCTCCCTTTCATGTATTTTGCTATGATAAGTATTGTCCTATGAACAGCTGGCAGCATATACTTTGCTCATAGATACAAAAACACTGTATCTTAGTGGCCATGGTGTATCTAACATAACTACCAGAACCTATACCAATCTTTCTTATTTTTTTTAATTTGCTTCTTGCCAGATGTTTGATCATAATAATGTGGAAAACAAATAATAACAAGAATATTTCTGAAAGATATGAAGTTTGTAGTACATAGGACTCTCCTACTGCAAGGTGTTTGGCTTCAGTGAATCTCTTAAACCGTGGACAAGCAACTTCAGTTTCTTCATGCTTCCATCCCACCTGCCTCCAAAACCAAATAGAACATTGCCAAGTTCTGCTGCCGTCTTGAAGCCCAGTAGCATCAATTCTTTTATTCTAGTGCTTTCAAAGAGCAACAGACCACATAGGCTTTCTCTCAGGATTTTAAAGACTACAGGACTGGAACTCTGCCCTGAGGGCACCCTTTCCTTTATTCTAGTGCAGAAATTCCAAGGCCTTTAATTATTGGTGCTAATCTTCTTAACACACATAGCTTCCCTTCTGGGATACAACTTGGCTTTAACAGTAAGCTTGATATGCATGCTCTGTGGTTGAGACTTGATTTGCCAAGGTGAGAGAATACTCCAGGGAGGGGCCCATCCTCTCAGAGGAAAAGTGGAGGAGGGAATGGAGGAGGGACTCTGTGAGGGAGAAGCAGGAGGGCAAGGACAACATTTTGGGATGTAAATAAATAAACGAATAAATAATTAAAATATCTCTTAAAAATTAAGCTTCATAGTGCTCATTATCTCTCCAAAATACACTTTGTGTTTCTTTCTGCCCTTTCTTTCTGTTCTTATTCTTGCTGTAATATATAAGCAATGCATGGAATGTAAATAAATCAAATAATTTTTTACATTGGAAGAATTATAAGAGAAGTTCCAGAAGTAGTAATAATAACAAACAAAAGGCAGAGGACCTTTCACCTCAGGTGCACTTTGTCCTGTAGATTGATCTTGGATGTGATGTTGTGTCTCTTGCAACCAACATTTACATTTAACTCATGACACATGTGTATTCTTGTTTCATGTCTGAACATAGCTATCAGAACCCAGTTTGGTCAGTGTACCCTGGATACGGTCTTCTGTCTCACTTTCATGCCTTCCCAGATAAAATCTGTAATATGAGCCAGGCAATTGTGTTTAAATTGGTCTGCCCTGAGAAACTTCTGAGAAAGAGCTACTCTGTTAATATTTAGTATGGTCTTACTGAAGTTTATCTTCATGTTTTCTGATTATGTTTTTCTGACTTTTTTGTTTGTTTGTTTTTTATTTTGTTTTGTTTTGTTTTTGTTTGTTTGGTTGGTTTGGTTTGGTTTGGTTTTTTCGAGACAGGGTTTCTCTGTATAGCTCTGGCTGTCCTGGAATTCACTTTGTTGACCAAGCTGGCCTCAAACTCAGAGATCCACCTGCCTCTGCCTCCCAAGTGCTGGGATTAAAGGCGTGTGCCACCACACCCAGCTCTGACTATTTTTTTAAAAACCAACCTTCCTTGTATCATTGTTTTCTTTGCTACATTTTTTGTGTAAATGTACACTGAAACCAAAATAAAGTTGTTTACAGGAAAAAATAGCATAAAACATTTATTTTTCAAAAGCTATAAACCCACATATTATATAAAGGTTTAAATAAGATATATTAGCAATAAAATAAGTGTAAAACATAGCAATCATAAAATACTTTAACTATGTTTTTTGTTTGTTTATTTGTTTTTTTGTTTTGTTTTGTTTTGTTTTGTTTCATTGTGACAGGGTTTCTTTCTGTAGCTGTGGCTGTCCTGGAACTCACTCTGTAGATCAGGCTGGCCTCAAACTCAGAAATCTGCCTGCCTCTGCCTCCCAAGTGCTGGGATTAAAGGTGTGTGCCACTGTTGCCCGGCTTTAACTATGTTTTAAAATAAGTTAACTTTCACATTTATTGTAAATCTAATAAAATAATATTAAGGACCTCAGATAAAATCTATATATTCTTATGAATAACATGACCAAGGCAATGTTAGACCCTGAAGCACAATAAAATGAAATCAACAATGACATCAGAATAGAGATTAGTTACATAAATCTTGAAAATTATTAAATTGCAATATACTTAAGATCTGATTATCTCTTGATAATCTGGTAATTGATTAAAACTTTTAAGTTGTATCACAATAAAACATGTTTCAAGAAAGAAACAATAATTCAATTATGTTTTAGTTGAGCTTTGTATTGCTGTGATGAAACACTATCAGCATAACTAACTGGAGGAATAAAGTATGTATTTTGCTTACACTTCCACATGGTTATTGTTTATTATTGAAAGAAACCAGGGCAGGAACTGAAACTGAGCAAAAACTAAAGCAGGAACCTGAAGGCAAGTCACTATATAGCAGCCATGAGGAAATACTGCTTACTGGTTTGCTCCTCGTGGACTGCTTAGGAAGCTTCTTTAGGGTATCTATATGAACGGAGGTGTACGGAAATGACTGTGAGCACCATTGCTTTTCTTGATGACTTTTCATTAAACATATAGTTTATGAGGCCTCAGGACTTTGGCAAGGGAGGAAATATGAGAGCAGGAAAAGTAAACTTTAACCAGGCAAGGTTCACCAATTGCCAATCCAATTCAATGTCAAGTGGTGTGCTGACATTAAAGACACTTAACATAAAATTAAATGGGAAGAACTGGAATACTGAGAGGACTCTGAAGAGAAGGAGGCTTTTTTGTCAATATAATGATAAGTCTTCTTGTTAATCCAGGGAAGAACTAGTGTGACTAGTGAACTTGTTCATTGGACTGTTTCCATCCAGGGTAGCTCAGTGGCTTTCACCTCAATTAATTCTCCATGCAATAAAAGAACACACAATTTATAGATCTCTAAAAGTAGATTTTTCTGGGAAGAGAAGGGATTAGTGAAATCAATTAACTACTTTCTTGATTTGTAGAACATTGACACCAAAATACTGAAGTTAAAATTCTTTCAAAGGATAAAAGACTTTTAGCCTTTCCCCTTGAAATTCTACTATGTGTTATCTAATGTCATCTTTGAATTTCATCAGTGTAAGTGACATTATCAACCATGTAAGAAATAAGCTTAAAGAATTTATTCTCAAGGCATCATGGAGCAAACTCATAAGCATTAAATTATGTGATAAAATACTTGACACAAGGTAGATTTCTATATAGGCAGGCATGTCTCTAGTAGCATGGATTTGGGGGGTTGTATGTTAAACTTTCCAGTTCTGTGATATTTATGAACTACTTTCTAAGATTAAGGATATATACTTCAAAAACATAACCTGCAAGACATATACATGGTTTTTTCTGGTATATTTGAGATATCAAAATTCATAATATTTTCATTGCCAACAGATCTAACTTCATGGGATTGTGTTTTGGAAAAAGGCATGGTGAAGTCTTTATTTTCTGAATTATGTGAAAAATTTACATTTTTAATGTTCAGAGAAATTTCTGTGATCTTGATTTCTTTTTTTTTTCCATTTTTTATTAGGTATTTAACTCATTTACATTTCCAATGCGATCTTGATTTCTAATACTAGTTGATAACATCAAAACACTGCATGATTCAGTTTATTTTATTTTCATAAAATTCAATTGGAAATTATTAATACAGCCAATGAATCTTAAAATATGATTACAATTTGGGAATGCCCATACTATTTAATATTATTGATGAAAATTAATAAATACTAATAATTAGATAACCCAATTCTTAGAGTAAAATCATTTCAGTCATACTTTTCTCACTAGATTCCTCTTAGAGAATAGTTTTTCATATCAAATTGGCATATTAAATGAGGATGTCTTAGTACTAAGTACATAATTCTAGACTGAGTCATCCTATCTTTAATTGATGTAATTTCAAAGAAAAGATCAGACTGGGAGAAAAGTGTTGAAAATGCTTCATTAATTTGTCCTTTAATGTCATTAAAGGACAATTTATAATTTTAGTTTCCGTGCAGTTGCCTATCTTTTAAGTTGAATGTATGATAACACCTTCTGTATGCTTGACCTAATTAAAATCTGAAAGGTAGTTGTTTTAAAATGCCAAAGGCACCTTCCCCCTTCATCTAGGAAAGTGAAATATTATTTGAACTTTATCTATTAGGTTTCACACATTTTGTTAACTGCATGTCCTGACATGGCCTTTTTACCTTGCCATTGTAAAATGTAAAGCATGCCGATGCAAAATGTCACTGTATAGAGAAACTTTAAATTTGATAATAAATACATTACAGATCAATTTATAAAAAAAATGTAGAAAATAATCACCAACTACCTTTGAACTATGGAAAATAATATTATTGTTCTTGATTATTATAAAATAGTTGAAGAAATGACGATAAAGTATGAAGAAGATTAAAGATGTATTCCACTTGGCATCCTTATGTACATATGAGTATGTGCATCAGTGAACTTTGGGTGCAATGCTGAATAAAGTAGGTTTATTAAAAAGATATATATCCTGAGATAGGTATTTTTGTTATTTATTATTGCTGTAAAATATCTGTTTCAGCTATTTACAAATCAATAAAATCAAAGGAAATTTACATGTTGTACAAAGAAATTCAAGCAGTGATGGCATAGCTCATTTGCCCTGCAATGTTTATTTTAATATTTTTTAATTTAATTAATTAATTTATTTTCTTTCTCTTTTATTTTTTTATACTCCAGATTTTATTCCCTTCCAGTTCACCCTCCAACTGGTCCACATATCGTACCTCCTCCTTGCAGCCCCTTGTTGCTACAAGGATGTCCCTGCCCCCACTCCACCAGACCTCTAAACTCCTTGGGGCCTCCAGTTTCTTGAGGTAAGTTAGGTGCTCTACTCTAACTGAACCCAGACTCAGCGGTCCTCTGCTGTATGTGTGTTGGGGACCTCATACCAGCTGGTGTATGCTGCCTGGTTGGTGTTCCAGTGTTTGAGAGATTTCAGGGTCCAGATTAATTGAGAGTTCTGGTCCGTCTACAGTGTTGTCCTCCTCCTCAGCTTCTTCCAGCCTCTCCCTAATTCAACAACAGAAGTCAGCAGCTGCTGTACATTGGTTGCGTGCAAATATCTGCTTCAAACACAGCTGCTCATTGGGTCTTCTGGAGGGCATCATGGTAGCTTCCTTTATGTGAATGCTTCATAACCTCAGTAATAGTGTCAGGCCTTGGGACCTCCCCTTGAGCTGGACCCCACTTTGGGCCTGTCACTGCTGGATATTCTTTTCCTCAGGTGCCTCTCCATTTCCATCCCTGAAATTCTTTCAGGCAGGACTACTTTTCCATGCCCAAACCTATATATATATATATATATATATATATATATATACATACACAATTTTAAAGGATCTTAGAGATTTATGATAAAAGACAAAACTAAAATTGATTTCCTAAATCATAATTATTGAACTAAAATACAGACTAAGAACTCTCAAGTTCATGTTTGGTGCTGGAGAGACAGCTTTGTGGCTAAGGTCACTGACTGCGCTGCCAGATGACTCAGATTCAATTCTCTGCATCCCTCTGGCAGCTCACAACTGTCTTTAGCTACAGTACCAGGGTATCTGACATATTCCCATGGCCTATGTGAACACTGTATGCAAGTGGTGCACAAGCATACATGCAGGTAAACTGCCTTATATGTAAAAATACATTCAAAAGAAGTGGCGGAACCTCATACTTACCTAGTCTTTTATAATAAATTACAGATCATACACAGTGTGTTTTAAGTTTACTTATTAGAAAGTTAGTGAACTACAATAATGTGGTTGGTTTATTTATCATACAGGGATATATTTTACATCTGTATATGTCATTTCTATTCAAGATAGTGATGTATACATGCCTATGTATGCATAATTATGGTGGTTGAGGGTTTTTTAGTGGTTAATCTTCAAATGTGCATTTAAAAGTAATTATTTCGAAAGACATTTTGGCAAAACAAAAAAGGGATCCTTAGAATTTTTAATTTCATATAAATATCTGAATTTAAAGAGGGGATAACATAAGATTCTCAATAGTAAAACAGTACCTACAAAAATAAGTTAGGATTAATTTAGAAACCAAGTCAGTTTTGATTATGTTGATTTTCTCCATTGTTTGTAATTCAAAGTTTTCTGCAGGATAATTAGGTTTTAAAATATTTTACTTGTGAAGAATATTTCACCTGCAAAATGAAATCTAATCCATTAATAGATGATGTATCAAAATGAATACAAAACATGTCCCTGATTTTTAAAAATTAAAAACAATATAATTAAGAAACATTTCAGACAGTACACATATTATTTTGAAAATATTTTCAGGTAAAAATTTTTTAACTTGTAATTGAGCTCTTAGAATAGACACTTTAGTGCAGCTATAGAATAGTTTTACGTTGCAGCCTGCTACATCCACTCCAGTAGTGACAAGCACAACAGGCCCCGAAAACCTGGGCACTGTCCCAAGGCGAAAGGTTCATGGAAACTTAGTCTCCTGGAACCGTGGCATCCAGTATAACGAATGCTCCAATGTCCTTGCTTTAGTTGGTAAACAGATCTGTGTGCTTTCCCTTAATATTGCTTTATTACAAGTGTTCCTAAGGATTGATATTTTGACATATAGCTAAGTTAGATTCTAGGCAGTCCTTGATCCTATCTTGGGCATGGATAGCTAAGTCACTGCCCTACACAGAAATTTACCATTGTCTAGGAAGAAGGAAGTTTGTGACCTAAAGAGGAACCAGAGTAGATACTTAGAACCATAGATAGCTGAGTTAAACAAGTATTTACAATGGCCTAGGGGGAAGGTGGACTATACAATAGACTAGAATTTTAACTATGGCAAGGACATGAAGCCCTTGCCCCTGACTTCTAAGATTAAGTGGACCTTAGGTGGAGCTGTTTTTGATCCCAGTTGATAACATTGAATTTTATCCCAGTTGGTTCCTGCCAGTTCTTCCGTGTTTACATTCCTCTGTTTTGTGTAAGAATCCTGTAACCTTTTTGTACCTTGCCGGTGGGTCACCCAACTTCCCTATTTTCTTCTGTATAAAATGTTTGATGCTCGATTTGACAAATTACATTCAGATCCACACTCCCTTGTGTTGAGTCTGTCTGTCAATTCCCACCAACTCCTTGCCCACCTGTGACCAGAGACCCGTTCCATGCAGACAAGGGACCAGGAGGGTCGGCAGAAGCAGCCCATACATGTATTAAAAGAAAGGAATTAACCACTATTGTTCTAATAGTCTTTATTAGAATTTAAACAAATGCAAGGAAAACAGCACATATTTTTTTCTGTTGAGCAACTGTGACAATAAGAATCAGTGGACGATGGAATTTACAAGCAGATAAGACTTTTGAGGGTGGGGAAGAATGTTTGCTGTTGCTGATCTTACAAAACACGGAAGTCTCCTTAGCAGCACTGTCGTCATAGCAACCACTAACAGAGAATCAAACTGTAGGATTATTTTGAAATTATTAACAATGGATAAAGAAAGGTAAGGACAAGGCAGGCCCAGTATTCCCCAAGCTGATCATTAAGGCTATAATTAGAACCAGTGACCTATTTTCTCCGCTAAATACTTTATGTTGTGTGAGTAATTACAACAAAGAAAAGATATTTTGAATGGATGATAGACAGCCTTATCAAACCAAAATCACCATTTGTCTCCTTTGATTTTTTGCTTCTGACTCTCACAAATTTCTCACTACTGCAATAATTATTGAAGGATGTATTAATTGTAGCTATTGATTTCCAATTATTCCTTCCAACTATATCTACTGATCTCTAATACTACTACTACGAAACTGTATCTTTATGCATATATAAAGTTGACTGCCTTTCTCTTTTTTTTTAAGGATTTAGTTATATTTTTATGAATGTGAGTACACTGTCACTCTCTTCAGATATCAGAAGAGGGTATTGGATCCCATTATAGATGGTTGTGAGCTACCATGTGGTTAGTGAAAATTGAACTCAGGTACTTTGGAAGAGCTGTCAGTGCTCTTAACCACTGAGTCATCTCTCAAGCCCTTGTATGTCTCTTACTACATCCTTTGTGCTTGTTGATGCCTAACATAGATATCATTGGCTTCAAGTTCCAATTAGTAATATTCTATTACTATGACTTTAAGTCACTACTCCCATTTTACTTAGAGAACATTTCATTGGTTTATATAATTATGTGCATGTAAACAAGTCCTTAAATATTTAATATTTAATACAGTGCTTTAGCAATGTACAAATGGAATATATAAAGTTTGTTTCTAGACAAATATGGCTGTAAATTTATGTACAGTGTTAAAACCCAATATAGTAAACTGACAATATTTAAAGGTCAAATCTAAAATATGACTTCCATAACATATATAATCATCTGAAAAGTCATAATATATGGAATGTTTTCCATTGATAGCAATTTTCATGCATATGGATCAGTGCAAAATAAGCATGCTCTCTGATCAACATGAGAAATAACTCAAGTGACTTTTGAATAGGACTAATGCTTTCTCTTTCTCATTCCAGACAAATAAGTGTTTTAACATTCATTAATGAAGACATTTTCAAGTTCATCATAGTGCAATCTGGCTACAACTTTCCCCCCAAATATCATTTAGTAATCTTATTTTATCCATCACTTTATTCTGGTCATAGTGATTTCTTTGAACAATCCAAAGAGAGTTCCCATGAAGCTGAGCACTACAATTACAGCTCAACAAATACTCTGTTTTGGAGCCATTTGGAGCCCCACAAGTTTAATCTGATGACAGATTGGAGAGAGAGAGAGAGAGAGAGAGATCTTGATCTATCTTGACAAAGGGAAGGGACCAGATCAATTCACATCTTCCTTCAAAAATATCAAACAAATTAGATGACATTATTTTCGAAATCCAAAATATTTTTAACCATAAAAATATGAATTAAAATAAAATATTTATTGTGTTTCTTGGATACATACAGTGAACTACAAGCCGATGCTATATTGGTAGAAATTATTTCTTAAACTGAATGAAAACATTATGCTTTCTCTTATGTTAAGACTTCCATCTCTGTTTCTTCATGACATAAAATGGAAATATATGACTTACTGTAGCTGACATAGGGAACATCTGGAAACACAAGAGACATACATCCTACTGAGGACCACATATAATCTCAATTTATTAGATGAAATGATTAATATTATTACAACAAAGAGATCATTAGTATTTTCTTCAGACAGATAAGTAAAATAAATAAATAAATATGCATATTAAGATTAAGATGAATACATATTTATTTTATGAAATATTTGGCAATTTATTCTACATTTCTTCTGTAATACATTTACATAAATGTATTTATTCACTCAGGAGTCTATATGTCCCATAAGTCCAGAAAATTCAAATAGTGTATTTTGTATCTATTCTTATTTAAGTTTTAACAGGACACTCATGACGAAAACTGCTTCTTTGCTTCTGAAAATTTTCCCTGTCAGATTTGATTTAGCTTATGGGCCTTGATTTTATGCCATCCCAATGTGACCTAGAAATCATTTCAAAGACAGAAATAACTTATTTTAACTAATTCTGTCATTTATCATCGTTTTAAATCTCTCTTGAGTAAACTGTGGTTTGCATCAAATTGTGCAATATGGTCAGGAAATGTACCCTATTGTCTAGAGGATCCTAAAACTCGGACTGTCAAGCTCTTTTCCATTAGGATTCTGAGTAGAATTTCAGTTACAGTAAAACTCATAAAACAGGATATGAATTTGACTTCAGGAAGGAATGAGAAGAGATTTTCCACTCTTGTGGTTTGCTCGATATACAGAATCCAGCATTATTTCATTGAAAAATATAAAATTCATATGCATTAATTTGCTTTAGATAATAGAATAAGGATTTATGTAACACAAATTGGGTAAATTTGGATAGATAATGATCAAATAAACGATCCCACAATGTTACATATCTTAAAAATCCTGAATGTTTAGTTTTTCCTTCATAATATGTCATATTTAATACTATCATTATTTTAATTCTACCTTATTTCATAATGACAGAAAAAGAAAGTTTATGAACCCATTCATTATCCACATTTATAAAATGAGGACTCTAACTATAATATACATTAATTCTTTTTAACCACTTTCCTTTTACTGACTCCCTTTTTCACTTGTGTTATTTAGAATGAGAAATGCAGTTCAAGGATGGGAAGGTTTATTGAGACTCGTAGTTTCAGTCCATGGTTGTCGACCTTGATTGCTCTATAGCTATGGTGAACAGATATCTTGGGGGCAACAATAAGTGCTTAAAGTTTCTCAGCTTATGACAGCCAGGACATGGAGCAGAAAACAGGATATCCGGCCTGAGTTAGATGCACACTCAGCATTCTGCTGCTAAGATATTTCTCTTCTAAACCCAGTTCCTCTAACTCCTCGTGCCTATTCAAACTCTGACGCCGTGAATTGAATCATTGACTAATTTAGAGCTTTCCTGACCTAACCTATTGAAACACCTGGGCAAACACAGCCACGGTAATGCCCTAGGAGGTTACTAATCTAGGAGTCCTTCAGACCAGTCAAACACACAGCTGCAATTAGTCAGCTCACTATTTCCTAATTATCATGCTTCTGCTTCATGCTTAACATTTGGTTTAGTTCCAATATATGAGAGAAGAAGTGAAATGTTCCCTTCCATATCTACCTTAATTAGTCTAACCTGATATCCTCAAATTACATTTATTTTCTGCAAGTGGCCTGATTTTATTTTCTTTATATCTATCTATAATTGGGTACTGTATTATTCAGGGTCCTCTAGAGGAACTGAAACACACACACACAATGTATATTGCATGTAAAATAGCATATGCATATATATTTTATGGGGATTTATTTGATTAACTCACTTGATATACAATGGGTCATCTAATTGTGGATTTGTGCACTCTGGAGTGACCAAGAACCTGGTTCATGCTAAGTCCTTGAGACTGGATGTCTGGGCAGCACCAAAGTGTTGTTGAAAGTCTAGAAAATTCCTGAAATGTCAGTGGTGCTTATGGTATTGAAGAATGGCAGGTCGAACAGAATGGTGAAAAGGGTTACAGAATAATTCTGTGATGTCGATGTATATGTAGACATCCTTCTTTTATTTAGCGAGAGTGAAGTGAGGAAAACAAGTGTCAGGGCTTTTCCCAGGGTCTCTTTATATCTGGAAGGTGCTGTTCACTCTTAAAGAGGATCCACTTTCTCAGTTACTCCTTCCAAAAACGACCTTAAAAACCTATCTCTGGAAAGAGAGGCCCATTGAAGTTGCAAACTTTATATGCCCCAGTAAAGGGGAACGCCTGGGCCAAAAAGTGGGAGTGGGTGGGTAGGGGAGTTGGGGGGAGGGTATGGGGAACTTTTGGGATAGCATTGGAAATGTAAATGAGGAAAATGCCTAATAAAAAATGGAAAAAAAGAAAAATAATAAGCATGTAAAAAAAAACCATATCTCTTCGTTTATCCCAGATAAACCAACTTGACAACAACAAAACCCTTCACAATCATAAGCATGCATATCACGTGTGAGTTCTCTAATGAAATATACACAGAACGATGTCCACGTACCACTTATTTATTGTGAATATTGTTTCAGTTAACATTGATTCTCAGATGTTTGTCATATACATCTATTTCATCAACCTCAATAAGTCATATTTTACTTCTGTTTTGAATATTCTAGAAACTTCCATTATCTTTTCCACAGCATCTCTTGGCCATGAACAAGTAGTGTCCTTATTATTTGATATCTTCATATGGAGTTGTCATTATTTTTAAATAATTTGTTTTCTAAGTGTGATGGTATACAATTAGGTTATTTTTATTTGTGTTTTAATTATGACAGATACTTTATAACTTCATAAATATATTAACTATTTGAATTTCAAAGATGTTTCTTTTCAGAATATATAGTTTAATTGCAGCATACATTTTTATTGTTAAATATCATTTTAATCATTTATATTCTGGATCTTAACCTACTGCCATTTGAAATGTGGGCATATATATATGTTCTCTCATGTTGCAGGTTCTTTCTTTCATATTCTAGAAGATTACTAGTTTGGTGTAATGATGTTTCTTGATTTTGTTTTATATTAAATTATAAACACTGCACTTGTGGAATTTCTACATTTTTTTATTTTGTTTCTTTTTTAATTAGGTATTTATTTCATTTACATTTCCAATGCAATCCCAAAAGTCCCCCACCCACTCCCCCACCCACTCCCCTACCCACCCACTCCCACTTCTTGGCCCTGGCGTTCCCCTGTACTGAGGCTGATAAAGTTTGCAAGACCAATGAACTTGTGGGATTTCTACATTTGGTTTTAAGAAAGAAAGTTAGAGCCCGGTCTGACCTAAGTGGAAGAAGATGCACCTAATCCTAGAGAGACTTGAGGCCCCAGGGAGTAGGGAGGTCTGGTGGGGGCTGTTGAGACATCCTCTTGGAGACTGGGGGAGGAATGGGACTAAAAACTGGGAGGGTGGATCATAAGGATTGCAATGGCTGGATTGTTAGAAAGAAATTTAGATATACCTTAAGATGAAATAATTCACAACAATTTATTGCTTTAATGTCTACTAGAACCAGATGAGCAATGAAGAATCCTATCTGCTTTAAAGTACGAGATACTTACACAATGCTGCCATGATATACCCTGTAGACAGGAGTACAGTAAAGTGCTCCTTCAGAGAGACATTTTGTTCTGAGGTGCTGTTAGAGCCTGAGGACTCACTTCGTTGTGGCACATCAGCAAAAAGTTCAGACATCAAATGCAGGCATCAACAGTGTCAGACTCACAGAGGCCAAATGCTCCCTCTAAAACGTCTCCTTTGTTTTATGTCGCTATCATATGTACCAGTTAATTGTATCCTGAAATAGCTAACTTACAATTAACTTATTGCTTATATTTCTAACAGCATACCAACTGTGACATTTTATCATAAATTGACTCTATGAGCTGTGTGTTTACTAATACATTTACTAATAAGTAGTTATTGCACAGTTTAAGAATATTTTAATACTTAGCATGTGATTATGTTTGAAGTATAACTAGTCCTTTCCTATAATAAGTTTTTTGTTAAGTGTTGTTTATTCAAAAATTAAGAAAATACACGACAATTTTTATTATCTCTTCTATGCATGTTTTATGCGTAACACGAATAATCAATTATTTTATTTCATTAGAGGTCTTTCATTATATAATTATAAATACATTTTGTATTTGTTTTTATTATATTTTATACATTTATGTTTCATGTATATTTATTTCCATAAAGTAGATTTACTTAATGATATTTTATTGATTATTTTTTATGTATTACATGTTATATTTTTACTGTTACTGTTACTTAATAGTAAACTTTTGGATTCCTTTGAATAAAATATATTTTAGATTATAGAACTCCCATAATGAAATAGCATAGGTTTAGATTCCTACCTTTCATATTTTCAGAAATGACAAATCATTAATGTAAGGGCAGATTAGGTAGATGAATGAAGCAGGTGACAATTGAGGGTTTTGTTGTTGTTGTTGTTTGTTTTTTTGTTTTGTTTTGCTGTCTACTGTAACTGTGTGTGTGTCTTTTATTTGGGAACTAAATGTTCATAGGCAGTGTTGAAACCCTGGATTGCACACTTAAATTTTTAAAATTTTCTTTTGTTTTTCAATACTAAGGGCTGTTATATATTAGATTATAGTGATTTGGTAAAAGATTAAATTATACTTATAAAGAATATGAAATAGTTCATTCAGCATAGTGAACTTTAAAAGGCATATATATATATTCAAGTAGTCAAACAAGTTGATTATTAATGTTATCGGTTTCTGTCACATGACAGTAGATGTTTGCTATTATATATGATTATGGACTGGTCTGCATCTTTAAACAATGCACCTTGTTTCCTTCTTGGTTGCCTGAATGCTCCTTCCATGTTTTCAAACAACTCTCTGCTCTACTGCTAGCAGAAGTTTGTCCTATCTTCCCAGGCAGAGTGAATCTAAAAACGTCCCTATGAATTAAATACCTTTGTATCTTTAGTAGGATATCTTAAAAGAATAGATTTGGTTTAATATAATATGAGTTCAATTTAAGTAACCATAAATAACCTATTAAACGAGAGATTATTGAGTGCAAGCACTTGCATGAGAGGAAGCTGTAGTGATATATATATACATACATATATATGTGTATATATATATATATATATATATATATATATATAATATTCACAACATTGTCTATCAGGTACTATAATTCAGTTAGACTTTGAGAAGAAATGCTAAATTTGAAGTTCTATGGGTTTCTGTTTCTGATATACTCTGTCACTAGATTTCAGGATTCACTGATAGGCCAGTATAGTTACACATCCTCAAGAGTAGTAAATTCTAGAGTCAGGAATCAAGTTCAGCTTCCTACACAATCTTACTCTCTGGGATGGAGATTTAGGTGGTTGCTTGTTCTATTACTTGTATATATAGCCAATGCTAAGAGTGGAGACTGTTGGGGGAAATACTGTGTATTATAATTCATCTCTCAATAACTAAGGATGATATATATTAGCTTTATTGTAGAATTTAATGTTTGCTATAAGAATAATCAAAATAATGGGACAAAATAATTTCTCTAAGTGGCATCTTTGGATTTCATTTTATTTATTCGATTTTGAAATGGTTTAACATCACATTTAAAGAGTATAGGTCTTCTGTACACTCAGATTTTCCCCTAAAATTAGAAATATAAAGCAAGGAAAATGGCATCAGGTTTAAATATTCTGAGATTATGGTGTATTTATAAACATTATTTTATATCAGAACAATTTTTAAAATAAGTGGTGTAGTAGGAAGAAACATTGGCATCTTTAAATGCAAATTAGAGTTTGGGCTTACAGCTGTTTTTCTAGGAAACTGCTCCACACTCAGAGAGAGACCTTGCCTCCTAATTTGAGAATAGGGTCATGGAAGATAAATACAATAAAGAACTCCTGAACAAACTATGCACTAGAACATAATTATACATTTTCCCACTGAGAAAAAGAACTTTATAAAAAAGTATCCCTGCTTATGTAAAATAAGAAACACATTCAGCCAATGTAAGTAAAATTGTGTTCAACTTTATACTGTATGAAAAATCTGCGTAGATTAAGATAAATACTACTATAAACAATATAGAAAGAAGGCGAAATCAAGGTTTACTTTAGGAAGAAACTAATATAAACAAGATAACATGTTTTGCAGGTAACTATATCTTAGATGTTTATCTTTTCTTTTATAGGATTCAGTCTATGACTTTGTTAAAATGTATTCACTCAGTTATTTTCATACCTCTACTGTATCTTCTCTCAGTCTGAGCACTCTTACTGCTTATCTGACTTTGAGGAGTGCAGTGGTAAATTAGGCATCTAAGCATATACACAGGAAATGATGCACTACCCCTCTCCACAGGGAGAATAAGCAGGGAGAAAGGTGTGAGAAATATAGAATGTCGGCGTGACTAAAGCATGTCCATCCATGTCTATGGGAAGATAATGAGATGAATGATCAGGAAACGATTTCTTAAAATAACGACACTAGCTCGAGTAGGTACCAGACTGTACAGTTCTCATCGGAAAGAGCCAACAAATCTCACTGAGAAATCAGGGAAGCAACACCCTTCATGATATCAACAAATAAAATAACTTGGGGTAACCTTAACCAAGCTAGTGAAAGGCATATATTATAAATCTTCAAATCTTTAAAGAAGAAAATTGAAGAAGATATTAGAGGCTGGAAAGATCTCTCATGATCATGGATTAGTATTTTTAACAGAAAAAAATAAAAAATAAAAAATAAAAAAGGATATCCTACAAAAGAGCAACCTACAGATTCAATGCAATGTCCATCGAAATTCCAACACAATTCTTTGCAGACTTTGAAAGAACAATACTCAACTTCATTTAGGAAAAAAACGTAAAAACAAAAAACAAATACAGAATAACTAAAACAATCCTATGCAATGAAAGAACTTTCAGAGGTTCCACAATCCCTGATTTCAAGCTGTACTAATAAAAACACTACATGATATTAGCATAAAAACAGACACCTTGGTCAATGGAATCAAATCAAAGACCCAGGTGTAAATCTATGCACCTATGGATACCTGGTGTTTGATAAAGAAGCCAGAAATATACAATGGAAAAAGAAAGAATCTTCAACAAATGGTGCTGGTCTAACTGGATGTTGTTATGAAGAAAAATTAAAAATAGATCTGTATCTACCATCTTGTACAAAATTCAAGGCCAAGTGGATCAAAGGTAAGGATGAGGAAATACCTCAATGGGCAAAACTCCCTCTGTAATCAGTAGGAACAGAGTTTGCATTCTCACACCTAGGTAAAGGTCAAATGTGGTCTCGTTCACACCTTGACCTCCAAGGACTACAGAGACTTGCTGTTTGGCATCCTCTCCATAAAACACAAACTACAAATTAAGTGAAGGAGTCTGCTTCAAACAAACATGATAGAGAAGGATAAAGGAGAACAACTGACCACTTTCTTTGTTTTCCCAGTGTAAAAGGGCTTGCCCAATATTGCTAGGACATAAACACACAGATAAACCACCTAAACTACTTATTAGTACATTTCTGAACAAATATGAGTTCTTCCTTTAACAACATCCATGAAAACTCATATGTAGTTTTCCTTAACAAAGAAAAAGTGACATTTATTTTTAAATAAAACTTCTCCTGATTTTTGTGGCTTCTATCGCAGCTGCTAAAGTCGTTTAAAGTTATCTTGGCATAAACATCCATAGCCAGGGGTAAGTCTTAAAATAAACTGCTTGTATAATCAGATAATCTCATTTCTTCAAAAAATAAAGAAAATATTATGACTTCTCTTTTTTGCCTCTTAGCGCCTGCTTAGTATAAATTCTCTATCTGCTATTCACTACCTATGTATCTCACATGTATCGTTTCAGGGCAATGATTTTAATTCTGCGGAATGTAAGTAACTTTTGTAAATATAGAAATTGTCTTATAGTGAGTTTTATATTACAACTCACTTTATTTAATCATATTTTCTCTAGATGATTCCCAACTAATTCCAAACTGTATGTACTGGAGAGTATGTTTTCCATTGCTATAGAGCATAACGGGTACCATTCATATTTATTTACAATAAGATCCTGTTAAAGGATTCTTACATTTTCTTGTTTCTGGAATCTCTTTTACACTTTCAATTGATCATTCTAAATGACATTTTCTTGCTATGACATATTCATAATGCTAGTGTGAAAACCTGAATCTTTTAAACGTAATAGGCTGCTAAAATTTTGAGTGCCAATAATGAATTATCTCCTTTTATGTAGCTGTTCAGTGGGTGGTGTCTCATGGGACTTCTCAAACATAATAAGCTATTGCCATGACTGTTGATTACCCTTCAGAACTTGATAGTATACCCTGCTTCCGAAGACACTGCATATTTGAGTTGTAAGGCATGAGTAAATCAAATTTTTACCTATCTTGTAGCTACATACCAACTGGCTATTTTTCTCAGTGTTTGAAGCTTCTACATATTAGGCATTAGAGAATTAATTATGTCATCACATTTTTCACTCAGCTGTGAGTTATGTGAATAATGGTAATTATTGCCCAGGCAAGATATGTGCACAGGTATGATATAAGCATGATTGTTATTAAGTTAAGCAGTTGTTTTTTAATTGAACATTTCTTTTAGGGGAAATCTAGGCAAGAAGACACATTCTGGGGAGCTCACATATCCAACTGGTGAGGCTACAACTGTTATTCTACTAAATGTACATAGTATCACATTGCCCTTTAAACTTGTGTCTCTTTATCCATAGATCAGTATAATAGTCAGTTTTTCCTCATAAGGGTAAAACAAAAACCAAAACCAATTCTTTTTGCAGTGAACAGTAGATAACTCAGAAACTCACATCTGCTAACATTAAAGTGTATATGAGTAGGTCCTAAATGATAAATTTGGGATATGTATATCAGACATTGACCCTATTTAAAACACAAGGAACTACACAGTAGCTTGGATTGGCAGATGTCTAAAGGGCAGAGGTCAAGGAGGTTTGGAGTGAAATAGTGTCCTGTCTTCCAGACATGGGTGGCAGATCTCACAGCTGCAGTCAGCACTGCATATTTGAGTTGTAAGGCGTCTGTACAAGATCAAGTCAGTCACCACATTTTAATGGAAGAGAGGAGCTTATGACCCTTCACCCTGTAACTGAGGAGTTACTGGCAATTGATGGCTTCTGGGGAAAAACAAAAAACAAAAAACAAAAAAAAAACAAGTCCATTTTCATTAGAGATGTAAATCCTGGTATGTCCAAAACTTTCCCAGAGATGGTTTCTCTCACAAGTTTACACATTATAAAAGTTAGATTCAGTGGGTTATTAAAAACAATATATGTACACAAATACTCAAACACAATATAGAATCAGAAAGAGGTATAGACAGAGGGAGGTATAGAGAGTTAGAGGGTGTGTGTGTGTGTGTGTGTGTGTGTGTGAGAGAGAGAGAGAGAGAGAGAGAGAGAGAGAGAGGGAGAGAGAGAAGTGTTTAGAGAAGAAAATATAATTTTTCATATTTCTCAGGATGTGGAAACAAAATTGCATGCCAGTGTGCCAAAATAAAAGTACCAGACAGACCATATCACCTTTTCAAATGAGATTGGTGTATTAACAAGTAATTTACTTTTATTGCTTTGGAGGGTCTGTTTTCTTGACTTCTACAACTTCTAAAGGTTTCTCTCATATCTTGGCTGCAGACTACCTTTGGAAAACCAAAGAGAGCAATTGTGTTAAGTCCATCAGGAAATATCTCAAAGACTTTTCTCTTCTCATTTCTTCTGTATGTGGACGACTTGTGGTGTTATAGTCTACCTAAAACAATCAAGGTAATCACCGTCCTTAGCCACCTGATTAATAGCTTTGGTTCTCTTCAAATCTTAATTTATCTTTTCCATGTAGTCTTTATCTAGAGTTTCATGGAATAGGACATGAAATTTGGGATATTGTGGTCATTATTATACTCAACACCTCAGGAGTTCACCATTGTCTAGAGTCTAGTATGTTTTTCTTTAGCTATCGATTTTGCAAGCCTGATGAAATAGCCAGTAAGGAAGTTGCTTCAAATACAAGAAAATGTGTCTTTAAGGCATTAGCTGCTTTGCTGATCCTCTATGTTTTTGCTATCAAGTTTTATGCTGGGATAATGCTTTCTTTCACCGTCTTTCTTTGGCTGTTTTGCTTCTAAACTTTAGCCCTGTGGGTCACTGGAGTATGTTGCTGAGAGATAGAGGGGGAATTTCAAGTAGTTCTTAAGCAAAATTACTGCAACTTACTGACAAGAAGAGAGCAATGGTAGGTGGATGGATGAGAAGTACTAACACTATACTGGCTGGTTTTGTGTGTCAACTTGACACAGGCTGAAGTTATCAGAGAAAGGAGCTTCAGTTAAGGAAATGCCTCCACGAGATCCAGCTGTAAGGCATTTTCTCAATTAGTCATCAATGGGAGAGGTCCCCTTGTGGGTGGGGCCATCTCTGGGCTGGTAGTCTTGGTTCTATAAGAGAGCAGGCCGAGAAAGTCAGAGTAAGCAAGCCAGTAAGTAACATCCCTCCATGGCTTCTGTGTCAGCTCCTGCCTCCTGACCTGCTTGAGTTCCAGTCCTGCATCCTTTGGTAATCAACAGCAATGTGGAAAGTGTAAGCTGAATAAACCCTTTCCTCCCCAATTGCTTCTTGGTCATGATGGAGTAGAAAAACTGACTAAGACAAATACTTTCAAAATTCCTCGATATCATGGAGATAATGCTTTTAAAAACCACACTAGTAAACACTCTTTTCCTTGGTTTGCTTTATTTATATGATAAGGATCCAAAGAATAACTGTCTGTGGATGTGCAAAAAATAAGATTCTTTGTCTCATCTTGTACCACAGAGCAAAAGGCCAAAATTAAATTGGTGGCGGCAATGATTCTCAGCTGAACCGCATTATGCTCGAAAATAGGAACCTAACATGCTTCTCACAGGGCTGTAGGGATGTGTTAAACACTGCTAGCCCCATTAGTACCACTTTAGCAGTAAAGAAAAGGGCTAATGCTAACAACCTTCTGTTTAGGCTTTCTTGCAGCCTTTTCCTAGGGTGCTCTTATATAAAAGAAACCATGGCTACTACCACTACCACTACCACTACCACTACCGCTACTATTAATTAACTAAAATTTTCTTTCTCTCCATGGAAGATAGTTGAACGTGATGGTTCTTGGTACCACACAGAACCGTCTAGGAAAAGACATTATGTTCTTTAAAAAAATTAAATGGTAAAGTATTTCCTGTAGAAATTACAAATGACAAAGTGTAATCACATGCTTTTATTCTCTGGGATTTTGTTTACTATCTTTAAAACCTTTGCTAAAATGAAAACTTTATATCAGGGTTTGTAAATTTATCAGGTATGGTTTTAACAAAATCTATAAAAACAGTAACAAAAAGTTATTTTAATTTTTAAAAATGACTGATAGTTAAAGATCTATGTAATCTTATTTTGCTATATTATGCTAGAATATATTCCACACATCCTACCATACATGTAACTTGGGTTCCATTCTTGTTTATGGAAAATAAAACTTACTAACATATATTTGAAGATTAAGACTTATGAATTCTTAAGGTCTACTCAGGCTAACATCAAATGATTTAAGAATATAATCACTGGTGTATTTGTTAACCAATTAAGCTCTAGCTACTTGAATAAACTGAGGCACACACACACACACACACACACACACACACACACCTAACATTTTGTAAAATAACACCATAAATGATTAAGGAAAATGAAGTCAGTCTTACTTATGGATAAAAGTTTGCTTTGATTCTAAAGTATCTCTAGTTGAAAATTTATAAATTGTAAGGCTCAAACATAACAGGGATAAAACTATAAAATATTTTATCTTATACAGTTTCTCTAAAGTGTTAAAGATTATTCAAAATACAAGTTAATGATTAGTCACCTTATAAAAGATTAGATTATTCCATGAGTTTATAACCATCTTTATAGTCATGTTAAGTACAAATGTAATTCATTTACAGGATCAAGCTTGAGGCGAGAGACCTTTTTAATACCTCCCATTATCGTCTTTCACATGTGTTGTCAAAGCTAAACCCAAAGTAAATAAGTAAAAACAGGTTTAAAGAAAATTTACATTTTTTAAAATATAAAACATTCAAAGGAATACTTAAACAAACAAACAAAAACAACTCAAGCTGGTACATGATGTCTTTCAGATCCCTCAGAAAGATCTGCTAAATATGGCACTAGGGTTTCTATTGAAAGAGAGAGACAGGAAAGAGGTAAATGGCCTTCCATGATAGGCAGAAATACCAGTTTCTGGCAGCAACCCTGAGGCAACCTCCAAAGAAGATGGGACACCAACATGTTCTACCTGGGACCTGTTCCAAGTATGACAACAGTAGACACTCAGGCAAAAAACAGCCCTGCACCTAACCTGCCTCCAGAGCCCTGACAAAACTCGCAACATGTATGATATTTGAAGGCCCTGAGCCCCACTAGATCTTGCCAAGTAGCTCAGTGCTCCAAGTTTTTCTGTCAAAGGAACCTAAGTTGGATCTTCTAGGATGGAGCAGCCAAAACTGGCCCTGTTCTGCTGTCTTAGCACATCTGTCCCCAACAAAGCCAACAAAACTACCATGGAGGGTCCCTGATTGTCTGTCCTGGTACAACTTTTGGTTTCATGTTTTAATTCTTAAACTATTCTTTTTACGTAGAATGGTTGTGCTCAGTAATTTTTCTGCCATGCCTGCTTATAATTCTTAACAACGTTGCTGGTTGTTTACTCAGTTACTAAAAAAATGTGTGAGGAGTTACTGTTCCTTCAGATACACTGAGCTAGTACCTGGATCCAAACTCGTGCTCACACTGAGTTCTGCTTTTACCTGAGTTGAGCTTTTGGGGAAGGACAGGGTACCTCAATAGCATGGCATTCACTACTACTTCTCTATCTGTCCAGCAGACCTGCTTTTGATGATGCAGCAAGTAACTTTGTAGCAAAAGATTCCATGATTAGAGACTTCCACATGGAAATATTACCTTGCATAGTCTTTTCAGGGACATTATAGTTAAGGGGTCTTCAGAGATGCAGAGCAGTAGGTTCCAGAAAGGATGGTACGAAATGAGCAGAAGTCGTGATACACAGATGCCTAGACATAGAGATAACTGAAATGCACTTCTGTGTCCTTGTCTTCTTTTCTCCTTCCCCCAATTCTGCATATATGTGCCTGAAATTTCCATAGTGCTGGCTTAGAATTTGCAATATGGAGAAGAAATGTAGCAAAACACAAGGGATACAGTTTGATCTAGAGTAGTAGACACTGACAAGGTAAATAGTTGGATTGTCACCTAGTTTCCAGAAAGAATGGAATCCCTCCAACCATCGAAAATCCTAATCACCATACTCAAAAGATAGTCATATGGGAAGCTTTACAAAGCTAAATCTGGGCCCATTCCTTAAATCAGCATGAGGGAACTGTAGCAATCACCTGTATATTTTAGAGTTTGGAAAAACAAACAAAAAAGAAAATTTCCTGGAGTTAGTTACCCACTTCCTCAAATAACCATCTGTGCTTCATTCTTCCCAAGCTCCCTAAATACAAAAATTCTCAAGTTATCAGTCTTAGATTTAAAAATCTCAATATTAGTATAACTTCCAGAACTTTTTCCTCGCATCCTTCTCTATGAAGTGAAACCGTGTTCCCTGAATATTCAACGATTCCATGTTGCCAAGTATTTGCTTATGAAGCATGCTAGGCCAGAGATTCAGAGCGTGGCTGGCTTTGTATCCAAATGGCCACAGAAGTTATTGTCTTTAGATTGTTCATTTTGTAACTCAGCTTCTGAAATTGGGCACCAGCCACTGCTGCAAAATTTTCTAAAACAAGCAGACATTTGCTCTGGCTAAGACACAGATGTGTCTTTCTCAGAGAAGGCCACTCTATTATAGCAAAATAAATAATGAAAGGACAAACACCAAATCAACACAAAAGCCTTTTATGCAGGACCATGGAAAGCCACCATTTATTTATTTATTTTTATTGTGTCTTATTTTGTTTGTTTTATGTATAATGCTCTCCCACTAGTCTGCCAATATAACAATTAACACTTTGACAGCCGCATGTGAGGCTCTGGCTCTCTCTAATGTTAGATACAATCCCTGGCCTGAAATAATACAATGTTCACAAACATTATTCTTGTTCTGTTGGGGACTATGGAGAACTTGATATGAATATTTACAGTTATTATCCTGGCCCGTACATCCAAAACATGCTCTCTTTGTCATAAGAGGGATCATGATATCTCTCCCAGAATATTATATTCATGACCTCTTTGCTTCATTTTGGCTGGAACTCTGTCTAGTTTCATTGCAAAAGTATTTTCTTTCCCATGCAATGGAATTCAGCCGGCAAGCCATGCCTCAGGATGCGACCCACATCTCTCCAAAACATGTCCAATAGCATCATAACCATGTGTCGAAATAAAATGACTGCATTTCCTGGAGTTTTAAGAGGTCTATTATGTAGACCTTCTCTGGTCTGACATCTTAGCACACCCTGGTGCAATCCTCAGAATAGAAATTTAAAGCACAGTTTATCAACTCCAGATGTGTAATACATAATAACACACTAACATGTACATTCACGTGCACACATACACACACACAATTTATAACATATTCACAAGCAAACACTTTTCCAAACTCATGGCGAATTAAAGCCACACTTTTAAAAGCAATTACTGTGTACACTCCATCTAAGTTAATAAGCCAAAATAGCAAACTGGTGTCTATTCAAACTATATATTTCATCACTCTAAATGATGAAGGTTTATATAAGGTATGTTTTTATAAATTATTAATATGTAAAACCTGAAGAATCAAAAATGTTAACTTGTCAAAGTTACCCCTTTCAAACTAGATTCTATGAAAATGTACTTTTTGGAGTTAAAATTATATACATAAATGAAATGTTTGTTTACTATTATATACATTCTTTTCTATGTACTCCATCAGGCATCTTTACTTTCCACACCAGATACAAATAAATGAAAATAAAATGTTTTCTGCTGAAAGTACCACATATTTGTGTTCATCTCTTTCCTTTATTAGAAATGATCTCATACATATGCATATGTGCTTTACTATGTGACTGAGTCACACAGTTTTTGACCACTAAACTCAATTAAAAAAATATATACAGCATTTGGGAAAATAAGCCCTTCACCTTGCACAGGTACCTTAGTGAAGCTAGGCCTGGTAGCAGGGTTGTAGTTGACCTGGTCCCAAGGATATGAGAATAGGAGAGCTGACTTCAACAGTCACCTGCACACGGAGTCCTAAGGGAGGGAGAACTAACCTTGTCCCTACAAGGGTGCAGCACATAGGAAATGGGTTCTGCACCTTGCCTGGAATGCAAAGTGGAGGTGTCCCTGGATGCATAGGTACAGATGAATTGCCCTGAGTGCATGAAAACAGGAGAACTGCCCCTGCCTCTGGCTAATGCAACTATTTGGGTAACCTACTCAGAGCAGTACTGAAAAGCTCACCCTGGTGGTACTGATAAGGGAGAGCCAATGTGCTGATGAACTCCGACCACCTGGTCCCAGATCCAGGCTTCTGAGTAGGCTCACCCAAAAGTCTATATCATTTGGGAATGTCTGGGAATGAGGCAAGGACCAGTAAGCTGATACAAAGCTGAAGGTTCTCCAGGACACAGGGCGCCATTAGGATAATTGGGAAGAGTCCAGGTGAGTATCAATAGTGAGTGTGTCAGAGAAATCAGAGAGCCTGAACCAAAGCAATGGCCCATTGCAATGAGTATTCGCAAATGAAGATGTGTGGACAGAGGGATACACTGTGACTCACATACTATAGCTTGCATACTGTGATGTTTTTCTATGCTTTGTTTGCTTGTGTGTGTGTGTTTTGTTTTGTTTTGTTTTGTTTTTGTTGGGGGGAGGTTGCTAGAGTGAAGGGCAGACATGAGGGAATTGGGAGATTTTTTAATAAGATGAATATGTATTTACTTCTTATGGATTGCAAAAGAAATGTATTAGGCATTGTAACTGTGTTGAAAAGGAGATTCAAAAATAAGGGTTCATGTATTACAATGTTTTACCACATTTCATAGTCAACAGTTAGACTTTCATGCATATGTTCAATGACTTTCAGCCAGTAATGGATATTACCAGCAAAGGGTCAAGAAAGAGTTGAGGAAAGGACTTTTTATTGTTCTAAGATGACCACTCATTTCATTAAAGTGCACAATCATCTCTAAAAAATTCCATTGGGAGGACCTTCATGAAATTTGTAGTTTTGTGAGAACAAAGCAGAGAAATATAACATTTGCACGCATTTCTAAATTACATGTGGGTTTTTAACAATGTTTTATTTATTACCATCTATCTTGACTATTGGAGAAAATTACTAGCAGGAGAGGAACAGGTCAGGTAGTAAAAAGCAGTAAAGAAAAAAAAAAAAGGAAAATGATTAATTCAGAAAATACTGAAAAGGAAAGTTATCTCACACTTGAGCTACAGCATTGGGAAATATAAAGTTATTTCTGTAATTTGTTTATGTCTCTTGTTTGTCTTATTGCCACTTAATTATAGTATATTTTGAATATTTAATCCAAGCATGATGACTTAGGTTATATATGTAAAGGACTAAGTAGATAGTATAAATGTAAGTGCTTACATGTTACCATGAATCATACTCTAACTCCACTGGGATAGTCCTAAGCTAATATACCAATTATCAGGCAGAAACTATGAGTATTCTAAAATTTCCAGAAGATTTCCTCACCTCTGAAGTTAACAAGAAGTGCATAGTCCTGAGGTATGCAGGACAGGCGTCCAATCATTTCTATTTTTAATGCTCTTGCAGGAATATCACATAGAAAAATCCTATTACTGATTTTGTTGTTGTCGTTCTTGTTTAAAGTGACACAGAAACAGTTATTTTTAATGTTGGAAACACCAAAGAAAATTCTCAACTACCAAAAATTAAGAATAGTATAGATCTTAGGAGAATATATCATCTAATAATATTAATGGAGTTATCAAATCAGAGAGTGTCATGAGGTCAGCACTACTATGGTGCTAAGAAAGAAAGGGAGGTGGCACTAGGAGGTAGAATTATTAGAAAAATATATTTTGGAAAAGTAGTGTTCAGTATGACTTTCGGGCTTTAACTTCAAAATTCTCCCTTTTGTGATCCATTCGCATATAAATAAATGATGTTTTCCCATAGAAGAGTTTCCTAAATGACAACCTTGTAAAGGGCTCTCATCTGTAAGGATAAGGATTGTAACATCAACACTTGCTTGAAAATCTCAAAGCTATAGATAACAGAAGGCATTTCTTTTGCTCAGCTACTACCTACCATGCTTTTATGACTTATTGCTTTGGAAAAAATCATGAAAAGGTTGTACATTTGAACCTATCAAGAGTTAATCACAGATCTTAGAGAAGCTTAAGTGGACTACTGCCTCACTCCATTCTGAACTACTGGTTACCGATGGGTTCTTAGGGAGAAGTAGAGATTGGTTTTATTTGTAGAGTACTGAGAGATGATCAGTTTCCAGAAGATAGTTTGAAAGCCCACAGTAACACTGAAGATCCTGGTTAAGTTTATTGACTCTCAAATAACAACATGTACAACAACAAAAGTCATGAATTACAGAACACAATCAACTTGGGGGAAATGTTGGGGCAATCACCACTAGCATGCATATTTATTATGTTTGAAATTGTGAAGGACAAGTGACTGAAAGGTTACATGATCTACCCAGTGAATCAAAGGGCACTTAGGGCAACACAGAGAAAACCTGTTTTGAAAATAAGCAAAGATATAACCATTGCACTCTCTCTCTTTTATGTTTACAAGTTTTTGCATGTACTTATGTTGTATGTGTTCATTTGTATGTGTGCTCAATTGTGTGTATGTGTGTCTTTCTTTTTCATACTTTGTGTCTATGTGTCTTTATATGTTTGTGTTCTTGTATGGGTCTGTGTCTTGTGTGGTAGGAAACATTTTGGATAAATGACAGATAAGTATCTGGGGTAAATAAATGTGGTTTAACAATAGTGCTGCTGCTGCTGCTGCTGCTGCTCCTGCTGCTCCTGGAAACTGCTCAGTGTTGAAACCACTGGCTTCTCTTGCAGAAGACCCAGGTTCTAGTTTCAGTAGCTATGTTTTCAGTTGCAGGGAAACTGACACTGTCTTGTGGAGTCCATGGTTGTACATAGTTGCTACCAACATGCATATAGCCAAAGATCCCATAAACATAAAAATTAAAATATCTTAATACAATACTGAAATACTTAAATGTATTTCAGTACAATACCAATGCTCAACATGATGGTGAATAGCATAAAGTTTTATTGAAATTTAGATTTTGTCCCTTTATAGTTATGAAGCAATGAGAAAAACTTTATTAATGCTTTTGAATCCTATATTTCTCCTTTTTAGGATTCAAATACAAAGTTTCATGGTATATTTAGAAATAGCATTATAGTTCCTTCTACACAGTTTGTTCCATTTTCAATAAAGACTTATGGGCAACCTCACAAAATTGGAATGAAAGGTTCAGGCCTAGTCACCTAGGTTTCACTCATCTTTACCTTAGTAATTCAGTGAGACTCTGTGTCATTACATCATAAGCGTCTGCCTTTTGAAAAGCCTGCAATCATCATAAAGTTATTCCCTCTCAACTCTGAAGCAGGTCACTTTATCTCAGGTTAAAAAAAAAGCCATATGCCCCAGTACAAGGGAATGCCAGGGCCAGGAAGCAGGAGTGGGTGGGTTGGGAAGCAGGGTGGGGGGACGGTATATAGGGGACTTTCAGGATAGCATTTGAAATGTGAATGAAGAAAATATCTAATAAAAAAGAAATATTTCTATCATCGTGTAAAACACAAATATATAACAACAAATACTTGCAAGGTTGCCAAGCAAATTAGAATCAAGAGATGACTATTCAATAATAAAATATAAACCTATCATTCCTAACTTTATGCTCAGCAGAGTTTTTGGCACTGTATAAAATACAAGATACTTTATCTTAACACCATGAGTATAAGAAGCTAAAGTACTGTGACAAATATTAATAAGTAGTACATTATGAAAAATTACTGTTGAAAGGAATTAAACACAGAAACAATTATGCTTGTGTTATCTTGTCCAAGCTGTTGTCCAACACAACATGATCTTTTGATGAATGGCTAATATTCAAGTACATTTTCTGATATTTCTGAACCAATAATACTGTACTAAGTTAATCACCTAATGAATCGAAATCGCTTGGGCTAGAGCGATGAATCCGTGATTAGAAGTACTTTCTTCTCCTTTCTTTGCTCACAAATAACCAGAGTTTACACATTCCTTCCAATTCACACCTGCACCAGGGAGCAGATCATGTTGGCAAGGATGTGAAGAAAGAGGAGCAATACTCCATTGCTCATGGGATGGCAAACTGCTACAACCACTCTGGAAAACAATCTGGAGGCTCCTCGAAAATTGTTAATAGGTCTACCTGATGACCCGGCTATTCCACTCTTGGGCAAATATCAAAGGGGCACTTTCTCCACTATGTTCATGCAGGCCTTATCTGATAGACAGAAGCTGGAAACAACCCAGATGTCTCACAATGGAAGAATGGATACAGAAAGTGTGGATCATTTATACAATGGGATACTACTCAGCTATTAAGAAGATATCATGAGTTTTTCAGGCAAATGGGTGGACTTAGACAATATCATCTTGATTGAGGCAAAACAGACCCCAAATTACATGCATGGTATGCCCTCACTGATAAATGCATATTAGCTTAAATGCTCACAATACCCATGATTCAACTCACAGACCACATGAAGCATAAGAAGGAAAATCAAACTGAGGATGGTTCAGTCTTACTTAGAAAGAGAACAAAATAATAGGAGGTAGAGAAAGAGAGGTATCTGGGATAGAGAGAAGAAAGAGAGAAAAAACGGGGGGGGGCAGGATCAGGTATGGGAAGAGACAATATAGAAGCACTGAGCAAAAGAAAAATTAATAGAAATATGTAGCAGAGGCAGGATGGGGAACTGGGAGTAGCTATGGGAAAGTCCCAGGCTCTAGGGAAGCAAGAGGTTCCCAGGACCCAGTGGGGATTACATTAGCCAAAATACCCAATGTGAGGCAGGAGTGGGTGAGTGGGGGGTTGGAGGAGCACCCTCATAGAGGCAAAGAGAAGTGGAGATGGGATGTGGGTTTGTAGAGGGGAGATAAGGAAGGGAGTACCATTTGAAAAACCAAACCAACCAACCAACCAAACCAACTTGTAACTCTCAGCTTGGCTGTATTACACAGCAAATAAAATAAAATAAAATAAAATAAAATAAAATAAAATAAAATAAAACAAAATAAAATAAAATAAAATAAATGAGAAAAAATGATTTCAGAGGTAATGTATATTACTGTGGACTGTAAAAGCAGTCAGAAAACAAACTGAGTCCCATTTCCAGCACCCAAGATGGATAGCACAGAAGTGTTCAATTTCTGGACTCCTCAGGGACTGTACCCACAGATACACACACACACACACAAACATACACACACACCCTCAACCCCCAGAGAAACAGAGACAGAAAGAAGAGAGAAAGAGATTCACAGTTTTAAATGTTATTAAATTCGTAGAATTAATTTCCTGAATTACAGTTCCTATAAATTGGTCATTAAGAACCCAGTTTTTATACTATTTCTACTTTTTGTGATGTTCCAAATTCAGGATCAACTGGAGCTCCTGCCATTAAGTTTATTCTAGAAAGGAACTATGTACTTGCAAAGAGTGATGCTGAACCACTGTAAAACATATGGAAGTTTTCCAAACCCAGGGGAAATTAAACAGAAAGGGCTTTCCTAAACAGTAGAGAAAGATTAAGGATCACTGTATATTTTCAGAAGATATTATTTTAAGAGCGTTGGATTATTAGTCCATTTTACTTAGAGTTTATTAAAGTCCAATTTAATTAAGCAATATTCAAAGTTTTGCAATTATTTTTAGTTATGTTGTGTGTATATAATAATGTGTATTGAGGTCAGGGGTGAATGTCAGACATCTTTCTATTCCTTAGAGAGCTTATTTTTTTGAGCTAGTGTCTTTCATAAAACCTGTAACTCTCAAGCTGGACAGTGGTGGCACACGCCTTTGATCCCAGCACTTGGGAGGCAGAGGCAGGCGGATTTCTAAGTTCAAGGCCAGCCTGGTCTACAGAGTGAGTGTCCTGTTCTAGGATAACCAGGACTATACAGAGAAACCCTGTCTTGAATAACCAAAACAAACAACCAACGGGAAAAAACAAACAAACAAACAAACAAACCCGTAACTCTTAGCTTGGCTGTATTATACAGCAAATTAATTCCAAGAACCTATCTGTCTAGTCTCCCTAGGACAGGCCCACAGATGGATATCACCCCACTAGGTTTTTGAAAGAGCATTGGGGGTCTGAACTCTGGTCATGGTACAAAACATGATTTTCTTCACTGATCCTAATTAAAGGCATTCATCTTGTCTGTAATTAAAATAGCAAAGGATAAGCAGGTTAAAAAGAGAATCCTTGTGTTTATGTACCCTACGTCATGAGTTACATAGAAACTAGTATATGAACTGGTTTTGGTAATGTTCTGAAAGAAAATCTTAGCACTCACAGAGTCCCTGAACTCTGAAGCAAACATCTGGTCTTAGAGACTGTAAGTTAGGTAAAGAGTAAATGAGAACTCTAATTCTATTAAAATATCAATAAAAAAAGACAAAAACAAGGTAAAGATGTACAGAATGTGATGCTTTCAATGTCTAGTACATGTTTGTCTCTTCAAATGTTATAAAATATTGAGTTGCCAAATATTTCAGACAACATAAAAGATCAGAAGTTTAAAGAGTACCGAAATAGTATATGTTACTTAAACCGAAGTTAACATTTTATTTATGTCTTTCATAACTATATTGGTTGTTACTTTGCATTAAGAGCAAGACTTAAAAATAGAACTAACGGCTTGGAAATTTACTTTTAAATCTTTCTAGTTCAGGTTAGTGATGAATCATAAATTTCTGAACTATCACCACCAGAATTTTTTGCACTGTGATATATTTATGCGATAGGCTAAATAAAACACTTTTCTATGTTCTGTGAATTGGCCTTTATGTCTACACTCCATAAACTAGTCTATATCCCGATGCTATAACCAAACAAATAGCATGCTTCCAGAAATCACTATTGCAAAGAACAGTAAAAACAATATTAGAGCCAACAGGGCAGAGAACAGAACAAACTTAAGATTTAAAACACCTTTAAGAAGCCATATACTTCGTTTTTATTCTTCTGAATGCTTTAATCAATGACTGTCACTATCAACACTGCTAAAAGTCTAAGGCATTATCTGTTTTGTGAAGTGTACTTTTTTTTTCATGACATGAATGGTAATTTTAGCCATGTGATCTTGCAGTCTTTATTTACATATACTGAAGTTCTTTTTCTTTGCTCTTTTCTTTTCGTGTTTGTTAGAATATGGAAAGACAATTAATAATTTCACAGATTCCTGAAGTTTTTATCGTGCAGAATTTTCTGCAAAATTCATCCAGAGCTCCTGATTTCCTGGTTTCCTCATGGAGCATAGGACTTCCTTGGAGTGTTTTATTCAAATATGTTCTGAGCATACACTCAACAGAATAGGATATAATATTTTTAAAGGATTGTACATTACTTTTTTATTGCCGTAGTAAAGTTATGTAACAGTAGCATTTTTAAAAAAATATATATTTTGCCTCATAGTTTGGGGATACAATCAATAATGGTATGGAGACAAGCTGGCAGGATTTTGATGCTGCCTTGTACCTACAATTATGAAGTGGAGAGTAATAAAATCGAGAGATAATCTCACTGTTTCTTTTGTATGCATACAAAGAACACAGCCTATAAAATGGTGGTACCTGAAATATTTAGTGGACGAACCTCATGTAGAAAATATGTGAAACGCATGCCAAGAGATTGTTTCACAGGATATTTCTAAGTCCATGTAGGGTTGGCACTGTGGTTCAGCAGGTAGTTACTTGCTAATACTCTGAGTATCTGAATTTCATTTGGAAGAATACACGGTAGATGGAAAACTGGATTCTGTTTATCCTCTGATTTCTACAGTTGCACTATGAAATGTGCATATACAAATGCATAAAGACATATAAACACATGAATAATTATAGTAGTGTAGATAAAATTTTAAATCTTATCATGATGACAAATGAGATTAGTACTCAGAAACTCCCCCTTGCAGCTTTCTAAACAAACACTTTCATGTAAGTTATAATAATTCACATACTTTTCTATAGGTTCGCAGTCATCTCATAATACAAGATGTACTAACATGAATTCCACTAGCCCCCATGTTCTTTAATAGTTTGACAATGTTCAGATTCAGAATCTGTGATGAGAATGGCACATCTATATGAATCAATAGATAGATGATAGAATAAGGATAGATGATAGATAAATAGATACTCTGAGGAAACACATACATATATATCTAGTAATGAGCATGCAACACCTGTTTACATTTATAATTTGTAAACGTGGGGCCTCTGAATTAATAGAGGAGGATTTGTCCTGAAGTTTCCTAATAAACATATTCTGAATTACTTTGTGCAGTCCATGAAATAAATTTTAAACATCATGAGTTACATAGTTACAATATGAAATGGAACAATGGGAACATTTACATTCTAAATGCAAAGTGTCAATATGGCAAAAAGGGATGAGAACAAGAACAAAAAGATGAACAGGCAAGTACCAAATCAATCAAGGCAAATGGCCAATTCTACAGCTCTGTATCTGGTAATAAGATTATCTATCTTCCAAAGCGCTTGGGCAGTGCCCATCCTCCATCCATGAGGCTTATATCACCCATGGCATGGCTCTGGGCTAACTCCACTTTGTTTCTACAGCTTTACTTGGTGGCTGATTGATGAGACTAGCATTTCAAACTTGCAAGAGTATTCATAAATATCTGAGCTTCACTTTCATAGCTTTATAAAGTCATCTATCGTGATTTTCTGTTAAAGACTATAGCACTGAAACAAATCGTCTGGCCTCAGCTGGCCTTATACAGGTTACCATAGGTTCTGTGTGTTTATGTGTTCATTTTACTGGTTGTTGTTAGAAAATTTTGCTTTTTATTTGTTTGGGTTTTTTGTTTTTGTTTTTTTTTTTTTTCATTTTAGGGTTGTTTTGTTTTGTTTTGTTTTTTTAAAGGTGGTTTTTTTTTTGTCATTTTTTTGTTTGTTTGTTTTCTTCCTCTATCTATGCTACATCTTACCTCGCTTCTACCACCTCTCCTGCAGAATTCTTTAAGACATCCCATTTAGGACTAATTTTCTAAGTTCTCTGACTTCCTGCACATGGTCCTAATGTGGCACTCTGTAGTCAGAGGAAAGCTTCTCTGCTGATGGCTAAAAAGCACCCTGATCTATGAGTTTAGCAAGACGTCTATATGAGTTGTTTCCCTTTAGTAGTACAGTAGTGCTTGGTTTTCTCCTAGGTCTCTGGCCTATCTGGTCTCTTGTGCTTCACACTTGAGCAGTGTCACCATGGAGGTCCATTTCATGGAGCAGGTCACTATGGTAGATGGAAGGACTTGTAGGTGAGTTGTTCCCAGCAGCATGCAGAGTAACTTATGACACCATGAACAAGAATCAGTGAGGTTGAATATTCTAGATAGGCACCGGCTTGAATTCCTGGTATTCTCCAGGCCAAATAGTTGTTGTTACAGCAATAGTGACTTACCATTAGTTTAAAGAATGCAATAACAATAGCTTGAATTGTTTATGGGTTCCTATTGAGCCCTTTTGTCCAACACGTCAATAAGGTATAACCTACTTCCTGAACTTGAGGCTTATTGATGAAAGATATCCAGCTTGGTTTCTGTGTTCCTTTTTTTTTTTTTTTTAAATTGCCTTCATATATGTGTAATTTTTAGGAAGCTTCTACCATACTAAGTTTCCATATGACTTTGATTCCTATATGTCTTAGGTTTAACTGCCCTTTCCTATGATCCCGTTTTTCCTCAGTTTACCTGCCCTCCCAGTATTTTTCCATTAATTCCAGTCCCCCTTAACCCATCTGTCTATTCTATTCTATTTTCTCTATCTAGGGTCATCCAGCCCTCTGCTCCCCCTTTCCTATTCTATATCTCACCTCTGCAGTTACATAGATTTTGTAGCCATAACCACTAACATCCACATACATGCAAGTACATACCATATTTGTCTTTTGGAGTTTGGGTTACCTCACTCAGGATGAATTTTACTATTTCCATTCTTTTATCTGTGAATTTCATGATTTAGATATTTTTGTTAACTAAATAATGTTCAGTTTTATAAATGTACCACAGTTAGCTTATCCATTCATTGTCCACTGATGGGCTTATAGTTTGTTTTTAATTTTTGACTTAGAAATAGGGCAGGAATGAACATAGTTAAGCATATATATCAGTAGGAGGAAAAGTCCTTTTGGAATATGCCCAAGAGTAATATAGCTGGATCTAACTTAAAATCCAGCTGACTATATGTCTTTTATTAATTTATGTTAACTTTAATTTTAAAAATGAAGGCCTCAGTATTTGCAGTTCTGAAGCTGTAACAAGGAAGAAAAAGGAAGACCCATCAAAATTTTAGAAAAGTATAGGGCTTTCAGGTAGGTGGTACAAGATTGGAATATAAACTTGATATTTCTCGTTACACACATTTGAATTAGAATAAGATGTCTTTTCAACAAAAGGTACTGATAAAAAACAGAATTAGAAAAAAAAAAAAACAAGAAAACAAAATAAACACTCTCAACCCTCCTGAAAAACAATGGAGGATGCATAAAGATATTAGCCTAAGAGCTAGCAGAGTATGTTTTAGAGACAAGAGAAGTGAGTATGGGCAGAACATTCTAAAAAGTATCCCCCAAGTCAATGAAAAGGTGGATATAATTGAAAAATAAATTAATTTAAAAATCATGAAGTTTCAGTACAATAAAAGCAAAAAGAAATGACTTGTAGGATACATAATGAAAGAAAGCCTTGTCCTGCTGTACCCGACTGTGGATTAATATCTACAATATGCAGTGACCAGAAACACAAGTGTCAATAATACATTCCTTAGCAGTAAATAAAATTAAGACAACAATATCCAAATACTGAATATACAAGAAATATTCCATATCCTTACACGTCTGGCAATTGCTAATTAAAAGTACAGTAAGCTTCCCCTCTTATTCTACTGAGATGAATGTTCATTGAGAAATAAAATAGCAGATTCTGGTAAAAAAAGAAAAATCCTAAGCCAATGAAGTTCTTCTGCGATGCTGGTGGAACAGAAGGTAGTGCAGTCAATATGGTGGTTCTTCAAACAGCAAAATATAAAACTTTAGTACCCAATGATTCCTCCAATGCATGTCTGGGCACAAGTGAATTCGAATCAGTGTCCTTCAGAGATACTGGCCTATCATTCCTACAGTGGTATTATTCAAAATATCTTAGATATGTTATCAAATTAGATGACCATCAACAATGAATTAAGAAAGACCCTCTGTATTTCCTCCCTCTCCCATGTGTGTGTGTATTCACATATATACATATATAAAATAAATACATATTGTATATATACATAGAACTTTATTTAGTGAAAACAAATAAAATTATATAGGATAATTTAGGATAATTTAGGATAATTGATAAAATCATAAATCATGATATTTAGTGAAATAAACTAGATGCCAAAGAATAAATTTTAATTTTTCTTACAAAAGGACAGAGGCAGGAAAAAGTATGGAAGGCAATTAGTATGAAGCTGGGCAGTGGTGGCACACGCCTTTAATCCCAGTACTTGGGAGGCAGAGGCAGGCAGATTTCTGAGTTTAAGGCCAGCCTGGTCTAAAGACTGAGTTCAAGGACAGACAAGACTACACAGAGAAACCCTGTCTCAAAAAATCTTAAGAAAAAAAATTAGTATGAAATGTGTAAGCTTTAAAAAGAATGAAGAACACTCACTACAAACAGAATCTTCTTTAAAAGGAACAATGATTTGCATTAATATTTTATAATTGATTTCTCACTTATATTAAGAGCTATTTAAAACTTTCAGATGCTATAGCCAAAGAACTCAGAGGGAGGGAGAAGGGAAAGGAGAAAATTATAGAAATGTGAATGCTGCTATTTCAACTCCTATTATAAAATATCTCTAGGATAATATCATCTCCAAGTTACTACTAGTAAATATGACAATATCCAGAGGGGTTTTGTTTTGCTTTGCTTTCATTTCTGATCATAACCTGTATCACACTTTGTATGTGGGTAATCTATTTCAGGAACTCATTTTGTCCTTTTTGTACCAGGAACAAAAATACTTGAGTAAAATTAAGCAGCACGATGCATTGAGATCCAAGTAAACACTTTTCTCATTGAGAAGCTCGTCCGGCATGACAGATGTTTTGACAAGCATACTTATTATCTCTATGTGCATCACTCTTTATCCCTCCCCGTTGCTAGCATGTTCTGACAGGCGCTGATCACTGTTAGCAAACAGCCCTTCAGGTGCTGCACATCTATCTGACAAGCCTCCCGCAGTCCACAGGCAAAACAAAAAATCCTACATTACAAAGCTGGATAATTAATTAAACATTGTTTGTGTCTCTTTTGCTCTTGGAAGAACAGTAATTTTCAAAATGATGATATTATGCCAGAAAAACAAGGGCTACACTCAAGTAATCATTAATGTTCTGGTATAATATGCTTTGGTTGCTTCCTAGCAGTGCTGACATTACAGCAGAGAAAGAGAAAAAGAAAGAAAGAAAAAAGAAGAAGAAGAAGAAAAAAAACCCTGTCCTTTGAATGTTTATCCTTGTCATGTAGAACTTATTAAACACTGACACAGTTTTATTGAGCCAGGTCTTCTCCAAGCAAGTTTTACAAGGCCTGACATTTAAGAGCTAGCATTTCAAGCCATCCAATGCTGACACAGTTGATAGTAAAATGCTGGTACTTGAAAAAAGCAAATTAAAAAAAAAATAAAAGATGATAGAAGGCAAGTTTGTTAAAAAACGGAACATGAGAAACATCTCACAGCATAACCTTTGTGTATTAGGTATGACAGAGATAAAGCTGGGGTCAAACAAGAAATTTTCATTACAGATATCTAACCCCAAAGGAGTTGCCATATTTACTGAGAAATGGAGGCAGTATTATTTGATTTTACATATGCTGACTAAAGGTGAGAATGGAGCAGAAGCTTGGGTTGCATATAGGATTTGACACAGATTTTTTTTCCAAAGAGAGGTAATGTTTCATAAGAGTTTCTGTGTATGAATAAGTTATAGGCCACTTTTTAAAGATCTACTTGGAGTTACTTTCCTTGGTCAGTGACAACTATTTTAATTAAGTCTTTGATGGATTGTTTTCTCAGGAGCAGCCAGGATCATTTGTCCCTTTGCAGATAGACAAAAGCGCTGGTACCATAATACATAAAGTAAATGAAAACTTAAACTTGACTTCCTTGTGCATATATTATTCCACACAATGAGGAATAGTATGTTCTTTTACCAACAGAGATGCTTATCTACACTAGGATAAAGGCAACTGCCAGTAAAATCTAATTAATCAAGAAGCATAATACTGTACATAGTGTCCGTTCTATTTCATGTTTCTCCACTAGAGAGAACAAATTCCTGTTCATTTTGTTTACTATTTGAATTCATTTTCTTTTTGTTTTTGTTTGTTTGTTTGTTTGTTTGTTTGTTTGAGTCGGCCAGACTACATTGACCTTGCTGGCCTTCAGCATCTGACCCATCTTTACCTACCTTCTGAGTGTGAGTTTGCTAGCATTCACTATCACATGGTTCTGGAGATTGAACTTGGTAGTGTCTTGAATTTTATTGTCAACACATCACAGTCTAGAGTTACTTGAGAAGAAAGAACATCAAATGATGACTTGTATCAAGTCTATTTGTCAGTTGCCACTTGAGTGATATATTCATTTAACTGAGGATTAATGTGGGAGTGCCTCATTTACTGGGGGTTTCACCTTCATGAGGTGTTTGGATAATATAGGAAACGTAGCCGAGCTTAAGCCCGGAAGCAAACCTGTAAGCCACATGGTTTCTGTATCAGTTTCTGTGAGAGTTTCTGTTATGACTTTCCTCTGTGAGAGCTAAGAAAGGATGACTCTATGACATGCCCCAAACTGGCAGTTCAAAGAATCAGGCTAACTTTCTTTTTCCAAGAACTGGACAAGTACAGGCAAGTCAGATACTTGAAAAACCATTGCCTGAGGGTAAACAATCAGAAGCTGCCTTGACATCTGGCCTGAGGCAAAAAAAAAAAAAAAAAAAAAATCAGTCAGGATAAGTCAACAACAGATTCTAGGCTTTCTTCTGAAAGTCCCTTAGAGCCTTAGCCAATACCAAAGACACCCATACCCATAGAGAAAGAGCCCATCAATTAAGTTAAAGTTTGCCTACCCTATCCTTAGTTTAGAAATTCCCCTAGTGTTCTTTAAGTTAAGTCTGCAAGCCTAACTCTACATCTCCATCTTGGCAAATGGTAGACCTGTGGATGTTGGGTTTCTGCAGAACAAAATGCTCTTTGCTTTTGTATACTAGTTTTCTGGGATATCATTCTTTAGAGAATCAGGGACCCTTATACATCATTGATGGTTTGTGAGCTTCCAGTGTATGCTGAAGAAGACCCTTTCTTCAGTCTTGCCTTTGGTAAGACTGCTATTCCCATAAAGAAGAAAGCAAACTAGAATACTATGTAATATCTATGCTACCAAACATAATCTCTACCCAAAATTATTTCAAAGTTTTCTCAAAAATAGCTGTATGATCTTATATCCTGAATAACGACCACATGATTGATACTTCATTATTATCATTTGCTTCTAAGTATGCAGGAACAAAGAGGATTACTCTTCAGAAATGAGCAGCATGCTAGGGTGATTTAAGAATCATGACCTAGACAAAGAGTTTCAAGCCCCTTTTATAACAAAACTGCTTAATTGCTTCTGAGATAACAAACAAACTTCCAAACCCTAGAGCACACTCCAAGAGGTTATAAACTGTTAACTGAAGGTCATAAAGAAGATCTAAAGATATATACCACAGGTGCAAGGACAGGAGATAAAATATTGACTGGGTTTATCTATATGAAACTCCAAGGTCTACTTAGTAAATGTTTTTAACTCTCCATAAACCTGTAAGCTAGTAACAAATGATGAATGTTTAACTAGATAATTACTCTGAGTGGATATGCACATAGACATTCTCTGTTATAAACATCTTCAATTTAAGACCTGAATTTATGAGCAAATCTGTAGTGAACTTTTTACCATATGATCACACACTCTGGAAGTAGTACAAAGTGCTGACAACTATAGCAGAGACAGGTTTTCCTCTGCTTTGCTTCCAGGGACTTCAGTTTAGAGCAGAGAATGTCCTGCCAAATTAGAGCAAAGACTACTTTACCTAGCCTCCAGCTGATTTACTCTGATGTGCTAAACTGTAGAACATAGCTTCTAGCTTCTTGCCTCAGCACAACCCATACAGGCAGATCAAGTGCAGAAGCAAATTACCTTACATTTAGGATGGGTAGCAATGGTTTATGGCCTAGTTTCTGAGTAGAGCCAAAAAATACCCTTCATCCATCTACTATTTATCTATCTAATCTATCTATTTTCTATTTATTTACTCTATCTATCTATCTGTCTATCTATCTATCTATCTATCTATCTATCTATCTATCTATCTATCTATCTATCTACCTACCTATCTATCTATCTATCTATCTATCTATCTATCTATCTATCTATCTATCTATCTATCATCTATCAATATCTATCCATTCAGCTTAAGGAGTGTCTTTTGGCCATGGTACTCTTTGTGATAATATCAAAAATTATATAACATTTAAAAAGTTGACTTTTCCATCATGAAATAAAATAGAATGAAGGACTGCTTTAAATTGTGGCCTGGCTGAAGAGTATAGACATTAAACATTGAAAGGCTCCTGAGAATGAATAGTTTACATTTCATCAAAGCTTGTTAAATGGCCTTGTAAAACTTCTGGAGTGTTACGTAAAAAATATCACTACTGGCATCTGCTTCAATGATCAGTTTCCTAGATACCATAGTATTTAGAGGGTCATACTTAAAGGAATAAACATATTACCAATAATCAAAAAAGATTGCTCTAAAACAACCATTTCAATTTTATCTTGTAAAGACCTGTGCACAGTTCAGGGGGAGCTGAAATGTAAGCATTTATTTTCCCATCAAACAAACCCTCCTTGAAGGACATGTTAACTTAGTATGTCATTAGTAATTTTCATTTCAGAAAGAAATTGTTCCATTTATTTTCCTCATATCTCACTGTTATATGTCTACCTACAGTATATATCATCTCCATCTTTCAAACAAGTTGTACCTATAGTATAGATAATATCATAATATATAATTAAAGAGTTGTTTTCTTTTAATATTTTTGAAAGTTAAGTGATATATTTTCCTTTTGAAATAGCTTTATTTTCATGTATAATACATGTAATTCTTTCTTCCCTTCTTGTCTTTTTTTTTTTTTAAACAGTGTTTCCTTGTGTAACCCTACCTGTCCTGAAAGTCACTTTGTAGGCCAGGTTGGCCTCTACCTTAGAAATCTGCATGCGTTTGCCTCCTAAGTACTAGGAATAGTGTGTGCCACTACTGTGCCCCTTTCTCTTATTTATTATTATTTTTAAATCTACCCTCCTTTGAAAAACTATATTAGAAAAGCTGGAATTGATTCAGTGGGTAAAAATTTGTACAGCTCTCTGTGTTTATGTCCCCTAACTAATAGTAAGTTGATATTCATACTATATTTATATTTAAAAGATTTGATCAATAAGGTGGACCAAAGTCTCACCCAATAGACAACTTTATTTAGAGTATCAGACAGTTTATGTTTTGAGGTTTAAGAGGAGTTGCATGATTAACGTATATAATACAAAAGAACAAGTCTCACATGGTAAACAATGTGCAAATGTGTTAAATAAATAAATATGTCTTTCCATAGAGACACACAAACATAATAATAGTCCAGTTGTAACAATTTACGATAAACTCATTTCTGTACACTATACCTGAGAAGGACTCAAAAACACATTTCATTAATAATTTTGTAGTTTTGAAGAAACTTAGGGTTCAAGACCTCTCTCTCTCTCTGTCTGTCTCTCTCTCTCTGTTTGTCTCTCTGTCTCTGTCTCTCTTTCTCTTTTGGGGGAAGGAGTTTTTCTCAACCACTCAGAATTCTTTTATGACTCCATTCTTAACTATATCCTAATAAGTACTCAAGCATTTAAAAAAAAGTTTTTGCACTATGAAAATGGATTTCTTCAATTTTTAATTTACATTGTTAGACAATTCATTTTAAATACTTTAAAAATATAAAAATCATTTTAATTGAAATATAATTACATTATAACTCCCTTCTTTTATCTACTTGAATTCATTATCATGCACTTCCCTCACTCTTCACTTTTAAGTCTCTTTTTATTTAATTCTTATTGTTGCATATATGTATAATGAACAAATGTATAAAAATAGCAAGCAGTACAATTCTCTTTAGTGTGGCTTGTATGTGATTGACTTCCGTAATGCCCACTAGAATTTGGATAAACAATTAGGGAACTCATTCCTGGTCTGACTTGCTAACTCATAAAGCAGTCCTTATTTTCCTGTAGTTCTTTGTCGAGGGTAGCGAACTAGTGATATTTCCACATTCCATGATAGCAAGTTTATCAGTGTTATGATTTTTGCCCTCACCCATAATTAATGAAGCTTCTCTCTGGAGCACACAAAGATCATTGAAAATCTGCAAGTGGTTAAAATGCAAAGAACAACTGATCCTATGGTGCCCACAGCCAATAGACGCATCTGTAAGACGACTGCCAAGGTTTGTGGGACATGTCAGAAGAGGGGTATGAAAATTATAAAGGCTAGAGAACCAGGAAGAGTACTGTCAGATCTTACCTCGTGGGAATGACTGAGAAGTTTCACGTATGATACATCTACAATATGACTTTCTGAATAGAATGTGATGTTGTCAGATACTTCTTAAATTATAAGTCAAGAAAAGCTAAGATATTTAAAAAATATAAAAATATTTGTGGTAAACATTTAAAAATAAAACTTAGAATAACAAGGCTACACTTCATTCAAAATGAATATGGATCTTTAAATAATTAATTTTGAAAGCATCTAATTGTTGTAAATGAAATATCACCTTGTTTAATTTTTAATGCAAAAAATTCATGCAACATATCCTGGTCAGTTTCTTCTTTTGCAACTTCTCCCAGACCCTTCTCACCATTTCCCTTTATCTTTCTCCTTGGAAAATAAACAGGCAAACAAAAATACAAAATCAACAACAAAACAATAGAAACATAACAAATAAAAAGAAAAACAAAGATGCAGTAAAACAGACATAACCCCCCAAAATACAAAACTGGAAACCACAATACACAATCAGATGTCCAGTAAGAACAACAATGCCTAAATAAAATAATATTAGACAAGAAATATACAAAAATACTATGAAGTTACATTTAAGGTGGCTATCTATTGCTAGGGTTGGGACTGCACTTAAGTGTTAAATATCCAGTAAGATATGATTTGTGAGAAGTAATTTTTTTCTTTGCATGCCATTATATGAACTAGACATGGCTTCTTGGTAGTGATACGAGCTTGTGTCTACATCTCAGACATGTCACTCTGTCTGTCTTGAATCTATGAATTCCCTGCACGTGCTACCGCAATCTCTATGCCTTCATATGTATATCAGTGTTTCTATGCCAGTTTTCTTGGACTCATACATTTCCTGCTTCCTCTGCTACATAGCGCCTTTATCACTGTGGAGAGAGTTCTGATGAAAACATTCAATGTAGGCCTGAACATTGCAAAACTACTCACTCCGTTCATTTGTAGGTCTTTACATTATAGTCCATCTAATACAAGTGAAAGTTTCCCTGATGAAAGCCAAGCTAGGCACTGATCTATACATATAGCAGAACATCATTAGGAGTCATTGTATTACAACATTCCTTTTTTTTTCCATTTTTTATTAGGTATTTAGCTCATTTACATTTCCAATGCTATACCAAAAGTCCCCCATAGCCACCCACCCCCACTCCCCTACCCACCCACTCCCCTTTTTTGGCCCTGGCGTTCCCCTGTACTGGGGCATATAAAGTTTGGGTGTCCAATGGGCCTCTCTTTCCAGTGATGGCTGACTAGGCCATCTTTTGATACATATGCAGCTAGAGTCAAGAGCTCCGGGGTACTGGTTAGTTCATAATGTTGTTCCACCTATAGGGTTGCAGATCCCTTTAGCTTCTTGGGTACTTTCTCTAGCTCCTCCATTGGGGGCCGTGTGACCCATCCATTAGCTGACTGTGAGCATCCACTTCTGTGTTTGCTAGGCCCCGGCATAGTCTCACAAGAGACAGCTATATCAGGGTCCTTTCAGCATAATCTTGCTAGTGTATGCAATGGTGTCAGCATTTGGAAGCTGATTATGGGATGGATCCCCGGATATGGCAGTCTCTACATGGTCCATCTTTTTATCTCAGCTCCAAACTTTGTCTCTGTACCTCCTTCCAAGGGTGTTTTGTTCCCACTTCTAAGGAGGGGCATAGTGTCCACACTTCAGTCTTCATTTTTCTTGAGTTTCATGTGTTTAGGAAATTGTATCTTATATCTTGGATATCCTAGGTTTTGGGCTACTATCCACTTATCAGTGAGTACATATTGTGTGAGTTCCTTTGTGAATGTGTTACATCACTCAGGATGATGCCCTCCAGGTCCATCCATTTGGCTAGGAATTTCATAAATTCATTCTTTTTAATAGCTGAGTAGTACTCCATTGTGTAGATGTACCACATTTTCTGTATCCATTCCTCTGTTGAGGGGCATCTGGGTTCCTTCCAGCTTCTGGCTATTATAAATAAGGCTGCTATGAACATAGTGGAGCATGTGTCCTTCTTACCAGTTGGGGCATCTTCTGGATATATGCCCAGGAGAGGTATTGCTGGATCCTCCGGTAGTACTATGTCCAATTTAAAGCTTACTATAACAAATCACATTTTATGTTAATAGCATTGAGATTCATTATTCCTTTGAAATGTGTGTTTTTTCTAAGGAAATATTTAAATTTCATAATATCATTTCATTTTTACTATGACAAAATAAGGGAATATGTAGAGGAATTTTAAGCCAGAAATATGGCTTCTCTGGCAAGCCACCATATCCAAAGACCTTCTAGGTCTCTTTGATCTGGATAGAACAATGAAAATTTAATCCCTCTGGCTGGAATACAGACACACCCTTAGTACACACCGTCAATATCAAACAATGAAACAGTTTGATCATATTTTTCCATTGATCTAAATCTGTCTAGATTATTCTTACCTCCCTACTTACCCAATTTAATGTTCATTCTCTATATCAATAAAAACAGGAAAAAGTAAAAGCAAAAATAAAAAAATCTGAACAGACAATCAAATGAAAACCATTAAGACAATAAATGCCAAATCAAAACACACACACACACACACACTCACACACACACACACACACACACACACACACACACACATTCGTGGAGTTAATATGTTGAAATAAATTACATATAAAACATCTACAATTGAGTTCCTCACTTGATTAATCTTATGGCAATCAACTGTCATTATGTATGATCCCTTTGTCATTTTCAGAGGCAACATAAGAGTGGAAAAAGGATGTGTTGGAAGCATGAACTACATTTTTTTTAAGTTCATGATCAGGGATTAATTTATATCATACTTTCACAGCTTCAAAACTGATTTTGGTTCCCTAATTTCCCATGGAGAATCAGGTCAAGTGGATCTCTTACAACTACTGAATCAGTAGCTTTTGTTCCATGTGTTTCAGAATTAATGTGGGAATCCTACCAACTTCTCACTGATTGAACCTCAATTATGCATTACAGATTGGGGACATGAACACAGCATTGATTCTGGGAGACACTGTACCCACTGTAAGTCTGACATTTTCAACTTCAGAATAACAAGAAATAATTGATTTCTCGTTATTGATCAATTGATCAATGATAATCAATTTTATTAATTTTAGAAATTATTTTTTAACTTTTATTTATTTATTTATTTATACTCCAGATTTTATTTCCTGCCCATTTTCTCCCATCCACTCTCCAACTGTTCCACAACCCATACCTCTGCCCTGACCACCTTTCTCCACTAGGCTGTCCCCATCCTCCATCCCCACGCAACCATCCCTCTAAACTCCGTGGGGCCTTCAGTCTCTTGAGGGTTAGGTGTATCTTCTCTGATTGAGCCAAGACCGGGCATTCCTCTGCTGTATATATGTTGGGGGTCTCATATCAGAGGCTATATGCTGCCTGGTTGGTGGTCCAGTGTTTGAGAGATCTCAGTGTCCAGGTTAATTTAGACTGCTGGTTCTCCTACAGGGTCACCTTTCTCCTCAGCTTCCAGATTTTTCCTAATTCATCCACAGGGGTCTGCAGCTTCTATCCATTGCTTGGGTGCAAATAGATGCACGTGACTCTTTCATCTGTTTGTTGGGTCATTGGGAGGTCAGTCATGATAGATCCCTTTTTGTGAGCACTCTATAGCTCAGTAATAGTGTCAGGCCTTGGGACCTCACCTTGAGCTGGATCCCACTTCAGGCTTGTTGCTAGACCTTCTTTTCCTCAGGCTCCTCTCTATTTCCATCCCTGTAATTCTTTCAGACAGAAGTAATTATAAGTCAGAGATGTGACTGTGGGATGGCAACCCCATCCCTCACTTGATGCCTTGTTTTCCTGTTGGAGGTGAGCTCTATAAGTTCCCTCTCCCTATTGTCAGGCATTTCATCTAAGGTCTCTTCCTTTGATTCCTGAGACTCTCTTATCTCCCATGTCTCTGGTGCAGTCTGGAGGGTTCCCCCAATCTCCTATTTCTTGAGGTTGCCTGTTTCCATTCTTTGTGTTGGCTCTCAGGGCTTCAGTCCTTTTTCCTCACCCAATACCAGATCAGGCTCCCTTCTCTCCCAAACTCCCCCATCCCTGTCCATTTTCCCTCCCATATCCCTTCCTCTCTCCCTCTCCATTTGTGATTACTTTCTTCTTTCTCTCAAGTAGGACTGATGTGTCTTCAATTGGTAACTTCAGCTGGTAGATCTTTTTTGAGTTCTATGGATTGGATCTTGGGTATTCTGTACCTTTTTCTTTTTTTCTTTTCATTTTTTAACTTTTGGATAATATCCACTTACTAGTTAGTACATACCATGCATGTCCTTTGGATCTGAGTTATCTCACTGAGGATGATATTTTCTAGTTCCATCCATTCGCCTAAAAAACGCAGGATGTCCTTGTTCTTAATAGTTGAGCAGTATTCTACTGTGTAAATGAACCACACTTTCTGTATCCATTCTTCTGTCCTGTGATATCTAGGTTGTTTCCAGCTTCTGACTGTCACAAATAAAGCCACATAGTGGAACACATGCACCTGTGTCATGGTTGGGTATCTTGAGGATATATTCCCAGGAGTGGTATAGCTGGGTCTTCAGTTATATATATTTCCAATTTTTGAGGAACCTCCAGATTGATTTTCAGATGGTTGTACCAGTTTGCAATCCTACCAACAATGGAGGAGTGTTTCTATCTTCATCCTCACCATCATGTGGTGAGCTTTTGATCTTAGCCATTCTGATTGGTGTAAGTTGAAACCTCAGGGTATTTTGATTTGCATTTCTCTGATCACTAAGGTCATTGAACATTTCTTTAGGTGCTTCTCAACCACTCAAGATTCTTCAGTTGTGAATTCTCTGTTTAGCTCTATACCCTATTTTTTGATTGGCTTGTTTGTTTGTTTATTTGTTTGATGGTTAGCTTCTTGAGTTCTATATTTTGAATATTAGCCTGCTATCAAATGTGGGGTTAGCGAAGACTTTTTACCAAACTGTGGGTTGCCGATTTGTCTTATTGATTTTATCCTTTGTCTTACAGAATCTTTCCATTTTCATGAGGTCCCATTTATCAATCCTTGCTATTAGAGCATGAGCCATTTGAATTTGGTTTAGGCAATTCCCCCCTGTGCCAATGAGTTCAAGGCTCTTTCCTACTTTCTCTTCTATTAGATACAGAGTATCTGGTTTTATGTTGAGGGTCTTAATTCCCTTGATTTTGAGTTTTTTGCAAGGTGACAAATATGGGTCTATTTATATTTTTCTACATACAGACAGCCAGTCTGTATTAATTGAAGATGCTTTCTTTTTTCATTGTCTATTTTTTGCTTCTTTTCCAAAGATCTAGTATTCTTAAGTGTGTGGTTTTATTTCTTGGTCTTCAATTCTATTCCATTGATCAATGTGTCTGTCTCTATACCAATACCATGCAGTTTTTATCACTATTGCTCTGTAGTAAAGCTTGATGTCAGGGATGGTGAGTCTCCTAGCCGATCTTTTATTAACAATTGTTTTCGCTGTTATGTTATGTTTTGTTTTTTTGTGATTTGCCTTGCCAGATGAATTTCATAATTGCTCTTACCATATCTTAGAATAATTGTATTAGAACTTTTTGATGGGGATTGCACTGAATCTGTATATTGCCTTTGGTAGTTCTTAAGCTCCACAGAAGTTTTAAAAATTTTCTTTTATTTCAGTTGAATCTTTGGTCTGTTTCTCAAGCTCTCTGATTCATTTAACACGTTCTTTATCTTCCAATTCTTTGCCTTCCTGTTTCTTACCTGCAACTCCAAGTTAGGAGCAGTGATGTTTTTGAGTGACTCACTGGAATCTGCAGCACACACCAATATTCCATGGTATTTCAAATTCACTTGATTTTGTGTTGTATGAAATTATACATTTCACCTTTTCTCATAACTGCAGTAATTAAAGTTGTTTTATGATCCGTGCACTGTAGGTTTTTCTGTAAAATCTCTGATATGTCCTGTTAACATCACTAAGATGATTGTAAAACTTATAGGGCATTATATACTGTTGTTTGTTTCTTGTTCTCCAGTTAGATTGTGCATATAAAGTTCAAGGTGAAATCAGTTAAAAGACAAGGGATATGCACTCTTTCCCAAACTTTGTAATGTCAGAAAATTATATACACTGCCTAATTTCCTCTGCATTGTCATTCCAGTGAAGTAAAGTAGTTTGACTCACTTTTTTTTTTTTTGAATGTTGAAACATTAAGTTTAAGGATGATGCTGGAAGAATAAAATATCCCCACTTCATCAACTTTAAGCTATGAGTATCCACTGCTTCTCACACAGTATCTGGTAGCTTGAATTATTTATCCTTCTACAGTGGAGAGCTGTTTTGCTTACAGGTTAATGTGACTACACTGAATTGTGTTTTTATTAGAGATGATATAAGTTCAGTTGTCAAAGTCAACATGGTACTGTCTCCAAAACAATGATTTGGTACCTTGGTGAATGAATATAATTGAAAATGATATCACATAGCTTCATTCCGGGCTTTGAATGGATCCACAGGCATCAAAAAATGAATTTATGTGCTTTTCTAGAATGTGTAAATGAAATTCTAAGTGTCTTCTATTAACATTAGGGAAGATTTTGTGATCTGAGTTTATGAAAATTCAAAAAAAAATCTAGGCAATATGATGAGATTCTATAATTAATTAGTGTTTGTGTCAACTCCCTAATTTTGGAATCAAGAAAATTAATATGAACAAGGTGCCTCAAAATATCTCTGGTTCAAAAATTTAATCTAGCTTATTAGTATATGTTAAATCTGTAGACTGATCCAATCATCTGATATATACCTGAGTTTGTTGCTATCAAACTAAACCTGTAAATAAACTTTATACTAATTTAATCCATCTAGTTACTTTTAAATTATTGACTCCTCTTGTTATACAATTCCAAACTGACATTTACATTTATACTATTGGTTGCCTGCCTGGTACTTTTTAGAGTTTTATTTATTTGAGTTACTCTAGTGATCAGAGGGCTTCCCTTAATTCATATATAAAACTTTTCCTAACCAATCAGCTTTTACTAACAATATAAATTTATAATTAGCTAACATGTTTGTGCTATTGCTTAATGTAATGTGAATTATTCTAGCATATATTTCTCTAACACTTCTGCTCTGAAGTAATACTGTACATGCATTTATACCATCCCAAAGATTAAATCTGTGTATATAATTTATATTCTATTTTCTTGTACAAATATTGATACAACATAGGCTTTCATGCATACTTAAATAATTAAACATAATAATTATAAACTATATAAATGTAATTAGATATTTTTAATTTTCATTTGATTAATTCTTAACAATCTATATTAAAACTTTATTATTTGGGAAGCATTTTAGTTATGGAAGGCCTTACCCCCACGGCACTACTACTTTTTATAGCTCTGTATCTCTCAGTCATCTTCTCAAAGCTCTTTGTCATCAGACACATATACCCACACTATGTGCTTATTATTATTTACCATATCATTTCATTTGTCAGAGGGTCATTGATATATCCATATACATTCATAATTATTAATTATTGAACACATTTGTAACTTAAAATTGTGATCAATATGCTGAAAATCAGCAAATAGCCCTGTTCAAGTCATCCAGGTGGACTGTGATCATCGTGGGTTTCTAATAGTTGTAAGTTAATTAGCAGTATATATTTGTATTTTTTTTCCCTGAAAATTTTTGATACACAATTAAATATTCTAATAAATACTGGAAATATACACTAATAGAGAGCCTATGTTTATTTATATCCTATCTAAAAAACACCTGCCATTTGTGTACACCACAAAAGCTTACACAGGTACACACATGTATGCACACACATCTTCACATACACACGTCTCTGCACACACGAATATACACACATGCACCCTACCTTTGTTTCATTCAATCTCTGATTCAGTCAAACATGATTTTTTAAATTTCACTTCACACAATTTCTTAGCTAAGATGTTTATAATATTTATGTCTAAAAGGTCTTTTTTCTGCATCTTACATTTTGATTTATCAGTCACAAAAATTATCATTTTTTAACTTTTAAAGTTATTCTGCCATTCATCATAAATAATTTTGCTTTTATACATTCACTGATTTATTTTGCATGTAACAGTTAGTAATTTATCAAAGAATCTTTATCATATTCCCTTATCTTGATGAAACAATCAATTATATTATCAAAATGAAGTTAAAGCTTACATTAATATAACCTTGGACATAAATGTTTACATAGCTTCCTTTATAAGCCTAAACTTTCTTCAGCAGGTGAATGCATGAGCAAATGGATTAATATTCATGCAATGGGGTTATATTTAACTCTAAAGAGGGAAAAAGAAGGCAAATACAAGAGTAGGGTTGTATCTCTGAAAATATACTGACACATGATGGCAAATGAAATGTCACAGCTTAACGGACACAGATAATATGTCCATGCTTCATTAATTTTCTGTACAAACAAACAAAACTAATAATAATCACAACACAAATTCTTCAGTTTGAGCGGACGCAGTGTTATCCAGGATTGCAAGCACTGAAGTGTCAGCAGACTACAGAAAGGTGTAATATTACAATAATTTCAATGATTACAAAATGTGGCACTATCTCAAACGTAGTACTGAAGTTAAAAAATATAAAGAAAAGAGGCTTGTGACCTAATGAAATAAAGCCTAGTCACTACACAGAGAGAAATTCTGTCTTCCTGTCACTTACTATAACTATCTCCAATCTCATTCATGAAAAAGGCAGGAAGACAAGTATTGCTTGATATGAGGAATCTAAAACTGTTTTACTGATAGAAGTTGAGCTGGAAAAATTGGTTTGTCTGAGGTCAGAGAGAAAAGTATAAGAGTGGAGGATGGAGAGCCTGGTGGAAAGGTCCCGAATTCCAGTTACATACCACGAAGGAGGGCTATTGTGCACTGTAGGAAGGAGACAAAGACAATGATATATTTTATATTTGCAGTGCCTACAATGCTGAGTGTTTTGACCTCAAGAAAAATCAAAATTTAGAAATATTAACTTTTTAAGCAACACGTAATGTACATATTTATCAACATATGATAGAGTATCTCAAAATGTATTTTTATTTCTACATAATACAGTGAAGAATAAGCTTAATATAAATTTTAAACAAAAGCTTCTAATGCACTCAGTTTTTTTTCTCTATTCAACAAAGGTTAGAATGAAACAAAATAGAAATGTAATAAATACAAATTTTCTGAAGTTGATGGCATAAACAATTCAAACAATGTAGAAAACACTGTGGTTCTTTTACACAAAGGGAGACTACTCAGCTATTAATATTAAGGACATCCTGAATTTTGTAGGCAAATGAATTGACTACAAAATATCATCTTGAGTTAGGGAACCAAGACCGAAAAGGACATGCATAGTATGTACTCACTTATAAATGGATAATCACGACACAAATTCCTCAGTTTGAGTGGAAGATGGTTGTCTAAGATAGCAAGCACTGAGGAGTTGGTGGACTAGAGAAAGGCATTCTATTGCAACAATTTCAGTGGTTACAAAATGGAGTAACTATTTCAATGCCATAATCTAAGGGATAACAGCAAACACAGAGGAGCCAAATATCCAGTAAAGGTGCAAAGAAGAATGGTTGAATCCTCCTCAGAAGGGGAAATAAAAGGTGGATGGAGGGAGGGAAGTGGATGGGAGAGGGGAAGAGAAGGGTCAGGGGCTTGGGGCAATCAAGTAAGAGTAGAGTAGGGAAGAAAAAACGGAAATCAGCAGTGGGCTGGATGATGGTAGGGGTATTTCTCAGACACACAAGAGAACTGAGACAGGGGTAGAAGCCTGGGGTAGAGGGTGCTATGGGAGCAACTCTAGCTGAGATTCCTAGAAGTAGGGGATATGGATTCTGATCTGGCCACTTCCAGAGTAGGGATATGGAGAGCATCCAACCCACAAAACTTTTGACCTGAAATGTGTCTTGCTTGTAGGATGTGTAGCGACAAAATAGAGCAGAGACAGAGGGAATGGCCAACCGATGACTGGACAAAACTGAAATCTACTCTCCTGGCAAGAACCAACTCAGGTCACTATTAATGGTACTCTGTTGTGCTTGCAGATAGGATCCTGGCATAAATGAGAGGCTCCACCCAGCAGTCAATAGAAATAGATACAAAGACATGAGATGGAGTTCAGGGAGTCTTGTGGAAGAGTTAGTGGAAGAACCAAGGGACCCGTTTCCCTTTAACTTTCCTGTCTTGATGAATGGGGGGCCCATATTGCCAGAAGCTACCAGCTTTTGTCCCACAGCCAACTCTATGTCCACTTTAAGCCTGATGTCAAAGCTGGTCTTTGGCACATCTATGTCCTTTACCATGGTTTTCGTTGAATTTTCATTAATCTAATTTCACAGTTTATGAGTTTCCCCACATTTCAAGATATAATTTCCTCCATCATCTAATTTAAATATTTTTCCTACCTTTGTTGGAATTGCTAATGTTAATTTTAGAAAATAAATCTAAGTATAACATTTCTATTTTCTTTCTTTCTTACTCTTTGCCTATGCACCATTCTTCTGGGGTCAGAGCTTATTGCTTCTTTCAATTGGATCTTGCTGATAGCAGCAGGCAATTAGGAAAATAAATGTAATTACGTGGGCCAGTAATCAATGTAACAGGTAAGAAACTCTGTACTCCATAATCTCTTGGGGGGAGTGCATCAAGAAAGGAAAAGAAAGAGAAAATCACACACACACACACACACACACACACACACAGAGAGAGAGAGAGAGAGAGAGAGAGAGAGAGAGAGAGAGAGAGAGAGAGATATTGAATGAAGCAAAGGGGTTCCAACAAGCAAGTTTCATCAGTTTCACATGTATACATGTATAATACAAGCGCGCGCGCACACACACACACACACACACACACACACACACACACACACATATATATATATATATATATACACACACACACACACACACAAACATATACACATACACACATGCACAAATACACAATACACATACATACATACATAGACATTCAGTGGATGAAGCCATCTCCTACAATCTTACACAAACACATATGCCTGATGGGTGGAGAGAAGTTCCAACCAGTTGACTCCAACAGCTTTCATTTTTCTCCTCAGAGTTTTATAATTGTCCTCTATGTAAAAAAAGGAATCTCTTCACAGATAAAATGTTAGATAGGAGGGAATTACAGCAGGATTGTTGATTAAAACTTCAAAGGAATTATTTTATCCATCTTTTACTCTAGAAGCTCAATAATTGTTTTATGTGCTCATGGCCTTAGTTTACCATCATGAACTAGGCTCTCATCCTTGGACCTTACCTAGAATGAATGTTTTTCTTTGATCATAAATTAAGACTATTTCTCTCCCTAGTGTAATTTGCATGCTTGTGACACATGAGTTCATATAACTCTTTTTGCACTTTTCTTAGTCTGTAGGGACGGAGCTTAAAATTACCTGAGTTAATTCAGGAGTTCTATGAAGTCATTATCAGGAAATATGAAGTAATCAATATGTCTAAACAGCATTACTACATGAATGTGTATCTTCATATTGATTATGAGGGAAATCTGCTTAGCAGAGTGGCTGAATCCAATACATAGTGAGAGGAGTCCATGAGGAATGCAGCCAAGTATGGAAAGATATATCAGCATCAAGAAACAATCTTGGGCCAAAGTCCCTGGGGTCCATGCGTCCTCGGAGCACATGAATCACAGTCATGGCAAAATGGTGGGCCACTTCCAGGAAGCTCACTTGCCTGCCACAGTCTTTCCTGCATGGCTTCCCTCAAAATTGTCAGACAAGTGAAAATTCTGTGGCCAAAAGGAAAGACCTGAACAGGTAAAACAAAACAGTAATCTTTTTGATATAAATGTTGAAAAACTTATTGTTAATATCTTCCATTATATGAAATTCTAAATAATGGTTTTTATTATCAAAAAATTACATGCAAATACTGAAGTTATAAAGTAGTATAAAATTTTAGAATGATTAATTATGTGCCAAAATGAAAAATAATAATGAACTATTTGAAGCAATAAAATTGTAATTTTATCTTTACCCTGCACAAGGGAAGAAAGCATTTCAACCGATTGAGATATAATGGAGTTCTTAAAAGTTTTCTGAAGTAACAAAGTAACAAAAAAAAAAAAAAAAAGAACTGCTTAAAGTTGGAATGCAATGTTTCAAATCTGTACTATATATATATAGTTTCATATAACCAAAATGTATGAAAATAAATGGTGTAACTTAAAAACTAATGTTAAAAGGACTAAAGACTAAATTGCATTTTTCCAGTATAAGAGAAATTAAAGATGTAGAAAATTTATTTTCCTTTCTATTTGTCATAAAATATTATATTTTATGTTTTATGAATTACATATATATTTTGGAAATAATTAAAACTAAAATTAGGTTAGGTGATTCAAGATTAAGTGCTTTTCCAGAGGACAGAAATTCTGGTGCTAGTACCCATGTGTCTCCTTACTCCACCGGCACTTACACATATACACACACAAATATACACACACACAAAACACACATATACACACACACAAAACACACATATACACACACAAATATACACACACACAAAACACACATATACACACAAAGTCACACATGTACAGGCATGCACACAAACACAAAAACATATAAATGTATACACATATATAAACACAGATATACACTAACACACATGTAATTACACACAGCACAAGCGCACATTCATTCTAACACACATAAACATACAGACCCACACACAAGCATGCACATATATAAGAGCACACACATGCTCATATATATATAGCATATATGCATATGCCTATAATATGATCTAAAGCTTTTACAACAATATGTTATAGGCCACTTAATTTACAGAACAGACAATTATGTCTGTATTTCTAAGTTAAAATCTAATATGAAAGTATTAGGTGATTTAGAATTTCTTATGAAGCATCTATCTCTGGTTTAAACATGATTGCTTCTTGCTGCATCCTCAAATGCCCCCTTCTCTGTGTTTGTACACCCATTCCAATTAGGATACTTCACATATTTCAACATTATCCTAATCTCCTATTTTATATGTTAATGCTACGTCCCAATTAAAATTTCAAAATATTTTAGTGAACACAACTTGGTGCCTAATTGCAAAAATCTACACATATTCCAATAGAGATTGATAACTAATTTTTAAGAGATATGCTAATTTAATTTATTATGTAAGATTGATTTCTCTTATTTCAAAATACTTTACAGAAGCCTCTCAAAGCCAATTGACTAAGACACTGAATTTATTAGTAATTTCAAACAATTGTGGAACACCCCACTGTATAGAGAGGTCAAAATTTTATCAGTCTTTCTTCTAGGGATTAGAAAATAGTTTCTCAGACAATCTTAAACACTGGTCATTTTCTGTATCCAATAATTTTTATACATCTTTTTATACATTTTATGTTAGAACTTGTTTTTTTTTTAACAAAAGTGTAATTGCTACATCAAAGGCTTCAGGTATTTGATTATTAAAAAGAAATTGCAAGATTGATTTTCTAAGTCAATAAGCTTTGTTGTGTGGAGCAAAGACAAAGTACGAATCCTTTTGTAAGTATCCAGAGCTTTAGAGCTACAATTCATTTTAAAATTGATTTTAACTTATGAATAATCATAAATTATTTTTATTTAATGAGTCAATCTTAGCACTCTCTTATTAATTTTAACTTTTGCCTTTAGGCATTGACACACTATATTTTGTTGTTCTTTATATATCCTTTTTGCACTAGCAAAATTTTAATTGTCACCTGGATATTATAACTTTATAGGTATCATCTGCTTTTAACTTATTCATCAGAGACCTACCTAAATTAGTAGCTGTGAACACCAGCTACTAATTTTCTTTGAAAGTATTATCTTATTCCAGAGGTTATATTAGCATCAGAGTTTGGCAGTGACCAAGCACCAAAAATAAGAAACTAGAAAATTTCAAAACTCTGAAATAGTTACTCAGGAATGCAATGACTGACACATCAAAACATCTTGGACAGAAGACTCATTCTACCTCAAAGGCTTTTGGTAAATTTCACTGAATTTCTGGGCAGGGGAAGCTGAAACATTAGCCTTTATGCTTTGCCATGCTATCACTCAGGAAACGAAAACCTGACATAGCCAACGGGCTTTATAAATGAATGAGGAGAATTGAAGCACAGACTCCTGGGAAGAAAAGTAGATTAACAAACACTAAAGCTCCAAGCCATTCCTCATGCTGGAACACTCGACGACAAGGGGCTGCAGGTAAAGGAAGCAAATATCTGTAGCTTGGCTAAAATGACAGAACCAGTAGTAAGGAACTAGAGAGGAAAAACTGGGGGCAAATTTAGCAAATTTAGAGTGAAATCTAAAGGCTTAGCTAAATTCTCAGAGTGAAACAAACAACACCTGGATTCACTTTGAAGAGCAACAAAACTTAGAGGAAAAAAAAATTTAACTACAGAGCTACAATTCTGTGTAATCCCTATTGGATTAAGGTTTAAATTTCTCTCACTATTCACAGGGAAATGCTTGATCTTGGACTCATGGTTGTTGCCTTAACATGTTACACATTATCACGTAAGTTCCCAGTTACTGCTCTAGCACCATGCCTGCTTGCCTGCTGCTGTACTCTGTGCAACGGTGCTGATAGACGCTAACATTCCAGCGCTATGATTCTCAACCTGTGGGTCATACTTCCTTTTGGGGGGCGGGGAGCTGCCTATCATGTATATCATATATTTACTTCACAATTCGTAACAGTCAGAAAATGACAGTTATGAAGTATCAATGAAATGATTTTATGGTTGGTGTCACCCCAACATAAGAGACTCTATTAAAGGGTCACAGCAACAGGAAGGGTGAGACACACTGGTCTAGATCCATGAACCCCAAATTAAATGCTTTCTTTATAAATTGCCTTTGCAATAGAGAATGAAATAAGAGACATGCAAAAAAAACCCAAAAAACAAACAAACAAACAAACAAAAAACCAACCAACCAACCAAACAAACAAACAGAGATCAAACAAACAAACAAACAGAGATCAAACAGTGCCTAAACGAGGTAAATACAATATTCCTGAACAACCAAAACCAAGCCAAAGCAAAACAAAAAACATTGAGCATGATGGTGTACAATTTTAATCCCAGCATTCAGCAGGAAGAGGAAGGTGGATCTCTGAGTTTGAAGGCAGCATGGTCTACAGGGAGAGTTCCAGGATGGTCAAGGCTACACAGAGAAACCCTGACTTAAAAACAAACAATCAAACAAATAAATAAAGACAATCAAACAGACAAAGCAATAAACATTAGAAGATTTCATGTTATTTTGTGCATGACATTTGTTGCAAATGATAACTACTTGATATTTAAATGGCAAATATATAGGGATACTAGATAAATAAAAATGTATCTATGAAAGCATCACCAACATGTGAACCAGAATTTGGATCAATCAGGTTATAATTTTAGAATCACTACTTCATAATTAGAAAATATAATGAAAATAAGTAAGACAATGTCTGTGATACTTAAAAATAGGTAATCAAGGAAAAAATATTAAATAGAAATTCTGGATGTGAAATACATCCTGTGAAATTGAGTCATTCTAAAATAAAGTAAAAACAATGAATAATAGTTTTTTGAGCTCCAATAAAGATTTATAAAACTAATTAACACAGGAGTACTAAAGGTAGAGACTTAGCAGTTGGACTATATACACCACAGTATGTGAATTTTATATACGTTATTTTATTTATAATTAAGGTATAAAGAAAAAAACCTTAGGTCCCAGTGTGGTGGTACATGCTTTCTATCTCAGCACTCAAGAAACAGAGACATGCAGATCACTGGTTCTAGTCAGTCAGTATGACTGCATCTGTGAGTTGAGAGGCTATGTTGTTAGGTTAAAATCCACACACAGACCTATATGACAATATCATATGTGTTTTCTTTTATAATTTACTATATGTTTGCACTTGCTAGAGCCCTAATTTGTTAATGTGGCATTTTCCCTATTTGCTAGAATATATGATCCTTTAATACATGTGCCAAACCATATGACTAGTAGGTTTGCTCGTAAGATAAGTATTTGTTCTGTTACCCAGAACTAACTGCCCAGGATTGGCACCATCCACAGGTTGGTGTGTCGTCCCATATTAACAACTAGTTAATAACATGCCCCCCCTCTCAAGGGCTGGTGAGATGGCTCAGTGGGTAAGAGCACCCGACTGCTCTTCCGAAGGTCCGAAGTTCAAATCCCAGCAACCACATGGTGGCTCACAACCATCTGTAATGAGATCTGCTACAGTGTACTTACATATAATAAATAAATAAATAAATCTAAAAAAATAAAATAAAATAACATGCCCCAGAGACTCACCGCAAGCCAATCATTTGGAAACTTTTTTATTTTTTTTTTTAAGTTGAGGTTTCCTCTTCCCAAAGGACACTAGCTTGGTCATGTTTGCAGAAAACTAGTATGAGCTTACTAAAATATTTCATAAGTTGGTTATATTTTAATGAGAGTGTTTACACTTTTAGTGTGTAACAAGTGTTTGTCTTTGTGGGTAAACACATTAGTCACACGTATTGATGGGGCACATATATTAAAAAAGCATATGTTTCAACAAATGTTTTGCACATTTGAAGTAACAGAACTGTATTTACAAAATATGTCTCTAGCAAGTACAAACTCATATAATAAATTATAAAATGTTGTAAAATATTACACATTAAACATAACACAGTAATTCTAAAGTATAACGACGCTATAAAATAACAAAAGCAGAAAGAGTACTAATGTAGATACAACCTGCAAATCATTTCATGAATGCAAATAAAGTAGAAGAGAGTTTAAGTACTTTAGAAAGAATGGAGTAATACTGGCAAGAAATATAGTGTAAGTGAGCTTTTTATTCTAGCTAGCCTTTATAAAAGACACAATAACCTGGTATTTTGTTTTCAATATGTAAGCCTAGGTTGGGCAGGTTCTGAGGTATACTAACCCGTATGCAAACCATATGCCCCTTGTTACGTGCTATTTGAATCTTGTCCGGCAATTTCTGCCCCATCAGTAGTTCTCCATGGTCACTTCTGACCACAAGTCCATGGTCCATCTTCTCCAATGGTGGCACCCTACTACCTTGGCCTTCTTTTTCTTTCCCTCATGGTCTCTCCTGAAATTCTTCATTCAATCTTCCAGTCCTGCCTTCTCTCTACTGCCAAATCAAAGGCTCTCACCTTTTATTAGCCATTAGCTTTAAACTGTGGAGCATGGATTACACAAGGATGTCCAGTGTCTGTGAGAATGCTCCCATTTGGAAGGTAACTAGATCCCGGGGTTGAGAATTTAGCATTTATATACATAGCAACAGAGGAACCCTCATCAATACAGGGATATTTACATAGACTTCACACATAGTTTTTAAAATGATTGAGTGTGCCGTGCGAGGTGGCGCATGCCTTTAATCTCAGCACTTGGGAGGCAGAGGCAGGCAGATTTCTGAGTTCGAGGCCAGCCTGGTCTACAAAGTGAGTTCCAGGACAGCCAGGGCTATACAGAGAAACCCTGTCTCGCAAAACCAAAAATAAATAAATAAATAAAGAGTGATGATATCCGTTATAGTATGCACTCATATCGAACACAACAAGGATGCACAGTGACATGTACAATGTAGAATAACTTTTTGAAAAAACAAATCTACAAAAAGAGGAAGCTCTGAAGGTGTCTCAGAGATTAAGACTTTCTGCACAACTATTAGTCATTTCCACTGCACTGCATTACGAAATTGTGGAATTTAATTATCTTGTACAATGCTAATTTTATAGTCACAGAGAAACTTGCTCTCAACCTCTCTTACCTCTTTTTATTATTTTTACATTTATGATCTAAATCTTTTTATTTATTATTTTTAATATTATAGTACCATTACAAAATTTGCCCTTTCTTTTCCTCTACCTGAACCTTTCCATGTACCCTGTACCTTTCCATGTAGCGTTCAAACTTATGGACTCTTTTGAATTGCTGTTGCATACATACTCACACAGGTGTTTGTGCAGGGTTTCCTGTGTTTATATGCACTTACTTTTTGTCTGTGTGCATGAGACCCCTCCTTCAATATCTCATTTGGAACCGCACAGTATCTGTCCATCTGTAAATGACTCACCTCAGTTAGCATGGCTTTCAATAGACACATCTGTCAGGACTTCACGCTCATAAAATCTATCAAGCTGGCTACTTGTTGGACAAGATATATAATCTCAATACATTTTAAACGTTTAAGTCATTCCGGAGTTTGCTCTCCCAAAATAACAGATTCAGTATGAAAACTGATAATATGTAAATTAATATCCAAAAAGTCCCCAATATAACCTGCATTATTCATGAATGCAATAAATAGTGTAACTGAATACAACAAAATGGAAAATGTTTATAATGGATTTATAAGAGGTTTCTGGATCTGGAGCAGAGGGGAGGTTGAGGAGGTAGGTACAGGAGACTGGGGTGGGGATGGATGTAATATTTGAGAAATAGAAAATCATTAAAAAAAAGAAAGAAACTGTGATAAGCATGCTGAAGTACAGCTCTCTGAAACTGACACTTTCTGGCAGGAATGCATGTGGGGAAGGAGGCAGCTTTCTTGAAGGGGCTAGCTACCAAGTCTTACACCATGCTCCAGTAAGTACATTGGTTAACAAAGTAGACCAATTTTTCTTCTTCCTCTTCCTCCTCTTCCTTTTCTTCTTCTGGGGTGGGGATATCACAAGGGTTGGAGAACAGTCCTGGGAGTACTAGGAAATGTGTGTGATTGGGGTCTATGATATTAAATTTCTAAATAATCAATAAAATATTATGTATAATGTGTTATATTTCCAAATTTCAGTTAATATAGCCAATCAAATAGTAGTAAAGTAAAATAAAGGTGAATACAGAGAACAAAATAACATACTATGTTTCTGAATTTAAATTTCTTGGATTTTAGCTATGTACTACCACAAGCACACATGTACATACAAACATATATGTATATGACAGTATGTATATACAATATAAATGCATCTGTATGATATCTACTCACTGAAGTTTTAGCCACCTGCTCCCATTTTCATAATATTTTGATATACGTATTTTAGTTAATTAATATCATTTTCTTTTCTGGCAGGGCTTTTGGAAACAAGAAGCAAATACGTGTAACATTTTTCTTTGAATATATTTTAATGGGTAGTGTTTGTTTCAATGCACATATACACATGTGTACTAGCATATGCATGTATCATGGCCTATGTGTGGCAGTTAGAGGTCAACATTGAGATAAACATTCTGTTGTCCTACTATGTGTTATTGAGTTCTGTTGGTCATGCTTATTAGTACATGTTATTATCTAGCATGATGTCACTGGGACCATAGAATTTATTATTTGGGGCCATAATTTACAAGAATAGATGTACCAATCCAACACCTGAGAACTAATATTCAAGATATATAAAGATTTCAAGAAACTATATGCCACAAAACAAAACAAATAATCCAATTTTTAAAATGGTATACAGGTGTAATCAAATAATTCTCAACGTAGGATTCTCCAGGGAGTGAGAAACACTTAGAGAAATGTTCAACAACCTTAGCCATAACTTTTTTGATATTCCATTTTACACCTGTCAGACTGACTAAGATAAAAATCACAAATGTCATCTCATGCTGGGACCACTGACTGTGAGAAGGAGTGGGTCTCTGACTCTTGTGCCTGTTCTTGGGACTCTTACCCCATTTGTTGAGTTGTTGTATCCAACGTTGATATGAAGGTTTTTGCTTGGTCTATTATATTTTATTTTGTTAAGTTTGGTTGTTATATCTTAGAAGACTGTTCTTTTCTGATGAGAAACAAAAAGAGGGTGGTTCTGTACGAGAGGGAACAATGGAAGCAACTGGGAGAAATAGAAGGGGAAACAAAATCAGGACATATTGTATGGCAAAATATTCTATTTTTAATAAAATGGAAATATGCAATTACTAGCTAAACATGCTGACTTGCATGCAAAATCAGAGTATTCGGTAGGATGAGGCCAGAAAATTGCCATAAATTTGAGGAGAACATAGATTAAGTAGTGAGTTTGGAGTTCATTGTGCTGCAGTTTGGTCCTATCTTAAAATTAGAGAAGAAAATTAGCCAACCAAATGCAACTACATTTGGGTGTATACATTTGTGTTTATGTGTAAAACAAATTATATTCAATTTGAAAACCTCCAAAATACCACTTAAATCCTTTGGAGTAGTTGTCAGTAGACAAAATGAATGTCTTCAGTATCAAGAAATTTCTAAGTGACATTTTTTAAGAAAAATATTTAGAGTTGTAATAGCCAAGTAATTTAAAGAAAAAGTATTGGAAATTGACCATTTAGAAAAACTTTAAAGTGTTTTAGAAAAGTATCTTGTTTTCTCACTTGAACAAATTCTCAAATGATTATAAGATAGTGAATATTTGACATTCAAAATTTAAATGAATGTATTTCAAAGAAATAATGTGAAAACATAATCCTTGAATTACAGGACAAGTGATTTTTACAATGATTTTAACTTTTCTAAACCTTTCAAGCTTCTATAAAAATAAACCATTGATAGGAGAGACCTGACTTCCACAATAAATCAATTGCTCACTTAATCAAAAAGTGCATTTTCCCAGACTGAATCCACTAATGCTTATGACATAGAACTTTCCTATACTCTCATCTGTTATGATCATTACCTATATTTCCAAATATTAGAAAAGAAAATTCAAATAATATTATAAAATAAGGTTTATACATTGATGGTTAACACTTCTACTACTTTGTTCCATTCTTCCAGTTAAATGAACAGATTGAAAAGATGATAGGATCCTAGTGGTTACTTTTACAGTAAGGTTGTATATCACACTATCATTAAATATTAAAATTAATATAGTAACTCAAAGCTTGTTATTCTAAAAATGTGATCCCTGGCTACAATCTTGGACCATCAATCTTCTTTAACACTAAATAAAATAATAATAATTTCACATAATTAAACGTAGTTACATTTTTTACATAGGGAAAAGAATTATGAGTTTACATTCCTCTAGAAAACTTCACCAACCGGCAGCATACACCAGCTGATATGAGGCCCCCAACACATATACAGTAGAGGACTGCCTGGTCTGGACTCAATCAGAGATGATGCCCCTAACCCTCGAGAGACATGAAGCCCCCAGGGAGTGGGAGGTATGGTGAAGGAAGGGGTAGATGACATACTCTTAGAGATGGGGGGAAGATGTGTGGGATGTGCAACAGTCTGAGGGTGGTCCGGGAGGGGATAAAGTCTGGACTGTAAAGAAAGATTGAAGAATAGATTTTATAAAAGGAATGCCTTAGAAAGCTATGAAGTAGATGCAACCACCTGGAGGACGAATTTGCCACTTGGTCTACCAGGATAAATGAATATAAAGGTTGAGCATGATTGTTGCAAATGAGGGCTGGAAAGATGACTCAGTGTCTAAACACCTGTGCTGCTATTACAAAGGACCTAAGTTTTGTTCCCAGCATTCAAGTCAGGTAGCTCAAACTGTGAATACAGCTATACAGCTAGTCTTTTTGGACATTCACACTCATGTATATATATATATATATATCCACAAATGTAAATACCCCTATATAAAATATAAATAAATAAATAAGTAAATAAGTAAATAAAAATAATATCATTATTTTACAAGATAGTTGGAAACAATCTATGTATTTAAAATGTAAAGAAAGCAAAATTTTTAACCATTACTATACACAACTCTTATTAAAACAAGAAAACAGTTTAGAAATGAAAACCATATTATGAACATGTTATGTTCAATGTTAAATATCATTTCTCTAAGAATTACAAATGCTTTGCACTATGCTGTCCAAGGGTCACTTCCTAAAAGATCTACAGCTGGTAAACTTGCTTTTAATTTGGAGCTCCTGTTTTATGGGGTGTTGTTTTAGACTTAGTAGCCTGGGGCAATTCAGGAATGTGTATAATTCCCAGGGTGATTGCCACACATACATATTTTAGAGAATCACTGCAGTTGGCCAGATGCTTAATTCAGTATAATTGAAATGCAGGTAACCCATGTCACTTTGTAACCCCAATAATAATAAAAATATATACTTTGATTCAAAGATATACTAACACAAATATACTCTGGGGAACCCAATTAAGGTTATATGTAGCACTGGATATGAGGAGTAATGAAGACATGGGCTGAATTTTCTTGAATTTGTGGTAGAGTGAATTGTCTTTGTCTTTCAAGCTGTGTGCACTTGGAATATTAATATGAGAGGCTGGATTTCCCTATAAATAAATAAGTAAATTATTTAATAAATAAATAAATAAATAAATAAATAAATAAATAAATAAAAATAAAGCTTATTTTCTACTGTTTTTACCTGTAATAACTCTAAAATTTTTACTATATTTTTGTCTGTTATGAACACTATTATAGGTTTTGCTGACCATGTTTCTAAATTACATTGTTTAAATATATTGCTGAAAATCCTCACAATTTTCTTAACACAAATAAGTAAAATAAGTAGTTACATTTCTAATGTGGGTTCCTGTTAATGGTTGTTTGTTTCACTTCCTTATTTCTACAGCTTTATTAATCTCAATGGGATATTTAACTTTCATTCGGGTTGTTGTTCAACATATTTTATGCATATTTCTTTGCTTTGTCACATACTTGATCTTTTTTTTTCCAATTATGTTAGCTTTTTGGAAAACTTGAAACAGTTAAGAAACAGCCTAAATTTGATCATTGTAATTACAAACTGTAAGAAGTAATCTCTTGCTGTACATTTTCCCATTAGTCATGGTTATCTTTAGTTTAATGTAGGCCTTTATACTTGCTCTTCATTCTGTTTACATGTTTATACAACGGTTACTAGTTTTCAGTTTTTAATATTTGTTAAATTTCTAAATTCTGAGCATAAATCTTTTCTAAAGAAAACTTCCACATTACATTAATATTGCTGGTTGCTAGTTCATCAACTGTTATTTGTTTAATATTTCCAGACATGTCTACGTTCTTCCTTATTGATATTGTTCAGAAGTATTCCATGTACTGGAAAAGTCCTCATTCACCTACATTGAAAAGCAGCCTGCCATTCTTTTCATTTTGTTTTTCTGTACTACATCAAAAATGCACTGCATTTACACTCCAAATTCATCTTTTTGGTTATTCTATGATAATTCTCTTGGCTGAGGTAAGGACTGCACCATCTCATCACTGGTTCTTTGTTAGGGAGAAACAGTGAGTTGAAGTTGGACTAAGCTGCTCATTCTTCTATTCCCATAACAGAACAATTCTGTGACAGAAGAATAGGATGTAATGAATATGGATGAAAAATCCGTCTTAAAATGAAACTCAATGAGCACTGTGCCCATTTAAGATGCAGAGTACAATACAGCTAATTGGTAAATTACCACAATTTCCATTCGTGTATTTTCATGTAAAGTATCATTGACAAAACTTTTCAGCTTTACATCCTTGTGCATAATAATAAATTCCAAGTTTCTTAAAATCAATGGAAGAGGGAATAAGTATTATGAAAATTCTATGTTTATTTTGGCTTAACTCTGTTATGTTCAGTATGTTAATATTTTACATAATACTGTTAGTAGTTACAATAGTTTGGGGATTAATAGAGTTGTTTTGAATGGCTTTCTGCAGAGAGCATCTCAAAGACTAGAATATAAAACATACTTCATATTATAAAGTTTGGCTCTGATACTGTTTTGAAAGCTATTCACATAGAGATGGATCACCTGTTTGAATGACTAGGGAAAATATTTTAAAAAGCTAGAAGTGTAAAATAGCTTTAGGTGCGGTATAATGATTTTATGTAGGAAATAAGCTCCTTACACAACTCTATTGAACATGGATATACAAATATAAAATACTTTAAATTGTTGAAGTAATCAGTAAGATACATAGCAGATTTTAATATAACTTAAGTATATAAGCAAAGTGAACAAACATTGTGAAGTTGATTTATTATAACAAACATTTATCCATTTTCCAGTTGCAAAAAGTTGCTTTTATTCACAGGTTATAAGCCAATAACGTAGATGTATATTGATTTCCAGATACATCATTTGGCCTTCTCCATGCTAAATAAATATTTTTGTCAAAAAAATGTAGTTTGATTTTACCACTGTGCAGAATGATGAAAGCATATTTGTATATACTATGGAATTCAAGTTGTGTGCATTGTGATCTCATGAACTTAAATATCCAGGCATCTTCAAGGATCTTTCAAAAATAGACATTTTTTTTATATCTATACAAAAGTTAATATTTAAGTATGCTTGTGTCTTTAGGAATGGGAAAATAAAGATAATTTTATAGAGTGGCCACAGACCAATTACTAAATTAAGCCAAAGAACACCTAGCAAACTCTAGTAAGTAATGTGATACAGTTAGAGGTTTTTAATTTCATACTGAAGGAGTTTATGTTGTAATTTGATATCTACACAGAAGCACTAAGGAAGAGATGGCAATTTTTTATAATTATTCTGAATGATTCTGTGTAGGATAAGATAAAATAGTCAAACTTTAGTTGTGTGAAAATATTTGTGTAGGTTTCTTAAAGCTGCATTTACTCATGTAGTGATAACAAGAGTGATTCAGATGTTTCTATAGCAATTGATATCTGATTCTGTAACTAAACATTCAGGTGTATACTAAAGGCCCATTAGAAACACCTGTTCATTTCAAAGTGTGGGTTAAAAAGTAAAGTCTGGTGTAATTCTGATAGGCCTGCCTTTATATGTTACTTAACCTTTTTCCCTTACTGCTTTTAGTATTCAATCTTTATTTAGTGCATTTGTTGTTTTGATTATTATGTGTCAGGAGGAATTTCTTTTCTGGTCCAGTCTACTTAGAGTTCTGTAGGCTTCTTGTATGTTCATGGGCATCTCTTTCTTTGGGTTTGGGAAGTTTTCTTCTATAATTTTGTTGAAGATATTTGCTGGCCCATATGTGCTGTGGGCTGGTGTTTGGAGCAGCCCATTTGTGCTCTTTGGCTCAATCTCTGGAGGTTCCCAGGGATCCAGGTTAGTTGACATTGTTAGCCTTCCTTGGGGTTGCAATCCCCTTCAGTTTTTTTATTCCATGCTTTAACTCTTGCATAAGGGTCCCCAACCACTTTCCATGGTTGGCTATGTGTTTCTGCATGTGTCTCAGTAAACCTGCTGAGTGGATCCTCTCAGAAGACAGCCATGAGAGGCTCCTGTCTACAAGCACAGCATAGATAGCATCAATAACATTCCCAGGAATTGTTGCCTGCCAATGGGACAGATCCCAACTTGGACCACTCACTAGTTGGACATTCCTTTAGTCTCTACTGCACTTTTGTCCCTGTATTTCTTTCAGACAGGATCGACTTTGAGTTGACAATTTTGTAGGTACGTTGGCATCCATATCTTTCCAATGTGGATCCTGTACAGCTACTGGAGATAGTCTCTTCAGGTTCCATACCCCGACTGTTGGGAATTTATACTAATTTCACCCACATTGTGAACTGGGAGCCTCCCTCATCTCATGTCTCTGAGACTTCCTAGATATTCCCTTCACCTGTGACCCCTTACCCACCGCATTTACATATTTCTATTCATTGTCTGGGTCCTCTGGACTTCTCTCTTGTTTCTCCCTATATCAGTCCCTGTCCTCCTATTCCCCTCTCTCTCCCCTATACCCCTCAGTTTCCTCCATCTGCTTTCCATGACTATTTTCTCCCTTCTAAATAGGATTTAATCTTCCTTACTTGGGCCTTATTATTATTATTATTATTATTATTATTATTATTATTATTATATATTTTCTTTATGTACATTTCAAATGTTATCCCCATTCCTAGTTTCCCCTCTGAAAGTCCCCTATCCTCTTCCCCCTCCTCCTGGTCCCCAATCCACCCACTCCCATTCCCAGTCCTGGCATTCCCCTATACTGGGGCATAGAACCTTCACAGGACCTAGGGCCTCTCCTCCCATTGATGACCGACTGGGCCATCCTCAGCTACATATACACCTAGAGCCACATGTCCCACCATGTATTTTCTTTGATTGGTGGTTTAGTTCCAAGGAGCTCTGGGGGTACTGCCTGGTAAATACAGAAGTGGCTGCTCACAATCATGCATTGGATAGAGCACAAGGTCTCCAGTGAAGGAGCTAAAGAAAGTACCCAAGGAATTGAAGGGATCTGAAGCCCCATAGGAGGGACATCAATATGAACTAACTAGCACCCCCAGAGCTCCTTGGGCCTTTCAGCCTAAACAGCCTATGATATCAGACCTTAGTGGTGTAGGTGTCGGGTAGATGGTCCTTACTTTGACCTGGGAGCATAGGAGAGCTGATCCTTATGGTGTTAACATAGAAGATCTGGTACAGCCCCTATTCTGGACAGTATGGAAGAGGTGGCCCTGTTAGTTAGGGTGTAGGACATCTTGCATGCTGAAAAATTTGACTACCACCCAGTCACAAATCTTGGGCTTTGAGATAACCCACCCTAACAAAAACCCTACTTATGAGTTGTTGGTACTGCTTGAAGGAGCCTGCCCTCCTGAATCAATGATTCCGGATCTCCGTGAATGAGAGAAAAAGCAGAATTTATAAGACAATTCAGTGTTGATGCAGAAGTTCAAGGTCATGAACCAGACCAATGACCGATTGCAATGCCTATTTACAGATAAGCTGTTTGAACAAAAGGGTGTACTACGTGACACAGCAGGACTCACTACACCCACCACACTTAAATAGACAGATTTTTTTTCCTAATTTGGGGGTGGGGTGGGGTAACAAGGGTGGAGGGTGGATATAGAAGGCTTGTGAAATTAGTGGGATTGAGGAGCATGGTATGAAATTCACAAAGAATCAATTAAAACTTTGAAAATAGGAGAAATAAGTAAAAATAATGAAATAAAAACATGACAATTTAAAATATATATTAAGCTGACATGTTGCCTAGAACATTTTCAATTTCAAATATTTTCAATATTTTAATGTTTACAATTCTGGATTTCATTTTTCACCTAGAGAAATGCTAAGTTTCTTCTCTGCTTCAGATACAATTTACTGTTAAAAATTGGCATGCTTTTGTACTTATCGTTCAGAGAAGCTATTGATTTTGGGTTTGATTGTCCAATGTAGTTGGTAAAAAATAGTTTTGTCACTTTGAATTTTCTCATCAGATTTGCTACAGTACTTGAAGCAGATCTTGCTAGCCTTTTCCAATGTTGCTATGCTCAACTCTTGCCAACATATGACTCGAACCTTTTAAATGGTTGGTCGTGAACCTGAGTCTGCCATTCTGCCTGGTCTTTGTACAGACACTCAGACCTGTCAGAAATGCAGAGAAACAGTGTTACTAATACAGCGGCACATGGGATTCTCAAGTCTGCAGAACTTTGAGAATTGGTCTTTATATTTTAAGATGGTCACTTTGAGTAGAGCTGTGATAACCTTTACCTCACTTTACTATGATTTTCCATATCATTTAGGGATGAATCTAACTACAGCAATCCTGTAGACTATTTCCATCTCTATCAGTGCAAGCCTATAGGATACTACCTTAGTTTATTGTAGTTGTTGTACATGACAGCATTCTTAACACTAGAAATTTAAGAAGAGACACTTAATTTTTTTTATTATCCTAGAGATTGAGATGTCCAGATCAAAGATAGGACATCAGGTATCCAGTGCGGTCATATGCATAGCACCATTCCATGGCATGTGGTAGAAAACTTGTATCCTGGTGTGATAGATACTCGCAAAAGTTCTTGTTGAGTCCAAGGTTTCAGTACTGGAAGCTTTGGAAATATTTATAAGTTATAAACTAGTGGAGAGATCCTTAAGTCACCTGGAGGACTGTAGGGCATTAGGACTTATACCTATGCAGTTTTCTTTTCTCTTTTTCTGACAAGGTGAATACACTAAGTGAGATAAACCCCACTGTTACTGGCTATTCAGGAGAGCATGTGATCCTATTCAAAAATAGAGAGATGCTAGTTGCTTATTTCCGAAGGTCCTAAGTTTTATACCTTCAATTTAGTAGCTTCTGTGTACCCTACTTCAGGGGAGATCATTCAATTAATACGAAGCACACATATAAAAATGTAGTGTACGTCTGATGAGAGTGGTGGCCCAGTAGCTAAGAGCCCATGCTGTTCTTGAGAGGAACCAAGCTGAAGATCTAATTCCACCATCCAGCCACTCAAGACCACCATTCAGGGCAGCTCCAGAAGTTATGATGCTTTCTTCTGACCTCCATTGGCATTGTAGTCATATACAAAACCCTTCACTGACCTGATCACTTATTCAAATAATTGAAAATGAAAAAATATAGATGGAACACATGTATTAGCCCAGAACTATAAAAAATTTATAGTATTATTAAATAATTCTGAAATTTACATTATGGTTAACTTATTCTTTCTGCCAAAAAACGTTGCCTAACTGGAATATTCATCTTGATGTTTGCAAGTGTGTTTGACGATAGAGATACTGTTTGGGTAGTTGCATTTACTGTGGGTTTCCAATGAAGGAACACTCAAAAATTAAAACAAGCAAGAAAAACAAAAACAGAGAAGATTTTAGGGCACTGTCTATGTGTTTAATCTGTGTGTGTTTGCTGTCATAGATGGTCTGGCTCTATGTGTCATTTGCTAATCATTTGGTTTTGGCCTGAAGCACGCTACTGCTACCATTTTGACTTACCATTGATGACAAGCATGCGTTATTTTGGAGAAAACTACTTTGATTTTTTTTTTAAGAAAGTGAACAAAAACTATGTAAATGTTCAAACAAGTATGATTGGCTTTTAAAGCCTCAGAAACAGTCCATACTGGGTGTTGTAATTATTTCTAGAAAAAAAAAATAAGCAAGAATCAGCATTTTGTGAGCCAAGACAATTACGATCTGTCCAATTTCGTTTCGGCTTCAATATGTGATTAAAGCTGGATTTACTTTCTCTCAGCTGGTCATATTTCCGAGTCAAATGCAGTCTTTCAAATGAATTATGCATGGACTTAAATTAGTTACATTTAATGAAATCATTGTAGCAATGCAAAGGAAGTCCCACCTGAGGCAGATTGAGAAGTCAGTCTGGTTTTGTTTGTTTTGTTTCTGTTTTAGATGTGACTTTTTATACAAGTGTGGGCAGGAAGCTTGTATTCACAGCGAAAGGCTGAGTAGAAAATAGGCAATGCATACATTATGATTACACCACTTTCCCCTTGTGTAGTACTTTAAACTGCTTACATTTGCAAATTTGAGATACCTTTGTACAAATACAGTTTGTTTCTTTTATCTTCAATAATACTATATCTACAGTTTTCAGTTCTTATTAAGAATTTGAAGTGCCACTAGTAAAATATATGCTTTAATATGAACATTGTACTCTGGGGGAGAAAAAAAGAAAGTACAAAAATTCTTTATTTTTTATTGTGAATGTAGCTTTTCCATTTTGATGGATCTGGTTTCTTTCTGAAGAAGTGAAATACACTAATATATTATCAGACCAGGTTAGAATACATTTACTCATAGAAAAAAATTTAGGAAATGGTACTATCTTATTTTTTTCTTGGCAGGAAAATATACAAAACCATCATAAAATGCTATTAAAATTACTAAGCTATTGTGGGTAAGTATAAAACACAAGCTTAGTTTGAAGTGGGGCTTCATGAATCATTATCTCAAAATTTGGAATATGCTTTGTATACTATATTACTTCTAATTTATGCAAAGTTATGAGATCTTATTGATAGGAGATAGAACAAACAGTTATACTAGGTATTCTTTAATTTACAGAGGAAATAATTTAATATGAATATATGATGATATAAAGGAGAAAAGTCACGTTTTCAAAATTCAATGTGGAAAAAAAATTACAAAAGTTTTCAAGTGGCTTAGGAGACCTACATTTTTCTTCTAGAAATTCTCTGGATAAAATGGTGACTTCTTGCTCAAACTAAACATATACATACACATTACTGAAAATACTATAATTCATTTTATGTCAATGACCATAACTTTATTATACTCTGGGGTATGGACTAGTTGAATAATTATCTCTTCAATAATGAATGTCTTAAAAGACTAAATTTCCTAAAGTGCTGAGAGAAACTGCACCAAAATGCTTATGGTCCTGATTTAATTTGTGAAATAGCAGGAGCATTCAGCTGCTAGGTTCAGGGAAGTGACACCTTCTGGGAACGTGTACAATTCAGTACTCATAAAACCCAGTAGGGTTTTTATCAGAAACAGGACATGGGGAATTATTTGTCTTCATTAGGTTAAATATTAATATAAGACCTATGGTGGAAATCCGAGTTTCATTACAGAAGATAACAAAAATTAATGCCAGGAAATAATATAGAAAACAAGTAAAGTAAAAGTGGATCTGTTGCCTTTTCTACTCTCAGCTTAGTGTTTTGAAAGTTACCTCTTTTGGAATTGCAAAATAAATTATACAGTGCAAAAGAGAAGTGAAAAGCACCCCTTCCCTCAAGCGTCATGGCACACCAGAAACAATTTTATATCTGACATTTCTTGCAGCTGAATCTGATGAGAAATGGATCAAAGTCAAGGTAAATCTATCCCCCCATTTCCCCTTGTGAAGAGCATTCGCTGCTGAGCCACCTCTCTAGCCTCGGTGAAGAGCATTCAAATTGCTACCGAAAAACCTACCAGAACAGTACAGAGACCATCCAAAAAAAAAAAAAAAAAAAAAAAAAAATCAAAGTTTAACACAACTGTAACAATGTTGCATTTTCATTTCAAGTTTGTATTTGCCTGGATTGATGATTAATGTTGACTGTCAATTTTACAGGAGCCAGAATCACCTAGGACAGAGACTTTTGAGCATGTTCATGAGGGAGTTTCTCCATAGACTGAGCTAATTGAGCCACCCTAAATGCGGGAGGCAACCTTCTATGGGTTGCAATACATGATCTAAGTGAAGAAAAAGCGCAAACCAAGCCTTGGAATGCATCAGTCTGTTCCCTGAGAGCACTTATTGTATGAAGAGCTTCTGACATTAGGGTGACTGGCCTTACATAGTAGCCTGGACCATCAAATTGAGAGGGCATGTAAACCATTTTTTTTATTTTTTTATTATTATTTTTTTTAACTTAACTGGCTTTTGTCAGGGCATTTCCTCGCAGCAATGAGGATAACATTTCACGAACTACTATGCATTTTGCTTTCTTCTAATAAGTAGATGGAGCTAGATAGTTATATCTAAATCTTTAAAGTACAGTGAAAGTACAGAGTGGTGCTTTGAGCGATTAATGTCACCATAGACTGGAGCATTTGAAGCCTTGTTCCTCTCATGGGTTGATGTCTTGGAAGTTTAGAAGGTATGACACTGCTGGAGGAAGTATGTCACTGGAAGAGGGCGATGAAAGTATGTACCCTTTATGTGATTCCCATTTGATCTCTATGTGTCATGCTTGTAGTTAATGAGGTAGTTTCTCAGTTTTCTACTCCTGGTATCACTCAGGGTATTTGCTGCCCTTTCTTTGCCTTGATATGTTGAACACTTATGCCTCTGGAACTCTAACCCCTAGTATACTCTTCTTGCTTTAAGATGCCTGGGTCAAGGTATTTTAATACTGTAGCAGAAACGAAGAGGATACATGAGTGGAAAATGAAAAAAGAGTGCTGTTGTTTCTAAGGATAGGGTGTCTGTAGATATTGATATATGATAAATACCCATGTACAGTACTCTATAGATAGTAAAAAAAGTTGTATTAAGGCATATTAATTTTGATTCATTATTTTATTACCAATTACATTTTTCACATATTAAACATATTGTGATATGGATATTGTATGGTGTTTACCTTGATAAAATGATAGACAATATGAGGAAAGTAATGATGATTAAATATGATATGATTCTAAGATCAAATTTAACACTGAAAAATTTAAAATGATGTATTAGACACGTTCAAATTTTAGCTAGCATTAAAGAAGAATACATTATAATCTGACATTCTGAGATTTTAGTTTACTATTATTGGTTATAAGTCTAAATTTTATTCTAACTCATGAAGTGACTTCTGATACTTTTTCATAAGTACACAACTTAAGGACACACTAGGAAGAATGCCACTCTGATAAATAGAGGGCTAGGAGATCATCAGGGGGCTCTGCCCTTTGCAAACAGCAAGGTTTTGACCTTCTGTTCTGAAATGATCTTCCAAGGAAGTTCTTCTTTGTGACACTTCTCATATTGTCTGCGACTCAGGGAAAACACCTAACAGGGTGATTCTCTGTTATAGAAGGACTTAATACATTTTGTCACATAAATAAACACATAATTTTAACTAACAGGTTTACCCATTTTCTTCATTTTAAATGGATACAATTAAAGTTATGCAAGGTTGTAATTGAATGTAGTAGTTTTATAAACATATTCTCATTGATAATAAACATTTGTGGTGTTTTAAATATGCTTGTCTCATGGTAAGTGTCACTATTAGGAGGTGTGGCCTTATTGGATTAGGTGGTAGGCTTTAATGTTCCATGATCAAGTTCTGCCTAGGGTAGGAAAGAGACCCTCCTCCTGGCTGCCTGGAAAGGATGACCTTCTCCTTGCTGCCTTTGGATCAAATATAGAACTCTCAGCTACGCTAGCACCAAGCATGCCTAAACAACATCATGCTTACCTCCTTGATGAAAATAGACTGAACCTCTCTCTGAACCTGTAAGCAAGACCCAATTAAATGTTGCCTTGGTCATGGGGTCTTTTCACAGCAATACAATTCAAACCAAGACGATTTTATTTCCCAAAGCAATCTAATTTTTAGTTCTTCTGCGATAAGCTGTACATAGGAGTGGTTGAGATTTTTATTCTGGTTCAGAAATAATGAGCTTGCCTCAGTTCACTTATGGTTCAGCTTAGGTACATCAATTTCCAGTGAATTCTACTGAACTTTTGTTCTCAAGTGTAGCAATACAATTTTGTGAAAATATCTCTTAGCTTCAAAGAGACTGGAACTTTTGCTAGATCTCACAACCTTGAGGTCATGTAAGATGTAAGACTGATATCCTGCTGTTTCTGAAACTGTTTGTTAAATCTGCCTTTGAAGAACACTCTTCTGATCCTTCCTTGGATTTTCAATGCAATCAGTTTTTACTACTTAAACCAATGCAGAGCTTAATCTTAAGTTATGTACTCATTCATGCCTCCAACCTAGAGAGCAATACATACTGAAACAATGTATTGTCAAGAGTATTCCTAATTCCTGATTCCTTTTGTCAAGAAAAATAATAGATATATTCTAGTGGCCTCTTTAAACAAAGCATGCACTACTTTGAAAATAATACCCTGGAGGCAGCGCCATTTTCGGCTACAGACAACCTGCCACCTTCCTGGTCAGAGCACAGGTGTCCACACAGCCCGGGAGGCTTCTGCCTCACGTTCCGCGGGGGCCACCTTGATTCTGGGACTCCGCAGCGGGCAGTCTGCAGGCCATAGCAACACAGCTTCTGGGAAAGATCCTGTTTTGGGCCTTCATCTTTGGCCAGGAGGAGGTCCAAACACCAGATAACTGTGCACCTCCCTGAAAGAGGAGAGCTTGCCTGCAGAGACTGCTCTGACCACTGAAACTCAGGGAAGAGAGCTAGTCTCCCTGGTCTGCTGATATAGTGTAACAAAATCACCAGAGGAACAATCTCTAAACAGAGACAACTATAACAACTAACTCCAGAGATTACCAGATGGCGAAAGGTAAATGTAAGAATCTTACTAACAGAAACCAGGACTATTCACCATCATCAGAACCCAGCACTCCCACTTTGCCCAGTCCAGGGCACCCTAACACACCTGAAAAGCTAGACCTGGATTTAAAAGCATATCTCATGATGATGGTAGAGGACATCAAGAAGGACTTAAATAACTCACTTAAAGAAATACAGGAGAACACTGCTAAACAAGTAGAAGACATTAAAGAGGAAACACAAAAATCCCTTAAAGAATTACAGGAAAACATAACCAAACAGGTGGAAGACATTAAAGAGGAAACACAAAAATCCCTTAAAGAATTGCAGGAAAACACAACCAAACAGGTGATGGAATTGAATAAAACCATCCAAGACCTAAAAAGGGAAGTAGACACAATAAAGAAAACCCAAAGTGAGGCAACAGTGGAGATAGAAACACTAGGAAAGAAATCTGGAACCATAGATGCGAGCATCAGCAACAGAATACAAGAAATGGAAGAGAGAATCTCAGGTGCAGAAGATTCCATAGAGAACATCGGCACAACAATCAAAGAAAATGGAAAATGCAAAAAGATCCTAACTCAAAACATCCAGGAAATCCAGGACACAATGAGAAGACCGAACCTACGGATAATAGGAGTGGATGAGAATGAAGATTTTCAACTCAAAGGACCAGCAAACATCTTCAACAAGATTATTGAAGAAAACTTCCCAAATCTAAAGAAAGAAATACCCATGAACATACAAGAAGCCTACAGAACTCCAAATAGACTGGACCAGAAAAGAAATTCCTCCCGACACATAATAATCAGAACAACAAATGCACTAAATAAAGATAGAATACTAAAAGCAGTAAGGGAAAATGGTCAAGTAACATATAAAGGCAAGCCTATCAGAATTACACCAGATTTTTCACCAGAGACTATGAAAGCCAGAAGAGCCTGGACAGATGTTATACAGACACTAAGAGAACACAAATTCCAGCCCAGGCTACTATACCCAGCCAAACTCTCAATTACCATAGATGGAGAAACCAAAGTATTCTACAACAAAACTAAATTAACCCATTATCTCTCCACGAATCCAGCCCTTCAAAGGATAATAACAGAAAAAAAAACAATACAAGGACAGGAACCACGCCCTAGAAAAAACAAGAAGATAATCCCTCAACAAAACTAAAAGAAGACAGCCACAAGAACAGAATGCCAACTTTAACAACAAAAATAACAGGAAGCAACAATTACTTTTCCTTAATATCTCTTAATATCAATGGTCTCAACTCCCCAATAAAAAGACATAGACTAACAGACTGGCTACACAAACAGGACCCAACATTCGGCTGCTTACAGGAAACCCATCTCAGGGAAAAAGACAGACACTACCTCAGAGTGAAAGGCTGGAAAACAATTTTCCAAGCAAATGGTCTGAAGAAACAAGCTAGAGTAGCCATTTTAATATCGGATAAAATCGACTTCCAACCCAAAGTTATTAAAAAAGACAAGGAGGGACACTTCATACTCATCAAAGGTAAAATCCTCCAAGAGGAACTCTCAATTCTGAATATCTATGCTCCAAATGCAAGGGCAGCCACATTCATTAAAGACACTTTAGTAAAGCTCAAAGCACACTTTGCACCTCACACAATAATAGTGGGAGACTTCAACACACCACTTTCATCAATGGAGAGATCGTGGAAACAGAAACTAAACAGGGACACAGTGAAACTAACAGAAGTTATGAAACAAATGGACCTGACAGATATCTACAGAACATTTTATCCTAAAACAAAAGGATATACCTTCTTCTCAGCACCTCACGGGACCTGCTCCAAAATTGACCATATAATTGGTCACAAAACAGGCCTCAACAGATACAAAAGTATTGAAATTGTCCCATGTATCCTATCAGACCACCATTGCCTAAGACTGATCTTCAATAACAACATAAATAATGGAAAGCCAACATTCACATGGAAACTGAACAACACTCTTCTCAATGATACCTTGGTCAAGGAAGGAATAAAGAAAGAAATTAAAGACTTTTTAGAGTTTAATGAAAATGAAGCCACAATGTACCCAAACCTATGGGACACAATGAAAGCATTTCTAAGAGGGAAACTCATAGCTCTGGGTGCCTCCAAGAAGAAACGGGAGAGAGCACATACAAGCAGCTTGACAACACATCTAAAAGCTCTAGAAAAAAAGGAAGCAAATTCACCCAAGAGGAGTAGACGGCAGGAAATAATCAAACTCAGGGGTGAAATCAACCAAGTGGAAACAAGAAGAACTATTCAAAGAATTAACCAAACGAGGAGTTGGTTCTTTGAAAAAATCAACAAGATAGATAAACCCTTAGCTAGACTCACTAAAGGGCACAGGGACAAAATCCTAATTAACAAAATCAGAAATGAAAAGGGAGACATAACAACAGATTCTGAAGAAATCCAAAACACCATCAGATCCTTCTACAAAAGGCTATACTCAACAAAACTGGAAAACCTGGACGAATTGGACAAATTTCTGGACAGATACAAGGTACCAAAGTTGAATCAAGATCAAGTTGACCATCTAAACAGTCCCATATCACCTAAAGAAATAGAAGCAGTTATCAATAGTCTCCCAGCCAAAAAAAAGCCCAGGACCAGACGGGTTTAGTGCAGAGTTCTATCAGACCTTCAAAGAAGATCTAATTCCAGTTCTGCACAAACTATTTCACAAAATAGAAGTAGAAGGTACTCTACCCAACTCATTTTATGAAGCCACTATTACTCTGATACCTAAACCACAGAAAGACCCAACAAAGATAGAGAACTTCAGACCAATTTCTCTTATGAATATCGATGCAAAAATCCTCAATAATATTCTCGCTAACTGAATCCAAGAACACATTAAAGCAATCATCCATCCTGACCAAGTAGGTTTTATTCCAGGGACGCAGGGATGGTTTAATATACGAAAATCCATCAATGTAATCCATTATATAAACAAACTCAAAGACAAAAACCACATGATCATCTCGTTAGATGCAGAAAAAGCATTTGACAAGATCCAACACCCATTCATGATAAAAGTGTTGGAAAGATCAGGAATTCAAGGCCCATACCTAAACATAATAAAAGCAATCTACAGCAAACCAGTAGCCAACTTTAAAGTAAATGGAGAGAAGCTGGAAGCAATCCCACTAAAATCAGGGACTAGACAAGGCTGCCAACTTTCTCCCTACCTTTTCAACATAGTACTTGAAGTATTAGCCAGAGCAATTTGACAACAAAAGGAGATCAAGGGGATACAAATTGGAAAAGAGGAAGTCAAAATATCACTTTTTGCAGATGATATGATTGTATATATAAGTGACCCTAAAAATTCTACCAGAGAACTCCTAAACCTGATAAACAGCTTCGGTGAAGTAGCTGGATATAAAATTAACTCAAACAAGTCAATGGCCTTTCACTATACAAAGAATAAACAGGCTGAGAAAGAAATTAGGGAAACAACACCCTTCTCAATAGTCACAAATAATATAAAATATATATCTTGGCGTGACTCTAACTAAGGAAGTGAAAGATCTATATGATAAAAACTTCAAATCTCTGAAGAAAGAAATTAAAGAAGATCTCAGAAGATGGAAAGATCTCCCATGCTCATGGATTGTCAGGATCAACATTGTAAAAATGGCTATCTTGCCAAAAGCCATCTACAGATTCAATGCAATCCCCATCAAAATTCCAACTCAATTCTTCAACGAATTAGAACGAGCAATTTGCAAATTCATCTGGAATTACAAAAACCCTAGGATAGCAAAAAGTCTTCTCAAGGATAAAAGAACCTCTGGTGAAATCACCATGCCTGATTTAAATCTTTACTACAGAGCAATTGTGATAAAAACTGCATGGTACTGGTATAGAGACAGACCAGTAGACCAATGGAATAGAATTGAAGACCCAGAAATGAACCCACACACCTATGGTCACTTGATCTTCGACAAGGGAGCTAAAACCATCCAGTGGAAGAAAGACAGCATTTTCAACAATTGGTGCTGGCACAACTGGTTGTTATCGTGTAGAAGAATGCGAATCGATCCATACTTATCTCCTTGTACTAAGGTCAAATCTAAGTGGATCAAGGAACTTCACATAAAACCAGAGACACTGAAACTTATAGAGGAGAAAGTGGGGAAAAGCCTTGAAGATATGGGCACAGGGGAAAAATTCCTGAACAGAACAGCAATGGCTTGTGCTGTAAGATCGAGAATTGACAAATGGGACCTAATGAAACTCCAAAGTTTCTGCAAGGCAAAAGACACCATCAAAAAGACAAAAAGACCACCAACAGATTGGGAAAGGATCTTTACCTATCCTAAATCAGATAGGGGACTAATATCCAACATATATAAAGAACTCAAGAAGGTGGACTTCAGAAAATCAAATAACCCCATTAAAAAATGGGGCTCAGAACTGAACAAAGAATTCTCACCTGAGGAATACTGAATGGCAGAGAAGCACCTGAAAAATGTTCAACATCCTTAATCATCAGGGAAATGCAAATCAAAACAACCCTGATATTCCACCTCACACCAGTCAGAATGGCTAAGATCAAAAATTCAGGTGACAGCAAATACTGGCATGGATGTGGAGAAAGAGCAACACTCCTCCATTGTTGGTGGGATTGCAGGCTTGTACAACCACTCTGGAAATCAGTCTGGCGGTTCCTTAGAAAATTGGACATAGTACTACCGGAGGATCCAGCAATACCTCTCCTGGGCATATATCCAGAAGATGCCCCAACTGGTAAGAAGGACACATGCTCTACTATGTTCATAGCAGCCTTATTTATAATAGCCAGAAGCTGGAAAGAACCCAGATGCCCCTCAACGGAGGAATGGATACAGAAAATGTGGTACATCTACACAATGGAGTACTACTCAGCTATTAAAAAGAATGAATTTATGAAATTCCTAGCCAAATGGATGGACCTGGAGGGCATCATCCTGAGTGAGGTAACACATTCACAAAGGAACTCACACAATATGTACTCACTGATAAGTGGATATTAGCCCCAAACCTAGGATACCCAAGATATAAGATACAATTTGCTAAACACATGAAACTCAAGAAAAATGAAGACTGAAGTGTGGACACTATGTCCCTCCTTAGAAGTGGGAACAAAACACCCTGGGAAGGAGTTACAGAGACAAAGTTTGGAGCTGAGATGAAAGGATGGTCCATGTAGAGACTGCCATATCCAGGGATCCACCCCATAATCAGCATCCAAATGCTGACACCATTGCATACACTAGCAAGATTTTATCGAAAGGACCCAGATGTAGCTGTCTCTTGTGAGACTATGCCGGGGCCTAGCAAACATAGAAGTGGATGCTCACAGTCAGCTAATGGATGGATCACAGGGCTCCCAATGGAGGATCTAGAGAAAGTACCCAAGGAGCTAAAGGGATCTGCAAACCTATAGGCGGAACAACATAATGAACTAACCAGTATCTGGAGCTCTTGACTCTAGCTGCATATGTATCAAAAGATGGCCTAGTCGGCCATCACTGGAAAGAGAGGCCCATTGGACATGCAAACTTTATATGCCCCAGTACAGGGTAACGCCAGGGCCAAAAAGGGGGAGTGTGTGGGTTGGGGATTGGGGGTGGGTGGGTATGGGGGACTTTTGGTATAGCATTGGAAATGTAAATGAGCTAAATACCTAATAAAAAATGGAAAAAAAAGACAAAAAATAAAAGAAAAAAAAAGAATATAATACCCTGACAATCTCTGTTCAAGTTGTTGGTGTTGTGCCTTCTATGTGTCAGACATAGCAGAAATTCCAAAAACGTTAGTACTAGGTTGGTTACCAGGAAATATTTTTAGGCAAAGAAACAGAAGATTACATATAAATATCAGGATGTTGAAGGAACTCACATTTATAATGACAACTCTTACTGTTTTGGTTTTTGGTTTGTTTGTTTGTATGTTTGAAACAGTTTGTTTGAGGCAGGGTTTATCTGTATTAACCTTGGCTGTCCCAGAACTCACTCTGTGGACCAGGATGGCCTCAAACTCAGAAATTTGCCTGCCTCTGATTCCCAAGTGCTAGGATTAAAGGTGCGTGCCACCACTGCCTGTCTTTGTTTTATTTTATTTTTGTTTTCAATTTAAAAGCTGTATGTAAATATGTTTTAGATATAGGTAAAGATTCTGAATTTTCATGGGGCCCAGAGGAAAGTTTGTTCTCAAACAACTTAACAATGTCCCCTCTAAAGCTTCTGATCTTGCCTCATCTGATATCTCCAAGCATTCTCAATGATTTCTCTTTGGGTCAAAAAGAATGTCAAAAGGACTTTGACTCAAATTTTGGGGCCATGGAAGAGGCCAGTAGCATGAACTAACCAACTGTACTCAGTTACTTCAGGATGACCTGAGGGCCATTCCTGCTACTGCAATGTTGGTAAAGTAAACAACAACAACAACAAATCCCAACTGACTCTGGGTCAGGAAAGTCAAGACACTGTCTTGAGCCTTTGCTGAGGTCATTACCTGACAGATAGATATGAAATGCAAGTACCAGCCAATATCAGGTGCAGCTCCTGGACCCTCCAAGAGTGACCTTCCAGAGGAAGGAAGTATTAAACCCTGCCACCTTCCTTCTGATGAGTGCCTATTGCCAGTCATTCATGACTGTCTTGAGACGTTGATAACTCTCACTGTGATAAGGAAGGACTTGAGAGACGGCCTTCTTCCAAATTTGGATGCTGAGTTATTCACAGATAGGAGTAGGTACACAAAAGATGAGATAAGGTATGCCAATGTCACAGTGACTAGAGACCTATCACATGCACTTTCAGCCAAAAATACAGAGCTTTAAGACTTAGCACAAACTCTTCGATGGGTTAAAGGAAAAACTGATCTACACAGTCATTACACTTTTGCTAGTATCCATGCCCATAGGGCCCTATACTGTGAAAGAGGACTTTTTAACATCGCATGAGAGGGGCATTAAAAACAAATTGAAAAGGAAATCCTGGCTCTACTTAAGGCCTCCTGGTTGCTAAAGGGCGGTAGCTACCATTTACTGCTCTAAGCATCAAAAAGATAAATCCTTTTGAATTAAGGATAATGACTTTGCAGTTAGAAGAGCCAGATTGTTGCTGAAGAGAGGAAGAAACCACTAGTGATCCTACCCTTGTGGCCTCTTCATTCCTTTCCCTGCAGCCCGTCTATATACATCAAGAATTAAACTTAGCCAAAGCACAAAAAGCCAAATAGATGGTTTTAGATTGAACTTGGAAAACACAACTTGTCTCAAGCTCTAGGAAGGAACTATCTATAGCAAACATATGTGTCCACCCATCTTAGCACCACCAAATTGATAGAACTGGCTCAAAGATAGTTCTGTCTTCCAAACCTAAATAAAATGGCTCAAGATATTGTGGGTAGATATAAGTCTTTTGGTCAAGCTAATCAACACCCAAGCTTTTCTTTTAGAGGATAATAACTGATGAGTCAAGCCGCTGGAGAGAGATGAACATTGGACTTTGCAAAAATAAAAGATGGACAATTTGGTCACTGTTACTTGTTAGTCTTCACAGATAACTTTCTCAGAATCTGTAAAGGCTCTTCCTACTAAGACTAAGTCACCTCAAGTAATAGTTAAGAAATTATTAAATTATTTGATTCCCTGATTCAACATCATTACATGACTGGGGTCTGGCAATGGTTTGGCTTTTATAACTCAAATCTCAAAATGTATAGTCAATTCATTAAATATTCATTGAAAATTAATTAATTGTGTTTATCATTCTGCAAGCACAGGAAAGGTAGAGAGAATGAAGAGGAAAATAAGGGAAAGTAATATTAATCTTAGAGACTGGGAGTAACTGGGTAATTCTCCTTCGCTTTGCCATGCTCCTGGTGCCCCTTTTCCCTTATGTAAAGGATGTTCCTGTTTGAAATTTTCTTAGAGAGACCTCCCTGCTTGATATCTAAATTAGGAGAGGTACACATTGCTGAGATGCTTAACCAAGTTCTTCTCAAATCCTTGCAGGCCCTATAACATGCTCTAAAAGACATCAAACTATTGTAAAAGAGGCCCAGTCTGAGAAGCCAGTGGTCACTACTGACACCTTTCTATATTCGGAGCCTGGTAACTGGGTTTGGATGCAATATCATTCTGCCCACAGCCACGAAGCAAGGTGAAATAGATCTATTTCAATCTCATCTCTCTAGTGTTACCCATCAAGGTTGCCAGCTGAGATCACTATACTCATTATTCTCAAATGAAGACGTCCAACTGGAACATTTTTCCTCCACATGGAAGGTGAAGCAGAATGACAATCCACTCAAATTCAGAGTGCTGAAGGACTCTTCTGATTTCTAGTTTTCTTCATCTGGGGAAAGCCACACCCTAGTCCAATATATTTGGACCATGATTAGGATGGTAGACAGGGCACTAATTACTAATGTGACCAGTTATTGGACTCCTGCTCACATGTTTTATTTATGTAGATTGTTTGCATATAATTGGAAAAAGCCCGACCCTAAAGAAGAAGGCCCTCCATATGCCTGTAGAAATCAAGACTCAGAAAAATCTCTTGAATTCCCTACAGATATGTTTGTTTGCCTGTCTGGAATGAACTCAGATTGTGGCAGAGGAAAACAATACCATTCTGCATCCTGGAGCTTTGAAATCCCAGCACCAGGGTTTAAACAAAGACACATTTGTTGAGTTACAGAGACATGAGGTAAAACTGGAAGAATAGAATACAAAATCCTTGTCCAGGCTACAGTCAAAATGACATAAGTAGTGTATAGAAGACAGGTTTACAACTCCCACCACCAAGCCCTTAGATACTGTTGGCCCTAATATTGTTTTAAATCCCCTGTCTGACTAGAAACAACAGTCAAATGCTTTGAAACAAGCATTGTGCTTGACTGCTGACATCCCCATTACTCTATTCCTGGTTTTGCACTCCGATATGCCTGGTCTTTATAAGTCTTTGAAGAATACCTACAAGTTGTTTAATTCCAGTAATGCCATGACTGCCAAGTATTGGTTATGCTTGGATTCTACACCTCCCTTCTTTGTAGAAATTGCAACTCAAGCAGAATTTGGGGAAAAAAAGGACCCCTCCATTAACAACCTATCTGTAAAAGGATAAGAATCACAGCTCACGGTTTTATATCCCTGGGATCAAGACCAGTCTCTTACTTTTGGGATGCCCAGACAGTAAAAAGCTCTGCTCATGTGAGGGCTTTATAACTTCTCTAAGTCCCAGTATAAACACTACAATGGAACTTTCCATTTACAAATGCTCCCTATAGACTCCTCCCCCTCTTACCTAGTACCTCCCCAGGGAACTTGATTTGTTTAGATTTCAGTAGACCTCCCTATATTAATCCCTTCATTATTATCAAGGCTTCTGACTTCTGCATTCTAGTTCATTTAGATCCTCAAGTTTATACCAGTTTAGGAGAGGGAGACCGAGGACATTTAGGACATTACAATGACCTTGATCACACAGAGCAGCTCAGATGCTTGTATCCTGGGCTGTAGGACTATGGATAAACAGGATAAGTAGAACTGGGAACGGCTGCACTTCTCGTTGCTAATAAGAACTTCAAGCTCCCAAGCCAACAGATTGATGAAGATCTATCTAAACTGGAGACATCCATCAGCTACCTGACCTCCTTTTTAGAGTCATTGGCAGAGGTTATATTGCAAAACTAAAGGGGACTTGCATTCCTTCCTCTACATCCAATGGGGGGAGAGTGGAAGTGAGTATGCATGGCTTTCAGCAAAGAAAGCTGTTTTTATGCTACTCACTCAAAAGTGATAAAAAGCCAGAATCTAGTTAAATAAACAGTTATATTCAAACATCATAAGTTTGTATGAATCACTATTTTCTTGTACCCATGTTTAGTTAACCTTCTTAAAGTTGTGGTATATCCCATACTACTTCTTTTCCTTGCTCCCATTTGACAGATCATATATTCTGAATGCAGTTATAAAATCCGTAAATTAATGATTTAGTACCATCAAGAAACTATTATGAACAGTTGGGATTAACTCCCATTAAAGTTGATAGCGTACCATTTAGAGGTCCCTAATAGGAGTGAGGAATGTTAAGTGATATCTGACTTCATTTTTTCTAATTTTAGTTAAAGAAAATGTTATAGTAGAATTTCATTTATTTCTGTATTGTTCCATGTACTATTATTTTCCTTCTTTAATTATGTTCCCACCTTTGTTCAACATTTTTTAATTGTTCTTTTTCTTTAATGTTTTGATTCACACATCATAAATTATTTCCATTGTTTTGGGGTATGTTCCAGGAACTGACTGATCATAAAAATAGTTACATGCTAACTGCAGAATTCTACTTTGTATAATCACTTGTTCTTGCTTGCTTGCTATAAAAGGGTCCTGTGGCTTTGGGTCATGGCTACTTCATTTTCCTACTTCTGATGCAATTTTGACCCTGGACATACAATAAAATTAATTCCTTGCTACATTTAAGCATCTTTTCCTGGTTTGGATATGACTACAGATCCACGGAATGATGTATATGTGATGCTAGGAGATGCTGAAACTCCCTGATGTTTATGATTGTGTCGGCTTTGTTATAGGTATGAAAATGGGAAATGTTTCTTTTAACCTGAATACTTTGATTTTTTTTTCTTTTTCTGCTGGGATTAAAACATGGACTTGCATGTTTCAGCTAAGTGTGATACCAGTCAGCAACATGCCTTACCTAACGCTTCTTGAGATAGAGCCTCACTTAATAGTCCAGGTTAGCCTTGAACACATTCTTTTTATGTATACATTCTTAGAGCAGAAGTCTTCATCATCAGGAGAATACCCGACCTCAATGGAGGCCGTGGAATTCCTGTGATGCAGGAGAAAAGACGAGCTTTTAAATTTCAGGAAGCATGATGATAAGGTTTATACAAAGCAGATTAGAGGTAGACTAAGACAGATTTAAATACAGCTGTGACTCATATTGTCCAAACATAAGAAACTTAAGAAAGGAGGAACAGTGATAATATTGATAACAACACTCAATAGTGAACATGAACTTTCCTGACAATATCCACAAGTTGAATACTAAAATGAAAACTGTCTCAAAGGTAAGAGTTATGTTTGACTTGAATTGTCATTAGAAAGGTACACGCAAGTTTAAGATTATAGATTTTGTATCAAAACTAACAAGAAGGAGGAGGAGGAAGAAGAGGAAGAGAAGGAAGAGGAAGAGGAGGAGGGGAGGAGGAGAAGGAGGAGGAGGAGGAGGAGGAGGAGGAGGAGGAGGAGGAGGAGGAGGAGGAGGAGGAGGAGACTGAATTGAGAAGTAGATGAATAGTGAGTACCACATCCAGGAAGAATCCTGACTTGCATCTTCACACTCTATTGGTAAAATGTGTTCTCTTTCAAATTTTCTCCAAAGTAGCCTTTTGCCATTTATTATGTAGTGGTGATAAGTGTATACTGCTATATGGAGTGGGTGAATTGGCTAATGATTACTGAATCTTCCTGAATGCTTACTTGTAGATTTGAGTTAATTAATCAAGTTTCAGATTCTAGCATTTTATCTGAGATCTCAAATTGCTGATAGTCTTAATTTTTCACTAGGCAGCTTTAGAGTCTATGTTTAAAAAACTGAAACACTACAGGGTGATGTCAGATTCTTCATCTTGTCTCAGTCTCCCAAGAACAGAGATAAGAGGAGATAATTGGGGTCCACCCTAAGACCCAGTTGCATGTGCTACAAAGGACAATGAAAAAAAAAAAAAAAGGATTACCCCACAATGCATTACATTGTTGTCCATGCTTACTCGATGTTATTCATCATTCTAATTTGATTTCCACCAAGATTATTTTTGTTTCCTCTAAGTTTTAATTATGTAGCTAATTTGTTCCATTTTATTCAAAATTTACTTTGCATCAATGTTTGTATACCATTTTCAACTGCACATTTTCAAACATCTGTTCCCATTATGCTTTCTCTTTTCACTTTTTTTTTTCTGCAGCTGTTCTATCATTGACTCTGATACCAGAAGTTTATTTTCCTTGATTCTTCTCAAATTTGGTTTTTAGTTTCCAAAGGAAATCCTTCATAAAAGTTTAGATTAAGCCAATCAATTTCTTATTATTTCAGTTCTGTATTTATGTGGTGGCTTATAATTTGCTGCAAAGAGAAGTGAACAGTGTTGATCAGAGCACACAAGGAAACAAAAGCCACAGATGGATCTTCAGGGAGATGGGTTTAGGCAGACACCTGGCCACCGCAGCTTCAGAGAAGACCACAGGAAGCAGAAATAGAGGACTGGGTGCCTTGAAGAAGCACAAAAGCCCGAGGGAATTTTCTGCTTTCTCCTAATGCCATGACCAACACATGTTTTTCAGCATCCATTTCTGTGTTTTTTAATACTTACTTGAGACACAAGTAATAAATGTCAATTTTAAACCAAAAGGAAGGAAGGAGACCAATCAAACTAGCAGCATAATAGTCTTTAACAGCTGTATACTTCCATTATATCTACTACTAATATATATTTTGATTTTATTCAATTTTTATCCATTTCAAATGAATAAATTTCAAGTGAAAAGAACATTCAGCCCTTTGAACATATTTTCAACTTTCCATTATTAGCATGTACATCGATGAAGAATAGGTGTGGATGATGATGTCGTTTAGCAGGTTAAAGAGATTTAAAGCGATTTTTGGAGTATTATAACTAAGATTTCCAGTTTAAAGGCATTTTGAGGAATCTAAACAAGTAATATTATCATTAAAATGCTGTTGAAAGTAGGCATATTTGAAGGCATAGGTGATTTCTAATTGCCCAGTATCACAACCATATTAATTCCTGAAACAAGAACAAGAGCAAACTAATGAGTGCTGTAGCATTGACTGAACATAGATTTTTCCTCTTAAATAGAAAAAAAACAATATAAATGTTAGATTTCTAGATATTTTTCCAGTTTAGTACAATTTCAAGAGTTCTTTTCAACAGTAGGGAAATCATAAATGTTTATTTGTCTGAGAAGTAGTTTTGACTCTTAGATAATCATTTCTTTTCAAATGGAGACACAAAGTTCAGATATTTTATAGATGTGTTTCCTGGATTCAATCAGTGCTCAGTGTCTCTGGAATATAGACTGCTGCGTAAGATTGTATTTGTACAAACTAAGACACAAAATACTATGCTAACAACACTTTACATTTGTAAATAAACAAATTATGACTGTGAATATTAACATGTAGTAAGGTAATCATGTGATATCACGTTTCTTTTGTTTGTGAGCTGCTTCTAATACGTGTAAAGAAGGAAGAACCTAGATTCTAAAGTAATCCATATTAAGATTCTTATGAATTTTATAAATAAATTACTGAAAATGTAATCTCCAATAATAACTTCATGCAACTGAGAAAAATTTAAATATAGCATGGTGAATTTCAAATCTGTAACAGTCCATTTACCTAGTAATACTTACTACAAACCAACCTGGACGTCTTTGCCACTTTATGAAGGACATTTTTATTCTCTACAGTGAGCTTATATATTTTGAGAAGAATCTTATATTATAGATTGATGTTAGGCTTCTTTTCTAGTTGAAATTGTTTTTGTCTTAAAAATTCTCAATAGTTTATTTGCAACAGAGGGGACATAATGATAAACTGTGAAAATAAAAATCTAAATATAGTATTATTGAATTATAAATGGCACAAGTAACAATAGAAATTTGCTTTTTTCCTTAGACAAGTTTATCAACACTTTTCTTTTTACTTTTCTTTTCATATATTAATTGTACATGATAGAATGATTCATTACAACATTTTCTTATACACAAAGTTATATGTCCTTGATTCCCTCCAACACTCAGAGTCTCTGAACTACAGCCTGCTGCATAAAATTTTAATTGTACAGAATAAAATGAATTTATTAATATATAAATAAAATAATAATATATATTATTTTATTTTATTTTTATATAAATTACACACATATATATATGTATATGTATGTGTATGCATATGCATATGTGTATGTGTATATGTACATGTAGTATTTTGATGACATTTCTCCTTATAATCTTTTTATGCTCTCACTCCTTATGATCTCCTCTTTAATTCACTGCTATGATTTGTCTTTTCTTTGAGCTTTTGTTATTAACAAAAGGATAATAATAATTAGGCTTGCTAAAGGTAACCTGTCACCCTATGTTAACAGGTTAGGAATTCTGTCAGGAATTAGAAAATTGCTTCATCTTTAAATGTTTTTATTTTCCTCTGAAAATGCTGAGATTTATATTCCTGAAATTAAAAACTTTCTTTTATACCAGTAAGAAAGGGGGAAAAGAAATTTGTCATACAAAAATATTGAAAAGATACTTGAAGTTTTTACATGAATAGTTACACTAATTGCTGAGGCCATTCCATGCTCACATAGCCATTAATCAAAGACAGAATGATAAATATACGCTGTGGTTTATAAACTCCTTTGGAAACTATTAAAATAAATTATTCACGTGCTGTAGAGTTGACTAAATGTGAATCTATTGTGCTATGTATTCAGAGATCTAATTCTTTTTAAATGGGATATTATTTCAGGGATGCAGATATGCACAATATCTTTAAATGAATTGTTGGGATAATTAAGCTCAGGGATATTTAAAATGTAAAAAAAAAACTCAGAAATTATAAAAAAAACTTTCATGAATTATCACAATAGTTTAAATGCATAATTCAATAAATTGAACTTTTTTTTATCATGTTTTAATTACGAGACAAGAAATGGTAAATGCTGATATTTTGAGACCAGATCATTCTTATTGCTGTTGATATTCTTTACATTAAGTGGGGTTTATGTCTGTTAAAGAAATATGCTGCAGTACTTTCAGAATTTCAGGCCAGGTGCTATTCGTATCCCCTTCCTGATACTCTTAGAGTTAAATATTTTCATGAAAAGAAAAATTACCTCCTCTTGTTTTCTCATCTATATTCATTTTAATGGAAAAGCATCTATTTTTTGACCATGTAGTGTGCAACAAAATGAACACTTATGAGATTATCTCTGAAATCATTAATATGATAAGAAAAATTGAACTGAATAATTTAGGGGTCAATATTCATAAACTATTCAGATATCTCACACATCTCTTTTATAATAAGGTTTTTGTGTACCCTTGTGTATATGGATTTGTTTGGGTGAGACTTTTAGGACTTAGATTTTCATACATTTATTTTCCATTTATATATGTGTGTATGTATATTCCATGCTTTTGCAGGTAACAATGCAGGTCAGGCGTGTGGTATATCCGGGAGCTATCGTTACAGAGATATGTGACCATCTGAGATTTGGTTCAGAAGAAGAATAGCCAAATGCTCTTAAACATTGAGCCATCTTTCCCTCCAGTGTTTATTTTATTGATAAATTTGTTCTTTTCAAGATCAAGCATGTATATAGTATATTCTAATTGATCTCCAAGCCTTTCTTAACATGTCTTTCTTACTTCTTTCCAAGGGTCCATTTATCACATTTATGAATTTTTTTTATTTCTTCTGTGATCCACCGACTTTAAAGAACTCCTTCTGTGTGACCTCAGGTTAGGAACCACCCATTGGACCTTAATGGACGACTTGCTATATAGCTGAAAACAATGACTGAACCGACTCCAGAATCCATTAGTGGCTAAAGAGTTCATCAATGAGAGATAAGACTCTGAGAGCCTCTCCTTGTTTAATTCTTCACATACCTAGTGTTTTGCAGAGCCAGGGCAGGAAATAACAGGTACTGTGAGATAACCCGTGGATGGGAATGCCATGCCATAAATATAGCATTTCACATACCTTTGGGCTTATGGCTTTTACAACCTGTTACTTCCTCCTTGGCAATGTTCCCTCAGCCTTAGTGAGACTAGGATAAATAGCCTCTAAAGAGATGAGCACCCAACCATCATGTATTCTAATTATCTTGGGCATTCATGTATCTCTGTAGCCACAACTGTTCACTAATTATTGAACCTTTGATGTACAAATTGTATATCTCCTCCTCAGTAAAAAAATTCTTTATAAATTACTTATTAAACAGAACAAATGTGATTTTTTTGTTTTCCATTTTCCAGTGTTGTAACCAGCAACTTGCTATATGGTAAAATGTTTATGGTAGTGGATCCTACAATTCCTTCTGTAGAATCTACTTCACACATATAACAAGATAGTTCGAACCACATCAAACACAATGACTAAACAGAGAATCTGCCTAGGTGGGAAAATTACAACTGAGAACATATGGTCACATTTGTCCTTTCCTGTACAAAGGGGTAAAAAAAAAAAAAAAAAGCCCTGGAGCCTGTTTGAATCCAGCATGCAAATGCCAGGGTTATGCAATCTCTGGAAACTGCCCTGATAGCTCATCTTCACCTGATCCATGTCAGCTATATATACTCAGGGAAGTGTGGGTACTGTTCCATGTTTAGATATGGCCAAGAGAAAGAAATATGGAAAGAAGATGAACAATGTGTGAGAGGGTCCAAAATTTGCACACTCTCCTTACTTTCTATTTGAATTACACTGTAACAGAAGTTTCTTCTTAAGGGGCTCTACTGTAATTGGCAATGTCGATTGACATCAGAATATCTTCTTAGATGTATGAAACACTTGTGAGAAGAACTTTGTAACCAGAAATGAACCCACACACCTATGGTCACTTGATCTTCGACAAGGGAGATAAAACCATCCAGTGGAAGAAAGACAGCATTTTCAACAATTGGTGCTGGCACAACTGGTTGTTATGTAGAAGAATGTGAATCGATCCATACTTATCTCCTTGTACTAAGGTCAAATCTAAGTGGATCAAGGAACTTCACATAAAACCAGAGACACTGAAACTTATAGAGGAGAAAGTGGGGAAAAGCCTTGAAGATATGGGCACAGGGGAAAAATTCCTGAACAGAACAGCAATGGCTTGTGCTGTAAGATCGAGAATTGACAAATGGGACCTAATGAAACTCCAAAGTTTCTGCAAGGCAAAAGACACCGTCAATAAGACAAAAAGACCACCAACAGATTGGGAAAGGATCTTTACCTATCCTAAATCAGATAGGGGACTAATATCCAACATATATAAAGAACTCAAGAAGGTGGACTTCAGAAAATCAAATAACCCCATTAAAAAATGGGGCTCAGAACTGAACAAAGAATTCTCAACTGAGGAATACCGAATGGCAGAGAAGCACCTGAAAAAATGTTCAACATCCTTAATCATCAGGGAAATGCAAATCAAAACAACCCTGAGATTCCACCTCACACCAGTCAGAATGGCTAAGATCAAAAATTCAGGTGACAGCAGATGCTGGCGTGGATGTGGAGAAAGAGGAACACTCCTCCATTGATGGTGGGATTGCAGGCTTGTACAACCACTCTGGAAATCAGTCTGGCGGTTCCTCAGAAAATTGGACATAGTACTACCGGAGGATCCAGCAATACCTCTCCTGGGCATATATCCAGAAGATGCCCCAACTGGTAAGAAGGACACATGCTCCACTATGTTCATAGCAGCCTTATTTATAATAGCCAGAAGCTGGAAAGAACCCAGATGCCCCTCAACAGAGGAACGGATACAGAAAATGTGGTACATCTACACAATGGAGTACTACTCAGCTATTAAAAAGAATGAATTTATGAAATTCCTAGCCAAATGGATGGACCTGGAGGGCATCATCCTGAGTGAGGTAACACATTCACAAAGGAACTCACACAATATGTTCTCACTGATAAGTGGATATTAGCCCCAAACCTAGGATACCCAAGATATAAGATACAGTTTGCTAAACACATGAAACTCAAGAAGAATGAAGAATGAAGTGTGGACACTATGCCCCTCCTTAGAATTGGGAACAAAACACCCATGGAAGGAGTTACAAAGACAAAGTTTGGAGCTGAGATGAAAGGATGGACCATCTAGAGACTGCTATATCCAGGGATCCACCCCATAATCAGCATCCAAACGCTGACACCATTGCATATACTAGCAAGATTTTATCGAAAGGACCCAGATGTAGCTGTCTCTTGTGAGACTATGCCGGGTCCTAGCAAACACAGAAGTGGATGCTCACAGTCAGCTAATGGATGGATCACAGGGCTCCCAATGGAGAAGCTAGAGAAAGTACCCAAGGAGCTAAAGGGATCTGCAACCCTATAGGTGGAACAACATTATGAACTAACCAGTACCCCGGAGCTCTTGACTCTAGCTGCATATGTATCAAAAGATGGCCTAGTCGGCCATCAGTGGAAAGAGAGGCCCATTGGACACGCAAACTTTATATGCCCCAGTACAGGGGAACGCCAGGGCCAAAAAGGGGGAGTGGGTGGGTAGGGGAGTGGGGATGGGTGGGTATGGGGGACTTTTGGGATAGCATTGGAAATGTAAATGAGCTAAATACCTAATAAAAATGGAAAAAAAAGATTGTCTTCCTGCTAGATAGCAGTGTATATTAAGATTTCACTTTCTTTTATTAAATTAAAACAATAACCCAAACAGATAGGTCCCTAGAATATGTGTCCTGTATTCTTATATATGGTATGTTAAGTTTCTTGCTTAATTTCTCTGTGTTTCTTGTAGACATATTATAAATTATTAATAAATAAAAATATTTATGTTGCTAAGTTCTATAAATATTATTAAAGTCATTTATGATATCATATTTATTTTCTCAAACATGTTGATTAATGGTGCATCTACTATCTTCAACTACACCTAAGTCAGAAAAAATGAGATGCACATATTGGACTATCTAATAACAAATTATTTATTCAATAAAAAGAAATGTGCAAGAAATAAAATATTTAATTTATATCTGATTAAATTTTGTGTTATTAGCTGGACATTCTTTATAATATAGAATATATGGAAGACTAGATTTTAAGTGTGTATCACTGAAAATGCACCTCTTTAGTCACTTGAAGTAGTTCAGAAGGAGTTGATCTCATTCATGATTTTGGAAAAATGATTTTTCTGAACACGGAAACCTCAAAATATCATTTGAAAAAAGAGAAGTGTTCTCTCTCTAATAATGATTTCTATCTCAATGAATTTATAGCACATATCAGCATGAGATTGTTTGTATTTAAATGTATTCCATTGAAAAATGTGTGAAAAATGGCAGACCATTGAAACAAGCAATCACTGGTAGTTAAGCTTATGGGTAAGACGGAGAGAGTAGACACGCTGGAGAATTCAGATGGGTGATGTAAAAGACATTAAATCACCCATTTAGGATTACCATTTCCTATTTCCTTGGGCAAGCCATTTATTTGATATATAGTCAAATCTGTTTCTTCAAATGGATTATTATACCTTATTGTGTGAATTAAAATTCAGGATCTCAGTCTATTTATGAACAAATTTAAATACGTTTCCATATACACCCTATTTAGATATATGTTTATATATTCATTTCCTGTTTATTTATTTTGCCCATACAGTTCTGTCCCTTCTGGCTATTAAAAACAGTCATTTATAGTGGTTTCCATCTCTCCATCTCTTATAAAGATCTGTAATTTTATTCAGAAAGTAAACATTTTGTAGTAGGTAACAAGCTATAATTGCATGGCTATCACTGAAGATTTCACATATAAGGAATATAAAATGGGAAGGAAATGAATAGCATAGTTTATGTGCCTAGTTTCAAATACTGTGAGCCTTAAATATTAAAATGACTTTAAATTTAGTAAAAGCATTTTCCTAGTGGAAAAAAAAAGGTTTTCTCTTTTTTTGCTGTAATAAAGACCATGATCAAATGCAACCTGGGAGGAAAGGGTTTAGATTCAGCTTAGAGCTCAGGTTGTATTCAATAATTTGGGAATGAGGATAGGAATTCAAGAAAATAACCTTGAGACAGGAGCAGAAGTAGAAGCCAGGGAAGAATGTTGCTTCCTGGTCCATAATGATGCTCTCTGAGTAAGAAATACAGAGTGCCAGAGGACCTCATTTCTACCTTGAAACTGAGTTTTGTGATTTTGTTTCTAGGTTAATGTAACATTTTCCCCCTCGAAGTTGCTTTGGTTATGGTATCTTTTCACAACAGTTGAAAAATAATTAATACAATATGGGATTGTTTTATAAAAAAATAGCTTCTCAAATTTAGAGGGATTTCATGTATCTGAATTTCAAATGAAGTGTAAAAGGGTGTTCCTAACAGTACAAATGTTACAAAACCCAGGAAATGTGCTTGAAGACACAGATTTACTCAAAAGCCAATGTCCCTATTATCACCAAGTACCATTTTTTTTTCAGTAGTGACACCTGTTTCCTTGTATTCTTTGTAAAAAGGAACAGGATTACATCAGCTTTTCTCCATGAAAGTAATTCAGTACAAAGAAAGGATTTAATAAATAGATTTCTGAATCTTGAATATGTCCCAAACCTTGTGTTAGATGCATTAAAAATGAACATATCTAAACACTGCCAATTTTTTCATGGCAAGGTACAACTGGAAAAATTCCTGTGACTAATTTTTCAAATTTACATTATTCCCCTTTTTAATTATAATTATCTCTTGGAAAAATGAGTTGAATTTGTCCTCTATTTATCTATAAAACTGTACTGGAGGCTGGCAAAAACCTCATGCATTTTGTTACCCTTTCTTTCTTGCTTTCCCTTTTCTTTTGTGTGGTCTTTTTAATTTTTGAGACCTACTCATGCTGTGTAGCTCTGACTAGTACAGAAAATGTGGCAGTAATCCACTTTCTGCCTCACAGACTCTTGTGTTACATGTATGAATTATTATCCCAAGTTATTCTACTGGCCTGCTAAAACAATAGTTTAGTAATTTTAGTTCCCAGGGATAACATCATCAATTTCTTTGAGATATTTGCAATTAACATAATTTAATTTACTTCATACTTTTAAATTGTTGACATACACTTAAATTTTGATGAATAAAAATAGAATGTAAAATTACTAAGGAGATATTATTTTGTTATAGTGTAAAATTTCATAGTTTGCTTGTTTTTAACTAGTAATGGTAAGTCTCATAGAAGGAAAATTCTCCATATACAAAATTTCATAATTTTAAGTCCATCATAATCCTGCGATTGTGACGTTATCATTGTTTTCAATCTTAGAACAATTTTAAGACTTTACGACATATGTGTAGTATAGAGTTATGTTATGACAAGCATTTATTTCCACACTTATTTACTCCCTCTCCCATATCCTTTTAGTGTTCTGTGATAATGATCTCTAAGCCTTGGGAAGAGAGGTTATGGAATAGGTACGTTATTTGAGAGATACATTGATGTAGTAGCATAGCAATAACACAAATATTCTTCATAAACATGAACTAGAGGTATAAAGATAATAACCCAAATATTCCTGATAAATATACATGAATAAATCCTTGACAAAATAATTGCATCAATTCTGTATTATTTATGGTGAAGACTTTCGCTTTCATAAAAATCCCAGGTGTGCATAGTTATGCGACTTTATACTTAAATGTATATTTGGATACCCAAAACATGTTATAAGCAAACACACACACACACACACACACACACACACACACACATGCATTTCATATATATAATCTATAATAAATAGATTCTGTAACACTTTATGTGTTATATATATATATTATATTCTGCATTATATGTATGCATTTTATCTATTACATATGTATTTTTATGTATTATATATGCATTATACACACACACACACACACACACACACACACACACACACACACACACACATAATATACCCGAGGGCAGAAAACATATAACCATCACATTACTAATAGTAAAGGCCTTTATTAATCTCTGTTTAGGATAACAATCCTGAAATTATTAAGGAAAGAAGGTATATATCTCAACATTATAAATGCAAATTCTATTCAATATAATACTCGAAGTCTTAGCTAGAACAATAAGAGAAGGGGAAGAAAATGGGGGATACAAATAAGAAGCAAAAAATTTAAAATATCCTTATGTGGTAATGATATGACTTTATAAACAAAGTTAAGTAAGAGAAAACAAACAAACAAACAAAAATCTTAAAGCATCCACCACAAAACTCCTATATCTGATAAACACAGTCAACCACATAGCAGCATACGATATACAAATCAATATGCAGTATCAGTAGCCGCCTTATTCAGTAGTAGCACTACACCAGGGAAGATGTTATGGTGAGCATTCTGTTCAAGCACACATGCACATATGAATGCATGTATAAAGGATGTAAAAGAATGCATATGTATCCATATATGTTTACTCACATATGTATGCAAATATATGAGTAAACCTCTCAAATGAATTAAAGATTTGCATAATAAAAGCTTTAGAAAACTATGAAAATGGATTGAAGTAATCTCAAGGTAGAAACACATCACATGATTATGGATTGCTGGGATTCATATTGCAAAAACTGGTCAATCCACCAAAGACAGTCTATAGAATCAATGCGAGCATCATAAAAACTTAACAAAATTCTTTACAGAAATTGATAAAAGTCACACAACATTTATTTGAATGCATAAAAGACCCAGGAAAGCCAGAACATGCCTGGAAAGTAGAGGTGGTAAAATTTATTTCAGTCTCAGATTTCAATACCACGACAGAGATAGCACAATAAAAGCAGCTGGTACTCAAATCATTTCTAGACACAAGTTGTATATACACATACCTTAAATTACTCATTACTCTTTAAATTAAATTATTCATTGTTGCATTTAGTCATTCTGTGAAACCAAAAATGGTATTATTTAATGAAAATATAAGTTTTTAGTTGAGGTGTTGCTCAGTTTTTAGCACATACCTCTATAATCCTCCCAGCCAGAATACAGATATCCCCAACATCAATCTGAAACAATGAAGGTAAAATTATTTGGTAGAAGGTAGCATCCCTGCTTCAATTTGACTGGCAAACATAGAGGTGAATCAGGAAAAGATTTGACAAAATACAATATGCTCAAACTTTCATGAGAAGAGAGCGGAAAGAGAGGCTACTTAAGAGAAATGAAAAGAAGGCAGTTTTACCAGATGAGAGTTATAAAAGCAAGTTGAAGAGGAAACAAATTAGATACACATAAAGACAGAAAGAGGCAGAGAATAAAATAGAGCCAGAAAGTTGGAACCAATTGATAGAGTAAATTTGGGGACAAACAGAAAAAACATCAGAGGCCAAAAGAAGGCATCCAGTTTGAATTGCACAATTTGGAGATGGGTTTGAGCCAGAATAGCTGAGTTGAATCTACCAGCTATAGTTCACAAAGAAAAAGAAAGGGTGAACTTATTCAGCAGTAAATTTTACAGGCTGAAAACATTCTAGGCCTAGATAAGATTGTGCCAAGGCAAGGAGCTTCCAAGCCTGGGTGTACGTTAGCAGACTGAGGTAGTAAGTCTCAGACATGACAATTACATCAGATGAATAAACGTGACTTGTATATTGCTTATTTATTTGTATTTCATTTCTCAACAACAGCATGTGATAATGTATAATACATTATTATATTAACTGCTATACAATCCCATTGTTCTTAATATGCAGCAAAGTTAAAATTTTCTACATGTTCTATTTAAGAAAAGATCGTATCCTTCTTAAAAGAAGTTCTAAATTTAACTTCAAAGGGACAAGGTAGACAACCATGATCAAGTTATAGTGACAGTTCTGTGAGTGGAGTTCATTACCTGTGTGTAGTGAACTACCATTCTGTCACAGTGTTTTATAAAATCAGTTCTGACAAGCTGGTGTATTCGTAGTAATTTTATAAAATAATAGAGAATGTAAATGAAGCAAAAAATAGTGCATTGGAAATCCCCCCACGTCTAGGACAGGATGGATGGATATATTAACAATGTCAGTTTTATAACTTTCTATATTGTAATTAGGTGATGGCATTCATGCCCATGTTTTACTGAACCCAAAATGACACAGACATAAAATAAATAAGAAACAAATAGCAAAAATCTAAAACTAAGTATAAATTAAAATATGATCAGGAATTAATAATACTAACTCATTAATTTTTTGTAAACCTATTTCAAACCATTATCATATAATTTTCTAATATAAGTAGATTTAAGAACACTACCTAATTCATTCTATGAAGCTACAGTTTCTCTGATAACTAAAACACAAAAACACCCAAGAAAGAAAGAAAACTTCAGACCAATTTCACTTATGAATACCGATGCAAAAGTATTTAATAAAATTCTTGCAAACCAAATCCAAGAACACATAAAAAACATCACTCACCATGACCAAGTAGGCTTCATCCCAGGGATGCAAGATTGGTTCATTATATGAAAATCCATTAATGTAATCCACTATATAAACAAACTCAAAGAAAAAAAATCACATGATCATCTCCTTAGATGCTGAGAAAGCATTTGACAAAAATAGAACACCTCTTCATGTTAAAAGTATTGGGGAGGTCAGGTATTCAAGGCACATAGCTAAACATAATAAAAGCAGTATACAGCAAACCAGTAGTCAACATCAAATTAAAAAGAAAGAAATTTAAAGTAATCTGACGAAAGTTCTGTCAAGCTTGAATAGAACTCTTTTCCTGTTAATTTATTTATTCACTTTATATACAGATCACAGTCCGTCCGTCCCCCCCCCCCCCCATGTTCCTGTCACATTCCCCCAACCCATTCTCCTTTGACAAGGGAGAATTCCTCCTTCTAAATCAACCCACTCTGGCACCCCATGTCACTATCAATAGGCTTAGGTACTCCCTCTTCCACTGAGGTTAGTCAAGACAACCCATTTAGGAGAGAAGGATCCACAGACCTTCACAGAAGTTTAACTGATGTCCTCCAGGTTGCCCTAGCAGCAACTATGGTTACTTGCATAGATTTATATAAGATTGAGCCAGTTGAATATTGTGACAGAGAGGTCATAAGAGCGCAAAATTTCTGCGTGTAGCAGAGAAACTGCTGGAGGCTGATTGCTGCTTAGAGAGAAAATGTATCAACAGTCTTGACAAATAGCAGATTCTGCATGCTAGATTACTAACCTATTTGACAAAATGTATTCATGGGTGCAACAGTGAATTGCTTATGATTGAAACAACAAAACACTTTCTAGTTGAGTGAAGCATGCTCCATAAGAAAGATTTAATGTGTGATGCAGTAAACCTTGTCACAAGGCCATGATCACTAGATCCCAGTGATCTTCTTTTTCTTTTCTATTTTGTTAAATTGTCTTTGTGGTGATTTGAATAATAAACACCCTCCATAGGCATGGATGTTTGCTCTCATGGTCTCTAGTTGACGAAACTGTCTGAGAAGTTTAGGCGCTTAGAAGAAGTATATGTCACAGGGTCGTCTTTGCAATGAAAAGTCGTCAAGTACTTCCACTTTTCTTTCTGTTTGTTGCCTGACATAAAGCAGACAGGCTCTCAACATTCTATTGCAGGTGCCAAGCCTCTTTCTTTCTTCTAAGACTCCTATGTATGACACTCTTAGCAGTCTGGAACACAAATCCAAAATAACTTTTTATCTTCTCTAAATTGCATTGATCTTAGCTTTTACTCAAAATAATATAAAGTTAAATCTATAATTATTTCAAAGGCTTTACCTGCCTTTGAAATATTTATAGATGTCCGATTCTCTCAGCTTTTGATCAGACCATGCCAGTTAAGTGGACAAGATGGATAAGGAAAGAACTTATAAGTTCTTATCCTTGACTAATAAACTTTCAACAGTTGGTGACTGTACACACACACACAAATAAACATGCAGAAAGAGAGAGAGAGACACACACACAGACAGACAGAAAGAGAGAATTTTCCTTGGTGTCAAGGGAAATGAGGACTGCCCACATAAAAGATGTCCTCACTCATATGTTTACCAGGCAGAACTAATTGGACTTAGAAGCTACTAATAAAAGAAAAAAAAAAGTTGCAGGATAATAAAAACCTTATAAAACAAGACAAAACAAACAAAAAAAAAAAACAAAGTTGAAAGAAAGATGTGGTGGGGATGCTAAAGGTGGTTGATGGGGCAGAGGTTGAATGGGTCCGATGATTAAATTGCCTTGAATCAAAGCATGAAATTTTCAAGGAATTAAAAAGCAGATTAAAAAAATAAGACATGAAACTGGAAGGCAGACATATTGTGATTCAGGTATAGAAGCTGGTTAGAGGAAATGTATGAAATGTATGTAATTAAAGTGAATTGTGTATATTATATGAATAAAATTTCAAACAATAAATCACACATACACACACACACACACACACACACACACTCACACACACACACACACACACTAACACACTATATAAGCTTTCAATTGCTCCTAGAGGGAAAAATATCTTATTTAATGTTTAGGGCACAGTAGGTAATTTTCTGATTAACTCCTCATTATAAAACAATGTTTATATTGCCCACATTATTAATCTATACTAATTTTTTATAATATGCCTGAAATCTAGCATAAAAATGTACTTTCTGGAATGACTAATGCCTAACAAGATGAACAAAAGAAACTTTACTAAGGAAAATATTTCTAACTATCATTCTGTATCAAAAAATTGTGAATTTTATAAATATGATTTTATTATATATTTCTTTAAAATTTATCACATTGTGTAAAGTTTAATTTTATTATATTATTATCATCTCTCTATAGGCAATTTATTTGACACAGACTGTTCCATTCTTTCTCAGCTTTGTGACTATTAGGCAGATTACAACAATTACTCAAATTGATATTTCATATATTAAGGCTTTCCTTTTAAAATGCAATAATAGTGTATTTCACCATTAGGAGTCTCACCTCACTTGCTTTACTCTTCTGATGAAAACATTTCCATTTCACATGAAGTGCATATTTCCAAGATTTGTTTTTATCACCTTTTAAAGCGAGTAAGTCTGTTAGTAGCCTCCTGTTACGGGGAATGAACAGAGGTGTGCAAACAAATGCAAGGTCGATATCAGGTGAATGAAAATGTGAAATAGGTCATTCAGACAGAGAAACATGACCTCATGCTTGCAAATATATGGAATTGCCTTAGACAAGGTTATGCAGGATTACTATAGAATGAATATTATAAAGTAGAAAATGTTAGGAAGAAATTCCACATAGTTTAGCATGGTATATTAGCAAGCATTTAAAACATTTTTAAATCACTTCACTTAAACAGCTGATTTTTCTGAGTCATAGTAAAAATTTCTCTATTACAGGAGTAGAATTCCTTTTTCTCGTCATTGTTGAATGTTTGTAAGATATCCACAGCACGGTTCAATACAGGGCGACTCTGCTGATGACTTGCCAAATACTGACAATATATTTTGCCAGGTTCCATCATGCTGTGTATTACAAGCAAACAAAACTAAGTTACCTAAATGTCTGAGAAAGAACTCAGGACTATATGAATAACAAGTAGAGAAGCTGGAAGCCAACAGGACATAACCAGAAAAAAGAGAAAGGTCATTGACATAGTACCATATGCATATTTCACCCTTTAAGACCACAGTATTGACAGAAGGTATATCTGTTTAGGTGAAATAATAGAAAACAAGGTAAGTCAATGTGGGAGACCTTCCTTTCAGAGGTATGACAAGACTATTAATGGAATCAATATTTTTTCTTTTGGCCTTAAACTATATAATGTTATTTTCATTAAATTCAAAGTAAATATTATATAAAAATTAACAAATATTTACCTTAGCCTCTCAAAAATTCCACAATGTGCAAGTTGGTGATAAGTCCAGTTAATAAAGTGCTTATAAAGCAAATAAAAGGACCAGTGTTTGGATATCTGGATGATATACAAAGTGCTACATATAATGTGATAAGCCTTAACTTGGAGAATGAAGAGACAGGTATGTTCTTACCATTTGTCAATCATCCAGTATATGTGAATCAAGAACTTCAGTTTAGGACTGACCACATCTCAAAACATAGGTTGAACTTCAAATTGCTCATGTCTAAAGGTAACATAGATACCACATCCCCTACACCCACAAGGCAGATTTCACTGAGGAAGAGGGACAAGGACTTATTCATGGCCATCCTTGGGCTTGCAGAAACCTATTTCTCAAATGTGTATTTCATAAGGCTCCTGAGTTGGATTACTCACATCCTGCTTCCTCTGTAAAGGATTGGAAACTCTTTCAGTTAAATGTACTTTCTTATGTCAAAACTTTTCTTGAAATATTTTGACATCATAAAGTATTAAAATTGTTAGGGGTTTAGTATGTGATACTTTCTATGACAAGGGGGAGCTATATTCTGTAATAAAGGTTATTTTATAATCATCATCATTTAGGTTGCTCAATTGCACAAACCCAACTTCAGATTATATTATTTACTGCATCTTTGCTAAAAGGTAGATTCACATTCAATATCCCTAAGTAAACAGCATTCCTGGATGAACAATGATTAGAGCCATATGAAAACTTAACCTGACTTGATCATTTAAGGTGGTTTGACATTTTATGATATTAATGATCATTTTTTTATTTTTTTATATTATTATTTCCTTTGGTTCTGACCCTCAAAAGGTTTATAGTGCCTGACAACATTCAATCTTTAGCCCCACAAAGTCTCAAGTAATAGACATGAGTTGATAACAATTTGCTCACAATACTTGGAAATGTGCCAACAGTATATTGTTCCATTTACATAGTTTTCATAACAGAACAATCAAGGCACCTACAGGTGAGGCCGTCCTGATCGTGGTTACTTAATTTGCAGAGTCAGCAATATGTTTTAGGAAGATGGTCAAGTTAAATATGTGTGTTGTCAACTAATAATCTTGAAGGAAACAGTTCATTCAGCTTGCAATTTGCACAGGAAATAAATGTCTGAAATTATTCCTGAAATGCTTCATGGGTCTGATAATTTTATGTCTAGTTCCTACCACAGAAACAAAAAACCCATGAAGCTAAGTATTGTCAAATATAAACATATACCTCCAGAACATTATTAAATTGTACTGAAGTCAAGGAGTGAAAATAACAGGATAATCAGTTTTATTTTCATAGTGACAATCTGGCCTTTGATGTTATTTCTATGTGTACATAGCTATGACTCCATGACAGGTAAAGATGAGTATGGAGATCAGAAGAGAGATAATTTTGCATACTGTGCAGCACTGGCTAGTGTATAGGTGATAAGCATTGTTAAGGAAAAAAATAGAGAGGTGTTTTTTCAATGAGATTAAATTAGCCAACCTAGTTACAGATAGTTTTTCTTTATGCAAGTTCCAATAATACAAATATATCCTAAAACAAAGAGAACATTCAAGCTGCTGGAAAACCATCTCTAGAATGGTTTTTCAGCTCAAATTCACTTTATTATTAGTGAAAAAATACTGATGCCAGTCTCTGTATTGTACCAACCACAGACAAAAATTTGCAAATCGAGTGTTAGAAACACATCAGCTCTTCTATCTGCAAACATAGAGAAGGATGATTGTCTTCCATAGTGGTTCTATTCTCTTCTGTGATGTTAGGAAAAAAAGATAATGATGGCTTAGTCGCTGCTCTATTACTGTGCAGACACACCTTGACTAAGCCAACTTTGATACAAGAAATCATTTAATTGAGACCTTGCTTACAATTTTAGCTTAGTCTATGACCACCATGGTGGGAGGAAGACAGGCAGGGCACTAGAGCAGTACCCCAGAGCTTCCTATTCCCCAAGCATCAGTAAAGATAGCAAATGTGAGAAAGAGAGAGAGAGAGAGAGAGAGAGAGAGAGAGAGAGAGAGAGAGAGAGAGAGAGAGAGAAAGAGAGAGAAAGAGACTGAGACTATTCTGGCATCAAATGTTGAAAATTCTAAGCCCCATCCTAGTGACATACATTCTCCAACTACACAAACCTTTAAATCTTTCTCAAACTGTTCTTATCTGTGCTGACTAAACATTTAAATATATAGGCCTATGAAATTCATTGTCATTCAAATAACCACTAATAGGTATGGATACATTTTTGAGTCACAGCACTCCAGACTAAAAGTCAAAATATTGAGAAGAATTGTTTGGAAATTCTAAATCTCTGAACATTAATCATTTATCCTTTGAGAACATTTTATTTCATATTCCTCGTATTCTATTAAACTAATTCAATAAATTTTGATGGAATTCGATAAATTCGACAAATTTCTTGGTAACAGATTTTAAAAATAATTTAACTCATTCTTTCTTTTTCTGCTATCTCATACCCTCACTAACTTTGTGCTTCCACACTCCAAAAAAAACATAGCTTAGTGTCTACTGACACACAACAGTGAATGAGACAGGATGGGGAGGAATATCATTCCAATTCTCTAAAAGGATTCATGACTCATTATTACCATATAATTTATCATTCCATATTTCTATAGGACCACTTAAAATAAAATGTTTTACTTCAAACCATGGGTGAATAGTCATTATACATAATTGGCCATCATCAGTTATCATAACTTTCTTTAACAAAGCTACATTGGCAATGTAATTGCAATGAAACAAATGAAACATATGGTAATCTTATATTAACACAATGATATTGCTGTTAAATTTTACATATGCCATTGATATAGGAATAAGCTGTTCATAGTGCTCAGACAAATTACATTCACAAATGTAAACCTTATCTGGAATCAAAATGAAGTCAAACTAACTTGTAGCACTTGTATGTTCTTTGATCATGGTCAATGCAAACTTCTAATTGTCGTCTTGGTCACTAAGTCAGAACACGTACATGTTTCCTAGAACTTCTATGACCAATTGTACTGAGCAATGCATATGCAAAATACTTATTATCTTAAATCTATGTCACATCTAGAAACAATACTTTCAATCAAAATGTTAGCAGTATGTGCTTTTTCTGAGTGCTATAAAGGGTGTTTAAATGTTCTCATCTCTCAGTCACGGCGGATGTCCATCATTCCATTCCCTATCTTTCAGTACAGCACTTGGATTTCAAGTTGTCTTCACACAGAAAATTCAGTATACCTTGACCTCCTGATTTCCTTCTCTGTAATAATGCCACACTGTGATGTATTATTGGAGGAACTCACTACACTTGGGTTATGATACCGGAGCTCATCCCAACAAGTATGCATTTGTAGATTCCAACTTCAGGAGTTTAACTTGCCCTTCATGGGAGAAACAACATATTATCATACTGCTTTGTTTTGATTCCATCTATGCATTATTTATTTAATTAATTAAACTATAGTTTCTGTTAAATCAAATCAAATCAGACTTCATTAAATGAATGCATAGAAGTAACTGCATTGTGTGTATTTTGAAGACACTGAATAAAAACCTAAATAGCTCAAAACATGTAACAATGGTCTAAATTGAATTTCATTTTTTTCAATCTTAGTATTTACCACAGAGCCTGTATAGAAAACAGTACATTCTTTGTTTATTGTTTCTTAGAAAGATAGTACTGTAGAAGATCTTCACTATGTACAAGGAAAGAATCCATACCTTATTCAGATAGCTGTGTGATGTCCACTGACATCATAGAACTAGAAAGATAGAGCACAGACACTTTGTGATAAATCAAAGGTTCTCAATGACCATGGCCCCTTTGGGACTTTAAAGACCCTTACAAAGAGGCTGCATAAGTCATCATAAAATTCAGATATTTACATCATTTTACATCATGTTTCTTTCTCTCTCTCTCTCTTTTTTTTTTTCTGAGACAGGATTTCTCTGTGTAGCCCTGGCTGTCCTGGAACTCACTCTTAGACTAGGGTGGCCTCGAACTCAGAAATCTGCCTGCCTCTGCCTCCCAAATGCTGGGATTAAAGGCATGTGCCACGACTGCCCGGCACATCATGTTTCTTAACAACAGCAAAATTGCAGTCATAAAAGAGCCACAAAAATAATTTTATGTTTGGGAGGTCACTAAAACATAAAAGAGTGTATTAAAGGGTCACATCAATAAGAAGGTTGAAAACCACTCCAATAGAATATTCCCATATATATTGATGTAATTGAAACAATAAAAGTCATAAATACCTTATTTTCCAGTTCATATTTCCCATTTGAATTACTAAAGTGAAAATTAAATATTTATGGAATTTCAACAAATTAGGAAGTTTCTGCCTTGGTCCCCTTTCTTCAAATTGCATAAAGAGTGGCATATGTTTATGCCATGCCCCCCTTAATAATGTTATGATAATCTAGTAAATATTATTTAGAAGTTTCTGGGATAATTTATTTTAGGTTCTCCATTCCAAAGCAGTGGTTTCACTCTGAAATATCACTTTGGAGAAGAATTTAAATTGGAGATTTGGTGTAAGAAAGACAATATATCAGGTCAGTCTATATTGGGCTTGCATAGTTATTACATGCAAAGGAAATGCAGATGAGCTGAATTTGAAGCATTACAAAAAATATTGAGTTCAGAATGCTATTAATACCGTTGCTTTGTATTTATTTCATAGTTTTGAATTTTAATTTCTTTAGGAAAAATGGTTTGTAGAATACTTTCAATGAAGAACCTGAGGAGGGTGTTTGCATAAGATAATTAAAACTTTACCTAGATGTAAACTCACTCGACTAAAAAGGAAAACAATATGTTCAGATTGCCATTTCAGCTTAAAAAGGGCAAAACATCAGTTAGCAAAATAAAAAAAGGACCTTAGAGAGTGGCAAGAGAGGATAAAAATTATCAATCTGAGCATATCAAAGGCCTGAGCCTTGAGGTAGCCCTCTGTCATTATACCCAATAGTAACTCAGTAGTCCAATGATTGGTCTAGGAAGAACAGAACTCTGAAAATTCAACAGAAATTTAAAAAACAAATAGATGATAATATTTGAATTTCCATAAGTAGTTTCACTTTATTTTTAGAAACTCATTATTTCTAATGATACCAAGTTAAATTGAGCAAAAATGTCATGATGTCTATTAAGTTCTTAATCTGTAATGTATGTTTCTGAAATAATGAACCATATTTTCCCACTGTGTAAATACACCACAGGGACTGAGCAACACAGTTAGTTGTTGGTACAAAATCGTTCAGGTCACTTGGAAACCACTTAGGAAATTAGCCATCATTAAGTTAAATGATACTCTTGTGTTTAACGTAAAGGTCAAAATACCTTTCAAAAACTGTTAGTTCCTGAGAGGGCTTGTTCACATATAATCATGTTAGCTACACTGTAGTTGACTAGATATTTGTATTTTTTTTCTGTTTCCTGTGCTGCGGAAAATTAGAGAATATTTCTGTTGTATATGAAGAGATGTTAACAAATATTTTTTTTTAATTATGAAAAGTAATTTATCTCTACTTAGTAAAGAATAAATATATTTCATCAATCACAATCATGTAAGAATGTTCCAGGAAGACAAAGAGAGACACAATTTTCCTGGCCTTGGCCTTAAGTAGTAACTGATGAAACTAAAAATTATTCAGAGTGAATTATTCCTAATTGTACCATCTTAATGCAGCAGATCAAAATGACTTCACAAATTTTAACAATAAAATATAGTATTGGAACCACATGATCCAGTATTGCCTGGTGGCACATGCCTTTAATCCCAGCACTTGGGAGGCAGAGGTAGGCAAATTTCTGAGTTCGAGGCCAGCCTGGTCTACAGAGAGAGTTCCAGAATAGCCAGGGCTATACAGAGAAACCCTGTCTCGAAAAAACAAAACAAAACAACAACAACAACAACTAAAACCCACCCTACCCCCAAAAAAACCCCCCAAAAAACAAAAAAGAATGAATTAAAAATAAAGGTCATAGGGTGGAAAGACTGCATATAGTGTACAGACACTTGCTTCCTTGTGTCCAGTCCTGAAAATATAGTTCAGTCCTAGCCAAACATAATGGTGAAGGTCAGAGTTTGCTTCCTTAATTTGTCCTCTGACTTGCTCATGTGTCATTCACACACACACACACACACACACACACACACACACACACACACACACACACACACTCACACATTTTGATATGATATTTATAGACTTTAAGAAGTTAGTTTTCAAGTCCAACCTGTTGCGGTGTGTGTGTGTGTGTGTGTGTGTGTGTGTGTGTGTGTGTGTGTTTGTGTGTGTTTGTGTGTGTGTGTGTGTGTGTGTGTACAGAGGTATGGTAGGTATAGGGCTTAAGAGTAACTAAAAGTATCTACAGAACCATAAAATGCATTTGCAAGTACACAATGGATCAAAGGAAGAGATCTAGAATAGCTATGAAGGTTGTGAACTCATATATAAAATGTTCATGTCTTCTGATATCTAGGAATTTATTGGAGCAAAATTAAATTGTGATATCAATAGGAGTGAGTTTAATGTTGAGTGAGTTTTGTTAATTTGATAACAACACCATTAATATCAATTTTGAAGCACCTTTTGCATGCGTTATTGAAGGACATTCACATTTTACATCTAGTGCGCCATGTTATGCTGCATTAAGAGCTCCAGTGACATCCCACATTTCCGAGTATAACAGACATTGTACTGCAATTGATGACAGCTGGAAAATTCCTAGAATGTTAAGTCATCTGTAAGAAACTGACAAAATAAATGAATAGAACTTGGTTGCCTCACGCACGTAGTAGACCATCTCATTCACAAAAGCAAGAGTTAATTGCACGGAATGAAATATTTGAGCAAACAAATTGGCAAGAAAATTAAATTCAAACATCTGCATGCATAAAATTTATGTAAATAAGATCAGGCATTCTCATAAGTTTCTCAGATATTACTTAATCATTTAAGTAAAAGCAATACTGCAAAATGTTGAATAAATATATGTAGCTGACTTAGTTCAAAGATTTAAATTTCATAATAGACAAGAATTAATGTAAATTATTTATAGCACTCTGTCTGGTAATGTTCAGCATACAGTGATAATTTATATATATTTGTAACATCTGATATCAGCGATAAAATTGTAAAATCTCCATAAAATTATAATGTATCAGTATGAAATCCTCATATACATTTTAAATATATCAACTGAAAACAAAAAGAAAAACAAACTCTGGAATGAGAAGCAAGACAGAAAGAAATTTAAATTGGTAACTGAAACATGTTACTTTTTAAGGGGTGAAAGTCAACTGCACATACAATGTGTGCAAAGTGGTGATTTGACATTTTCTACAGTGTTTACGGTTATAATCAGGGCTACTAGCAGTCACTTCTCCTCATGTATTATTATTTTTTTCTTGCTTTTCTACTTCTCTCTCCATGTTTTCCATATGATACGGAACAGGTATCATAAGATCTAGTTTCTTCACTGACCTGAAGAATAATACATTGTTTTTCTGCTTCCTGATTGCATTTGGGTAACATTTACATTTTCCTTCTGTCTCTCCACCCTCTTACATATTCTTTCTGTCTTTCAGTAATCTGTGTTTTGTACTTTGATTCCAACCCATTTTGCTAGAAAGGATGTTATTTTACTAGGAAGGGAATCTGAATAACAAGCATAGTTGATTTTATATTAATGTATACTTTAATCAGAATACACAATATAAGTATAGAGTCAGATATAAGCAAAATCATTCCAAGTATATCTTAGATATGGGAGAATAAGTTCAAACACAATGCTATGGAGAAATTGGTAGTAAAGCAATGAGAAGTAAAATGGTTAATTTGAATATTAATATCAAAAGAAACAACAGCAGCTATACACACATTAGATATGTATGTTTGTTAAGCAAAATCAACTATTGCAGAAAAGGTCACTGATTGACACAGCTCCCAGAAGACAAGCTCTTGACTATGGAGGCATGCAAGAACAAAATCAGCATAAATTCAACACAGTAATAATCATAAGAAGTCAGCAAATTCACAATTGTAATAGAGGATATCAACATTTCTCACAGTAGCAAATAGATTTTAGTCACACATTCAGCAGGAATACAGTGGAGCCAAACAGTAAAATTAAGTACAGCAATCTTGTTTTATTTATGTAAACTCTGGCTAGAGAGAAAAGCATTGCTAACCTTTTATTCACCTTTGAGAAATTAGAATAGACTGGGCATGCCTTTTTTTTTTTTTTTTGGTAGTTAATAATTTTTTTTCCATTTTTTATTAGGTATTTAGCTCATTTACATTTCCAATGCTATACCAAAAGTCCCCCATACCCACCCACCCCCACTCCCCTACCCACCCACTCCCCCTTTTTGGCCCTGGCGTTCCCCTGTACTGGGGCATATAAAGTTTGCATGTCCAATGGGCCTCTCTTTCCAGTGATGGCCGACTAGGTCATCTTTTGATACATATGCAGCTAGAGTCAAGAGCTCCGTGGTACTGGTTAGTTCATAATGTTGTTCCACCTATAGGGTTGCAGATCCCTTTAGCTCCTTGGGTACTTTCTCTAGCTCCTCCATTGGGAGCCCTGTGATCCATCCATTAGCTGACTGTGAGCATCCACTTCTGTGTTTGCTAGGCCCTGGCATAGTCTCACAAGAGACAGCTACATCTGGGTCCTTTCAGCAAAATCTTGCTAGTGTATGCAATGGTGTCAGCGTTTGGATGCTGATTATGGGGTGGATCCCTGGATATGACAGTCTCTACATGGTCCATGACTGGGCATGTCTTGATGTCCAAACTTACATAACTATTTTTTGTTTTTAAATAAATACAATGTGTGGAGTTTGCTGTCCTGACTTGGACAGAGAACAGAATCCAGTGCCCTGCTTTACCCCTTGGTCATAGGACTCAACAAGGACCACAAGCCGAAAAAGAAAGCCAGAAAGCCAAGACACAGTTGTTTCCAGGGACAGCTCATGGAGCACAGCAAATTCATTGAAGAAATGGTTCAGGAGGGAGGCAAGCTGCTCAAGGTGTCCAAGGACAAGAACACACTCAAGTTCATCAGAAAGAGTGTGCATACACATACTCATGCGAGGAGGAGCTGAACAATGTGCTGGTAGCCAGGAGTAACTGCTCAGCCTGGAACAACTGATTTCCCAGGAGTAACTGCTCAGCCTGGAGGAACCGATTCCCCATACCCTGCTCCCCTCCCCACAAACGATTATGTACTACACGTACATCGATGTTGAATTGAGTACAAGAAAGATAAAAATATCTTCCTGAAAACTGGAAGGTTTGTAAACTGTACCTAAATGATCAAAAGTCAAATGGGAGGAAAAAAAAGCTATGCACAAATAATGAAAACAAAACTTTTAATTAGTTAAAGTAACTAATGAAATATAAAAAGGGGATTTTAATAGTAATCGCTGATATTAGACAGTGATACAGATTAAAATCTGAATAAAGAGAACAGTAAAAAAAAAAATGCCACGCGAATGAGTGATAACCATCCCAAATAGAAGTAAGAGATAATATATATCATCAAAGCCCTTTAATTCAACTGCATCACAGGTCCCCAAACCATAGCACTGCCTCCATGACACTGAGAACCCATAATTTGTAATGTGCAAATAAAAACAGTGTTCCATACGCATGGGTGAAGGGAAGGAGGATACTGAGATACATAATCCCTCGTAGACAAAATAAAGGAAATTGCTGACTGAAGCCTTGGGTGAATGAGGTGCTAAAGAGTACTCAGAGCCCTGTTGTTCAGCATTCATACTGCACAGGATAAATGTGTAGCAGCCGCGGTCTGAGCACATTGGGTGCAGTCAGTCCTGTGCCTCGGGCTGTCATGCTCACACTTTTGCCTCTATTATAATTTTACGAGGTGATTGAATGTTAAGTGCATTGGCACTTGGGAAGGAAATAAGGCCGAATCACAAGCAATAGGACTCCAAAGCTTAATATGGAGATTTACAATTAATGGCCAACAGTTAAAATCATTACTCTCTTCACTTGTTTTAGTATCATAATCCTTAACGCTTTATTTGAAGGCATTTCTTAATTTAGTACTGTAACGGAACATCTTGTTTCAGCCGTTAGAGCGGAGTTATTTACGGCATTTATTAGCAATATGGAACAAATAAATTTTATAGATGTATGTTGCTGGTGATTAAATAAAATAGAAAATGCAAAGTATATAATTTTATATACCTAATGTATCTTTTCTCAATTTGGGTTTCATGTCCAAAATTATACTACTAAAAGAAAATGGACACAATTAACCATATATGGGAAATTAATGTATAGTTATAATAGAGATAACAGCTTTTATAGAGTGAGATGATTATTTTTATAACCCAATTAAAATTTCACAGTTAGTGTTGCTTCATTACTGAGATTGGATATTCTTTAATCAGAAGCTTCATATATTGTGCTTCTTCAAAGTTTGTGTATGTGAAATGTACATTTAGAAAATGAAGGCAAAAACACAAATGCAGTGAATATGGCATTATAGGATAAAATTAAACGTTTTAGTCACTTACTTTAATCCTATACAGTGTAGAGTTTTCTGATTGCTGTGAGCAAGTAAATTCTAGGTAAGAGCATTCAGCCTGTTATGATATTCTAAGCTAGATGTGTATATATACATATATATATGCGCGCACATGCGCGAGCGCGCGCGTGTGTGTGTGTGTGTCTATGTATTACATGTTTTTTTTTCAACTTAGCAAGAAACATAAACCCTATTCTGAAGAAACATTTTAACCTTTCACAATGGGAATTTACATATTGAATTTAGCCCCTCTATAGTTCTGTTTCTCACTCATAAAATGTATAGATTTCTCAAAGTTGTTTTCTTTTGTTTCAATTTCGAAACTAACTTAATTAACGGTTTTTCTATGAAAATAGAGATTAATAATCCATATAGAACATTGATAAAATATTTACTTGGGTGGTTCAAAACTCTTGATAAAATTAATGTGTCCCCAGATGTAACTTATGGGAAATTATGTGCTGGTGTGTCACATATAATAGAAAATATAATTATGAAATGAAACATATAAAACTAGACATGTAAAATGCTTAGAAAGCTTGGTTTTGTTTGTCTTGTATCTCACTCATAAAATGCATAGTTTTCTCAAAGTTACTTTTATTGTTCCAATTTTGGAACAAAGTTAATTAACTGTATTTCTATTAAAATGGACTAATAATCCATATAAAATATTAATAAAATGTTTATTTAAGCAGTTTGAAACTCTTGATTTATATTAAAATTATAATGTACCCCTGTTCTACCACATGAACACTTAAATCATGTTGTATCACATGTAATAAAACTATTGATTATTATTGAATAAAAATTATGAACAATCAGATATATAAATAGACATTTAAAATTCTTAGATTTTTCTCTTAGTTTCTTTCTGCTACTTTAAAAAATGCCTCAAATCACAAAATTTTTAGGAAGCTGAAATGCATTTGTTTGGAACACTCGAAAAATCCAAGATTCCATCAAAAGCACCTTGTTAGGTCCTTCATGTTGTGCTCTCCTATGGTGAGAGAAACAAAAAAGGTCTCACATGGCCCTTGTATGGCAAGGTAGAAGCTGCAGCTTGAAAAACGCCCAGTGAGGTGGTTAACAGAGACCTTAATCTCTCTTATTTTAATTAGGTATTTTCCTCATTTACATTTCCAATGCTATCCCAAAAGTCCCCTATACCCACCCCCCCAATCCCCTACCCACCCACTCCCCCTTTTTGGCCCTGGCGTTCCCTTGTACTGGGGCATATAAAGTTTGCGTGTCCAATGGGCTTCTCTTTCCAGTGATGGCCGACTTGGCCATCTTTTGATACATATGCAGCTAGAGTCAAGAGACCCCGGAGACCTTAATCTCTTAATGAGGGAATCAGAAGGCCTCTTGGTCCAGCCATTGCCGTAATTCTCCTCCACTGGCACTTTATTTGGGTTTTTCGAGACAGGGTTTCTCTATAGCTCTGGCTGTCCTGGAACTCACTTTGTAGACCAGGCTGACCTCGAACTCAGAAATCCACCTGCCTCTGCCTCCCGAGTGCTGGGATTAAAGGCGTGCGCCACCACACCCGGCTTGGCACTTTATTTGGATTAGATAAAACATATTATAGAATGTGTGGAATAGACGGCTGTTTAATTCAGTTTGAGATTAGATATTTCTAAATTAGAGACAAAAGTCAAACATCTCAATTTTTCAAACTTCTAGATCATCTTTTCAGTGTCTTCAAACAAAATAGCATGATTAAAACAGTTTCTCAGTAGGTGTAATTATATAACCACAGCCCTTCTTCTGTTCATTTATAAGAATCACCTAAACGCTAAAGAATTTCCTATCAAAAGGTGAGTTAATTTTTTTCATTCTCTTGAAAGAGTTGGATGTTGAACAATTTTTTTTAGGTGCTTCTTAGACATTTGGTAATCCTCAGTTGAGAATTCTTTGTTTAGCTCTGTACCCCATTTTTACGAGGGTTATTTGGTTTTCTGGAGTCTAACTTCTTGAGTTCTTTATATATATTGGATATTAGCCGCCTAATGGATTTAGGCTTGGTAAATATCTTCTCCCAATCTGTTGGTTGCCCTTTTGTCTTATTGACGGTGTCTTTTGCCTTACGGAAGCTTTGTAATTTTATGAGGTCCTATTTGTCGATTTATCCTGAGCTTATCCCTGTCCCACAGGAAATAAACACAGGACACGCCAGGTTCTTCCGTGGTTAACTTTACTTCAATAACATAGTGAGGTAGACAGAAGGCTCAGAAAGTGTGTGGCTTAAATACTTTTTGGTGATGTGTCTAAACTAGGACTGGTAGCAACACTCACGATTCTCATGCAACCTAGGGATAGGCTAAACACCCCAGGGGTTGGGCTAGTGCCCTGGGGGATGGACCAGTGCCCCGAAAATGGGCTGGTAACTTTTGGTGGGTTTTTGCTTTTAGCACATGCGCATATAGCTTGTTCTTTGTTTAGGTGGCATAAGGCACAGCGGAGCCAGCGCCATCTTAAGATGGTAAATGTTATTGCGGCTCTCCACATCAATTCTTTTCTTAGAGCACAAACCATTGGTGCTATGTTCAGGAATTTTTCCCCTGTGCCCAAATCTTCTAGGCTCTTTCCCACTTTCTCCTCTATCCCTCACACCAGTCAGAATGGCCAAGATCAAAAACTCAGGTGACAGCAGATGCTAGCAAGGATATGGAGAAAGAGGAACACTCCTCCATTGCTGGTGGGATTGCAAGATGGTACAACCACTCTGGAAAAGAGTTTGGCAGTTTCTCATCAAGTTGAACATAGTATTACTAGAAGATCCAGCAATACCCTGAATTCATGAAATTCTTAGACAAATGTATGGATTTGGAGGATATCATTCTAAGTGAGGCAACCCAATCACAAAAGAACACACATGATTTGCACTGACTGACAAATGGATATTAGCCCAGAATCTCAGGATACCCAAGATACAATTTGCAAAACACATGAAACTCAAGAAGAAGGAATGCCAAAGTGTGGATACTTCAATCCTCCTTAGAAGGGAGAACAAAATACCCATTGAAGGAGTTATAGAGACAAAGTTCAGAGCAGAGACTGAAGGAATGACCATCCAGAAACTAGGGATCCATCCAATAAACAACCATCAAACCCAGATACTATTGCAGATGCCAAGAAGAGCTTGTCGACAGGAGCCTGATATAGCTGTCTCCTGAGAGGTTCTGTCAGTATCTAACTAATACAGAAGTGGATGCTCACAGTCATACTTTAGACATAGCACAGGATTCCTATTGAAGGAGCTAGAGAAAGCACCCAAGGAGCTGAAGGGATCTGCAGCCCTAGAGGAAGAACAAAAATATGAACTAACCAGTACCCTCAGAGCTCATGTCTCTAGCTGTATATGTATCAGAGGATGACCTAGTTGGCCATCAATTGGAAGAGAGGCTCTTGGTCTTGTGAACATACTATGCCCCTATAGGGAAATGCCAGGGCCAGGAAGTGGGAGTGGGTGGGGTGGGGAACAGGGGGAGGGGGTAGAGAATAGGGGATTTTCAGAGAGGAAACTAGGAAAGGAGATAGCATTTGAAATATAAAGAAAGAAAATATCTAATAAAAAAAGATATTGGCCTTAAAATTTGCCGAGGTATTAGGAAAGTTTGGTAGAGTTGCTTGTAATACTGCACTTATCTGTAAACAGCTGGTGAATGACACATCATATAGACCCCCTTAGCTCACTCAGAGTTGACCTCCGTCATGTGACTTTTGACTAAGCCCTGAAGATTGACAGGATGCATTCAACCTTTAAGATTGAGAAGCACAATCATGACTTAAACAAAGAAAGTCAAGAGACATTTTGCTTTGAGCAATAAAGTTTCAAGTTAGTTGTTACATAGTAGCTAAATAAAATCAACTTCAGTGAACTTTAGGAAATGTATATTTTACTTAATGTAATTCCAAGTTACTCTAAAATAATTTAAGGTTTATCTAAAATATTTCAGAGACGTAAAAAAACAAATAATGATGAAAAATATGGTTAAATAAATTTTCCTAATTACCATAACCAATATTTTAGAAAATTTAAAGAGTTTTTGTCCACATTCTATCAATACAATTTGAACACAGTATTTAGGAGTTTGCAAAATAATCCTTTATTTTTCATAGTATACTTTGTTTGCTAGTATATTTAATAATAAAAATACCTTAATCACATTGTAAGTTATGTATTTGTGAAAGCTAAATTATATTTAGAATTTCATTGTGATTTTGTGATTTCTTTTTATATGTACAAAACATGGAAATTTGAGAAACCTTGTACTTGCTCTTTTGCTTGTGTTTCTCCTAAGTAAAGCATTTTTATACTGTTAAATAATTTTATTGTTTTTCCCCCCTCAGGACCTTGAGATTTCATCTCTTTTTGAGTGATACCTGTTGATAATTGCTTATTGATATCAGACAATAAATTACTTAATTATGAAATAATTTTATACCTGTATTAAATTGACTTTTATCCTGTATATAACAATAATTTGCTTGTTGGATCTACTCATAAATCCATATACTAAGATCTGAAATGATGGCTCAGTTGCTAAGAGTGCTTACTGCTCTTGCTGAGGACCATGGTTCAGTACCCACTGCTGATATTGGTGGCCTCATAACCACCTGAAACATCAGTTTCCATGAGAACCAATGCTCTCTTTTGTCCTCCACAAACTCCAGCATTAGAATGGGGCCCAGAAACTCATAAAAACATAAAAAGTAAATAAATAAATTTTTTGAAAAGCAATCTATAAGTGCATTATTTTTGAATACTAGGCACAATATTTATCATAGCAAATGTATTTTATGATATAGATATAAATGATAATACATCTTCATTTAATCTTGATAGTTAATTGTATAAGCCCACACTATAATGAAACCTTTGTTGTTTGAGAGTTAATCATAATATTAGTTGCATCATCAATAAATTTACAGATTTTATTTCTAATTTTCTTTGTAATAATAGTTATGCTTTTTGGAATAATACAGTGTTAAAGAGACTCTGTTGAAAACAAGGTGCTAGGAATATACCTTTGTAGGAGCCCTTGTCTAGATATCACAGTATCATGGTAAGATAAACACTCTGGCATATTAAAATCATATTACAAAGAAAGCCATTGCTGGTCAGTACATACACTAACAGCTCGTTTTTCTTGTTTTTATCATCTCAAATATCCCCTTAAATATGTATTACTCACTCCCAAACATTATATTCTCTTATATAAAGTGTATCCCCAGCAAAGACAAATGAGAACCTTTAAAATACCAAGGTATATGAAACATATATCTTTTATTTTGGCACTGCTGTTTTCTGATTGAAATTCAGCCCTCTCTAGAGACTCTTAAGGAATGCATTCAATTTTTCTGACATTTTATCACAGCAATAAAGGAATATGGGACTCTACACTCCAAAGGACACTAAAATCAGTCAGCATATTTACTATGGCAAACAACTGCTTGCCAAACACACACACACACACACACACACACACACACACACAGGCATCAGGAAATTGGGACATATTTCACACAAATTTTTTTTATCGGTTATTTTATTTATTTACATTTCAAATGTTCTCACCATTCCCAGTTACCCCTCCAAAAGCCCCCTATCACTTCCTCCCTCTCTCCTGCCTCTATGAGGATGCTCCCCCACCAGTCCAGCCATCCCTGCATGAGCAGCCTAGTGTTCCCCTATCTTGAGTCATCAAGCCTCCACAGGATCAAGGGGTTGCTCTCCCAGTGGTGTCAGGTAAGGCAATCTAAGGCTACATATCCAGCTAGAGCCATGGGTGCCCCCTGTGTACTCATATTATGATTTGAAGCATCTTATATGATTAATGACAGATAGACTTAAACAATAACACTCCTGTTCTTGCAACATGTTACCATACCGACTATGTATTTCATGGAAAGTTGGTGAAAACAGTTTTTCTTAATTTATTTGATTACATTGTATTTTTGTTGCCTATGGGTGTGTGTATTTGTGTGTGTGTGTGTGTGTGTGTGTGTGTGTGAGTACAGGACTGTGTGTGTCTGTATGAGTGTACGGGCATGTGTGTGTGCAGGAATACAAATGCAGCTACCTACTGATGACGTCAGACATTAGAGCCTTCAGAGAAGAGATTACAAGCATGTGCAAGATATATGCTTTGTTAACATAGATACTAAGATCCAAACCTCAGATATCACGATTTCACTGGGGATATTAGCTACGGAGTCAATTCTTTAACCTGATTTAAAATTTTAATTATCAAATCATGTGAAAAAACTCAGCAGGCAAGCATATGTGAATTGAGATCCTCCTGCTTACAAAATCTCTTGTCTTCATTACTTAAGCGTTTATATATGAGGATGTTAGCGGAGCTCCCCACATCATTGCTTCTCAGTGGAAGCAATTAACAATATTCTAAATAGTGTACAATGGCAACCATATAAACATAAACTTAAAGGAATAGTAGATTATGGAAAGAGTTGACATATTTATATAAATATTATTATATCCCGTCCCGTGGGATTCAGTTATTCGTGGGTGCGAGGGGGACTGCAAACCTGGAAGGAAATGGGAATAAAAGAAAGAGAGTCGGAGGACCAAGTAGATTGAACCTATCAAGGTCTCGTTTATTAGGCTGAGGTGCCTTCTTTTTAAAGCATACATCGCGGGGAATATGGGAGGGGTCGAGGGAGAATTATACAAAGAACAAAGAAGTGGGCATCTGTTGACATGGGGGCCGAAGTCAGGCGCCAGGCAGTGGGCACTCTGGATCTTATCTCTGGAACATCGATCCTCCTTGACAGCCTTGGGAGTCAGGCTGGGCTCAGGCGTAACTCATGTCCTTGGATGGCATGAGAACTCAGGAAGAGATAAGGGAAGAGGGGACTATAATTCAGCTTTTACAACCTCAGGTGCCAAGAAAGGAATAGGGAGGAAGGGGCGTGATAACCAGTTCTTAGTACAAGGCCCTTGATTTGTTAAGGAGATTGTGAAGGGCTCACTTTCTCACGGGATGGTCTCTGACATTATTATGTAATTTTAGACATGGAAAATGATAAAATACAATAATATATTTTCTGCATTTTTATAAGTTCTCTTAGTATTCCATAGAAGTTGAATGTAAAAGCAATATGAAAATGAACATTAGTTAATAATCAAAAGCAACAGAATAGATCATGTTCTCTATAAGCTTTGTCACACTGGACAAAAAAAAAAAGGACATTAGCATCCCCTTCCGTATATTTTTATGGAAATACAAGGTGCCAAATGGAATCATTTTTCTGAACGGGAGTCCCAACACATTAAGTCAAGCTACAATTAGTTTACTACTATGATTTGATAATGAAGTAAGGCATTATAATTTGCGACAAATATAAAAACATTCTAGAATACATTTTATAATTTTTTATATAGCTAGCTGTTGTAACTAATATAATTTCATTAGTATAAGCAGAAAACAATACTATTGGGACTAGTGTTGTAAAGATTGGTCACCTGGATATGATTGTCTCAGTGTTGAATGTGAACCAAGTGAAAAACAAGACTCATTTCTCATTAGAGACATACAGAAATATAGAAAGGTTTGAGAGTACATCATCTTTCTCCTACCAGTGTTATGTATGCATGAATACACATACACAAACACACACACAAACATATGCATACATATAGACACATGCACACACGCACGCACGCACACACACACACATGCTGCAATGAACTCTAACTTGAATGAATTGATTATACTTTTCTAATCACAGTCATACATATAATATTTGAAGATTTCAATGGATACTTCCCAAAATTTTTCCTGTCTACAAGAAATGCAGGGATTCTACAAGGTCCCTTTTCTCTAATCCTTGAGAGACTTGAGGATCCAGGGAATGGAGAGGTCTGGTAGAGTGTGGTGGGGACATCGATTTGAAGACTGTGGGGTGTGAGGGTGGGTTGGAGGTATGGGATGAGGAACAGTCAGATGACAGACCAGGAGGGGAATCAGAGAGAGAGAGAGAGAGAGAGAGAGAGAGAGAAATGCACGAACGGGGATGGAACAGAGATTGAGGGAATTGCCAAATAATACATGAGATAGGAACTGAAGTGGAGAGGAACTACAAGAAGATCAACAGATTTATCTGACCTGGACCCATGGTGCTCTCAGAAACTGAACCAGCAACCAAAGAGCTTACACAGGCTGAACCTAGGCTTTCTGCATGTAAGTAGCAAATGTGCAGCTTGGTCTTCATGTGGGTCTTGAACAGCTTGCAGCTTGGTCTTCATGTGGGTCTTGAACAGCTTGAGAAAAGGATACTCCCAAATCTGTTGTCTGTGTGTAGGACATGTTCTGGGGGAGAGGGGCTGTCTTGGATGGCCTGAGTGGGAGAAGATGCACCTAGCCCTAACGAGACTTGATGTGCTAGGTTTGGAAGATACCCACTGGGGCCTCCACCTGTTCAGATGAGAAGGGGAGAGGGATGGGAGGAAGGAATGTAGGAGGGCTTGTATGTGAGAGGAGCAGTGTTTGAGATGTAAGGTGAATAATTAAAAATAGTAATTAAAAATTAACACCACATATTACCTATGGTTTCCCAGAATTCAGCAACTGAATTGTATAGTGTGCCGCGAGTTATCATCTTATTCAATACATGAACTCCTTCCATCCTGGCAGTCTCAAGATTTTCTGGTGTAATTATGTTTCTTGATATTCATTTTCTGATAAATGCAAATGTAATAATAAACAGTTTGTAAATTATGTCTAATGTCATTTACATATATAAATTATTTTCTCCCTTATTAAGAGGCACTGCAATTGTTCCCAGGATGTATATCTTCTTGCTTGTTTTTGCTATCACACACACACACACACACACACACACACACACACACATGCATATATACACACATAAAATGTACACAGATAATGAAATAATTTAATTGTATAATATAATTAAAAAAAAAATCCTGTAGTGAAGTTAAGTATTCCCCTTCTCTCAGGAAATAAAAACACCTACAGTAAATAACTTCTGTCAATAATAAACTAATTTTAATTATTCATTTAATTTGAACCATTTCATGTTCAAAAATTTATCTAGGACACAGTCTGTTAGGAGCCTTTAGTCAATGCTTCTTCCTTTGGTATTTGTCCTTTCTTGCCAAAGCACCTATAATGCAAATTTCTTTCTCCTACAACACTATTATAATTTTTAAAATTATTTCAGTCACTAGACAATTACTGTTTAATTTCTTGTCCTACTATTTTAAAGAATATTCGGTCTGGGATTACTGCACTGTTACACTATGCCCTTCCCCCCGCCCCCAATTCCTGTCACTAACCATCATTTGCATAATTAATTCTGAAGGTGATTTTCTTCTTCTTTATCAACACATCAAACACAGTTTCTGCTTGCTGCTAGAGTTCTCAGATTTGCAGCCATAGAAATCAATAAAAGAAGATACTATAGTTTTGGTACCATTCTACTTGTTTATCTTCTCCTTACCCTATATTGCCTTAAGTGTCAGTAACTTGAAGCTTTCTGACCGAATACCTGATGTGTTTGACTCCCTTACACATTTATGTGTTATTAGTTTATAGTAACATCTCAATGAAGGATTTTAGTTTTCAGTTGTTTCCTAAGTCTGTGCCTCAGTAATAAAAAAGAGTACAATCTTCAAAATCTGGTTCTCACATAATTTAATTCTAGGTTCATCTTATACATTAACTCAGTAGAATCAAATTTTATTTCTTTAATCATTATTTTATATAAAAAACACTTTAGAACACATAATAAAAACTTATTTGTCATCTTTTGTGGAGTTCCAAGGGCTTTGCTGATTTTCCCACTATTATTTTTTTAAACAGAAAGTGAAACATGATATTAAGCTTACTTTTTCCTGGAAAGCTAGCCATTACAGTCTGGATTGCCCATGGCTAGACCTATGTGTTAGAATGATTATGTCATTCCAGTCAAATGGAGGAATTCATATATTAATGTCTTCCATGACTGCTAGTGGAACAATGAGGTAGAATATATTTGGAGGAAGTAACTCACTAGTCAAGGGGATTTGAGAAAGCATGTCTTCACATAAAACCAGAGACACTGAAACTTATAGAGAAGAAAGTGGGGAAAAGCCTTGAAGATATGGGCACAGGGGAAAAATTCCTGAACAGAACAGCAATGGCTTCTGATGTAAGATTGAGAATCGGCAAATGGGACCTCATAAAATTGGAAAGCTTCTGTAAGGCAAAAGACACTGTCAATAAGACAAAAAGGCCACTGGATGCTCACAGTCATCTATTGGATGGAAAACATATCCCCCAATGAAGGAGCTAGAGAAAGTAGTAAATTACAAAGAGTTAAAGAGGTCTGTAACCCTATAGGAGGAACAACAATATTAACTAACCTGTACCCCAGAGCTTGTGTCTCTAGTTGCATATGTATCAGAAGATGGCCTAATTGGCCATCAATGGGAGAAGAGGCCCTTGCTCTTGCAAAGATCATATGCTCTAGTACAGTACAGAGGAATGCCAGGGCCAGGAAGCATGATTGGATGTGTTGGGGAGCAGGGCTAGGGGATGGTATAGAGGACTTTTGGAGAGAAAACTAGGAAAGGGGATAGCATTTGAAATGTAAAGGAAGAAAATATCTAATAAAAAAAAAAAAAGAAAAAGGAAAGCATGTCTTTTTCCCCTAGTATCTGGCTATCTTTCCTTCTTCTTTAGGAACAAATTATGTGAGGTTCTGTCTTATCATAGTCCAGAAAATGTTGAGGCAGTTAATTATATATTAAAACTAAGACCAGTTATGAATCAGAATCAATCTTTCTTTGTATCTAGTTACCTTCTCCAGAAACTTTGCCACAATCTAACTCAATATTGAAATCACAGTAGTTTGTTCATATAACTGTCACATAGACAACTGCATATGCACACACTGTCATTTGTACACAATGTCAAAACTGTGAGGCTAAGAATTACCAAGCATAAGTTTGAAAGTGATCTTATACATTAGAATTGTTGTTAATGATCAACTCAATCATTGATTATTGGGATACAATAAGTCAATGTTAGTGGGATCATTTCAGAGGAGCCTGGAATGGCCGGCTGTCCTCTGAGAGGCTCTGGCAGCACCTAAGACAGATGCAGATACTCAGAGTCAACAATCTGACTGAGCCCAGTGACCCCAGTGGAAGAATTAGGGGAAGGGTTGAAAGAGCTGAAGGGGATTCCAAAACCACAGGACAAACAATATAAACTAACTGGAACCCAAGGAGCTCAAGAGACTAAATCACCAGAGTACACATGGAGGGACCCATGGCTCCAGCTACTTATGTAGGATTGGATATGAGACCTGCCTTATCTGGCATCAAGGGGAGGGGAGGAGGCACTTTGTCCTGTGGAGGCTTTATGCCTCAGAGAAGGGAGAAGCTAGAGAGGTGAGGCAGAAGTGGGTATGTCAGTGGATGGGGAAGCACCCTCTTAGGGCAAAGAGAGGGAGGATGGGACAGGGAAATTGCAGAGGGGAAACAGGGAAGGTTTGTTCAACACAGTTTGTGTGTGTGTGCACACATTTTTTTAAAATTAAAGCAGCCCAGAAAAGTAATGCAGTAGTTTGATCAACTCATGACAAATAGCCTCTAAACATAGATCACAGAAATGTCACATGTCCAAACACTCCTGGACAATTCTGTCTATGATTCGTGGAGAAATCTTTCATTGTTTTTGTTTTTTTAAAATTTTATTTTATTTTATTTTTATTAGGTATTTTCCTCATTTACATTTTCAATGCTATCCCAAAAGTCCGCCATACCCACTCCCCCAATCCACTACCCACCCACTCCCCCGTTTTGGCCCTGGGGTTCCCCTGTACTGGGGCATATACAGTTTGCAAGTCCAATGGGCCTCTCTTTGCAGTGATGGCCAACTAGGCCATCTTTTGATACATATGCAGCTAGAGTCAAGAGCTCCGGGGTACTGGTTAGTTCATAATGTAGTTCCACCTATAGGGTTGCAGTTCCCTTTAGCTCCTTGAGAAATTTATCTACTTCCTCCATTGGGGGCCGTGTGACCTATCCAATAGCTGACTGTGATCATCCACTTCTGTGTTTGCTAGGCCCCGGCATAGTCTCACAAGAGACAGCTATATCTGGGTCCTTTCAGCAAAATCTTGCTAGTGTATGCAACGGTGTCAGCGTTTGGGAGCTGATTATGGGATGGATCCCTACATATGGCAATCACTAGACGGTCCATCCTTTCGTCACAGCTCCAAATTTTTGTCTCTGTAACTCCTTCAATGGGTGTTTTGTTCCATTTCTAAGAAGGGGCAAAGTGTCCACACTTTGGTATTCGTTCTTCTTGAATTTCATGTTTTTAGCAAATCGTATCTTATATCTTGGGTGTCCTAAGTTTCTGGGCTAATATCCACTTATCAGTGAGTACATATTGTGCGAGTTCCTTTGTGTTTGGGTTACCTCACTCAGAATGATGCCCTCCAGGTCCATCCATTTGCCTGGGAATTTCATAAATTCATTTTTTAATAGCTGAGTAGTATTCCATTGTGTAAATGTGCCACATTTTCTGTATCCAATCCTCTGTTGAGGGGCATCTGGGTTCTTTTCAGCATCTGGCTATTATAAATAAGGCTGCTATGAACATAGTGGAGCATGTGTACTTCTTACTGGTTGGGACATCTTCTGGATATATGCCCAGGAGAGGTATTGCAGGATCCTCCGGTAGTACTATGTCCAATTTTCTGAGGAACCGCCAGACTGATTTCCAGAGTGGTTGTACAAGCTTCCAATCCCATCAACAACGGAGGAGTGTTCCTCTTTCTCCACATCCTTGCCAGCATCTGCTGTCACCTGAATTTTTCATCTTAGCCATTCTGACTGGAGTGAAGTGGAATCTCAGGGTTGTTTTGATTTGCATTTCCCTGATGATTAAGGATGTTGAACAATTTTTCAGGTGCTTCTCAGCCATTCGGTATTCCTCAGGTGAGAATTCTTTGTTCAGTTCTGAGCCCCATTTTTTAATGGGGTTATTTGATTTTCTGGAGTCCACCTTCTTGAGTTCTTTATATATATTAGATATTAGTTCCCTATCCGATTTGGGATAGGTAAGTATCCTTTCCCAATCTGTTGGTGGCCTTTTTTGTCTTATTGACAGTGTCTTTTGCCTTGCAGAAGCTTTGCAATTTTATGAGGTCCCATTTATCAATTCTCAATCTTACAGCACAAGCCATTGCTGTTCTATTCAGGAATTTTTCCCCTGTACCCATATCTTCAAGGCTTTTCCCTACTTTCTCCTCTATAAATTTCAGTGTCTCTGGTTTTATGTGGAGTTCCGTAATCCACTTAGATTTGACCTTAGTACAAGGAGATAGGAATGGATCAATTTGCATTCTTCTACACTATAACCACCAGTTGTGCCAGCACCATTTGTTGAAAATGCTGTCTTTTTTCCACTGGATGGTTTTAGCTCCCTTGTCAAAGATCAAGTGACCATAGGTGTGTGGGTTCATCTCTGGGTCTTCAATTCTGTTCCATTGGTCTACTTGTCTGTCACTATACCAATACCATGCAGTTTTTATTAAAATTGCTCTGTAGTACAGCTTTAGGTCAGGCATGATGATTCCACCAGAGGTTCTTTCATCCTTGAGAAGAGTTTTTGCTATCCTAGGTTTTTTGTTATTCCAGATGAATCTGCCGATTGCTCTTTCTAATTCGTTGAAGAATTGAGTTGGAATTTTGATGGGGATTGCATTGAATCTGTAGATTGCTTTTGGCAAGATAGCCATTTTTACAATGTTGACCCTTCCAATCCATGAGCATGGGAGATCTTTTCATCTTCTGAGATCTTCTTTAATTTCTTTCTTCAGAGACTTGAAGTTCTTATCATACAGATCTTTCACTTCCTTAGTTAGAGTCACGCCAAGGTATTTTATATTATTTGTGACTATTGAGAAGGGTGTTGTTTCCCTAATTTCTTTCTCAGCCTGTTTATCCTTTGTGTACAGAAAGGCCATTGACTTGTTTGAGTTAATTTTATATCCAGCTACTTCATTGAAGCTGTTTATCAGGCTTAGGAGTTCTCTGGTGGAATTTTTAGCGTCACTTATATATACTATCATATCATCTGCAAAAAGTGATATATTGACTTCTTCCTTTCCAATTTGTATCCCTTTGATCTCCTTTTGTTGTCTAATTGCTCTGGCTAGGACATCAATTACAAAGTTGAATAGGTAGGGCTAGAGTGGACAGCCTTGTCTAGTCCCTGATTTTAGTGGGATTGCTTCCAGCTTCTCACCATTTACTTTTAAGTTGGCTACTGGTTTGCTGTAGATTGCTTTTATCATGTTTAGGTATGGGCCTTGAATTCCTGATCTTTCCAAGACTTTTATCATGAATGGGTGTTGGATTTTGTCAAATGCTTTTTCAGCATCTAACTAGATGATCATCTGGTTTTTGTCTTTGAGTTTGTTTATATACTGGATTATGTTGATGGATTTCTGTATATTGACCCATCCCTGCATCCCTGGGATGAAACCTACTTGGTCAGGATGGATGATTGTTTTGATGTGTTCTTGGATTCGGTTAGCAAGAATTTTATTGAGGATTTTTGCATCGATATTCATAAGGGAAATTGGTCTGAAGTTCTCTATCTTTGTTGGGTCTTTTTGTTGTTTAGGTATCAGAGTAATTGTGGCTTCATAGAATGAGTTGGGTAGAGTACCTTCCGTTTCTATTTTGTGGAATAGTTTGTGAAGAATTGTAATTAGGTCTTCTTTGAAGGTCTGATAGAACTCTGCACTAAACCCATCTGGTCCTGGGCTTTTTTTGTTTGGGAGACTATTAATGACTGCTTCTATTTCTTTAGGGGATATAGGACTGTTTAGATCATTAATCTGATCTTGATTTAGCTTTGGTACCTGGTATCTGTCTAGAAACTTGTCATTTTCATCCAGGTTTTCCAATTTTGTTGAATATAGCCTTTTGTAGAAGGATCTGATGTTGTTTTGGATTTCTTCAGGATCTGTTGTTATGTCTCCCTTTTCATTTCTGATTTTGTTAATTAGGATGCTTTCCCTGTGCCCTCTAGTGAGTCTGGCTAAGGGTTTATCTATCTTGTTGATTTTCTCAAAGAACCAGCTCCTTGATTGGTTGATTCTTTGAATAGTTCTTCTTGTTTCCACTTGGTTGATTTCACCCCTGAGTTTGATTATTTCCTGACTTCTGCTCCTCTTGGGTGAATTTGCTTCCTTTTGTTCTAGAGCTTTTAGGTTTGTTGTCAAGCTGCTAATGTGTGCTGTCTCTAGTTTCTTTTTGGAGGCACTCAGAGCTATGAGTTTTCCTCTTAGGAATGCTTTAATTGTGTCCCATATGTTTGGGTATGTTGTGGCTTCGTTTTCATTAAACTCCAAAAAGTCCTTAATTTCTTTCTTTATCTTTCATTGTTTTGTAGTTGAGAAATGAACCGTACGTATTTGAAAATCATTTGAAGTAAAACACGGCAGCATTATATGTTTTTTAAAACTGAAAATTAATGTAAAATTCTTTCTTTGAGAACTGTATAAAACCAACAGTATTGGCAGCACTGTTTAGAAACAAAACTATCTGACCAAGCAGATCAATATATTTCATAGTTTCTAAAATTAAGATAAATAGGACAGCATTATCCACATATACACATTTTGTTGGAGATTCAATACTTTGTGTTAAGAGTATGCCAAAAAGTAATTTAGTGTCAATGTATTCATAATATTTGTATAAGAACAATACCATAAGTTATCTATCCCCTTGTTGTTTCATTAAAATATAAAGTGTTTAAATGTGAATAGAGATGGCTATAACTTATATAGTAATTATAAATGTTTCAAATTCTATGAAATAGGAAGAATAATTTCAGAATATTCCTTAATTTTCCAACAAGATTAAGTCAATGTAAGAGTTTATTAGTCTTCAAATTATCAGTTTCTACTGTATTAAATTATCTTTCAAATTATGAATATTTATTCTCTATGGTCCTTGACATTAGGACTTAAATACTAACTTATAAATATGGAATGTATGACAGATTATCTTTCATCATATTTGAATGCATAATAACTATTTCAGATATCAGAGATTTAAAACTAATTAAATATATTTTTATTGGCATAATCAACTATTATGACTCATGATATTTTTTTTCAACATTTATAGGTTATCCACATACTTTATCAGGAGAAAATAGAACCAAAGAACTTCTTAATGATAATAGCAGGTAGTGGTACAAAATCTGGAAAAAAAACTTTATATTTTAAAAATATTTTGACAGACAATGAGGTATTGAGAGTCTGATGCTAGTCCCTCAATTTAAAACTAAAGAATTATAGTTAGATCTGGGTAAGTCACATCAGAGATGATTGATGGGAAATATGAGATTTTCCTTATTCCTAAAAATGAATTGTCCTAATTTACATACCTAATCCAAACTATATTGCACCGATAATATTCTATGCTCTATTTATCAGAATGCAATTAAATCTTAAGCTTTCAAAAAATCAAATACTACTCATATTTTATGGTTCTATTGAACCATAACTGAAGGTGAAATGAAGTGTTATAATATTAGCTTTATACTTTTTAAAATGAAATCAAGAATATTTTATTATATCTGGATGACAAAAGATCATGTAAATATTAAAAGCATATAAGATTGCTCAGAGAGTTATCTATTTACCATATGCACAGGCAAAATTTTGTTAACAATATAAATAAAATAATAATATAAAAGGGATATTTTGCTATATTATAAATTTGTAATGTATTTTTAACCATAAAACTATATGAAATAGTAAGATAGGAATAACCAAATTTATTAGAGAAATGATGATACAAACATAGTTATCTCATACAAAAATAAATCAAACATGAAGAAGAATTTGAAAATTAGTCAATTTTGATTAAATATTTTTTTTCTTTCCATAAGATTTTCATTCTATTTAATTAGGTTTGGCCAAGTTAATAGGTGCACAACCTACTTAATTCTAATATTAGCTTTAGTTTTGTTGCATGCCTTGTCATTAATGGCTAGGGTTACATAATGTTTTCCATCTACCAATTTTGGACCATTACATTCTGTGGTTCTATTATTGAAACATACTTATATCAAATATTCAAAGGTCATTAGAGTAATAAATATTATTAACGAATAAATATCACCTTAATGAGGTTCATAAACAAATATATACTTTTATATTTATTGATAATAATATAAACTTGATATTCTAGCCACACAAAATTGCCATTATTTTTTCTTGTACACACACATATGTTCATATGTAATTTATATAACATCCACATTACATACATATTTAAAGCACAAGCACGTAGTCAGTTAACAGAATACAAAAATACACATTTTAAACCATCTTTTCTGTGTCCCAGATGCATTTTTTTATTTAATTAGGTATTTTCTTCATTTACATTTCAAATGTTATTCCAAAAGTCCCCTATATCGTCCCCCTACACACACACACTCCCCTACCCACTCACTCACACTTCTTGGCCCTGGCATTCCCCTGTACTAGGTTATATAAAGTTTGCAAGACCAAGGGGCCTCTCTTCCCAATGATGGCCGACTAGGCCATCTTCTGCTACATATGCAGCTAGAGACACGAGCTCTGAGGGTACTGGTTAGTTCATATTGTTGTTCCACCTATAGGGTTGCAGATCCCTTTAGCTCCTTGGGTACTTTCTCTAGCTTCTCCATTGGGGGCCCTGTGCTCCATCCAATAGCTGACTGTGAGCATCCACTTCAGGCACCGGCATAGCTTCACAAGAGAGAGCTATATCAGGGTCCTTTCGGCAAAATCTTGCTAGTGTATGCAATTGTGTCAGCCTTTGGAAAGTGATTATGGGATGGATCCCCAGGTATGGCAGTCTCTAGATGCATTTTTCAAGAAGATAATTTGTCAAACTTTTTATTTATGACAAGACAGTTTTATAGGAAATGTGATAGAAATAAAGGTGGCAATATATTTGTAATTTTATAGTTTTCAGAAATGGAATGCTTTTACATTTTCAGATTTTCAAATCTGATGTTATCAATCTCAAACTTACTATTATCTTCTAAACATTAAAATGAGTATCTTCTAAACAAACATTAAAGTGAAATTTTATACAAATTTTATTAGTGTATACATACAGCTATCTGTCTGCATCTTTAAAGAAGAAACAGTAATTTTTTTCTCCCTCTCCCTTATTTTCCCCTCAGGATTATGGGGAAAGTATCAAGGGATTGATAAGTAAACTGCAATTGGAAACCTTGAATTATATTTCTTTTATATTCTTCATACTAAGATGAAGGTCTGAAATTTGTCTCACTGATTAATCATCCAATACAAAGGAGTAAGTATCCTTTGCCTGTTCCCATATGTTCAAGGCTCTTCGCTACCTTCTCTTTTATTAGATACAGTGCATCTGGTTTTATGTGGAGGTGCTTGATCTATTTGGACTTGAGCTTTGGACAAGGAGACGAGAATAGGTTGATTTGCATTCTCTGCCTGCTGACAAACAGTTGAACCAGCACCATTTGTTAAACATGCTGTCTTTTTTTCCACTGGATGGTTTTAGCTCCTTTGCCAAAGATCAAGTGACCATATGTGTGTGTGTTCATTTCTGGGTCTTCAATTTTATTTCACTGATCTTCCAAAAAGGCAAACAACTGATCGGGAAAAGATCTTTACCAATCCTACATCCAGTAGAGGGCTAATATCCAATATATACAAAGAAGTCAAGAAAGTAGACTCTGGAGAACCAAATAGCCCTATTAAAAATGGAATACAGAATTAAACAAAGAATCCTCACCTGAGGAATACTGAGTGGCTGAGAAGCACCTAAATAAATGTTCAACATCCTTGGTCATCAGCCCTGAGATTCTACCTCATACCAGTCAGAAAGTTTAAACTCAAAAACTCAGGTGACAGCAGATGCTGACAAGGATGTGGAGAAAGAGGAACACTCCTTCATTGCTGGTGGGAATGCAAGCTGGAACAACCCTTCTGGAAATCAGTTTGACATTGGAAATTGGACATAATTTTGTCTAAGGACCCAGCAATTCAACACCTGGGCATATACCCAGAAGATTTTCCAACATGAAGTAAGGACACATGCTCCATTATGTTCACCACAGACTTATTTATAATATCCAGAAACTTGAAAGAACCCAGGTGTCCCTCAACAGAGGAATGGATACAGAAAATGTGGTACATTTACAGAATGGAGTACTAGTCAGCTATTAAAACTGTTGAATTCACAAAATTCTTAGGCAAATGGATAGCACTAGAAAATATTATACTGAGTGACGTAATCCAATCCCAAAAGGACACAAATGGTATATACTCACTGATAACTGGATACTATCGCCAAATCTCCAAATAGCCAGGATACAATTCACAGAACACATGCAGCTCAGTAAGAAGGCAGACCAAAGTGTGGGTGCTTCAGTTCTTCTTAAAAGGAGAACAAAATACTGACAGGAGCAAATGTGGAGATAAAATGTAGAACAGAGACTGTCCCACCTGTGGATTCATCCCATATACAGTTACCAAACCCGGACACCATTGTAAATGCCAAGAAGTGCATGCTGAAAAGAGCCTGATGCGGCTGTCTCTTGAGAGGTCCTGCCAGAGCCTTACAAACAAAGAGGTGGGTGTTAGCCTTGTCATGCATCAGTGGGAGGAGAGGTCCTTTGTCCTAAGAAGGCTTGATAGATGCCACAATGTAGGGGAACTGAGGGATGGGAGGCAGGAGTGAGTGTGCGGATGGAGGAACAGCCTCATAGAAGCAGGAGGAGGGAGGTTGTAATAGGGTGTTTCCAGGATGGGAGGAAACCAGGAAAGAGGATAACATTGAAATGAAAATAAAGAAAATATCCAAGGGAGAAAAAAGACAAAAAAAAAAAAAAAAAAAACAGATGAAGAAAAAAAAATAAACAAACACATGAGTAAGTATACTGAACTTTGATTTTGTAATCTATGGTAAAAAGTCATTTCATTTCTTTCAACATTCTTAAAAGGTCATATAATATTTTAAAATATTTTATTAGTTGAAATTTAGAAAATCACTTTAATTAAGTTTCTAAACGTAGTGGAATCTAGTCATACTTTTGTTTCCATTGCACTATTTTTACTGCCTTATGATTGAGAACACTATGCTTAAATACTGATTAATAATAATAATAATAATAATAATAATAATAATAATAGCCACTCTTCAGTGGTTCTTTAGCATTGGCCAGGTTGGTAACAACCGCAGTTATTATATCACTGTTTCTTCAAGAAACTGATATGACATATACAGTTTTGAAAACGATACTTTGTCATACAGATCTTTCACTTCCTTAGTTAGAGTCATGCCTAGGTATTTTATATTATTTGTGGCTATTGAGAAGGGTGTTTTTTCCCTAATTTCTTTCTCAGCCTGTTTGTCCTTTGTGTAGAGAAAGGCCATTGACTTGTTTGAGTTAATTTTATATCCAGCTACTTCACTGAAGCTGTTTATCAGGCTTAGTAGTTCTCTGGTGGAATTTTTAGGGTCACGTATATATACTATCATATCATCTGCAAAAAGTGATAATTTGACTTCTTCCTTTCCAATTTGTATCCCTTTGATCTCCTTTTGTTGTCTAATTGCTCTGGCTAGGACTTCAAGTACAATGTTGAATAGGTAGGGAGAGAGTGGACAGCCATGTCTAGTCCCTGATTTTAGTGGGATTGCTTCAAGCTTCTCACCATTTACTTTGATGCTGGCTACTGGTTTGCTGTAGATTGCTTTTATCATGCTTAGGTATGGGCCTTGAATTCCTGATCTTTCCAAGACTTTTATCATGAATGGGTGTTGGATTTTGTCAAATGCTTTCTCAGCATCTAACGAGATGATCATGTGGTTTTGTCTTTGAGTTTATTTATATACTGGATTACGTTGATGGATTTCCATATATTGAACCATTCCTGCATCCCTGGGATGAAACCTACTTGGTCAGGATGGATGATTGTTTTGATGTGTTCTTGGATTCGGTTAGCAAGAACTTTATTGAGGATATTTGCATGAATATTCATAAGGGATATTGGTCTGACATTCTCTATCTTTGTTGGGTATTTTTGTGGTTTAGGTATCAGAGTAATTGTGGCTTCATAGAATGAGTTGGGTAGAGTACCTTCCGTTTCTATTTTGTGGAATAGTTTGTGAAGAACTGGGATTAGATCTTCTTTGAAGGTCTGATAGAACTCTGCACTAAACCCATCTGGTCCTGGGCTTTTTTTTGTTTGGGAGACTATTAATGACTGCTTCTATTTCTTTGGGGAATATCGGGCTGTTTAGATCATTAACCTGATCTTGATTCAACTTTGGTACCTGGTATTTGTCTAGAAACTTCTCCATTTCATCCAGGTTCTCCAGTTTTGTTGAGTATAGCCTTTTGTAGAAGGATCTGATGGTGTTTTGGATTTCTTCAGGATCTGTTGTTATGTCTCTCTTTTAATTTCTGATTTTGTTAATTAAAATGCTTTCCCTGTGCCCTCTAGTGAGTCTGGCTAAGGGTTTGTCTATCTTGTTGATTTTCTCAAAGAACTAGCTCCTCGACTGGTTGATTCTCTGAATAGTTCTTCTTGTTTCCACTTGGTTGATTTTGCCCCTGAGATTGATTATTTCCTGCAGTCTACTGCTCTTGGGTGAATTTGCTTCCTTTTGTTCTAGAGCTTTTAGGTGTGTTGTCAAGCTGCTAATGTATGGTCTCTCTAGTTTCTTAATGACAAGAACTTCATGTCTCTGAAGAAAGAAATTAAAGAAGATCTCAGAAGATGGAAAGATCTCCCATGCTCATGGATCTGCAGGGTCAATATAGTAAAAATGGCTATCTTGCCAAAAGCAATCTACAGATTCAATGCAATCCCCATCAAAATGCCAACTCAATTCTTCAACGAATTAGAAAGGGCAATCGGCAGATTCATCTGGAATAACAAAAAACCTAGGATAGCAAAAACTCTTCTCAAGGATAAAAGAACCTCTGATGGAATCACCATGCCTGACCTAAAGCTGTACTACAGAGCAATTGTGATAAAAACTGCATGGTACTGGTATAACGACAGACAAGTAGACCAATGGAACAGAATTGAAGACCCATAGATGAACCCACACACCTATGGTGACTTGATCTTTGACAAGGGAGCTAAAACCATCCAGGGGAAAAAAGACAGCATTTTCAACAAATGGTGCTGGCACAACTGGAGGTTATAGTGTAGAAGAATGCAAATTGATCCATTCCTATCTCCTTGTACTAAGGTCAAATCTAAGTGGATTAAGGAACTCCACATAAAAACAGAGACACTGAAACTTATAGAGGAGAAAGTAGGGAAAAGCCTCGAGGATGTTGGTATAGGGGAAAAAATCCTGAATAGAACAGCAATGGCTTGTGCTGTAAGATCGAGAATCGATAAATGGGACCTCATAAAATTGTAAAGCTTCTGCAAGGCAAAAGACACCGTCAATAAGACAAAAAGACCACCAACAGATTGGGAAAGGATCTTTACCTATCCCAAATCAGACAGGGGACTAATATCCAATATATATAAAGAACTCAAGAAGGTAGACTCCACAAAATCAAATAACCCCATTAAAAAATGGGGCTCAGAACTCAACAAAGATTTCTCACCTGAGGAATACTGAATGGCAGAGAAGCACCTGAAAAAATGTTCAACATCCTTAATCATCAGGGAAATGCAAATCAAAACAACCCTGAGATTCCACCTCACACCAGTCAGAATGGCTAAGATGAAAAATTCAGGTGACAGCAGATGCTGGCGAGGATGTGGAGAAAGAGGAACGCTCCTCCATTGTTGGTGGGATTGCAAGCTTGTATAACCACTCTGGAAATCAGTCTGGCGGTTCCTCAGAAAATTGGACATAGTACTACCGGAAGATCCAGCAATACCTCTTCTGGGCATATATCCAGAAGATGCCCCAACCGGTAAGAAGGACACATGCTCCACGATGTTCATAGCAGCCTTATTTTTAATAGCCAGAAGCTGGAAAGAACCCACATGCCCCTCAACAGAGGAATGGATACAGAAAATGTGGTACATTTACACAATGGAGTATTTCTCAGGTATTAAAAAGAATGAATTTATGAAATTCCTAGGCAAATTGATGGACCTGGAGGGCATCATCCTGAGTGAGGTAACCCAATCACAAAGGAACTCTCACAATATGTACTCACTGATAAGTGGATATTAGCCCAGAAACTTAGGATACCCAAGATATAAGATACAATTTGCTAAACACATTAAACTAAAGAGAACGAAGACCAAAGTGTGGACATGTTGCCCCTTCTTAGAATAGGAAACAAAACACCCGTGGAAGGATTTACAGAGACAAAATTTGGAAGTGTGACGAAAGGATGGACCATCTAGTGATTGCCATATCCAGAGATCCATCCCATGATCAGCTTCCAAATGTTGACACCATTGCATACACTAGCAAGATTTTGCTGAAAGGACCCAGATATAGCTGTCTCTTGTGAGACTATGCCGGGGCCTAGCAAACACAGAAGTGGGTGCTCACAGTCAGCTATTGAATGGACCACAGGGCCCCCAATGGAGGAACTAGAGAAAGCACCCAAGGAACTAAAGGGAACTGCAACCCTATAGGTGGAACAACAATATGAACTAAGCAGTACCCCGGAGCTCTTGACTCTAGCTGCATATGTATCAAAAGATGACCTAGTCGGTCATCACTGCAAAGAGAGGCCCATTGGACTTGCAAACTTTATATGCCCCAGTACAGGGGAACGCCAGGGCCAAAAAGGGGGAGTGGGTGGGTAGGGGAGTGGGGGGTGTGTGGATATGGGGGTCTTTTGGTATAGCATTGGAAATGTAATTGAGCTAAATACCTAATAAAAAATGGAAAAAAAATGAAAAAAAATGATACTTTTTAGAATATAATGATGGGGACATTTTTGAGAGTTATATTGTCATTGATTACTTCTGTACACACAGCTCATATTTAGATGAAAAATAAATGTTCATTGTAACAAAAGCATCACATCTTGTCTAGTTATAAGGCACCATTTTACTACTTAATTTTGGGCAGTATTTCATATTTTTCTTTATTTTTGTTTTTGTTTGGTTTCTGTTTTTTTAGTGTTTTGGGTTTTTTGTTTGTTTGTTTGTTTTTGTTTTTGTTTTTGTTTTAAGACAGAGTTTCTCTGTATATCCCTGGGTGTCCTGGAACTCACTCTGTAGACCAGGCTGGCCTTGAACTCAGAAATTCACCTGCTCTGCCTCACAAGTGCAGGGATTAAAGACATCTGCCAACATGCCCGGCTCATATTTTTCTTTTCAAAGAATTTACTAAACTATTAACTTATTGATTACACTTAAATAAATTTAGGTCAAGAAATATTAACTTATTTAAATTGGGTCTGATCAAGCAACATTCTTTAAAATTATAGCTCAGATATGACTAAAAGGATTCTGTTCAAATCCTAGTAAGCATATATTAATTTTTTTGTAATTTCTGCTTTCACTAATGAAGCTGTGGAACTTATAGTAAATAACGCCAATTGCCACAATAAAGACTCCTATGTTACCAGCTGAATTTTAGCTTGGTTGGAATAGCATGTTTGTCATTTAAATTTTCAATGAGAAATATATATATATGTGTGTGTGTGTGTGTGTGTGTGTGTGTGTGTGTGTGTGTGTGTGTGAATTTATTGTAATTGTTCATTCCTAAAACTAAACTTATTTGGTGATAAATGGTACTAGAACAAAATGAGTTAGTTGTCCTTGTCAAATAGTAGTTCCAAAGCTCAGTAATACAATACAGAAAGCAGTTATAACAAAATGTGAACAGCGACTTTTCTGCCAATGTTTACAAGGGTTCAATTTCTCTGGCTAGAGTGCCTGGGAATGTATTCAATAAAACATATATGGAGAACATGCACTTTAAGCTTAGCATTTTTGCTGGAGTATCTTTTTCTTTGGAAAATAACTTGACCTCCCCCCCCCCCGAACTCCCAGGGATTAAACCACCAATCAAGGAGTACATATGAAGGGACCCATGGCTCCTGTCACATATGTAGCAGAGGATGATCTTGTGAGGCATCAGTGGGAGGAGAGGCCCTTGGTCCTATGAAGGCTCGATTCCCCAGTGTAGGAGAATGTGAGGGCTGGGAAGCAAGAGTGGGTGGGTGGGGTATGGGAACACCCTCATAGAAGCAGGCTTACAGGGGATGGGATGGGGAGTTTCATGGTGGCAGGGGGGAAAACAGGAAAGGGAATAACATTTAAAATGTAAATAAAGAAATATATAATAAAATGTTATAGCATGAATTTTAATAAGGCTTGATAGTAATATGCAACTTAAGGCCATTGGATATTACTGCTTTTAGGGTGTCTTTGTAAGACTCAGAAAGCATATGAGGATGATGCAGTGGCATAGAGAAAAGCAAAAGATGGAGTGAAGAATGATAAGATGAATGGTTTATCATAAAAAGGAAAAATATCAAATGAAATAACTATTAACTTTTTTATTGGCATTTTATTTATTTACATTTCAAATGTTATCTCCTCTTCCAATTTCCCACCCAGAACCTGCATATCCCATCTCTTCTCCTCCTGCTTCCATGACGGTGTGCACCTACCCACCCACCCATTCCCAGCCCTTGCATTCACCTGCACTAGGGCATCAAGTCTTCAGAGGACCAAGGGCCTCTTCTCACATTGATGTTCCACAAGGCCATTCTCTGCTAAACATGTGGCTGGAACCATTGGCCCCTCCATGTATACTCCTTTGTTGGTGGATTAGACCCTGTGAGCTCTGGTTTGTTGATTTTGTTCTTCCTATGGAGTTGCAAACTCCTTCAACTCCTTCATTCCTTTCTCTAACTCTTCGATTAGGGACCCCATTATCAGTTCAAAGGTTGGCTGCAAGCATCCTCCTCTGTATTTGTCAGGCTCTGGCAGAGCCTCTCAGGAGACAGCTATATTAGGCTCCTGTCAGCATGTACTTCTTGGCATCCACAATAGTGTCTGGGTTTGGTGACTGTATATGGGGTGGATCCCTAGCAGGTACAGTCTCTGGGTGACCTTTCCTTTAGTCTCTGCTCCACACTTTGTCTCTGTATCTCCTCCCATGGGTATTTTGATCCCCCTTCTAAAAAGGACAAAAGTACCCACACTTTGGTCTTCCTTCTTCTTGAACTTCAAGTTGTCTGTGAATTATATCTTGGGAACTCTGAGCTTTTGGGCTAATATACACTTATCAGTGAGTGCATATCTTGTATATTCTTTTGTGATTAGGTTACCTCACTCAGGATGATATTTTCTAGTTCCATCCATTTGCCTAAGAATTTCATGAAGTCAGGTTTTTAATAGCTGAGTAGCACTCCATTGTGTAAATGTAACACATTTTCTGTATCTATTCCTCTGAACCCACACACCTATGGTCACTTGTTCTTTGTCAAAGGAGCTAAAACCATCCAGTGGCAAAAAGACAACATTTTCAACAAATGGTGCTTGTTCAACCAGTGGTCCACATGTAGAAGAATGCAAATTGATCCATTCTTGCTTCCCTGTACAAAGCTCGAGTCCAAGTGGATCAAGAACCTCCACATAAAACCAGATACACTGAATCTAACAGAAGAGAAAGTGGGGAAGAGCCTCCGGCACATGGGCATAGGGGAAAGTTTCCTAAACAGACCACCAATGGCTTATGCTCTAAGATCAAGAGAGGCCCATTGGACTTGCAAACTTTATATGCCCCAGTACAGGGGAAGGCCAGGGCCAAAAAGTGGGAGTGGGTGGGTAGGGGGGAGGGGGGTGAGGGTATGGGGAACTTTTGGGATAGCATTGGAAATGTAAATGAGGAAAATACCTAATTAAAAAAATAAAAAGGATAAATAGTATATATCTCAAAAAAAAAAAAAAAAAAAAGAATTGACAAAAGAGCCGGGCATGATGGCTCACGCCCTTAATCCCAGCACTCTGGAGGCAGAGGCAGGCAGATTTCTGAGTTTGAGACCAGCCTGGTCTAAAAAGTGAGTTCCAGGGCAGCCAGGGCTATACAGAGAAATCCTGTCTCGAAAAACAAACAAACAAACAAACAAACAAACAAAACAAAAAAGAATTGACAAAAGGTACCTCACAAAATTGAAAAACTTCTGTAAGGCAAAAGACACTGTCAATAGGACAAAACAGCAACCAACAGATTGAGAAAAGATCTTTACTTACATCCAATATAGGGCTAGTAACCAATATATACAAAGAACTCAAAAATTAGACTCCAGAAAATCAAATAACCCTATTTAAAATGGGGTACACAGCTAAACAAATAATTCCCAACTGAGGAATCTCAAATGGCTGAGAAGCACCTGAAAAAATGTTCAACATCCTTAATTATCAGTGAAATTCAAATCAAAATTATCCTAAGATTCCACCTCAAACGAGTCAGAATGAGTAAGATCAAAAACTCAGGTGACAGCAGATGCTGGCGAGGATGCGGAGTAAGTGGAACACTCCTCCATTGTTGGTGGGATTGCAAGCTTGTACAACCACTCTGGAAATCAGTCTGGAGATTCCTCAGAAAACGAAATAGTACTCTACCTGAGGACCCAGCTATACCAATCCTGGGCATATACCCAAAAGATGCTCCACATATAACAAAGACACATGCTCCACTATGTTCATATCAGCCTTATTTATAATAACCAGAAGCTGGAACATGAAATTCCTATTAAATTTTATTGGTATATAATATGCAAATCCTCTAAATTTTTCAATTGTTTACTTGAGCTAAAGAAAATTTTTATTAGAAAATATTTCCCTCCTTATTATGAACTAATTTAATGCCATTCAAATTCCACTCAATTTCAAACACATACTTTCTGTGTTAATGATGTAAATACATTTATATGATAACTTCTCCAGTTTTAATACAATTTTTGCACTTATCCTGCTGCCTTTAACACTAAAGATAAAGTATCATAAAGTATGTGAACATATAAATAAATCATGGGCTTCCGCAAACCAGTGAACTTTTCAGATTATTCTAAAGATCAGCCCAATTCATGGGCTATCTCATAAGCCCATCAAGATTGTACACATTGTAAACTCTTGTGCCTTCATTTTTGTGAAAAGGTGAATTTTTGTTACTTGAATAAGGAAGGGTTTTGTGTTTTAACATTGTTCCACTTGCTCTGTTTTGGGTATACCAGTTTAGGTCAGAACAATCCGCTTTTCTATAACCTACTACCATTTAATTGGCAGTGCTGGTAACCAATTTCCTATTATAGCACAAAACTCATCACTCCCAGGGGAGTGTTAACTCTAAGTTAAATTAACCACTGTTAAAGCAATTACAATTTTAACAACGAGATTTCATTTCAGAACTTCCCATTATATTTGAAGTAGAATGTATCAGGTTTGTGGGCTATTTTGTACAATGATTCCATATACTGAAAGGTTTAATTGACTAATAAATTCAGTAATTATGCTTTTTTAGTGTTACAATACTGTTTCGAGCAGACTATGATATATGACAGTCACTTAGAAACCTGCTGATACAAATACAGGATTGACTTTACAATAAACTCATCAACTCATTTTTTACTATTGTGTCATTTTCTTTTTACTTTTTTTTTCAAATGTTTTATTCTTCATGTTAACCCCGGGATACATATCACTCCTCTTATTTGACATTTTGTGTTATTTAGCCCGAGGTAATTTTAAGACTGAGTTTATTCACCCAGATATATTTGCTTGGACTCCATTTACATTCCTTCAATATCTTGCTTAATTTTTGTTATGATATGGGGCATTTAGCGTGATATTTTTTTTTTTTCGTTTTTTTGAGATAGGGTTTCTCTGTATAGCCCTGGCTGTCCTGGAACTCACTTTGTAGACCAGGCTGGCCTCGAACTCAGAAATCTGCCTGCCTCTGCCTCCCAAGTGCTGGGATTAAAGGCGTGCGCCAACACGCCCGGCCAGTGTGAGGATTTACAAGTCACATCCATAAAATATATTAGCTTGCTTGCCTTTTGTATATTTTTTTATTCAATGATATTACCTAAATTATACTGAAAAATATCACCCAGGTACTGTGAAGAGAACAGTCAATACGAGGGGAAAATTAAGGTATCAATCCTGGGGAAAATGAAGGGTAATATCAATATTCACTATAAATGGGTGAACTGATAATAAAGGCATTTACAACTTAGCTTAGTTGTAGAGAAAATGTCAAAGAATCAACATATAAAATAAATGATTCAGATGTACAAGTCAAATGTAAGAAAAGGAAAGGAGATAGATAGGTGAAAGATAGATGATAGTAGATAGATAGATGTAGAATATTAATAAATAATCAAATAATGCCTGCCTATTGATATAGGATACTCAAAATGAAAAAAAGAAAAAAGGCCCAGATAGAATAATGTCAACATATCGCAGTCCTCTGTTTGACAACATGGTGACTATAGACCTTCAAAAGAATGAAAAATATTACAATATAGGAGACATCCTCATTAGAAAGATATGAAGTGTATATATCTTACATATGTAGAGGACTTGTTTTCGACCCAAGTAGACCCAGTGCTTGCTGCCTTATTCTTTGTAAACTCATATGTACCTTGCTTATTATACGCAGTGTAGCTCATTCTCCTACTGTCTTCCTTCTCTCTGACTTTTACAATTTTTCTGCCCTTTAATTCTGCTGGCACTCTGAACTCTGATGAGAAGAATTTGATGTACACCTCCCATTTAGAGCTGCGTATTCCAAGGACTCCTTCTCTGAGTACTGTATGGATATAGTCAGATTTTTAATGCTGCTAGTTTGGTAGTTTTAAAGTAAGGTAACCTAAAAATATGCTCTGACATATGAAGCATACACAGTTTTTCTCCTAGGCAAATTTAAAAACTGGTACAATGATCAATGGTGTCAAATTGAAAATGAAGCTAAAAGACACACTGGGAAAAAAAAAGACAGATTTTTCAACATAGGGTGCTAGTCAAGCTCGTTGCCTGATATTAAAGGTTAAAATACATCCATATCTATCATTGTGTGCAAAACTCAACTCAAATAGATCAAGGATCTCAACAAAGACCATATACACAGAATCTGACAGAAGAGAATATTTAAAATAAGCTTGAAGAAAACATTTTGAGCCGCAGACCCATAATGTAGACCTTAAGACCTACAATTATTGAATAAGATCCTTCTGGACAGCAAAGAACATGTCACTTAATCAATGAGACAGACTACAGAATGACAAAAGTCCTTATATATTCTAAATATGATAAAAATAAGTATATAAAATATAGAGAAAGTAAGCAATTAAACACTGTGTCTGAAATTAGTTGGAGAAAGTGAAGTGATTAATACATATTATACAAAAGGTTTTTTTTAAAAATAAAAATTAGAGTTGTGGGCTGGTGAGATGGCTCAGTGGGTAAGAGTACCCGACTGCTCTTCTAAAGGTCCGGAGTTCAAATCCCAGCAACCACATGGTGGCTCACAACCATCTGTAACGAGACCTGACGCCCTCTTCTGGAATGTCTGAAGACAGCTACAGTGTACTTATATATAATAAATAAATCTTTAAAAAAAATTAGAGTTGTAAGCATTGATATAAACATTCTGAAATATATACATATATGTATATAAAAATATGGAACTAAGCATATTTGAAACTTGATTGTACATGTTTGAATTTTGCTTTTGTCATATAAGTTTTAGAAGTTTTAGAATTTAAATTAATCTTTAATTAAAATAGAATAACTTCATTTCTCCTTCTCTTTTCTTCCACTATATCCACCTTCAACTCTTCCCATGACATCCTCAAATATTTGTGTGTCTAAATGTGCACGTATGAAACAATAATATAAATATATGTATTTATGAAAGAATGTGGGGCATTGGGCTATGCACAGACAGGCTGGTCTCCAGTGGAGCCGACATGCTAAGCCCCGGGACCCAGTGGTAATTCACATACATGGGACAGAAGGAGTTCTCTCATGCTCCTGAAACTCTGGCTCCTGCCTAAGTTACTGCCCACCTCAGCCCCCACAAGAGAAGCGTGGCTAGAAGTCATGTAGGCAATGTCCCAAGATTGTGACCTTCAGGCTAAACTCCCCAGTTACCTAGCAACAGAAAAGATAGCATACTTTAAAAGGGGCTGTTTGGCCCCACCTTGCTCTCTCACTCTCTCACTCCTCTCACTCCTTTGTTCTCTTGCTCATACTCTCCTCTCCTCTCACTCTTATTCTCTCTTTTTCTCTACCCTCTCTCCCTTCTGTCTTTCCCCCTGCCTTTCTATAATAAAGCTCTAAAATCACTCTCTCTGTTCAGCTGTGCAGACTCCCGCCTATGGCCTATGTGGGAACCTCTCTTCCCTATGCCCTCTCTCCCATAACCGTGGGGCTACAGGGTGTAACCCCAGGGCCCCTTTTGTTTTCGGGGGCTACCCCTTGTCCACCCCCCATCGAGTGGGTCAGAGGCTTGTATGCCTACCTGGGGCTGAGTGGAAACCATCTGGCAGCCGTCCTGATCCACCTGTCCAGAGCATAGGTGGAACTCTGGCCAGACAGCCAGACATGGGCTATCCTCCCCTCCTCCTCTTTCCCAGGCCCCTTTTTTATTTTGCATAAAAGAATATATTCTCAAAAAAACCCGAATATATTCTTTATTGTATAAATGCAGCCTGCTGAGTCCATTGTTGTTTTTGCATATATGTTTTCAAAGATGTCCATTTAGTATTACAAAATCAATTAGGGAACTAATCCCTGAGAGAGGCTAATTTACAGCAGTCATTAATTCTCTGACATTCTCTGAATATTTTCCTCCTTCTTAGTTACAATGTTTATACACATCTCCATTGTTTCAGCCTTGTTTATGCAGCCCTATGTAAATAAGACTGTTTTACAGCAGTCTTCCTGATAGACTGACTCAAATAATCTTTCCAGACCCTCTTCTGCAGTATTTGTTGAGCCACAGATGCAAGATCTATGGTGTAATATATCCATTAGCTCTGGGCTTCCATTATTTGTTGATGTATGTATTTTTTTTTCCTCTTGTTCTTTTTTTTTTCTGTGATAAAACTGGAGAGAACAAGGTCACCATAGGCTATATTTAATCATAGAGTAAATGGTATTTTGTGTAGGATGTATTTGTAGTTTGAGAAAGACCAGGCATTGAAGAAAAATGCTAATGTATTAAATACATTAAGGTAGGATGAGATCTTCAGGAACATGGGAAGATCTGTAAAAACATAAATTTTGAGATAAGTGTAGGTTTTTTAGAGAAAGTTTGAAAAACTATCATATCATTTATAAATGGGAATTATTAAAGCATATCGCTGGAACATAAAACTAGTTGTAGGCAAAGACAGAAAAAGAAATAGCAAATTTGTCTCAATGTTTATTTCTGGGGCTTGTGGGAATAAAATATGAAAGTTTATGTTGATTCTAAATAGTTTTCAAGAATGATATATCCAGCACTTACACAGACACACAGACACACAGACACACACACATTTGTATATAGCATCACTTCACATCATTTCAGTCTTTCACATAAACACAATAGATAAGAAAATAGATGGTCAAATTTATTTAGAAATGAAAATTGGTAGCTAAAACCTAGATGGAATTACTATGTAAAAGAGGCATCCAGGACCCTTTCTTCATTCTCACATGATTGAAGCTATGTTATCAAGTCTTGGATTCATTGGGTGAAACAAGGACACAGAACTTGAAATGCTTATACACAATGAAATACACTGAAGAATGGAAAAGAAAAACATCTATGATTAGCTACAATCTAGATGACTACAGAGATCTTTTTGCAAGTGAAAGAAAATCCAGGTACAGAAATCCAAGCATTTCATGATGTCAGTTGCAGTTATGATTGCCTAGAAGTTGAGAGTGCAAGATTGATTATCATTGTTCATGAATAAGGGTAAGGGGATAGGAAATTTCAGTCACTAAGTAGAAGGCACAACAAGACTGAAGTAATAAGTTCTGGTGTTTTTTCTGTACAATAAAGTGATTATTTGAGTAGAAATATACTGTAAACTTCAAAAACTTCAGAAGAGAAAAATCTCAATGATTTCATCATAAAAATGAAAAGTTTTGATGAAAATATTTAGATTTGACTTGATTTACAACTTTGACAATTATGTTCCAAGACATTTCCTGGTATACCTGATATATGTACACTTTATAGTAAACATAATTTTATTTGTATGTAAAATATACATCACAATTAATAATAATTTAAAGCAATCAGTTACCAGGTTTCATGTGTGTCTCATACTATTACCTTTATAGCTACCATCTTATTTTATGAATGAGGAAAACCAGATTGAACTAATAGATTTTCAGCTTGTGAATGGCTAAAATATTTGTGCAGTATATTGGGTAACAATTTGTGACACAAAAGTATTAGCAGAAAAAAAACTTGTATAAAAATTTATTACCTATAAAATAATTTGTAATAAAAATCTGTTAGAAAATGTTCATGGTTTCAAGCTATTGCTATTTATATGTTCATGTGATTATATAATAATATAATGTATCAGGTAATTATTTGTGTTGGTTAAAGGCAGTAATAGTTGCAAATAACTTAAGATACATACATACATATATATACACACACACATATATATATATATATATAATACATACCTTCAAGTGAAACATTTTATGTATTGCAAATGCTTACATACATGTAAATTCTAAGGAGAAAACTTCTCAGTTCATACACATAAGTACGTGTATTTAAGATTACTGTTTATTTCCTGTTTTCCAATGCTATCCATTCTAATATTATTTAAGGGGCATAGATTGAGCAGTCTTGGGAACACCAGTGATGCTTCAAGTTCTCTGTCATGACTTAGGCAAGGGCAGGCTGGGGTTTACAGAGCAGGAGGGTGCAAGCATAGCACCAGCAGCCCTGATTTCACTGAATCCCGGGCATTCTCAAAGGGGTTTCAGGCAACTCATAACCTCTGTGTAACCTAGACCTGTACTTTCCCCATCTAGAAGACTCAAAGAAATTCCTATAATCAGTTCCTTGAAATTGGAAGTGATCCCACTGGGAGAAAATTGACAAATGTTTGTTTACCTGCTGGGTAGAAAAATTGAAAAATATCAACTTAAGGACATATTTGTTTTGATCTTGTCTTGTGCTTCATTATTGCCCAGCAACTGGAAAGCGACTGAATGGCAGCAATCGGGAGGGTGCCACGGACTCAGGAGGTGTTCACTGCTGGCAAGCAGATATTTTTCTGTTGCCAAAAGGTTCCTGCTCACCAGAAAACTAGATCGAGGATATTTATACACCAAAAACTACAGTGTTGTCTGTGACAAAAGCAACCGAGAATCCCCATATCTCCTCATCTCAGGGATGCCATGAGAGCATCCTAAAAAGAGACAGATATTGACTCTATACCTCCGAAATAAATGCTTAAACATAAATAATTCACTTGATAGCTTTTCAATTAAGAAGACAGAATTTTATTAATTTTTTCTTCTACCAGTCTTTTGGGAAGCTCTCTTTCTTATGTTATCCTTGGTATATGTCACATAAATTTTAGATATTTTTATTTAAATATTGTGTGATCCATTGAATTAACATGATTCGTATTTAAAGGTAGACTGGAAGCCATTTAAGAAGTTAAAAATAAAATAAAAACATAACTACTAGGTTGAAATATAGTTCTGAGATGCCTATGAAATTTGTATTTGCATATTTAAAAACTATATATATATAAATACATATAATATTTCTACTCTCTCACACATGCATCCATATATATATATATATATATATATATATGTACATTTGTGTATATGAATATATGTAATATATTTATATAGGTATATAAAATATACATACACTTATATGTAAATAACAACAATTAATGAAAACTGAGGTCATGGATTTGAACTATACCAAGAAAGTTATATGGTAGGACATGAAAAGGAAAAAAAAAGAAATGGGTGATAATGTAAATATAATTTCAGAAAAAGAAATAATGCAATATACATATTCAAGTGTACTAAATGAGCTTTTAATATAGACTGAAAATGTTTTCATATCATTATTATTGAAAATCATATTTTAGATTAAACGAGAAATTTCATGAAACTGAAGGCAATACAATTTTAGAAATAAATGCATGCATTAGTAGATAACTATAGTATATAAATTCTTTGTATATTTCAACATAATTTTAATTGAAAATAATTATTTCCATGACATTTACATGGAGATTTTGAAGCATTCTTCTCTGTTGTACTGACCGTACAAATGATTTGAATAAATAAAATATGTGAGCAACTGTTCCACTAAAACATAAATACATTTTTGAAAATCTTCTTTTGTATGGTTTGTTAGTTTGTTTTGAGCCTATGAATCAGTACGTTGTAAACATGCTTATTTGGTTTTTCAAACTTTAATGTGGAAATACTTATTAGAATTCCAGTATAGACCCAACATTTTAGCTTTATACAAAAAAGTTGGATATATTGTTTATATTTATCCTGTAGAACATGTTTCATTTGATTCTCAAGCTCTGATATAAGGTTGTATGCTGTGCTTGTAGTTATGTTTGAAGAAACAAAAACAGGTAGGGGATGGCTTATATAAAATCTTCAAATATGTCCAGGATAATCAGACTGAGAAATGTGAGTGAGATATAGTTTAAAATGGTTATCAACTAAAACACTTCGACTATAAGATATGGTTTGGAATAACCCAAATTCCTTTTCAAATCCTATATTGGCTTTTCTTCTTTGTACCTTCAGCAGCTCAGACTATCTGAGCATCTGATAGAGAAAGAAGCACTCTGCTTCCCAACCATGATTCCTGGATACAATTTTGTCAGTGATAATCTCTAGCAAGTTTCTATATATAGTGAAAAGAAGAACATTAGTTCTTATTTTTATAATACAAATCAGAAAGAACTAGATATGTGTTTTATCATTGAAAAATATTTGTTATAGATGCATCAAAACAATCTTTTTTTTATTGAAAAATGTTAATTTAGTACCTGTGAAGAATTAAAGAATTATCTGGGTTAAAGACTTTATCCTAGGCAATATAGCATGTTTTCTAAAGTTTCATTTCTTTTAGTGTGGTGATAGATTATCTATCTTGTTCTACCTATTTATAACTTTAATTATATTTTAATAATATGTTATTAAATTCACTCTGCATTCCTTGAACATTACTAGACAGTGAAGAAGAAATTTTGCATGTGGAATACTGTTTAAGGGAAAGCAGAATATGTTCCTCGGTACGGTTTTATTATAGAGAAAGTACCCAAGGAGCTAAAGGGATCTGCAACCCTATAGTTGGATCAACATTATGAACTAACCAGTACCCCGGAGCTCTTGACTCTAGCTGCATATGTATCAAAAGATGGCCTAGTCGGCCATCACTGGAAAGAGAGGCCCATTGGACACATAAACTTTATATGCCCCAGAACAGGGGAATGCCAGGGCCAAAAAGGGGGAGTGGGCGGGTAGGGGAGTGGGGGTGGGTGGGTATGGGGGACTTTTGGTATAGCATTGGAAATGTAAATGAGCTAAATACCTAATAAAAAATGGAAAGAAAAAAAAATACAGATGATTGGTGTGTGAATAAATATGAAACAGGGCATTGTTTTATGCCTGCATTCCTACAATGAGTGCAGTGGAAAACTGTACCTAAAGAAAAATGAATTTGTTTAATTTTCAATTTTTTGAATTCTACACATGAATATAATGTGTTTTGATCAAACACACGCCCCACTCTTGGACTTCAAATTCACATTGTAACACTTTACTATTTTTCCTAACTCAATATTAAGAATTATTTTTAAAAGTCACTAGTTCTACTTAGTGCTGCTGGTCTGTATGAGTTCAAGACTAGGCACTTAAACATCAACAGTCTATTCTGACAGATGCCTAAACACTGTGCTTCCTCCAGTAGCCAAAGATCATCTTCAAATTCCAAATATCAGACACCAGAAGCCCTCTTTTGAGCTGATGGCCAGGGTTGTCAAAAAGACTCCTTAATGCAGGAGCTAGAAATATTACCCAAGGAGCTAAAGGGAACTGCAACCCTATAGGTGGAACAACAATATGAACTAACCAGTACCCCGGAGCTCTTGTCTCTAGCTGCATATGTATCAAAAGATGGCCTAGTCGGCCATCACTGCAAAGAGAGGCCCATTGGACTTGCCAACTTTAGATACCCCAGTACAGGGGAACACCAGGGCCAAAAAGGGGGAGTGGGTGGGTAGTGGATTGGGGGGGGTGGGTATGGGGGACTTTGGGATAGCATTGGAAATGTAAACGAGGAAAATACCTAATAAAAAAAGGACTCCTTAAAATACAGATTTCCCTTGTTGTTCTTGCTTGCTCTATTAGGTAAAAGTTATGTTGTTATTCCTGAAGACAACAGTTCCGAAACTGGACCCAAGACGTCTGAGCTTGAACTGACCTAAATGCCCTTCCAATAGGACTAGAATTTTTGGTATAAAATAGTGCTTGCAAGTTTTCAATGGAGGAAAGTAAGCAACATTTCTACTGAACTATGAAGCCTATGAACCACATCACTGACAAGCAAAACATAATAATTATGATGTTGCCATAATGCCTTGCATACCTTGATGGCAACAAACATCTTTCTGTTTCTAATTGGACTCAAAACTCACTCCAATGAAGATAAACATGACTGAAACTAGAACTCTAACTAGCGTTTATAAAAGAACAAATGTTTTTAGATTGTTGTTAGGGTTTATGCGGGTTTAATAAGTCAGTGGTAGTAGATTCTCTGCTAATAACCATGACTTCATCTGCACTGAATAGTTAGGGTTCTAGTACCAAGCAGGATTTTTTTTAAATAGGTTTTAAGTCCAATTAGAGAGTGTTACCCTCACATAGCAGAGTCCAGTCACAATGGATAAAACTAAAAAACACTCTTGTATCTAAGTTGCAGGGAATATTGTGCAAGCCTCAACCCTACATAATGCCTCCAGGTGCTTACCCTATTATAGAACATGTTCTTATATCCTTCGATGAAGAACAGTGATATCAAATGTAAGCCAAATAAGGTACCCTTACCAACTTAATTTTTAGTCCTGCTGTTTGGTCAAATTCATTCTCTCTCTCTCTCTCTCTCTCTCTCTCTCTCTCTCTCTCTCTCTCTCTCTCTCTCCATATATATAAAATGCAGTCTCTAGTATAAAAAGATTTCACACTGGGTTTAATAACTAGCACTTGAAAAAAAAATCAAGCAAGTGAAAATGAGCAACAAAGTAGACTAACAATGTTAACCTTGGCAGTATACTTTGGGTGTTATATCAAAAGTTCAGGACACACATCAAAAGTGATAAATCGGGTGAAATGAAAATTTACAAATAAGAAAAGCATTTGCAAGTCATGTATCTGATAAAGATGAACATGTAAAATTCATAAAGATCTCATACACTTCAGTAGTATGGAAACAAACTCATCACTGAAAATGGATGTCATGAATAGCAATTTATTCTTAGAAGACACGGAAATAGCCAGCAAGAATATTAAAATGTGTTTTGCATCACAAACTATCAGCATATGCAAATTCAAATCACAGTGAAACAGCATCCTAACACCTTTAGAATGTCTTTAACATAAAAGCCAAAAATACTTAATGACCCCACTCATATGAAACATCTGTGTGAGGTACAATAACATATGATATTTGAAATCTATTTTCACTGTTATGAACAGTGATTAGGATAAATGAAATTCAGAGATACAGGGGAGAAGACAGTAAGCAGCACATATGTTGTAAAAGTAAGTCAACATGTCTCTAGTGTTCAACCTCAGGATTATAGGAAATAACAGTGTACTGTTTATGGCATTTATGCAAAATGAACGTCCTTTCTTTTCATTCAAGCATAAAAATTAAAGTATGTAATTTTGAATATATCTATTTGCTTCACTTCTGTAGACATTTATATAAAGAAAACAAAAACAAATGCAATGAAAACTAAAATCATTTGCCAGAACCTGACCAATAGAGATGCAGACCCTGCAGCCAATCATAGGACTGAGCATGGGGTCGCCAATGGAGGGGTTAAGGGAAGGACTGAAGGAACTGAGGGGGTTTGCAACCCCATAGGAAGAACAACAATATCAGCCAATCATACCCCCCCCCAGAGTTCCCAGGGAAACAAACCACGAACTAAAGAGCACATGTGGAGGGACTCATGGCTCCAGCTGTGTATGAAGCAGAGGAAGGCCTTATCTGGCATCAATGACAGGGGAAGCTCTTGGTTCTGTGAAGGCTTGATGCCCCATTGTAGGGAAATTCTAGAGCAGTGAGGCCAGAGTGGGTGGATGAGTGGGTGAGCACCCTCACAGAAGCAGGGGGAGGGTGTGTGTGGGTTAGGAGCTTTCCAGATGGGAAAGCAGGAAAGGGTATAATATTGAGATGTAAATAAATAAAGTATTCAATTAAAAAATCAGTATGTCAAAACAAACAAACAAAAAACAACAACAAGAAAAAAACCCACCAAAACTAAAATCAAGTAATTTCTAAGTGTTCAGAAAGCAAATGTATTTAAAATTAAAATTATAAAAAAGAAATCTACAAGGATTCTTAAAAGTGAATATAAATATAATACCAAAGTGTAATTTCCAATAAAGTAGATAATTATATTTCAATTGCTATTTAAAGACATGATACAGAAAGAATATTTAAGCAATATAAATTAAAATAACTAGGTTATTAGTTTTCAGACTTAGAAATTAGCCAGGAAGATTTGAAAATAACTGTGCCTAAATAAAATTTCTATATGTTTATAACACTAAACTAAAGGCATTATATTTCTTAAATTTTGAAAAAAAATTGAAACAAATTTAGTTTTTTTTTTCTCTATTAATGATAATGCCATGACTGCCTAGTAATTTTGGGTTCTACTTCAAGCAATATAGACATATGGACCAATAATACAGGCAGCCAGACAAATCTATACAAAGCCAATTGATTTGTGACCAATATATGGATATACAGTGGGAAAATTACTGGTTTTTAGTGGATTGTGCTGGGATATTTGAATAAACACATATAAGAAAATGAAACTGGAACCTCTCCCATCCATTACAGAAATCAATTCAAAATGGACCTAAATTTTACATATAAGGTCAGCTACTATTAAATGTCTAGAGTAGGTCCCAGAGGCAGCACTGTAACATATACAAATTGTTCTGATTATCGTTGTAGCAATAAATGATTTATAAAAGTTTTTTATTTCTTTCACATTTCTTCTCTTCTCTTCTCTTTTCTCTTCTCTTCTCTTCCTCTTCTCTTCTCTTCTCTTCTCTTCTCTTCTCTTCTCTTCTCTTCTCTTCTCTTCTCTTCTCTTCTCTTCTCTTCTCTTCTCTTCTCTTCTCTCCTCTCCTCTCCTCTCCTCTCCTCTCCTCTCCTCTCCTCTCCTCTCCTTTTCTTTCCTTGTATTTTTTTTTCTAATTTTTACATCCCAATCGCTGTACACCTAGTTCTCATCCTCATAGGGTACCTTCCTTTCCTTCCTCTCCTCCTCTTCTCTTAAATGGTGCTCCCTACTCCGAGTATCCCCTAACCCTGGCTTATGAAGTCTTTGCAGGGTAAGACCAACCATGCATCCTCTCCCACTGAGTCCTGTCAAGGTAGCCAAGATGCATAACAGTGGAGATAAGGAACCTGAAGAGGACAGGTCCTTTAGCCAGGCAGGACCCCCAAGTAAGGGATAAGGATACCAACTCACCCAAAACACCTTTGACCCAAAATTTGTCCTGTCTGAAAGAAATGCAAAGACAAAGATGGAGCAGGGAGTGAGATAATGTCCAACCAATAACTGCCCCAACTTGAGTCCCATGCCATAGGCAAGCACCAATAAAGGGCTTTTGAAGCGTCTTCCAGAAACATGGCAAACAGAAGCAAAGAGAGACAGAAAGAATTGCATTCAGTCAACTGAAAAGAAAAAAAAAATTGAGGTAATGAAATGGAAATCAATGCAAGCTATACACCTGACAAAAGGCAATTATAAATAACAGAATGCATCCATGTAGTAAAACATCAAAAAGCATTTTATAAATGTGTGCATGCTACTTCTAAATATGTGTTAAAATCCCTGATTAAAACTTATTTTAGGACTTGAAGGTTTCAATCATTGAACTTAAAAAAGCTGTTTGGTGGCTAAAAAGAGAATAGGTTATTAAAATATGAGATATGATGCTTATTTGTAATTTATAAATGTTTAACATAGAACTGGCAATTTGTATCATGCCTATTTATATCCATTTATCTTTTTTTGTTATTTTTTTTACTGTGAATTCATCATTATTTGCTTTTCTCTCAGGAAAGTATGTTTATGTAAATATTATGAAGCAATAATGTCCCCACAAGACAAACAAAAGTGTGGGCCAGCTGAGAGACTGACACAAGCCATGTATTCTCTTAAGAGAACATAAGTCCAGTTAACTTAAGCAATATGACTTATTTTAATTAGAATTATAAAAAATCATGACTGGATTCAATATCAAATGTATTACTAAGCTAATTTATACTTCCTGAGATTGGAATTTAGCTCATCATTGTTCACATTCATTCATCATGCTTCATTTAATCATAAATAATATAATTTTAAGAATAAGAAATAGCAATAATGAGAGATATAATTAATAACTGTTAAGGATAATGATATTAGACAATTGACTAGGATAAGGAGTTATATATTCTTTCAAGAAATATCTAAGTAAAGGTTTAAATAATGAAACCACAGTATTGTTTGTATGATTCACAAATTTTAGTATTAATAATTTTTTAGAAGCAAAGTTGAAACTACCTCAATGAAATATTTTTATTATTGCAGATTCTTTCGTGAGGCTAATAATAAAATTTGAAATAGCTCAGGGATTACAAATAAATACACCAGTTCTTAAGTTATACTATGCCACCATGAATTGACATTCCCTATAAGAATACTTTTGAAGATTAATAAAACCTCAACTTTGGGGTAAGTAAGATATTAGCTTATGTGAGATTGTGAAAAAATACAATATAACTTACTGAAGAACTTCGTCTGTAAGGGGTCAATCAGCTTAAAGTTTCCATCATTGCTATCGTGTAATGAGAATGCTGAAACCATGGAAAGTGGAATGGACTCACTCCATTTAACCTATAAAATTATGACAAGTCATGTTTCAATTCCAATATTTGAAGTATTTGGTAATCAAACAAAATAATCAGGAAAAATATATACTTGTTCAGTAGCTTTAACATGCAAAACTGGGTGAATAAATATATATGAACTACGTTATCTATTTATCTATTTTATATATCCATATCTTTAATTATTATTGCAAGAGTTTGGAGGAAAAATCTTTACATTTAACCATTAGATTTACATCTGTTTGTTTATTATATTGGGTTAAGTATGCATCAAAGTTAAGAAAACTGCTGTATTGTTTTGAGAAAGCATGGCATAAATTATATTGTTCTAAAATATACACCATAAAATATTTATATGCTTAAAATATCATTGTAAATCCTCTTTCATCCCACTTAAGATTTCTTAAGATTTCTTAGAAAAATTTCTTAGAAAAATCATATCAGAAGGTCTGATATGGTTCAATAAGCCTTAAGTTACAGGAACACCTCATATCATCTATGAGGAAATACCATATACCTCTGTGCTGCAGCATTTCAGATCTTTCATGCCATTTTGATATTATTTTCTAATTCTCACATGTTATTTCAGTTGTTCAACTGTAACAAACTTCCTGGTAGATGCCTGTTGCTACAAAGACTTAAGACAAGTAGCTATATTACTTCTTATGGATTTTAAATTTACTTTTTCTAGACTTCATGCAGAGAAGAATAGTAACTCTATGAAGATAAACTCTATGTGCAAATGATTAATGTTTGGGACTGGATCGGTGGCTCAGTGGTTTCAAACATTCAAACATTCAAGCACTCAATCACTCAAACCCACATGCTAGCTCACAACCATCTGCTACTTCGGTTCCTGGGAATCCAATGATCTCCTCTGAACTTTCTGGTCATCAGGCATGTACACATATACATACACACCAGCAAAGGATTGAGACACATGATATAATCCAATCAGGTTGTTTTTATTATCCACAATCAATTTCTCTAAATTCAATAGCATAGTTCATCTATAGCTGTAAATTGATGAGTGATTGTTTAATAAATGAATAAAGAAACAAACAAATGTTAACCCAAATAGTCTAAAACAACACTGATGTTATTGTGAAGATATTCTTCCAGCAAGTTTAACAGTTTTTATCTCATGTCCATCGCATGCTTCTATAACTATGATTCCTTATATAAGCTAGAACTACTGACACCATTCTCCTCTATGGATTAATGTAAAATGACGGTGTGTTTCTATCCTGTTAAACACAGAAAAAAGAAAACAATTAAAGTATAAATAAGACTATATTATTAGATGGTCTTTTTATGAATTAGTAGAAATAAGTTGCCTTTTCATATCAAGTTACCCCAAAAACCTGAAAGAGCTAAGTAAAACAAACAACAAAGCCTCCCTTTTCTCCCAATTCAGCACAGCTGAATAAATCATAGCAACAGATGCACATAGGAGCTTGTTTGGAGGAGTCCTCACATGTACGTCAATCTTGAAATATGTATGTATGGTAGACATACATCATTCCTCAATTGCTGCCTGAAGAATGAACTGATACACAGGGACCTGGTAAGTCAGGGGAGATCCATGACCCACAGAAACTCTGTATTAACAAACTTACAGTTTCACTGTCTACATTCTGTGATACTAGTCTAGCTCTTTAAAGTAACTGAGCCATATGTTGAAGTTTAGCCCGAGGGTCTCAGAATTTTGGGGAGAGAAGCATAAGAGAGGGAGAAATACATAGAAAGAAGATGAGACACAGGATGAAGGAGGTGGCATATAACAGTGGTTTTCACATATGATAATCCATTCTGTTGTGCGGTTTTCTTGGGTCCATACATATAACGTTCACTTTCTTTTTTTTTTTTAATTAGGTATTTTCCTCGTTTACATTTTCAATGCTATCCCAAAGGTCCCCCATACCCACCCCCCAATCCCCTACCCACCCACTCCCCCTTTTTGGCCCTGGCGTTCCCCTGTACTGGGGCATATAAAGTTTGCAAGTCCAATGGGCCTCTCTTTGCAGTGATGGCCGACTAGGCCATCTTTTGATACATATGCAGCTAGAGTCAAGAGCTCCTGGGTACTGGTTATTTCATATTGTTGTTCCACCTATAGGGTTGCAGTTCCTTTTAGCTCCTTGGGTAATTTCTCTAGCTCCTCCATTAAGGGCCGTGTGACCCATCCAATAACTGACTGTGATCATCCACTTCTGTGTTTGCTAGGCCCTGGCATAGTCTCACAAGAGAGAACTATATCTGGGTCCGTTCAGCAAAGTCTTGCTAGTTATGCAATGGTGTCAGTGTTTGGAAGCTGATTATGGGATGGATTCCTGCATATGGCAATCACTAGATGGTGCATCCTTTCGTCACAGCTCCAAATTTTGTCTTTCTTTTCAATATTCTTGCTTTTTCAAGCTGGCTTTCATGAGTGATTGACTGCTTATTTAACTAAACATTCATAACGACAATGCATATTTATACATAATTGAAAAGACAACCAATGCTTAGGTCTTAAAAGCAATAAATAAAGAGCACAAGAAACCTGGAACAACTGAGAGTATAGATATAACATTAGTGAAATGCATAAGCTGAGGATTAATTTTATAAAAAATGTGGGGAAAGAGAACAAATGCAATTCAGAGTGACTGCATATTAGTACTGGTTGAGGTGACAAGGAAGTGGGGTCAATTATTTAATTTACAGGATAAATAAAATCAATGCAGTGGTAATTTGTCTGATTAAGCATCGTTTTCCATTTTAATGTTCTATGTAGCTCAAATTAGCTCTGTCTTAGTGAGGCTCATTTGCAAGCATAATAGGAAACTTTAAATTGCCTTACTTTTAAAAAGAAAGAAGCAAGAGAAGTGACAGACAAATGCTACTCTCGGATATTTTCAAGAAGCTATTCCTTACAGTGTATGTTTGTGAATTCAGAACTTGGGGCTAATTCAAATATTAAGAGTTAAGTGTTGATGAATACTCAAACCCACACAGAATATGTTCCCATTCTTTCTAAGTCCCAAGAAAAACTGTAGATGAGAACATAGAAAGAATGTAAGGTCTGAAAGATAAGAGAGAAACGTGCAGAAATATTTCCTTGGCAAGCTACAACCATGACAACCCCTGAACTCAAAGCTCTGAAGACTTCCCTGGATCTAAAGAAAAATTGAGCCCTTTACTGGTCAGATATAGCTAGAGGAAGCACTCTAGGGCCCCGACTACTCAACCACTCATTTTTCAGTTATTTTACATTGATAGAGTGGCAGAGGAGATGTTGTCTCAGTTTTATTTCCATTAATAACTCCTACCAGACATCAAAACATTGCTCCAATGCAGTGGTCACCTATATGGTTATGGTTAAAATAAATGGATCACAATATAAAGCTAAAAGTAATGTTAGGGTAAGAGCATAGTAGGGAGGAGTGGGCCATCAGATAAATTGGAGAGAGAGAGACGAAGAACTCAATCTATGCACATATAGAAATAGGACAGATAAATGGCAAAAACAAAACAGGAGCACAAAATCTCTAATAAATGCAACGCAAGGTCACAAATTTTACTGAAAGTTAAGTTGCTGAAATATTCACCAGTGACTGGTGATGGCGTTTCTTGTATCCTCTGGAATTGGAACATTGAGTTGCCAGTTGTTGATGGTATTTGGAAATGTCTAGGAGATGTTGCCTCATTGGGGGAATTATGTCACCCTGGGCAGGCTTTGACATTTTCACAGCCCTCGGACATTTCCAATGTACTCATTCTTTCTTAAAAAAAAAAAAAAAAAAAAAAAAAAAAAAAAAACACAACTTTAATTAATTAATTAATTAATTTTTCTTTTTCTTTTTTCTTTTCTTTTTTTTTTTTTTTTACACACTCCTGCCTTTCAATGTGCTCTACTTCACCTTCTTGGTTTAAGATTCGAGTTTTCAATTTAATGCTCCTGCAGCAATGTCTGCCTGCTACTATGCTTCCCCTCTGGGATGGTGATGGACTGTAAGCCCTCTGAACTGTAAGCCCAAACAAAACCTTTCTTCTACAAGTTGCATCAGACATGGTGTTTTATCTCAGACATAGAAAAATAGCTGTGAGGAGTATTGTTTTGTAGTTGTTTGTTCTATTTTTTTCAAGGAATATGGAAGACTTTGAAACATTGAAATGGAAAATCATCGAATGACAAAAGCAGTCTTAACAGACCATTTTATTAGATGTCTCAACAGGATTATTATGAGCAACCAGTGTTTTGCAGCATCAGATCAAGGCATTTTATGGAAGCAATACTACCACTAAACAGTGCTCATGACCTTTGGGCACATAGATAAATTAAAACAATCAAATCACTGCAATTCTCCTAATACATTTCTTGAAGCTAATTTTAAAAGCAAGGGATTGATTTGGTAGAGGAGATTTTAAGGAAGCCTAAATTGACTATTATTTTTTTTTTCCATTTTTTATTAGGTATTTCGCTCATTTACATTTGCAATGCTATACCAAAAGTCCCCCATAGCCACCCACCCCCTCTCCCCTACCCACCCACTCCCCTTTTATGGCCCTGGCGTTCCCCTGTACTGGGGCATATAAAGTTTGCGTGTCCAATGGGCCTCTCTTTCCAGTGCTGGCCGACTAGGCCATCTTTTGATGCATATGCAGCTAGAGTCAAGAGCTCCGGGGTACTGGTTAGTTCATAATGTTGTTCCACCAATAGGGTTGCAGATCCCTTTAGCTTCTTTGGTACTTTCTCTAGCTCCTTCATTGGGGGCCATGTGATCCATCCAATAGCCGACTGTGAGCATCCACTTCTATGTTTGCTAGGCCCAGGCATACTCTGACAAGAGACAGCTATATCAGGGTCCTTTCAGCATAATCTTGCTAGTGTATGCAATGGTGTCAGCATTTGGAACCTGATTATGGGATGGATCCCCGGATATGGTAGTGTCTACATGGTCCATCCTTTTATCTCAGCTCCAAACTTTGTCTCTGTAACTCCTTCCAAGGGTGTTTTGTTCCCACTTCTAAGGAGGGGCATAGTGTTCACACTTCAGTCTTCAATTTTCTTGAGTTTCATGTGTTTAGCAAATTGTATCTTATATCTTGGGTATCTTAGGTTTTGGGCTAATATCCACTTATCAGTGAGTACATATTGTGTGAGTTCCTTTGTGAATGTGTTACCTCACTCAGGATGATGCCCTCCAGGTCCATCCATTTGGCTAGGAATTTCATAAATTCATTCTTTTTAATAGCTGAGTAGTACTCCATTGTGTAGATGTACCACATTTTCTGTATCCATTCCTCTGTTGAGGGGCATCTGGGTTCCTTCCAGCTTCTTGCTATTATAAATAAGGCTGCTATGAACATAGTGGAGCATGTGTCCTTCTTACCAGTTGGGGCATCTTCTGGATATATGCCCAGGAGAGGTATTGCTGGATCCTCCGGTAGTACTATATCCAGTTTTCTGAGGAACCGCCAGACTGATTTCCAGAGTGGTTGTACAAGCCTGCAATCCCACCAACAATGGAGGAGTGTTCCTCTTTCTCCACATCCACGCCAGCATCTGCTGTCACCTGAATTTTTGATCTTAGCCATTCTGACTGGTGTGAGGTGGAATCTCAGGGTTGTTTTGATTTGCATTTCCCTGATGATTAAGGATGTTGAGCATTTTTTCAGGTGCTTCTCTGCCATTCGGTATTCCTCAGGTGAGAATTCTTTGTTCAGTTCTGAGCCCCATTTTTTAATGGGGTTATTTGATTTTCTGAAGTCCACCTTCTTGAGTTCTTTATATATGTTGGATATTAGTCCCCTATCTGATTTAGGATAGGTAAAGATCCTTTCCCAATCTGTTGGTGGTCTTTTTGTCTTATTGACGGTGTCTTTTGCCTTGCAGAAACTTTGGAGTTTCATTAGGTCCCATTTGTCAATTCTCGATCTTACAGAGCAAGCCATTGCTGTTCTGTTCAGGAATTTTTCCCCTGTACCCAAATCTTCAAGGCTTTTCCCCACTTTCTCCTCTATAAGTTTCAGTGTCTCTGGTTTTATGTGAAGTTCCTTGATCCACTTAGATTTGACCTTAGTACAAGGAGATAAGTATGGATCGATTCGCATTCTTCTACATGATAACAACCAGTTGTGCCAGCACCAATTGTTGAAAATGCTGTCTTTCTTCCACTGGATGGTTTTAGCTCCCTTGTAGAAGATCAAGTGACCATAGGTGTGTGGGTTCATTTCTGGGTCTTCAATTCTATTCCATTGGTCTACTTGTCTGTCTCTATACCAGTACCATGCAGTTTTTATCTCAATTGCCCTGTAGTAAAGCTTTAGGTCAGGCATGGTGATTCCACCTGAGGTTCTTTTATCCTTGAGAAGAGTTTTTGCTATCCTAGGTTTTTTGTTATTCCAGATGAATTTGCAAATTGCTCCTTCTAATTCGTTGAAGAATTGAGTTGGAATTTTGATGGGGATTGCATTGAATCTGTAGATTGCTTTTGGCAAGATAGCCATTTTTACAATGTTGATCCTGCCAATCCATGAGCATGGGAGATCTTTCCATCTTCTGAAATCTTCTTTAATTTCTTTCTTCAGAGACTTGAAGTTTTTATCATACAGATCTTTTACTTCCTTAGTTAGAGTCACGCCGAGATATTTTATATTATTTGTGACTATTGAGAAGGGTGTTGTTTCCCTAATTTCTTTCTCAGCCTGTTTATTCTTTGTGTAGAGAAAGGCCATTGACTTGTTTGAGTTAATTTTATATCCAGCTACTTCACCAAAGCTGTTTATCAAGTTTAGGAGTTCTCTGGTGGAATTTTTAGGGTCACTTATATATACTATCATATCATCTGCAAAAAGTGATATTTTGACTTCCTCTTTTCCAATTTGTATCCCCTTGATCTCCTTTTGTTGTCGAATTGCTCTGGCTAATACTTCAAGTACTATGTTGAAAAGGTAGGGAGAAAGTGGGCAGCCTTGTCTAGTCCCTGATTTTAGTGGGATTGCTTCCAGCTTCTCTCCATTTACTTTGATGTTGGCTACTGGTTTGCTGTAGATTGCTTTTATTATGTTTAGGTATGGGCCTTGAATTCCTGATCTTTCCAAAAATTTATCATGAATGGGTGTTGGATCTTGTCAAATGCTTTTTCTGCATCTAACGAGATGATCATGTGGTTTTTGTCTTTGAGTTTGTTTATATAATGGATTACATTGATGGATTTTCGTATATTAAACCATCCCTGCATCCCTGGAATAAAACCTACTTGGTCAGGATGGATGATTTCTTTAATGTGTTCTTGGATTCGGTTAGCGAGAATTTTATTAAGGATTTTTGCATCGATATTCATAAGAGAAATTGGTCTGAAGTTCTCTATCTTTGTTGGATCTTTCTGTGGTTTAGGTATCAGAGTAATAGTGGCTTCATAAAATGAGTTGGGTAGAGTACCTTCTACTTCTATCTTGTGAAATAGTTTGTGCAGAACTGGAATTAGATCTTCTTTGAAGGTCTGATAGAACTCTGCACTAAACCCATCTGGTCCTGGGCTTTTTTTGGCTGGGAGACTATTAATAACTGCTTCTATTTCTTTAGGGGATATGGGACTGTATAGAAGGTCAACTTGATCCTGATTCAACTTTGGTACCTGGTATCTGTCCAGAAATTTGTCCATTTCGTCCAGGTTTTCCAGTTTTGTTGAGTATAAGCTTTTGTAGAAGGATCTGATGGTGTTTTGGATTTCTTCAGGATCTGTTGTTATGTCTCCCTTTTCATTTCTGATTTTGTTGTTTAGGATTTTGTCCCTTTGCCCTCTAGTGAGTCTAGCTAAGGGTTTATCTATCTTGTTGATTTTCTCAAAGAACCAACTCCTCATTTGGTTAATTCTTTGAATAGTTCTTCTTGTTTCCACTTGGTTAATTTCACCCCTGAGTTTGATTATTTCCTGCCGTCTACTCCTCTTGGGTGAATTTGCTTCCTTTTTTTCTAGAGCTTTTAGATGTGTTGTCAAGCTGCTAGTATGTGCTCTCTCCCGTTTCTTCTTGGAGGTACTCAGAGCTATGAGTTTCCCTCTTAGAAATGCTTTCATTGTGTCCCAAAGGTTTGGGTACGTTGTGGCTTCATTTTCATTAAACTCTAAAAAGTCTTTAATTTCTTTCTTTATTCCTTCCTTGACCAAGGTATCATTGAGAAGAGTGTTGTTCAGTTTCCACGTGAATGTTGGCTTTCCATTCTTAATGTTGTTATTGAAGATCAGTCTTATGCCATGGTGGTCTGATAGGATACATGGGACAATTTCAATATTTTTGTATCTGTTGAGGCTTATTTTGTGACCAATTATATGGTCAATTTTGGAGAAGGTCCCGTGAGGTGCTGAGAAGAAGGTATATCCTTTTGTTTTAGGATTAAATATTCTGTAGATATCTGTCAGGTCCATTTGTTTCATAACTTCTGTTAGTTTCACTGTGTCCCTGTTTAGTTTCTGTTTCCACGATCTGTCCATTGATGAAAGTGGTGTGTTGAGGTCTCCCACTATTATTGTGTGAGGTGCAATGTGTGCTTTGAGCTTTACTAAAGTGTCTTTAATGAATGTGGCTGCCCTTGCATTTGGAGCGTAGATATTCAGAATTGAGAGTTCCTCTTGGAGGATTTTACCTTTGATGAGTATGAAGTGGCCCTCCTTGTCTTTTTTGATAACTTTGGGTTGGAAGTCGATTTTATCCGATATTAGAATGGCTACTCCAGCCTGTTTCTTCAGACCATTTGCTTGGAAAATTGTTTTCCAGCCTTTCACTCTGAGGTAGTGTCTGTCTTTTTCCCTGAGATGGGTTTCCTGTAAGCAGCAGAATGTTGGGTCCTGTTTGTGTAGCCAGTCTGTTAGTCTATGTCTTTTTATTGGGGAATTGAGTCCATTGATATTAAGAGATATTAAGGAAAGGTAATTGTTGCTTCCTGTTATTTTTGTTGTTAAAGTTGGCATTCTGTTCTTGTGGTTGTCTTCTTTTAGGTTTGTTGAGGGATTATCTTCTTGTTTTTTCTAGGGCGTGGTTCCCGTCCTTGTATTGGTTTTTTTCTGTTATTATCCTTTGAAGGGCTGGATTCGTGGAGAGATAATGGGTGAATTTAGTTTTGTTGTGGAATACTTTGGTTTCTCCATCTATGGTAATTGAGAGTTTGGCTGGGTATAGTAGCCTGGGCTGGCATTTGTGTTCTCTTAGTGTCTGTATAACATCTGTCCAGGCTCTTCTGGCTTTCATAGTCTCTGGTGAAAAATCTGGTGTAATTCTGATAGGCTTGCCTTTATATGTTACTTGACCTTTTTCCCTTACTGCTTTTAGTATTCTATCTTTATTTAGTGCATTTGGTGTTCTGATTATTATGTGTCGGGAGGAATTTCTTTTTTGGTCCAGTCTATTTGGAGTTCTGTAGGCTTCTTGTATGTTCATGGGCATCTCTTTCTTTAGATTTGGGAAGTTTTCTTCAATAATTTTGTTGAAGATGTTTGCTGGTCCTTTGAGTTGAAAATCTTCATTCTCATCCACTCCTATTATCCGTAGGTTTGGTCTTCTCATTGTGTCCTGGATTTCCTGGATGTTTTGAGTTAGGATCTTTTTGCATTTTCCATTTTCTTTGATTGTTGTGCCGATGTTCTCTATGGAGTCTTCTGCACCTGAGATTCTCTCTTCCATCTCTTGTATTCTGTTGCTGATGCTGGCATCTATGGTTCCAGATTTCTTTCCTAGGGTTTCTATCTCCAGCGTCGCCTCACTTTGGGTTTTCTTTATTGTGTCTACTTCCCTTTTTAGGTCTAGTATGGTTTTTTTCATTTCCATCACCTGTTTGGATGTGTTTTCCTGTTTTTCTATAAGGACTTCTACCTGTTTGTTTGTGTTTTCCTGTTTTTCTTTAAGGTCTTGTAACTCTTTAGCAGTGTTTTCCTGTTTTTCTTTAAGGACTTGTAACTCTTTAGCAGTGTTCTCCTGTATTTCTTTAAGTGAGTTATTGAATTCCTTCTTTATGTCCTCTACCATCATCATGAGATATGCTTTTAAATCCAGGTCTACCTTTTCAGGTGTGTTAGGGTGTCCTGGATTGGGCGAAGTGGGCGTTCTGGGTTCTGATGATGGTGAGTGGTCCTGGCTTCTGTTAGTAGGATTCTTACGTTTACCTTTCGCCATCTGGCAATCTCTGGAGTTAGTTGTTATAGTTGTCTTTGTTAAGAGATTGTTCCTCTGTTGATTTTGTTACCCTCTATCAGCAGGCGTGGGAGACAAGCTCTCTTCTCTGAGTTTCAGTGGTCAGAGCAGTCTCTGTAGGCAAGCTCTCCTCTCTCAGGGAAGGTGTACAGTTATCTGGTGTTTGGACCTCCTCCTGGCTGAAGGTGAAGGCCCAAAACAGGATCTTTCCCAGAAGCTGTGTTGCTTTGGCCAGGAAGGTGGCCAGTTGTCTGGAGTCGAAGATGTCGCCGCCTCAGAAGCTCTGTGGCTCTTGTCTGGAAGGAGGCCGGCCGTCTGGAGCTGAGGTTGGCGCCGCCTCAGAAGCTCTGTGGCTCTTGCTGGGAAGGTGGCTGGTTGTCTGGAGCTGAAGATGGCGCCGCCCCAGAATCTCTGCGACTCTCTCGCCCGTCCCAGAAACGGCTGGCACTCTGTATTCCACAGGGTCACCCGTGCAGCCTGCCCTCCGCGGAGTTTCGGAGCCAGGAAGGCTCCCGCCGGCGCCTGTGCCACAAACCTCTCAGGCCGGGCAGACCCCCGTGCTCTCACCAGGAAGGTGGCCGGCTATCTGGAGCTGAAGATGGCGCCGCCCAGAAGCTCTGCGACTCTCGCCCGTCCCAGAAACGGCTGGCACTCTGTATTCCACACGGTCACCCGTGCAGCCTGCCCTCCACAGAGTCTCGGAGCCAAGAAGGCTCCCACCGGCGCCTGTGCCACAAACCTCTCAGGCCGGGCAGACCCCCGTGCTCTCACCAGGAAGGTGGCCGGCTGTCTGGAGCTAAAGATGGCGCCAACCAGAAGCTCTGCGACTCTCGCCCGTCCCAGAAACGGCTGGCACTCTGTATTCCACACGGTCACCCGTGCAGCCTGCCCTCCGTGGAGTCCCGGAGCCATGAAGGCTCCCGCCGGCGCCTGTGCCACAAACCTCTCAGGCCGGGCAGACCCCCGTGCTCTCACCAGGAAGGTTGCCGGCTGTCTCTAAATTGACTATTCTGTGTGATCATTAGTAATAATTCATGTATGGTTCTCCAATGAACAAGAGACTTTTAGGCATAGACATACAAAATATACTGTTTGGATAGAAAAGGGGACATTGGTGATCTTACTGTTACAGATAAGGCTTGTGGTAGAAGAAAAACTGCTATTATTAACATTACTGGCATTAAATAGAGAACAAGTCTACATTGAAATAAAGGTAAGATTCATTCAGGGAAAGGTCTCACCAAGAGATTTAGAATATAAGGCTTTTTCTGTTATTAATCTGAAGTGAAAATGTTTCAAGAGTTTGAGATTTTTTCCGAAACCGGTAGCCAAATATGGCACCACAAACCATGTAGTCCTGGCTTTAGAGTCAAGAAAGAATAGGTGTCTTGGAATCTTGTCTGTGGTATTAGAGACCAACTGAAATCAGGAAATATGCGGCAGGGGAGTTTCTGTGAATTCCTCAAGAGGGTAAGAGGCCCTAAAAAATCATAATGGAGAGGTCTACGGTCTAGGTTGTACTGGAGACCACAATGTCTGTGTGATATTAGAGCCATGGCATACCTGCCAAGAACATTTTTACACAGGATATAGAACCAGCCGAAAAGAGAGACATAAGCTATAGGCAGCAATGCTGAAATACCCGAGTATTATAGCCCTCTAGCACCAATTTGCTCTGTGGGATTTAGATTCTACTTGGTCGAGCACGTTATCACTCTATCCAATTATTTCCTTTTAGAGTGGTGATACATACTCTGTGAAAGTGTTTGGTGGCAGTAAATAATCATATTTTAACAATTTTATGGATATTTAGAGTTCAGAGATTGAATTTAATCTTTGAATAGTGACCTACTCATGACAAATATTAGATATCCAGCAATGCAGGAACAAGTAGCATGTGTGTGTGTGTGTGTGTGTGTGTGTATATATATATATATACATATATACATATATACATATATACATATATATGCATATATATGTATGCATATGTGTGTGTGGTGTATATATAAAACATATAAACATAAAGCATGTAACATATATGATAATATAATCTATAAATATACATAACTATAACTCATTTTTGACAAATGTACATCTTTGTGTGATTCTATGTAGTGATAATATCAGAGAGGGCAACATCCCACCTTCATTCTTGGTAAATAAAACATGTTTTATCTACCTATGGCCCATACATGTGATTTCAGCTTCTTCTGGCTGTGCAAAACTATCCGTCCTTGGCTTCAGGACTTAGAATCCAAGTCATGTATGGTTAGTAGGATTTGATTGTAGCACAGAATTCTGGGTAAAGAGTGACTGTCTTGCTAGAAAAATCTCTCAAGGCCCTAGCTTATGCTTCTGGAGAAGTAATATGTCTTAAACACAGAGGTTCAAGTTTGTGAACTGTAAGCTATAGAGGAAAAATTAGGTACTTAGATGAGTGATTAACAGGGTGAGCTCCACCAAGGCCACACTAATGAAGTTTCACAAAACTTTCATTTAATCCTTTCCCCTGGGTTGCTTGCCTGACCAGTGACTTGAGAAAAGATAGGCAGAAGAGCTGATGAGAGTAGAGGCATCTGTGGTCAACTAACTACTGCTCCTCTCTAACGTTCTTCCACAGTGACGAACTTCTAAGAATCCAGGACACAGTTCTCCCAATGTCAGGGAAATCATTTTACTGGAAAGGGATATGGAGAGCCAAGCAGGGTAGAGAGCTGATCACGGTAGGTGACGTTATTGCTAGCATATTGGACCCTCAAGAGGGATTAGCATCCTGTACCGGAACAACGATTCACAGCTTGCAGGATGCTTCTGCAGTGTTGTTTCTGCTGGTTGCAGCACAGCGGGTTCTGGCAGAGCTGTCCAAATATAAACAGTTCTGTGCCTCTCAACAATTCTTGTGTATTTCTTCCCCTGTAGCTGAATATTTCCTCGGGTTGAACATTTGCAGTGGTTGGCAACCCTTCATACATCCACCAGTAAGTTCCAACTTTGAGTAATGGCCGTAAAGACGATGGTGAGAGGAGACCTCATCATCCTTCCAACAAATGCTGCCAATAACAAAAAAGGGCTGCTCATGTCCAGAAATACAAATTTCCTTGGGGTCATGAAGAAACTGGTTGTGGTATTTCTCACTTTAAAATGATCACTGTAATACAGATGACTCATAGCTCTGTAACTTCTCCATGCTTCTAGCACAGAAGCTGCCCTGGACTTGGATAATATCTGTATTATCAAACACCAAATAAGCCAAGAATGCCTTCCTGTAGTCTACTATGGACCTGATGATAATCGACTCTACTTTGGATCCTGTATCACTATGCACTGTACCTGCTGAATGCCTTTTTAGCCATCAGATAATTTGTACCTCAGATAATTCAAACAAGTTACTTTTCCTGGGAAGCTTTTAAATGCTCATTCACTCTTTTGCCCTGGGGATAGCTGAAACCCCACGTTTGCCATGTTTTAGTGACTCAGAAATTAGTATTCTGGAACTGTCATAAAGTAGTCAGTTTGTCTCATTATATTGATATTATGATAACTTCTGATATGTTTAGAGACTTGAATGCCTTTGCTGTGAATTCGAGAACTCTGAAGTCATGGAGATGGGCATGAACTGAGCTATAAGGGACTAGTTTTTCATCGATAAGGAGGTTTTTAAAGTAGTCCCCTAACAAGACTCATAGGAAGTCCTTTGAGACCAGTGAATAAGTGGAGTTGATGAAACATATGCATTTCCCAAAGACATTGATCCCATAGAGCCATGTCCCAGCAAGGAAGAGAATGGTATGACTTTACAACTGGTTTACTGATAGCTCCAACATGAAGCCAAGGTACATTGACAAAGCAACAGTACAAATATCCAGTTATATTTTTTGTACAGAAGCAGCACCCAAATCAGTTACAGGCTGACTATTGTCTAGATGATTAATAATTAAAAATAACTGCTCCGTTTTCATTACATATACTAATAATTCTGCTATGCACTAAGGGTTCATTTTATGGATACCTATAATACATTTGCAAGAATGGAGGTCGGCTATCATCTTCTGTTGTGCCATCCCATGTGAGAACATGTGTTTTATCCAAAAAAGCAGGGCCTGAGGCCTGATAATCCAGAGACCAGCAGGGCTCTTTACATCTTCTTCAGCCTCTTATGTCCCTGGAACCATCCTTCTAGGTTTCAGCCCCGCCCCTCATATAATTACAACTGCAACCATTCTAATCCGGGTGTTACTTCATATGAATGTGCAATTCATGTAGCACTTCATATGTATGCTGATTATATACTATTTTATTTCAGTATATATTAAATAATAGCATTATGCTTGATAGACATAGACATGATTTATCAACCAAAGTATGTTTTACACTAAATAATGAAACATTTAAAACTGCAGTAATTTGAGTGCCAAATGGGAAAAGTCTTTTTTTTTTCAGCAAACTAGATCATAGATAACAACGGCTGTTTCCACAGATTACAATATAATCTAATGTGTGCTTTGCATTGAAATTAATTAATAATATTTCTTCACATACAAAACTATTGTTTTCATGTGGTTTATGTGATGCCTACATTTTAATAAATTTTCAGAAAAAATAAGATGATGTAGTATAAAAATAATATCAGTAATCTATTGCTGTTTGATTCCCTTTGTCTTTCTGCCTCTGCCAGTCCGTCTGTTTTCCTCTCTCTCTCTCTCTCTCTCTCTCTCTCTCTCTCTCTCCCTCTCTCTCTCTCTCTCTCTCTCTCTGACTGAATATTCAGGCAAACTTGTAGACTTATTGAATTTGTGCCAATGTATCTCCATTTAAGAAAAATGTCATTGAGGGGTATGATTTCTGCAAAAAAAAAAAAAAAAGTTTTTTCTCTGACTATTTAAGTAGGGTCAGAAATAATTATTGAGGTTGTAATTCAAAGACCAAAAATAGCCTGATCCCCCTCAGTATTGACACAGAACTATTCATTAATCTGTCAAACGAACTGGAGGCAAAGATTGCCAGTCTCCAGACCATCATTGCCATTGCACATGCACAATTTATCTACAGAATCTCCATCCACATTGATTAAGTAGCATCTTTATTGCAGTCCAGTGTCCAAAACCTTCATCTACTCACTTTCGAAGACTACAGTTTTAGTTTATGTGAGATGAGGTAGAAACTTCCACAAGACAGAAGTGACAAAAGATTAATCAAAATTATTAGTGTATGGAAGTATTACATGTATATAAGCAAAAGTTTGTTTCAATGTATTTGCTTCTACTTAAAGAAATATGAGAAAATATGTTATTAGATATTAAATAAATATTAATATATGAAGATAAAGGTTTAATAGAAACAGATTCCAACTCCCTGTTTTTTAATTTTTTTTAAAATTTACTTCCCAAATATTTTCCCCTTCTGGGTCGCCCTCTCAGAGTTCTTCCTATCATTTCCCTCCTCTTCACCTATTAGATATCACTTCCACGCCCAGGTTTCTCCTTTTCTGGGGCATCTAGTCTCTACAAGATTAGGCATATCCTCTCCCACTGGGACAGACAAGGCAGTTCTCTGCTACATATGTACCTGAGGCCTCAGTCCAGCCTGTCTATGCTCTTTTGTGGTTCGCTTATGTCAGGAAGTTCCCTGGTGTCTTAATTGACATTCTTGGCCTCCCTATGGAGATGCTATCCCCTTTAGTTTCTTCATTCCTTCCCCTAACCCTTCCATAGGTGTCCCTGATCTCACCCCAATGGTTGGTTGTAAGTATCTACATTTGTCAGCTGCTGGTAGAGCCTATCAGAGGATAGCCATGCCAAGCTCCTTTCTGACAGCACAGGACAGCATCAGTAATAGTGTCAGGCTTTGGTACCTGCCCATAGCTTGATTTCCAAGTTAAGCCAGTCAACTGCTCAGGCTTGCCTTCATTCTCTGCTCAGTTTTGTCCTTATAATTCTTTTAAACAGGAACAATTTTAGGGTCAGATTTCTTGAAGGTGGGTTGTTGTCCTCATCCCTCCACTGGGGGCACTGTCTAACAAACCTTTCCAGGTTTCATAAGTTTACTGGTAGTTTATTTTTAGAAAAAGAATTCCAGATTATTTATATTGCTCTCATGTATTAATTTTTAAAGCAATTTTTAATTAAACAATTTTGAAGACAAAGGTTCATGTATTTTTATCTGCAGGATTATAAATATTCTTTTGTGATTGTCCTCTACATGCACAGCAACATGTGAATTTTTACATGGGATCTGAAGATTTAAATATGTTTCCTTATGCTTCCCACATAGAACCCTTATTCACTGACCCATTTCCACAATCCATACATCTTTGTTTCTTTTGTTTTAATTTTTGTATGAGTATTTGTTGTAGGTTTGGTCTAAGGCTGCTTGCATTATGTTAATTTGGGTGCACAAAATTGCATGAGAATCTGCATCTCTTCACATAAGATGCAGAGGGAACCCTGCCCCCAGTTGACTTTGATTGGTAAATAAAGTTGGTAAAACAGCCAATAGCTGGGCAGGGCAGACATAGTTGGGACATTTAGGATTCCCCTGCTAGGAACGAAGAGAAGGAGAGGAAGAAGAGAATGCCCGCCATTCCAGGAGAAGTTGGAGGATAGGAGAAACCACACCTGAGAAGGTGAGGAACAGAGAGAATAACTGCCAAGTAGGAGCCAGGGAAGAGTGGCCCCAAGATGGTTCCCTGACTGGGTCTAGGGCACCAAAGTTGGAATTTAGATTTTAGTAAGTAGTAACTTGGGGTATTGGATGGAGGTAGATCAGCCACATGGCGGTTAGGAAGTAGCTCAGCCATTGAACTGTTTTCAGCATTTCAACCTATAAAGGCTCTGTGTGTGTTTTTATTCAGGAACCCACAACACTAAGGTGGGTAGCAAGGAGTCATGCCATAGCTGGAATCAAGCTGAATAATTTAATTGGGTACTGCTACAAGTATCAACAACTGTCAAGGAAAATACAAGTGAATCTACCAGTTATATTACTTAGAAATTATTGTAAATCCTATAGCAATACTATACATTTTCCCAAAACACAGTGTATGAAACACTGTATTTAGCATAGTTCAGAGTAGTAACTGCCAAACCATGCCTTCAGAACAAAGAGAACAATTTTTTAACCAACTAGATCAAAATTGTAGGCACGTGTTATAAAAGAGATTAAAAATATAGGCAGGAGTGGGTGGGCGGTGGCAGAGTACCCTCATAGAGGCACGGGGGAGGGAATAGGGGGTTTGTGAAGGGGAAACTAGGAAGGACAATAATGTTTGAAATGTAAATAAATAAAATAACCAATAAAAGTTTTTGTAGTTTAAACTCTGTTATGAATTTTTTATTTGTGTGTGTGCGCGTGCGCGTGTGTGCATGTGTGTGTTGGAAAAGTAAATACAAATATACTTCATAAAAAAAGTATATAACTTTTTTACTATTTAAAACTTGAAAGCTTCCGAATGGTTCATGTAAATACCATTGAGATGTATAGACTTTGTGTCTGGTTGATTTTAGTCTATGACTGTTTTAGATTCAATATAGTAAACTCTATGAAACATATGATAAATGAAAAAAAAATCCTTGTGCTTAACACTTTTTTCCATAAAAACAAGGGCAAAATGATATCAATTTTGAAAATCACAGTCAGAAAAATTGAACTTTCCATATTGTAAAGATAGAAACAATGGGTTTATAAGAAAAGAATATTTTGATTCATTAATGGCTCTGAAGAACACTCACACATTTCTTTGCAATAATTTAGGTTTTTACAGAACACACAAAGAAGCCAGTGATTACATTAGGGATTTTCATGTTCACCAAATTAGCTGTCAAAATGTGTTTTTTTTCCCTTTTCTGGAAGGTAAACAACCTAGTCTGTTTTAGGAGTCTGAGAGAACAGGACATGTGTGTGTAAAATGGCTTATGAATTAGTCTTACCCTTTAAATCTCAGCCAACTGTTTTGTGATGTTCATCCCAAAGCCACTGAATTGTTTTCTTCTGTATCAAATGTAATAGAAGTTGGCATAGCCAGGAAAAAAACAGGGCTCCTGATGATTGAAACTGCTGCAAAATAAAAGTTGCAATCTGATTCTTCTTGTTGGTTTTCTGGGCAGAAATTGGAACAAAGTTCTGGCCTCCTAGATCTTAATTTCTTTGAGGAATTGATTATTAAAACAGAATAATGAAAATGTATACATATGTACAGCCCATAGGAAAGTGTTGAAGAACATGATGTATAAGACAGACAAAAATTTAGATTGATCAACATCACTCACCATATAAAGCTTGATATTTAACTCCACATTTTGATGCCCACATATATAATGCAAACATAAACAAGTTGCTATTATATTAATTTTATTCAGTTTTCTACTATAATTACAATAAGTATTACATAATTAGCATGTTGTTTAATTTTAAATATATATTGTAAATACCTTTATTTAAATTTTAGTTTCTTTTTTTAAAGAAAACAACTGAGTGACCTAACACTCAGACCCAGAAAGATAAATGCCACTTGTTTTCTCGTTTTCTGGATGCAAGATCTAGGTCTTCAGGTACTGGTATTTGCAGTAATCACTAAAATGTTAAAAAGGACCATAAAGGATAGGGATGGTGAGGGAGACAAGGAAAGAAAATAGGAGGATAATAGGACACAGTTGCTGTAAAGGGGTAATGAGAAAAATGATTGTGGGAGATTATCCTGAGATATGGGAAGAAAAGAAGCAAAGCAGGAACCTGATACTTTGTTTCCTAATCCAGCATAATTTCTCCTTGTGTTCTAGATACTTTTCCTTATATGAGAACGTATGTATATGTAGAAAATACAACTCTCACACATCCAAGTTGCTCCTTTTCCAGTGCACAGAGATAGTTACAGAAAGACAAATCTAGTCCAAGAGAATGAGCAACTGACAAGAGAGGAACCCACACGCAAAATATAAATTTATAATACAACAACTACACTTAAAATCATAGGATATTTGGGGAAAAAGAGAGAAAATTATAAAGGGTAAAGGGGCTAAGACAGATGCTGGAAGACTGTCTTTAAGGGAAATAGGACACCATGTTCACTGAGGTAGGAGGAGGAGTTGGAAAAGAGAAGAGTGGGGGTTACATTAACCAAGATACATTGCAAGAAGTTATTTAATAATTCATACAGAGAACTATAATAGTTTTTTCTCTACAATTCCATTTTGCTTAAATGAAGTAGGCCCATTTACTTTCCAATTCATAAACACAGGAAATTGTATGAGAGTGTAGACTTTTAATTTCACCATTAAAACATAGCTTTAGAATGATTCACTATGTCCTTAATTTCTTACCCATATACATGCAGCTTTATTGCAGTATATATAGCTTTTAAAATATAAATAATTTTACTTCCATAAATTAAAGTAAAACCTATGCACATGTATCATACACAACACACATTTGTTATAAGATAAAGAAAATGTGTATTGTTCATTTTTTCTGATTCAGTGGTACAATAGTGCTGTCGACTCCAAATATTAAAAATCAGGTAAAGTATTTCCTATGAAAGATAACATTTAGCTATCAGCATTTAATCCATTGTACAGAGTGGCACAAGGAAAATCTTCTCCTTAGCTCCTGAGAGTCAACGTAAGCCAGATCCATGACATTATCCCATTACATATAAACATTGATAAACATTAAAATAGAAATAGCAAAAATATTTAAGAAAAAAAGTGAAACTCAAATGAATGTCTACTAAGAGATTGGAGTGGTTTTATTCCTATTTCCAACTTGACTGGACTTGAAATGAGCCAGGAGACACATATTGTGGTGTATTAATGAGGGCATGTGTACACAGTTGTAACTGAGTAGAGAAGATACTCTCAGAATGTGGGCAGGATGATGACATGATCTGTGGTCTCAAATTGTGTTAAAGGTAGAAAGAGAAGGATTCCACATTCACCATTCTAAGTACCGCATTCATGATTCTCTAGGCTTTTTGGCAATATATACATTGTCACTTTTTCTTATTGGATAATTTCTTTATTTACATTTCAAATGTCTTCCCCTTTCCAGGACTCCCATTCAGAAACCCTCTATCCCTTCCCATCTCCCTGCCTCTACCAGGGTGCTGCTCCACCCAACCATCCACTCCCGACTTCCACCCTGATATTCCCCTACTCTGGGGAGTATATCACCCTCAGACCCAAGGGCCTCTCCTCCCACTGATGTCCAACAAGGCCATCCTCTACCACATATAAGGCCGGCGAAATGGGTCCCTTCATGTGTACTCTTTACTTGGTGGTACAGTCCCCAGGAGATTAGGGTGGTCTAGTCTGTTGACATTATTGCTCCCTCCATGGGGCTGCAAACCCTCTTAGCTCCTTCAGTCCTTTGTGCTGAGTAGAATGATTGGCTGCGAACTTCTGCCTCTGTATTTGTCAGGCTCTGGCAGAGCCTCTCAAGAGAGAGCCATATCCGGCTTCCAAGCAAGCACTTCCTGGCATCCACAATAGCATTCAGGTCTGGTGGCTGTATATGGGATGGATCCCCAAGTAGGAAAGTCTCTGGATGGCCTTTCCTTCAGTCTCTGCTCCATGCTTCCTGCTGTGAGTATTTTTTTTACCCTCCTAAAAAGCACTGAAACATCCACATTTTGGTATGTCTTCTTTATAGGCTTCATTATGGTCAGCAAATTGAGTTTTGGTTGTTCCTGAACTTTTGGGGCAATATCTATCCACTTATCAGTGAGTACATACCATGTGTCTTCTTTTGTGACTATGCTACCTCACTCAGGATGATATTTTCAAGTTCCATTCATTTGCCTGAGATTTTTATGAAGTCATTGTTTTTCATAGCTGAATAGTATTCTATTATGTAAATTTATCACATTTTCTGTATTCATTCCTCTGCTGAGGGACAACTGGATTCTTTCCAGCTTCTGGCTATTATAAATAAGGCTGCTATGAACTTAGTAGAGCACATTGTCACTTTTTAACCTTTCTGTCATGACTTCCTATTTCTGAGAGACTGTTTCTCCACCAAATATCAACCCTAATACTATTCTCTCATGCTTTTTTTTTTTTTTTTTTTTTTTTTTTTTGGTTAGGTATTGATTCAGAGTAGCAGGAATAGTAAACAATATAGAAAATTGCTACTAATTAGTGACATTTTTTGCTGTAGGAGTCTTGACTCTGCTGTTTTTATCCATCTGAATCTGTGGTAATTGTTGAAGAATTTCAAGATTTGAGAAGAAATTTGGAAGACCAGATAGCTGATGGAAACTGAGAAGTATAAAATCAGCTCAGTAAAAGAGAAACACTGCTCTGGGGATAGGATAGAGGTATTGTGTTCAATTGTGGATTAATTCTGTATGTTTCTTAGAAATTTGGATAACACTACATTCAGGATATGAGAGATTAAGTATTTTGTTGGGAGAAGTTTTCAGGACAGCATGAAAGCCATGGTTGGTGATCAGAATATTCTCAGTGAGTTCCATAATGAACCATTAAGACAATATTAAAATAAGCCAGGCATGGTGGCACACACCTTTAATTCTAGCACTCAGGAGGCAGAGGCAGGCAGATTTCTGAGTTCAAGGCCAGCCTGGTCTACAGAGTGAGTTCCAGGACAGCCAGGGCTATACAGAGAAACCCTGTCTTGAAAACAAAAACAAAACAAAACAAAAACACCAAAAAAAAAAGAGAAGATAATATGAAAATAGAAATTTGCATTTGGGTGATAGGTGGAAAAGGAGAATGTGACCAGTTATTGTCAATAAGAAAACATCTCAGCCTTATAGCTGGACTAAGATACTTGAAAGACATGAATTGTGGCCATGGTTTTTACCTTTCTGCATTCTGATATTATCTGGGTCAAATGGTTACATTAATACCATTCTCCACTTTAGAATGGGAATGCCTATTCATTTTACATGTGTCAGACATACATAGTATGTTGTTTCCTTTACAAACTTTCAAAGTTGCAGATTATCTGAGTCAATAAAATTTATCACTTACAGTTTCAAAAAATATTGGACAAAGGTGGTTTAGAGGACTTTTCCATATGGATTAAATGCTACTTTCTTTTTGAGAAAAATACATAACTTTAGAGACTAGGAGCAAAGTAATGGCCTCTAAGAAAATGTGGTTGGTTGTCCCAAAAGTTAACAAGCTTCATTTGTCACTGTGATCATGAAAATTTATTCTCAGACTAACTGGATTTGGAAACCTTTGGAAGACAAAATTCTAGGAAGTCTATAAAGTCATTTCCAATGAGCTTGAACTGAAGATGGAAAACCATGGCCTAGGGTCTCTGACTTAATAAAACGAGAAGAAGAAAAATTCATCTGAAAGTCAGCATTTATCTTCTGCTTGCTGAATTCAGCCACTTCACACAGTTGTTCACATACCTTCACACCATCTTGGGCTGTATCCCAAGAGACAGTAAACCAAAACAAACTTTCACTACCTGAGTTACATGGCTTAGCTATTCTATTGAAAAATTGAAAAATGATTAAACTAATATACTCATATATAGAAAAGTAGATGGGAAATGTGTATATCATTATAGCTCTATCTTAATGTGTGTGTGTGTGTATATATATATATATATATATATATATATATATATATATACATGTAAGTAGGTTATATATGATATATGACTGCATATAAACTCCTGTTTTGGTTTTATACCACTTTCTTCTCTGTAGAAAGTACTGCAAGCTAAGGATTGACAATTTAGGGAAGATGATAGTTCTGATGGCTTTTGAGGACATGAATTCCCTTTAAGCTTAAGGTATTCTCTGAACACATGGCCACTGACCCTGTGGCTGAATGATAACTCAAATTTTGCTGAGCCTTGACCACTCATTCTGGTGACAAATGGGACAGATTCTACAAACTGCTTCACACAAATACTTTTGGATTGCTTGTTGTGTGCACTTGCCGGGCTGAAAGTTCCATTTGTCTTCTAATCCTTTAGGATCAAAATGCATTATTCTTTCTACTTCCCCTCCAATCAGTGCCATTTTTCCTCTTGTGAGTAAATGGGTTTGTGGAGTCTCTTTAGTCATTACAACCACTGGCTTATGAAATTTTCAGTGCAATTTCTACTCATGTGCTACTAAGTCCCTGTTTTCTATGTCTATACTGATAGCAATTTTATAGGTATACTTATATAACTGTAAGTAAATGGTTTTTCATATACATTTGCAATACTTAATTAATATGACTCATAGTATAAGTACTTTGAAATTTACATTAATAATTTTGAAATGGTTATCAACGTATCAAAAATAGCCATTTGACTGGGGCTATACATCTAAAAAACTATGCAATATCCCACTAGTTTTTTCATTACTAAGTGAGTGAATACTGACATATAATCACAGCTAAATAATGAATCAAATTTAAGACATTATATTAGGATAGAAATGTTTGTTCTGCTGTCAAACTGATTATAATGTGCCCTGATCAGCCCAGACATAGTTACAGCTGCATGCTGCTGACACCACACACCCTGCTAAATCTTCTCACTACAATGGACATTGTGCTCTTCTTAAATACAAATTAAGTTATTTGTTTAGTTTATATCAGATTACAGTTTCCTCTAGCTCCTCTCCTATAAGTCCTTCTCAACCATCTCTCCTTAGCTTTATGCCATCCACTCCTCCTCCCTTTCTCTTCAGAAAAGGGGATGTTTTCTCTGGATAGCAACCCGCCTTGGCACATCAACCTGCAGGAAGACTAAGCACATCTTCTCATATTCATAAGCCAAGATAATGACCTTCTTCCTGCTGTTGCTTTCACCAAGTACCTATTCATAACAGCAAGAAAATGTACGAATATCCCCTTAGACCATTCTCTATCAGTCCTCTTTGCACAGTTATTTTTCAGGTAATGTGCTTTGACCAATCATTAGCAGGTTTATTACATTAATGATCGTGACAAGGCACATGTGTTCCAAATTTGTCCTTATGCCATTGCTCTGAGATCAAAGATAAGCTAGCTCTCAGAAGGATGAGACAGAAAAAAGTCAAGGCTAAATAATGGTCATCTTTGCTTGGCTATGGGAAATCATATTGAGGGTCTTTATTTAAATATTAGAATGGAGAAATCACAAGAAAACTGGTAGTTCACATGAAAACAGAGGGAATCTGGAAATATAAACTGTAGAAATCATGAAATTTGCCTAGTCTACCTGTCTTGAGCGGCACTTGTTAGTTTTTTTTATCTGGTTAGAATCCATGGGAACTCTATCCTCGCAACTACAATTGTATCACTCCTGGCAACTTACATTATATTCTGTTTTTAGTGAGGGTATAAAACGTTTGCCTGCTTGCAATAATCTTGGCTCAGTCTGAGTATATCTGTGAACCCTCTGACCTGTGTGTGATAGATGCCATTCCCTCTGACCATAATCAGATAACCCTGCTCAGTAAGTAAGTTCTGGCACTTACAAGAAAACAATGTTTGGTACCAATATGGACCATCTGTTAATTACTTTCGAAGGGAGAAAGACTTCTACTAACAGGTACAATCATGACTTTATTGAACTCAAAGTAAAGATTCCTCTCCTTGAGCATTTAACCTATGTAGAGGTTAAAGTCAATGAGTGACAGGTAACTAATGGAAGAAAAAATGAATGACAATTCTACTATGATGAAGAAGAGGCTTTGTAGATTATAGACCATCCTGCTAAGGCCTGTGGGAAGTTACAATGTAATTCAGACAGGGCAACTAGGTATCAGGCACCATACAGATGTCAGGGGGACACCTCATCTTATTCAGTCTTTGGTCTTACCTGCATACCAAGTAAAAAGTGAACAAGACAGAGGAACTGAGGACAAATTACTGAAATTTAAGAGAAAAAAAAACTGTTCTCTTAGTGGTTAGACAGAAAGACAGTGGCATGAGCAGCCATAAGCAATTCTTTCCAGGGGAAAAAGTTAGGAAAATGCACTTGAAGGTGAGAACAACATTTATGCTGAAGAACATTTTCACATACGCAATAAGCTGGCCACACGCAGTAGATCCTTTGGGTTTTGTAGATCATTAAGAAGGTGATTGTTCACTTCATTGTCTTTCCATGGTTCATTTTCCATCATCCCTACTGACCTTAAGCTGTAAACAGAAAGCTATCTTTCTTCCTGGACATGTTCATTGTTTGTTCATTGTTTGCATTGAAGGGCTCTATGATGTTATTAATGCCACAAAGGATGTTTGTATTTATGTAAAAGGGTGTTTGGTCATTTTAAATAGAGGTTGAAGTGCGCAAAAGTTGGAATCTAGGTCATAAGCTATTCTGAATAACTCCTGTTTACTTGTCACCAATGGTGTCCAAGGGCAAAAGGCTACCGAGGACCTGATTTTGACAAATGGGTGTTGTATGTAAACATATCCCACCAATAGAGAAGTACATATACAATCCCTTATCAGATACATTTCTTTTGATATTATATGATGACTTACATAGAGATGCATAACTGAATAACATATAGAGAATAAGAGATTGTAGACTATAGTCACAAATAGCACATGCCTACTACATGCCTTCCTTCCAAATAATACTTAGCATTGTAGAATAAGAAGCAGAAGTTAGGTGAAAGACCGAGGTACTGGATATGTATTATGAAAAATATTTGCTAGATATGACAGTGTTATTGAACAGATAAACTTACAGGGTATATGAGCATATGCACAAGATCAACCAATTAAAGCAGTCTAAAATTCCACCATTGACAGGAGACTGGTTCCTGAAAATTTTCCCTTTGTTAAGAAGACCATGTTATGTGACAAGTGCTGGGGTAGGACATTAAGTTTTCTTGAAGAAGGCAGTCCGTGAATGGCTACCATGCTCCAGGAGATGGTCCTAATGTATGTGCATAAGAGCGTGCACTCAAACACACACACACACACACACACACACACACACACACACACACACACGCTATTTTCAAACAATAATAAATCTTGAGAAAAGAAATAATTGAATATGTCTTTTTAAAAATAGTAGTTCTTTCAGTATGTAATTTCAAAATGGAAACCGAAAAGAATGCCAGAATTATAACAAAAGATACTTTGAAATTTTTGTTTGAGGTCAGTCAGTTATTAGTACTTACTTCATGGAGATTAGCTGTTTACACAAAATCATAATTTTTATTACATTAATATGGTTCTTTGGAAAGTATGTTGTTTGACCTAATCATTTTAACGTGCATTAATTTCATTTTTCTATTAAGAAATGCCTTTGCTATTAAGGGAAACATTTTACATTTTTATACAGTATACTTTGATTATGGGTGTTTTCTCTGTTACTTTTAAATCCTAGAGTTGCGGGATGGGGCAACCCATCCTTCTCAAAATTTTAACCGAGAATTGCTCCTGTCTAAAGGAAATACAGGGACAAAGAGTGGAGCAATGACAGAAGGAAAGGACATCCAGAGACTGCCCCACCTGGGGATCTATCCCATATACAGCCACCAAATCCAGGCACTTTTGCTGATACCAAGAAGTATTTGCTGACAGGAGCCTGATATAGCTGTCTACTGAGAGGCTCTGCCAGAGACTTCCCATACAGATGCAGATGCTTGCAGGCAACCATCAGACTGAGCACAGGGACCCCAATGGAGGAGTTAGGAGAAGGAATGAAGACGCTGAAGGTGTTTGCAACCCCATAGGAAGAAAATTAATATCAACTAACCAGACCTCCCCAGAGCTCCCAGGTACTAAACAACCAACCAAAGACTACACATGGAAGGACCCATGGCTCCAGCTGCATATGTAGCAGAGGATGGCCTTATCTGATATCAATTGGAGGGGAAGCCCTTGATCCTGTGAAGGCTTAATGTGCCAGAAAAGGGGAATGTTAGGTAGGTGGGGGCAGGAGTAGGTGGGTCGGTAGGGGACTACCCTCATAGAAGCAGGAGGGGGAGGGGAGTGGTGGGATGGGGGTCTTTGAAGGGGAAACTGGAAGGAGGATTACATTTGAAATGTAAATAAATAAAATAACCAATAAAAAATTTAAAAAACACACTAAAAGTTGCAAAGAGATTACCAATTAGCACAGTTCAAGTAAATCTACATTTTAGTTGCATGCTATTCTGTTTGGATACTGAATTTTCAAATGGTAAAATTTTACTGGCATATTTTAAAGCGAACTTGACGTCCTGGGACACATAGATAGTTCACATGAAAAGTAGGTTGGAGAAATTAATGACTCTTCTCTTATGAATGTATTATACTGAATGCATTTTAAAGTCAGTGCTGAGTACAGAAGATGCTAGAAAGGACCAGGCAGTCATGCCCACAATGCCTGCAAGTAAACATAATGCAGAGGTTACCACCTTCCAGGAAGTACTTCCCACCCAGCTGTAGAGGGTACAGTCAGCAAATCCCTCCCAGCTGTCAGCTCCACAAGGATCTGTCCTACCTGCAGAAATTCAGTCCTCTCACTGAGCCAACCACCAGCATTTGGCAGCTGAATGAAGTAGAAATTTGAGGACCTAGACATTTTGACTCGTTGCCAATAAATCGATAAGTAGATAGATGATAGATAGATAGATAGATTGATTGATTGATTGATAAAGTAATGGCAAACGGAAAAATTTAGAGTTACCTGTCCACATACAGATAATTCAAAATGAGACATGATAGACTATCTTATTTAGGATGTAATATACACAATATAACTAATTTCACCATGATATCATTTTTTAAATTTATGCTGAAATACAAACACATCTTTTGGTAAGCAAGGAAAGGAACAGTCACAGTATTAGCACTCCAGTGTCTGTTTCTAAAACTGTTTCATTAGAGGAGATGAGAACAATGTCTATTACCTGCTCCTAAGGCAATAGTAATAATAAAATATAATTTCTCATCAGTTCCAACTGGAATCAAATGAGTACTTTGTGCTTACTTACACAGTATGGGCGAGGGGTTACTGGAAGAATTATGGATGATCCTAAAAATCCTACTGGTAAGTGTTCACCTAGCATTGATAATGGATTACCAATATATACAGAGAATGAATTTTCTTCCTCTTGTCTGCAACTGCATATACATCACAGCCATTCACTGAGACGTCTACACCCCAGTGGAAGTACAGAAGTACTGCACACATACGGCTTGATTCTCAAGTGAGTGTCCAGTGACTTTCCTTACCTCCTTCTTCTAAGAAAGACTTTCAACAGTTAACAAAATCTGGTCTTATGATCTGATGATCCTAGGTAGGGAGACAAAAGTAGGCTCATATAGGTGGAGATTATTGTGCTTCAACAATAATACTGTGGAAGAGTACATCTCTATTATATAAAGTAACCGCGGTACACTTTCATGACAGGTTGATAATGTGGGTTTTGTACCTTCGTGCTCTGATTACTAACTTAAATAATAATAATACCCCTAACAAATAGGAAATAAATCATAATTTTAAATCTTATTTAGTAGATGCAGTGGATAAGACAAATGTATCATCTGTCAAGACAGCACCAATAATGTATCAAAACACGTTTAACACATATTAGTTTCTTAAATAAGTGCAACCATTCCTACAGCATTCGAGAATTTCAGTAAAATATGATATTTGTGAGTCATGAAACCTCTGATTCTGTTTTCATTGTAGAATCCTTTTCATAGTAATATATATGCACCTTCTTTTATAGTATCACCAATATTCCTAAAGTGTTCATATCATTAGTTCTAGTCATCTATTGTTCAGTAAGATTATTTTTAGTGCAGGAGGCAGAAGCTATTTTGGGAAAATTAGATATGTTTCAGTCCATTGATTCTCCCTTCAGAATTAAAGAATATATTACAATCAGAGTGATTTGAAAGTCCAAGTAGATGTTACAGTAAGTACCTCTGAGATCTTTCTAAAAAGAAGTTTTCTCAATGAACTAAAGAAATGAAAAATGGAGTGTCTCAAAGCATCACACTGCTGAGACTTCCTCCTGCATTCTGATTCTATCGATAAGCACACATCACAGAAACTGTTGTTTCTCAGTCCTGTCATGTTTTGGTTGACACTTTTGTTTTTAAAGCAAAAGTATGTAAAACACAGATGCATATTTTCAAAAAAAAAAAAAGAAAAGAAAACATAAAGAGCAAGAGGCTTTAGATTAACTTTACAAATACCTCTAGAGAGTCGCTACAAAACTCTGCAAAGGCAATAACAGAAATGGAGAGAAGAAAGGTAAGTCATCCAAAAAATAGAGTATAACTTCTTTCCAATAGATGGACCAATAGTGCCATCTATTGCCTCTGATGTATTCCCTATACATATTTTAGATGATAACATAATAAAGGTATTATTTTGTGTCTATATTTTAATATATTTCATATATTCAAAATATCATAAAATTAATGGTCCAAGGTTAAACTTCAGAATATGTTACATATGCACACAGCATTTATTTATTGAATACTAAATTGAATTTATTCATCTTTCAGAAAACAGTTTCTCTTAATCAGAATCTATATTCTGGTCTACAATGTTTTATGTCCACTCTACATAGAGTAGAGTGTAGGGTCATACTGTATGAACAATGTATGAATACTGACCACAAGCTATGCATAGTACATTTAAATGGTATTTAGTTTAGAATTCAGATGAAACAATGCTAATATATGCATTTCACCAAACCACTTAAAGAGCTTAGTGATTGCTATTATGTAAGTGTTGCTTAAAGGAAGGAAAGTAAAAGTAAAATATTTCCAAATTTTTTTTTCTTAAACATAAGTTCTAGTAATTTTGCAAATTGTAGTGTTGTTTGCAATAGGTTTTATTTTGGATTGCTATTTATTCTAAGAGAGGGAAATGATTATAGTTAATATTACTTCAGATTTTAAATTTCTATTCAATTAAATGTACTAATTCATAACGAATATGTGGATGTGAATGCATAATGCAGATATGTACTCTATCTACTAAAAAAAAAAACCTAATGAATGAAAAATACAATATAAAACTCTACACATGAAAATACTGTTTCCCATAAATGTCTATTTGAGATTTTAAAAAAAAATAGAAGAGCTATGGCTAGAAATCAAGCTTTGTGAGATTAAGATTTTTTTTATATGTACAAGAAATTGGGAGAAAATTGAATAGCTTAGAAAACGTGAAAGAAGGGTGGAAGAGAAAGGTGATCAGTATATACTATACCTGCTTTATACAAATGTATTAAACCTTTAAACAACAAAAATACTAGTACTTATACAAATAATTTGTTTTATTTATGTATTTATTTTAATTAATATATGTTTACATTCCATATTTTATTGCCCCCCAACAGTTCCATATCCAATACCTCCTCCCCTCCCCCTTGTCAAAAGAAATTAATTTCTGAAGGAAGAAAACGATCATAGGTTCAGGTTGTGCATATGAATACAGAAGGTGTGGAAGGAAGCAATTCAACAGATTATGTGTCCAGAAAGAACAATTGCAGTTACATCATGTGGGGCTTTTGTCATTGCTGGTGAGGAAAGCCAACTTTTAATGATAATTAGCAAATTCTACTTCTTTTTAATTTTATTAAAGAATAGAAGAATATATTTATAATTATAATCAACATATATATCAGCTGTATACTCCGATCGATTCCCTGAAGTTCTTTATAATTGTAACCAACTTAACTTACCCAAACCTATTTTATTTCAGTACTCAATAATTTGCCCTAGTCCCTCCCCCTTCAAAAAATTATATAAGCAACATTATACAGTACTTTTAAAAATTACACAGGAAATTACACAATGTTTGTCTATGGTTCTTTTCACTTAACACATTAAATCTAAAATTCCTTCACATCATTGGGTACCCATTCTTGGTCAACTAGAAATATTCTATTGTAATTTGAACACAATTTAGTCTTAGGATCCTCATTTTAGAGACATTTAATACATTTATATTTTCAAAGTCCTTCTGTACCCGTAGTATTGGTATGCTGATGTCATTGTTCCAGCCTTTTTTTGTAACTTGACTGTGACATAAACTCTTATCTCCTGGGAAGAGGATCCTCATATGAGAAAAAGCCTGCATTAGATTCTTTATGGACAGTTCTATGGATCTTTTCCTTCATTAGTGATTGAGCTCTGAGGGTCCAACCTACTGGAAGTGGTTACACCCCTAGACACATAGTCCTGGATGGCACCAATATCAGACTGTGAGAATCAGGAATAGCAAACCAGCAAGCAATATTTCTGCATTATCCATTGCTTTAGTTCCAGACACCAAGTTATTGCATTGAGTTTGTTGCCTAATTTCCCTCATAATAGAATACAACTTCAGTGAAAACAAATAATTTTCTTCTCAATTTGCTTTTTGTCATAGGGTCTTATCACGGCAATAGAAAGCAACCCAGAAAATAGAGTCATTAATATTTTGCATAAAAATAAGGTTTTATTTCACAAAAGAGATATCTATAATGAGCATTGACCTTGTGTGGTTAGTATGCATTCAGTTTGTAGACAATAAAGTTACTTGTAAAACATACTCCCACTTTGAACATTTATCAACCCAAAGTGTTGCAAATATTATAATGGAACACCTGAAATTTGGATGATAATACATAGAAATAGAAGAAAATCCTCAACAATATACTTCTATGCACTGGCTCTTTGAAAATGACTCCAGTAACTCAAAATTAATAAAATGAGCTGAAATAAGGCATTACATTAAGCAAAAACTTTTACATATGATAAAAATAAAATAGAAAGTATTATAGGGTAGTAAAGATGTTTTCCATTTATATATTTGATAAGAAAATAATATCTAAAATATATAGACTGCATAAAATTTGAACAAAAACAATGATCCAATGAATAATTAGGAAATTTAAAAATGGCCTAAGGCTAAAATGCTTATTATTCTTAGCCATAGTAAACTTTATATCTCATTCTGTAATGAATGCCTATTACTGAGAAAACAAGGAACTAGGAATATGCTGCTGTAATAGACATAGAGAAAATTCATTGTACATTGATCATAAAGTTATAAATGAGCAAAGTTACCACAGAAATCATAGTAGATATTCTTTTAAAAACTAAAACATGCTTACCACATTCTTAGCGAGCCACTGTGGGGAATTTTTTCAAAGTAATCTGTCTATCTATTTATCTCTCTCTCTCTCCCCATCTCTCTCTCTCTCTTTCTCTCTCTCTACCTACCTACCTACCTATCTATCTATCGTATACTAGTACATGTTCATCTGCCCAGCCATCTGTATTGTGACACTATTCACAATAGACAAAATAAGTCACCAGCCTAAATCTTCTTTAACATATCTATAAAATATGAAAATATGGAATGTATGCACACTGTTGCCGACCTTTTCTCATTCTTTTACTTGGAGGTAATGTTGACTTTAAGGTGGATTCAGAGGAAAGATAGATTCTAATTATAATACAGTCGACCACTCTGTGTCCCTTTATTGGTGAACTGAAATCATTAATAGTGAGAGCTATTAAGAATCAGTGTTTATTGATTCCTGACATTTTATTGTTATGATATAACATTTTCCCCTTCTGTTTTGATTTACTGTTTTTATTATTATTATTATTATTATTATTATTATTATTATTATTATTATACATCCCTTGTGTTTTCCTGAGTATTAAATGTATTAGAACTGAAGTCTTCCTTTCAGTGCCTTCTGGAGAGTATTCAATTTGATATTTAAATTTGATTGTACTGTGTGATATTTTCTTTCTCTGTGTAAGATCATTAAAGGTTTTCTGTGTTAGTAGTACTAGTCTGGGACGGTACCTCTGATCCTTAGACTTTCCAGGTTTTATGTCAGCCTAGCTTTTCTTTGGGGATTCTGTTTCTTCTTTAAATTCTATTTGGGGATCATTTTCATTATTTCATTCAACTAATTGCATTCTCTCAGACTTCATTGAGAGATTTATTTAGGTTATTGAATATAGTTATACTTGTTCTTTTAAAGTCCTTGTCTTTTTCTTCAGTTATATTACATTTCTCAGAGGCTCTAGCAGTATACTGGTGGTGGCATATGGTCTTGTCTGGTAATGGTTTCTTTTGGTGTGTAAGCTTTTAGAGTTATAATGATTGAGGTGTTTCTTTTTCTTTCTTCCTTCCTTCCTTCCTTCCTTCCTTCCTTCCTTCCTTCCTTCCTTTCTTTCTTTCTTTCTTTCTTTCTTTCTTTCTTTCTTTCTTTCTTTCTTTTTTCATAGGTATTCCATCCCTTGATTACCTTTTCTCTCTCTACATGTTAGGAAAGTTTGGTAACTGTCAGTTTTCTGGTAGACAATGCTTCTGCAGGTCTATAAGTGACAGAAATGAATAATGTTTGACCTGGAAAAAACATTTAGGAGGACAGCTGTGAAAAACTTTTAAGGGAATCCTGTCTACACCAAGAGGCGTGGCCCTTGGAGTAGGAGGGGTGATAAGCAGAGGGATTCCTGCAAGTAGGTGGTAGAAAGACAAGAATTTGAAAGCAATTATGAAGGGGATATGGAAACTCTGAGTCTGTAGGAGGAGTTGGAGTTTCCAATGCTCAGAGTTGACACCTGGAAGTAAATTGTTACAAGGGTAAAGATGAGAAATAAGAGATCTTAATGGAGGATAGAAGTGATAGCATAATTGCCTACTTGAGTCCCAGACTGATGAGATAACTGTGGTTCTCAGATAGAAAGTGGATCTAGGTAGAGGGTGTTATCTTAAGAAATAGAGATGTGTGAGATGAGAGTTAAGATGGTTCACAGACAAGAGCAAAGCTAGCTCAGCTCCAAGATCCAGTGGAGTCACTAGGTAAGAGATGTACGATAGGAGGAACATGTAGCAGCAGCCTGCTATAGGAGACAGTGGGACAGAAGAGAATCAGAATGTAGAACAATAAAGAGTGAAACTTGCTCACGTCATTCCCATTTTCCTTGTTTAATATAGCTGATACCTAACATAATATACTTATGAAGAATACAATTGTTCTATATATCAATACTAATAGTGCAGTTTCTGTTTAATCTCTTCAGGATTTTGCAATATAAACACATTATATAAAAGTATTCACAGTTAAATATATGTTATGAACATTAATGTTGTATCTTATTCTTCTTTTTGTTACAATGTAATACCCTATAAAACTCTTAGAGATCAATATGACCCATCTTTAGTCTAGTGCCATAAATTTTAACACAGCAAAATTTAATCTTTTACAAACAAACTCAGAAACATATGTAAAAGATTGTCCAAAAAAGACTAATAATCAAATAAGTTAGAGGGATAAGGTGGCTGAATACCTGTATGAGACAAAGATTTGTGTATTTCCTGTATTTGTTTTAATCTTAGTAAGCAGGATATTTGTATCTTCTCATATCATAAAATATTCATTTGGCAATATTCAAAATTTATAGGAAGAACTCTTTTATTTTATTTTGACACTTAAATTTCTTAACACTGTATGTCCTGGTGATGCTTAAGAAGAAGTAAGTCTGGGTCAGGAAATCTGGAGATGAGTGCTTGCCAGCCTGTACTTCGGTCTTTCCTCAACACACAGAGACTGGAGCAATATTAACTATCAATCTATAGTTTAACTTGAAGTCAGAATATAATCTTAAATGTCTTCATTTAGATTTAAAGATTAAACTTTAAAAATTAAATGTCTCAGTTTGCTTTGCCCACTTGTTATATTTATTTTTTCTCCAGGAGCATCTGAAAGCAAAGAAGCAATGAGTAGTTCACATCAATTAATAAGGCAGATTACCAGTACCCCCACCCCCCAGAGCTTCTGCTTCTAGTTGCATATGTAGGAGCAGATGGCCTAGTAGGCCATCAATGGAAGGAGAGGTCCTTGGTCTTGTGAAGATTATATGCCCCAGTACAGGGAAATGCCAAGGCCAGGAAGTGGGAGTGGGTGGGTTGGGGAGCAGGGCAGGGGAAGGGTATAGAGGACTTTCGGGATAGCATTTGAAGTGTAAATGAAGAAAATATCTAATAAAAAATTAAGGCAGATTATAGTAAAGGCTTTCCTTAAGATATACCAAAACAAAAGTTTCTAAGCAATTTCATTATCCTTTCTCTTTTTCTTGCTTCTTTACCTACCACTGCTACCTCCTCCTATATTCATGTGTCTCACACTGTATTCATCATAGTAGGTTCTCACCACCATAACAGATTTTTCAAATTTAGATCTGTGCACTGATGCCCACTCTACCTTAAATATTTTTTTTTCTCTAAAACTACTCTTTAATGTACTCATCACTTACTTATGGCTTTTCCTAAAAGTCACTGTATCCTGAACTTCATATAAGATATACATAAACTTAATCAGGCACTCTTCTTTTTCCTATATTAAAACACTTACCTCAAATATCATGACATGTATCAGTTGCATTCTAAAGCAGTTGCAAACAGGATCCTTCAGGCAAGGGTTTCCCACACTCACGTGTTTCTCCAGCACTTTTGTCTTTCACATTTGTCTGGTTTGTACATATTTAAAGCTCTATGTGTGAGATATTTAAAATGCTCCAATGTCCCTCCAACATATATCAACTATAACAACGTTAGTGAATGTGATTATGAGAAACTTCCAACATCACAAATGGAAAAGATAATTCATTGATTTTATGCCCATGAGAATTCTATGTAATTTCTAACTTTTAATTCAAATTTGTTTTGGTTAGTTCTGTCTTTTTATCCTTTTTTAATATGACATATTTATATGTATTGTTATTAGTCTTTGAATATTATATTTTATAGCTTGAGATAAAAATAAAAACAAATCACAGCATAAAAATGGAAAAATAATCACTACATTTGGGTTTTTTCACCAGCAATTTTGACTTATATTAATGGAATTAAATGAATATCTTAATATTCATTAATAGATATAATATTTATTAATATGCTAATAAATCAATATATTATTAAGAATAAATTATTAATTTATTGGTATATTAATAAATTTAATATACTAATATTTTAAATGAAGTTAATGGTTTTAATAGAATGATATGTTAAAAACAAAAAATTATAAGATACCTAAATTAAGTGATAAGTAGATAAACCTCTTAATTAAGAATTAACAGTGTTCATTCTATACTTTATTTCTGCCACTGAAAGGCCTGATCTCTTGAGACATGATCTATGGCAACCTTTTACTAAATGTTATCAAAATAAAGTAATTGCAATTAAAACTACAAACTAAGTATAGTTTCTTTAAAACAAATAACATATCAATTTTATTATTTAATAGAATGAATTTTACTTGTTTCAACCAAGAACTTTGAATTTTACAAGGAGAGAAAATAAATGTATTATGTGAAATATTTTGTTATAGCATTGCTCTTGAGTAGGCCAATATTTTTTGGTTCAATGAATCCTATTTTTCTCACGTGACTGAGTTCTAGTATTAAAATCTGGCTCTAAATAGAAAGATGACCTTTCTTCAAATAAAATCATTTTTGTTAATGAATCATATGAAATTATAATACACAAAATCATAAGGCTAAAAATTAGGTGGCTGTTGAAGACTACAATATATATATTTATGGAAATATGACTGTGATATACAATAAAAAACAGATTTCAGAAATAAATATGTATTTTGTGGATGGATAGATGATGGATATATGTCAGATAAATAGATGATTGATATATAGATAAAAAGATAGATAGATAGATAGATAGATAGATAGATAGATAGATAGATAGATAGTTGATGCATAGATTATATATCATATAAAAAGAGTTTGAATAAATAATATATTTAGAAGAATAACTTTTTAACATAACATAAAAACTTTAATTCATGAATTAAAGTTAACATTTAAGAATATTTCATATTTAAACTGATATTATAGACTGTTAAGTTAGGATTAACTACTGAAATCAAAGGAATGGAATTGAATATTTTGAAATAAACTCAGCTACCCACAGAAACAAAATAAGGCAAAAGCACACGATGGAAAAAACAGAAAGCCTCTTTAACAAATAGTGATGGGCTAACAGAATGTCTACATATAGAAGAATGCAAATAGATCTACATCTATCATGTTGCACAAACCTCAAGTCCAACTGGATCGAGGAATTCAAAATAAAATAGGACACACTAACTATAATAAAAGAGAAAGTGTAGAATAGCCTTGAGTTCATTGTTACAAGATAATGCTTCCTAAACAGAACACCAATGGCTGTGGTTCTAAGATCAGCAATTGACAAATTGGATCTTATGAAACTGAGAAGCGTCTATAAGGCAAAAGAAACTCCCAATAGGAAATAATGGCAGTCTATAGATAAGGAAAAAATCTTCACCAAACATAAATTAAACAGAGGTCTAGCATATAAAATATATAAAGAACTCAAGAAGTTAGGCACCAACAAATCAAATAACTCTATTAAATATGGAGTATAAGCTAAACAGAAAATTCTCAACAGAAATCTTGATTGGTTGAGGTGGTCTTAAAGAAATGAATAATGTCCTTGGTCATCAGGGAAATTTGAATCAAAATGACCCTGAGATTCCATCTCACACCAATCAGATTGGCTAAAATAAAAAACTAAAGTGACAGCATATCTAGAAACGATGAAGAGAAAGAGTAACACTCTTCTATTGCTGGTAGGAGTACAAACTTGTACAACCATTTTGGAAATCAATTTTTTGATTTCTAAGAAAACTGGGATTCATTTTAACTCAGGGCTGAGCTATACCACTCGAGAATATTCCCAAATATGCCCCATTATACCACAGTTACATTTGCTCAACTATGTGCATAGCAGAATTAATCATAATAGCAAGAAACATGAAAGAACCTAGATGTTCTGCAACTGAATATATATATATATATATATATATATATATATATATATATATATATATATATATATACATACACATATGATAAATTGTGTACAGTACAATTTGTATATATATATATATATATGTATATACATATATATATATATATATATATACATACACATATGATAAATTGTGTACAGTACAATTTGTATATATATATATATATATATATATATACATATATATATATATATATGAAATGCCTTATCATTATATACATAGAAACTTTGCTATATAGTAGTACTGTAGACATTTTTTTTAAAACTTTGAATTCAGAAAACAAATTATGGAAAGATCATTTTATGTCAACATGGAACATTTATGTGAGAGAGATTAAAAAAAGAAGAAAAATTTTTTGCAAGGATGTTGTTGCATTTTCCTGCTAGATTTGAGGATTTGAGGTATGTTCATTGGTACATTCTTCCTTTGTCATGTAATATCACAGTTTATCATGTAAAATATAGACAGTGGAGAACATGAACAATATGTCAAGAGTTTGGGGATTTTTTTTTTTTTTTTTTTTAGTTTAAGGATTTTGTACGAATACCTATTCAAGGAACTGGTATAATAAGCAATCCTAAAGTGTTGGTAATTTATAATTTGCTTGCTTCTAGTGGGTTCCACATGTCAAGAACCAAAGAAAGAGCTGATGTCTCTTTATGCAGTGTTCTTTTTTTCTTTCTTTCTTTCTTTCTTTCTTTCTTTCTTTCTTTCTTTCTTTCTTTCTTTCTTTCTTTTTCCTTTTCCTTTTTTTGGTTTTATGTATTCTTTAGTTCCCTAAAGAACATGTTTTTCCCGCAGTCAGATGAATGAAAATTGATGCCAGATAATTGAAAGGAGTAACTTTATTCTTCTTAAAATATTTATTTAAAATACATAGCAAACATATCTCAGTATTTACAAAAGAGAAGGTACACTCAGTGGAAGCAGTCATCTCCACAGCAGTTTCCTTAATGAGAGAATGGATATTTAATGCAAATGTAACTATATCATTTTCTATCAAAAGCAGAACATAGTTGTGTATCAGAAATAATACTAAGCCAGCTGAAACCAAACTAGATTTTACACTTGGTTTTCTTTATAGCCATAAACCATTGTCAATTAAACTACTCACTATATTCATTGGGTAGATGTTCTTCATTTGTTTATTGTGAGTGCAGCAGACACTAAGCAGTGGAGACACTTGTGGACATCTATAAGATTATATGCACATAGGACACAGTAGCTTTTCCTTCAGTTATCCTAGCTAATAGAGGGACCAGTATATTATATGTCTTAATGTCTCTTCACATTCCTGAACCAAAAGAAGTCTTAATACTAGATACTGGGCAATGGTTCACATTGATACCGTATTCCTATCTATAGCAGAGGCATTTTTCCTATAACTTCAAGTCTTAATTTATTTTGATAGCACTTTTCTATCTGAAGCAACACCAACCACATCATGGTTCTTGTTCTCTCATAAGTATCCAGCCATCATTGTAACATGTTCCAATTTGAACGTACGACAGAAAACAGTTTTATCATGTCTGAAGAAGTACACTCTGTCTTGCCAGTAACACTTGTGTTTTTCTTTTTGCTAGTTTCTTTTAACTCACTATTGGAATATTTACAAAAATTGGAGAGATTTAGAATTGTGTTATTGCTCCTGTTGTGTTTATAATAATCTTTACATCTAATTTCCCATTTAATCTAAAAAATAACTGGTGACTTCCAGAAAACATATCCTAAACTTGTTTCAAAATATGCAAGTTCTTATATTTCTTCTATAATGTGGAAGGTTTGTCAAAGTAGACATGAAAACTTGAATGGGCTTTCAGGCTCATGATTTTAGCATCTTCTATGCTTATATGTTATTATGTATTATCACTCCAGGTGATGGAGATACATAATCAGCAATACAGTATTTCAGTTTTTAGCAAGGCAAAAAAAAAAAAAAAGAGTGGCATGCACATTGTGCTGTCAAGAGACATTCTATGGTGCGATCTATGATTTTGACTCACAGTGACTGTCTAGACAGTAGCATCATATCTACTAGAATGAACAGAAACTAGAAAACACAGATTTTTCTGGGAAAAATTGAAATATTATAATAGTTATATTTTATGGGAGAAGAAACACCAACATTACAGATACACTTGTAAATTTGTAATTTGTTAATTATATATAATTTTAATAAATCAATAATTGTCAAAATACCTCTAATAATATAAAGTCAATTTATATTCAATATATTAAATTTTAATCTATATCTTGGTAATAAATGTATCAGAAAGATTCTATTGATTATTATTTTTTTTATTTTTCTGAAACATTAATACAGAGTACTCTATTAAAAACATGATAAAATTTGAATTGAAATTAGTTCACTCTTTATTCTATAAGTGAGTTTTCTTTTTTTTTAGGTAAGCACATTTCATAGTTCACAACTTGCTACTGTAAATGACCTGAATTTTGACAATAAAAATACAGGCAAGATTATGTTCAGCATATTGGTTATAAATTATATTTTTAAAACATTGGATGTAATTTTAGACATGCAAGCATTCATAACAAATAGACTGCCCTTTGAATATTACAATAAGAATTTCTAATAGCTGAAAATAGCAAAATATGTACACTTAAAACAATGAACTGTTTTACCTGCTTCATAAATTAGAAATAATTTACAAGCTATTAAACTATTCACAACCCAAATTCAATAGTCTTATATTTCAAATTAATTTGTAACATAAATTCAACTGATTTTACTATGAAACAGGGCTATGATGGTTTGATTAGGAATGGTTCCCATATGCTCATGGATCTTAGTTCTTTGTCATTAGGGATTAGTACGATCTTACAGGGCTTAGGAGGTGTGGCCTTGTTGGATTAGGTACAGACTTGCTGGAGGAAATAAGCCACTACGGGGTGGACATTGAGGCATCAAATGCTTAAGTCAGGCCAACAGTCTCTCTCCTCCTGACAATGGCTTATCTGGATGTAGAACTCTCAGTTACCATTCAAATACCATGTGGATCTAATTGCTGCTATGCTTACTGCCATAATGACAAATGACTACATCTTTGAAATTATAAACCATTCCCAGGTAACTTCATAGTAGTTGCTATAGTCATGGTGTCTCTTCACAGCGATAGAACATGGGCTAATACAAGGGCTTAATATGTTATTAGGAAAGTTATTATGAATATATGTCCATAAATGAACACCTCCAAATACTGGAAAGAATCTACAGTGTTAATTGGAATCAAAATTAAGGAGAAAAATGTCAGTCTATATTTGGAATATATAATAATCATCTGACTTTCAATTTAACTGATTTAGGTAAAAATATGCTATAACAGATCCAAATCTGCAATAATCATCATTCATTATTTGCTATAATATGTATAACTTTAATTAATGATATCCAATAAACTCTTAAAATTAATACTTCCTCACTGAATCCCTTTTTAAAATATGCCTATTAATAATACCTACAGTTCCTTGAAAAATATTATTTTCCACAATAATATTTTTAATTTTTCTTTAAAAATAGTAGTAAGGACTAGAGAGATGGCTCATTGATCAAGAGCACTGTCTGCTCTTCCAATGATCCTGAGTTCAAGTCCCAGCAACCACATGATGACTCACAACCATCTGTAAAGGGATCTGATGCCCTCTCCTGGTGTGTCTGGAAACAGCTACTGTGTACTCATATAAATAAAATAAATTTTAAAAGATAAATAGTAGTAAACATATAAACTAGAAACTTCTGCATGTAAACTACTGTAAGATACCTTTCTTTTTTTTTTTTTTTTTTTTTTTTTTTTTTTTTCGCCTGATCTACCTGTCTTGGTTCTTTTTAATTCTTTTTTTTTTCCATTTTTTATTAGGTATTTCGCTCATTTACATTTGCAATGCTATACCAAAAGTCCCCCATAGCCACCCACCCCCTCTCCCCTACCCACCCACTCCCCTTTTATGGCCCTGGCGTTCCCCTGTACTGGGGCATATAAAGTTTGCGTGTCCAATGGGCCTCTCTTTCCAGTGATGGCCGACTAGGCCATCTTTTGATGCATATGCAGCTAGAGTCAAGAGCTCCGGGGTACTGGTTAGTTCATAATGTTGTTCCACCTATAGGGTTGCAGATCCCTTTAGCTTCTTTGGTACTTTCTCTAGCTCCTTAATTGGGGGCCATGTGATCCATCCAATAGCTGACTGTGAGCATCCACTTCTATGTTTGCTAGGCCCAGGCATACTCTGACAAGAGACAGCTATATCAGGGTCCTTTCAGCATAATCTTGCTAGTGTATGCAATGGTGTCAGCATTTGGAAGCTGATTATGGGATGGATCCCCGGATATGCTAGTGTCTACATGGTCCATCCTTTTATCTCAGCTCCAAACTTTGTCTCTGTAACTCCTTCCAAGGGTGTTTTGTTCCCACTTCTAAGGAGGGGCATAGTGTTCACACTTCAGACTTCATTTTTCTTGAGTTTCATGTGTTTAGGAAATTGTATCTTATATCTTGGGTATCTTAGGTTTTGGGCTAATATCCACTTATCAGTGAGTACATATTGTGTGAGTTCCTTTGTGAATGTGTTACCTCACTCAGGATGATGCCCTCCAGGTCCATCCATTTGGCTAGGAATTTCATAAATTCATTCTTTTTAATAGCTGAGTAGTACTCCATTGTGTAGATGTACCACATTTTCTGTATCCATTCCTCTGTTGAGGGGCATCTGGGTTCCTTCCAGCTTCTGGCTATTATAAATAAGGCTGCTATGAACATAGTGGAGCATGTGTCCTTCTTACCAGTTGGGGCATCTTCTGGATATATGCCCAGGAGAGGTATTGCTGGATCCTCCGGTAGTACTATATCCAGTTTTCTGAGGAACCGCCAGACTGATTTCCAGAGTGGTTGTACAAGCCTGCAATCCCACCAACAATGGAGGAGTGTTCCTCTTTCTCCACATCCACGCCAGCATCTGCTGTCACCTGAATTTTTGATCTTAGCCATTCTGACTGGTGTGAGGTGGAATCTCAGGGTTGTTTTGATTTGCATTTCCCTGATGATTAAGGATGTTGAGCATTTTTTCAGGTGCTTCTCTGCCATTCGGTATTCCTCAGGTGAGAATTCTTTGTTCAGTTCTGAGCCCCATTTTTTAATGGGGTTATTTGATTTTCTGAAGTCCACCTTCTTGAGTTCTTTATATATGTTGGATATTAGTCCCCTATCTGATTTAGGATAGGTAAAGATCCTTTCCCAATCTGTTGGTAGTCTTTTTGTCTTATTGACGGTGTCTTTTGCCTTGCAGAAACTTTGGAGTTTCATTAGGTCCCATTTGTCAATTCTCGATCTTACAGAGCAAGCCATTGCTGTTCTGTTCAGGAACTTTTCCCCTGTACCCATATCTTCAAGGCTTTTCCCCACTTTCTCCTCTATAAGTTTCAGTGTCTCTGGTTTTATGTGAAGTTCCTTGATCCACTTAGATTTGACCTTAGTACAAGGAGATAAGTATGGATCGATTCGCATTCTTCTACATGATAACAACCAGTTGTGCCAGCACCAATTGTTGAAAATGCTGTCTTTCTTCCACTGGATGGTTTTAGCTCCCTTGTCGAAGATCAAGTGACCATAGGTGTGTGGGTTCATTTCTGGGTCTTCAATTCTATTCCATTGGTCTACTTGTCTGTCTCTATACCAGTACAATGCAGTTTTTATCACAATTGCCCTGTAGTAAAGCTTTAGGTCAGGCATGGTGATTCCACCAGAGGTTCTTTTATCCTTGAGAAGAGTTTTTGCTATCCTAGGTTTTTTGTTATTCCAGATGAATTTGCAAATTGCTCCTTCTAATTCGTTGAAGAATTGAGTTGGAATTTTGATGGGGATTGCATTGAATCTGTAGATTGCTTTTGGCAAGATAGCCATTTTTACAATGTTGATCCTGCCAATCCATGAGCATGGGAGATCTTTCCATCTTCTGAGATCTTCTTTAATTTCTTTCTTCAGAGACTTGAAGTTTTTATCATACAGATCTTTTACTTCCTTAGTTAGAGTCACGCCGAGATATTTTATATTATTTGTGACTATTGAGAAGGGTGTTGTTTCCCTAATTTCTTTCTCAGCCTGTTTATTCTTTGTGTAGAGAAAGGCCCTTGACTTGTTTGAGTTAATTTTATATCCAGCTACTTCACCAAAGCTGTTTATCAGGTTTAGGAGTTCTCTGGTGGAATTTTTAGGGTCACTTATATATACTATCATATCATCTGCAAAAAGTGATATTTTGACTTCCTCTTTTCCAATTTGTATCCCCTTGATCTCCTTTTGTTGTCGAATTGCTCTGGCTAATACTTCAAGTACTATGTTGAAAAGGTAGGGAGAAAGTGGGCAGCCTTGTCTAGTCCCTGATTTTAGTGGGATTGCTTCCAGCTTCTCTCCATTTACTTTGATGTTGGCTACTGGTTTGCTGTAGATTGCTTTTATTATGTTTAGGTATGGGCCTTGAATTCCTGATCTTTCCAAAACTTTTATCATGAATGGGTGTTGGATCTTGTCAAATGCTTTTTCTGCATCTAACGAGATGATCATGTGGTTTTTGTCTTTGAGTTTGTTTATATAATGGATTACATTGATGGATTTTCGTATATTAAACCATCCCTGCATCCCTGGAATAAAAACCTACTTGGTCAGGATGGATGATTTCTTTAATGTGTTCTTGGATTCGGTTAGCGAGAATTTTATTAAGGATTTTTGCATCGATATTCATAAGAGAAATTGGTCTGAAGTTCTCTATCTTTGTTGGATCTTTCTGTGGTTTAGGTATCAGAGTAATAGTGGCTTCATAAAATGAGTTGGGTAGAGTACCTTCTACTTCTATCTTGTGAAATAGTTTGTGCAGAACTGGAATTAGATCTTCTTTGAAGGTCTGATAGAACTCTGCACTAAACCCATCTGGTCCTGGGCTTTTTTTGGCTGGGAGACTATTAATAACTGCTTCTATTTCTTTAGGGGATATGGGACTGTTTAGAAGGTCAACTTGATCCTGATTCAACTTTGGTACCTGGTATCTGTCCAGAAATTTGTCCATTTCGTCCAGGTTTTCCAGTTTTGTTGAGTATAAGCTTTTGTAGAAGGATCTGATGGTGTTTTGGATTTCTTCAGGATCTGTTGTTATGTCTCCCTTTTCATTTCTGATTTTGTTGATTAGGATTTTGTCCCTTTGCCCTCTAGTGAGTCTAGCTAAGGGCTTATCTATCTTGTTGATTTTCTCAAAGAACCAACTCCTCGTTTGGTTAATTCTTTGAATAGTTCTTCTTGTTTCCACTTGGTTAATTTCACCCCTCAGTTTGATTATTTCCTGCTGTCTACTCCTTTTGGGTGAATTTGCTTCCTTTTTTTCTAGAGCTTTTAGATGTGTTGTCAAGCTGCTAGTATGTGCTCTCTCCCGTTTCTTCTTGGAGGTACTCAGAGCTATGAGTTTCCCTCTTAGAAATGCTTTCATTGTGTCCCAAAGGTTTGGATACGTTGTGGCTTCATTTTCATTAAACTCTAAAAAGTCTTTAATTTCTTTCTTTTTCCTTCCTTGACCAAGGTATCATTGAGAAGAGTGTTGTTCAGTTTCCACGTGAATGTTGGCTTTCCATTCTTAATGTTGTTATTGAAGATCAGTCTTAGGCCATGGTGGTCTGATAGGATACATGGGACAATTTCAATATTTTTGTATCTGTTGAGGCCTATTTTGTGACCAATTATATGGTCAATTTTGGAGAAGGTCCCGTGAGGTGCTGAGAAGAAGGTATATCCTTTTGTTTTAGGATTAAATATTCTGTAGATATCTGTCAGGTCCATTTGTTTCATAACTTCTGTTAGTTTCACTGTGTCCCTGTTTAGTTTCTGTTTCCACGATCTGTCCATTGATGAAAGTGGTGTGTTGAGGTCTCCCACTATTATTGTGTGAGGTGCAATGTGTGCTTTGAGCTTTACTAAAGTGTCTTTAATGAATGTGGCTGCCCTTGCATTTGGAGCGTAGATATTCAGAATTGAGAGTTCCTCTTGGAGGATTTTACCTTTGATGAGTATGAAGTGTCCCTCCTTGTCTTTTTTGATAACTTTGGGTTGGAAGTCGATTTTATCCGATATTAGAATGGCTACTCCAGCCTGTTTCTTCAGACCATTTGCTTGGAAAATTGTTTTCCAGCCTTTCACTCTGAGGTAGTGTCTGTCTTTTTCCCTGAGATGGGTTTCCTGTAAGCAGCAGAATGTTGGGTCCTGTTTGTGTAGCCAGTCTGTTAGTCTATATCTTTTTATTGGGGAATTGAGTCCATTGATATTAAGAGATATTAAGGAAAGGTAATTGTTGCTTCCTGTTATTTTTGTTGTTAAAGTTGGCATTCTGTTCTTGTGGCTGTCTTCTTTTAGGTTTGTTGAGGGATTATCTTCTTGTTTTTTCTAGGGCGTGGTTCCCGTCCTTGTATTGGTTTTTTTCTGTTATTATCCTTTGAAGGGCTGGATTCGTGGAGAGATAATGGGTGAATTTAGTTTTGTCGTGGAATACTTTGGTTTCTCCATCTATGGTAATTGAGAGTTTGGCTGGGTATAGTAGCCTGGGCTGGCATTTGTGTTCTCTTAGTGTCTGTATAACATCTGTCCAGGCTCTTCTGGCTTTCATAGTCTCTGGTGAAAAATCTGGTGTAATTCTGATAGGCTTGCCTTTATATGTTACTTGACCTTTTTCCCTTACTGCTTTTAGTATTCTATCTTTATTTAGTGCATTTGGTGTTCTGATTATTATGTGTCGGGAGGAATTTCTTTTCTGGTCCAGTCTATTTGGAGTTCTGTAGGCTTCTTGTATGTTCATGGGCATCTCTTTCTTTAGATTTGGGAAGTTTTCTTCAATAATTTTGTTGAAGATGTTTGCTGGTCCTTTGAGTTGAAAATCTTCATTCTCACCCACTCCTATTATCCGTAGGTTTGGTCTTCTCATTGTGTCCTGGATTTCCTGGATGTTTTGAGTTAGGATCTTTTTGCATTTTCCATTTTCTTTGATTGTTGTGCCGATGTTCTCTATGGAGTCTTCTGCACCTGAGATTCTCTCTTCCATCTCTTGTATTCTGTTGCTGATGCTGGCATCTATGGTTCCAGATTTCTTTCCTAGGGTTTCTATCTCCAGCGTCGCCTCACTTTGGGTTTTCTTTATTGTGTCTACTTCCCTTTTTAGGTCTAGTATGGTTTTGTTCATTTCCATCACCTGTTTGGATGTGTTTTCCTGTTTTTCTATAAGGACTTCTACCTGTTTGGTTGTGTTTTCCTGTTTTTATTTAAGGACTTGTAACTTTTTAGCAGTGTTTTCCTGTTTTTCTTTAAGGACTTGTAACTCTTTAGCAGTGTTCTCCTGTATTTCTTTAAGTGAGTTATTGAATTCCTTCTTTATGTCCTCTACCATCATCATGAGATATGCTTTTAAATCCAGGTCTACCTTTTCAGGTGTGTTAGGGTGTCCTGGATTGGGCGAAGTGGGCGTTCTGGGTTCTGATGATGGTGAGTGGTCCTGGCTTCTGTTAGTAGGATTCTTACGTTTACCTTTCGCCATCTGGCAATCTCTGGAGTTAGTTGTTATAGTTGTCTTTGTTAAGAGATTGTTCCTCTGTTGATTTTGTTACCCTCTATCAGCAGGCGTGGGAGACAAGCTCTCTTCTCTGAGTTTCAGTGGTCAGAGCAGTCTCTGTAGGCAAGCTCTCCTCTTTCAGGGAAGGTGTACAGTTATCTGGTGTTTGGACCTCCTCCTGGCTGAAGGTGAAGGCCCAAAACAGGATCTTTCCCAGAAGCTGTGTTGCTTTGGCCAGGAAGGTGGCCAGTTGTCTGGAGCTGAGGATGGCGCTGCCTCAGAAGCTCTGTGGCTCTTGCTGGGAAGGTGGCTGGTTGTCTGGAGCTGAAGATGGCGCCGCCCAGAAGCTCTGCGACTCTCGCCCGTCCCAGAAACGGCTGGCACTCTGTATTCCACACGGTCACCCGTGCAGCCTGCCCTCCGCGGAGTCCCGGAGCCAAGAAGGCTCCCGCCGGCGCCTGTGCCACAAACCTCTCAGGCCGGGCAGACCCCCGTGCTCTCACCAGGAAGGTGGCCGGCTGTCTGGAGCTGAAGATGGCGCCGTCCAGAAGCTCTGCGACTCTCGCCGTAAGATACCTTTCTAATAATTATTTAATATTTAAGGCTACCTCTTTTAATACCGAGAAAATAATATCAAATATTCACTATATAATCTCTCATGGAATGAACTATAATCAATGAATTATCAATGTGATAGTGACATTATGTTAATACATTACCATAGGATGTTGAAAGTTCATAAAAATTATAAAGCACTGTTTTTCTTCATACAAGGGAAGATTTGTACTATTTAGCAAGATATCTCAGAGTCTATATTTCCTTACTTATTCCATTTCTCTGAGTCTCGATATTCCATAGAGGTAAATGGAGTCAATACCACATGTTCTTTACATACAAAGACAGTAAGTTAATGAACACACTTTAAGATTTCTTTGAATGGAAATAAAAAGAAGTTGGTAAATCAATCATATAATGCCTTAACATTGGAATTTGATAGAATATATATTGACCTTTTCATTTAGACCTATGAAAATACTAAATGAAATTCCTTGAAATGTATCTTTCCACCTGTAATTTAAGTAGTCTACTGCAAATATTTTCACTTCGCTAGATTATATGTCCCCTGATACTATCATAGACATTGCTATGTAAAGCAAATTTCAATCTATTCACATTCTTTTTGACTGATGACTATAAAGAAAGTAGTTCTTGCTCTCTTGAATATCATCTCATGTCATATTTTCTGATTAGAACAATGCATCATAATATATTATCTTATTTTCCTATTCCATAGAACTCAAAGAGCAAAACAAAACTCAAGTCAAATAATTTAATGGACTGAAAACAATATACATCTTTATTTTCTGTTATTTATGTGGGAGTTCTCCTCTCAAGTGAAAGTGTAACACCTTGACCTATTTTTGCATTTGCATGCAGTAAAATATTTTGGTAGAATATTTTTATTTACATTGCATCTATACTGATACAATAGATCTGACGTGGGAAAATTCTCTTATAATGTGCATATATAGCCTAAATGCCTTTGGTTCCACATCAAACTTGCCTCAGTTTGTCAGCTCTGTAACTAGTTGGAAAGTAAATACAGAAGTCATGCAAGAATACTGCGCTGTGGACTTTTATTTATTTCCTTCCTTATTTATTTATTTGTTAATTTATTTTATTACTTTTATTTTTCTACAGTTCAGTCATTGACCCCCTCCTGTTACCCACTTCCACAGTTCCTCATCCCATTCCTCCTTGCCCTCTCTCCAAGAGAATGTCCCTGCCCCCTGCCCCCTGCCACGCCTTCCCTCTCCCTGGGGCTTCAAGTCTCTCGAGGGTTAGATGCATCTTCTCCCACTAAGGCTAGACCAATCAGTCCTCTACTATATATGTGTGAGGGTCCTAAGACCAGCATATGTATGCTGCCTGGTTGGTGGTTCAGTTTCTGAGAGGTCTCACTGATCTTGGTTAGTTGAGACTGCTGATCTTCCTATGGGATCACCCTCCTCTTCAGCTTCTTCCAGCCTTCTCCTAATTCAACCTACTTCAGTCCAATGGCTGGGTATAAGTATCTACAGCTGCCTCATTCAGCTGCTTGTTGAGTCTCTCAGAGGGCAGCCATGCTAGGCTCCTGTCTGTAAGCTCACCATAGCATCAGCAATGCTGTCAGGCCTTGGAGCTTCCCTTTGAGATGCATCCCAAGTTGGACCTGTTACTGGACCTCCTTTCCCTCAATCTCTTCTCCATTTTTGTCCCTGCAGTTCTTTCCGACAGGAACAATTATGGGTCAAAGTTTTTGACTGTGTGATGGCAACCCAATCCCTTCACGTGATGCCCTGTCTATCTACTAGGGTGGACTCTAGAAGTTCCTCTCCCCATTGTTGGGCACTTCATCTAATGTCCCTCCTACTGAGTCCTAAGTGTCTCTCAACTCTCAGGTCCCTAGTACTTATTCCTCACCTCCCACCCTTTGAGGTTTAATATTTACATTCATCTTCCGGGCCATCAGGGCTTCTCTGCTGTCTCCAGGCCCTCCACCCCATACCTGATCATGTTCTCCTTTTTCCCTTCCCCTCCCAAATCCCACCCAGGTCCCTCCCTCCCTCTGCACTACACCTCTTGACTACTTTTTTCTCTCTCCCAAGTGGGATTGAAGCATCCTCATTTGGGCCCTTCTGCTTGTTAAACTTCTTGAGTTTGGTGGATTGTACCCTGGGTATTCTGTACTTTGTTGGTTAATACCACTTATCAGTGAGTTATTTTGGACATGAGTTGAGGTCATGAGTGAAGGAGAGCTTGCTTCTCTGGCAGGTGGCAAGGAAGAGGGGATGAAGTCAACCTGCCCCTTTACTCTCTGCCACCTATGGCAGGCTAGAGAGCTGTCCCTGTCCCTCAGCTGCTGCAACATTCAGATGTGGAAAATGTTCTGCTACTTGCCAGCTGCAGGAATAGTTAGTGCTGGAGATCTCACCCTGCTAAGAATTAGTGCAGGAAAGCTGATGGGCTGACCAACCCAGCTTCTACCCAGGCCCTGATCTAGGGCTTTAAGTTGGGTCACCCCAGCATCTATCATTCATGAGCTGCTGTGAAGGGAACATGTGAAAGGAGGAGCCAATGCTACAGACCTAAAGCTGCAGCCTCTCCATGCCACAGAGCAAAGATATCAGAGAAGTCCCAGTAAATATACAGGGCCTGTTCCTTGCTGGCAGGTTCAGGCTAGAGGAGAGAAGAAGTCCCAGTCCCTCTGGGGTCTCTTGGGACCTGAGCAGGATGGCAAGTGTCAAAGGAAACACACAGGGGCCAGGTGTCTGTCAAAGCAGGAACTCAACTTTAAGACATCATTCTCTCACTTATATAAGTTTGGAACATAGAGAGGGGGAATTTGGGTGGGATCAGAAGACATAGGAGGCAAGGAAGGGTGATGGAGGGTATGGAGTGACTGACAGGGCCAATGGCAAAGCTCTACATCAGAAATGGGGGGTCACAGGTAGGGCCAAATAGGTCTTGCTGAGAAGTGACTGAGACAGGTCTCAAAATTTGAGCCAGGCTTAGGTTCTCCCACAAGGCCACAGAAACTTGAGCCAGGCTCGACATTGTTCTCAAAGCCCAAACCAGGGCCAAAAATGGGGCCCAACAATACAGCATTAATAGTGCAAAGAGTACGGAGCCAGGCATGGTGGCACATGACTTTAATCCTCAGGCAGATTCCTGAGTTTGAGGCCAGCCCCTCACAACCAACGGGGGTCTTATGGCAAGGGACTCCCTTGCTCTGGATACATTCAAAGATTTCCCCAGCCAAAACACTTGTTTATTATCCCACCTCAGTGACTCAATTGGCTTTGCTTGGTGTTCAGCAAAGTGTGGAATTTTTTGGCATTCCGCCAGAGAATTTGCTAGTTCCAGATAATGTTAAACAGCTAGAAGTGTTATCAGCTACAGCAGATGAGTGGGCCATTTTGAGGTGCAGTTTTCAGGGCCAATTTGATCATCATTTTCCCAAAGATCCAATATTACAATTGATTAAAGCTCATCCTGTGATTTTTTTCTCCCGTTACTTCAAAACATCCTTTGCTGGATGCTCCACTTATTTTTACAGATGGTTCTAAGACAGGATATGGAGCAGTAGCAGGATCATCACCAGTTACCATACAAATTCCCCCGCATCACCACAAGTTAGTGAATTGCAAATTGTAATTAAGGTGTTTGAATTAATTCCAGGCCCTTTTAATTTGATTTCTGATAGCCAATATGTTGTTAATATGTTGCAATGTTTGGAGGTGGTAGGCAAAGTTAATCTAAAATCTACCATTGGAAAATTTGTTCTTACATTGCAAGATTTTCTCTTGAATAGACATTCACCTTTTTTGTGCAACATATTCGTGCTCATACCTGATTGCCTGGACCCCTTGCAGAAGGGAATGATATTGTAAATAAAGCTTCTAAGGCATGCATGGTCTTTTTAATTGCCTCACCTATTGATTTGGCACGTGATTTTCATTCATAGTTTCATGTTAATTCCAAAACCTTATCCTCCCGATTTAAAATTTCTCGAGCGGAGGTGAGAGATATTGTGAAAATGTGTCAAACATGTGCCCCATTATTGCCTCCAATATGGGTGGGGGTCAATCCACGTGGATTGTGCCCCTTGCACCTATGGCAAATAGATGCTACCTATTTCTCTGATTTTGGAAAGTTAAAATAGCTTCATGTCTCCATAGATAAAGCTTCTGGTGTCATTTTTGCCTCCTTGCATTCAGGAGAGAACGCACGTCACGTGATTGCACATTGCTTTGAAGCTTGGGATGCCTGGGGACAACCTAAAGAATTAAAGACTGATAATGGGATGGCTTATACTTCTGCCTCTTTTGTTTACTTTTGTAAAATGATGGGTGCCCGAATGACCCATGGGTTACCCTATAACTCTCAGGGTCAGGGCATTATTGAACGAGCCCATCACACCCTAAAAGAATGCTTAATTAAAGAAAAGGGGGGATTTGCATCTGTGGGTTCCACCCCTAGGGAGAGACTAGCCATTGCCCTTTTTACCTTGAATTTTTTGAATGAAGACAAACATGGGCGGGTCACAGCTGAGCGTCATGTCAATCCTGATGTTTCTCCAAAAGTCATGGTCACTTGGAAGGATGTCTTAACTGGTTGTTGGAAGGGCCCTGATCCAGTGTTGGTTTAGGCGAGAGGGTCTGTTTGTGTGTTTCCTCAGGATCATCGACAGCCACTGTGGGTCCTAGAGCTGTTGATCAGAGCAGTCCAAAATGAGCAGAGTGGGGATGGCATGGATGTTCCTGGTGTTGAGGATACTTCCCCTGGTTATGACTGAAGATCCACACTGGGGAATCTTATCTGTGTTTCCCAAACCCATGCTGTTGACTCATGTGGCACAAGTGTTCCCTTGATTTTTCATATCTAATGCTTCGCTGCAGTTACCCATTTTACCATGGGATGGGGAAATAGAGCCTGTGCAGGAACCGATGCAGCTTCAGTTGAGGGGATTGCTGTGCTTTCAAATGATTCAAAATATTTCTCAGAATAGTGGCTGCGTTCAAATGTATAATCAAACAGCAGCATGGTTTGATATGCCAATTAATAGTTCTACTAAAGCTAATGCCACATGGATTCAAGGGGTGTGGCCTGCCAGTATTTCCAAGGCAACGATACCATACCTCCCCAACCTAGATGGGCTCCCTTTTGCAAGGGTACCCGTGATTCCCTTCCGCCATGGACTGGGTGTCAGTCTAGAAAGGCAGCTTGGGCTGTAAAGAAATATTTTACCTTTTTCTCCTTATATTGTCACAGTCCATAATGGCTTATTTTCAGGATATAATTGGACCTATCAAAATCCAGCTCAAGTAGGAGCTAGTAATCCTTTTAATGTGTGGTTGTTGTGTGGTGTGAATGGTAGTTACACAGATCTTTCTCCTCTGAGTATGCTAGTGGGAGGGACATGGGGTAATGTAAGTTTATTGGAATGAGTCTAGTGTGTTTGAAACCTCTGTATCTCAACTTGCTGGAGGGCACAATGCTTCCTTTAAGGCTATGCCTGTTTGTTTGTGGCCTCCTTTTGTATTTATTGTTTATAATGGTAGTTATTAGAATAATGTTGTTAATTGTAGTAGTGATATTTGTTATTATAGTATGTGCTGGAATGCATCTGAATACCATTTAGCTGTTGTGACTAGGATGCCTCACTTTGTACCTTGGCCTGTTCAAGCTCTTTCTGCTATGACTTTGTTTAGACATAAGAGGGATCGTTGGCATTACTGCAGCCATTGTCACTGCTATAGCAATTTCTGCCACTGCAGCCATGGCTGCAGCCATATCCCTTACCTCTGTGGTACAAACTGCAGCGGCTATGAATAATTTATCCACGGGTGTTGCAGAAGCTTTGGATGTTCAGGGAAATATTAATTGCCAGTTGAAGGCAGGAATTTTATTGCTGAATCAAAGGGTTGATTTAGTTCAGGAACAAGGGGATGTTTTGGTGGAGTTAGCACAATTGGATTGTGAGTGGAAATATTCGGGACTGTGTGTTACATCTATACTGTTTGTGAATGCCAGTTGTGCTGCTCATTTATCCTGCAATATATCTCAGTACCTTACAGGAAATTGGTCTCAGCATTTTGATGGATTAGTTTGGGAATTGAGACAATCCATCTTCCTTATTAACTCCACTTGCGTGGACGTGTCCAGGGCTGAAGGACTGTCCAGCTGGATCTACAGCTGTCTCCCACTTGAAGGAGTGGGCTGGAATTGGTGGACTTGCCTTGTGTCTGATATTAATCAGCATCCCGGCCTTTTGGTGCATTTGCCATATACAGTTTCATCAGCACAGAACCCAAGCCTTGATGATACAGGCTTTTGCAGCAGTGGAGACAGGGCAGTCTCCTCAAGTGTGGCTTGGCATGCTAGAGAAGTAGTCAATGACGGGTAAGACTCCCTGGGCGTATCACCAACCTAAGACAGGGATCAAACCAAAGCTGTTTGTCTCCCAATAATGGGTAAGGGGCATTGCCGCAGGGGGCAACCTAAGACAAGCATTCTCTCTGCCAAAAAAGAAAAAAGGGGGAGATGTGGGGAGCAGGTGTGGTGGTAGTCCCAAGATGGTGCCCAGGATGGCAGACAAGTTGTATGACTTGCACCTGACTTCCTCATACACCTGAAAATAAGACACGTCCATCATGAGAGCTGCGCAGGAGCACCATGACGCAAGATCAGGCCATTTGACAAAGGCCAATGAACTGAGATTACGATGACTGGGCTGACGGGGCATGGTTGAGGGGTTATATAAGGGATTGCAATTGGGGGCAAAGGGAGATTCCTCCTTGCATGTTGAAAGAAAGGTTCCTGAATAAACTGCTATGAGAAGAACGCTGTGTTGTCGCTTTTTTCTGCTGGTTGGAGACAGAAGCGACATATTTTAAAAGTAGTATACTTCAACTTAAAACCAGAGCATCAAGGTGTGGGAAGACATTTGTGGAGATTATGTTTTTGTTTTCCACTATTTGTTGGGTAACAGAAAGACTAGCAGAATAGAAAGGGGACACCAATGAATTTGACATGTATGCATATGCTCACACTCATTTCACAGGCGTATCTAGATTGCTGGATACTGTAAAGTCAGTAATTAGTGAAACTATAGTTCCTAAAGGTAAATGCTTTTGGATCTAGATATTTTATAGTTTTCTAATCATTAGGCTCAAGGGAAAGAAGACATGTTATAAACATTGAATACAGAACTGATACTGGAGACTAGAGACAACATAATTATAATCAGTGACAGCATTGATACTGCTACTTCAATGTGCAGGCTAATTAACAATTATGGAATGTTAACATATCATCTTGATGTCTTTAAAAATGAGAATTATTGGTGTCGGTATAAGAATTTTAACAAGTTGGGCTATGGAGTCAGGTCATTGGTTTGAATCCTTGCTACACAAGCATGAGAACATAGAGTTAAGTACCCAGAACCTATGTGAAAAAAATGGTGGTATGCAACTGCAGCACCTTTAATATCCGCACCATCATGAGATAAAGACAGTGGAATCTGGGACAGAGGAGAACTCACTGACCAGCCAATGTAGCCAATAAATATAATCCAACTCATTAAGAAAATGTGACTTACAAAATAAGAGCAACTAAAGAAAACTCAATATATTGGTGTCTGATACACACACACACATACACACACACACACAAAAAACATAAATGCAAAAAAGTAAAAAGAAATATGCAGGAGATTATGAAAAAATACAAGTTTTGATTAAAAATGTCAAGGAAATCATGTAATTTGAAACCTTTAGTTATATTTAACAATTTGATATATACCAAGACAACCAAGAGAAATAACTCAGATTGAAGAGGTTTTTACTTAAAGGAAAAATATGTTCATTACAGAATATATATTACACATTTATGACAGGAAAAATATTATATATATCATATATGAGAACATTATATAATACGTTCATATATAATATGCAAGTATATATTATATATATTATATGAACATATAAGATATATGGGTATATTTTATATGTTCATATTTTATATTACACATGTTCATGACAGAATAATTTCATATTTATGACAGAAAAATATTATATATATATATCATCTATGAGAACATTATATAATATGTTTATATAATATAATATATGAACATATAAGATATATGCTTATATATTATATGTTCATATATTATAAGAGAATATATATTATTTTCTTTAATATATGTTTATGTATTATATTATATATGTTCATGACAGAATATATAATTTCACATTTATGATAGAAAAAGTATTATATATTCATACACACAACACACACACATGCACATACACACACACACACACATACACACACACACACAAACATATATATATACAGGAACTTTACTTACCAGACTTTGTGGATAGTGCCAATCCACCCTAAAACCATGACTAATATATTGGAGTCAACCTGAAGAATTTCCGTTTTTCAAGAGTAGGAAACTTCAAATTTCAGTATGGATAAGATAGACAATCATTCAGAATGCATCACAATTGAAAAGAACACATATTAAAAATAGTAAAAACTTAAACTGTTTTTAAATCTGAGGATGCTAATAAATGCACACATTTCCCAAAATTTGAGGAAATTGTAGAAGAAATATAGATATTTATACTGTCTTATCTATGATTTGTATTGTTGAATAAGCTTAGGGCATATAATATTTCATATCTCTGTCAAATTATTTAAGCTAAAAACTTAAAAGAAAATGATTTATCAGTTAGAATAATTAGTAGTATTTTATTGATTTTTATTATGTATTTTCTTGATTTACATTTCAAAGGCTATCCCAAAAGTCCCTCATACTCTCCCCCTCCCACTCCCCTACCCACCCACTCACACCTCTTGGCCCTGGCTTTCCCCTTACTGAGGCATATAAAGTTTGCAAGACCAAGGTGCCTCTCTTCTCAATGATGGCCGACTAGGCCATCTTCTGATACATATGCAGGTAGAGACATGTCCTCCGGGAGTATTGGTTAGTTCATATTGTTGTTCCACCTATAGGGTTGCAAATCCCTTTAGCTCCTTGGGTACTTTCTCTAGGTCCTTCATTGGGGTCCCTGTGTTCCATCCAATAGCTGACTGTGAGAGCATACACTTCTGTGTTTGCCAGGCACCAGCATAGCCTCACAAGAGACAGCTATATCAGGGTCCTTTCAGCAAAATCTTGCTAGTGTGTGCATTGTTGTCAGTGTTTGGAGGCTGATTATGGAATGGATCCCCAGGTGTGGCAGTCTCTAGATGGTCCATCCTTTTGTCTCAGTTCCACATTTTGTCTCTGTAACTCCTTCCATGAATGTTTGTTCTCAATTCTAAGAAGGGGCAAAGTACCCACACTTTGGTCTTCATTCTTCTTGAGTTTCATGTGTTTTGCAAATTGTATCTTGTATCTTGGGTATTCTAAGGTTCTGGGCTAATATCCACTTATCAGTGAGTACATATCACCATATCAGGAGAGTTGTTTTGTGATTGGGTTACCTCATTCAGGATGATAACCTCCAGGTCCACCCATTTGCCTAGGAATCTCATAAATTCATTCTTTTTGATAGTTGAGTGGACTCCAGAAAAACAAATAACCCCATTAAAAAATGGGGCTCAGAGCTAAACAAAGAATTCTCAACCAAGGAATACTGAATGGCTGAGAAGCACCTGAAAAAATGTTCAGCATCCTTAATCATCACGGAAATGCAAATCAAAACAACCCTGAGATTCCACCTCACTCCAGTTAGAATGGCTAAGATCAAAAATTCAGGTGACAGCAGATGCTGGCGAGGATGTGGATAAAGAGGAACTGTCCTTCATTGTTGGTGGAATTGAAAACTTGTACAACCAGTCTGGAAATCAGTCTGGCGGCTCCTCAGAAAATTGGACATAGTACTACTGGAGGATCCTGCAATACCTCTCCTGGGCATATATGCAAATGATGTTCCACCTGGTAAGAAGGACACATGCTCCACTACGTTCATAGCAGCTTTATTTATAATAGCCAGAAGCTGGAAAGAACCCAGATGTCCCTCAACAGAGGAATGGATACAGAAAATGTGGTACGTTTATGCAATATTTTTAATATATGGAACTTAGTGTGTAGCTTTCTCTCCAACCATGGCCATAGACAATATGTCAGCACAAACTATACTTTATTGGTATCAAACAAATCAGTCCTGGGATTGAATATGTAGGGAGGAGACACTGGATCTGAGAAAACTGGGGAAAGGCAGGAATATAACTGAAATTCATTGTGTGAATTTCTCTAAAAATTAACACAAAAGGAGGAAAATCCCATAAAAAATCATTGAATAAAAATGGCTGGAAAACAAAGATTTAAATTAAATGGCAACTATCCTATGATTTTACAAAAATAATTTGTGATCATCTAAAATTTTAATCACATATTTTCCTGAATTATGTTATAATGTACCAGGAATTATGTTCAAAACCATCTTTCTTCAGGGAAATCTTCCTGATAAAGCTGGACAGATTCTGAAATGTATAAACAATAATGAATTGGATGGATATAAACACAAGAGAGCTACTTACTAAAAGAAAAGAACAGTTGTAACAAGAATCTCAAGCAATTAGTTGCTTGAGATTTCATGAAACTTGAAGCTAATAAGGAGCTTTTGAAATTATTTTCTTTCTTTTTTTCTTTTTTTTATTTTTTTATTACATATTTTCCTCAATTACATTTCCAATGCTATCCCAAAAGTCCCCCATACCCTCCCCCCCACTTCCCTACCCACTCATTCCCATTTTTTATTGGCCCTGGCATTCCCTTGTGCTGTGGCATATACAGTTTGCATGTCCAATGGGCCTCTCTTTCCAGTGATGGCCGACTAGGCCATCTTTTGATACATATGCAGCTAGAGTCAAGAGCTCCTGGGTACTGGTTAGTTCATAATGTTGTTGCACCTATAGGGTTGCAGATCCCTTTAGCTCCTTGGGTACTTTCTCTAGATCCTCCATTGGGAGCCCTGTGATCCATCCAATAGCTGACTGTGAGCATCCACTTCTGTGTTTGCTAGGCCCTGGCATAGTCTCACAAGAGACAGCTACATCTGGGTCCTTTCAGCAAAATCTTGCTAGTGTATGCAATGGTGTCAGCGTTTGGATGCTGATTATGGGGTGGATCCCTGGATATGGCAGTCTCTAGATTGTCCATCCTTTCCTCTCAGCTCCAAACTTTGTCTCTGTAACTCCTTCCATGGGTGTTTTGTTCCCAATTCTAAGGAGGGGCATAGTGTCCACACTTCAGTCTTCATTCTTCTTAATTTTCATGTGTTTAGCAAATTGTATCTTATATCTTGGGTATCCTAGGTTTTGGGCTAATATCCACTTATCAGTGAGTACATATTGTGTGAGTTCCTTTGTAAATGTGTTACCTCACTCAGGATGATGCCCTCCAGGTCCATCCATTTGGTTAGGAATTTCATAAATTCATTCTTTTTAATAGCTGAGTAGTACTCCATTTCAATCCATACGTTAAGTACAAGTCTGCAGAGCATAACATACAAAGCCAAATTCAGAAAAATGAGAGGTGTATAACTGACTTATAAGATATTTGAGGTAAGACTAAAATTATGTTAGTATATTCTCACATGTCATATAGCAGAGAATATTTCCATTATTCACTAAGTTTCTTTTCTCTAACTTACATATGCATTGGTGAGTGGTTAATAAGCAGTAAAAGAATACTTTCTATTAATTCTTATTTTCTTATAATAATTAAATTTTTCATTGTAATTAAACATCTCCACTTTCTCCCCTATTTACATTCTAAAGCACATTTATTTCTTGATATGTCACCACTTATATCTAGTTTGGTTTCCTTTGGTTTTCCAGTATTCTCTTTAACATTTCCTTAATTCAGTAACCCATAGTGTTTACTATCAAGCTGTATTAGATATTATAAATAGAGAACAATGAAAAAAAGTAAAAACCTTCTTTGCATTGTGACTATAATTTTCAGATGAAATTCATGATATAAAACATCATTCCCTGCTCTGACATAAATCTTCAGTTGTACAGTTACCAAAATCAAATTTCAATTGCTTGATAAAACTTTGAATGCTATCAGCTTGGAAACTCTTGATTCTATGAAAAAAAATATTAGCAAATAAAAATCTTCATATAAATGATAATGTATTTTTTCTTATGTTTTTTTGTTGTTCATCTCTCATCTCAAATATCAATCAAAAATTTCACTATGAAGCATGACAACAAATCTGTATGGTTGTTTAGAATAAAATATATGAAAACACAAGGCTAGTTGTACTTGCATTAGATGAATTAGATTTCCTAATCCTCATGCATGAGAAAAGCAATTCCTTTTCGTGTGTTTATTATTTCATTGCTAATTATTTATTATACATACACTATTGATGGCAGATTTGAAATATGCACGTAAATGAGCAAATATGTGGGAATTCATATAAAAGTAGGCTCTGGGTACAGCATCAAACAAAATGGTGTGAAGGCATAGTGGGATAGCTATTTTCTGTGGTTTTCAGTGTAAAAGTCATTGGGACATCCCAGAAGCAGCTATTGGATAAAGTGGATGAAATATATTTGCTGAAACTTTGGCAGAGGAATCCAAGTGCTCAGTGGTTATCAGATCTTAAAATGAACTCCAGAGAATGAAAAATGTAAAAATACATGATGTAGTTTCCATTCGTTGGGGTGACTGGAGAGGCACAAGGCTAACTTAGAGTCTCAGAGTAAAGAAGGGAAGGAAATAGTGTTTAAGATCATGTCAGGAGTGCCAAATTTTGACGCTATTGCAATAAATTGCCATGAGAGTTTGTGATGCCATGACCAGGACATGAATTGCAATGGATGGTAAGAAGCTGCACACTGGTGATTTAAAATTGTCTAATAATCAGGCCAGAAAACAATGACTGTTAGGAATAAATATTTAAAAGTATGAAATACTGATACTAAAATTCTATTGTATTCTGCAATTTGTCTTTTGACTAAGATATTAAGTTGCTTTTAGGTCCAATGATATCCATAGGAAAAATAACAAATATGTAGAAAATATAACTGCCATACATATTAATATATTTTAATAGAATTATACCAGAAACATTCTGGCCATGATCAAATTCTGAGCAAGAGATTGGAGCAAATAGATTTCCTGTAATGATGAATTCAAAACAGAACAATGTCAGAAAACTCACCATTAACACATTTATTAAGAACATGAAGGACATAGGTTACCTTACTGGAAAAAAATCTAAGGCGTGATGAAACCTTACTTGGGTACTTTACAAAATCATTTTAATGAATATAGGAGCTTTGTTCTTTCATAGCAGTTATCCTTTCAAAATGTTAGAAATATTAAGGAACTTGTGACAATGAAGTATTAATTTAAAGTTTTCAGGCTTAATGCCACCTCAGAAGAATGACTATAATAAGCCTTGATGCATTAACTAGGAACTGTGCTACAAAGCAATTCTATAAGACTTTGAAGATCTAAAAATTTTAATAACTTAATACATTATTTTTAGAGCTGTACATATCTAGCTTTTAATATCTAAAAGATATGATAAAGCCATGGAGGAGGGGTGCTCATCACCTGTACCTAAGTTCCTAACACTTTTATGATTAAATGGAATATTTGTTCAAGTGCACATACCAATGTATAAAATAAAAATTTTAGTATAAAGTAATAAATGTTATTATTAAAAGTCTGAGATTGTGGTTTTCTTGTGGCCTGGTTCGAATTACAGTATACCAGTACACAATCTGCATAACTTAAAGGAAAAATACCAACAATATACAGTTATGATTGCATAAAAGTAGTTTCTCTTCAAAGTACTGGAGTTATACTCAATAATTAACAGTGCTCACAGCCTAATAATTAGAAACATTTTTGATTCCAGCAAACACATAAAAAAAAAACAAGGGGTCCTTCAGATCTAGATCTTTAAGAACACAACACCCACTTCTGGTCTCTGCTCACAAAGAAAATCGTATGCTTTTAAATATGTTTATACATACTTGTGATGAATCCCATAGTAATAGCTACATAAAACACGCCTGCAAAGATATTTTATCCTAAGAATAAGTAAATTTGTTTGTTAGAATTTATTGTTAATTAAGTGGAGGAACTTGAATTATTTGCACAAAAATCATTTTTCCCTTGAAGGCATATAAACATATTTTTAGAAGAAAGAACCCGAAGCACATATAACCTTACATTAATTGCATCCGTATATATGATTTATATAGATATAGATAGAGATAGATTAGATATAGATATAGATCTATTTCTCTTTAAAAATTAATTTCTAAGTATTTGTTTTAACAGAACTCTGGGAGTCTGAGAGTTTGGGAGGTGTACTATTTGATATTAAAGATATGCACAAGTAGTTGGATAAAATATTCTTTACTTAAGAAATATTATATATAGCTCCTGACATACTTTAGGAAATTCTTGGTAGATATCTTTTAGAAAAAGTATGATAACAGAACTTCAAAGTTTAAAGACATTAAAGTTGATGTTTAGTTTCGTGCAATTACTGAAATCAGGTTGAAAGTGTGCCTTAGACAAAGCTCTATTGCTATAAAGAGACACCAAAATGACAATAACATATATAAAGGAAAGCATTTAACTAGGTCTAACTTACATTTCAGAGGGTTAAATTATCATTGGGGCAGGAAACATGACAGCATGCCAGAAAAGAAGGCACTAGACAGGCACCTAAGTGTTCTACTTCTCAATCATTGGAAGAAGGAAGAGAGAGAGAGTGGACCAGGCTTGAGTATCTAAAACCTGCAACCTAAGTCCAGTGACACACTTCCTCCAACAACTCCATAACAACATCAGCAAACTCTGTATGAACCTATAAGACCTTTTCTCATCCCAAACTCCTTCTCATTCTACTCCCTGGCCCCCATAAGCTTGTAACCATACCAGAATGAAAAAAAATTAATTCAACTTCCAAATATGCATCCCTAGTTTGTTATAGTATCATTCTGTTTAAAAGTCGAAAATTAAAAGTCTCTTTTGGGACTCTTGGCTATCTCTTAACTGTAACCCACTATAAAATAAACACGAACAAGAAGATCATATACTTCCAACATATAATGGCACAGAATATGTATTACCACTCCAAAGGGGAAGAAAAGCAACACAGTAAACAAATGGCGCGCTGAAACAAGACCAGAGAGCAGTTGGCAAATCTTAACTCCATTTCCCTCATTGAAACACTCTGTATATCTCCAACCTTTCCCCATTGTCATCTACAGCACCGTTCTTTCTTTTTCTCTGGATCTATTTGTTCTTAGCAGCTTTACCTGGATGATGTCCCACAACTCAGGAATCTCCAACATTTTGGGTTCTACAGAGCAGTTTATGATTAACTTCCACAGCTTCCTGCAATGGCATTTTGAGGGCGGCATACAGAGACATCCCTGACATATACCTTAGGTCAGCAGCTTTCCTTAGTCACACAGAGAGGTACATGTTCCTTTCCTAGTATTTATCTTGATGCTAAATCCAAAACTGACAAGCTGAGTTGCTTGCTGGGGCTAGAACATAGACTTTTTGTTTGACTTTTTTTTTTTAAATCGATTTTATACTAAATAAATATATTTTATCCTAAACTAATAGTTTCTGTAATTTAGACAATCATAAAATTACACTAACATTTTCTAATTACTTATTGGTTCTGTAAGATTTGGCAGTAGCAAAATTTACATGCTAAGAGAACCAGGAATTCTACTGATCTACAAATGAGGAAACAGTGTCCATTTGCTTAGGTTAAAATAATAGTTAAGTCAGCTTGCCCTGCATCCCAGAGGCCTGCTTCCACCGAAGATTACCAGGTGAGACCCCTTCACCTTAATCCCCTGTATTCTGAGTCTACTAGCAAGCCCAGCAGCCTTAAGTTCTGCCCTGTTCCCTCTCTGTTCCATCTTCTAGTTCACCCACAACCCTGGAATGTTGTAGTCATCAGGGACCAGTAGGTGAGACTTCTACCCCAATTCCCTGTCTGGCAACCCTCCACACAAACTGGGCAGCTGCAAATTCTGCTTTATCCCCTGTGCTTTCCATGGCTCTGCTAAAGCTCTGCCAGCCCACATGGAGACCTCTTGCCATCCAGGAAAAACAGGTGAGATTCCCCATGATTATGTTCCTTGCCTACTGAGTCCGCCAGAAAACACAAAGTCATGAGTCTGTTCTGTCCCTTATGCACTCCATCTTCCATTCCACACATCTACATACAATCCCAGATACTTGCATCATTCAGGAAACACAAGCACTACATGCAACCTGGGAAGACTGTTGCCACATGAGACAAAAAGTTCTACCTGCAATCACAGAGTCCATCAAGGAATATGGTCTTTCTGATTCACTGAAAGGCTTGTTGTCACCCCAGGCAGCAAGAACTATCTGCAATCTCAGAGGTCTGCTGCCATCACGAACTTACAAGCATGCCAACACCAGAAACAAACAGATGACTAAAGGCAAACATAAGAGCACAGTCAACAAAGCTAGTGTCATGAGGCACCACCATAACCTAGCTATTCTACTACAGCAATCCCAGGATATCATAACACACACGAAGTGCAGGAAAATGATCTTAAATCTGATCTTCTGAAGATGATAGAGACCTTTAAAGAGTAAAACCATGACTACCCTATATAAGGTACAAGAAAATGCAATCAGGTAGAAACCTTTAAAGAAGAAACAGATAAGTATGAACAGAGGAAAGTATAATCAAAAAGTAAAAGAAATAAAACTATTCAGGACCTGAAAATGAAAAAAGAAGAAATAAAGAAAACACAAACTGAGAGAATCCTGGAGATGGAAAGAGAAGGAACTATAGACACAAACTTCAGCAAGAGAATAAGAGAAATGGCAGAGAGAATCTCAGGCACTGAAGATACTAAAAAGAAAGTGATACATTCATCAAAGAAAATGATAAACCTAAAAAGCTTCTAACTCAAAACATCTAGGAAGTTTGGCATACTATGAAAAGACCAAATCTAAGATTAAAAGGAACAGAAGAAGACTGCCAACTCAGAAGCCCAGAAAATATCAACAAAAACATAGATGAAAATTTCCCTAACCTCAAGAAATGGATACAGAAAATGTGTTACATTTACACAACAGAGGACTACTCAGCTATTAAAAACAATGAAATTATGAAATTCCTAAGCAAATGAATGGATCTGGAGGGTATCATCCTGAGTAAGGTAACCCAATCACAAAAGAACTCACATGATATGCACTCACTGATAAGTGGATATTAGCTCAGAAACTTAGAATACCCAACAAGAAGAACGATGACCAAAATTTGGACACTCTGCCCTTTCTTAGAATTGGGAAAAAACACCCATGGAAGGAGTTATGGAGACAAAGTTTGGAGCTGAGACAAAAGGATGGACCATCCAGAGACTGCCCCACCCGGGGGTTCATCCCATAAACACCCATCAAACACAGACACTATTGCATATGCTAGCAAGATTTTGCTGAAAGAACCCTGATATAGCTGCCTCTTGAGAGTTTATGCCAGTGCCTGTCAAACAGAAGTGGATGCTCACAGTCAGCTATTGGATGGAACACAGGGCTCCCCAATAGAGGAGCTAGAGAAAGTACCCAAGGAGCTGAAGGGGTCTGCAAACCTATAGGTGGAACTACAATATGAACTAACCAGTACACACAAAGCTCGTGTCTCTAGCTGCATATGTAGCAGAAGATGACCTAGTCGGCCATAATTGGGAAGAGAAGCAATCACTTGGTCTTGCAAACTTTATATGCCCCAGTACAGGGGAAAATGGGGCCAAAAAGTGGGAGTGGGTGGGAAGGGAAGCAGGGGTGGGGGTGGGGGAGAATATAGGGAACTTTCGAGATAGCATTTGAAATGTAAATGAAGAAAATACCTAATAAAAAATTGGAAAAAAAAACTTCAGAAAAAAAAAGAAAGAAAAAAGAAAGAGATGCCTATAAATGTACCTGTAGCTTACAGAACACCAAATTTGTAACCTCCCCTCCCCAGCCTGAAACCTGTTTGCTCAGGTTTCAGTGTTAGAAAGCATCAGGGCAGAGCTTGCTGCCCTATTGTCCTGCCACTCCCACTGCCCCTGCCTGCCAACTATCTGTTCTGGACCTATCACGTGTTCACCTGCAACTTTACTCCAAGATTATTTGGCGGGAATCGGCCCCTTCCCCTGCTTCGTCGGAAATAGTAAAATCAAACCTTGAACAGAGCCATGTCTTAGTTCCGTCTCTCTCTCTCTCTCTCTCTCTCTCTCTCTCACCGCCTAGTCCCCCCTCTTCTCTTCCAGGTTTCCAAGATGCCTTTCCAGACTAGAACCCAGACATGTGAGCCGCTGGTCGGACACAACAAAATTGAGTGGACCAGAAAGAAAATTCTCCTGTCACATGATAATCAAAACATGATATGTCCAGAAAAAAGAACTTTAAAAGTGGCAAAGGAAAAGGCCAAGTAAAGTTTAAAGGCACACCTATAAAAATAACATCAGACTTTATCACAGAGCCTTTGAGAGCTATAAGGGCCTGGGAAGATAAATGTCTTACAGTCGTGAGAGGTCCGAGCTATGAGCCCTTACTATTATACTCAGCAAAACTTACACTCACCATAACAGAAAATACAAAAAAAATCATGACAAAACAAAACTTAAACAGTATCTTTCCACAAAATTTATCCCTACAGAGGATTCTAGAAGGAAAACTCCAACAAATGAGAGAGAAGTAACCCAAGAAAACATAAAATAATAGATAACTCCACATTAGAAAATCAAAAGAAGAGCATTAACACTCCCCATATATATACACACACACATAACCACCACCCATATCAAAATAACAGGAACTAAAAATCTTTGGTCATTAATATTTCTCAACATCAATGGACTCAGTCCCTATGCCTCCCCCACCCCAACCCCCCCAAAAAAAACAACAAAAAACAAAACAAAACAAAAAATACAGGCTAAGAGAATGGATCCAAAAACATGATCCATCCATCTGCTGCATACAAGAAGCACCCCTTAGCAACAAAGATAGATATTATGGCAGAGTTAAGGGCTGCCAAAAATTTTTGGTTTTTTTTTTTTTTTGATGTTGTTGTTGTTTTTTCAAACAAATGGACCCAAGAAATGAGGAGAAGTAGGCATTCCAATGTCTAATAAAATAGACTTTTAACCAAATGTAATCACAGGAGTTGTGGAAGGACACTTTCTACTCATCAATGGAAAAAAATTTACCAAGATGAACTCTCAATTCTGAATGCCTATGTGACAAAATCCAGGGCACCCACATTTTAAAAAGGAACATTCCTGAAGGTCAAAATTATGCATTGGACCTCACATATTAATAGTGTGATTCCTTAACACCCCAATCTCACCAATTGAAATGTTGAGACAGAAAATAACAGAGAAATAATAAAATCAACAGAAGTTATGAAACATATGGACCTAACAGGCATCTACAGGACATTTTACCCAAACATAAAAGATTATCCCTCTTCTCAGCACCTCATGGTTTCTTCTCTGAAATTCACCTTATACTCAGTAACAAAGTATGCCACAGCAGATATGAGATGACCATAAATAAAAGGAAGAATTCCACAACAATAGAAACCACAATGAGTCTGCATAGTCTTAGTAACTAAACAACTTTCTACTCCCAAGATCACTGACTGCTTCAGAAAAGAGAGAAATAAATTAATGACTGTATAGAATTCAATAAAAGTGAAGGCACAACATAATCAAACATATATGACACAATGAGGGCAATTCCAAGAGGAAAGTTTATAGCAAAAAAAAAAAAATACCTTCATAAAGAAATCAGACAGTTCTCATAGTAACGATTGAAAAGTATAACTGAAAGCTCTAGGGGAAAAAAATGCAGCAAACACACCCAAGAGGGGTAAATAGCAGGAAATAATCAAATTCAAGGATCAAATTAATCACTTAGTAATAAAGAGAACCTCCACAGGACCAAGGGCCTCTCCTCCCACTGATATCAGACAAAGGCATCCTCTGCTACATATGTATCTGGAGCCAGGGATCTCTCCATGTACACACCTTGGTTGGTGGTCTAGTACCTGGGAGCCTCTGGGTGGTCTGGCCAGCCAGAGTGGGTGAATGGATGGAGGAACACCCTCACAGAAGCAAAGGGGACAGGAGAGAGAGCAGATGGGACAGGGTGGGCAGGGGAGGGAGTTGTGGTGAAGTCACCAGGAACAGCAGATATCATTTGAGATGTAAACGAATGAAAGGATCAATAAAAATAACAACAACAACAAAAGAATAAGGTAGACTAGAAAAAGAAAGAAACAAACAAAGAGAACAATCCAAAGAATCAATAAAACCATGAGTGCTTATTTAGGAAAAGCAAGAAGATAAACCCTTAGCCAAACTAACTAAAAGGTAGTATCTAAATTAACACAATTTGAAGTGGAAAAAGGAGACATAATAACAAACACTGAAGAAATTCAAAGAATGATCAGGTCTTACTTCAGAAACCTAAACTCCACAAAATTAGAAAATCTAAATGAAAAGGATGAATTTCTAGACAGATATCACTTACCTAAGTCAAATGAAGATCAGGTAAACTGTCCAAATAATCTTATATCCCCTAAGGAAATAGAAGCAGTCACTAAAAGTCTCCCGATCAAAAACACTTCAAGGCCAGATGGTTTTAATGCAGACTTCTACTAGACTTTCAAAGGAGAGGTAATATCAATACTCCTCAAACTACTACATAAAATAGAAACAGAAGAGGCACTGCTAAGCTCATGTTATGAGGTTACAGTCACATTGATACCTCAAACTCACAAAGACTCAACATTAAAAAGAGAATTTCAGAAAATTTTCCATCACAATTATTGACACAGAAATATTCAACAAAATACTTGTAAACAAAATTCTAGCATCCAACACATCAAAGAGTTTAAACCATAACCAAGTAGGCTTCATCAGAGGTATGCATAGGTGGGTCAATATACAAAATTACATCAATGATATTCACTTTTATGAATTAACTGAAAGGAAAAAAAGAGATTGTTCTTTTACATACTAAGAAAGACTTTGACAAATCCTACAACCTTTCAGGGACAAAGATGGGACAGAGACTAGGGGAATGGCCAACCAATGACCAGCTCAAATAAAGACCTACCCCATGTGTAAGAACCAATCCTTGACATTATTAATGACATTTTCTTACACTGGCAACAGGAGCCCAGAGTAAGTGTAACCTGAGAGGCTCCACCCAGAAGCTGATTGAATCAGAGACCCACAGTCAAGCATTTGATAGAGCTCACAGAGTATTGTGTAAGTGTTGCCGGAAGGATTGCGGAACTTAGAAGGGACAGGACTTCACCTGGATCCTTTGGAGCTTCCTGAGAATGAACGACCAAGCAAAGAGCACACATGTGCTGGACCTGGGCTCCCCCATACGTATGTAGTAGTTTTCCTTTGACTTCATGAATGTTCCCAAACCAATGAAGCAGGGCTGTTCTTGACTCTATTGCCTGCCTGTGTATCCTGTTCCCCTAACTGAGCTGCCTCCCTCGCCACAGTGGAAAAGGATTACCTAGTCTTGTAGGGATGTGTCAGGGTAGGTTGTTATCCAAGGAGGTGCAGAGGCCTCCTCCTCCTTCTCAGAAAAGAAGAGGGGGAAATGGAGTCAGGAACTGTGGAAGGGGGTAAAGGGAGAAGAGGGAGTTTTCCCTCAAAATGTAACGTGAATAAATACATAAATTAATGGAACAAAAATTAAAATAATAAAAAGAAATAAAATAATATATAGACTATAAGCACACATATTCTATCAACGTAAAACTTCACCATGACTTGCATTGGCTCTGCTTCCTCCCATAGCTCTGCTTTATGAGTAGGAGAATAGTTGGGGAGAGAGGTTATGTGCAGCATTTGCTGCTTGTATTCACCACTACCATTTTCTGTGAATATTCCATAATCCATTTGAAAAGCCATTCTGAAATATACCTTATTAAAAACAAAATGAAAATGTAAATACATAATTGCGACAATATTTACAATTCCCTGTAATATTATGTGTGATTTGTTTTAAGTACTATTTGCAAAGCTAACATGTATGAAATAGAAGACAGAGAAATGCACAGGGCTACAGGTGTTCTCTCTGCAGAAAGCTGATGTTGCTGTTACATTCTGACATACACTCCTTCTGAATTCTTCCATTTATTGTAATAGATGAACTTCTTGTGAGCACGTTCAACAAGCCTCTTCTAGGTTGAGTACCTTACCCAGAAGGCTGCAATGACAGAAAATGCCAATTACAGGCACTAGAGATAAGGATGGGGAAATTAGTAAATAAATAAATAAATAAATGAGATTTTATTAATGTGATTTACAAGAACAGAATAACTAAAGGGGTGAATTTGGAGTTTCAGATACTATGTAAAAATATACAGAATTTTATTATATATATATATATATATATATATATATATATATATATATATGTATATATATACACACAAATAATAAGCACATTCATACAAATATTTATTTGCCTACTTTATCTTTTTATTTCTGGACACTTAAATACATACAATGTTTTTGAAAAAATATATAATATTTATGTTAATAAAATAATGTTAAAACCCAAACATATTTATTGATTTTTCTGTAAAATAAACAAAGTTATTAATAAATAGTCAATGCCTAAATAACTCCAGCTCATAAAGAAGTGTATGCATACTAAAATAAGAAAATAATTATAGTGATCTCCATCTGCACCTGAGAGCTAAGGCTGTCCCACAGCCCTCTGTGCACCAACTGTGCCAGGAGAGAGCTGGTCTCCCAGGAGTACTCTCACTCCTAAGCTCAGAAGTGAGATCACAAATTTCTCTCCAATAACTGTCCAAAACGAGGCCAGCCAGGATCGCACACAGCACAGGAACAGTGGAGCAGCTGGGACAGGATCCTTCTGGTCTCCATCTGAACCTGTTCCACAGCTCTCTACACAAAAACTCTGGCCAGGAGAGGGTCTTTCCAGAAGTGCTGACACAGGCTTGCAGGTCCACAGGGGGGACAAATTCCAGTCAGAGAGAGCAAGGCCGACTAACACTAGAGATAACCAGATGGCAAGAGGCAAGCACAAGAAACTTAACAACAGAAACCAAGACTACTTTGAATCCTCAGAACCCAGTTCTCACACCACAGCAAGCCCTGGATAACCCAACATACCGGAAAAGAAAAATTCAAATTTAAAATCATGTCTCATGATGTTGACAGAGGTCTTTGAGAAGGACATAAATAGCTCAGAGTCATCTATTGGATGGAACACATGGCCCCCAATGAAGGAGCTAGGGAAAGTACCCCAGGAGATGAAGGGGTCTGTAACCTTATAGGGTGAAGAGCAATATGAACTAACCAGTACCCCCCTGATCTCGTGTCTCTAGCTGCATATGTAGCAGAAGATGGCCTAATCGACCATCATTGGGAGGAGAGGCCCTTGGTCTTGAAAAGATTATATGCCCCAATACAGGGGAATACCAGGTACAAGAAGCAGGAGAAGGGTGAATTGGAGAGCAGGGTGGGGGAAGGGTATAAGGGACTTTTGGGATAGCATTTGAATTGTAAATGGAGAAAATATCTAATAAAAATGTTAAGAGAGAGAGAGAGAGAGAGAGAGAGAGAGAGAGAGAGAGAGAGAGAGAGAGAGAGAAAGAAATATGAGAGAACAAAGATAATTACTCCTAATGGATATGCATGTAAACATTCAGCATTGTAAACTTCTATTTCAATTTATGCTTTGATTTTTTGTGTGAAATTTTGATGAATTTTGTAACATGTGATTATGTATTCTGAAAGATGTATAAGTACTGAGGACAAAGAGAAGCATGAGAATCATCAATAGAGGAGACCTTTTTTTACTTTCCCTGCTTAGACTAGAATCTTTTCCCTTTCCCCACTTAGAGAATATTTCCTTTTCCTTGCTTAGGATCTTTCTGTTTTTCCCCTTAGACTGCTTTCATAGGAAACTTTTTACAACTTAGTAAAAACTTTATTAATCACTTCTCTAAGTGTCTTCTCTTCCTGCAACTTTCAACTAGCAGTCTGAAAGTTATAGCCCAGCAGTTCCTGCTGAACTAGAACAAAAGTTATTTACTTAATCCTTTGTGGCTTGAAGAAGAGGTGCTAGATGAGAGAAACTGCAGTTTCTGGGCTCAGAGGATCACAGAAGACAGGTCAGCTACAACAGCATAGTGACATAAGCTTAGATAAGTAAACATTTTATTATACAGCAACCCTAAATATATTGAAATACTCCTACACTCTGCCTAAGTTCTTCTCCCCACACTGCCTCAAGAAGAACCTACCAGAAAGAAGAACATCCCACTCCAAGCTGACCCCAGGCACTCCTGTCACTTAATCAAAGCACCAAATGTAAAATTCAAAGAAGGAATATTAAAAAGCAGTAAGGTAAAAAGACCAGGTATCATATAAAGGCAGACCTATCAGGATTGTACCAGGTTTCTCACCAGAGACTATGAAATCCCGAAGATCCTGGGCAGATGTCATACAGAACCTAAAAGAACACAAGTACCAGCCCAGACTACTATAACCTACAAAACTGGCAATTAACATAGATGGAGAACTCAAGATATTCCATGACAAAAACAAATTTACACAATATATTTCCACAAATACAGCCCTTCAAAGGAAAATAAATGGAAAACTCCAACACAAACAGGGAAATTACACCCTGGAAAAAGGGGGGGGGGGGAAGCCAGGTGGTGGTGGTATATGCTTTTAATCCCAGCACTTGGGAGGCAGAGGCAGGTGGATTTCTGAGTTTGAGGCCAGCCTGGTCTACAAAGTGAGTTACAGGACAGCCAGGGCTACACAGAGAAACCCTGTCTTGAAAAACAAACAAACAATCAAAAATAAATAAATAAATAAATAAATAAATAAATAAATAAAATAAAAAGAAAGAAAGATCTTCTTTTAATAAACCAAAAAGAAGATAGCCACATAAACATAATTCAAACTCTAACAACAACAACAACAACAACAACAACAACAACAACAAAAAACAGGAAGCAACAATGACTTTTCCCTAAATCTCTTAATATCAATGGAGTCAATTTCCCAATAAAAAGTCATAGACTAGCAGACTGACTAAATAAACAGGACCCAACAATTTGCTGCATACAGGTAATCCACCTTGGTGAAAATAACAGACACTACCTCAGTGTAAAAGGCTGGAAATTTCCAATCATATGGAAACAAGCTGTAATATCCATTCTAAAATCTTTTTAAAAAATATTTTAGTAGGTATTTTTCACATTTACATTTCTAATGCTAATCCAAAAGTCCCCTATACCCATCCCCTACTCCTCTACCCACCCACTCCCACTTTTTGGCCCTGGCGTTCCCCTGTACTGGGGCATATAAAGTTTGCAAGTCCAATGGGCCTCTTTTTGCAGTGATGGCCGACTAGGCCATCTTTTGATACATATGCAGCTAGAGTCAAGAGCTCTGGGGTACTGGTTAGTTCATAATGTTCTACAGATAGGGTTGCAGATCTCTTTAGCTCCTTGGATACTTTCTCTAGCTCCTCCATTGGGGGCCCTGTGATCCATCCAATAGCTGACTGTGAGCATCCACTTCTGTGTTTGCTAGGCCCAGGCATAGTCTCACAAGCGAGAGATCTATCTGGGTCCTTTCAGCAAAATCTTGCTAGGGTGTGCAATGGTGTCAGCCTTTGGAGGCTGATTATGGGATGGATGCCCGGATATGGAAGTCTCTAGATGGTCCATCCTTTTGTCACAGCTCCAAACTTTGTCTCTGTAACTCCTTCCTTGGATGTTTTGTTCCCAATTCTAAGAAGGGGCAAAGTGTCCACACTTTGGTCTTCATTCTTCTTGAGTTTCATGCATTTAGCAAATTGTATCTTATATCTTGGGTATCCTGAGTTTTTGGGCTAATATCCACTTATCAGTGAATACATACTGTGTGAGTTCCTTTGTGATTGGGTTACCTCACTCAGGATGATGTCCTCCAGGTCCATCCATCTGCCTAGGAATTTCATAAATTCATTCTTTTTAATAGCTGAGTAGTACTCCATTGTGCAAATGTACCACATTTTCTGTATTCATTCCTCTGTTGAGGGGCATCTGGGTTCTTTCCAGCTTCTGACTATTATAAAGAAGACTGCTATGAACATAGTGGAGCATGTGTCCATCTTACCAGTTGGGGCATCTTCTGGATATATGCCCAGGAGAGGTATTGCTGGATCCTCTGGTAGTACTATGTCCAAATTTCTGAGGAACCTCCAGACTGATTTCCAGAGTGGTTGTACAAGCTTCCAATCCCACCAACAATGGAGGAGTGTTTCTTTTTCTCCACATCCTTGCCAGCATCTGCTGTCACCTGAATTTTTCATCTTAGCCATTCTGACTGGTGTGAGGTAGAATCTCAGGGTTGTTTTGATTTGCATTTCCCTGATGATTAAGGATGTTGAACATTTCTTCAGGTGCTTCTCTGCCATTCGGTATTCCTCAGGTGAGAAATTTTTTGTTCAGCTCTGAGTCCCATTTTTAATGGGGTTATTTGATTTTCTGGAGTCCACCTTCTTGAGTTCTTTATATATATTGGATATTAGTCATCTGATTTAGGATAGGTGAAGATCCTTTCCCAATCTGTTGGTGGCCTTTTTGTCTTGTTGACAGTGTCTTTTGCCATGCAGAAGCTTTGCAACTTTATGAGGTCCCATTTATCGATTCTTGATCTTACAGCACAAGCCATTGCTGTTCTATTCAGGAATTTTTCCCCTGTACCCATATCTTCGAGGCTTTTCCCTACTTTCTCCTCTATAAGTTTCAGTGTCTCTGGTTTTATGTGGAGTTCCTTAATCCACTTAGATTTGACCGTAGTACAAGGAGATAGGAATGGATCAATTCGCATTCTTCTACATGATAACCGCCTGTTGTGCCAGCCCCATTTGTTGAAAATGCTGTCTTTTTTCCCACTGGATGGTTTTAGCTCCCTTGTCAAAGATCAAATGACCATAGGTGTGTGGGTTCATCTATGGGTCTTCAATTCTGTTCCATTGGTCTTCTTGTCTCTTCCTATACCAGTACCATGCAGTTTTTATCACAATTGCTCTGTAGTACAGCTTTAGTTCTTTTATCCTTGAGAAGAGTTTTTGCTATCCTAGGTTTTTTGTTATTCCAGATTAATTTGCAGATTGCTCTTTCTAATTTGTTGAAGCCATCGCATTCTAATATATTATAAAATAGACTTTCAACCTCAAGTTATCAAAAAAGATAAGGAAGGGCACTTCATACTTATCAAAGGAAAAAAGAAGAACTCTTAATTCTGAACATCTATGCTCCAAATGCTAGGGCATCCACATTCATAAAAGAAATTTTACTGAAGCTCAAATAACACATTGTACCTCAAACAATAATAGTCGGAGACTTCAATACTCCACTCTCATCGATAGACAGATCATGGAAACACAAAGTAAACAAAAACACAGTGAAGCTAACAGAAGTCATAAATCAAATTGATTTAGCAAATATCTAAAGAACATTTCATCGTAAAACAAATGAATATAGCTTCTTCTCCGGACCTTGTGGTACCTTCTCCAAATTTGATCATATAATTGGTCACAAAAACAGGCCTCAACAGATACAAGAAGATTGAAATAATCTCCTGCATACTATCAAATCACCAAGGACTAAGGCTGGTCTTCAATAACAACAAAAACAATAGAAAGTCCATATCCAAGTGGAAGCTGAAAAACATTCTACTCAATGATAACTTGTTCAAGGAAGAAATAAAAAAAGAAATTAAAGACATTTTAGAATTCGATGAAAAAAAGCCACAATATACCCAAACTTATGGGACACAATAAAAGCAGTGCCAAGAGAAAAACTCATAGTTCTGAGTGCTTCTATTAAGAAACTGGATAGAGCATACACTAGGAGACTGACAACACATCTGAAAGCTCTAGAACAAAAAGAAGAAAATACAACCAAGAGGAGTAGAAAGCAGGAAATAAACTCAGGGCTGAGGTCAACCAAGTAGAAACAAAAAGAGCTTTACAAAGAATCAACCAAACCAGGGAACTGGTTCTTTGAGAAAAATCAACAAGATAGATAAACCCTTCACCAGAAAACCAGAGGGCACAGAGACAGCATGTAAATTAACAAAATCAAAAATCAAAAGGGAAACACAACAACCAATGAAACCCAAATAATCATCAGATCCTAGTAAAAAATCCTATACTCAAAAAAACTGGAAAATCGGGATGAAATGAACAGTTTTCTGGACAGATACCAGGTACCAAAGTTTAATCAAGATCAGATAAATGTTCTAAACAATCCCATAAACCCTAAAGAAATAGAAGCAGTCATTAATAGTCTCCCCCCCCCCAAAAAAATATTCCCCAGGACAAGATGGGTTTAGGGCAGAGTTCTTTCATATTTTCAAAGAAGACCTAATACCAATACTCTTCAAACTATTCCACAAAATAGAAACAGAATGAACACCATCCAATTCCTTATTTGAAGACACAATGGTGCTTATACCTAAACCAGACAAATACCCAACAAAGAAGGAGTCCTTCAGACCACTTTCCCTGGTTACTATTGTTGAACAATATTCAACACAATTCTCACAATGCTAATTCAAGTACAAATCAATAGGATCATCCATCATGATCAAGTAGGCTTCAGACCAAGCATGCAGGGATGTAAGAGACTCTCAGGACTCAAAGAGAGGGACTTTAGCTGAAATGCCCTATGTTGGAGAGAGGGAAATTGTAGAACCCACCTCCAGCAGATAGACAGGGAATCAAGTGAGGGATGGGGTTGCCATCCCACAGTCACATCTCTGACCCATAATTGTTCTTGTCTGAAAGGATTACAGGGATGGAAATGGACAGGAGCCTGAGGAAAAGTAGGTCCAGAGATAGGCCCAAAGTGGGATCCAGCTCAAGCAGAGGTCCCAAGGTCTGAGAGTATTACTGAGGCTATGGAGCACTCCCAAAAAGGGACCTGTCATGGCTGTCCTCTGAAAGACCCAACAAGCAGATGAAAGAGTCAGATGCAGATATTTGCACCCTCCAATGGGCAGAAGCAGCTAATCCCTGTTGTTGAGTTGAATTAGGGAAGGCTGATAGAAGCTCAGGAGAAGCATGATCCTGTTGGAAGACCAACAATCTCAATTAATCTCTCAAACACTGGACCATCACACAAACAGCATACACAAGCTGATATGAGGCCCCTAACACGCATACAGTAGAGAATTTCCTGGTCTGTGTTCATTCGGAGAAGATGCACCTAACTCTCAAGAGTCTGGAGGTCCCAGGGAATTTAGAGGTCAGATGGGGTGAGGAATGGGACCATCAACATGTGGAGGAGGTGTGAGATATGGACCAGTCAGACGGTGGATGTGGGGGATAAAGTACAGAGTGTAAAATAATGGGGTACAGAGCTAAACAAAGATTTCTCAACTGAGGAATACTGAATGGCTGAGAAGCAACTGAAGAAATGTTCAGCATCTTTAGTCATCTGGGAGATGGAAATTAAAACAACCCTGAGATTCCACTTCACACAAGGCAGAATGGTTAAAATAAAAAATGCAGGTGACAGCAGATGCTGGCAAGGATGTGTAGAAAGAGGAAAACTTCTCTATTGTTGGTGGGATTACAAACTGGTGCAATCCCCCTGGAAACCTGTCTGCCAATTTCTCAGAAAATTGGACATAGTACTGCCTGAGGACCCAGCTATAACACTCCTGGGCATATACTCAAAAGATGTTCCAACATGTAATAAGGACACATGCTCCACTATGATCATAGCAGCCATATTTATGATAACCAGAATCTGAAAACAACTCAGATGTCCCTCAACAGAGGAACAGATACAGAAAATGTCGTCCATTTACACAATGGAATACTACTCAGCTTTTAAAACAATGACTTCATGAAATTCACAGACAAATGGATGGAGCTAGAAATATCCTGAGTGAGGTAACCCAATCAGAAAAGAACACACATGGTATGCACTCACTGATAAGTACCTATTAGCACAAAACTCAGAAAACCCAAGATACAATTCACAGTCCACATGAAACTCAAGAAGGAGGAAGACCAAAGTGTGGATACTTCTGTGTTTCTTAGAAGGGGGAACAATATACCCATAGCAGGAAATACAAAAACAAAGTGTGGAGCGAGCAGAGGCTGAAGGAAAGGCCACCTAGAGACTGTCCCCTCCTGGAGATTCATCCCCCAAACAGTTACCAAACTTGGACACTGTTGTAGATGCCAACAAGTAAGTGCTTGATGAAAGAAGCCTGATATAGCTGTCTCCTGAGAGTCTCTGCCAATGACCAATATACAACAATGGATGCTTGCAGTCAACCATTAGACTGAGCACATGGTCCCCAAAAGAGGAGCTAGAGAAAGAACCAAAAGAGCTGAAGGAGATTGCAACCCCATAGTAGAAACAACACTATTTTTTTCTTTTTTTTTATTACGTATTTTCTTCAATTACATTTTCAATGCTATCCCAAAAGCCCCCCCCCCACTCCCCTACCCACCCATTCCCATTTTTTGGCCCTGGCATTCCCCTGTACTGGGGCATATAACGTTTGCCTGATCAATGGGCCTCTCTTTCCAGTGATGGCCGACTAGGTCATCTTTTGATACATATGCAGCTAGAGTCAAGAGCTCTGGGGTACTGGTTAGTTCATAATGTTGTTCCTCCGATAGGGTTGCAGATCTCTTTAGCTCCTTGGATACTTTCTCTAGCTCCTCCATTGGGGGCTCTGTGATCCATTGTCACGGCACTCTGGTGGAGTCAGCTTGACAAAGCAAAAGCTGGGAAGCTGGTTCATGAAGCAAAGAGTTTCAAGGAAACTCCCTTCCTGGGGGCCTGGCATTTTCTCCCTAATCTATATAAACCATAAAATTAATTTTTCCAATTCCACATTAGTCTAGTGTATAGATTCACGTGCACTCTATTAAGCATTACCTTATAGTAAATGCCTTTTAAGATTGTATTCTAACATAGCTAAAGCCTTTTCCCAGTGTTCTTAGACTCCAGATAGCAGCAAGGAGCTTAACCCATTCAGTAGCTAATAAAGCACGAGCCATTAATTCAGTGTCTGAAAATAGAGTCTAAAATTCTCACTGAGATAGAAATTCGTATTATAGACTACATTCCATGCTAAGAGCAAATTTGTATACTATACTGAAAATGGATAGTCTTCAGATATAGATAAGAATTAACGAGGCCTAGAGAATTTTGGGGTCAGTGACACTACATTATTCTTGAGGCATGTCAAGAGTTAACTACCCTGGGGCTAAAACTCTAAGTGTAAAACTCTTGCCTGGCAGAAAGTGCTAACCTCTAATGTAAACATTTATCTGGTCCCTACAAATTCCCTTTGTAGTCACTCCCCTTGCATCTGTGCTATTCTCTAGTGTTATACATTTATCTGGTTCCTTTTGAAGTCACTCCTTTTGCACCTGGAAAAATTCAATGTGCCTTGTTCTGCAATTTATTCTGTATTATAAAAGTCTGATGCTAGACTGGAAAATTACATTCAGATTAAACACCTCTCTTGTGTTTGGCTGTCTGTCACTACATCCTAATCTTTGCCCATCTACTCTAGAGACTCTTTCCTACGCAGGCACAGGGGACCAGAGGGACTGCGGCAATCCATCCAATAGTTGACTGTGAGCATCCACTTCTGTGTTTGCTAGGCCCCGGCCTAGTCTCACTATTATCCAACCAGCATACCCTGGGCTCCCAGGGACTAAACCACAAACCAAACAGTATATATGGAGGGACACATGGCTCCAGCTGCATATGTAGCAGAGGATGACCTTGTGGGATATTGATAGAAGGAGAGGACCTTGGTCCTCTGAAGGCTTGATGCCCCAGTGAAGAGCAATGTCAGGATGGGGAAGTGGGAGGGGGTGGGTTGTGAGCAGGGAGAGGGGGAAATGGAATAGTGGATTTTCAGAAGGGAAACCAGGGAGAGGGAAAACATTTGAAATGTAAATAAAGAAAATATCTAATAAAAATTCCAAAAAAATGAAAGTAACTATAGAGCTAACATTATAAGAAGAAATGTGCGTGCATTTAAAATAAGGATAAAATTTAAAAGTAATGATATATTAAAGAAAATAATTTTTGTTCACAGAAAGTTTTCTATAGGCAAATCTTTGCCTATTCACAGCTACTTTCTTGTAATAAAATCTAGAAAATGCAACTTAACAGAGAAAGAGCTATTTTGACAGCGTTCCAGAAGAATGTAGTCTAGCATGGTGTCTTAGTCAGGTTTCTATTCCTGTACAAACATGACCAAGAAGCAGTTGGGGAGAAAAGGGTTTATTCGGCTTACACTTCCATGCTGCTGTTCATCACCAAAGGAAGTCAGGACTGGAACTCAGGCAGATCAGGAAGCAGGAGATGATGCAGAGGCCATGGAGGGATGTTCTTTACTGGCTTGCCTCCCCTGGCTTGCTCAGCCTGCTCTCTTATAGAACCAAGACTACAGCCCAGAGATGGCCCCACTCACAAGGGGCCTTTCCACCTTGATCACTAATTGAGAAAATGCCTTACAGCTGGATCTCATGGAGGCATTTCCACTGAAGCTCCTTTCTCTGTGATAATTCCAGCTGTGTCAATGTTGACACAAAACCAGCCAGTACACATGGTATAGACCAGGTGGATGGAAACAAGGAAGATATGGTGGCTAGTCACACTGTATCTATATCAGGAACCAATGTGTAATCAGAAAGTTGGGCTGAGCTACAGAACAATAAAAATCAAGCCATTGACTCCTTTTAGGAAAGTTCCACCTACTAAGTGTTACACCATATTCTTAAGGTAGCTCACGGCTTGGGACCAAATGAACCGACTCAAACCACAGTAGTCCATCAGTTTGCCTGAGCAGAAGCCAGAAGGATCTTGAAGTTAATATGAGCAAAATTAAAAGACATTAAGACATTAATGGGTGGGAAGTAAAAGGAAATTACACACAATAGTGATAGCACCCTGAAGCAAGGAGATCGCTGTCATGTAGGAGCAAGAAATATATGGAAAATAAGCATCCAAAATAAACTTTTTGGTTTAGATAAAAATGATTTTTCAGAATGATGATCAAAATAATCCTGAACTATTTTCTGTTTGTGGAAAAAAAAAAACCATAGGGAGATGTTTCTTAGATGTACCTACGAATAATTACATCTAAGAACTCAAGTACATACTAGGTTAAACATTAAAAACCAGGTTGCAAAATACATTCCCACTAGAGGTGAATGTATTCTGAGATTTAGAAAGGACCTCAAACTTAAGTTAAAATCATACTGGGCTTGAAAGAGCCTTTTGTAAATATATCACTGTGTGATATCTCTTAAAACTGTCCAGAAACTGGGAATTATGATCAAATAAACAAAAGTCCCTCTGAGAAGCTTACAGAAATAATATCTTAAAAGAGTTGGTTAAATAAATTTGTTCTGAGATTCTCTTTTCATTAGATATTTTCTTTACTTACATTTCAAATGTTATCCCATTTCCTAGTTTCCCCTACGAAAATACCCTATCTTCTTCCCCATCACCCTGCTCCCCAACCCACCCACTGGCATTCCTGGTCCTGGCAATCCCCTATACTGGGGCATACAGCCTTCACAGGACCAAGTGCCTCTCCTCCCATTGATGACCAACTAGGCCATCCTCTGCTACATATATAGCTAGAGTCACAGGTTCCACCATGTGTTTTCTTTGATTGGTGGTATAGTTCCAAGGAGCTCTGGGAGTATTGGTTAGTTCATATTGATGTTCCTCCTAAGGGGCTTCAGACCCCTTCGGCTCCTTGGGTACTTTCTCTGGCTCCTTCATTGGGGACCTTGTGCTTCATCCCATGGATGACTGTGAGCATCCACTTCTGTATTTGCCAGGCACTGGCAGAGCCTCCCAGGAGACAGCTATATCAAGCCCCTGTTACAAAACCTCATTATAGTTTTAAACTGTCCATGGTAAATTTTTTTGGTTCGTTGATGACTATATATATATATGAAAACACATAATATAATGAGATATTCAAAAAAGTTTCATCTTATACAGAAAGTATCATAATTAGCACTACATGGTACCAAGACTTTTCATTAGCAGAATTAAAATTATTAGCTTAGTTTTATGCTTGAATATGAAGTTTGCAGGCTGATAAATGTTGAAAATCTGTTCCCCACCATCTGGCATTATGTTTGTAAGTACAGGAGACTTGGAGTATAGGGGTTGAGATAATGAAAGTATTACATAGTATAATACGGTTTGCTCTGCTTTATGACTACCTGTTCTCTGTGTTTCCTATGTTTTGTAAACTTCAGGTTGCAAACATGTTTCAAATGTTCATGAATTTCTGGAATGATCAGCTCAGGCATATGGGATGAAAGGTCGGAAAATATTGTAAATATAGTACTAATATATAAATCCTAAAAGATAAATTTAAAATAAAAAGAGCATATTAAATAATTAATAATGATGATAATAATAATAATAATAATGTTACACAATTCCCAACACAATGTGATTGCTTCATGTATACTTGTTGGTAAAGGCCAAATAGATTTTGAAACCTCTATAACATTAAACTAGTATTTTAGTATTTTTCATTAAGTTGATACATTCCCAGGTATTTACTTTATACCAAGTTTTGATTTTCTAATAGATCAATCAAAGGAGTTGCTAGGTCCTATCTTTATTGTACAGGGCAGTATGAAGGAGAGGTGGACAAGTCAAATAAAAATAGATTTGTGAGGAGGCACTCACTAAACTAAAATCCAACGTTCGCTACACAATCTTACAAACAGCTACACTAATAAACACATGACTGTAGTATCATGTGTAGTATCTCTTCTGCTTAAATATTGCATATTTTTAAAAGATCATTACATGCTAAACCTTTGTATGAATCTGTTATCATTCACTTTTGAAGACAATTGAGAAAGCAATGCAGAGAGGTAGAGACAGGTAGAATTTTGAAAGGGAGGGGGGGCTGTTACACTTCCTTTCAGCATATTCTGTATATAAGACCTCAGACAATGCTGTCAAAAGGATTCTATTGTGAACCACATTTAATTTATTAAATAACTTATTTATTTAATGACTTATTAAGGTTGTAACTAGAAATTATAAAATAAAAGTACCCAAAGTACTTTTATGTGTTTTATTAGCCAAACTATGGTTCAAGATATTCTCATTGGTACAATATTGGCACTTCCTGGAGATAAGCAGGTTTCACCTAATTAGCCTAAAGGTCTACTCAATTGGCAGAAATTCATTTCTGCCACTATAAATTTCCAAGCTACCTGAGGCTGGTGAGCCCATAGATCTTAGAGAAGACCCTGCTGTCAACTTATTTATAAGCCACTCCTATCTAATTTATAAATCATCTCTATCCCAGATGGCTATGCACATTCAATTATCTTGAATTATTGCTTCTATTTTAGATATCAGACTTTTCTGACCTTTTTAACAATTAGGCACAGACATCTTTATACTCTGTAATTAGAACACTCTGAGTATGCAGTTGTGGGAAAGCTAAAGAGAATAAGATAATTGTAGTTAATTTAGTTCAAGCAAATGGTAAATGAAATCTATAAGCAATGTGAGTAATTTTGTATCAAAGTGACTTATAATGCGTGAAGTATAGTTGATTAAATGAATTTTGCAAAAGGCATGCTTTACATAGGCATAGTAGAGTAAGGAACAGAATAATAAAATAAACTAAAAAGTACTAGTTATAGACTATTAACAACTGGAATGAAGTATATCCAACACTGTATTAAATGGGAAATATCTATCCAAGACTCAGATGTTTGAGTGTCTGTCTCTCAGATGGTGGTGCTGTTTGTCACAGTTATGGACCCCTAGAAAATATAGCCTCAGTGGAGAAACTGCATTAATTGGGATAAGCCATGAGACTTAGTATCCTGAACCATTTCCTGCTGATCCTCTGCTCCTAGAGCACAGAATACAGATGATCAGCTGGCTGCCTGCTTCTGCTATCACACCCACCCCTCATCTTTTTATATCTTAGCAGCTTTCCCGAAACAGTAGTAAAACTGAGCTTAAAGAAAGCCCTCTCTAAGTTACTTCTTGGACTTAGGAAGGAAAAGAGTCAAAAATATGTTATGTTAAAAATATATTGTTTTAGGTATATTCTTTGCCCGAAAGAATTTTTATAATTCTAGTATTTTAAATCTATTTCAGCTTATACTTGAGTTCTACAAACACTTCTTTGTAGTTGCTAACAGAAAATATTTCTAAATATTTACTTTGATCATGTGAAAAGTATTGAGACTGGTTGTAAAAAAGAAGGATGTGAAACCTATTTGCTGAGTATTTCGGGATTTATTAGATAGAAATAACTTTTCTGAAAAGATTTCATTCAATTTTATTTATTTTCTTTAAATCTCTTTTGGTGTCATCATTTTGTCATAAATATATAATAACCCAAATATTGGAAGAGAGAAAACAAAAGATATATTGACTATTCCTGTTCCATGTATATCTTATTTTATGTCTAAAAGAGTAATAAGTTAAAAACACTCTGATATGGATTCATATTCTTCTATAACACTGCATTAATTAGACCTTCCCCTTTTGTTTGAGGGTTATCATATTCAAACTTATTTTGGGATAAATACAAATGTTTGGAGAACTAGTAAGATCATTTATTAATTTTCCTCATTTGATTTGTATATTTAAATAGATAAGTAGAAGATTAGAAGATAGATATGTGATGATGACAGATAGGTAGACAGACAGACAGACAGACAGACAGATAGATAGATAGATAGATAGATAGAATACTTGAATTCCTGATTTCAAGTAGTTAAACACTTGACAATCAAGACAAATTATTAAACAATAAAAATACATGTAATAATACTACCAGCTAGGCCAAGTTAGGTGAAGGGCATCTTGATGAATAAGTAGCCCAAGGAAATGAATACTTCATTTCTTTGCTCAGGAACTCCAGATGACTAGAGCTGCTAACAGGACACAGGTGGCTGTGTTCTCAGGAGAGCATTTCATAATAGATTTCAAATGAGGAAATGGGACTCATCAGTTTTAGATACTTCTGAAATCTCACCAGTGTGAAAGCCTTCATACATCATAACTGAAATAATGGGAAGTGATTAATAAATGTCGCTGACTTAAATGAGTTGCCAGATGTATCTGACTCTCTAGCGAGCACTAGAAAAATGTAAAACAACCCCATAAAATGAATGTGTCATAACAGTTTGTGTCAGTTTGTGTTAACCATGTATAAGACTGCAACCTCCAAAGATAATACAGTTTTAGAAAACTATATTACTTATTTCAAGAGTTTAACAAATATCAATGCCCAGCCCTGTCATTTGAAAGAGTGTCTGTTTCTGCTATTTCAAAGTATGACAAAAACTAAAATAATAAGTTCAAGGATGCAATACAAATATAGAGCTCAATTAAAATGAAAAAATGAGATATAATGCATAAAGTGACTTTTCTAAAAATAAATATATTAAAATGCTGTTTACCATTCTTGCTATGATAGCTCACTGATATGATACTAGCGTGCATAAGACTGAGGCAGGTTGCTACTATGAGTTTGTGGCTATCTTAAACTATCTATCAAGTTTCACGCACCTATAAAGTGAGATGTTGTCTCAAACAAATAAAATCTTCATGAATAACATAGTATGAGTTCACTGAGAAACATAGAAATCTCAAATACCCCACTGACAAATTGTTCAAATAAATAATACTTAAATTTCTTTGGAGAAGCTAAATAACAAAGCATAACTTTTTTACATCAAGTGTTGATTATAAAAGGCAAATTTTATGAAATCATGGACACATTTTGGAGATCAGTGAAAGACAACTCTCTGTTAGTAATTCAAAACCCCAGGATATTGTAGGCAGAAAGCTTTTAATGCTAAGCTTCCCCAGCCTATCTCACCCTGATGCAATATTCTCTTTTTCCACAGATATAATTTAAGAAGATCCAAGCTTAGTTAGTGACACAACCCTAGAGGAATATTCTTGTGATTCCAACTCTAGAAGCCCCAAAGTGCTCCATCAAGCTTTGAAATTGATAGTATTATGCTCAAAACCACAAGAGAAACAGTCAAGCAGGCAGACCAACCAATTGGGCCCCCAAATAGAAAGATCTTTCAGCAGGACATACCTCTCAGGAAAAAAAAAAATCTTTTCAATGCTAATATGTTATGTCAACATAAGTTCACTGAATTCTAACTAAATTTAGCAAAGAAGGAGTTGGTCTGCTGGTATTTTAAAAGATTCATATCCAAGAGTTTGTACAAACTTTGAAACTTGATATGAATGGAAATTAGATTTGAACTGTTATCATCTTTCCTGTTGGGATCCAGAAGTTATTCAGGATTGTTCTTGGCCTCATGTCACTTTCTCCTGTGTTCAGTAATAAATTCTTAGCTATCTTCTTCCATTGTTTGGGCCATCAAAATATATCTTCTTTGGGTTTAAAATTCTTACAGATTGACTTTGTACTTTTGAGTTGAACCTGGGGCAACTGAATGCTTTTGGTAGCGCTGTGATGACAGCATGTTCTCTATTGTGAGAAAGATGGATTATTGAGGGAATCATTTTCAAATTGTCTAAAACCCAAGGTGAACCCATGGTGAAGTCTTATAGCTGTTGTGACTCTGTTGAGAGATAGTAGAAACATTAGATGATGTCTAGATTATTTTGAGAAATCAATGTCATTATTATGAGACCAAATTTGTTAAGACAGAAGCAATCTCTCTTATAAAGTTACACTGGCCCTTGTGTTTTGTTACTTCCATACATTAACTACATTATTTTTCACTAACTTCTATAACATATATTTTAAAAGTTCTTATCATAATTGGAAGTAAATTAATTATCATTGAAAATTATTCAAGGATGGTAAATGATAAGGACAGACAACATAATTAGGGAATAGAGAAGCCATGTAGAGAATCCCTTTGATTTCTAACTGCTAACTATATATATATATATATATATATATATATATATATATATACATATATATATATATATATATATATGTATGTGTGTGTGTGTGTGTGTGTGTGTGTGTGTGTGTGTGTATGCAATATAGTTTAAGACCTTGACTGATTTATTAAACTGATATTATATCTATTACATTTCTTGTGTCTACTATAATAAATATTATTTTTTGAAAAAAAATCCCTCTATCATTCCGTGTCCAAATTCTCTATAATTCCTGTGTTTTCTCAACTTGGAGATTTGAGCAGCATGTGCAGAAAGAGGTTATCTCTATGGCAACCATAAAGTATTTCAGTACACATAAGAGCTCCCAAAACCCATTTTTATTTCCCTGAAGAGCCCACAGTAAACCTCTTCACATCAAGATATTTCACTACTTCTCTGAGCAAAATAAATTAGGGAATTCCAAAGTCTCAAAAAGTCAGAAATATCTGTGATAATTTTAATTGAGTGTTTGTGCCGCATCTTCCAGACACCTGTAAAATTAAAACTATGCACCTTATAATAAATAAAGGTACTTTGTTTCAGTAGATAAGAAAACAGTGATTAGCATCAATAGAGAGCTAAACGAAATAGAGGTAGATTCGGGTTTACCTTGTGCATGATCTATACAGTGAGTTAGCATACAGACAGAGTGACGATAGGAAAATACAGTCGAGAAAACTACACTTTCTTCATGATTCCTGTTACTTGAATAGATATTAGTGTGTCTTGCACCTGAAAAAAACGGAAAAAAAAAAAAAAGAAAAAGAAGGAGAAGGAGAAGGAGAAGGTAACTGTGATGGCTCATCTTCCTTGTCTCTGTGACTAGATCTGGAACCAACTGAGAGCTGCTCTTGTGTGGGGTTGAAAAGTATTTTCTGGAAGGGTTAACTTAGCTCTCATCAAGACCCAAATATAAGTAATCCCAGGGCAACAGAGAATGTGTTCGTTTTTACCTGCCGCCCTCCTTCACCACTGGTGAGTGAATCAACCATGTTGTTGCTATTGCTACCAACATTCCTTTGCAGACATCAGGAAACTGCCTTTTGTGCCCTTAAAGTGACATATTCTTTTGATATAAAGTACATTATCTTTAGTATTTATTTATTTGTTTTGTTTATGTAGTAATTTCTTTCAGAGTTATACCCAAAATACCAACATTGAAGTTAACTGTTTAAGATATGTTTCTTTTCCAACCTTCTATTTTGAAAATTTTAGTTTACGTACATTACCTTCATTTATAGCATTTTGTGAAATTACTGAAATTTGGTGGTTAAAGTTTATATGGACCAATATTCCAAAGCATAAAGTTATTTACCAACATCTACTCCAATGTTGTGTTTTATATAAATAGAAATACAGTAGTCAAAGTTCTTTTCAAATATACATCATTCATGGCACAGAGAATTTTTAGAAAAGATTGAACACATTGCTCTTTGGTGGAAATCAAAGAGAAATAACTCCAAATAAGTAACAAATATTTTTATCTAAATAGCTCATTAACTCTCAACACACACACACACACACACACACACACACACACACACACAATGTTATTGTTATGGTAGAACATAACAATATGACATAAAATAAGTAAAAAGCAGATAGAGACCAATACTCAACATTATAAGGATAACAAAATGCTAGATGTGTAACACAAAATTGAGGATCAAGAGAAATTTCATAGTTCATTGTACTTATTTTCTCTATTAGAATAAGTAAGGCTAGCTAATTATGAAGAAAATAATGTAGTATATTTGGGCTCATTGTTGGAGTTCTGCAAGGCTGAGGGAATAGTCACAGCTATGCTCAGCATCTGTGAATGTCTCTTTCTGTTTCATGCCTGGCAAAAGAGATGAAGGAAGACAAGCACAGGCAAAGGAGAGCAGCAAGCAGTAGCCTGTAAGTACCTGTACTGACTTACCAGGCCAAGGTCACTAACATCATTGGGAAGAATTAAATCTGGTCAGTTGGAGGAGCCACAGCACCACTGAGGCTGCCAGAATTTTAATAAAGAAATCTGACTCTTTTTTTTTTCTTTATGCCTTTATCAGACACAGAATTTAATGGCAATGGCCAGGATCAATACAATGACATTTGCAACTTATACAGGGTACACAAGACTAATATCTAAGACCAATTTTCCTGTCAAGTTTCATTGCTTCCTTGATTATGAAGGGAACCTACAGAGAAAGGCAAAGTGGCCTGAACACTTCACTGCCTGAGGGAGTGCATCCTTCTCTCAGGAAATGAAAGACACATTGTACCCCAGAACCCATGGACTGTAACCAGAACGAAACCTATTACGCATGCCTCTCAAGCCATCTAGGCCAAGCCAATTCCATAGTTTCCTTCATTGGCCTTGCTTTTTACACAATCCATCTTTGTAATAATCAATCTTGTATTTCAAGACCAATAACCAACTCATTCACACCAAACAGTAATTGTTGCCTCATGTTAAAAAAAAAACTTTGATTATGATCTAATCACCTCCTATTAATGCCTATCTCTCAACTTGCCTACAATAATTATGAATTAACAAGTACTTGTACACAGATAATTACATTAATTCACATTTTTCCTTTGAAAATGTTAGTATCTGCAGTAGCTGTTAACTTTTCTGGACATGCTTTCATTGTATAAGATCTGTTTATGTGTTCATGTCTAACTTGTATTCTCCAAGCAACTTTCAGGTCCTTGTATGTTAAGGTTTAACTAAATGTTTATATTATGAATCTGAGGTAGCAACTCGAATGTAAGATTACTTGCCTATGATATCTGAACCCCTGGGATAGTCCCTGCCCCAAGTGAACAGAACAATAAAAGCAAAGGTATATATTCATTTTCACATACTTCAAATACTGGGTTAGGTTTTCTAAGCATCAACCAAAATACTAAATATTATTTATGATACAATTATTGCATTCATTTAGAAATTAAGTGATCATGAATAAAAATGTCCCTGTTCTGGCTTCCTATTTATTACAAATTTCTACACTAAAGTAAGAACGTAGTGGCCTTGCCTATAAACTTCAATTATCACTACATCAACAGTGTACCAACTCCTACGGAGACCAAATGCTTTAAACTGTGACATACATTCCTCTTTTGGCAGTCAGTCTTGGTTGACAGAATGAAACAGAGTTTATCCCTGAATACATAAAACTACCGTACTTAACTCACTCAGCCATGCCTGTAACAATCCAATTAGCAAATCCCTTTGGGCATTCTGTACTTGAGAAGAAAATATCTAGGGATATTTTTACCAGAATTGTTTTGTATTCACTTTGGCAAGCCTAACAATTTATACAAGCCCTTGCCAAGAGGAAGGGTCAAATATATTAATTAACGGTGCCCTATATCTATTCTCCTACACAGTTATTCCATGCATGTTATAGTGGTTCTGTCTAACAAAGGCTTTAGATAATTTATGAATGTTAAAGTCAAATTCAAATCCCTTCTTATACACACCTCCTAAAAGTCTTCTCTCTAAAAAATCAAACAAGTTACAGTCCATGCAAAAAGTGGTGTTTAATATTAAGAAATGAACTTGCTTGGTAGGAAAAAGAGAATACAAATATTCACCAAAACAAAAAAATAAGTTATTCAGTGATCATATAAGGTAAATTATATAGACTTGTAAAAATTTAGTTACAAAGAAAATTGACCTGAAAAACCTTTAACAATGTGGAAAATGAAAGATTAATATACAACCCTTTTTAAATTAATAAATATTTTTTATAGACTTTAAGTGAAAATAATTTTGTTCATTTCTTTTAAAAAGAATATTACTATTATTATAATCATTATCATTATTATATTGCTTATTCACTTTATGTCCTGCTTACTGTCTCTTGGTCACCCCTTTCCACTGTCCTTTCTCCCATCTTCCATACCCTTCTCCTTTGAGCAGGTAGGAGCACCCTGGGTATCCCCTTATCTCCACACAACAATCTTCTAGTAGTATAGGCGCATCTTTTCCTGCTGAGGCAACACAACTAGAAGAACATATCCTATATACATGCAGGCAACAGCTTTTGGACAACAGCCCCTGCTCCAGTTGTTCAGAACCTACAGGAAGACCAAGTTGCACATCTGCTACAAATGTACTGAGATTCCTAGGTCCAGCCATGTATGGTCTTTGTTTGGTGTTTCTGTCTCTGAGAGCCCCTAGGATCCAAGTTAGTTGACTCTGCTGTTCATCCTGTGGAGTACCAATCCCATTAGAGGTTGCAATTCTTTCTTCTATTTTTCCATCAGAATCCAAAAGTTGCAACCACTGCGTGGTTGTGGGTGTCTGATGCTTTTTGAGTCAGCTGCTGCATGGAGCATCTCAGAGGACAGCCAACCTAGACTCCTGTCTGTAAGCATAACAGAGTATCATTAATGGTGCCAGGGATTGGTGCTTGCCCATGGGATGGGTCTCGACTCTGGTAGGTTATTGTTTGTTCATTCCCCCAGTCTTTGCCCCACCATGAATTCCTGCATTTCTTGGAGACAGTATAAATTTTGGGTTGAAGGTTTTGTGGATGGGTTTCTTTCCTTACCCCTATATTGGGTTTCCTGCCTGATTACTGGAGGAAGCCTCATCAGGTTCCATATCTGCAATGCTGTGAGTCACAGCTAAGGTTACCCCATTGAATCTTGGGTGCCTTCCTTATGTCAGGTACCTGTCTCTACCTGGAGACTTTCCCAATCTAACCAACCCTGTCAGCTGCAGACTCCATTCAGTCTCATGGCTATCTGGTCAGTCATCTGATCCCTCTCCACATTTAATCCTGCACCTCTATTTCCCTCCCATCCCCTCCTCCATCTGCCTCTTATGAGTATTTGGTACCCACTTCTAACTGAGATAAAAAAATTATCTTTTTTAAAAATTAATTAATTTAGTTTACATTCTAAATATTGCCCCCTCCCATCCATTCCCCTCCTCCCTACCCAATACCCCCTCCCTGTAGCCTCTGAAAGGGTGTTCTGCCAACTACCTACCCTCATCCCTCACCCACCCACCCCTCCACACACCCTCATCTAACACTACCTCACCCAACTCCTGGGATCCCACTTCCCTGTGGCATCAAGTATCTACAGCATTAGACACATCCTCTCCCATTGAAGCCAAACAAGGCAGCCTTCTGCTACATATGTGTTGGGGCCATGTTGCTGAAAACCCATGTTGATTGAACAGCTCTTTGATTGGTGGCTTAGTTTCAGGGAGTTTCCAGGGGTCTGGGTTAGTTGATATTGTTGGACGTTCTATGGGATTACATTCCCTTCAGCTCCTTCAATTCTTCCCCTAACGCTTCCATAGGGTCCCAGACCTTAGCCCAGTGGTTGGTTGTAAGTATCAGCATCTGTCTCCATCAGCTGCTTGTAGAGATTCTCAGAGGACAGCCATGCTAGACTCCTGTTTGTAAGCACAATGTGCCATCAGTAATAGTGTCAGAGTTTGGTCTCTGTACACGGGGTGGATTCCAATATGAGCAGATCACTGGATGGCCTTTCCTTCAGTCTCTGCTCCTGTCACTGGAACAAAGCTGCAACCTACAGATTGGGTAAAGTTCTTCACTAACCCTGTATCTGATAGAGAGCTAATATCCAAAATATATAAAGCACTCAAGAAGTCAGAATCCCAAAACCTAAATAACCCAATATTAAAAAAAAATGGGGTAGAGTGCTAAACGGAGAAATTTCAATAGGAGAATCTTGAATTACTGAGAAACATTTAAAGTAAGTTAAACATCCATACTCAACAGAGAAACGCAAATTAAATCAACCCTGAGATTCCACCTTATGCTAATCAGAATGACTAAGATCAAAAAGTCAAGTGGCAACACAAGCTAGAGACTATGGAGAAGGAGGAACACTCCTCCATTGCTGGTGGGATTGCAAGCTGGTACAAAGACTCTGGAAATTATTTTGTCAGTTCCTCAGAAAACTGGAAATATTTCCACCTGTAGACCCATCTATATCACTCCTGGGCATATAACCAAAAAGACCCACTATACCACAATGACATGTGCTCCACTATTTTCATAATAATCTTATTCATAATAACCAAAAGCTAGAAAGAACCCAGATGACCCTCAACCGAAGAATGCATACAGAAAATGTGGTTCATTTACACAATTGAATACTATTCAGCTATTAAACAAGGAGGACATCATGGATTTTGCAGGCAATTATATGGAACTAGAAAATATCATTCTGAGTGAGGTATCCCACACCCAAACGGACTTGCATAGTATTTACTCACTGGTATGTGTTTATTAGCTGAAAAGTACAGAATACCCAAGACAGTAATGTAATAATAAAAAAGGCCAAAGTTAGATCCCACTTAGAAGGGGTAACAAAATAATAATGGGAGGCAAAGGGAAGGAGGAACCTGAGTGGGATATGGAAGTGGGAGGAGAAAAATAGGGGCAGTATCAGGTATGGGGCAGAGAGACAGGAAAGACGCCCAGAGGGCAAGGAGAATGAATAGAAATATACAGCTGTAGGTGAGGCTTTGGGGGGGCACCTATAGAATGTCCCAGAGACCTGAGATATGAGGGGCTACCAGGTCTCAAATTCCTTTTAGACTTTAGCTGAAATCCCCAACAGTGGGGAGATGGAACCTGAAGAAACCACCTGCAGTAGGTAGCCAGGGTCCCAATGGAGGTTTGGGGTCACCAATCCTCTACTACCTTCAATTATTTGTTTAGGAATTGTTCCTATCTAAAAGTAATGAAGGGTCAAAAATGGAGCAATACAATTGCCTTTATCTTCTTTACAAACTAGTGAGATTTTTTTTATAGTAATCAATTCTCAGTACTATATGTTAAAACATGTCAAATTAATACCGGACTCCAGATGTCTTCCTATATATTCTGAAGTGGCACTTTCTACTATTCCTTAAAATGCATCTCAATAAATATTCACCAGTACATTTATGACATCAAGAATTTTCTTTCTTTTTTTTTGTAACTTTTTTTATTAGGTATTTTCCTCGTTCACATTTCCAATGCTATCCCAAAAGTCCCCCATACCCACCCCCACAATCCCCTACCCACCCACTCACCCTTTTTGACCCTGGCATTCCCCTGTACTGGGGCATATAAAGTTTGCAAGTCCAGTGGGCCTCTCTTTCCAGTGATGGCCAACTAGGCCATCTTTTGATACATATGCAGCTAGAGACAAGAACTCCAGGGTACTGGTTAGTTCATAATGTTGTTCTACCTATAGGTTTGCAGATCCCTTTAGCTCCTTGGATACTTTCTCTAGCTCCTCCATTGGGGGCCGTGTGACCCATCCAATAGCTGACTGTGAGCATCCATTTCTGTATTTGCTAGGCCCCGGCACAGTCTCACAAGAGACAGCTATATCAGGGTCCTTTCAGCAAAATCTTGCTAGTGTATGCAATGGTGTCAGCGTTTGGAAGCTGATTATGGGATGGATCCCTGGATATGGCAATCACTAGATGGTCCATCATTTTGTCACAGCTCCAAATTTTGTCTCTGTAACTCCTTTCATTTGTACATTTTGAAATACTTATTTGTTAGTTAACTATGTAGTTTCAAAAGAAATGTACTCTTACTATACTCTAGTAAGTAACTTTATTATAAATGCTTTTTCAGATAAGAGTGAGTAGAGTAAATGAATAATTTAAAAACATGTCACATTTGTCAAAGTCTGTTTTCTTTTTCTGTATATGTTAAATAAAACCTCTAACAATATTTATTTATACAAAGTAGGTGTGGAAATTTTTAATTGTACTAAACTGTCCAGTCCCAAATTGACTGGTTTCAATGAAAACTATTATTGTGTTATAGGTTGAATTTCTCCAAGCAACTTATAATAATTGAGATGGATTTGAGAGTTACAAAAACCCCTCTACTTTGCTTATTTACTTAATTATTTGTTATTAAATAGAATCAAGCCTTCATCCTATTAAATGGGAAAGACAATCAATATGAAGTAACTACTAGTAAAACCAGTTTCATTCCAGTTATATCTATAACAACTACTAATTATAAGCTATTGAAATCATGATAAATTATAATGAAAATAGCTAAAATATTTATATAATTATTATTTTAAATACCCATTTAATGAATTTAAGAGCATTTATATAGAATTCCATTATGTGTGTGTTACTGTTCTTGGAAAAAATTTTAAGCATCAAAACATACATATTCCAAAGAAGAAAAATATATTTGAATGATATTAATGCTTTATGCTCATTAGTTCATGTCAATGCTGTGACCACTCCTATTTGGCCAACCAATGTCTCAAAGGAGTCATGCTATCATTTACTGATATTCAAAAATAAACAGATGATTTCACAGTGAGTAAAACTTGTAGGAAAATGGTCAAGTTTTTATTATGAGCATATTTTCTAGGTGTTGTCCAAAAATACAGAAAACTGCACAAAGTGTTTATTATTTCCTCACTTTTTTATTGAAAAAATAATTTTCAGTATTTCCTTCCTGACTGTCTGAACTTCTACTTCTTGATTGAATAGAGTAAAGCTGCAAGAGTAGAAAACACAAGCACCTTTCCTGTGCTATGGATAGTAAATTACATGTTTTAATATGAAATTAACTTTGATTGGCTTTGGCCCAATACTTATGAATACTAGATGACTTTCTTTCATTTACAAGCACAACATAACCTATACAGTTTCATCTACTTTATTATATTTTCTATGATTAATTGAAAACTCTTTACATACTTTTAATGCTCTGTAAGTGGAAAAAGTCAACTACAATAAAGCCTATTTTATCATTATTTTTAATATCATGAAATGTTTCAAATACCTCCATTAATAAACACTGGAAGCCCAGGAGACATAGAACAATTGTACTTGGACAATTAGTGTGTCTGATGAGACCTGATTCTCTAATGTTTGCTAGAATTAAGAGCTAGCACCATGGATGAGATAAATTTCTAGAAAAAGACCAAATTCTAAAAATTTGGTATTAGTTTATACTGAATAGTCAGTCATGTATAACACCCTCCATATATTGTGGACACTAATGGGATTAAATCAAATTGTTCACTAAGACACATGATTTCAAATTATTAATGGATATGCATTGGCAACTTTAAAATTACAGTTTGGATAGCTTATAATATGTACATGCAAACAGTAAAAACAAAATATATTTTGGAGAGGAATATTTTAGAATATGTATGTGTGCATTTATGTTTGCATATGTATGTGTGTGTATAACTCATGTTTATATGTGTGTATGTATGGGAAATAAATAACTAGTTTTTTTCTTAAATCTAAATAAAGATTTTGCTCTTAGGATACTACTGACTCATAGAATGAACTAGGCATGTGAATTATGTCCTTCTTTTCCATGAGAAAAAAAATGAGGAACTAATATTTTTGCTTAAATATTTCAATAATTTAATCAATAACTATCATGGGAATAAAGTTGTTACTTTGGAAAGGTATTGCTATTATTAATTTACTGTAGAAAGCTTTGCATAGTTTAATTTTTGTTTGTTGTTTTGATTGTTGTTGTTAATTTTCATTTTGCACTTCAATGAAATTTTTAATTTCATATATTTGCCTAAGTTGTGGGATGAAAGTTATTTTATAATTTCAGTTATTTCTGTGGTTGTAGACTCAATGATGAAGTCTATTTAAATTTGGAACTACATATTCATTCTTTTTCTTTGTTTCTTTTTGAGAAAGTGTGTGTATTAGATATTTTCTTTATTTACATTTCAAACGTTATCCCTTTTCCTAGATTCCCCTCTGAAAATGCTCTATCCCCTCCCCTTGCTCCTCAACCAACACACTCCCTTCCTGGTCCTGGCCTTCCCCTATACTGGGGCATAGAACCTTCACAGGACCTAGGGCCTCTCCTCTCATTGATGACCAACTAGGCCATTCTCTGTTACATATGCAGCTAGAGCTACAAGTCCCACCATCTGTTTTCTTTGATTGGTAGTTTAGTCCCAAGGTGAATCTGTGAACTTGATATATCTTCTTTATGAACTATGGTTTTTGTTTTGTTTTGTGTTTGGTTTAGTACTTCTATGGCACTATGAAAATCTTCAATGTGACATTTTCAGTAGATTCTTTCTGCTCTTATTTTCAGCTGTACTAATGACTGAGATTCACCCCATTGTCTGTTCAGCTGGAGAAGGATCTTAGGAAGTCACCTTGTTAGTCAATACTAAAGAAATTTCAGGGTACCTTCCACTGAATTAATTTAGACTAAAATTCTCAACTTTAAAGTTCATAATTCCTGAATAATCATAATAAAATAAAAATCAGCCAGGCAGTGGTGATGCACACCTTTAATACCAGCACAGGGGATGCTGGGAGGCAGAAGCAGGCAGATTAGGCCAGCTTGGTCTACAGAGTGAGTTCCAGGACAGCCAGGGCTACACAAAGAAATTCTGTTTTGAAAAAAAATATATCATTTCACATTTTGATAAATTTTCTTGAAAAAAATATTATCTTCCTACTCAAACATTAAATTCATATTCTATAACCTACTTGTTACTTACAAAAGTACATTAAAACTTTATATTATTAATGTTTATTCTTCCATTCATGAAAAAAATGAGTCAAAATTTGACAACTATTTCTTATACTATTTCAGGGTATAGATTGATATTTATACGAATATGTTTATGTAAATATCCACTGTCAACACAAATGTGAAAATAATTTGTACTTTATAATTTTTCCCTATATGGCTCTTTTCTTAGCATCTTAAATGGAATTGAATAAAAATGGTCTTGACTTAGAAAAATATTTACTTATTGTCGAAATCGGCTCCATAAACAATCTTCCAGGCAAATATCATAGGCTATATAGATCATGCTCCACAAGCTAATAGCCTTATTGGTGAAGACACCTTTCATTTACGCCATCAGACATAAAATTGATCTAGCATTCAAGGAAGATTAAAGCAAAGCAAAACTAGCTGCCAAATTCATACAGACTATCATTTCTATAAGGTACTCTGAATGCTACTAGGGAAGAAAAGTAACCACCAATATCACAGGCTACAAACCTTCAACATAAACAAATAACTGACAGCAAGAAGTACATACTGGTAGAGTAGGAGCACAAATGTTCTGTGAATAACCAACAATGTTTTTGTTGAACTAAGGCCGACTCTGTGATATGAAAATCATGCTTGACAATGTAAAAGTATTCCAAACCCCCAAATTAGATAGGCTATGGGACCTTGTATAGAACCAACTACTGTTATTCTGAAGGGACATAGCAACAAATGATTCCTAATGACATATTGATTTACACACAGTGATTCACTCAACCCTCAGGAGAGAGGCTTCTCCTGACAGTAGATGGTAATAAAACAGAGGCACACAAACTGTCCAATATACAGAGTGAGAATCTTCAGATCATTTAGCCCTAAGTGGGATGTCTTTATCAAACTCCTTCCATCAGAATTCAGGGTTCTATGTGGATGAGGAGGTAGAGAATTTGCAAGCTGGCTGAGAAAGTGACATCTTCCACACACATGGGAATAAACACTGGAACAGCACCAATAAGACATGCACACACTCAAGCAGACAAAATCACAGCAGGGAAAGGGAAATGGACACAAATTTCCACTACTAATCAAAAAGCTATTTTTTATTGGTACCTGCTGGGAAGCAGAAAATCTGTTTCTCCAATGGAGTGTTGCTTTATTTATCAATGACATGCCCAGGAGCAGTAGGTAAACACAAAATAGAAACCATGAGTTGTTTTTTTTTTTTTTAATTCTTTCTTTGCTTTTATGCTTTTTTGATTTATCTTAATATTTTTGTCCATGTGTGTGTTTCTGAGACACACACACACACACACACACACACACACACACACAGAGAGAGAGAGAGAGAGAGAGAGAGAGAGAGAGAGAGAGAGAGAGAGAGAGAGACTGTCTAAACATCTGGATTGGAAAATACCTCTAATAAGGGCTGCCTTTCTCAAATATATAGCTATATTTTTAAAACCTGTCTAAGTGTCTTCTGTGTCAATAACACTTTAGTTATTGTCCTCCATCACTGTTAGATCTACAGTTCATGTCTTTACTGGAAGTAATCCATTTCCTGCCAGCTAGAAAAGGAGTAGCTAATTGTAAGTGCCACCAAGCAGCCTATGAGGATACTCTAGGAAAACAAAGAGTAATGACAGAATAAAAATGGCAGGTGATTCTTCCTATGAAATGTTAGTTTTAAATACCGCTGTAGAATATTTTCTTCTGTCTATAATAATATACTTGTCCTAACTGATGTGATGGAAAGTCATTAAGGAACTTTGTTATTTCCATCATTGCAGCAGAGACCAAATACACAAAATGTATAAACAGACATTCAAAGACAAAATGCGTAAGAGAGCTATATTTGTGCTATTTTTCACCATTTTGAACCTGAAGTTGCATTCTTGGTGATTCCAGTCCAATGACCTGGGCAATACCTCTGTGAACTTTTGCGCAAAAGAATTGACTTTATTGTCTTCTTATCAATGACTGGTGTTTTATTGATCTTTGCTGATCCTTTCACAAGGTTAATGAAAGTGTTCCCGAAAATAAATCAAAGCAAAAGAAATATAAAAGAAAACTTCAAAAAGCCGTTTCAGGAGATACTTATCAATTTGGCCTTATGAGATATATTCACAGATATAATAGTTCTTCCTTTATTTCCCAGATTACTCCATTAATAGTTATAGTTAAAATTCCTGTGGAAAACCTCAATTCTATATAAAGGTAGATCATGCAAATCATACTCTCAAGTTCTAAGGCATGAAGCTTTCCCAGGAGATTTTCCTAGAGATCAGCATTTCCAACAGCCATCCTTCCAGTTCTCATAAGTTCTGACGAATGAAGATTCAGCTTTAGACTAAGGCATTTTGATATACTTTATGAAAACACTTTTGCATATTCAGGTGTGGCGCAAATTATTTATCTTTAATGTAGGTTTGATTATAGGTGCGATTAATGAATTGCAATAGTTTATCAGAAGTAAACACGTAAAAGAGGTAGATTCTTCCAACTGCGAGAACAAGTTTTAAATAAAGGCTGTAAGCAATAGACCAGAGGAAAAATAGCTAACATCTCTGTGGAAAGTATCTTTATTTTTCTTTAGTTTTAAAGGGTAAATCCCCATATTTTATTTCCTTATACAGCCTTCTCATGTAACAGGACTTCCTAAAGTGAATTTGAAATAAAAGAAGAGAAGAGAAGAGAAGAGAAGAGAAGAGAAGAGAAGAGAAGAGAAGAGAAGAGAAGAGAAGAGAAGAGGGAAGGGGAAGGGGAAGGGGAAAGGGAAAGAAAGAAAAGAAAAGAAAAGAAAAGAAAAGAAAAGAAAGGGAAGGGAAGGGAAGGGAAGGGAAGGGAAGGGAAGGGAAGGGAAGGGAAGAGAAGAGAAGAGAAGAGAAGAGAAGAGAAGAGAAGAGAAGAGAAGAGAAGAGAAGAGAAGAGAAGAGAAGAGAAGAGAAGAAAGAAAAGAAAAGAAGAAAGAAAAAGAAAAGAAAAGCATGAGCCTATAGTGAAACTTTTTATGAAGACTTTTTGAAAAATCAATGTGTAAGTGACCTTTAATATATGTTCAAAGGAACAGATAAGTCACAGTTATATTCTTCGCTCCTTCATTAAAAACTGTATCTTGCTATTTGCATTTGTCTCAGACCTGTTAACTTTCCAGTCTCATATCCTTTGCTCCTCACAGTGCATTCCACTGTGATGTTTGCACAGCTACCATTTTTTTAATTGCTTCTGAAGGATTAAAATACATCATTTGGCATTTTAGAACTTCTGCTAAATGCATGCAAAGTTCTTTAGATGACAAATGAAGAGCCAAGAATTATATTTCTTAATGTCTAAATAATGAAGATAAAAATAGCTTCAGAATATATAGCTTTAGACATCACCACAGTCGCTCATGGGTGCTTATGATATTCCGAGGTTAGATATTATGTCTAAACTCCTAATAATTTTGATAATATTTTATCTTATTTAAATGATCTTCAAAATCAGAAACATCCCATATAGGACACAATATCTCTTCTGATAAATAACTTAGAAGTTGGGACTTTCTTAGTGGAAATATATTATATCTACTCCATACTTTATTATGAAAATATGATGGCTGGGAACATAAATTTCATAATTTTATCATGTTTAATTTCCAATTGATCCATCCTCAGATATTCAGGTAGCAGTATAATACTTTGAATCTACTTGATCAACCTCAGAAAGCAAAAATAGGAATGGCGATTTCAATTTATTTTTTATTTCATATGGTAGTAGCCAGAATAACTAGCCAGGACACATAGATCCTAAGGAATTTAAGAATCACAACTGTTGAAGAGGGTATTATTAGGTAGATATTTAGATATCAGCATTTTGAAGGATACTGGCTTCAGCCCTTTCCTCCTGATCAACAACTTACAAAACTAAATAATGGACTTTCAAAATTCATTAATATTTAGAAGTGTAGTATTTGAAGTCTATTGTTGGATCTAAGCCGAGAGATAACATCTTGCACTGTCCAGAAGATTGCACATAGATACCTATCTATCTAAAGCTTTCTTTGGAAGCTCCAAACATTATAACATCACTCACCAGCAAAAGACTTTTCATAGCATTTCAATCCTGTAAGGGTAAATTAAATGAAAACTGAAACCTCTATGGGATATCCCAGAGACCTTAGAAATCGTGCAATATTTATCTAAGGAAATTAATGTTAACCATGGGATCATGTTCCCCAAAACCGTCAGAAAACACAGATATTTACAATACAGTTAGTAACAGCAGCAAAATTGTACTTACGAAAGTAGTAACAAAAATAAGTTTATGGTTGGTAGTTACCACAATACACAGAGATGTATTAAAAGGCCATAGCTTTAAGAATGTTGAGAACTACTGATCTAAGTTGTGGGTGGGTTTACTAGTCCCTTTTCATTGTCCAGACTCATTCGTAGTTACTTCAGTTAAAAAAATAAGTCAAACAAACAAACAAACAGGTATATTTGGTAGAAAAAATCAACTCCTCTTCCTGTGTGAGTGGAGAATCCAGGAAACATATGTTTGATAGAATACAACTTTGTACTACTTGCTTGTAAAAGAAAGTTCTTGGGACTTGTTTCAATCAAATTCCACATCTAAGGATGGCTTCTTGGAATAATTAAAAGGTATTGCTTCCTCTTTAGACTTAGAATCTAGGGAATTAGAAGAAACTTTGAAGATCTGTAGGCTTTATATTTGTTTACTCTACTAAATACTTATTTATGATGCTCATTGCTTCAGAAATCCTCCTTGCTGGGGAGAGAAAGAATGCGCAGCTGCCTAATTACTTGCTAATAAAGGGAAAAAAAAAGTTCAGGCCATGTCAGAAAGACAGACTCATTTTCACATTCAGAAATTAATGAGAAGAAAAGCAAGGACATAATAAAAAGTAAATCCTTTTTATGAACACACACACACACACACACAAATCTAATAGCATGTTAGTTGCTAATTTGAATTTTAACCATGTTTATGTAGCTCTAGAATACAGGTTCCTTGAAAAAGCAGAATTATTTATGTTTATTTTGTGTATATGAATATTCTGTCTACCTGTGTAACTGTACAGTATGTGCACATCTAGGGTTCAGGGAGTCCAGAAGAGGGTTTTGTTTGCTGTCACAGGAGTTATAGTGTCTTGTGAGTTGCCACGAGAGTGCAAGGAGTACAATCGAGATACTTCAGAGTTCTTAACTCACCAATCGTGTCTTTAGGACAAGAAAGGGTGATTATTTCATCCTAGGCCATGTTTCTATGAAAAAGTGTCATCTTTGATATAAATATATCAATGAAAAGAAGGTAATGTCCTAAGTTTAAATTGAAGTCTAACATGCCTGCACTGAAAGAAAGAAAGAAAGAAAGAAAGAAAGAAAGAAAGAAAGAAAGAAAGAAAGAAAGAAAGAAAGGAAGGAAGGAAGGAAGGAAGGAAGGAAGGAAGGAAGGAAGGAAGGAAGGAAGGAAGGAAAGAAGGAAGGAAGGAAGGAAGTCTTATTTTTAATAGTGTCCAGTATCTATTGCTTCCATTAGTTTTGACATAAAATTAATTATTAATCTTAAAAAACAAGAAATTTTTAAACTTAATATGCATAAGCCTACTACTATAATTCGTTTAAGACAACACAGAGAGTGTCCAAACCCAAAAGGGTGTTAGAGACACTTCATCAAACCACCACGCTCTACCCTCTGTCCCCATGTTCTTATGGACACCTCATAAACACAATTGCAAAAGTCCCCATAGTTTTTAAAAGCCCTGACCATATCCAAAATTTCATTTTTTTCCTAAAACTCAAGACAATATTTTAAATGCATTCCTGTAAAGTAAATAAAAGTACATATACCCAAAATACAATGATATAGTATAGACATTTGGATTCCTCATATAAGTCAGATAATAACTGAAACATAACTGACTAAATACCACATTTTGAAGCTTCCTGTTCAGAATCTGGCTTCAATGATGCAATCATCTGTGATCCCATATTTTTAGTTAGTGTTACCTTTTGAGCTATGCTATTAACTAACTGAACTTGGTATCTATCTTTGACCAAGTCCCCATTCCATATTGGGTTATCCAAGGCATACCCACTAGCTTACTGATTTCTCAATTCCAACTTATTCCTCTTCTCCTCCACGGTTTAAAAAAGTGACATTTTTAGGGCCTCTTAGCAGTGAATTTGACCCTTTAGATGTTCATTCCCTCAGTAGATCTCTGGAGTTTTTGTAAGTATCCAGAACTGCAACACTCTTACATCTTACATGTGAATGAAACAGCCAGTTCTACTGCCAGGAAGATGTGGAGCTGGGCATTTTGAGCTAAGTCTATAGTGTCCTCTGTATGATTTCCCAGATAAAACGGAGGAAAAATAACAAAACATACTCAGTACAAATGCTATCCACCGGCCTTACAGTTAGTCTCTTCTAATTTTCTATGAAGACTCAGTGAGGTCTTTACCACAGAGAAGCAATAGAATCAGATTCATGGAAGACAATAACACAGCCCACTTATTTATCATGAAACAGGTTTTCAATGGGATATCCCCAAATCAAGCCCACTGTGTTCACATTTTTTTTTCGAATTATTTTCCAAACTTCCTCCAGAATAGGCCATTAACTTACTTTTATACATTAAAAATCCTCCACATTTTCTCACATCAAATAGTCTGGGCAATTTTATTACAACAAAGACCACACATCCTTAATGAAATGTTCAATAGCCGTAGTCATCAGGGAAATGCAAATCAAAACAACCCTGAGATTCTACCTCACATCACTCAGAATGGCTAAGATCAAAAACTCAGGTGACAGCAGATGCTGGTGAGGATGTGGAGAAAGAGGAACACTCTTCCATTTTTGGTGGGATTACAAGCTGGTATAACGACTGTGGAATTCTGTCTGTAGTTCCTGAGAAAATTGGACATAGTGCTACCTGAGGGCCCAGCTATACTTGAGGACAAGCTGAGTGCCTGAGCATATACCCAGAAGATGTTCCAACATATAATAAGGACACATGCTCCACCATGTTCATAGCATGCATATTTATAATAGCCAGAAGCTGGAAACAACCCAGATGTCCCTCAACAGAGGAATGGATAAAGAAAATGTGGTACATTTACACAAGGGAGTACTACTCAGCTATTAAAAACAAAGAATTTATGAAACTCTTAGGCAAATGGATGGAACTTGAAACTATCATCTTGAATGATGTAATTCAGTCACAAAAGAATACAGTGGTATATACTCACTGATAAGTGGATATTAGACCAAAAGTTCAGAACACCCAAAATTAATTCTTAGACCATATGAAATCCAAGAGGGATGATCAAATGTGTATGTGTTCCTGCTTTTTAGAATGGTGAACAAAATACTCACAGGAGGAATATGGAGACAAAGTGTGGAATAGAGAATGAAAGAAACGTCATTCCGAGATTACCCCACCTGGGGATATATCCCATATACAGACACCAACCATGGTCGCTATTGTAGATGACTAGAAGTACTTGCTGATGGAATCCTAATATAGCTGTCTCCTCAGAGGCTCTACCAGAGCCTGACAAACACAGAGTTAGATGCTTGCAGCCAACCATTGGACTGAGAATGGGGTCCCTGATGGAGGAGTTGGAGAAGGGAGTGACGGAGCTGAGGGAGTTTGCAGCCCCATGGAGGGAGCAACAGTGTCAACAGGCTAAGAGCTCCAGGGTACTGTGCCACCAACCAAAGAATACCAGTGACTCAGGCCGCATATGTGGCAGAGGATGACATTGTTGGACATCAGTGGGATGAGAGGCCCTTGGGTCTGAGGTTGTTCAATGCCCCAGTGTAGGATTCAAGGGAGAAAAGACAGAAGTGGGTGGGTGAGTGGGTGGGGGAACATCATCATAGAGGCAGGGAGAGGGAGGAAAGGATAGGGGGTTCTGAAGAGGAGACCTGGAAAAGGGAAAACATTTGAAATGTAAATAAAGAAAATATTTTTAAAAATACTGAACCGTCTTGTTTGTTCTCCTCAAAGTAATTTCATTGCATTGCATATTGTTAAAAAACACGAGTTACAAAATATTTATTATTTAATAGAAAAAAAAACAAAAGGAAAACAACATGAAAATTTAAGTGTATTTTAGATATAAGAAAAAGAGTACCAATGTACTATTTTATATTGTTTAATGTAATTCCAGCCTTTTCTGAAAAAAAATGAATCATAGTAAATATTAAAATCTTAATCACTTAACAAAGAAGTACATATTTACTGAAATCTACTTCTTATTTTTATTAAAAGTGTAAGGGTTCTAAACTAGTATTTATTTTCATTTAAAAGTGGTATTTATTATGTCTTTTATTTGACAAAGTAACATTTATTTTATTAAATAAAATAGATGCTTCAAAATAAGTCATAGGAAATTAATTTTGAGCATGAGAAATTTTCTCAAAAAAAAAAAAAAGAGAAATTTTCCTTATCATTTGGAAATCATACTGTAAAGGCTAAAGTAGACTATGTTGTACACAGAGCTACCATCAGCGATGAGAAGATATAAGTACAACACATCAAAGCAATATTTTACATATGTTTTAAATTTTCATTGCAAAGCTTTCTTAATGACAAAAATACTAGAGCTGTTCCTGTAAAAGTTTTTCATAGAATTTATATTTTATTTGTTGTCAACCTTTAGAAAATGATAACTTGAGAAAAACAAATTATGAATAAGTTAACATGTTTTCCAAATGGGATAGTAATATATTTTATATTCATAATTTTTTTGAAAAATTTGTGTGCACTATCCTGAAAGTGGTAATGCAAATATAAGAACCTGCTCATTATCTTTTGAACAAAAATTTCTGTCAAGTGCATTCTTTTCAAACAGAGCAATAACAAGCTCAATTCAATTTATTTTTATATTGATGGTTTACACAGAGAATCATAAAATGTGTTTTAGAGAGAATTAAAACCAGAAGAAATATCTCACTGCTCTGAATTCAGTGTTTGCTTTGTACTAAGTAGAGACAAAAAGTTTTCGATAAAAGGTGAGATAAGAAAAGCAAATCTAAATTTAATACTGTGTCTTATTAGAAAAGTACATTTGATTTAAAAATGATGAGAATTTAAAATGGGACACATTTTCATAAAAAAGCAAACCAAAATAATTATGAATCTTCACTGTAACAAAATAGCTCAATATCAAAGAATATGACGCTCTAACATATAAGCATATATAGCTTTGAATTCAGGAACAGTTTTTTAGTATATATAAACACACCTTTAAAATAAATAATATGTTCAAATAAGTTAGTTCTATATCTGCAAAAAATAAATAAATCCAGTGCTCCATTAGGAATGCAAAGCCCTTTTAACTCACCTATCCCCTGAATTCCAGCTGCTCTGTGCTATTCCTTCATAATTTTGTCTCATAGTCTTGTGTGATTGTGTGATTTTTTTTTTCCCATAGAAACCTAGCTTGAAAATTCTAATGTACGTATATCATTGATGTATTCACTTTCTGGATTTATGTGTGGAAAAGCCAGGGCACATGGTATATGTATGAAATAAAGAAATGAACTATTTCTCTTTCATAATTGTAACATTGTTATTTTACCTTGAGTATTGATTCTGGCTCACATGCCTAGATACTAAAACTTCAATCAACAGGGAAAGGCAGGGAAGGGGAAATTTGTCTTTCCTGTGTAAGAACCACTTAATTGGGTATCTAATACCATGTGTTCTGCCCTTAAATCATACACACAAGCAACATTAAATAGATTCAAGTGGTTGTATTTATATATTTATACACACAAACAACCCCCTCCACACACACAATAAAAATCGAGAGAGAGAGAGAGAGAGAGAGAGAGAGAGAGAGAGAGAGAGAGAGAGAGAGAATCAGTCTGAGAGGGAGCAGAGACAAAGAAGGGATTAGACTGCACTGATTTTTAATTTGTGGGTTGTGACCATTCTGGAAGTCACATATCAAATATCTTGCATACCAGATACTCATAGTATAGTCCACAACAGTAGTATAATTAGTTATGAAGTAGCAACAAAATGATTTTATGGTTAAGGGACACCATGACATAATCAAATCTTAAGTGTCACAGCAATAGGTTGAGAACCTCTGGATTAGTGCAAGGATAAGTGAAGGTGGGTAAAAGTATAATTACCTTTTAATTAAAAATAGATTTGCTGACAAGACCCTGATATAGTTGTCTCCTGTGAGGCTGTGACAGTGACTGGCACGTACAGAAGTGGATGCTCACAGTCATCTCCTAGATGGAACACAGGGTCCCCAATGAAGGATCTAGAGAAAATATTCAATAAGCTGAAGAGCCTGCAGCCCTATAAGAAGAACAACTATATGAACTAACCAGTACCCCCAGAGCTCATATCTCTAGCTTTATATGGAGCAGAGGATGGCCTAGTCAGCCATCAGTTGGAAGAGAGGCCCTTGTTCTTGGGAAGATTCTAGGCCCCAGTATAGGGGAATGCCAGGGCCAGGAAGTGGGAGTGGGTGAGTTGAGGAGCAGGGGAAGGGTGTAGGATATTTTCTGGGAGGGAACTAGAAAAGGGGATATGTAAATGAAGAAAACACCTAATAAAAATAAGATTGAGATAATTTCTAACAAAAGGGAATTCATTAAAATTAGATTTTAATAATTTAAACACACAGTGTTTAAATACATAAGCATTTTAGGATCAAGACTTTCAAAAATGCCACCTTAAAATTAATGAATTCAATAGTATTTAAGAAAAAAGTTAACATAAACCTGTGTGACATTAACAGTAGATTTGAAAACACAGTAGAGATACGAGTGAGTATTGTATCTTAAAAGCAGAACGTGAACTAGAACAAATGTTCCTACTCTATTAATGACAATTGTCAGATTTATTCTTAGGCTCATACATCAAAATTCTTGAAGAAAATAATTCCTTTTACAACACATGAAAGAGGTTTAAATCAGAAGTGACCGTGATGACATATTATTACAACATCTTCCTTGTACCAGGAATGGGATATTGCGAAGAACTTTGTCTTGTGGTGATTTTTATTGCTCAGAAAAAGATAAGTATTCCTATTTGAGAAATACAAATTATGATGCTCAGTCAGAACTCAGGTATTTCTTCCTCTAGACATTATTACTTGCATCCACAAGATGACTCTTACAATTTTCTATTGTTGTGTACACTGACCCAAAGCAGGGGTCTTTGCAGTAATTAAGCATTACTGAGATCATACTGTCATAATTTTCAGAGTTGGAGAATATTATCACAGAGTGTGTTCTTTCATGCTTGCGCTTTTACTCTTGTAAAATGATCGAATAAGGAATGTAGTTATGTCAATTGGGAGCCTGACCAGACAATCAGCAACAAGCTCACAATTAGGATATTAGATATTCAGAGTGATGGTGACTTTTCTGCATGAAAAACAGAAGACAATTTTGTACACTAGAAATTTGTGTTTGAGGAAACCAAGAGAAGTTATTTAAATCTTAATTTTACATCATTGATAGTAAATTAATTTTACATAAAATAATAAATGTTTAAATTATGGGTGATAGAAATTTCTGATTATTAGGAGGTCAAAGTGTTTTGAATACTGTGCTGTCTTATGAGTACAATATTGCTTGATTCTTATAATTAGCAATGCTACAGATAAAATAGAATGTGTACATATAAACATTACCGAGTGGACATTGTAGGTTTTCTTTAGTGTGGGCGTGTGTGAAAAACAATAATAACTGAAGAGGAGAATTTGAATTTCAGATGCAGTATGATGGGCAAGAGAAGAAGTCAAAGAAGAGGGGAAAATAACATATGTTTATGAAATTATAAAAAGCATGGAATATTTTAATGACGAGTAGAGACTTTGTGCAACAATAACTACAATTCAAATTTTCTGTCTTACCCAAATCAGTTTATGCTCATGTTTATCTTCATAGTTTTACATCCAAAAATTTATCAGAAAAGTGGATGCTGGAGAAGTCACACAAACTTTGCTGAAAGTGCTTTAAGACCACTTTGTGATAGAGTGCAGTTCAATGTATGTAAGAGTGTCAGACTGGGAAGCCCACCTCTGTGGGTCAAAATATCATCCTGTTAAAATTTTGAGTAACAGCAAGCAGACCATTTGAGCTCTGTGAGACTGCAATTGTGTCTCTGCAAAGTACATCTATATGATTTATCCAATGATTAGATGAATAGAGAGTTAAAATTTGTTAGGCAATTTGTAGCATGGCACTGTATCAGTTATTATTGAATTCTGTTTTTTTTTAATATAATATAAATATAAAATGTCCTCTCTAGGCTGATATGATTGGACACATGGTCCCTAGCTAATGGCAATGTTTGGGAAGGTCATGTGACTGTTAAGATCTGGAGTCTAGCAGGAGAAAATACATAATTGTCATGGGCTTTGATGTTTTATGTAAAACAAAACAAAACAACAATAACAACAACAACAACAACAAAAACCTCTTGATTTTCCTACTTCAGCCTCCTTCGGTAAATCTCACAAAGTGCGTCCCCAGCACTGGCAGGCTTTGAGGTTTTGTAACAATATCTGCTTCTTGTGCTTGTGTTCTCTGAATGCAGATTTCATATAATCAGGGAGGTTTCAGCTCGCATTATCATGGCATTTCTCCCTAATGACATGTCTTTTCTGCTGTAAAGTACTCTTCAGATTCTATAATAAATTAAGGAAAAAAAATAGAAAATCCTGTCATTATTAGCAACTCTCCCAGCTACGCCTCATTCTGTGGAAAGAGAGGAAGATGGAGAGACACACAGTATGTACGGGAGGTAATGCATACAATGTATAAAAATATGTATATGGAATGTGAAGTGTTCAAAAAGATTTTCTAGCTCTCTATATGTGTGATAAGAACTAACATGTAAGTATTTGGAAAAATTCAGAGAAACACTTACTGCTTCCAAACTTGTTTTACTTACATTGTTAACATAGTCCTAAGCAGTGAAATTATTTTAAAAATCTAAAAAAAAAAGCCTTCTTTAATTAAAATGTGAAACTATACTTTAAAAGAAAAACACACATATGTTGATTAAATTTGCTTTTAACAGTTATCTTACGTCTTTCTTCAGGGTCTATCCTAGAACCACTCTATCTGCCACCACATATGGATCCCTTCTTCCCTGCAACTTATCTTTCCATCCAATCCCATCATCACACTCTTTTCAAGAGTAGCATTGTGTCCATAATTTGTTCTTCCTTCTTTTTGAACTTCATTTGGTCTATGAATTATATCTTGGGTATTCTGAGATTCTGGACTAAAATCCACTTATCATTGAGAGCATACCATGTGTGCTCTTTTGTGATTGAGTGAACTCACTCAGGATACTATTTTCTAGATTGATTCATTTGCCTAAGAATTTCATGAATTCATTGTTTTTACTAGCTGAGTAGTATTCAGTCCTTCTTAAAGAAGGGAACAAAACACCCATGGGAGGAGATACAGAGACAAAGTGTGGAGCAGAGACTGAAGGAAACACCATCCAGAGCCTGCCCCACCTGGGATCCATCCCATATACAGTCAGTAACCCAGATCCTATTGTGGATGCTAGCAAGTGCTTGCTGATAAGAGCCTGATAAAGCTATCTCCTAAGAGGTTATGTCAGTGCCTGACAAATGCACAGGTGGATGCTCTCAGCCAACCATTGGACTGAGCACAGGGTCCCCAATGAAGGAGCTAGAGAAAGGAACAAAAGAGCTTAAGGAGCTTGCAATCCCATAGGAGGAAAAAACACATGAACCAAACAGTACTCCCAGAGCTCCCAGGGACTAAGTCACCAACCAAAGAGTACTCATGGAGGGACCCATGGTTCCAGCTGCATATGTAGCAGAGGATGGCTTTGTTGGACATCAATGGGAGGAGAGGCACTTGGTCCTGAGAAGGCTCAAAGCCTCAGTGTAGAGGAATGCCAGGACAGGAAAGCAGGAGTGGGTAGGTTGGTAAGCAGGAGGAGGAGGGATGGGATAGAGGGTTTTCAGAATGGGAAACCAGGAAAGGGGATAACATTTGAAATGTAAATAAAGAAAATATCTAATTTTTAAAGAAATCAGTAAAAAAGAAAAATGAGTAGTATTGTGAGTCTTTCTGACTCTTCCTATTCATCCACACACACTAATTCCCCAGATCTAGCCCAGGATTCACATTTTGTTTTGTTTTCCATTGTTATTGCCATAACCAATATCTACAAAATTTGTATGACTGTCTCTAAATATTAGTGTGCACACAGGCTCCTGCCATTAAAATATACTATATTTAGTCATCTAGATCTACCCCTGCATTATATTCTTGGATCAGGAGCCACATCCTATATACTAGTTCAGTGCCATATATCCGTAACTTCGTCCCATCTAACCTATTCTCTACCTCTCTGCCCAATCTGCTTGTATATATTGTCTTCTGGTGCAACCTACTCATTCTATAACAAACTTAGAATTAACAATAACAACAAAAGTTTTCATCATAAAAATATCAGCAACATGGAATGTCACCCCAGTAACTAAAGCTACTAGTCCTATAGAAATACTTGCCAATGATAATGACTTAGGTGAACCCCAGGACACATATTTTAAAAAGAGCAATCATAAATTTCATTAAAGGATTCAGGAATTTAAAAAAGATATTATGAAACAAGCAGTGAACATAAAGATAAGAGCAAGTCTGGTGTCTTCTGAAGAAACATATAAAAATTTGATGAGAAGAAATTATAATCCAGGACTTGAAAATGAAATTTAATGGTGATAGAAACATTGAAGATGTTTATACTCACACTAGTTGAAATATGTAAATGTTGATAATTTATATATGTGTGTTCCATTTGCTAACTTTAGTAGAATAGGCCAATCTACTTTTTATTGGTAAATTAATCTTAGATATAGCAACATGTATCACATGTAAATATGATGCAATATTCAGAGAATATAAAAAAGAAAATTTAGATAAGATCCTGATGAGTAATAATTTGAGTTTGAGCAAAGAGTTTACTTCTTAGTGGCCTTTAAAGCTATTTTTGTTTTTCTTTTTTTTTATTAGATATTTTCTTTATTTACATTTCAAATGTTATCCCCTTTCCTGGTTTCACCTCTGAAAACACCCTATCCCCTCCCTCTCTCCCTACTCATCAACTCACCCACTTCCTGGTCCCGGCATTCCCCTATACTGGGCATAGAATCTTGACAGAACCAAGTGCCTCTCCTCCCATTGATGACCAACTAGGCCATTCTCTGCTACATATGCAGCTAGAGCCATGAGCCCCACCATGTGTACTCTTTGGTTGGTGGTTTAGTCCCAGGAAGCTGTGAGGATACTGGTTAGTTCATATTGTTGTTCCTCCTATGGGGCTGCAAAACCTCTTCAGCTCCTTGGGTACTTTCTCTAGCTCCTTCATTGGGAACCCTGTGCTCGGTCCAATGGATGGTTGTGCATCCACTTCTGTTTTTGTCAGGCACTGGCAGAGCCTCTCAGGAGACATCATTGACACCTGATTCTAGAAATGAGTGTTCTTTGCTATGAGACACCTTACTGGGTTAAATAAACAATATCTTGCCCTTGCATGAACAAAATGGGATTTTCAGTCAGTTGGAGAGGGTGGTGAACAATGCCTTCTGACAGGAAACCTTGCTTCTGGAGACTAATCAGAATGTCACTACTGTGGAGATATTAGAATGTGATAGGTCCAGAGGCTGATGGCCTTATTTTTGGCTAGTTTTAGCCCTTTGGAACAGACATTCCATGCCTATTTCTATGTATAAACTGTGGTTGAAGAAACGTTTTTTACAATCTAATTTTAGCAGATCATTAGTTTCCATTAATCCCCCAAATTAAGAATGTCATCAAATAGCATCTTGAGCCTATAAAAAAATCCATATATATTGCTCTAACTTCTTTTTTGATTTAAATACAAACAAATGTACATTAAATTTCCTTTAACTTATGATTTTACTTTTAAATTTAGAAAAGAGTATTTTCATGTTGGAACATAGAATTTGGGTTAGCCCAAATTTAGGCTACATCATTTAAAATAGCTCCAGAATAAAATGTATCTTATTCTCTTTAAGATGAAGGATGAGTCAGGAGAACAGAAAGACCTGCTGTTTCCTGAAGGGAAAGGGAAGAGGAGTGGGTCTGCGACAGAGCAGCAGATGGATGGAGTGAATAAGGGTAGTGGTGGAGGGAAGGGATTTCCATCTGTCTTTCTAATTTTTTTTTTAGAGAAGAATAAATAAACAAAGGAATATGGTGTTTTGCTTTAACAATTTTAAATTATCACCTCATTTATCTGTATTAATATTTCAATATTTTGGATATCCCCTATTATATGTGAATGAGGAAAAAGATACAAACTTATACTATATATGACATGTATAAATAGATATAGATGGCATAAATAGAGATGGAGATATGTTGAGGCTGGCCAGCGGCCCACATGTCTGGGTTCTAGCCTGGGAGGAATCTTGGAATCTGGAAGAGAAGAGGGAACTAGGCGGCGCTCGAGAGAGGATGGAACCAAGACATCAGTCTGATCAAGGTTCAATTTTAATATTCGGAGACACCAGGTTATGAAGAAGGGGGAGGAGCCGATACCCTCCAAATCATCCTTGGAGTCCAGGTTTAGGTGACCGCATGTCGGCTCCTGAACAGCTAGGCCGCAGGTAGAAGCAGTGGGAATGGCAGACCTATAGGGTGGCAGGCTTCACCCCTGATGCTCTCCTAGCCCTAACAGTCAAACCTGATCAGCCAGATTTCAGGCTGAGGGGAGTGGGGGAGGTTACATAGAGATACAAGGGATAGATACAAATAGAGATATAGAGAAAAGGGAAAAACAGTAATAAAGATAGAGAATAACTTTAGGTATATAACAGATACATAAAAGCACTGTTCCATAAATGTCTTTTCAGGGGTCCAGAAGGTGAGAAGAAAATTTTGTTTTCTAGTTCCTTATTATCTCTTCTATTTGCATGGAAGCTAACCAATGCAAGCATTGGTGTGACCTGAGCAATGGCAATGGAATGCATTGTGGGAGAGCCAATTGGACTGAAGAGCTCTACTAGCTGGGACTCATTTTCTGTTTGACAGTAGCCAGTTTCTAGTAACCAGCTCCTCCTCCACAACCCATGAAACTATAATGAACTTCTGTCTAAGATTTTGCCCTTTGTTGTCTATGAATTTCATTCTTAGAATTTGTGTGAAAAGATCATTGAGGCCATTCACTCAGGGATAGCTTGGTGTATCAAGAACATCAGGGACTGTTTGTTACTCCTGCAAGAAGACCAAATGAAGGGACAGAGAGAACCTCCATCCTAGTCCAATACACCCCACTTTTTTTTTTTACAACAGTGCTACTTAAGCAAAGTTGCCTCAATGTATTCAAGTAAACAAGGAAACTACCAGTCTTTTTTTATGTATGTCAGGAATGTAGGATTATAAAAGCCAGGATGCTTTTGCAAGCTGCTTTGCAGAAAAATAAGTTTATCCTTTGTAACTTATGCTAAAATAAAAACAGAAACAGAGCAAACAAAACAGAAATGCCAATATTACCCTGACATTTAGTATTCTAGCAGTTCTTTATAAGCTAATTATCATAAGAATAATATGAGGGTGTTTCGTGTATTTTCAGCAGCTCTTCACTGAGAGATGCTTTGTTAACAACTAATGAAAAAACAAGTAGTTAATTATACAATGACAGCCATTGAGCAGCAAATTTAGTGCTTTCATTTTAGCAAGTGACTGTTACCATATCAGAATTTCTAATGCTCTGCTTTTTCTCAATCTGAAAGGCAGGCAATATAAAACATGTCTTTACTATTTTGATCAAGAAGATGGTAGACTGCTAAAACAAACACGGTATGCATTGCGTCCAGTTTAATTTTTATCCATCAATCTACCTCATAGAAGAATATTTCTTCTTATGCCATCTTGATAGGTGAAAAGAATAGATAATACTATTCCATTGTCTTTTTAAAATGGTATTTCCTTTCTTATTCTTTTCACTATGAAGAACACCATTCAAAATTATACAAGGTTATTCTTTGAGATCATTCTTTATGGAAAACCATTAGTTAATTTCAGGCATACACACACACACACACACACATACATACACACACATGTAGTCTGTGTGTATGTGTATAATCAATTTTGTTGACTGTAATAAAAGTGATATAACAGATTTAATTTTTTATGATACAGGTAAGAAAAATACAGAGAAACCTTTGCTTATGTATCCTAAGTCCTGACACTTGTTTTATCTATCTATCTATCTATCTATCTATCTATCTATCTATCTATCTATCTATCTATCTATATCTGTCTATCATCTATCTGCATACTTATGTATTTAAAGGAGGCATAATTAATAAATTTGCTTCATATACCCCATTGTAAACACACAGACACACATATACCACATTGGATCATTTCCCTTTAAGGAATATATATATATACTAACAAATAAGTGAGGACTAAAATAGTAATTTCCTAATTTTCTGAATATATTTCTTTGGAAAAACAATTAGTCTTTTATGTCAGAGATTAATACTGTAAATAATAATAAACATTCATGAAATACTTTTTAGTACCATAGATCAACTATATCTAAATTGCATTTTGTACAGAATATAAGAAAAAATATAGTTATGTTGGTATGTATTACTTTTGAGTATCTACGTACATGTGCAGTTTAGAGATCTGTGGCTTTCCTTAGAAGGTGTTCATAAACATGAACATGTCCTATGGTTAGCATATAAACAAAGGCATGAACTGTGAATTCAACCATTCCATTATTCCTGAGACTTGGTTTCAAAGTGTTCATTGATTCTAACTTTCTTCCTTTCTGAAATGAAGTTCAATAAAATCAATAAGCACTGTATCTTCAAAGAGCAATGTTAGAAAATTTCTGTGTTGTATTTAATTAGTTAAGAAGTCTGCACGTGGGCAATTAGCTCACTTGGCAGCTGAATACAGAATGCTCCTTATAGTGCAGCTTTGTTATATTTTCAAATTAAGTTTCCCAGAGGAAATATTTGTAAAATGATTTCTCAAATGATTTTCTTCTTTCAGTGATATAACTCCAAATGAACAATTCCTCAGATAAAAATGTATGGTGTTCAATCAGTAATTTATACTTCAATAATGGTTATTATGAAATTTTACATAAAAACCTAGGTTATAAATAGAAAATTTCAAATTTAATATGTAATACCAAGAAATTGCATACACAGTCAAAGGAAATGTCAGCAGTAGACTTAATCAGAATGACTTTCATTTTTTTTCTATGTATAAAGATCAAATCTTCTTTAGTCACTAATTTCTTTAGTGATTATAACCACAGGAGAAACTGATTTTAATCTGTATTGTTCAGAATACTGAATCACATCAGTGGGTTTATATTATAGCATATTTATTCTACTATTGAATTTTAACTTGACATTCTTCAAGTTAACTATTGCCTACCACTGAAAAAGCTGTTTCAGTATGTATTGTTCAGAAAAGTAAATTATGTTCATGGGTTTATATTACAGAATAACTATTATACTATTGGAAGCAAACAACATTTATCAAGTTAATCATTGTCTACTAAGCAAGTAAAATTACGTGATAATTATACCTATAACATAAAAATATAAGTTAATTATGTTTTAAAATTATATTTTTATTTACTTTAAGATAACTGTGTTGGTGAAATGAGACAATTTAACAGATTTAATTTCTGTGTCCGGGGTAGGTAAAATACAGAGAAAAATTTTGTTTCAGTATCCTAAGTCTTAAAGCTTGTTCTATGTATGTATGTATGTATGTATGTATCTATCTATCTATCTATCTATCTACCTATTTATCTATCTATTTATCGATCCTTAATGAGCACATTTAAATCTATTTTCTTCAAAGAAGACTGTTTACTTAGGAAATTTGCTTGATCTGAAATTTTCTCCAATCTGTTGTCATTTCTTTGACATACCAACTGCAATCCAAGATGTTCATTCTTTTATTAAACAGTCATGACATCTTTTTTTTTTTTTTTTGTCTTGAGTTTTTTTGGGGGTTGTTTTATTTAATTATATTTTAAATGTTATCCCCCTTCTTGGTTTCCCCTCCAGAAATCCCCTATCCCACTCACCCCCTGCTTCTATGAGGGTGCCCCCCTCCCACTCACCCACTTCTGCTGCCTTCCTGAACTGGCATTCTCCTACACTGGGTCATTGAGCCTTCACAGGACCAAGGGTCTCTCCTCCCACTTCTGTGACATATGCAGCTAGTGCCATAGGTCCCTGGCTATCTATTAGAAATCTAGGTTTTCTAGTATTTTAAGACCTTACTATGTAGTTTCTTATTAATTTTGAATTCAACTGATTTTCTGAAAATTCCAATTCCTGTTTTTTCATTTGTTGATGTTGAAACCTTCGTTTTTGATGTTTAAAAAATAATCAATTGTTGTATGAAACATTTTTCCCTAAAACTCTAGCAATTTACCATATATGTATTGCTTGAACAGAACACAAATTTATTTCCTTCAATTTTGCTCTAAGGCTCACAACCCAGAGATGTGAAGATGCTAGAAACACAGGGGTGAAGGCAAGACAGAAAATGCACAACCATGAAATAGACCGAGAATCTGATACACTTTTCTAAATCTTCACCTAGTCTAGATTTTGAAGTAACTTTTGGTAAGAGAAAAGAATTCAATAGAGTACATCCCAAAGTGTGAAAGGGAAAGATTTACCAAGTCTAACAATTTTATCTCTGAAAATTAACAGTCAGTTGGGCATAAGATAATAAAAATATATAATTTTCTATAGAGGAATTTGAATCCAGAAAGAAACCTGCTCTGGCAAGGGATCACACCCAAAGACCTTCTAAGTTTGTGTGATCTGGCTAAAATAAAGGCATGCCTTTAATGCCAGGTGACAGAGACAAACAGATCTCTGAGGTCAAGGGCAGTCTGGTATAGGGCAAGATACAGGTTAAGAAAAGCTTAGGTACCGATTTGGTGATCCATGTTTTAATCCCAGCATTCAGGAGACAGGGGCATCTCTGAATTCTAGTTAGTCCAATCTTGTCAGTTCAGTTGAGTTCAGGAAATGCAGTGGAGTTAGCTGAGTCAGTCAGCTGTCAATCAGCAGAGGCAGTTGAAGCCAGATAATAAGAAACAACCAGAAGATTAAAACAAATGGCCAGAGGTAGTTTGAAGCCAGGCAGAGCAATTGAGTGAGAAGCTGAGAGAAGGCAAATTGACACAGTCGGCATAGAGCTGAGTTTGAGTAAGAAGAGCTGAGTTGAACCAGCTAGCCAGAGTTCACAAAGGACTACAAAGGGTGAGCTTATTTGGGAATAAGCCAGCAAGATGACAGTTACATCAGGTGAATAAAAGATTCCTTTACAATTTTCATGGGAATTGGGAAGCTTTAGGTGAAGAAATGATAGTTCTGAAATAAAGTTTGTAGATATTAAGAAATCATAGTCTTGCCAGGCGGTGGTGGCACACACCTTTAATCCCAGCACTTGGGAGGCAGAGGCAGGCAGATTTCTGAGTTCGAGGCCAGCCTGGACTACAGAGTGAGTTCCAGGACAGCCAGGGCTACACAGAGAAACCCTGTCTCGAAAAACCAAAAATCAAAAACCAAAAAAAAAAAAAAAAGAAAAAGAAAAACCAGAAAAAGGAATCATAGTCTTGAAAAGATATTTAAAGCATCCTTTTTAAACATGGTGAATTTTTGTTGGTTTTTAAAATAGTTTTTATGGAAAATGTGATTTTTCTTCATAAAATATGCTTTTATCAGTACCACTTCATCAACACCTCCTGGTTCTTCCCTGCCTTAACCAGCTCCAGCCTTTTTTTTTTCTTTTTAGGAAACAAACAGGCAAAAGAAAAAAAAAAGAATAAAATATACCCGATTTTATAAAGCTCAAAAATCATAGAAAGGAGAGAAATAAGGGGATAGAGGGAGGGAGGAATAAGGGAGGGAGCAAGGAAACAAGGGAGAGAGTATGAGAAGAGAAAAACAAAACCTATGTTGGTAAAAAATCAGAAATCATAATATATAAGCAAAAAAAAACAAAAAAATAAAAACTAGTCAGACAAAACAAAATGCCCAAACAAACAATATGAATGAAAAAAACAGTCAACAGAATAATGTGTGTATTCTCAGGTTCTTGGCTATTTGATTTCATTTTGTGTTGGCTACCTACACATGGCCATGGGGTTTACTCTTGAGTGTGGTTAATATACACATTGAGAGTCACTGAAGATTGTCATTATTTCCTTTGCCAGCCATTGTAAGAGAACATAACTTCTTGGTTAAGGTTGTGAATTTATGTCCAATTGTCACTCTCACCATTGAAACATCTTCTGACAGGCCCTTTGCCTGCTGTCACAATCTCTGTGACTTTGAATCAACATCAGTCCTGTTTATCTGGAAGACACAATTTCCTTTGAGCCATATATTAACTCTGGCTCTAACAATCTTCTGTCTCCTCTTCTGAATATCTTTCTGAGCCCTGAGGGGAGTACTTAATGACGACATCCCTATTAGATATGAGTTTTTCACTCTTTGCATATTGTTCACTGTGAATATGTTTTAGTTTCCACCAAATGCAAGAGTCAGCATTTCTGTTAAAGGCTGATGAAGTCACATGGAACACAGTTTGAACCCAATAAGAGAGGGGTTGGTTACAATTACAGTGTTTACACTACTGTCAGATCAACACATAATACAGGTAGGTTATGAGTAGATCAGTAATTGAACTAGCTTTTACCTTTCTTCCTGGGTAGAATGCAAAGTACCTTCCAGCAACATGAAAACACACCAGTAGGACATGAGGGTCTGGTTAGGCACCAGTTCGACTTCTCCATGTTTAATTTGGTAAATATTGTCTTCAGCAGCAGGGCTTTCCCATCAGTCTAGAGATAGTAATCACAAGCTGGCAATGGCCTGATTTATTTGTTTGGTGGTTTTCATAGGCCAACTTTTATCAGCCAACTTTGGCCAACAAGTTACATATATATGTTACGCACTCCTGGAAGTGGATGTTTTACCTGATAGAGTATATATATTCCCTACCTAGTTATTCCATGATTCCATTAACATTTCTTTTGTGTATATATATAATTTAAGGAGGTTCTACACTACATAAGATTTCCATATGACCTCTCAAATAGCCTTTATTGTTTATTGTTCCTTCCTGGATTGTCTTTCTTATGCATTTCTTACTTCCTTTCTGGTTTAATCCTCCTCCTCCCATCTCTTCCCTGTCCATTCTATTTTTCTCTCTGACTGTCCTCTCCTCAATCATTTTCTTTTATATCTAATTATGGATTTCACAGGTAAATGGATGGAGCTAGTGAAAAAAAAAAAAAAAAACTAAATTTGACTCAAGTAACCCATTGCCAGAATGACAAAGCTTGTATGTATTTCCTTTCATATAGATGTAAGATTTTAATTCTTTGCTAGACATTCTACAAGTTTTATAACCAAAAGAATGTTTTCAAAAGAAAGAGTAGGATGACCTCAGAAGCTGGAAGATATGGAGAGAATTGTGGTATTCCCTTGCCTGGGCATGGCACAGTCCTTGTAACAACAAGCTGAAGGTGATTGTAAAGAGTTGCACACATCTGTGCAGGAATGGGGCCATCCACAATCAGTAATACATGCAATATTGATTCAGAGAATTCTACCCCTCATTGGTGGATCTGATCATATTGACTATTTACACATCTGCAGTATGACTTATATCTCATTCCTCCATCTGAAGAAACGAAAGCAACAGTTACCACAGCCTTCATTGATTTCAGTGACAATTCAGTTAAAGCACAGAAACCTGACTTTACCACAGAAAGGAAATGTCAGGATGATCCAATAAAAAGCAGAAGAATGGGAATAATTTCAGCGTAAACACTTTTAAAATGTTATTAACAGAAAGAGGAAAAGAGACCCAAGCATATGAGTCTTATCTCCTTGGTTTTGTTGGGTTTTAAAGTTACACTTTCAAAGGATTGTTATGAAACTTGAGTGGGATCATCAGGTGGTTACTGAGGTATATTGGATAGATTTAAAGCTGGTAACCATAGACAACTGGTGATGCCAAGGAAATTGGAATAGTCTCAGTGAAAATAGTTAATTGTCTTGCTGGTGGGGTTTTCAGAACCTATCCAGGCAAATGATTAAACCATGCAATCTATGAGCAGGGATTACTTGTGCTTTATTGCTACTTCAATTTGAAAATGTCTCTATACTAGTGGAATACCGTCTTCAGGTTAACAAAGTTTACAACAAATGTTCACTGTACTGGAATTCTTGATGCTTAGCTAATGGAAGACGTCACCAGACTCCAAAGTGAAAACTATCTTTCCTTCTAGTGTATCTTAATTTTTCTTCCTATCTTGTTTTAATTCCCTTGACAAATTATCATCCATTGCTAAAGATTTTCATATCTTTTCTAATAGTTACACACTCTCACCATCCACCAGTCCTGCCCACATAAAATTCAAACTGCAAGTTTTCTTGGCCACAATTCTAATTAAAAATTTTGTAAATGTATGAATGTCTAGATGTGTAAGTTATCATGATTTGTATTTCAGTCTTTCATTATCTCTGTTATTTTTTGTTATTTGTTTTTGCATATTTTATTTATTTACATTTCAAATGTTATCCCTTTTCCCAGTTTCACCTCCAGAAACCCACAATCCTATCCTCCCTCCCCTGCTTCTCTGAGGGTGTTACCACAATCACTTACCCACTCCTGCATCTCTGTCCAGGACCAAGGGCCTCTCCCCCATTGATGCCCTACAAGGCAACCATCTGCTAGAGCCATGGGTCCCTCCATGTGTACTCTTTGGTTGGTGGTTTAGTGTCTGGGAGCTCTGGGGAGTTTGGTTGGTTGATATTGTTGTTCTTCCTGTAGGCTGCAAACCCCTTCAGCTCCTTCAGTCCTTTCTCTAAGTCCTCTATTGGGTCCCAGTGCTCATTAAAATGGTTGGCTACAAGCATCCACCTCTGTATTTGTCAGGCTCTGGCAGAGCCTCTCAGGAGACAGCTACATCAGGATTTTGACAGCAAGCACTTCTTGGCATCCACAATAGTGTCTGGGTTTGGTGTCTGTGTATACGATGGATTCCCAGATGGGACAATCTCAGGATGGCCTTTCCTTCAATCTCTGCTCCACATTTGTCCCCATATTTCTTGATTATTTTGTTCCCCCTTCTAAGAAGAACTGAAGCATCCACACTTTGGTCTTCCTTCTTCTTGAGCTTCATGTGGTCTGTGAATTGTATCTTGGGTATTCTGAACTTTTGGGCTAATATCTACTTATCAGTGAGTAAATACCATGTGAGTTCTTTTGTGATTGGGTTATCTCACTCAAGAGGATATTTTTTAGTTCTATCCATTTCCTTAAGAATTTCATGAAGTCATTGTTTTTAATAGCTGAGTAGTACTCCATTGTGTAAATGTACCACATTTTCTGTATCCATTCCTCTGTTGAGGGACATCTGGATTCTTTCAAGCTTCTGACTATTATAAATAAGGCTGCTATGAACATAGTGGAACATGTGTTGGAGCATCTTTTTGGTATATCCCCAGAAATGGTATAGCTTGGTTCTCAGGTATTACTATGTCCAATTTTCTGAGAAACCACCAGATTGATTTCCAGAGTAATTGATTGTACCAGCTTGCAATCCCACCAGCCATGAAGGAGTGTTAGTCCCTCACCACATCCTTGCCATCATCTGCTGTCACATGAGGGTTTTTTGTTGTTGTTGTTGTTGTTGTTTGTTTCTTTCTTATTTTTTGTTTTGTTTTGTTTTTCGAGACAGGGTTTCTCTGTATAGTTCTGGCTGTCCTGGAACTCACTTTGTAGACCAGGCTGGCCTCGAACTCAGAAATCCCCCTGCCTCTGCCTCCCTAGTGCTGGGATTAAAGGCATGTGCCACCATGCCCTGCTGTCACCCGAGTTTTAATCCTAGCCATTCTAACTGGTGTGACATGGAATCTCAGGATTGTTTTGATTTGCATTTCCCTGATAACTAAGGATGTTTAACATTTCTTTATGTACTTCTCAGCCATTTGATATTCCTCATTTGAAAATTCTGCCCTTAGCTCTACAACCCATTTTTAATAGGGTTATTTAGTTCTCTGGAGTCTAACTTTTTGAGTTCTTTGTATATATTCGATACTAGCCCTCTATCAGATTGGTAAAGATTTTTCCCCAGTCTGTTGCTTGCTCTTTTGTACTATTGACAGCGTCCTTTGTCTTACAGAAAGTGTACAATTTTGTGAGGTCCCATTTGTTGATTGTTGTTCTTAGAGCATTAGACATTGGTGTTCTGTTCAGAAAAATTTCCCCTGTAATCATGTCTTCAAGTCTCTTCGAGAATTTCTCTTCCATTAGTTCCAGTGTATCTGGTTTTATGTGGAGGTCTTTGATCCACTTGGACTTGAGCTTTGTACAAGTAGATAAGAATGGGTCTATCTGCATTCTTCTACATGCTGATCTCCAGTTGAACCAGAACCATTTGTTGAAAATGCTGCATCCAACCCTTTCAGCTGCTCGTTGAGTATTTTGTAGAGCAGTCATGATAAGCCCCTTTTAGTAAGCATAGCATAGCATCAGTAATAGTGTCAGGCCTTGTGACCTCCCCTTGAGCTGGATTCCAATTTGGACCTGTTACTGGCCTTCCTTTCCCTCAGGCTCTTCTCCATTTTCATCCCTGTAGTTCTTTCAGACAAGAACAATTATGAGTCAGAGTTTTTGACAGTGAGATGGCAACTTTATCCCTCCACTTGATGCCCGTCTTTCTACTGGAGGTGGACTCTAGAGCTTCCCTCTCCCCACTGTAGGGCATTTCATTTAAGGTCCCTCCCTTTGAGTCCTGAGTGTCTCTCCACTCCCAGGTCTCTAGCGGGTCCCCCCAACTGCTACCTCCCAATGTTGCCTGTTTCCATTCTTTCTGCTGGCCTTCAGGTCTTCAGTCCTGCCTGTAGACTGACTTTGGCTTCTTTTTATGAGTTTTAGCACATGTAAAGTTAAATTGGTAACTAGAATCTCCTCTCTTCCTTTTCACATTTGGATTCAAGCCATGAACTTTCTACTCAACATGTCTGAAGTGTGTAAGTTTTGAAATTTTAACTTGGATTTTATTTTTTCTTAAGATAGTTATATCATTCACCTTTGCCTTTTCATTTGACTCTCCTATGAATTAGACACATGCTCAATTTTACACGTAGTTGTAATTATTCCCCACGTGACTGCTTTTATACTAGTTGAGTCTCCATACGATAAAAATGAGCTCATTATTCATTAATTGGCTAGGTCTTATATTTGTAGTTATTTCGATATTTTCTCTACTTGAGATGAGGCTCTTTGTGACCTTAAATATAATATGCATCCTGTCTCCATTGTTTTCCTATGGCTTTGATTCTTCCTGCTTAATACAGAAAGCACTCGTTCTCTTTCTCCCCCAGCATTCTATATCAATTATTTTTCAACAATAAAATTCGGAGTGTTGGGGCTGGCGAGATGTCTCAGTGGTTAAAAGCACTGACTGCTCTTCCTGCAGTCCTGAGTTCAATTCCCAGCAACCACATAGTGGCTCACAACCATCTGTAATGGGATCTGACACCCTCTTCTGGTAAGTCTGAAGACAGATATAGTATACTCCTATACATAAAATAATTCTTTAAAAAAATGCACTGTTGAAATTTACTCCTATTATTTAAATTTAGACTATCAATGTTTTATTTGTATTAATAGTCATTTTGATATTGATTTATGTAGTTCCAAGAAGTATTCTTTATAAAGTGATACAAATTTTCTTGTGGAAATTAGATATTTAATTTTGTCTTATTTAATTTTTTCTTCATGCAATATATTTTGTTCACATTCTTTCCCCTCCATAATTTATTCCAGATTCTTCCTACATTTCTACCCACCCAAGTTCATGATCTTTCCATTGATATCTTTCTAACAAACAATAAAAATAAAAGTAAACACAAACAAATAAAGAGACATACAAAAAAACCCACATTTAAAAACCATTGAGTTTATTTTGGGTTGTGCCACTAATTTTGGGTTTTGTTTTTTTATATCCAGTAACACTCACTGGGGGGTTGGGGGGGCCTATTTTATCTCTCCCAGAATCTATCAAATACTAAGTCTATTAGTGTGAAATTTGTGCTTACTTTCTCAGTTTTAAATTTTACCTATCTTGAATTTGTGTAGTTATTCTGTGTGCTGTTACACTATCTGTGGGTTGATTTGGATATAAGTCCTTTTGTGTCTTGGCAATTCTGTTTCTTACAGGCATAAAACTACCTCTGATTTTCACAAACTTTCCTTGTTTGGATAGATTGCAGTGTCCTAGGGGAGGAGTTCGATGACATTTCATTTAATATGGAGTATGCCAAATTCTCCACTCTCTTTACCTTATCCAGTTTGGAATCTTTGTGCTAATTAGCAACTGCTCCAAGAAAAGACTTCTCTGTTGAGACAGAAGCAATGTTATACCCTATACATGTAGCTGTATTTCATTAGAGCTCATTTGATTACTATGTTCAGTAAGCAGAATATTAGAATTTCCCATGTTTTGGGGACATATTTTAGATACAAAATGATGAATTATAACTTGTATCTTTGACTGTTATTCTACGGTTTCTCTGCCTTGTGTTTTCAGAGCCAGATAGTATGCTCTTTGGGGGCTTACAAAATGATCTATGGATGCAGCAGTGTGGAAAGAAACAACATATTTCATACCTAGTAGGCCAGAAACACTAAGACAAATAGAGAAATATGATAGAAAAGAATGAATAATGTAGTTTAGATCGACTGTGTTTCACTTATTATTTACATTTTAGAGGTGATAAATAATTGATTTTACCTTTAAAAGTAAAATATTTCATTTTGCTTCCTAAATTTTTAAATAATTTGCTTTATTCCCTTTATGCAATTAAATTCTTTCTGATTATTTCTAAGTCCTGTTACATAGCCCCACTGAACACATTTTTCACACTGCTGTAGTCACATTCATATGACCTGCATATGAGCAAGCTTCTCAAAAGATGAATTAAAAGGACTATGGAAGTCCCATCCTTACTTGAGAATTTATCTGCAGATGATGGCTGCTGGTGGTGGCAGTAAGCCTTTTCTTGAGGGATATCATGGCTTGTTACATGGCCCATCCTCTCCTAGAAGGCCCAATACTCCTGCATATCTGATAGCTCTAACTAGACTTTGTGAAGAGTACATGAACATTGGATGGAAATATGGTGGGAAGAATCTGGAAGAAATTGAAGTGGAGGAATACAATTCCTTAGAAAATAGGAATTGCATACACAGGTATATTGTAGCCTATTGTTACTGTCTCTGCTCTTAATCTGATGGAAAAATTAGCATAAGAGGCCTAAAATCTAAGATGTTAAATCACGTTCCAAACAGAATGCTTCATCTTATTTTTGTTTCTCTGTATTGCAGTGTCTCAAAATAATGCCTCTGTGATTTCATGATTTTGTTTTATTTTTGTTTTGTTTGTTTTGTGAGCTTTTTCTGCATCTGGAGCTTACTTTTGGTAGGATGCTCATTTTCACACAAGTGAGTTTCTCAATCCATGAGCATGGAAGTTCTTTTCATCTTCTAACGTTATATGCAATGCTTTTCTTCAGATGTCATAAAGTTTTCATAGTACATATCTTTTATTTCACTGGTCAGACTTACTCCCAGTTATTTATTTTATTTCTGTGTGGCAATTGGGAATGTGTCCCTGATTCTATTTTCAACATGCTTATCTTTGGTTAATAGACTGACAATTGGATTTTCTGTTAATTTTATATCCTGTTATTTAGCCAAAATTATTTGTGACTTGTAATTTTCCTAAATAAATATTTTGTCAAACAACCTTCCAATGGTTTCTGTTTATAACCCTAAATTTTGGCTGTTTTCAACCTGTATCAGAGAAGCTCCTTTTTAAATTGATCAGTAGGTTATGCCATGTTCACAGTGAAATAGCTCATTATCAACTACTCAGACTAGGTTTCTGTGAGTGATCAACCTTAAATGTGGCATTTATGTCATATATCTCTCTGTCTAAGTTACATCTATACCAGGAGGGGCGTAAAGGAGAGAAGCAACCATAGATTGAGAGAAAAGCAATTAAATTGTACTTCTGGATGTATGCAAGTTTTTACAGGAATCAGCTCACAGCAGCAGCAACTCAGTAATCAGCTTCACAAGGCTGAAACTCCAGCATGTTCGGGGAAAGTATTCAGGAGGCATCACGTCTAGATATTTGCAGTTAATGGTGGTTAAAGACAGACTAGTTATCGTTCTTCCAACTGTGAAATATGTCCATAAAATAATATGGTCTCGCACATAACTGCAGTAGTATTCATAATAATCATGGCAAGTGTTATCAAAAGAGCTGAAAATAATCCAGACAGAAAGATAATAATAGAATCTCTCTACCATCTGCAGAGGCTGAATCCATAGAGGTAGAGTTTAGGATGATAGCAACAAGAAACTGTCAAGATACCGGGACAGGAAGAGAAATCACTTTTCAATTGAATTAAGTGTCAGTTGCACCGGAGTAAACAATTTAATATGCACTGCACAGCATAGTGTGGACAGTTAGTAATCAAAGTTTTTTTTTTTTTTTTTTTTTTTTTTTTTTTTTTTTTTTTTTACCTAGAGATCTGCTGTACATGATAAAAAAAAAAAAAAAAAAAAAAAAAAAAAAACGTAACGTTCTGGCACTAAATCTATTTTTATAGTTTTAAGTTTGATTCTGGGTCTTACTAAGTTGTTCAAGATTTACTGAAACTCACTCTTATAACTCTTACAGTCTTTGAATTTTTAATGTTCCTAGCTCAATTGCCCTGAGATTAGACAAATGAAGACATACTTGCTAATAGTGAGAGACCCCATGTTTTCAAGTTGCAAACGTGGTAAATATTTAATAATCTCACCAAATGGAAAGAAAATTGTAGATCAGATAATGACAATCTATAAATGACTTATTTTAAACAGACCTTATAGCATACATATATGACACATGATATTAGACCACATACATAATTATGGATTGTCAATAAGTCTAGTTTTAGTATGCATCCAAGAGATTCCTTAAAATAGCTATTACTTCCAATTTCTTAGCCCAGTATTACATAGATTTTTCTACTAATATATAAGTTTTGGGATTTATTGTTTAAGACTAATATGATTTTGAGTTCAACAATCATTATATATTTGTTTCACCTTTTATGTATTCAAATATTTGGGTTCTTCAAATAGGCATATATTTCAAATGGGGATTAATTATGTTAAATTTAAATGAAGATTAGTGTCAATTATAAATTATTTGAAATCTAAGTTTAATTTTGAATATATAGCATCCTTAAAATGAAAGTACACCTGGGCAGGGGTGGCACACGCCTTTAACCCCAGCACTCAGGAGGCAGGCGTAGGCGGATTTCTGAGCTTGAGGCCAGTCTGGTCTACAAAGTGAGTTCCAGTACAGCCAGGACTATTCAGAGAAACCCTGTCTTGAAAAACCAAAAATAAAAAATTAAAATTAAAATACAGTAACAGCGTAACCTGCAAATAACTTCAATATCTTAAAAATTAATAATAAATAGTTGGCATCTATTTTAAGAAAATGAATCTCTGTTACTCTCTTTTTATGCACATCTGTCTGAGAGACTCTGCTTAAATTTTCTTTTACTGAAAAATATTTATAAGATAACATGTGATTGAAAAATAGATATTTGTGTTAAATTGACTTTTTATTTTTAGGGCATATGTTTTATAACTTCACAGTAACTTTGTACCTAAAATAAAAATTAATTGCTGAAACAGAAAACATTTTTCTATGAAAATGAAAATCTTTATTTTGTTGATATGTCATCTTTTTAATCTTACTTCTCCTCCAAAACCAGCTTCCATAACATATTATTTAATATCTGAAGCCTGTAAGTATGACATAGGAGAAGCATTCTATTAAAAATAAAAAATGGGAATAGAATTCTCTCCACGGTGTAAATGTATTTGCATCTCTTCATTAGGACCTGGGCTTCTGGCATACAGTTTTTATGTCCCACAGCTAGCTCTCAACCCTATTTACAGGCATCTCAAATACCCTTTTTCCTTGGAATATACCCATATGCTTACTTATAAGCACAAACACACATAGACACACACACACACACACACACACACACACACACACACGCACAGAAAGAGAGAGCAGCCCTACAGTCACCTTGAAACTATCTCCATCTTCAAACTCAAATATATATATATATATATATATATATATATATATATATATATATATATATATATATATATATAATAAAAATCAGTAATAATGAAACTAACAATAGAATTGGAAAGTTATAAAATTTATTGAATTCCTTAAATTCACACTTTTGAAAAGTTATTTTTCTAACATTTAATTGTAACCACATTAAATCTATTTTACTGCGAAACATGAAATATGAAAAATTAATCAATGAATACTTCTAAGTAAAATATTTTATTTATTATCAACTTCCATTTTTGTAGAAATGTAACATGACATTAATTCTAATTTAATAGATTATTCAAAGTGTAGTTTCATAAAATTATAGCTTTTCAGACCATTTCCTCTTTAGTTTTTTTTTTTCTTTTAGGTCTTCCACTATAGTACTTAGACATTTCATGTTCTTTGTCACTAAATAATTGGGATTTTCACTTGAAAACTTTTCGGTAACATAGAAGTGAGGATTTGCCTCATGAACGTTTTTCTACTGTGTCTCAGAATCAATAATTTGCATGTTGTAATTTCCCATCCTAATCATCTGTCTTACTCCCTTACTGCTAGTGCTTCAGCATCACTCCACTTTAACCAATTATCGTAATACATTTTAAATTATTAATTTATATTATTGAGGGGTGTGTGTGTGTGTGTATTCCTGAATTCAGGGATACTCACAACCTGTATATATTTTTCTGAACATATGGAGATGGTGTTGGATGCTCTGAAACAGATGTCACGGGGTGTTGTTTATGTGAATGTTGTGAACCAAATGATGATGGTAGTCCCAATTCTAGGTTTTCCAATACAGCAACAAGTGCTCATGATAACACTGAGCATTTTTTCAATCTTCCGAATTAATATTTTGCTCACATATCTACATGCTTCTCTTCTGATTCCTTCTACACTAAACTGCTGCCACATTTGCTCTGTGAAAACAGAAACTCAGACCCTACCTACATGCATCTCATACATTCCCCTTGTTGTCATCTGGGTGCTCTAATGTTTTCAAACTTCTGGAAACAATCCATTGCTAGATTAAAGTCAGATAGTTGGTCTGATTCAGCAATTTTTGAGAAAATTCAAGAAGTAAAGTAAAGATCAGGGAAATAATCATGTGAATTCACATGTATAAAATATAATCTCTAGACAAAATATAGCAAATGTTAAGAGTTGTTTATTTTCAAAGAAGCAATTGTACTGCAATATCAAAGTCTCTGATCCTAGCTCTGTGGCCCTTCATAGTCAGGCTTCTGCTGCAGGGTTACTCTGTTTCTGCTGCATCCCAGATGATTGTACTATCATGAGATCAGTAGTTACTTTATCTAATTAGCTTCTATACCCTTATTTAGATTTTCTCTATTATTCTTGCATAAATTAATCTATCATGATATAATTGAAAGTGAGTGCTTATTATGCTTTGTTACAAATCAAGATGGTGCTAAAGATTTCTTCAAATATGATCTGTGAATCGAACACCAGGATATGATTTATTCAGTATGCACAGATTAGGGTCAGAAGTCTGTATGTAGGAATAAACATATGCATACATTTGTTGTCTACATCTCTATAACTAAGCCCTTTATCAGAAGGCAATATATATATATATATATATATATATATATGTGCTGCTTCTTTGATTTAGGGCATATCTACTTGTGGTTATAAGTCACAGTTTCATTTATTGTAATGTGATTGCTCTTCCCCATAGACAGCAGGGAAAAAGAAAACACTTCAGCAAGAACTATCAGTTCCCCTCTTCTGTCAAGGCCATTTAACAAAGATCATTTGCAGGCACTTAACATTCCTTTCTGAATACCACAAGGTAAAGGTTTTGAAACAATTGTCACAGTCAAATTATGCTTAAAATTTGCTTTTATAATTTTCAAACGCAACAGCAAGCAAATCACTGAATAATTAAGTAGAAGTAGAAGACAAAGATACATCTGCATGTTGGTTAAATGCATTTGAAACAAAGTGCATGGAACATTACTCCTAAGTTTCTTTACCTGTATTTATAATGACAGACATCATGACGACATTTTCAGAAGTTATTCTAAAAGTCACTCTAAATGTCAGACAAAAATTTTAAAGATCTTAGTTTCAAAAGAAGAAATGTTTAGAGTGTAATTTAAGCTAATGTCACACTAAACTTCTATAATGTTACAAAGATACAAAGTGTTAAAGTGTTTATTCAAATGAAGCCAGTTTGGAAATGCCTGTACAAAAATATTTGGAAAGAAAGTACATTGGAAAATAAACTTTCTTTAGCTCCAGAAATTCTGAGGGTTTATATTCCATGATGTGTAAAACATAGCAAACTCTACATCATGAGAAAATCTTTTCTATCATACTCTCTTCTATGATCGCTATCCCTCTAATAAAAACGCAAATCAGAATTTCATGACATTTGGTGTCAAATGTGAATTGTAATTAGAAACCCAAAAGATTAATAAGAACTAAAAACTCAAATAGTCCATCTGAATGAGAATTAATACAAAGTTCTGATTAAACAAAGGAAAAATTAATGGTAGAAATCAATTAATTATAGAATGTAATGCATTAAAAAGACCTTTATAGGATATCAGAATCTATTGTATTTAATCATCTCATTTAATTTATTAACACATGTGAAATTTGCTGGAAGCTCAAAATAGTCAAATTCCTAGGGGCATATGACTACAGTGGACCAAGAAGACAATCTCTGTTGTCATAGTGAACACAACACGTGGAGTCACATCCATATTACTTCCATAATCTGCATGTTAGTCTTTCTGAGTGCTTCTTACTAATTCAAAAAACCTTGACTATTCTTCCCTAGTACCTTTGTAATGGAATATTTTAACCCATTGACATTTATGTCCTTAAATTTCAAGTTCATTCATAATTTCATTAGTCATCTAAAATTCTTTAAGGCACTATCATACATAACTTACATAAACTCAAGAATATTATATTTTGCCCTTCCGCTCGACTCGAGACTCGAGCCCCGGGCTACCTTGCCAGCAGAGTCTTGCCCAACACCCGCAAGGGTCCACACGGGACTCCCCACGGGACCCTAAGACCTCTGGTGAGTGGATCACAGTGCCTGCCCCAATCCAATCGCGCGGAACTTGAGACTGCGGTACATAGGGAAGCAGGCTACCCGGGCCTGATCTGGGGCACAAGTCCCTTCCGCTCGACTCGAGACTCGAGCCCCGGGCTACCTTGACAGCAGAGTCTTGCCCAACACCCGCAAGGGCCCACACGGGACTCCCCACGGGACCCTAAGACCTCTGGTGAGTGGAACACAGCGCCTACCCCAATCCAATCACGTGGAACTTGAGACTGCGGTACATAGGGAAGCAGGCTACCCGGGCTTGATCTGGGGCACAAACCCCTTCCACTCCACTCGAGCCCCGGCTACCTTGCCAGCTGAGTCGCCTGACACCCGCAAGGGCCCACACAGGATTCCACACGTGATCCTAAGACCTCTAGTGAGTGGAACACAACTTCTGCCAGGAGTCTGGTTCGAACACCAGATATCTGGGTACCTGCCTTGCAAGAAGAGAGCTTGCCTGCAGAGAATACTCTACCCACTGAAACTAAGGAGAGTGCTACCCTCCAGGTCTGCTCATAGAGGCTAACAGAGTCACCTGAAGAACAAGCTCTTAACAGTGACAACTAAAACAGCTAGCTTCAGAGATTACCAGATGGCGAAAAGCAAACGTAAGAATCCTACTAACAGAAATCAAGACCACTCACCATCATCAGAACGCAGCACTCCCACCCCACCTAGTCCTGGGCACCCCAACACAACCGAAAATCTAGACCCAGATTTAAAAACATTTCTCATGATGATGATAGAGGACATCAAGAAGGACTTTCATAAGTCACTTAAAGATTTACAGGAGAGCACTGCTAAAGAGTTACAGGCTCTTAAAGAAAAGCAGGAAAACACAGCTAAACAGGTGATGGAAATGAACAAAAATATACTAGAACTAAAAGGGGAAGTAGACACAATAAAGAAAACCCAAAGCGAGGCAACGCTGGAGATAGAAACCCTAGGAAAGAGATCTGGAAGCATAGATGCGAGCATCAGCAACAGAATACAAGAAATGGAAGAGAGAATCTCAGGTGCAGAAGATTCCATAGAGAACATCGACACAACAGTCAAAGAAAATACAAAATGCAAAAGGATCCTAACTCAAAACATCCAGGTAATCCAGGACACAATGAGAAGACCAAACCTACGGATAATAGGAATTGATGAGAATGAAGATTTTCAACTTAAAGGGCCAGCGAATATCTTCAACAAAATAATAGAAGAAAACTTCCCAAACAAAAAAAGAGATGCCCATGATCATACAAGAAGCATACAGAACTCCAAATAGACTGGACCAGAAAAGAAATTCCTCCCGACACATAATAATCAGAACAACAAATGCACTAAATAAAGATAGAATATTAAAAGCAGTAAGGGAGAAAGGTCAAGTAACATATAAAGGAAGGCCTATCAGAATTACACCAGACTTTTCACCAGAGACTATGAAAGCCAGAAGAGCCTGGACAGATGTTATACAGACACTAAGAGAACACAAATGCCAGCCCAGGCTACTATACCCGGCCAAACTCTCAATTACCATAGATGGAGAAACCAAAGTATTCCACGACAAAACCAAGTTCACACAATACCTTTCCACGAATCCAGCCCTTCAAAGGATAATAACAGAAAAGAAGCAATACAAGGACGGAAATCACGCCCTAGAACAACCAAGAAAGTAATCATTCAACAAACCAAAAAGAAGACAGCCACAAGAACAGAATGCCAACTCTAACAACAAAAATAAAAGGGAGCAACAATTACTTTTCCTTAATATCTCTTAATATCAATGGACTCAATTCCCCAATAAAAAGACATAGACTAACAGACTGGCTACACAAACAGGACCCAACATTCTGCTGCTTACAGGAAACCCATCTCAGGGAAAAAGACAGACACTACCTCAGAGTGAAAGGCTGGAAAACAATTTTCCAAGCAAATGGACTGAAGAAACAAGCTGGAGTAGCCATTTTAATATCGGATAAAATCGACTTCCAACCCAAAGTTATCAAAAAAGACAAGGAGGGACACTTCATACTCATCAAAGGTAAAATCCTCCAAGAGGAACTCTCAATTCTGAATATCTACGCTCCAAATGCAAGGGCAGCCACATTCATTAGAGACACTTTAGTAAAGCTCAAAGCATACATTGCACCTCACACAATAATAGTGGGAGACTTCAACACACCACTTTCTTCAAAGGACAGATCGTGGAAACAGAAACTAAACAGGGACACAGTGAAACTAACAGAAGTTATGAAACAAATGGACCTGACAGATATCTACAGAACATTTTATCCTAAAACAAAAGGATATACCTTCTTCTCAGCACCTCACGGGACCTTCTCCAAAATTGACCATATAATTGGTCACAAAACAGGCCTCAATAGATACAAAAATATTGAAATTGTCCCATGTATCCTATCAGACCACCATGGCCTAAGACTGATCTTCAATAACAACATAAATAATGGAAAGCCAACATTCACGTGGAAACTGAATAACACTCTTCTCAATGATACCTTGGTCAAGGAAGGAATAAAGAAAGAAATTAAAGACTTTTTAGAGTTTAATGAAAATGAAGCCACAACGTACCCAAACCTATGGGACACAATGAAAGCATTTCTAAGAGGGAAACTCATAGCGCTGAGTGCCTCCAAGAAGAAACGGGAGACAGCACATACTAGCAGTTTGACAACACATCTAAAAGCCCTAGAAAAAAAGGAAGCAAATTCACCCAAGAGGAGTAGACGGCAGGAAATAATCAAACTCAGGGGTGAAATCAACCAAGTGGAAACAAGAAGAACTATTCAAAGAATTAACCAAACGAGGAGTTGGTTCTTTGAGAAAATCAACAAGATAGATAAACCCTTAGCTAGACTCACTAAAGGGCACAGGGACAAAATCCTAATTAACAAAATCAGAAATGAAAAGGGAGACATAACAACAGATCCTGAAGAAATCCAAAACACCATCAGATCCTTCTACAAAAGGCTATACTCAACAAAACTGGAAAACCTGGACGAAATGGACAAATTTCTGGACAGATACCAGGTACCAAAGTTGAATCAGGATCAAGTTGACCATCTAAACAGTCCCATATCACCTAAAGAAATAGAAGCAGTTATTAATAGTCTCCCAACCAAAAAAAGCCCAGGACCAGATGGGTTTAGTGCAGAGTTCTATCAGACCTTCAAAGAAGATCTAATTCCAATTCTGCACAAACTATTTCACAAAATAGAAGTAGAAGGTACTCTACCCAACTCATTTTATGAAGCCACTATTACTCTGATACCTAAACCACAGAAAGATCCAACAAAGATAGAGAACTTCAGACCAATTTCTCTTATGAATATCGATGCAAAAATCCTCAATAAAATTCTCGCTAACCGAATCCAAGAACACATTAAAGCAATCATCCATCCTGACCAAGTAGGTTTTATTCCAGGGATGCAGGGATGGTTTCATATACGAAAATCCATCAATGTAATCCATTATATAAACAAACTCAAAGACAAAAACCACATGATCATCTCGTTAGATGCAGAAAAAGCATTTGACAAGATCCAACACCCATTCATGATAAAAGTTTTGGAAAGATCAGGAATTCAAGGCCCATACCTAAACATGATAAAAGCAATCTACAGCAAACCAGTAGCCAACATCAAAGTAAATGGAGAGAAGCTGGAAGCAATCCCACTAAAATCAGGGACTAGACAAGGCTGCCCACTTTCTCCCTACCTTTTCAACATAGTACTTGAAGTATTAGCCAGAGCAATTCGACAACAAAAGGAGATCAAGGGGATACAAATTGGAAAAGAGGAAGTCAAAATATCACTTTTTGCAGATGATATGATAGTATATATAAGTGACCCTAAAAATTCTACCAGAGAACTCCTAAACCTGATAAACAGCTTCGGTGAAGTAGCTGGATATAAAATAAACTCAAACAAGTCAATGGCCTTTCTCTATACAAAGAATAAACAGGCTGAGAAAGAAATTAGGGAAACAACACCCTTCTCAATAGTCACAAATAATATAAAATATCTTGGCGTGACTCTAACTAAGGAGGTGAAAGATCTGTATGATAAAAACTTCAAATCTCTGAAGAAAGAAATTAAAGAAGATCTCAGAAGATGGAAAGATCTCCCATGCTCATGGATTGGCAGGATCAACATTGTAAAAATGGCTATCTTGCCAAAAGCAATCTACAGATTCAATGCAATCCCCATCAAAATTCCAACTCAATTCTTCAACGAATTGGAAGGAGCAATTTGCAAATTTGTCTGGAATAACAAAAAACCTAGGATAGCAAAAAGTCATCTCAAGGATAAAAGAACTTCTGGCGGAATCACCATGCCAGACCTAAAGCTTTACTACAGAGCAATTGTGATAAAAACTGCATGGTACTGGTATAGAGACAGACAAGTAGACCAATGGAATAGAATTGAAGATCCAGAAATGAACCCACACACCTATGGTCACTTGATCTTCGACAAGGGAGCTAAAACCATCCAGTGGAAGAAAGACAGCATTTTCAACAATTGGTGCTGGCACAACTGGTTGTTATCGTGTAGAAGAATGCGAATCGATCCATACTTATCTCCTTGTACTAAGGTCAAATCTAAGTGGATCAAGGAACTTCACATAAAACCAGAGACACTGAAACTTATAGAGGAGAAAGTGGGGAAAAGCCTTGAAGATATGGGCACAGGGGAAAAATTCCTGAACAGAACAGCAATGGCTTGTGCTGTAAGATCGAGAATCGACAAATGGGACCTAATGAAACTCCAAAGTTTCTGCAAGGCAAAAGACACCGTCAATAAGACAAAAAGACCACCAACAGATTGGGAAAGGACCTTTACCTATCCTAAATCAGATAGGGGACTAATATCCAACATATATAAAGAACTCAAGAAGGTGGACTTCAGAAAATCAAATAACCCCATTAAAAAATGGGGCTCAGAACTGAACAAAGAATTCTCACCTGAGGAATACCGAATGGCAGAGAAGCACTTGAAAAAATGTTCAACATCCTTAATCATCAGGGAAATGCAAATCAAAACAACCCTGAGATTCCACCTCACACCAGTCAGAATGGCTAAGATCAAAAATTCAGGTGACAGCAGATGCTGGCGAGGATGTGGAGAAAGAGGAACACTCCTCCATTGTTGGTGGGAGTGCAGGCTTGTACAACCACTCTGGAAATCAGTCTGGCGGTTCCTCAGAAAACTGGACATAGTACTACCGGAGGATCCAGCAATACCTCTCCTGGGCATATATCCAGAAGATGCCCCAACAGGTAAGAAGGACACATGCTCCACTATGTTCATAGCAGCCTTATTTATAATAGCCAGAAGCTGGAAAGAACCTAGATGCCCCTCAACAGAGGAATGGATACAGAAAATGTGGTACATCTACACAATGGAGTACTACTCAGCTATTAAAAAGAATGAATTTATGAAATTCCTAGCCAAATGGATGGACCTGGAGGGCATCATCCTGAGTGAGGTAACACATTCACAAAGAAACTCACACAATATGTATTCACTGATAAGTGGATATTAGCCCCAAACCTAGGATACCCAAGATATAAGATATAATTTGCTAAACACATGAAACTCAAGGAGAATGAAGACTGAAGTGTGGACACTATGCCCCTCCTTAGATTTGGGAACAAAACACCCATGGAAGGAGTTACAGAGACGGAGTTTGGAGCTGAGATGAAAGGATGGACCATGTAGAGACTGCCATAGCCAGGGATCCACCCCATAATCAGCATCCAAACGCTGACACCATTGCATACACTAGCAAGATTTTATTGAAAGGACGCAGATGTAGCTGTCTCTTGTGAGACTATGCCGGGGCCCAGCAAACACAGAAGTGGATGCTCACAGTCAGCTAATGGATGGATCATAGGGCTCCCAATGGAGGAGCTAGAGAAAGTAGCCAAGGAGCTAAAGGGATCTGCAACCCTATAGGTGGAACAACATTATGAGCTAACCAGTACCCCGGAGCTCTTGACTCTAGCTGCATATATATCAAAAGATGGCCTAGTCGGCCATCACTGGAAAGAGAGGCCCATTGGACTTGCAAACTTTATATGCCCCAGTACAGGGGAATACCAGGGCCAAAAAGGGGGAGTGGGTGGGCAGGGGAGTGGGGGTGGGTGGATATGGGGGACTTTTGGTATAGCATTGGAAATGTAAATGAGTTAAATACCTAATAAAAAATGGAAAAAAAAAATCCAAAAAAAAAAATAAAAAATAAAAAAGAATATTATATTTTTAGTGGAAAGTACAGAGGAAAAATGGGATTTACCCACCTGTCAATGTAAAGGAAAGATGACTATAGTTTATATGGCTCATAGTTGACTGGTGTTCATAGTTGGCATTCACTGCATCTTTATTCAATAAGTACAACAATGAAAAAAGGTCCCTTCAGGTAGCAAAGCTCACACTTTGTGCCCTAGTGCAGTCTTCTTAATTCCTTATCCTACCTCGATGCTTTGGGTTGTAATGTGTTTAGAAACATTCCGTGTTATCCTAGGGATAACCAGTATTTCCTTCTGAAATCATTGAATTGTAATAAAGTTATACTACAAAATGTATTTTATCACTTAACAAGGTATCTTCTTCGTTTTTGTTTGTTTGTTTGTTGTTTTTCTTTTTTCTTTTCTAGACTGACCAGATACAGGAATACATTCACACCTTTAGTAGAATCATATCTATGTCTTTCATGCAGACTTTTTATGTAGTGATGCTACAATTTTATGCTAACAAGTTTTGAAATTATGAGATCAAGTTTAAAGGGTGAATCACTCACATTCATGAGTTGCACCATATTAACTGTATTTCTCAATCCATTTTATTATTGGGGAGGGAAAATCACAGTCATGAATTTTGCATATAATGTATGCTATAACCATTATATAGGAAATAACTGCATATAACACATTTCTGTGCTGTAGTATATGCCAAAATATGTGGGACATATTGTTTTTTCAGTCTATACTATTATACCCTTAATGATTAATATACCATTATTCAACACTTCTTTAAGACAACCTACTGAGTGATAGGGTTGATAGTCACAATTCCCACTCCCATGTACAAGTAATGTATTAATTCTAAATTAGGTATGTAGCATGATCTCTGCTCAGGTACCTGGGAGAAACATGCCTACAATGAAATACAAATAAATATTAAAAAAAACTATGTGCCAAAAAATAAAAATAAAAATACATTCATTCAGGTAAATTTATCTTACTAACTGGGTCAGCCTGTAGGTTGTTTTACCATGGGTCAGGGAAAATGATAGTTTCAGATATCAGAATGTTTTTAAGCCACTGCTGCTTTTTATTTTGGAAAAATATTATGGACTACATAATGCTTTATGTCATCAGGGTTCTGGTCAAGTGTGCCTTACTCCTATGGTTACCTTTAACCTTTATGCTTTATATAACTGTATTTGGAAATAAAATCCATGACAAGATACCAAAACCAGTGAAGTCATGAGACCCAAATGGCTACTTCCAGGTTTTGAGCCATTTTAAGAAGAATAAGAGAGACTAAAATCTCTCTATCATGCCAGTGATCATCAAGCACCCAGCTGTAAGAAATCAGATTGTCGTTATAGGTCTTATAAAGTCATGTTTTGAAGTGGGAATTCCAGCCTCAGAACTTATGACATAATATTATTGTTAGACCACCCATCTGTGGAAAAGTAATACAATACCTCATATGAAAAGTAATTGTTCAGAAAGTCTACTGTGGGGATTGGTGAACATTTATTTTTGTCTTTATGTTTACTTTATTCATTGCTTATATTTTTTGTAATGTTTTGTTGATCTGGTATTTTCAGAATGACTGAAGGATATAATATAATGTGATTTTAAAATCCAAAGTTTTTGTTCCTCACTTTCTATCGATGAACAAGCCTGTAGTATAGTATGGTTACTTGATTTTTATACTTGGAAATCAGTCTCTTCAATCTTATGTTCTTTTTCTGGACACAATACTATTTCATGAACTTAAAGTTTAGGTATTTATTTTGTTTGTTCAATTTGCTGAATTTTAGAAAGAGTTAGAAAGGGTTATAAAGAGCATGTTGAGTGATTTCTATTGGGAACATCATAATTGTATTTGAAACTAAAATCTTTTTTGATCAGATGCATTTATAACTATTATGATTTTATGAACTAACTCAATGTATTTTCAGTTAATATCAGTTATTCTTGGATTTCTGATGGGGTTGAAAAACTACATAGTCTCCTAGCCAACCTAGGCTTTTTTACTTTGAGAGGAACAATTTTAAGAGGATGGTTTTCAGATGGTATTCAATCTAAACCCAAGACATACCCAGATGTAGAATTTTATGTCTTTTAAGTAAGGATATATGACAGAGGTTCTGTTTAATTAACAAAGATGATGGACTGGGTGTTAGGTCTCTTGCACTTTATAAATTACAAAATAATAATAGTTATGTTCAATTATATTTGAGATAAAATAGTCTTTTAATTGGACAAAAAGAGGGAAATGTTGTGGATAGCCCTGGGACTAATTATATTTGATGTTAATTCCATTCTCCTGTGAGTGGCTGTGAACAAGGAATGAGTTAGCACTCAGGTGATTTCTTGTAAACCTGCTTCCCACCTTAATTTGTAAAATAAAGGAGAGTTGATGATTGGGCAGATAAAGGGAAGGTGTACTAGAAGGTGAGACAGAGAGAAGAAGAAGAAAATGGAAGAGGGAGAGGACACAGAGGAGGAGGAAGGAGAAAAGCAGAGAAGAAGCACAATGCCTGGAGAAACCGCAAGTTCTAAGGGGTCTCATAAGTTGTGGAAGATGGTAGTGTATCGGTAGATCTGCCCAATCTAGTTGCACAGCATGTAATCATTTTAACTTTGTTGTGTTTTCATTGCCGGGAAATATTTGGGAGATTTACTGCAACAGGAACCCATTGACCCCAAAACCCTCTCTGGCCGAATAACTTCTCTTCTGCCTGGTCCTTTCTGCTGTGACAGACTGCTAGATAATCTGCTCCCGGGAAGACAACATATCCTGACGCATACTAGGTGATCTCTTGTACTCAGGGCATCTGTCTCCACAGACATGGACACATACCAGGAGATCCACTACACTCAGCAGCAACTAGGCAACTGACATCAGTGTATGAAGACCTCTCAGGGGCTTTGTGGCATGCTGGGCAACTGAATCAACAGACTGAAGTGCAGAATTCTGCACACAGGGAAACAGACACCATAGTCCATCCCCCCCCCCAAACCCCCCTCAGGAGATCAACTTCACATAGGACAACTTCTTGACTGCTCCTTTGAACCCAACAGTCTGAAGACCTCCCAGAATATCTACTGAAGCCAGGGCAACAGATCAGTGGTTTCTCTGCCCCTCTAAAGACCCCCAATTGGAAGGCCTCAAAGTAGGTCAGCTAAAACCAGGGTGGCAGGCCTACAGGAGACCTGAAGCAACACAGGGACAAAAGACACAGACTCCAGACAGAATCACCAGACCAGTAAACACCAGGGATAACCAGATGGAAAGAGGCAAGCACAGGACCACAAGCAACAGAAGCCAATATAAGTGGGTATCATCAGAACCTAGTTCTCACAACACAACAAGTCCTGAATGTACCAACATACCTGAAAATCAGGAAGCTGACCTAAAATCCTATCTCATGAAGATAATAGGGTCCCTTAAGGAGGATATAAATAACTCACTGAAAGAAATACTGGAAAACTCAGGTAAACAGGATCTATTAAAGAGGAGCCATATAAATTCCTTAAAGAGATACTGGAAAACACAATCAAATAGCTGAAGGAATTACGTAAAACTGTCCAAGACCTAAATGTAGAAGTAGAAACAATAAAGAAAACACAAATGGAGGCAACCATGGAAATGAAAAACCTAGGAAAGACATCCGGAATTATAGATGTAATTATCATAAACAGAATATGAGAGCTAGAAGATAGACTCTTAGGTATAGAAGATACCATAGAAGATATTGACACAACTGTCAAAGAAAATTCAAAACATAAAAAAACTCCTAACTCAAAGCATTCAAGAAATTTACAATACAATGAAAAGTCCAAATATAAGAATAATTGGAATAGAGGAGAATGAAGATTCCCAGCTCAAAAGTCCTGATTTTGTTTTCTTCAACAAAATCATAGAGGAAAACTTCCCAGACCTAAAGAAAGAGATGGCCATATAGGTACAAGAAGCTTATAGAACACCAAATAAATGGTACCAGTAAAGAAAATCCTTTAGTCTCATAGTAATGAAAACACTAACCGTGCACAAAGCAAAGAATATTAAAAGCTGCAAGGGAATGAGGCCAAGTAATATACAAAGCTAGACCTATCAGAATTATGGCAGATTTCTCAACAGCAACAATGAAAGCCCATGGTCAGAGTTTGTGGAAGCTCTAAGAGAACACAAATGCCAGCCCAGGCTACTATATCCACCAACACTCTCAATCAGCATAGATGGAGAAAACAAAATATTCCAGGACAAAGCCAAGTTCAAACAGTATTTACCTACCAATCCAGCCCTACAGAGGTTCCTAGAAGGAAAGCTCTAACAAAGGGAAGTTACCTACACCAAAGAAAAGACAAGACATTAAGCATCTCACAATACAACCAAAAGGAGAGCATTCCAATCACATAAAGCCACCTACAAAGCAAATATAACAGGAACCAACATGGACTCAACTCACCTATAAAAAGGCATAAGCTAACAGATAGGATACACAAACAAGGTCCAATATTTTCCTGCATACAAAAACATACCTCAATAAAAAAGACAAGCACTATCTTCGAGTAAAATGATGAAAAAGATCTTCCAAGCAAATGCTCCTAAGAAACAAGCTGGAGTTGACATCCTAATATCCAATAAAATAGACCTTCAACCAAAAAGTTATTAAGCATGATAAGCACATTGTATTCATCAAAGGGAAAATCACCAAGAGAAAGTCTCAGTCTTGAACAACTATTTCACAAATGCAAGGACAACCAAATTCATAAAAGAAGTTTTACTAATCCTCAAAATGGACATTAAACCCCACATGATAATGGTGGGATACTTGAACATCCCACTGTCAACATTGGACCTGTCATTGAAACAGAAACTAAACAGAGACACAGCAAAACTAGTAGAGGTTATGAAACAAACGGATTTAAGAGATATCTACAGAACACCTAAAGCAAAAGAATACACCACCTTCTCAACACCTCATGGTACCTTCTCCAATATTGACCATATATTTGGTAACAAAACAACCCTCAACCTATACAAGAAGATTGATACAATCCCATGCATTCTATCAGGTCAACATGGCTGGTCTTGAATAACAGTAAAAACTACAGAAAGCCCACATAAACGTGGAAATTTTACAACTATCTATCTGCTCAGTGATAACTTCGTCAGGGAAGAAATAAAGAATGAAATTAAAGACTGCCAGGAATTTAATGAAAATGTTGATACATCATACTCAAAATTATGGAACACAATGAAAGCAGTGCTAAGAGAAAAGTGCATAGCACTAAGTGCCCTGATAAAGAAACTGAGATATCTACACTAACAAGTTAACAGCACACCTGAGAGCTCTAGAACAAAGAGAAGCAAACTCACCCAAGAGGTGTAGAATCAGTAAACAGTCAAATTCAGGGCGAAAATCAACCAAATAGAAACAAAGAGAAAAATACAAAGAATAAACAATACCAAAAGGTGGTTCTTTGAGAGAACCAACAAGATAGATAAACCCCTAACCAAACAAACTAAAGGGCCCAGAAGCAGTATCAAAATTAACAAAATCAGAAATGAAAAGAGAGACATAACAGAAATGAAGGAAATTCAAAAAACTATCAGATCTTAGTACAAAAGCCTATACTCATCAAAACTGCAAAATCTAGATGAAATGGATGATTTTCTTTTTTATTCAGATTTTTTATTATGTATTTTCCTCAATTACATTTCCAATGATAGCCCAAAAGTCCCCCATGCCCTCCCTCCCACTCCCCTACCCACCCATTTCCATTTTTTGGCCCTGGCATTCCCCTGTACTGGGGCATATAAAGTTTGCGTGTCCAGTGGGCTTCTCTTTCCAGTGATGGCCGACAAGGCCATCTTTTGATACATATGCAGCTAGAGTCAAGAGCTCCGGGGTACTGGTTAGTTCATAATGTTGTTGCACCTACAGGGTTGCAGATCTCTTTAGCTCCTTACCACATACCAAAGTTAAATCAAGAGTAGACAAATTATCTAAGCATGCCCATATCCCCTAAGTTTAAATTATGGTATAATTGAGGGAAATGAGACAGGAAAGCCAGACTCAATATGGGGGTTGAATTTTCCAACGTGCATCATCATGTGATGCAAAGGAAAGTGCAGTGTATGTTGACCCATCCATCTGAGCATCCATTTGAACAGTTTTTTTTCTGTCAATTTTGCTGTCACCCTGGGAAGACATTGAGTCCCAGTATCTTCACCTTTTCACAATGAATTTTGTAGGGTTCTTTTGTTTGTTTGTTTGTTTTGTTTTGTTTTGTTTCTAATATTTTTATTTAATTATTTTATTTATTTATACCCCAAATGTTTGCCCCTCCCACAATCTTCACCCCTTCCCCACTTCCCTCACCTCTAAGAGTCGGCTTCCTTTCCTCCCCACCACCCCTTTCCCCTTGGAATCGAGTCTCTATAGGATTAGGTGCATCCTCCCATATGAGGCCATAGAAGGCCACCCTCTGATATATATGATGTTTTTAACAGCAGTTTTCCTGACAAATTAAAAGCTTTTATTTTCCTTTTCAATTGCTGAGCTTACTATATCAGCAGTTATTAGATTTCAATCTTGCTAGTGCATAGACAAGCAATGATGGTTACTTGGGTCCTGTTGCATAGCCCAACCTACTAAGTCCCATTTTATTAATTCTGCCTTTGTAGAAAATTCTACCTTAACAATACTTAAAAAATGATTTCTGAACTTTATAACACCATTGAAATCAAGTAAATATTCATGGGTTTTGTTAGTACAATAGTCTGGCAAGTTTTTGTTTAAAAATTATCAATGAGCTGGGCAGTCGTGGCACATGCCTTTAATTCCAGCAGTTAGGAGGCAGAGGCAAGCAGATCTCTGAGTTCAAGGACAGCCTGGTCTACAGAGTGAGTTCCAGGACAGCCAGGGCTACACAGAGAAGCCCTGTCTCAAATATATATATATCAATGAGTAATTTATATATCACCTTCTAAAACCCCATCATGAAAGTGTTACAAATATACCATGAGATAAGAACCTATACATTATATTTGCAATTTGACTTTGGAAATTAACCCTGGGGTAACTAACAACTGTTGTCAACAGAGTTTTAAATCAAGAAAGTAGATTTGAATGAAAAAAAAATTGTTTGGTATTTGATTGTACCCAAAGATTCATGTATTAAACATTTGCTTCCAGCCGATGATGCTGTTGGGATATAGTCAAACATTCACTAGGTTAATATTCATGGAAGGAAATTAGTTCATTGGGTGTGAGACCTAGTGATAACTTACTTTAGATTTAGGATTTTATTCTCTCTCTCTCTCTCTCTCTCTCTCTCTCTCTCTCTCTCTCTCTCTCTCTCTCTCTCTCTCTCTCTCTCCCCTTCATTCTCTGAGTTTCTCTTTGTCTCTCAATCTCTGTCTGCCTCTGTCTCTCTGTCTCTCTGCCTCTCTGTTTCTCTTTCTGACCTCTGTCATATCAGCTACTCTCTTTAGCTTTGAGACAATCTAATATATATTAGTATTTTCATCTCCGCTTCCATGTCCCATTCTCAACTAAGCACCTATGCTCATTTCTTCTTTCTTTCCTTCCTTCTTTCCTTCTGTTCTTCCTTCCTTCCTTCCTTCCTTCCTTCCTTCCTTCCTCCCTCCCTCCTTCCCTCCTCCCTCCCTTCCTCCCTCCCTCCCTTCCTTCCTTCCTTTCTTTCCTCTTAGCAAGCTATAATTCCTTTTTTTTTTTTGTTATCTACATTTTGTAGGAGGTAACTGTATTTTTAGAAAGTTATTCTTAAGAGGCTAAGTTTCTGTATAGAACAATTTCTTGTTAACATGCATCAGAGACCAATTGTTTCTGACACAGTTCTCTAGCTATTCAATTCAAATACTCTGTAACACATGAGGGATCAGAGAATTTTAAGGATTACACACATATCAAAATATTTGGCAAATATTCAAAGCATCAAACTAATTATGAAAAAAAAAAAACTTGTTCCAAATTGAAGTATCCTTTTCTTGGAGGAAGGGAAATAAAACTCAAGATAATAAAATGATTAGGGCGAGGAATTAAGACCACTGTCTTCTCTTCCAGGTGTTCTGTGTTCTATTTCCAAAATCCACTTTGGAGTTTACAATCGTGTGTGAGTTACTCTGGATGAACACCACTCTGGCATCCACAGATACTCAGGACACTGGTGGGGCACAGAAATAAAATTGTACCAAATACCCATATAGTATATGATGATGATGACGATATAGTTTACTAATAATTACAAATAATAATGATAAAATAGATAATTGATAGAACATTTTAATGCAAAAATAAAATCCTTACAATACTCAGTAAGTTAATGATACAAATTTTTAAAACATCAAAATCCAAAATATTGTGAGATTCACTACTCCAATTCTTATGAAACAGCAAATTACTATTAAGGAAAGAATATTCTGTTTGAGAGCTGCCTGAAAGATGGCCAGGGAGCTTCAATGAGACAAGTTCTGTAAGTCATCATCACTGCTCATGTGGGATTTTCCATGATGTAAACAACTTTGAGCTATTGATCCTCCTTTCAATAACCCAGGTAAACTCATAAGTCCTAAAGATCTATGTGGAATGCTTTCTTTAGCCTATCTTATATGTTCTATCCAGGACTGATAGACAATTGTCCATATTTCTCCAGAGAAATCCACACAACAAAAATATGTAATTGTTTCTTTACATAAAATCAATCTATTCTACACATAATATTAGAATAATATATAACACTGGCACAAATTAATATAGGACTGCCACAAATTCCCATTCAGTTATGAAAACATTTGAATAATAATAAAATATAATTATTTTAGATTCTAAATACCAATTTGTATACCTGAAACCAAATTGATCAATAGATGCTAAGGTTACTAAGTTCAGTACTTTAGCAGAATAAATATTTTACTCCATTTGGAAATGTCAAGCACTCATTATATAGGGCTATAGTGTATATAAAAATATTCCTGTAAACTATGTGTTCTTATTACATAAATTATGCAAAGCATGGATGAGCCTTCACCATTGTTTTATGGAGCTAAAGATTTGACAAAATTATGAACACACCCTAAAACTATGTAATACAGAAAGAACATATTACTTAATACTTTTTGATAGGCCAGTGCAGATCATTTATCTTTTATTGAAGCAAAAATATTGTTACCTAGAATAAAAATGTTTTTGTTCATACGTTCACTATCCTGCTATTATTGCTACAGATACAAATTAGGTGAGTTAGTAAAAGTTCTGAATCAGTTATTTGTATAAAATTTGGTTCTATATGTAGTGAACACACTTCAGAGGTTAATGCTTGCACATCAAGAACAGCCAGGCTCCTGCAAAGTCAAGAATCTGTGACTGTCTTTGTATGGCTCTCTATGAACTCATTTCTTTGGGAAGGGGAAAGCAATGAAGCTAGGATGTGATTTAGACACAACTCAAAAATTCATGTTAATAAGTTCAGTCTTTGCAAGTACATAGGTTAAATCAAGTTTCAGTAGATTTTTTTCCCTCTGTACCTTTCTCAAGAGGATACTATACATCTTCTTCATCTAGTCTGATATGTTCATAATTTGAAAAGGGGTTGTTTGTAATAATGGTAGAAAGAGGGTGGAGTTAAAAGAGGAGAGAGGGAAATGAAAGGGAAAGGATGTGGTGGAGAAAAAAAAATAAAAGGAATACACTTTCTTCTTCCAGAATGGCACATTTTACCAGTTTGATATTCTTGTTATATTTGGCTGAATGTTATATGCTGTGACCAGACAATATACCATTTACTCTAACTACAATGTTATCTGATGTAAAGACAGAAGTCAGAGAGTGTTATGATAAAAATGGAGGTGAAGAAACTTGTGGGTTAAAAGAAGGGCAGTAGTACTTTCTTCCTGAATTATCTTTGTTTATGCTTAGTGCTGTGGGAAGAAGGAAGCTTAGGGTTTACCCATAAAGAGTTAACTGTGAGACTCGTTCCTTTTTCCAATCACACTTTCATGTTTAAACACCTTATTACCCACAGTGTTTTCGCAGTACAGCAAGAAGTAGATTCACAAAGAGAAAGTTTTTCCAACATTGCTGAACCGTATTACAACTCTATATTAGAATTAATAGAATCTGTTAATTCTGAAAGAAAAAATAGTTAATGTATAAACTACATGGTTAAAATAATCTAAAGGTCACTTAATGTAAGGTGGCATTATATTTCATCCACTAAAAATACAATTTTTAAAAATGGTATCTTTGCCAATAGTTTTTATAAAATGCTACAGGTGTATATAGACTTATCAGGATGTCTGGAAAATGATTGCTGAATATTGTATTTTTATCATAACTGCCTGCTCTCTCTTCTTATCATAGTCACTCATTCATGGCTGAAATGCCACTCTGACTGCAACACTGCTTTTGAACAGATAATTTATTTTACGTGTACTAAATGTAAGTATGATTCTCAAACAGATTTACCTCTCTGCAGTATTTTAAAATGTTCAAGATGCTGTAGTATTAGTTTTCTCTCTCTGATTTTCCTGCCTCTCCAAGTTTATATTTAAATTCTTTATTAAATAGTATTAAAATAAATGTATTGATAATAATTAATAAATGATAAATATTATATCAAACATATCCAGAATTTTACAGTCTATTTCATTTTTAAAATTAAGTATTTTATCATTTGGAAATAAAGATATATAAATACCCAAACAACATATTCAAAAAATCATAATTAATTGTAAAAACTTCAGTGAAGCTTGAATAAATGATAGGATTAGGTAAGATGTCAGTATAGAAACTCTTGAGAGATTCTGATAGAGTACTTGCTCGGTTTTACAAAGAATGTTTTGCAAATTCATACCGTAAGCTTCTAGGTAAACCATTCAGGCACTGGAGAAGTTGTGTGTAATGGATATTCTGTTTAGCTGAGAAATGTATTTGTGTATGTGGACTGGATGGGTATTCACCAGATCATCCTGTTCACCAGAAACTTAGACCAGACATTCAAGATTTTATTGAGATGAGTCTATGCTTTATATCATATATATATATATATACATACACACACATATATATACACACATATATATGTGTGTGTGTGTGTATGTGTGTGTAATATATATACACATATATAGGTAATATAAGTAGAGATGATGCAGACAGAGCTGCAGGAGCAGACACACACACACATGCACACACACATGCACGCGAACACACACACACACATGCACACACGCGCATGCACACGCGCGCGCGCACACACACACACACGCACACGCACGCATACACACACACACACACACACACACACACACACGCACACGTACACACACACATGCACACACACACAAACACACACACACGCACACGCACACACACACACACACAGATACAGGTACAGATATCCATTTGCTTTCATTTTGTGGGTGCTGCAAGCTTTTGAAACAAGAAACTTTACATAGTACTTGTCAATATCGTACTATTTTTAAAAATAAACTGTTTATTTAATTTCAAGTAGCAAAATTTATTAGGATTTCTACCTCCTCATCAAATTTAATATAAATTTACATCTCCACCAGGTGCCATCACATTATATTTAAGGTCTCTATTTGGACTTAATATCAGCTATATGCAGTGAACGTACTAATTTGAAAGTATCCTAGATCATGAATATGGTGAAACACAGTATCCGATTTAAGCATAAATTTGCTTTACAAATAAACATATAAATATATAACATGTAAATATATAACATATTAGACAAAAAATTTAAGGATATTATTAATGAACTAATATAACATGAAGTTATAAGCCATTATGATTATTATGTAGGTCTATCAATTAAAATCACTAAAAGAAGTTATTACAAAATTAATTTTAACTTTGAAGTCAATTTTTTTCTGTTGAACAAAAATCAATTTGTTTTTCAAAGTTACATATGCCACCTCCTGAAGGACCTTGGACCTCATCTATAATTGACAAGATCTCAGTAATCATTGTAAGTAAATATTTTCAGTTTGGAAGAAAATATATTTTCCAAACAATTTCTATGGTGATGTTTAAAGTTATCGTATAAACATAATTTTAGAGTGACTTTATATTCACTTCAGGAAATTAATTTCTCAGATATTTATAAAACAAACAGCAAGTATGAAAAATATTGACAGATAATTAGACCATAATATATGAATCTTCAATAATGTTTGTATTGTAGACAGGAGTGTTTTCAGTTTTATTATTCATATATATATATATATATATATATATATACACACACACACATGCACACCCAAGTATATGTAGACAAGAGTAAAATAAATCTCTAAATATATATGCAAATAGACTCTTAATTTATAGACATAGTTTGTTTAAATGTTAGCCTTGTGTATATCTTCTCTTAGCTGCTCTAGGTTTGTAGAATGAAGGTAAATATCTTGTAATTATATAAACCAATGGATTATTTTTATTAGTGATAGCAAATTGCATTTGGAGGTGAGTGTTACTTTTTTCAAAGCATTATTATAATTTCCTGTTAACTAATCAGAAGAGCAATTGAATTTTGCTTGCAAACAATAAATACTGTCTGCCCATTAATTGACATTAATTTCTAATTTTAGGATTTTTAAAAAATTAAACTGTGACTAAAATAACAATGTCTTTTGAGTTTTATTTATCTGATTTCAAATCTGTAGGAATAGTTTACATAGTGATTTTCTTTTAAATGAAATATGGACTAATCATTTGTTTTTAAAAGAAATACTAAATGTGACATAATGACATGATTCATGAAGTTATACATATCAAGAGTAACGTATTCACAGAAAGATTAATATAAAAAGCCAGAAGCAGAATTTAAAATAAACAGATACAGGATTGATGATATTTTGTTTATTTGTCTATCCCTCTTGTACTTGTGGGGGGGAAAAAAAAACTTTTTTTATTGGATTTGTAGTTTACTAAACTTTTTTGGCCATTAATTTTACATTTGATATGTGTTTAAAAGATAGCTCTTAAACATAAGTGCTTTCTACAAGTTACAACATGTATGGGATTATAATGCACCATAATATATAGATCAGAGACAATATTTTTAGGTTCACACCTGCTTCATCAAGCACTTTCTAATTTTCCCAGTAACCAATAACTCTGAATTGTAATCTGTGTTTCTAGCATTAAGATTATCAGACATTCCTAATGAGCAGTGTATAATACAGTTTACTGTGTCGGTGAATCTCAGAAGTGTTTATGAAGAGTGTGTAAAATTCAAACAAGTTCTAAAAGCATTTCATTTGTGTAGTGTTGTGTAGATAATACAGGGTCTGTAGCCCTGTGGCAGAGGATCTTCTACAGACCTCCATGATATTTTCTAAGGAACAGCCTCTACCAATTTCCACCTTAGAAAACAGTACAATTTACGTCTTAATTGTAACTTCTAATTTATTTTGTGCGAACATGAGGCATCTTTAGGTGGTTGCAATGTTAGATGTACAAGGTGTGGGTAGCAATCAAACATTTATAGATTATAAATCATATACTTATTTAATCAAGATCATTATATATTAATTTATAATTAACTAAAGATGAATGACATCCTTCATACTAATAACATGAATGTGATTATTTTTGCATTAAGAGTTAAGTTTTGTGAGATATTTTATCTTGCAGGATGTAGGACATAATCGATATTTTTCTAAATTGTGCAATATTTTTATTTTATATTTTTCAGTGCTGAAAATATCATCTCATATAAATATATTAAGCATCATGGCAGAAGTATGTATCAGACCATTTCATATGTTTACATACAATATGAAAGAGTACTCATAGATTTTAATAAACAAATGTATTTACGGTTTTATTAAAGATACATGATAAACAACCTAAATATAATACTGGATAACAACATTTTCCCCCCTGTCTATATACCTTGTCTATTAGAGAAAACAAGGATAGCATCATGTGATTGTGGGATCATTAAAGCTAATCTAAACAGCAACACCAACATCTGTCGGCTTTTGCTGTTTGCTTCCTAGAAACAGCCTGCATGCCCTCATATCCCAGAGGGCATCCCAGCAGGCTTGACTGTTTATGAACAGTTGGTACTTTATTCTGAGGTTATTCTCCAAGCTCAGAATTCTTATGAGAAGAGAAGAAGGGCTATGAAAACAGATGTTCAGTTGTGTAAGAAAAAAAAGAAAAAAAAATCATAGCAAGCATACACATGCATCAAAATAGATGTCTTCTAGAAGACACTGTCATCTTTGTTTGTAAATCATCCATATCAGCAAAGGATTCTATTTGAATATTGATATTTAACATAATATTCCTCATAACGCTGATTCAGCCAGGATGCACTCTTATGAAAAATAGAATACTACATTTGTTTTTTTTTTTAAGTTTAAAGACTTATAGACTCTTAAAGAATAAAGTGTTGAATTATGAGAAAAGTGGTGAGACATTTGATGAACTGATACTTGTTGAGGTTTGGCCTGTTGTTGTGTATTCTAATAATAAATACAAACCTTCAAAATCTGGTTGCCCCTAGGTACAAGGATATCCTCATGTAAAGCAAGCGATGTTATGTAATCTTGCCTCCTTAGTATAAAGCTATTGAATAAATAATGATTCCTACACTCAGTCATTAGGCAGAAGAGAGGTAGGTAGAGGTTAAGTTCCCAGACTTGGTACTCAGTGCCTGGGGCAGGACAACAATGGAGAAGAGGGAGAAGGAAGAGAGAAGTTTCCATGGGGTAAGGGAGAGTGAGAACTGGCTAGGAGGGCTTGCCAATTGGAGTAAGAGCCTGCCAGATGGAATGTGGCAAGTCATATTTCAGGGATATTTACAGGAAAATAAAAAGAATAGTCATATATGGTTAATATCTACCCAGCTCAACTTCTGTTTAAGGCACAAACACACACACACACACACACACACACACACACATTGAGAGAGATTGAGAGAGAGAGAGAGAGAGAGAGAGAGAGAGAGAGAGAGAGAGAGAGAGAGAAAGAGTGCGAGAACCCTGATTGAGATTTAATTGTGACAAGTTTTCCTTAGTAGACAAGTAATACTGGTTAGAATTACTGATATATCTAACATCCCGTTGGTGTCCTTTAATGAAAATTCCAATGTTAGCATGAAATTTCCTCCAAATATCCATATATTTAAAACACTCATCAATTATCTCACACAACTGCCATTAATATTTCATCTTCTGACAAATTTTACAGATATTGCATATTATAGTTTTGCATGTGTCTCTGTGGTATGATGGATATGTTTGTGTGTGTCTGCATGTGTCCTTTTGCATACGTGTATGTACATGTGCAGGGTCCATGTATGCATCTGTAGACCCCTTGTGAATGTTATCTTTCCTTGAATGTTTTCTGTCTTTTCAATTAGGTAGTGCCTCTCAATTATGCTCAGGGTTCACATATTACTGTGTGTTTTTATTTGTTTGTGTGTTTTTTGTTTTGTCTTTTTTTACTTTGTTTTTTTTTTGTTTGTTTGTTTGTTTTTTTGTATTTTTGTGAATTACCTAAGAAGTGTGTAATAAATAGCTGTTTTGGCAAACAGACTGTGTTTCACATCTCTTATGCCACTTATCAGTCTTCTATTTTCAGTATCTATCAAATAAATGACACAGTAAACTTAGACTTTTCACCTGAGGTTTCTTTATTTTATTGATACCAAAATCATGAAATATACATTGCTTTTACTTCAGTCTCCACTGCCTGCTTTTTCACCTTCTTAGTTTTCACTTTCATTAGCATATGTTTCACTAATATTAGCATTCTGTGTTCACCTTGGTTCTAATAGACTAAACATTTAGCTATTGTTCCCTATCCCAAGCTTTTTTCCCCGCGGGCAAGAACACACTCAGGACAAGCGGAATCTTCTGCGGCAAAGCTTTTATTGCTTACTTATCAGGAGGGAAGACCCCGAACCCAGAAAATGGCGCTGCTTATATAGCCCGCAGCGTGACGTTTCAGCACCTGATGTGGCGTGACAGCTCCTGATTCATTGCTCACCCCATTACTACGCCGCGAGATGGGCAGTGACTAGGCGTGAGTTCATTCTTGCACTTGCGCATAAGACTTGTTTACTAGTTAGGCTCAGTGGAAGCCAGCGCCATCTTATAATGGCGATTGCTCATGGCACGGCTATCCACAGTTCCCCCAAACCATGTCTTCATTTTCAAAATTAGAAAGTAATTACAAAAAAAATCCATGATTTAAATTACATTTGTCTTACTAATAATATCCCAGTAGTTATTTTTTCCTTTTCTTATAAAGTAGTAGTAATACTTTCTAAGAAAAATAGTCAAAATAGAAATGACAAATGCTTTTTAAAAGATGTTATAAGTTTTGGATTTTTAAAGTTATTTTATTTATTTACATTCCAGCCATGCTCCCCACTTTGTCTCTCTCCCCACAGTTCCTCATCCCATTCCTTCTTCCCTTGCCTCCAACAAGGTGCTTCCCTCCTATGCCTCCCCCTTCCCTGGGGCCTCAAGTCTCTCAAGGATTAGGAGGATTAAGCAAGTGTTCTCCCTTGAGGCCAGACCAGGCAGACCTCTGCTACACAGGAGCCAGGGGATTTGGACCAGTCCCTGTATACTCCTGGTGCTCAGTCTTTGGGTCTGAGTTGAGTTGAGTATACTGGTGTTTCTTATGTGTGAAGGTAAAATTTTCAATTTTCACTTTTCTATCTCATTAATTTTACAACTCAGTTTTCTGATTATTAACTTCTTTGTGTAGCTATGCCATGAAATGTTTACTAGTTAAAATATTTCTTATTTATAACAACTTTCTAGAACATGATGTTCATTTATTAATAACAAAAATATGTAATGAAAGTAAGTGCATAATAAAAATTGGAACAAATATTACTTAGAAATGGGTTTTGTGACTAGGTGATGTGTAGAGGCTAAGAGAAAGAGTCCATGAGGAAAAACTATTTTGTCATTAAACGACTCTTAGTTATCATCTTAGTGATCGAATGAGATTTCACAAGTAGAAAAGAACTAGAGGGTAAACAGAGAACTTGATTTTGTTTGTTTGGCACAGAATGTTTAGAGAAATATGGAGTCTGTGGTTATTTATTGGGTGATTGAGAACATTAATATTAGGAGTTATTACTGAACAACTGAAAAAAATCCCATTTTTTTCTGCTTTTGTAGAACTCTATTCTTTCACTGTTGTAGAACTCTTTATTCTTTGTGTTCTCTTTGGCATGTTTAATCTTCTTTTTATACCAAAATATCCTTTCCAATATCCATTGTAGAGATGGCATAGTTATAATAAATTATTTAAATCATTTTTATCATGGAAAGCTTTCTACCTACTTCAATTATGACATGATTTGAGGAGGACAGCAGTCAGAGAATGTGATCTTTTATAACATGCAGAATGTCAGTACATATCTTTCTTAGTTTCATGGTCAACATTGAAACCTTATCTATTATAGGAGTTGATCTTTCTTCTTTCAACCTTTCCATATCTCTCGTTCTGTCTATTTAGTATTTTCTTAGCACTTTGTATAGAAATTCTATCAATAAAAGTATCCAAGAAATCCTTGCCATCTTAAATATTAAATCCAAAGAAATTCAGTCACATCATAGCAAAAGGTGAGTAAATTTTATAGCAGGTTTTGCTTAACAATAATTGAAGGAAGATTTCAAACTATTTACTCATGAACCTCTGATGTCCCTGCCAACTTGGTTCCAGCTGTGTTTAGATATAAGGAGCAGCACAAAATGATATCACATGCATAACACAGAAATAGAATTAAAATAGTAGATTACTAGCTGTATTTTTTACCAGAATATATGTAAATCTAAGTCATATTTTTATGTAATATATGTAGAGCAATATATGTATAGTATGCTTGTTTTATATATATATATGACTAGACACAAGTCTAGTGTCTAGCTGTCCCATGTTATGATCAATATTCTTTTCCTACTTTTAAGGATTTTGAGATTGACATTAGCACTAGAAGCTAACATCCATGTATTAGCAGAGAGATGAATCAGAAAGTTACTGTTGCTGAAGCTAAGCTGATATAAAATTTTACAGTGATATAAAATTTGGTATTTCATATTGTAAGAGTATTGAGTTTGTTATGACAGCATAAACTTCTGAACAATGAATTTATTCATGTTTTGCTCCATATGGGACTTTTGCAATGAATACTAATTTATGAGTTTGCAAAAGTTTCATCTCATATACACTTTCTGCATACAAGTGCCACTAGGTACAATAAAATATGCACAGGTACATTTGTATCTGTATGTCTATTACATATCCATGTCTGTAATCTATGAGGTACACATAGCTAGAATACTCATAATACTCATATGATAGTTTGTGTTTGTTTTCTATTTATTATTATACTCTAATTTTTAGTATTTTTATTTTTGAAAATTTAAAAAATCCATTAATTGTCCAATTCCTAACTCTAAGAACTTCCATATCCTACCTTGCATTCTGTCAAATTCATAACCTCTATTTCTTTAAAAGATGTTACATGTACATATTACCAAATATATGTATGATATATATTTGTGTATATATATGTATATATATATACGTGTGTGTGTGTATGTACATACACACACACACACACACACACACATATATATATATATATATAAATATATGTGTGTGTGTGTCTACTAATTTTATGTTTTGTTTTGTTTTTTTGTTTTTTTTTGTTTTTTTTTTTTTGTTAGTCATTTTAGGTTTACAAGTTGGTATTGTGTAACCAACTGGGAACACTTAGGACAGACTAGTTCTGTCTGCTCTCAGTATTCCTTAGTTTTCCTTAGTTCTTTGTCTATGGTTTGAATGTCCATGATAGCATGATTATTGGTGTGAGTCTTGTTTAGTTGTTGTTTATGCAGCCGTGTTGATGAGACTTCATGGACCTAGCTTCTCTGATATTGCTAAGAGGTAAAATCTGAGCAACTTTCCAGTTCCTCAAGCTCCACCTTTCTGTCTATGCCCCTTATGCAGCAGCTCCTGAGCCTTAGCTGAAGGGGTTGTACTGTAGATTGTTGTATTGTGTATGTGTATTGTATATGTGTATTGTGTAGATTGTACTATAGATGTGTTGTATTGTGTATGGCTTTGCATCACACGGTTAAGTTGTTCTTTGCATTGATTCGTTGTATTTTTTATTATATTTTCTGTCTTTTGCAAAAGATATTTTGTTGATGAAGGTTGGGATCTACACTTATATGTGAATATCTTAAGCTGGGATTGGCAAATGGGTGAGAACTTACTATGTGTGTATTGCTGGGAATTACTTTACAAAATTTCATCCCTTTTTGATCTATCTATTTACAGCTCATTTCACAATTTCATCTTTATTTAGAGCTGAATAACACTTCATAGAATATATCTTCCATATTTTCCTTATCCTTCCATTGTTTGAAATGATTAGATTTGTTTCCATTCTCTAAGTACTGTGACTAGAGTAGCAATGGACGTGCTTGAGCAAAGCATCTGTGGCGTAAGTCCCAGAGCTCTATGGGCATGGCACCCAGTGTTACAACTCTCTCACTTGGCAGGTATATATTTGGTTTTAGAAGGTTTTCTACACTGACTTCCAGAGTTGTTGCACCAGTTTGCAACATCTCCAGCAATACTAAATACAGATATTTTCTTCACATACACTCTAGCATTTGGAGTTGTTTCATTTATTGCCCTTTGCATTAGACAGGGTTGAGATGAGATCTCAAAGGTGTTTTGATTTGCATTTCCCTAGCTGGTAAGGATGATGAATATTTTTGAGATACTTCTTAAAGATTGTATTTATTTATTAGGTTGTTGTTGAAAAATCTCTCCATTCAGATCCAAAGTCCAATTTTTTTGAATTCATCATTTGGAGGCTATTTATTTATTTATCTTTCACTGTGTTTTGTATTTTTAAGTAAACTCTGGATATTGTTACTCTGTTAGTGCACAGCTATATATTCTCTACCCTTTGTAGGGGGCCTTTTTCTTAAATTGTATCTTTAGTTTGGAAAAAAAGGTTTTAAGGTTTATGAGGTCCCACTTGCCAATTGTTGGCCTCAATTCCTATGCAATTGGCCTAGTATTCAGAGAGTCCTTTCCTGCCCTTGTATTTTATTTTCTGTAGAAAAGTCATTGTTTCAGGTTTCACATTTCCGTCATTCTGTAATGTTTTGTATATGTGATGGGTAAGGGTCTCCTTTCACTTTTCAATATATGCACATCCAGCTTTCCCATAAACAATTTTGAAGACGTCTTTTCCCCACTAAGACATCTTTGCGTAGGGTTGAGGTCATAATCTTTTACAGAAACGGTGGTTCAATTTTGGATGCACTTGTTGCACAATCATATTTGTTTCTGATTTATTTAGAACAGCTTGTGCATTTTATTCATGAATGATTTTAATTAATCTGATTTACAATATTATACCATATGGATACCTAGTTTTATTTAGTAATATGCTTATAAACTTTGTAGCACTTTACTGAACAATGGATTGTGTCACTGTCTTATTGTTGTTATTGTTTGGATATGCTATCAATTTACAAAAATAATTCATTTTATTTTTAATGATGGTATACACGAAGAAGAGGTATGTGCAAACATATGTAGGTCTCCTTAGGGATCAAATATTATTCCAATGGAGATGGAGTTTCAGAGATTTGTAAGACACTTATCACTGATGCTGGGAACTCACTATGGATCTTTTGAAAGAAATAAACCACACCTAACTCCTGAAGCATCTTTGTAGCCCTTGGATGTTACTGTTTAATGGCTTGAAACATGATAAACTGATATGACATAGTTGTGAAATATGTCCCAAAAGTTCCCACATCTGATCTTTTGGTCTCAGGTTGGTAGCATTGCTTCAGACAATGGTGTAAACATTAAGATGTAGAGTGTTGGATAGGTTACCTGTGGCTATATGTGAAGCTTTCATCCCTGGGCCTAGTGATTGTTCATGCTTTCATTCATAAGTGTAGATTGCATGTGATCATTCAGGAGCCACTTCTAAAAACATGGCTGTCTTCTGTGTTGGAATATATTTCCAGTCAGGGTGGACCACATCTCTGTGGAATATTAAATAAAAATGAATAATTTGACCTTGATGTTGATCTTTTTCAGGACGTTTTATCACAACAGTTATTACATAGGTAACAAAACAACAAGTTAGTAGGTAAAAACCTGAGCAAATATTATCATTTTAAAAACAATGATAAAATTTCAACAATCTTTCCTTATAAAGTTTAGGAAAAGGTGACCATGACATAATTTATGATTGATCTTATATTTTTCAGGAATATAATAAATATTGTTTCATCTCTAGATGTCTTCAAACAATTCAGCTTTTTTTTTGAAACTTTTATAGCGTACTGTTATAAATTAGAAATTAACCTTGGACCCTTTGATAGGTAATTGACACATGAGTACGTTTGAAAGTACCAAAATGGAGGCCAAAGGAAATATCCAAATTAGCTCAATACAGTGAAAGGATAATGCAAAGTTCTCAAGAGAAGATAAACTGACCATGAAAAGTGACTGCCCTGAGTCTTTGATCACTGTAGCTTTTACTGAAGTTTGAAGAATCAAGGTTTGATGAGTTAATGAACATGAAAATCAGGCAAGTGAGCTACACTTTTAAGGCTTTGCCCTTGTTCATTTGGCTAGAAAACAGGGCCAAAAGAAGAAATCATGAGGCTGGGTTGACTACAGGGTACAGATAAATGAATGCATGCATAGGAGTTTCACTGTGACCATAGTGGAACTTCAAATAATTTTAAGGAGGTGTTCCCACCAATTCTTTGTACCTGGTTAAGTACCGTGGTGTACATCAAGCCCCAGGATCATGCTGAGTTTTAGATATGGCCTCGGGAATGACATGCCATGACAATTCTATTACTGTTGGTTTACTCCTTCCAGCCTTTTAGACCAGGAGGATATATCTAACAACATTTTATTGCTTTGGGTTAGCTTTTTAGTTTTATAGTCCATTAAAAGCTGCTAGGGGACTTCTTGTTATTTAATGAAAGGTCAATACTGGCTTGTTTATGTTTCAAATTTGAGAATAGTTACAAACTGTTTAGGGATATTTCTCACTGTTTAATGCAAAAGCCCTGCACTTGAAATTCTGCCAATTCTTGAAAAACACCTGGAACTGTGTCTCTTCCCTAATCTCCCAACTCTTGCCTATTCTATAAGTGCTAACAACCACTTTAACTGAGCTCCTGAGATTATGAGTAGGCAAATTTCTATCTGCAGTACATTCTGTTTTCAATATTAAAAGAATTAATTTTTATTAGTTTTTCTTTTCTTATGAATGCTTTATTTCTTTTAGCATTCTGTGCATTTTTATTTCTTTTAATTTTGTGTGACGTGTCAAATCTTGTAGGATGTCTTAGTTTTAAACTCTTTGCATTAAACTGTTTAAAGATAACTTACCAAGTGCTGCTATTGAAATGTGCTTAAAAATCTAATTTTGAGTTGCTTAGCAGTTAAGAACCTGTGTTGTTCTTGCAGAGAATTTAAGTGGGGTTCCAAGGACACACCATATACAGCACACAGTAACCTGGAACTTCAGCTCTAAGATATCTATCACTTCACAGTGAGCTTCCCAGCTACCCACAAACAAACATAGAAAATAATTAATATTAAAGCACTTAAAAACTGATCTGGATTTTTCCTATTTAATTTTAATCAATGTATATAAATGGTTGACATTTAATGTTTTATGTGGATGACTGTTTTGCATGGGTAGATATTTATGTGAACCATATTCAGACCTGTTTCCCTTGGGGTCTAGAAAATGGGCATTGGAAATTTGTGGGTTCTTGGTAACTAAATCTGTTTTTGACGCTGAGCCATCATTCCAATACCTTGATAAGGTGATTGTATGATAATGTATTCAGATAAAAAACTTTTAATCTTATTCCTAGAATTCTTTTTCCTTTTTATTATTATTATTATTTTTATTAGATATTTTCTTCATTTACATTTCCAATGCTATCCCCAAAGTCCCCCATACCCTCTCCCCCCCACACTCCCCCTCCTCCCACTTCTTGGCCCTGGCGTTCCCCTGTACTGAGGCATATAACGTTTGCAAGACCAATGGGCCTCTCTTTCCACTGATGGCCAACTAGGCCATCTTCTGATACATTGCTGCCACTAAGGAGATTACCTATGGTGGAGCCGGCCTCCCTAGATCACTCTATTGTTCAGTCACTGTCGCTGCTGCTACCTGCTGGGAGTCAGCCTAGCTATTCCAGAGCCTACATCCTATCCTGCATGTGGTCACCTGCAGCTGGGCTCCAAGGATGAATTGGAAGGAATGGGCCTCCCCCCTCCTTTATAAAGCTCATCTGTCATTAAACATTTGAACTTTGATCAGACTAGCATGTCTTGGTTCCATTATTTCTTGACCCGTCTAGGTCCCCTCTTCTCTTTCAGCTCCAGGCTGCCTCCCAGGCTCGAACCCGGACATGAGAGCCGCAGGCCGGCCCCAACAATCTATCATCTACTTACCTAACCTTCTCAGTCTATTTGAGTGTTCCTTTCATATATATATCATGAGTCCATTTAGTATTTTCGTTAGGTACACGTGCTCTGGGCTGACAACTAGGATAATCTGTCAGGAAGTTTGTTCCTTGAAAATGCTTGTTCACCATTTCTCTCCAACCATGAATTGCCTATAGTTGTTCATATACAGATGGGGCATTGCTGGGTATATCTCCATCTACATGCCAACTGGTGCTGTCATTTTCTGCATTTTGTTCAGTTGTGGTTGTGTACTGGTCTTTGTCTGTTTCAAAATGAAACTTCATTGATAACTTGTGTCAATTATATTTATTGGAGGGTATATGAATAAATGTTTAGTATGTTTTTACAAAATACAGGATTCACCTATAATAAAAATCTTTAGAAACATTTTGCATTCTATATCCTAAATGCAGTTACAAACAGTGAAAACAACAACAACTCAAATGTGTATGAAAGGGAAAGTTCTCTGAGGTCAACAGGTTGTTGAACTTATATTTTATAAGCCTGTTGTAGACTATATATGCAAACCAAGTATAAAGAATGAAATTTCCATCTGGTTTATTCCTCTAGGGATAGGCAGTAGCAGAGATGTTTATAAACTTTGAGATTTTCAATAAATCTTAAATACCTTGATAAGTGCTTACAGAGAAATTTGCATTGACCTAATTTATTTTTAAGATTTTCAATGGACTAGAGTATGAATTTAAATATGCAGAGTGGCCCGGGATATACAAAATAGGAGAAAAAAATGTAACCACTGATAACCTCACTCTAACACAAAATCTATTCTGTCAGTGCCATTATCTTCATAAAAAATTAAGGTAAATTTTTAATTTTTAAGATAGAAAGAATTCTTGGTAAAGGCAGCATTCTTAATATGTATATCACATGCATGGCCTTATAGTCAGAGATAGCAATTTTATGGCTGCTAGTAAGTATCATAGATGTGAAAAATGATGAAATTATCTTCAATTTACATAAGTACAAACCATCCACGGATGAATCACATATCTAATGTGGGGCTCAGTTACCCTGCTTCACTACAAATTACTTCATGTAATTTGTGAGAACACCTGCCAGTTTTGAACAATGACATTATCAGCTATGTGCTTTTTAAAAAGCTTTCAAGTGCCAGTTCTGAAAAGCTGGTTGCTCATTTGTCAATCATTTGACTCAGATTTACATGCATTAAATGGTAGTGTATCTCCTCATTATAGAATTATCGCAATTAGAAAGTATTAACTGAACTAAAATATCTTTTCCACTTACATGAAAGTTGACCATATTTAGATACTTACTTTCATTAGTCTCTTTTAAAATTAAAATTAGCCATTTTGAAAAATAAAAGAAAAATGAAAAAAATTAGGATCCCCTCCAATTTTCTTAATTACATTAAGTCATTTTAACATGGGTAAAATTGGTGATCATAAATATAGAAAGATACATTTTGTACTAGGTTATCTGTATTAATTATGGCTCTATCTGTATTAGTTTATATATGAATATCTTATTAATTTGTGTACATGTATCTGTGTATATGTACATGTATGTTTATATGGATATGTATGTATTAGTAATAAATATTAATATATTTCCATATAAATACTTGCATATACATTTAGTTGATACAGTTTTCTATAAGATGCAATATTTTTAAATTTATTAATGGTAATAGTTAAGATTGCAGCCTGAGATGTTCCACAATGCCATTTGATTTTCAATATTATATTCTACAGTAAAGAATCCTAAGATGCAGATTCAGATACATCCAGATTTTAAAGTAGGGACATCCAGCTAAAGCCACAAGACAACACTTTAGTTATGAAAGGTGACATTTAATTAAGTACATCTGCATTATACTTGGAAAAAAATGTAGAAAAGGTAAATTTAGGACACTATTTAGAGGAAATCAACTAGGATTTTCTAAATCATAAATTGTGGGAAGTCGTGCACAATCGCCATTACAAGATGGTGCTGGCTTCCTCTGTGCCTAACTAGTAAACAAGCAATGTGCGCAGGTGCTGGAGTAAATTCATGCCAAGTCACTGCCCATCCCGGGGTGTAATAGTGGGGTGATGGGTGAGCAGCTAATCAGGAGCTGACACGTCACACAGAGGGGTATTTAAGCAGCACCATTTTCCGGGTTCAGGGTCTTCCTGAGAAGTAAGCAATAAAGCTTTGCCATAGAAGGATCTGGTTGTCCGAGTGTGTTTTGCAGGTGAAACGTTACAAGGACAAGAATAAATCTATGATTCTTTCCATTAGACAGGAGCTTTTAGGGCAGAGTTTCCTTGTCTGAGAAGCAGAGACCAAAACAGAGCTAAGCAGATACCACAATGCAAAAGTTTGCCAATGTGTTGCTGAATACCTATAAAAAATAATTTTTACGGACTAGATGCAATTGTCTCAGAGGCTTACTGCTGAATAAGCTCACCCTTTTTAGTTCCTTCTGAACTCTTCTCACTGGCTGGTTCAACTCAACTGTTCTGGCTCAAATTCCTTGTCAAGCTGACTGATTCAATGTGGCTTCTCTCAGCCTCTCTGTGAATTGCTCCATTGGCCTTCAAGCTAACTGGCAATTTTTTTTTTTTTTTATGTCTCATTCTAATTCTTAAGTAGATTCTCTTTCCAGTGCAGTTCTCAGGGGAGTTGAGTATATTCTGTCTCTGACATACTCTGTCAAATCTTTCTCTGATTTGTCACTTTGTCTCCCCTTCAAATAGATGTCAACTTTGTCTGCCCCTCAACTAGATGTCACTTTCACATGGCTGCTTTCTTCTACAAACTAATTGGAGCTAGAGAAAGGACAGAAGGAGCTGAAGGATCTTGTACCCCCACAGGAGGAACAACAATATGATCCAATCAGTGCCCCCAGTGCTCCCAGGGACTAAACCACCAACCAAAGAGGAGACATGGTGGGACCTATGGCTCTAGTTGCATATGGAGCAAAGGATGGCTTTGTTGGACATTCATGGTAGGAGTGGCCCTTGGTCCTGAGAAGGCTCGATGCCCCAGTGTAGGGGAATGCCAGGGTTAGGAAGTGGGAGTGGGGGTTTTCAGAGGGGAAACCAGGAAAGGGGTTAACATTTAAAATGCAAATAAAGAAAATATCTAATAAAAATATAAAGAGGAGAGAGAGAGAGAGAGAGAGAGAGAGAGAGAGAGAGAGAGAGAGAGAGAGAGTATATTGAAGAGATAAAAGGCCAAAATAAATAAATTAAAAAAATAAATGAAATAAATTTAAAAAAAAAAGGTGTGTACTAACCATTTGTCTGTATTCCAGTCAGAAGGATTAAAGCTGTGTTGCTTATCTTTACTCCACTCTGCTCACATAGATCTGGGTCTTTGAATGTAATCCCTTGCCAGAACAGCCATGTTGCTGGATTAAAATTTCTCTACAAATATCAAGGCCCAATTTCCCCATATACTAACCATTCAACTGTCCTAAGGTTCCTATTGCTAATGCAATGCCGAGGCCTACAAAGTTCTAAATAACTGTAATTTTACTAAAACAAAATATAGTTGTCTTTAATTGTTGAACTTTAATTTTTCAGCACTTTCTATTCAGAATATTTGTAAAAGTATTGTCATTTATGTTCAAGTTTGGAATTTTACTGTATTGATGTGCTTATGATGTGGTTGTTAATTTTTACAGTAGGATAGTTATAAGTGATTACGAAATAAAATGTTTTTATGTGGGCATATTTTTCTACTGTTAAATATATTAATGAATAATCTGTCTCTTTGAGGATTAAAGGTAGGAATTATTAGCTTTAAAAGTAAATATAGCTGCTCTCTTGATCCCTTTATAGAACCTTGAGTCAAAGACTAAGCCTAATGGGGCAGTGAGGATTAGAGACTTTTGTAGGAAAGTGGATTATACTTAGAGAGAGCTAATTTCTTCTAATGAGAAAATGTGATGGCCCCTGGCAGGCAGTGGGCTTACTTAAGGCTAACTGAAGAAAACAAACCAGGAAATGCAGGATAATACTCACCCCTCATTACTTCTGTGTGGAGACATACATTACAAAGCCATGCCTAGCGTGTTTCTCATTGATATTCATCAGTTATAGGCAATCTAGCATGACTTCTGTAGTTAACTTTTAAAGAGGAAGAAATTGGATAGGAAAACCTTTACACTTAAAAAAAAAGCCTATAATTTCCCAAATTTTTCTATTAATCCAGGGGCTTTGGTTAAAATATCAGGTATAGTATTATTAAATTCATTTGCTGGCTGTTTTAATCCACATCCTTTAACCCAATACTTATACTGGAAATGGGCAGTTTGAACCTCACCCTTCAGTCATCTACTTCCTTTTCAACAATAGAAATAAATTCTAGGAAACATTCACAAGACCCAAACCATCTTATCAAAATGAATATTAGAAAGACTTCTGTTCTCTTTGTCTAGAATAATTTTTCATTGTTAGGTTGAAAGTGTCTTTTCTATGAAATAAAAATTTGCCACACGGGCAATTCTTTTCTGTAGAATCTGTAAAGTATGGTTTTACTTTGAGTTCATGATTAAGGTCATGATTGAATGATTGCTCTTGAAAACATGTTTTCTTTCTGTTTTGTTTTGTTTTGTTTTGTTTTGTTTTGTTTGAGACAGAGTTTCTCTGTAAAGACCGGACTGTCCTGGAACTCACTTTGTAGACCAGGCTGGCCTCGAACTTAGAAATCTACCTGCCTCTGCCTCCCAAGGCATGTCCCACCACTGTCCGGCCCATGCTTGCTTTCAGACTTCCACCAATGTATCAATGAACATGGTGTGCTGCATGAAGTAGAAGACGTTCCGGAGAATTCAACAATGCTATTGCTGTTCTCATGGGCCTTGTCTCCTCTATTGTTAGCTATCAAAGATTTGCTATTTATTATATGAAATTCACGGCTTTGTTATGGTAGTTTAAATCACCTATAACATATTTCTCTGTGGTTAATGCTCTTCATAATAATTGTGTTTTTTCTCCATCAACTATATTTAACCATGGTAATGACACTTTTAACTTTCCCATAAATGTTAGGTGTTTGCCATGCTCATCTTTTAAGTTTTTTTTTTCCTGTATATATCACTTACTTTGGCAATTGTATTTATTCTATATGTTTTGCTACATTTTTTTCATTACTATTCTTTGAAAAAGTTTAATTTTCTAGCATCAAGGGAAAGCCAATATTTATTGATTTGGATGGTTAAAACACAAAGATAAAGCAATAAATTTTCTTACTAAAAAACACTGTCTCATCTGCTTTATTTTATATGGTCTATCTTGAGATTGTAATTTTATTATTACTATGTTTATTACTATTGTTAATATTATTATTAGAATATAAAAAAATCTAATGCTAGTTCAACTATGATGTCAGTCTATTCATGTCTTATAGGTATTTTAACTATCATAAAATTCATTAATTTTATTTTTGGGTGATCTAAGACATTTTGTTCATAAGAGAATTTTTATATAAATCATATATACAATGTATATGATATAGAAAAATATTATTTAAGTAATATGCAAACACAATGCCTTTATTTCTGCTGTAAGAAAACTTTTAAATTTACACAACCCACTAACGTATATGAACATAGATGTCCAAAATAGGGAAAATGACAAAATGTCAAAATTAAGGGAAAAATAATCTAGAAGAACATGACAGCAATAAAATTAATTGTCACTGTTTTTAGGTGATACCTATATGAATCAATAATTATCCATATATCTTGGCATTATCTTATCATCATTAGTATGCCTGAAAAGAGGGAGAGCAATGTACCTACTTTTTCACTTCCATGCACAGTAAACTTTCTAGGAATGGAGCCCATTTGTAAGACACACAGAGCCCAGGACCCATAGAGGTCTCCAAATTGTTTGCTACTTATTTAAAGGCAAGTAAATAAAATGGATCATGTAATGTCTTTAACTTCTTGCAGTGTCAATTTTATTTGATTATAAAATTAGCCAACTCCTTGACTACCATATTATACTCTGATTCCAAATAAATACTAGATACAGAAGCAGTGTTTTTCAAAACAATAGAGATAAAAATTATCTTGTTAACACTTTTCTTTAATTTTGTGTTCATCTTGATTTGTAGCAAAAATCTTTGCTGTCTTTTCGATAATAATACAAATCCATGAAGTAACATATGTAGGCATAATTGACCCCAAGTCCTAGATAATGTCTCTGTTACATACCTATATTGAGCACGAGATCATTTAGTAATTTATTTTAATTAACATGTCCATCACTTTGGCAAGGTTTAATTTCTTGGATGGGTGTATTATCCTGTGGTTTATGGTTTTTACATGATAGCAAACAATTGAAGATCTTGTTCTAGCAATGGCATATATACAATATTTCTAAAACAATAATTTTCTTCAGTTAATCATGGTACAATACTGTTTTAATGAAAAGCAAAAATTATTAGCATCCCATATAGTGTTAATAATTTTCAAACTGATTATATAAAATTAAGCAAAAAAAACCAAGTAAAGTTTATGAATATAATGAGTTGAAAAACTAATATAAAATTTAATTTAATTTAATTTTATTTTTTTAATAAGAGGAAGTATTTAATTAGGAACACACACTTAACGACGTACACTTACACTTACACTTAGCCCATTTTCTTTTTTTTTCCATTTTTTATTAGGTATTTAGCTCATTTACATTTCCAATGCTATACCAAAAGTCCCCCATACCCACCCACCCCCACTCCCCTACCCACCCACTCCCCCTTTTTGGCCCTGGCGTTCCCCTGTACTGGGGCATATAAAGTTTGCGTGTCCAATGTGCCTCTCTTTCCAGTGATGGCCGACTAGGCCATCTTTTGATACATATGCAGCTAGAGTCAAGAGCTCCGGGGTACTGGTTAGTTCATAATGTTGTTCCACCTATAGGGTTGCAGATCCCTTTAGCTCCTTGGGTTCTTTCTCTAGCTCCTCCATTGGGAGCCCTGTGATCCATCCATTAGCTGACTGTGAGCATCCACTTCTGTGTTTGCTAGGCCCCGGCCTAGTCTCACAAGAGACAGCTATATCTGGATCCTTTCGATAAAATCTTGCTAGTGTATGCAATGGTGTTAGCGTTTGGATGCTGATTATGGGGTGGATCACTGGATATGGCAGTCTCTACATGGTCCATCCTTTCATCTCAGCTCCAAACTTTGTCTCTGTAACTCCTTCCATGGGTGTTTTGTTCCCAATTCTAAGGAGGGGCATAGTGTCCACACTTCAGTCTTCATTCTTCTTGAGTTTCATGTGTTTAGCAAATTGTATCATATATCTTGGGAATCCTAGGTTTGGGGCTAATATCCACTTATCAGTGAGTACACATTGTGTGAGTTCCTTTGTGAATGTGTTACCTCACTCAAGATGATGCCCTCCAGGTCCATCCATTTGGCTAGGAATTTCATAAATTCATTCTTTTTAATAGCTGAATAGTACTCCATTGTGTAGATGTACCACATTTTCTGTATCCATTCCTCTGTTGAGGGGCATCTGGGTTCTTTCCAGCTTCTGGATATTATAAATAAGGCTGCTATGAGCATAGTGGAGCATGTGTCCTTCTTACCAGTTGGGGCATCTTCTGGATATATGCCCAGAAGAGGTATTGCTGGATCCTCCGGTAGTACTATGTCCAATTTTCTGAGGAACCGCCAGACTGATTTCCAGAGTGGTTGTACAAGCCTGCAATCCCACCAACAATGGAGGAGTGTTCCTCTTTCTCCACATCCACGCCAGCATCTGCTGTCACCTGAATTTTTGATCTTAGCCATTCTGACTGGTATGAGGTGGAATCTCAGGGTTGTTTTGATTTGCATTTCCCTGATGATTAAGGATGTTGAACATTTTTTCAGGTGCTTCTCTGCCATTCGGTATTCCTCAGGTGAGAATTCTTTGTTCAGTTCTGAGCCCCATTTTTTAATGGGGTTATTTGATTTTCTGAAGTCCACCTTCTTGAGTTCTTTATATATGTTGGATATTAGTCCCCTATCTGATTTAGGATAGGTAAAGGTCCTTTCCCAATCTGTTGGTGGTCTTTTTGTCTTATTGACGGTGTCTTTTGCCTTGCAGAAACTTTGGAGTTTCATTAGGTCCCATTTGTCAATTCTTGATCTTACAGCACAAGCCATTGCTGTTCTGTTCAGGAATTTTTCCCCTGTGCCCATATCTTCAAGGCTTTTCCCCACTTTCTCCTCTATAAGTTTCAGTGTCTCTGGTTTTATGTGAAGTTCCTTGATCCACTTAGATTTGACCTTAGTACAAGGAGATAAGTATGGATCGATTCGCATTCTTCTAGATGATAACAACCAGTTGTGCCAGCACCAATTGTTGAAAATGCTGTCTTTCTTCCACTGGATGGTTTTAGCTCCCTTGTCGAAGATCAAGTGACCATAGGTGTGTGGGTTCATTTCTGGGTCTTCAATTCTATTCCATTGGTCTACTTGTCTGTCTCTATACCAGTACCATGCAGTTTTTATCACAATTGCTCTGTAGTAAAGCTTTAGGCCAGGCATGGTGATTCCACCAGAGGTTCTTTTATCCTTGAGAAGACTTTTTGCAATCCTAGGTTTTTTGTTATTCCAGATGAATTTGCAAATTGCTCCTTCTAATTCGTTGAAGAATTGAGTTGGAATTTTGATGGGGATTGCATTGAATCTGTAGATTGCTTTTGGCAAGATAGCCATTTTTACAATGTTGATCCTGCCAATCCAAGAGCATGGGAGAACTTTCAGTCTTCTGAGATCTTCTTTAATTTCTTTCTTCAGAGATTTGAAGTGTTTATCATACAGATCTTTCACCTCCTTAGTTAGAGTCACGCCATGATATTTTATATTATTTGTGACTATTGAGAAGGGTGTTGTTTCCCTAATTTCTTTCTCAGCCTGTTTATTCTTTGTATAGAGAAAGGCCATTGACTTGTTTGAGTTTATTTTATATCCAGCTACTTCACCGAAGCTGTTTATCAGGTTTAGGAGTTCTCTGGTAGAATTTTTAGGGTCACTTATATATACTATCATATCATCTGCAAAAAGTGATATTTTGACTTCCTCTTTTCCAATTTGTATCCCCTTGATCTCCTTTTGTTGTCGAATTGCTCTGGCTAATACTTCTAGTACTTTGTTGAAAAGGTAGGGAGAAAGTGGGCAGCCTTGTCTAGTCCCTGATTTTAGTGGGATTGCTTCCAGCTTCTCTCCATTTACTTTGATGTTGGCTACTGGTTTTCTGTAGATTGCTTTTATCATTTTTACATATGGGCCTTGAATTCCTGATCTTTCCAAAACTTTTATCATGAATGGGTGTTGAATCTTGTCAAATGCTTTTTCTGCATCTAACGAGATGATCATGTGTTTTTTGTCTTTGAGTTTGTTTATATAATGGATTACATTGATGGATTTTCTTATATTAAACCATCCCTGCATTCCTGGAATAAAACCTACTTGGTCAGGGTGGATGATTGCTTTAATGTGTTCTTGGATTCGGTTAGCAAGAATTTTATTGAGGATTTTTGCATCGATATTCATAAGAGAAATTGGTCTGAAGTTCTCTATCTTTGTTGGGTCTTTCTGTGGTTTAGGTATCAGAGTAATAGTGGCTTCATAAAATGAGTTGGGTAGAGTACCTTCTACTTCTATTTTGTGAAATAGTTTGTGCAGAACTGGAATTAGATCTTCTTTGAAGGTCTGATAGAACTCTGCACTATACCTGTCTGGTCCTGGGCTTTTTTTGGCTGGGAGACTATAAATAACTGCTTCTATTTCTTTAGGTGATATGGGACTGTTTAGATGGTCAACTTGATCCTGACTCAACTTTGTTACCTGGTATCTGTCCAGAAATTTGTCCATTTCGTCCAGGTTTTCCAGTTTTGTTCAGTATAACCTTTTGTATAAGGATCTGATGGTGTTTTGTATTTCTTCAGGATCTGTTGTTATGTCTCCCTTTTCATTTCTGATTTTGTTAATTAGGATTTTGTCCCTGTGCCCTTTAGTGAGTCTAGCTAAGGGTTTATGTATCTTTTTGATTTTCTCAAAGAACCAACTCCTCGTTTGGTTAATTCTTTGAAGAGTTCTTCTTGTTTCCACTTGGTTGTTTTCACCCCTGAGTTTGATTATTTCCTGCCATCTACTCCTCTTGGGTGAATTTGCTTCCTTTTTTTCTAGAGCTTTTTGATGTGTTGTCAAGCTGCTAGTATGTACTCTCTCCAGTTTCTTCTTGGAGGCACTCAGAGCTATGAGTTTCCCTCTTAGAAATGCTTTCATTGTGTCCCAAAGGTTTGGGTACGTTGTGGCTTCATTTTCATTAAACTCCAAAAAGTCTTTAATTTCTTTCTTTATTCCTTCCTTGACCAAGGTATCATTGAGAAGAGTGTTGTTCAGTTTCCACGTGAATGTTGGCTTTCCATTATTTATGTTGTTATTGAAGATCAGTCTTAGGCCATGGTGGTCTGATAGGATACATGGGACAATTTCAATATTTTTGTATCTGTTGAGGCCTGTTTTGTGACCAATTATATGGTCAATTTTGGAGAAGGTCCCGTGAGGTGCTGAGAAGAAGGTATATCCTTTTGTTTTAGGATAAAATGTTCTGTAGATATCTGTCAGGTCCATTTGTTTCATAACTTCTGTTAGTTTCACTGTGTCCCTGTTTAGTTTCTGTTTCCATGATCTGTCCATTGATGAAAGTGGTGTGTTGAAGTCTCCCACTATTATTGTGTGAGGTGCAATGTGTGCTTTGAGCTTTACTAAAGTGTCTTTAATGAATGTGGCTGCCCTTGCATTTGGAGCATAGATATTCAGAATTGAGAGTTCTTCTTGGAGTATTTTACCTTTGATGAGTATGAAGTGGCCCTCCTTGTCTTTTTTGATAACTTTGGGTTGGAAGTCGATTTTATCCGATATTAGAATGGCTACTCCAGCTTGTTTCTTCAGACCATTTGCTTGGAAAATTGTTTTCCAGCCTTTTACTCTGAGGTAGTGTCTGTCTTTTTCCCTGAGATGGGTTTCCAGTAAGCAGCAGAATGTTGGGTCCTGTTTGTGTAGCCAGTCTGTTAGTCTATGTCTTTTTATTGGGGAATTGAGTCCATTGATATTAAGAGATATTAAGGAAAAGTAACTGTTGCTTCCTTTTATTTTTGTTGTTAGAGTTGGCATTCTGTTCTTGTGGCTGTCTTCTTTTTGGTTTGTTGAAGGATTACTTTCTTGCTTGTTCTAGGGCGTGATTTCCGTCCTTGTATTGCTTCTTTTCTGTTATTATCCTTTGAAGGGCTGGATTCGTGGAAAGATATTGTGTGAATTTGGATTTGTTGTGGAATACTTTGGTTTCTCCATCTATGGTAATTGAGAGTTTGGCTGGGTATATTAGTCTGGGCTGGCATTTGTGTTCTCTTAGTGTCTGTATAACATCTGTCCAGGCTCTTCTGGCTTTCATAGTCTCTGGTGAAAAGTCTGGTGTAATTCTGATAGGCCTTCCTTTATATGTTACTTGACCTTTCTCCCTTACTGCTTTTAATATTCTATCTTTATTTAGTGCATTTGTTGTTCTGATTATTATGTGTCAGGAGGAATTTCTTTTCTGGTCCAGTCTATTTGGAGTTCTGTAGGCTTCTTGTATGATCATGGGCATCTCTTTCTTTATGTTTGGGAAGTTTTCTTCTATTATTTTGTTGAGGATATTAGCTGGCCCTTTAAGTTGAAAATCTTCATTCTCATCAATTCCTATTATCCGTAGGTTTGGTCTTCTCATTGTGTCCTGGATTACCTGGATGTTTTGAGTTAGGATCCTTTTGCATTTTGTATTTTCTTTGACTGTTGTGTCAATGCTCTCTATGGAATCTTCTGCACCTGAGATTCTCTCTTCCATTTCTTGTATTCTGTTGCTGATGCTCGCATCTATGGTTCCAGATCTCTTTCCTAGGGTTTCTATCTCCAGTGTTGCCTCTCTTTGGGTTTTCTTTACTGTGTCTACTTCCCCTTTTAGTTCTAGTATGGTTTTGTTCATTTCCATCACCTGTTTGGATGTGTTTTCCTGTTTTTCTTTAAGGACTTCTACCTGTTTGGCTGTGTTTTCCTGCTTTTCTTTAAGGGCCTGTAACTCTTTAGCAGTGCTCTCCTGTAATTCTTTAAGTGACTTATGAAAGTCCTTCTTGAAGTCCTCTATCATCATCATGAGAAATGTTTTTAAATCTGGGTCTAGATTTTCGGTTGTGTCGGGGTGCCCAGGTCTAACTGGGGTGGGAGTGCTGCGTTCTGATTATGGTGAGTGGTCTTGATTTCTGTTAGTAGGATTCTTACGTTTGCCTTTCGCCATCTGGTAATCTCTGAAGCTAGCTGTTATAGTTGTCTCTGTTAAGAGCTTGTTCTTCAGGTGACTCTGTTAGCCTCTATAAGCAGACCTGGGAGGGTAGCACTCTCCTTAGTTTCAGTGGGTAGAGTATTCTCTGAAGGAAAGCTCTCTTCTTGCAGGGAAGGTACCCAGATATCTGGTGTTCGAACCGGACTCCTGGCAGAAGTTGTGTTCCACTCACTAGAGGTCTTAGGATCCCTTGTGGAATCCTGTGTGGGCCCTTGCCCGTGTTAGGTTACTCCGCTGGCAAGGTAGCCCGGGGCTCGAGTGGAGCAGAAGGGGCTTTTGCCCCAGGTCAGGCCCGGGTATTCTGCTTCCCTATGTACTGCAGTTTCAGGTTCCACGCGATTGGATTGGGGCTGGCGCTGTGTTCCACTCACCAGAGGTCTTAGGATCCCGTGGAAAATCCTGTGTGGGCCCTTGTGGGTGTCAGGCGACTCTGCTGGCAAGATAGCCCGGGGCTCGAGTGGAGTGGAAGGTAATATAAAATTTTAATTCTTAAAGATGTATATAGGATGCAACTTAAATGGTCATTAGTATTTGATTTTCATTGGTATTTGAGAAAAAAATTGTTCCAGATAATATTAGATTATGAATGTGATAATCATCTTTTAAATTAAATTATTTATAATAAATTAATAATCCACTGGTATTAATTTTGAGCTAAGTACATAATCTTTATGATTGTTAATCAGTTATTCATATAAGATTATAGTGTCTACTTTCAATATTATGAAGGAAAAGCTGGAATTATTTATGCTATTAACACACATGCAGGAATTCTTTTCTTTTATGATTCTATAAGATGTTCTACACCTATCATCTTATGTAAATAACTTATTTGTTAAGATACGATAAATAAAAGAATCAATATAAAAAGTTCTTTGACTGCTCGTGATAACTATAAAAATGGGATAAATTTGTTTTGAAGGTAATTACTGATTCATTCTATCTTACAAATAATATTTCAGAGAAAAATAACATAGTATTAGTAATTCTTTAATTTCAGTTATTTATTATTCACAACTACCGTTGCAGAAAACTCTGGGTAATTTTTTGTTGTTGTTGTTGTTGTTTGTTTGTTTGTTTGTTTGTTTTTCATTTTTCGTTTTCGAGACAGGGTTTTTCTCTAAAACCCTGGTTTTCCTGAAACTCACTTTGTAGACCAGACTGGCCTCGAACTCAGAAATCAGCCTGCCTCTGTCTCTGAGTGTTGGGATTACAAGCGTGCACCACCATGCCTGGCTACTGGGTAAATTATTAAATATATTAGTAATGCTGATTTTCTAGTAGAACATTATACATATTATCATTTGATAAGTTCAGTTTCATATAGAAAAGCCTCAATTAAGCTTTGTTGTATAGTAAAAAAAAAATGTATGTTATTTAGCTAAAATTATGTCTTCAAATTAAAATAATAATGAGCATGTGTCATAAAATTTAAGGCTCTTTTGTGTGTGTAAGTCACATAGAGTTAAAATAAGACACTTGTAAACCAAATATCTGGACGAGAACAGTTCTCTAGAATGTAAAGACACCAGTAAGAAAACCAGACAAAAACTTTATTTAAAAGTGCATGAACTGGGCAGTGGTGGTGCATGCCTCTAATGCCAGCACTTGGGAGGCAGAGGCAGGCAGATTTCTGAGTTAGAGACCAGTGTGGTCTACAATGTGAATTCCAGGAGAGCCAGGGCTACATAGAGAAACCCTGTCTTGAAACAAACAAACAAAAAGAGTGCATGAAGACATGGACAGACTGCAATGATTAATACAATGAAATGCAGAATAGCAAATGAAACATTGCCTCTCATATATATTAGCTTTGAAGAAACATCAGCACATGTTGATCAAATCAAAGGGACTATAATCCTTATTGAACAAAAGTAACTATGCTCAGTTCTAATCAAGAATTTAGAAAGCAAAAATGGCATAAACTTCTGAAATTAATATTTCATGAGTATTTGATTAATAAAAATATCTTAGCAAAATCTATGTAAATATATGTGTAACAATTACATTATTTCAAATTATTGACATTCTTTGTCATCTAATAAGACATTCAACTCCCTGTAGTAAGGCATTGTAATTAGGTTTTAAACAAAACCATTTAATATGGTTTCTAATATTATAAGCAAGAAAATACAAATGACTTTAGTAGTTTCATTGGAAAACAGAAACTCAGAAAAATGAAAGGGACAGACCTTGTAAATTTCACGTATATTTTAAAGTATTTCATAAATAGAAAGCACTTGCTTTTCTAGCTCAGATTTCTAAAAGTTTGTATGTTTCCAACATAAAGAAAAGTAAAAAACAAAAATCTAAATGAAACTCACAGCACAGGAAATGTTTTAACACTCAGTATTGGTATCATCTGGACCCGGAGATAACTATATTATGATTTTAAGAGAATGAAGAATTCATCATCTCTGTACAAAGTCATCAATAAAGAACTTGCAGGATAAATCATTTAAATAATAGGCATACTATAGTTCACAGAAACAATGGTGTGTTTCTTTGACCTCATGATTAAGAGGTAGGGGAAGGACTGAAGGAACTGAAGGGGATTGCAACACCATAAGAAGAACAATATAAACTTACCTGATCAACCAGAGCCTCCAACCAAAAAAATACATGGAATGATCCATGGCTCCAGAAATATATGTAGCTGAGGATGGTGTTATCTGACATGAACGGGGAGTGGGGGAGGGTCTCTTGGTCCTGTAGAGGTTTGAAGCCCCAGTGCAGGGTGATAACTGAGTGGTGAGGCAGGAGTTCCCTCAAACACTGGACCATTAAACAGACAGCATATATCAGCTGATATGAGGCCTCCAACACAGTTACAGTAGAGGACTTCCAGGTCTGTGCTCATTCAGAGACGATGTACCTACCCTCAATAGACTGGAGGCCCCAAGGAGTTTAGAGGTCAGGTGGGGTGGGGTGGAGACATCCTCCTTGATAAGAGGTGGAATGGGGAGGAGGTAAGGGATGTGGAGCAGTTGGAGGGTGGATGTGGGGGTATGGAATACAGAGTGTAAAATATAAATTAAAAACTAAAAAAATAAAATAAAAAACCAACAACAAAGAGAAACAAACAAACAAACAAAAACAGTAAGGATTTATTTTCCTTTTTTAACTTAAAAAGATTTAATATAATCACATTTTTCTTTCCATTTATTGCCTCTAAAGCTCCCATGCACCTCTCCTTGCTCTCCTTTAAATTCGTGGCACGTTCTTCATTAACATCTTATTGCCTATATGTTCCTAAATATAATCTACTGACTTACTGTAAGTTTATGTGTGTTTTTATGGGACAGAAAATAGGTGCTTTTCCTATGGGAGGCCACCTCTCTGACCCTCAGTTTCCCACAGTGGCCTGTAGGTTTTTGTGTCGTGTCGAAGCTCCTCATGCAGATTGGCACGTCCCTTTGGGGTCCTCTTTGTCCAGCTCATGTTTGGGAACCACTGATGAAAATTTATGAGTGTAGCCTCTAAGATAAGAAGTTCCCACAATCTCTTAGCAAACCCCCTTACCTTCTGGCTCTTACAGTCTTTCTGCCCCTCTCCTGCAATGCTCCCTGAGCATTCATGAGCGTCTTGAAGACTTATCCATTTGGACAGGAGTTTACAATTCAGCATTTTGATTACTTGGGTTTTTTTTGGGGGGGGGATTGTTTTGTTTTGTTTTTATGTGTGTGACCATCCTCTTTCAAAGAGAAGCTTCCTTGATATTTGGATAAGACCGCACTTATGATTGTGGTTGAGGACAAACGTTTATAAGTTGTTGTTGGGTTTAAGATTGTTTAGTTCTCCAAGATCATAACTTCACCAACACTGAGTAGTTAGCTTTATTTCCAATACTGCATGTAAAAGTAGATTGTATTTGCCTGATATGATTGTTATCTCAGAGGTTTACTCCTTAAAAAGTCCTCATTTTCCAGCTATTTTTGAGCTATAGCTGGCAGGCTCAGCTCAGCTCTTCTGCTGAAACTCCTCTCCACACAGACTGATTCAAACTGGCTTCTAAACTTCTGGCTTATTCTCATGCTTAGGCTCGTTCTGTCTTCACCTGTGACCTGTCTGTAAAACTGTTCCTGTTAAACTGCTCTGAACTCCACATATTAAACTGCCATCAAATGAAGTGTCACACACTGGACTCCACTGAACTGCCTTTCACCTGACTCTGAACTCACTCACTTGCTTTCTTCATGGGCTTTCCTTTTTTTTTAATTAAATTTAATTAATTAACATATTTATTTTTACTAATTCACTTTATATCCAGCCCCCCCCCTCCACACACACACACACACACACACTGGTCACTTCCTCCCATAATTTCCATTCATTTCCATGGCTTTGTACTCATCTCTACTGTCATCCTTCACATAGGACCCTGAACCACTAATGTTCTTCCCTATCTCCTTTCCCTTCCAGATCCCTCAATCCACCTACATCTGATGACTATGTCATTCCCCTTTCTAAGTGAGACCCAAGCTTCCTCACATGGAGTTTCATTAATGTTTTGTTTAATGTGTGTGCTTGGTGTGTAACATGATACCTTTATTTTATGGCTAATATTCACTTACGAGTGGGTAGATGCAGCACATGTCCTTTTGGACTGGGTCACCTCACTACGGATGGTATTCCCAAGTCCCATCCACTTGATTGCGAAATTAATGGTGTCTTTGTTTGTAACAGCTGAATAATATTCTATTGTGTGGATGCGCCACATTTTCTTTACCCATTCTTCAATTGAAGGACATCTAAGTTGTTTCTAGTTTCTGGCTATTAGGAATAAAGCTGCTATGAATATAGTTTAGCAAGTGTCTTTGTAAGATGTTGGAGAACCTTTTAGGTAGATCTCCAGAAGTGGTATGGCTGGGTCTCGAGGTAGAACTATTCCTAGTTTCCTGAGGTAATGCAAAATTGATTTCTAAAGTGGTTGTATTTGAGTTTTTATCCCCATCAGCAACAGAGGACTGTTTCTCTTGCTTTACATTCTTGCCAGCATATACTATCTCTTGAGCTTTCGATTTTAGCCATTCTGATGGGCGTAAGATGAAACCTCAGAGTTGTTTTTATTTGCATTTCTTGATGACTAAGGACTTTTAACATTTCTTTCTTTCTTTCTTTCTTCTTCTTTTTTTTTTTTTTTTTTTTTTTTGCCATTCAAGGTTCCCACATTCCTCTGCTGAGAATTTTCTGCTGCTCTTTTTTTCCTTTTAGTATTCTTTAATCTTTTTTTTAAGAGTCCAGTCCTTATCCCCCATCTAGTCTGCCTTCTGATTATTCCACATCCCATACCTTCCCCCCAACTCCAAGAGGATGTGCATACCCCACCCCCACCTCACCAGAACTCCCCACTCCCTGAGGACTAAAGTCTCTCAAGGGTAAGGTTCATTTTCTCTCACTGGGGCCAGACTGGGCACTCCTCTGCTATCTATGTATTCAGGGGACTCATATCAGCCGGTAAATGTTGTCGGGTTGGTAAGAGATCTCAGGAGTACAGGATAGTCGAGAAAGCTGGTCTTCCTATGGAGTTACCCTCCTCCATAGCTTCTTCCAGCTTTTCCCTAGTTCTACCATAGGGGTTCCAAGCTTCTGTCCATTATTTGGGCGTAAGTATCTGCATCTGACTTTTTCATCTGCTTGTTGGGCCTCTTGGAGGGCAGCCATGCTAGGGTCCTGTATGTATGTACATCATAGCATCAGTAATAGTGTCAGACATTTGAGAATCTCCTTGATCTAGATCCAAATTTGGGCCTGTCACTGGACCTCCTTTCTCTCTGGTTCTTCTTGTTTTTTGTCCCTGCAGTTCTTTTACACAGGTATAATTCTGGGTCAGAGTTTTTGACTGTAGGATGATAAACCCATCCCTTCACTTGATGTCCTGTCTTTCTGCTGGAGGTGGACTCTACAAGTTCCATTTCCTCACTGTAGGGCATTTCATGTAAAGTCCCTGCCTTTGAGTCCTGAGAATCTCTCACCTCCCAGGTCTCTGGAACTTTTTAGACAGTCCCCCCATCTCCTACCTCACAAGTTTACCTGTTTCCATTCTTTCTGCTCACCCTCAGGGCTTCTTCACTCCTGTTTATACCCAACCACCAAAATCTGATCATGTTTCCTTTTTCCCCTTCCTGTCCCCTCTCCCATCTAGGTCCTTCCCTCCCTCTGCCTTCCATGATTGCTTTCTTCTCCCTCCTAAGTGGGATTGATGCATCCTCACTTGGCCCCTTCAGCTTGTTAACCTTCTTGAGATCTAAGGATTGTATCCTGAGTATTCAGTACATTTTTGGCTAATATCCACTTATTAGTGAGTACACACAATGCATGTCCCTTTAGGTCTGAGTTACTATACTCTGAACAATATTTTGTATTTCTCTCCCATTCCCACTTCCCCTTCTCTTTAGAAGAGTAGAACCCCACTCTGTGCATTAACACCTGTCCTGCCCTTCCTGACACATCAATATTTCATATATTACTAGAAGGAAGTTAGAATTTACTACTCCACCAAACATCATAATTAAAGTGTTAATGGATCATAATTAAAGTGTTAATGGCACGTTTTATAATTAATTGAGCAGTGAATAAGTTCAAATTAAGAATTAAGTTCAAATGTGAAATTCACACTTCTATGATATATATATATATAGATAGATAGATAGATAGATAGATAGATAGATAGATAGATATATGACGAGAAGGAGAAAAGTCTGGTTTATGGTTTCTCTCTATTAATCACTCACTTTAGAAACTGAAATATTATCTTAAATACTAGTGATTTGTTTGTGATTTGAGACTATGAGATTTTCTCCTTGAGAGTTTCACTGCAACATCATTTAATGACCCCTCTACCTCACCTATTTAAGTGCATATACCAGTACACATTTGTATGTTCACAGAGCTATATAACCATCACTGTAAATTATGCTTGGAATATTTCATCACTTCTGAAAGGAACTTTGAAGACTTTGAAGTCAGCAGAAAGAATAGAAACAGGCAACCTCAGGAGGTAGTAGGTTGGGGGAACCCTTCAGAATGTACCAGAGACCTGGGAGGTGAGATACTCTCAGGAGTCAAAGGGAAGGATCCTAGAAGAAATGCCCTACAGTGGGCAGAGGGAACTTGTAGAGTTTACCTCCAACAGAAAGATGGTATCAAGGGAGGAATAGGATTGCCATCCCACAGTAACAACTCTGACCCATAATTGTTCCTGTCTGAAAGAATTACAGGTATGGAAATGGAGAGGAGCCTGAGGAAAAGAAGGTCCAGTGATAGGGCCAAAATGGGATCCTGCTCAAGGGGAGTTCCAAGATCTGACACTATTGCTGAGAATATGGAGTTCTCACAAAAAGGGACCTATCAAGACTGCCCTCCAAAAGACCCAACAAGGAGTTGAAAGAGTCAGATGCTGATATTTGTACCCAACCAATGGACAGAAACAGCTGACCCCTGTTTTTGACATAGAGAAGGCTGAAAGGAGATGAGGAGAAGGGCAATCCTGTAGGAGGACCAGCAGTCTCAATTAATCTGGACTCCTGAGATCTCTCAAACACTGGACCACCAAACAGGCAGCACACACCAGCTGATATGAGGCCCCCCAACACACATACAGTAGAGGACTTCTGGATCTGTGTTCATTCAGAGATGATGCACCTAACCCTCAAGAGACTGGAGGCCCCAGGGAGTTTACAGGTTAGGTGGGGTGGAGAGTAGGGGCATCCATGTGGAGACAGGGGTGGTGGGGAAGAGGTGTGGGATGTGGAGCAGTCAGAGGGTGGGTGGGGGGACAGGGAATGGAATATGGAGTGTAAAATATAAGTTAATGTTTTTTTAAAAGAAAGTATAACTTCCCAAAGGAAATGAAAACAACAACAACAACAACAACAACAACAACAACAAAGAAACTTCTGACTATCCTGTTCTGTCCTATTCTGTTCCATTCTATTGTAGTAGATCTAGAATTCTATAGACAAAACCTGATGGGATATTATAGTATAAATATAGAATATAAGACAGACAATAGTAACAGACAGAAAAGACAACTCTGTTTGGTCATCACAGGGGAAGAAGGACATTATTAAGGAAATGGACCACCAGTCCTTCTTTTTATATACTGAGACAAATACTGATTTCATTATACCAACGTCTTCAAACACTGAGTTTGAATTCTATCAACAATAGTATACTTAGTTGCTTGGCATAGTGAATTTCAAGAGAACATAGCATCCAAACTATACCAAAGATACTGCTTGCTACTCTGAGAGCTATGATGAAAGGGAACTGATAATTTTTTTTTTTGTAAAGCTTAAAAGGAAGAGATGTGGATGAATATAATTTGTAGTCGTGGCTGATGTAAGGAAATCAGTTGAATATTGGGAAAAGAATACCATTCTTTAAATAAAACACAAGGACAGTGATATTAGACATACCAAAATGGACAGGGAAAAGTCCATGAGAATTCAGCTCTTTACAAAGAACTGCAGGGAAATAAAGGATGCTGGAAAACACAGATATTGTCCTCTCTAAGGAAGAGCACACCAATTGCTTGTCCAATACACAGTTTTTAGTCCTGAAAACATGAATACATTATGTGAATTGACCAGGACCAGGTCATATTTATGAACACACACATACAAAAAGAGAGATAGACAGAGATAGATAGAGACAGATATTGATATACCTATACCTACAGATACACATACATACATATATATTACATATTACATACATATGCATATAGGAATGCAGTAATAATTAAGGATAAAAGAGGCCGTAGATTTGAAAAAGAGTAAAGAAGGAACTATAAAAAGTTTTAGAAAGATTAAAGTGAAAGGAGAAATATTTTATACTACTAATCAATAATTTTTAAAGTGAAAAATAAGCCAATATTTTTCACTGGAACAAGAGGGATGACAAGAGGTCTCTAACCTATCAAAGTCTTCACCTTGTGGAAAGAAAAGTTCACTTTAAAGGAAAGGCTCTGAACTAAGAATATTCAAGGTTGTCTACTCTACACCTTGGTTTAGCTGCCAAGGTATAAATAAATGACTGTATTTATGACAGATGAAAACAAGATTACATCTTAAGCCTCTGTTAGAACTTTACAGTGTCGCCACTGATATACAAGTCAGTAATTCAAAATTCTGGTCAAGGATTCAGGAAGCCTATGAGGCCTGGCTTTGTGAGCCAGAGCTGCCTTTGCTGCTAAGATGACAGAGGGCCCATTGTCTGAAGCATAAGCTAAGTTGAATTCCCTAAACTATTGCAGATGTCAAGGCCATGGGATAGCTGCTGAGGGAATCTGCAAGAGTGGAGTAGATGCAACCTGAGAGGCAGGCTATCGGTACTTCAGTTGTCTTAACTAGTGGGGTGGGACTACCTAAGGCTCTTGCAAATAATATGATGCCACCACAAGTCCTAGATTATGAATATATAGCAGCAACCATGTTTTTTTTTCTTACCTAAATACAGTCTTTGTTGTTGTTGTTAACATGTTTTTCTTGCTGAGTTCTTGTGCTCTTCTGCATCAGTGTGCTTATTCTATGACAATGTGTATTTTGGGTATGTAACAAATATTTTCAAATTTAAAATTATTCCACTTCTTCCCTCTAGCCCCTCATGTGTACCCTTCCACTTCATCCATTTCAAATTAATGGCTTCACCATCATATATGAGATAGATTTATCATTGTAGCTATAAGAATGTGTGTGTGTGTGTAATTATCTCAAGCATTTTGTCAAGAAGCATAAGTGTATACTTGTCATAAGTGATTACCAACCAATCTTATTTTATGTGCTTGCAATTAACTAATATAATATGCCATGATCTTTGTGATATAGCTGAGTGTTTCCTCACAGACACAGCCATGAAGAGGAAACAGGGAACTGAAGTGATCATTGTCTGAAGACAGGTCATATGCAGCATCTCATGCATATTTGTCCATTTTACAATCTTTCTGCTAATATGATGAAAAGAAACTTGAAGAGACTTAATAAGAAAATAGATTTTCTAATTAATCATGACATAAGAACAAATACCTCTTCTAAACAGAAATAGCGATGGAAATAAACAGGTAATGTGGTAGTATATGTTGAGCATATGTCACTAGGAATTGCAATTACAAAGATGATACTCTAAATTTATAAGTAATAATATTAAATCATGGTAACTCAGCATTCTGATGAGTTGGGTGGGAGGAAAATCACCGAGTTTCGATGAATCAGGAAGAAAAATAGAACCACTGGGTTGGGAGATTGTTTGCCAAATTCTTGCCAAAGTCAGTATGTCCTTATTATGAGATCCAGAATAGCATATATTTCTTTGGTAGTTGCAAAATATTCACACACACACACACACACACACACACACGTATGCACTCACCAATAATACCACATATAGATGTTTATAGATATTTTAGTTATCATTGCTATAATATGAAAATAAAGAAGACATTTTATGCAGGCAAACAAATAGTTGAACCCTGATAAAATTAAAAAAAAATACTATGTATCACTGGATTAAAATTATCTTAAATTCAAAGTAATAAATTTCAAATGCAGACTAGTAAGTGTAAGTGAATCAAATTTGAAAAGTTTCCTGTCTTTAGATTTATGCTTGTCAGTAGAGCAAAAGAGTCTATGAAGACAATAAAAATAAAAAATAAAAAATAAAACCCTATGGTGATCATGGCCAAAGAAAGAACAATGCATAGATGGAACGCATTGTGTGGTTAGCAAAGTGAAATTATGCTAATACTGAAATTTCCTATATATTACCCTTTAGTAATATACAATGTATTGCTATACTTGTAATGGGTTAATTTGATTACACATTCATTAAATATACTGTAGCATGTAATCATGGTGACAAATCCATATGACATTTATGGACTTTGGATGATGATGCTCTGCCAGTGTGTTTCCACCTGATCTCTCTAATGTGCTTCTCTGATCCTGTGACTACTTGAGAATGGATGCTGGAGTTCTCTGCACATAAGGCTAGGCAGGGAATAGAAAAGGTATGTTCTTTAAGCTACATTTTACTGTGATCTGAAATTATTTTAGACTGTTTTCTATAAATGTCACTGTCAAACCTGTAAACATGAAGTAATGTTAGTTCATCATTTAAGCTTTCTGATCTTCATGCTTCAACACAGATTATTCATAAAGATGGGGCTAATTGTTAATTCACAAGCTATGATTTATCAAGAAATGTTCTCCATAATACACTATGTAAAATAGCAGAAATACCCTCTAGGTAAAGAGAGATAGTGAGAATTAATTACTTCATATCCCTTGCATTGGAACGCATTCTGTTCTGTCAAACTTATCTGTTCTCTCATTTCTGGTGGCAAAATGCATCTGTCAAATATGTGAGGAAGAAAGAATCTTCCCAGTAGCCATGCACATATTTGTTCATATGTACCTTCTGTATTCATAACCAAAAAACTAATTATGTGAGCACACATCTTTTATAATAATGTACTTGATATATATATAGAGAGAGAGGGAGAGAGAACGTTGCAAAGGTCATCTCTGGAATAGGCTAATTTCAAAAATATGTTATTCTTACTGTAGTTCTAAATATATGCCAGAAAAACATCTCCTGTACCCACAAGCATTTTAACCCAATTAGCGGTATGAGTCTATCCAATATACTTCCTGTCATAGTTGCTGTTTGGTTTGGCATTTCTATTCTTCAGTGTCACTTCTCATTAAAGGATGTGCTTAGTTTCTGTCAACGGATGACTTCTCACTTTCCCTTTACTTCATTAACTGATTATTTTCTAATTGCTATTTTATGCATCCACTTGGTTCATCAGTTTTTAATATTCTACTGAATTGGCTTCTTTGTCTGAATGATATGGGAAAATGTGTCTATAAATGTTATAGTCTATTTTTAAAATTGTCACGTAGTAAGAGTTTACTTTGGATTTCTATCAGATAAAAATTCACAGGGAACTAATTAAATAAGGAAATAAATCCATATTTTAGTAAAGCTATGTTAAAATATGGTTTGGGTTTTTTTTTTTTTGCTGTTTGTGATTTCTAGTTAAAGGAAAATGAATCAAGAGACTTTGGAAGATACGTCTTTGTTTTGGAAGATACTTTTTATTTTGCTTATACTTAAAATCCATACAATTATTTTATGATATTTCAATGAATGAGAATTTAATTGAAGTTTCAGAGTGTATTTTATTATATTAATAAAACTTTTAAATCACATAATTGTGAATAAAACAAGTTAGTGATTAAACCATTGGTATCATATAGAATTTACTACATAAGATAGGATTTTTATATATAAATTTTAACATAGAAATATTAGTAAAATATGAAATTTAATATTTTTAGTATAATACCAAGCAAGTGAAAGAATTGAGATTCAATCTTACCTTGTGAGGTGGATTAAATATGCTTTTCCATAGGAAGTGGCATTGTTAACAGGTATGGGCTTATGGGAGGAGATGTAGTCACTGTGAAGGTAGGGCTCTGAAGTCTGTAGATATGCTGAAATCAGGTCAGTGAAATATAGAGCCTCCTCCTGGCTGCCTGTGGAAAACAGTCTCCTCCTGGTTGCCTTCAGATCAAGATGTAGAACTCCTGTCACCAAGTTTGCCTGCAGTATGCCATGCTTCCTACTGTAATGATAATGGACTGAACCTTTGAAACTGTAAGTCAGTAAATGTTTGCCTTTATAAGAGTTGTCATGGTGTCTCTTAACAGGAATGAAACCCTAACTAACACAACTCCTGAGGATAGTACTCTGACCCTTATTTTCAGTCACTAGAAAATTCTGTTTATGCAAGCAGAAAAAAACAAAAACAAAAACAAAACTAAACAAAGCAAAGCATGTCTTGATCCTTTGATAGGAAAAGCTCCTTTGCTCTTTATATGGTCTCACTTGGAATTCACACAAACTCCTGAACATTTGAATCCAAAATAAGATCAAGGAAATTTAAAAGACACTTATATTGAGTATGGGAAGAAGGGAAATTACTCTGAAAAAAAAAAAGCCTTATGTGAAATTATTCTTCCACAAGACAAAAATTTTCAAACAATGATATAAAACTAAAGAAAACATTTAGATAATATTCACAAAATACTTAACATTAACATGCTTATAATTGGACCACTGTGACAATGAGACTTTGATAATTAAAACAATATTCTACAGAGTAGCTTTCTGTATTAAATGTAATAGGATGTAAGGGCATGGGTTAACTTCTTGTTCTATATTTTGTTGGTGTTGTGTTCAACAATGTGTCTTTCCTTCAGTTTGAGGAGTGCAACCTATAGTTTTAATGGAGTAATACCCCATTGTATAAATTTACCACATTTTCTTTAATCCATCTTCCATTTAGAGATATCTAAATTGTTTTCAATTTCTGGCTATTATGAATAGAGCAGAATGAACATGCTTGAGCATGAATCTCTGTTGTCAGGTAAAATGTACTTTGGAATGGGTTTCCATATTTGTGAGGAAACCTCATGATGATTTCTATAGTGGCGGAACGAGTTTGCACTCCCAAGAGTAATGGATAACTTTTCACTTATTTCAAACCCCTCTGAGTACGAGTTCCCACTTGTTTTATTGACCTGAACAATTCTAAATGTAAAACGTAACCTCAAAGTGTAAGATGGATGAAATCTCAAGATAATTTTGATTTGCATCTCCCTGATGAGGAAGAATAGAGAAAATTTCAAGTGTTTTAGCCATTTGATTTTTCCTCTTTTGACAATTTTCCTTTTTGCTCTGTACCAATATTTTAAGTCAAGTTGTTTCCTTAAAATCTTCATCTATCTATCTATGTATCTATGTATCTATCTATCTATCTATCTATCTATCTATCTATCTATCTATCTATCTATCATCTATCTATCTACTGGTATTAGCCCTCTATTGGATTTGTAGATGGTTAAAATAGATTTTCCTATTCTATAGGCTGCTGTTATGTCTTAATTATAATGTTCCTTGCCATTCAGAAGCTTCTCATTTTCATGAGGTCTCAATTATTAATCATTGATCTTATGAACAAAATTTTAAGATAGAAACAAAACATAAGAGAAAATCAATACGATTATGTTCATAGTCTTTGTAGATAAATTCATTGTAGACTCAATGAATTTATTTTTCAAAGAAAAACAAACAAACAAAAACCTTTTGTTATTTTCTACTTTAAAACCAATGGATTTCAAATAGATTCAGAAGTCACCATTAATTGTAATAATGAAAAATAAAATCCTAATGAATATTATTTTCTTTGATTATTATAAATACTTTATGTACTTTACATAATTACATACAATTTCATTTTGACTTTAATTTAACACTATTGGGCAATGTGTAGTCAGTATAATACATACTAAGAAGAATCCTATGCAGTTTCAGGATTTTCATATCAGAGGGTCCAGTCATTATTCTAGTAATATACACTGTAAAACTTTGAAAAAGATAGAGGAGTAAAACAGCTAAATATAATATAAAGCATAATGCAATTCACTAGTAATTTTAGCTTAATTTTTCAATGAGATGCTCTGGAATATTTTGACTTGCTTTCACACATGTAAAGCTGATTAAGGCCCTTAATATTTAAAGTTTAAAATTATGCAAATGAAAGAAACCATCAGTGAGGTCATAGAACCTGAAGAGGCCATCTCCTGCATCCAATGGGCAACACAAATTCTGTGACACTATTAATGATATTCTGTCATGCTCGAGAGGCTCTACCCATCAACTAAGCTGCTGACAGAAACAGATGCAAATACCACAACCAAACATTGGATGGAGGTCACAAACCCTTACATAAGAGTTAGGGGAATGACCGAAGGCTCTGAAGGGCTTGGAAACCCCACAGGAAGACCAACATTGTCAGGTAACCTGGACCCATGGGAGCTCTCAGAGACTGAGCACCAACCAAAGAGCATAAGGGCTGGAACCAGGCACATATGTAGGGGAGCGTGCCTTGTGCTGCTTCAATGGTAGAGTAAAGGCCAAATTTTGCAGATACTTGATGCACAAATGTTGGGGAATACAGAGGGAGGGATTCAGACACATAGAGGACGGGAGTTGGGGAGAGGGACTCGGTGAGGAGAGGACTGCGAGTTGGTAGCTTTTGGGGGATGTAAATAAGTAAAAAAATATCAGTATTATAAACTGAAAGGGTGAAGCTTAGATGAAACATTTATTAATTAGATTTTTTTTTCTTACCGAAATAGTAACACAGTTTCTTCTTTCACATTTAGTTTGTTTCTTGATTTTTGAGGGACACATAGGTGTGACATAGGTGTCTCAACCTCGGGGCTGAGTTCTGCCTTTTTCCCATGCAGATTTCAGAGTTTGATCTCCGTGTCATTTCTGGATGCTAGTGTCCTGAATGCAGATTATTTTGCCTGTTATTATTTGAACATCTCTGAAATAATCTGAGTTTATTTTATGAAGGAAGGATGTGCTAAAACCTGTAAGTACAAAATCATTCAAAATGTTCTTTCCCATCAATACCTTACAAATTAGGACAAAGGTTAATGCAGGTAGTCAGAAAAAATAAATACTCACGAATAGAGACGTGTCAGTGGCTCTGATAATGAAGATCATACTTCACAACTGATCTTTGTGCAGACTAATAGAAAAACAGAAAATAAATCAAGGAGCTTCACATTATCCACACTAAAAAATATTATGATAAAGAATCAGAAAGCTTTGCCAAGTGACTCAAATATTAAAACAACAACAACAACAACAACAACAACAACAACAAAAGACTTACTAGTCATGTCTCTGTCAGTCAGTGGAGGCAAACACTAGCTCAATTATGCACCAATTGTATTAAATATATCCTTTGATGTTACAACCAACACACTATACATCACATCCAATATGCCATTTGTTTGAGAAAAGAAAATACAATTATTAGGAAAGAAAAAGATGACCAAATTATATTTATACTTAGGACCACTTAAGTGGGTTCTTTTTTTATTCTTCAAAGTAAGTTTGTTTTCAATTCTGGCCTCAATCAATATTTGTTCTCAGTTCATTGGACTTATTTCTATATTGCTTGAAATTGCTCATAAAGTGTTCCATTAAGAAATGCTTTTTACATAGAGCACCCATGATACAATTTGCAAAACACAAGAAAATCAAGAAGAGGGAAGACCAATGGGTAGATACTTCGTTCCTCCTTAGAATAGGGAACAAAATACTATGAAAGGAGTTACAGAGACAAAGTTTGGAGCTAAGAAGAAGGGATGGAGTATCCAGAGACTACCCTACCCGAGGATCCATCCCATAATCAGCCACCAAACCCAGACACCATTGCATATGCCAGGAGTATTTTGATGAAGGGACCCTGGTATAGCTGTCTCATGTGAGGCTTTGTCAGTGCCTGGCAAATACAGAAGTGTATGCTCACAGTCATCTATAAGATGGAACACAGGGCCCCCAATGGAGGAGCTAGGGAAAGCACACAAGGAGCTGAAGGGGTCTGCAACCCTATAGGAGGAACAACAATATGAACTAACCAGTACCCCCCAGATCTCGTCTCTCTAGCTGCATATGTAGCAGAAGATGGCCTAGTCAACCATCACTGGGAAGAGAGGACCTTTGGTATTGCAAACTTTATATGCCCCAGTACAGGGGAACTCCAGGGCCAAGAAGAGGGAGTGGGTGGATAGGGGAGCAGGGAGCAGGGAAGGTATAGGGAACTTTTGGGATAGCATTTGAAATTTGAAATGTATATAAAGAAAATATCTAATAAAAAAAAGAAAGAAAGAAATGCTTTTTATTCCTCCCCAATGAAATGTGGTCCTCACAGGTCCACATTCCTTATATGTATTAACAGAAACAAAACTTCTTTCCTATGTTTCTTTGAATCAATATATCTTTTCCACTTCTGGGAGTGCAATTAATATTAATATGTATTTGCTTCAAATTCCTAAAGAATAATGAATCACACATTTATGGGCTTTAACTCTTCATGAGTCTGTAGACCTAGAACTGAGGATGGATGCTCAGCTGGCTTTAATTGGTAAGTCTTTACGGCTTTGTTATGATCATTTGCAGAGGATTGTTAAGTAGAGTACTTTACTGGACATTGAACAACTTTAAAGATATAAGGTCCTTCAATTAATAATAAATTAGTTCCAGTTAATTAATCAGACATAGAATACTGATCTATTTTCCTTGTATACAGAAGCCAAATAATGTGTCTTCAGAAACAATTTATTGATATCACTTGGATTTTTTGTTTGTTTGGGTTTTTGTTTGTTTGTTTGTTTGTTTGTTTGTTTGTTTGTTTGTTTGTTTGAGACAGGGTTTCTCTGTGTAGCCCTGGCTGTCCTGGAACTCACTTTTTGATCAGGCTGACCTCAAACTCAGAAATCTGCCTGCCTCTGCCTCCCAAGTGCTGGAATTAAAGGCATGCGCCACCATGCCCGGCCCACTATCACTTGCTTTTAATTGCTCAGTTTTACTGATTTTGAAAATATAGTTAAGTAATATTATTAGTTTTCTTAAAAATAATACTCCAAATTAATTCAAACAAGTAATTAAAGAACATACTTTTCTGTTTTCTCAAAACAGAAAGGGGTGTTGTTACACTATTTGAGGCTTCTTTCAAAATTGCATTCACTGAGATTTGTCCTCCAATTTTGATATAAAAAGGTTCCTATTCATATGAACACTACAAGAATTTAGGTTGTAACGTAAGCCTGTAGCTCCATATGGTAATCTGTTCTGACATTTGCTTTATGTGTGAGACTATACCCTGAATGCCCTACTATTCAATACCATGTGCTATTCTCATTTTAAAGCAACTTCCATCTCTTATGAATTCAGCCTTGAGAATTTTAATGAATCACATATCACATTAGCCACCTAATTGTGTATCCTTTATGAAGAAGAGGATATATTTCTATTTAATATCAAAGAAGTTACATTTTTAAGGTATTGACTTCTAAAATCACAAATTTCTTTTTCTTCTTTATCTTAAGAATTCATCATATTTAATTCATGTCTACTTAAGAAACTATAACATTTTATAGCATGAGATACTACTGACTGATAGCAGAGGGGGGGCTATGTTTTAGCTCCTATGAAGATATTTCAAATTATTTTCAAGTAGGTAAACTGTGTAGACAAATCTGTTCAAAGTTCTGCAAAACACAAGATGAAAATTCAATATAAAATATGACAATGTAAAAATACTCAAGTGAAAGTCAACATGGCTACATGTCCTTGGAGATTAGAACAGATTATAAATAATTTTGTCTATATTATATGTTATATTAAGTAAATGGCATCATAAAAACTCCAGATACAGCTGAGGTAAAATACCATTTACCCAGTCCTATGAACTTCATGATTCTTCACAAGTTATTTAATATATTAGACAATTAATTGCAATGTCACAATGTTAAATAACATATGTAAAAATCATGTGCCACACAAAATATGTTTTAAGTCTCATTATCTCAAACAACTTTCTTATCTCTAAACAGGAACAAGCACCACAAAAATAATTTACCCCATTTATGTCAGAGGTTAGTAGTCTAGAGTACATAGAGCCACTACTCTAACCACTAACTATAAGAAGCTAGACATGGGAATATCAGGAAACCAGAGTATATCAAATAAAAATGGAGGTGAGATGGTGTAAGTGCAACACAAGCCAAACAACCCTGATGAGCACTATTTCTCAGCAGAAAGAAAGCAGGAAACACAGGAGACCCTCCTCTCAAAGTTTTTGAGAGTTTCCAGTGATACCTCAAACTTTTAGTCTCCAGAATGACCAGAAAATAATTTTATAATAACAAACTACTGGGCATATTTTGCTCTCATAATTCTTCCTTAAAAAACTAATACACTGAGTGTACTAAGCTCACAAATGTACATACATCCATGCAAATCCATTCACTTGTACACATAAACAAACAAGTGTAGACAAATGCATACATGTTACGTTAATTCAAAAACTTTTTTGACAAACTGTCATTTCGTAATGAAAGTTTAAATTATATTTAACCAAAAGTTCTCTTGTATTATTTGAAATAAGTTATTTAATTACAAAAATAAAAATGCTAATTTGAGCATTGAAATTCATTGCTAATTATAGATAGAAGAAGTCAACATTTATTCACATATCCACATGAAAAATAGTGAACACACTGTACCTTTTGTAGCCTACGATATTAACTGATTATTTTATCATCTTTATAATTTGAGAAAATAACCATTATAATTTGAGAAAGGCCTGATCATTTCTATAATCCCAGGATTAAAAAACTGAGAAAGAAGTAACAGTTCAAGTATGATCTTGGCTCATGCTAACTCATGGAGGCACTGTAGAAGAATAACATAGCAGTCACCAAAAGAGACAACAAGAGATATTTCAGATATAATTATCTTTTCTAGATATTAAAGACATATGGCTATAAGTGTTCAAAAGAATAAGTACTAGAATAGTATCAAGTTACCAGTATATTTTCAAAAAGTGTAATTTATTGTTTTTTTTCCTCGTTTTTGATATATATATTACAAATTTCATAATAAAATAACAATATTCACCTCAATCATAATGTAATTAACATAGGCTCAATTTAAAAATGATTAGCATAAAATTCGATTTAAATGGAAGAAATACCTAGTGAGGAAAAAAAGCATTAATTATTAAGAATTAAATATCACAGATATGATTACCGGATCTTTCTGGAGTATTTTAATCACCTGAGTTTGTGTTTTTTATAAATTACAATAATAAATCCTATATAAAATTCTGTAAGCATTTTACAAAGCCAATATTATTGAAACAAATTCACTAGGAGTAAAATGTACAAAACCTACAATAAAAAGCAATATCCCTAAAATATGAACACTGAATATAATGAAACAAAAAATAGCCACACATATTTTCTTTCAGTTGAGGAAGAACACAAATTTTGTGTAAATATAAACATTTTTTTCCAAAATAAATAAAGCAATAAACAGACTTTGAAATACTGTAATCATTTTGCAGAAGTATAGATTTCTTTTTTTTTTCAAGTTTTCTTTATGTACTTTAATATTATGTAAGTGAAAAAAATCACAGTACACATTCTACAGTAACTTTATAATATTTTCCAGATTGGAGAGGGGAAACTTTCAAATTGTCAAATAGTTGTGCTCATATTGAAGTTTGTTTTTTTTAATTAGATATTTTCTTTACTTACATTTCAAATGTTATCCCCGTTACTAGTTTCCCCTCCAAGTCTAAGTGGATCAAGGAACTCTACATAAAACCAGAGACACTGAAACTTATAAAGTAGGGAGGAGCCTAAAACATATGGGCACAGGGAGAAAGTTCCTGAACAGAACACCAATGGCTTCTGGTGTAATATCAAGACAGATGGAACCTCATAAAATTGCAAAGCTTCTGTAAGGTAAAGGACATTGTTAATAAAACAAAAAGTCAACCAACAGATTGACAAAAGATCTTTACCAGTCCTAAATATAGATTTCTTTGTACATTGAAAAATGTTATTAAATAATCTGAAAAGAAAAGGAGAGTGTTATGATGATGAGGGACATATCTTTAGGTATCAAGGGAAGAGAAATAAATCTAATTAGCTTTTCAAGAAGGTATAAGAACCCATAACAGGAAAAAGAATGGATAGGTTTCCTGGGTGAGTTATATTGGGTTGACAGAAAAATCAATCAAAGCAAAGCTCATACAATCTTAAGGAAGATACATAAAAATGAGACTCATACCAGGATAATAATGATTGAATGGAGTTTTAAAATGGAAATGAAAGTGTAAAAAAAAAAAAGAAAAGAAAAAGAAAAAGAAAGAAAGAAAGAAAGAAAGAAAGAAAGAAAGAAAGAAAGAAAGAAAGAAAGACTATCTCAAAAACTGACCTTAAACCAGCACAGCGAAGGACTGGTGAGTGTTTAACTATTTCTCTTAGAGGAAATAAAGGAGTGAACTCCAGGAAGCACTTTAGCAACAATTCTGTCATCTCACTGACATATTTTGTCTGAGAATGAGTTTAGAAACCCTCTACTTGATACATGCTACTGATTTACTAATATGAAATTCCTTCAAAATCCAATATAACTCATGTTTATGATTGCAAATAACCTGTGTCTTTTATTAAAAAAAACCAACAAAAAATAAAACAAAACAGCAACAACAAAAAAACATTGCAGGCTTCTTTCACTTAGAACAACATTGAGGACCATTTTAAAGAACGAATCCATTAACTTAACGTACAAAGTAAACCAAGAGGATGTTCATAAAAAGTTGATAAAATCTATGTCTAGTCACAAAATGTAGGTATATATTTATTTATAGCAAAATTACATATATATGTATGTGCATGTATACATATATGTATATTTTTATCTATTTCTCCTTATATATAAAATTCAGGACAAAAAAGTACTGAAAATCTGTAAGAATTATGAAAAAGTCCTCCGTAAGAGGCCAATATCCTCAGTCTTGGTTCCAGCATGGTCTACATTACACATCTGTGTGAAAAACAAATAGTTGTGGAACCTAGACATACCCATTTTTGTGATTCATATTAGGACCAAGACTTGGTATCTGACAAGTAAGTAATTAAAGTACATTCCTGCTCATCAATGTTAAATCCTTGTTCTGATTATAAGGATGAAGGACTGAGGAATGAGTCAGGGTCTCTGTGTCTCCATCGAGTCCCGTCTGAGAAGTGCACTGACCTTCCAGAATATTTCTCATAATACCTAAAAGTCTCTTATGGTCCCTAAACGTTTATTACTATCATCATCATCATCATCACCATCATTGTTTTTGTTGTTGTCCCGCATCTGTTTTTTGTACGATTCAGGAGCAGAGTCTAGTTTAATGTGATGGAGGCAGTTTCACAACAAAGCATATGAAAATGTCATACAGAATCAAATTTCTCACAAGGTATTCTAATTTCCTTTTGCATATCCATATTTTTAAATGCTGAAATACCCATTTCCCTTCCAATATGTTATTGCCTGTGGTGATATATATTGGCCAAGGTAACTCAAAATTTAATTTTGATTGATTCCTCTAACTTTATAACCTTTGAGTGGAAACATTGATGTTGTGTGATTTACTACTATATTATGGGAGGTAACATCAAAACACCACTATTCTCATCTCTATTCTCAGCAATCCCTCATTAGAGCACAGACTGGTTTGGTACTATTTTAACTGAAGATCAGTCTCTTAATCATTGAATTGCATGAGGCCCTAAAAGAAATCATACTGATTATCTCTGGCTTCCATTTGCAAGAGTCAATGTTAAAATGCTGTGGCTTACTTCAGTCTTTGAATACATCAGACGACAGCAGTTCTGTAAATCATACCTCCGTCACCTCTCTCATCTTATCATAAAATGGAGAGGTGGTGTAAATTTCCCTTGCTTAAAAGCCAGTTTATTATTACTTTTACAGCAAAAGCAGAAATGTTAATAAGGCTATATTTCAATGACCTTGGAGAGTCTCATAAACATAAAAACAGAAAGGCATAAAGATCTGCAAATTGTCAATGGATAAATTTCCACATAAAGAACAACACAAGTCCTAAATCTTACCTATGTGTGTTTCTTATTGTACTTGTTGCGAACATGGACAGACTGGCCACTCAGAGGCTTGTAATCTGACAGAGGACCTCTTTAATGACTGTCTAGAATCTACCCCTGCTATTGAACTGAAAACAGGTTCTTTCTAATAACCTTTTTGCCAAGAACTGAGAGTCATACTGGCACTGAGGTCTAAGTTTTTATCATTAAAGGAATTTCTTCTAGTGCCTGGATCTTGCTAAAAACCCATCCTTCCAAAATGCCGAATATTAAACCTGTTGTCTAAGAAGTTCAGTTTTGTACTTATTATCTGTTAACAAGAGTGATATCATTATTTATTTTCTGATATTCAGTATTGTTATCCAATTAAACAGGTATCTTTCACCCTAGTTTTCTTTTTCTTCTTTATTTTATATTTTCTTTATTTACATTTCAAATGTTATCCCCTTTCCCGTTTCCCCCCCGGAAGTCCCCTATCCCATTCCCCCTCCCCCTGCTTCTATGAGAGTGTTCGCCCATCCATCCACCCACTCCCACCTCCCTGCCCTGGCCTACACTGTGACATCAAACCTTCACAGGACCTGGGGCTTCTCCTCTCATTGATGCCTGACAAGGCCATCCTCTGCTACATATGCAGCGGGAGCCATGGGTCCCTCCATGTGTTCTCTTTAGTTGATGGTTTAGTCCCTGGGAGCTCTAGGGGGGGTTGGTTGGTTGATATTGTTGTTCTTCCTTAGGGTTGCAAACCCCTTCAGCTCTTTCAGTACTTTCTCTAACTCCTCCATTGGGAACCCCGTGCTCCGTCTAATGGCTGACTGCAAACATCTGCCTCTGTATTTATCAGGCTCTGGTAGAGCCTCTCTAAATTTCAGGATCAGGAGTTTTACCTGGTTTAATTTGACATTTCCCCTGATTGCCTCAAATACCTCAATGTACCATTAATATAATAAATATTTGTCTGTTACTAAATGTAACACATTTTAAATTTTAATTTTATCTACACTTTAAAGAAATCAAAATCTAAAAGATTCAGAAATCACTACTTTTTAAGAGATTTATTTAGAATTTTCACTAATGTGTGTGTTAGTTTTGGAGAAATATCTTCAGCAAAATAAATCTGTTAGACTACATTCTATGACTGAGATGTACCTTAAGACACATCATATTCAAGCTTTAGTGATATACCAGTCCCATTAAAAGAATCAAATATAACAAAACAACTCAAAGAAAATTAAAAATAAAGATAGGAGCCACAGGGGAATCCCTTATCATGCAGGATTTTAAAACCTCACCAAGGTGATGTTGTGGAGCCTTTTTTCCATAAGAAGTGGAGAAGTTTCCATGGTGAGTAGGTTACTCTTCACCCTATTAGTTCTCTCTGTGCCACATCAGAAATCATCTTAACATCTTTTGATGTTTCTAAATAAACTGAGGATATTTTATGGTTCAAGGAATAGGAATTAGTCCCAGACCTAGTCACTTTTTACCAGGAGTCAGTCTTACGGTTTTTCTTGTAGGTTTTCTATGTCCCTGTAGGTTTGACAGTGCTTTTCCTGT